>NC_090436.1:712206689-713420261 GCF_031143425.1 Pleurodeles waltl
GTTGAGCAGTACCACTTTTCTACTATTGACTAGACAGTTGGTGGAGAGACTCCTACACATGCCTTAGTCAATGGGCACAAAGCTCCCAGGGGCAAGGCGTCATTCGTTTGCAACACATCTTATTTGGCATTCTGTGAACTGCCCCACAGTGCACCATTCCTTAAAAAAAAATCTAACTGAACGAACATTTCTGCCCCGAGATGATGCTGGTGGCCCACCCAGGGGTGCATCTATTGTAATATGCAGTTCCCTCCTTCTCAACCACACCAAACTGGTTCTAGGGCCAGCTCCCCCTTTCACTGGAATGGAACCAGGATGGCTACTGTATGCCTTAAATTCCAAAGGCTCTTTTTTTCCAAGATTTTTACACTTAACTAGGAATGGGCAGGTTTCGCCCTGGTACATTTCAAGTTAAGGACCTTCCTGAAACATGCCCAACTGCCATGTTGATGTAGGATAAGTTACACACATCACACCCAGGTCTTCCTGCAAAAAGCCCAAACCATTGTATATGCTCTGGTAGCAATTTTAGCACCTTATCAATGGCAAAGCACTGACAGAGAAGGCAGCTGCAGGCTAACCAGTCAATTGGAACTTCCGGCAGGAAATGTATAACTTTATAAAAGTAAGTTTTCCTTCATGTTTATTAGAAATATGACTTCACCATTTAACTGGATTAGTAATATTCAATTGATAAATATTCAAACAGTGGCTGAATGGACTTTGGAACTTATAAGCCTACAACACCAAAGTTACAAAAGGTAACATTTTAATTATCTTTTTAGTTTTTCGAATAGAAACAGCTATAACCTTATATAGTGAAAATAGCTTTTGGGGGACAGTCACGATATGAACATGTCAACCTTAAATTCTTTCATGTACCACTTTTAAATATAGGGAACCCTACCTTGTAGGCTACAGTGCCTACTTAGCACTGACACGATAGATAAACGTGGGGGTTCCTGCTTGTAAAAAATGGTTATTTTGATGGGTCTGTCTGCAGGTTTAAATCCTGCAGCAGTCACGCTCCACATATAGGCCTCAAGCCATGCTTTCCTTGTAAGCCTAGTGGATGGCACAATAGGTGCTTTGGTCTGTGGGTCATATTTAACCTGCCATGTGTCTGGAGTATTTTCTACACCACATACTATAACCTTCCTGAAAAGTTAAATATGACAATCAGGGATTAGCCGATTTAACCATGTTTTAGGGGTCAGATCATATACACTGGAGACTGATCAGCAGTACTCCAGAGTGCAGAGTTCAAAACCAAGCAGCATCACTCCCAAAAGATGCAGCAAAAAATGCATTTCCTTAGGCAATGAATGAAGACAACCACACTGTGATGTAAAACAACAGCCTGTCACAATATGTAACTGAGTATACTTAATTTCCAAATGTCTTTAAGTTGACTCATTGTTTGCCTCCTAAATAATGTTTTCCTATAATTGATTAAGCTCACCTGCTCCTTTTGCCAGTAGTATTTAGCTGATTGCTTTATTTAAACCAGGCCAGGAATTTGTGCTTTGTATGGAATGCTTCTTCTTCATTATAAGACTTCAGGTTAGATATTCAAGCACTTTAACTTTTAAGATACGTAGTCAATGTAGTTGTTGTTAATGCAAAGATGATCACTGCAATGCAACTGAGGTATAAGCTAGCCTGCACTGTTTTATACTATTGTTAAGGTACAATGGATACATTAAAACTAGGGGCAGTTCTCCTGAATACAGCTTAACAGAAGCCTTTAACTCATCACTTTAAATAATTATTTATGTAGGCCAAATACATTGTGGGTAACTATGTTGGAAACACTAGAACCAATACTCTAATAGCAAGACCTCACACATGTTTGTCTAAGTGGGATTGGCAACTACTTTCCTCCAATTTCAGATTTTTTACTTTTAATGATGTGGTTTTTGGACAATTTGCAAATCTTGACAACCTATCTGGAGCACAGGACTAACAGACTCAACAATGATGAGAAACAAATCTCCAAATTGTAAAGCTACTTCAAATCATAACTGTTATATACATATTCCACATCCAGCTATTATGTGGTAATCTAATAGTGGTAAGTATGTACATTACTGAATAAATCAAGCATGTAGATGAATAGTTTTATAATGTGCAGACTGATTTCAATTCGATGTAGAAGCCCCTTCTTTCAGATCGTCTTCAACATAACTCATGCATGATCGAACATTACCCAAAACACAATGCAAAGATTCAGCAAAGCCATTAGAATGAGGTATTAAATTAATACAAACTCATCTCCTACTAGAATAAGCATATTTTCTGAATGTGGAAACACAATGAAGACCCCATTGAAAACCAACTTGTATTTTTGTGCTACTATGGGTCCACCTGCCATTGAGTTGTGTATGATTTAAAGAAGTCTTATTTGACCTTCATGCTCACTGCAGGATGATCCTTCTTTGACTATCATTTTGATCTGGTGATATCTTTTCCGTATAACTTACTTTCTGAACAAAAACATAACCATAAAATACTTATCTTTTCTGAACGTCAATTGCATTGCTAAAGGAGTGATACTGATTTGCAAAACATATCTTACCAATACAAGATGTCCCACTTATGTCAGTGGTGTATCCAGACTTGCAGAAACATCTGTAGGAGCCCATGGTATTAATACACTGGCCATTTCGACACAAGTTTGGCATTACTTTACATTCATCAATATCTGTGGATCGAAAACATGGAACAGTAAAAAAGGTGTGGCTGTGGTCGAGCATACATCTCTAATCATTATAAATCCAAACATAGCATATATATATATGTGTGTGTATATATATATATATATATATGTATATATATATATATATACACACACACACACACTTGAATAACAGTGTATACAAAAATGCTGACAGACCAATGTAGTGAGGAAGTGTAGACATAGAAGGATGCAAGAAGCCTTATGTCCTACCATCAAGGAGAAATGCTCATTATACAGAATAAAACATGTATACATACATACCTATGCAGTATGAGTTGGGTACTGTCAGGTAAAACAAATGCATTTCCCAAGAACTGCTCTTTTTTACATTTACAGTACTGAACAATATAAGAAGTGAGCAACAGTCGATTACTAAGACATGAGCACGAACTTCTCCTAGTGCCTATTTTTTAACCTGATTCACTTTGGTAAACATAGTTTTTCAAACAAATTACAGACATTAAGCAAATCGCTTAGGTTAACTTTACATACAATTAGGGCCTGATTTAGATGTTGGCAGAGTGGAATACTCCATCAAAAGGTGACGGATATACCGTCCGCCATTTTTGATTTGTTAAGAGTTCATCATTTTAGGAAACTCTCCAAAATTGACAGGAGCACTCGTGGAAAACAATACATGTTGCGAAATTCCATAAGAAGTCCTTCACTAAATGCACTCGTATGACTTGTCCAGACAGCAACACCACCAGAAGCCCCTTTCCTAGACACCGTGAATTTCAGAAGCATTCCATTTGTATCATCATCTTCGAATTACACATAATCCATCTGTTCCCAGAGAGTATTTTTGAGATTACATTGTGGCAATCCATGCAAAATATTCTCAAATAACCAAAAAGTTCCAAAAAACACATTTATTGAATGACACTCCATTCCATGCCCATCGCATTAAACATCCTACAATGAAGATATCGCCCCTTCTTTTCTGTAAATGGAGATCTGGTAATTTACACTTGCAGATTTGTTTTCTGCCCCCTATTTGAACTTCGGTGCACAAAAAAATCAGAATTAGGCCCAACTGTCTATTCTTTAGGATAACAGATTAACGTCATTTAAAAAGCAACCATTTTTATGGCAACTTTTGAGACACACTGTTGGTAGCACCGTTCTAGCATTATGCATGGCAAAAAGCTACTCACAAGTGCAACACAAACATTATTCCTTGACCTAGAACATTCTTTCAATCAAAGTACATGTTGTATATCTGGCTGGCCCGCAACAAACAATCAATGGTCCACACCTTTTCCGTCCGTGTTGTACCCTGGGCCATGTGGGCAGATTTTCTTGTATTGAGTAGTTCCAGGGAGTGGGCACATTTCACATTGGTTACCCCAGCCTCGCCCGCCATCACAGCAACACTCTGATTTGGTGACAAGGTTACGGCTGCTGGATGCCATCTGACACATTCCCTGTAACACCTCCGAAAAGCAAAAGGCTTGGCGGTTGTCTGTGGGGAGAAAACAGCATTAGGAGGGTGAGTGCAGGCGGATTTGAACCAGAAGTAACACTTGCACTAATACCATAAGCTTCATATTAAAACATGCTCATTACTGCTGTGATCACAATACCTGCACCACATCAGTACCACTGGTCTTTAGAGGGAAGAAGTTGTGACCTCTAGAAAACTTCAATGTTATAACGCTTAGCTCAGAACATAAATTATAACATTGCTCGGAAACGAGGTCAATTTTTCATGTGCACCTGTTGGCCTGTTAGCGTTTAACTTCCATTCTTTTATTAATAAATAAAAATCACTGAGACAGAAAGAAAGAGGGAGGCAAAAGTAGCAAAAATATCCAGCTATGCCATCTTACTGTGTGGTACGATGGTTTGGCCAAGCTGCACTAACACACAAACACGACAGCAGCGCTGCAGTATTTATTCATATTGTGAGCTGGTACCCCTTTTACTCACACAACACAAGTGACACGGGCGGCAGTGGTGCAGGCTTTTTCTTGCATGTGCAGGGTCGGTGCCTCTCTGCTGGCGGTACAGTTCTAGGTCTTTTCTAACTACAGCTAACTCTGCCTCGGTTTTTACCGTTCCCTCTCAGTCATAGAGCCAATTACCGCGTCTAACCCAGGGGGGAGTCTGTGTAGTGTACTGGTTCCATTACAGCCTTTGATGCAATTATAGGTTGGACTTCCCTAGGCAGCAGCAGGTGAGAACTGCGCAGTGCAGATTCAGTGGTGGAATTCGGGAGGGCACCAGCACTCAAGACCCTGTCCTTTAGCTTCTTCCTCATGTGAAACGGATAGTAATGAACCAACTGGCTAACATTTTAAAATAGTAACACACTTAACTATAATGCAATGCATCACTTGGTGACACCTTACAATATTGGAACAGACAAAAATGCATTAAATGCATATAGAGAAGCAGCTGAAATGTAATACATTAGACTTTGTAATGTACTGTACTCCTGTAGGCCATAATACGGTGTAACGTTCACAGTGCCAGCAGAAAACATGTTATAGTCATTTCTTGCACTCACAGACACAACACTGCACCATAGCCTTGTACGTGGCCAAGCAGTGCCCCACAAAAGTACAATCTATTTGTATCACATCATTAACAGACGCAGCAGAACCTGTTATGAAGAACCTCCATTTTGTATAAGAGTGAAACATAGGGCATATTTATACTCTGTCTGTGCCGGATTTGTGTCATTTTTTTCCACAAATCCGGTGCAAATGTAACTTCATATTTATATTTTGGCGCTAGACATGTCGAGCGCCAAAATATTGGAGTTAAAAGTAATTTTTTGCCTGCGGAAAACTACTGTGCGTCAATGAGATGCAAGGTAGGCGTTCCCATCCAAAAAATGACTTCAAGGCCTGTGCCACTTATTTATACTCCAGCGTCATTTTGGCGCACAGGAGGGGGCGGGCCTTAAAGAACGGCGCACAGCCTGATGTGCGCAGTTTTTTAACGCCTGGGTGAGGGCAGGCGTTAAGGGACCTGTGGGCTCACTTCCATGGTCTCTGGCCATGGAAGCAGTCCAGAGGTGCCCTTCCCTGCCCCCAGGGACACCCCCGGCCACCCTCGCCCACCCCTGGAGGACACCCATGGATGGGGGGACCCATCCCAGGTATGTACAGGTAAGTTGAGGTAAGTATAATTTTTTAATTTTTTAAGGTGGCATAGGGGGGCCTAATTTGGGCCCCCCTACATGCCACTGTGCCCAATGGCCATGCCCAGGGGACAGAAGTCCCCTGGGCATGGCCATTGGGCAATGGGGCATGATTCCTGTCTTTGCTAAGACAGGAGTAATTTCAATGGGGTTTGTGCGTCAAAAAAATGGCGCAAGTCCGGTTTGAGCCATGATTTTTTACTCAAACCTGACTTGCACCATTTTTTGACGCACAACCCCCATTTTCCCCTATGCCGGCGCTGCCTAGTTCGAGTAATTTTTTTTACTCTGACCAGCCCGCAGCGCCGGCTAACGTCAATCCTTAAATAAGGCGCCCGCATGGCGCGTAGGAATGGCGTTAGCTGGCGGTAAAAAATTTTACGCAAACATCAAAAAGTATAAATATGGGCCAAACTATCTTACAGTCTAATGTGCAAATCAGGGGTGGGAAATTATCTTACCTATACACTCAGTGCCCAAAGGGGTTGACTGAAATCCTTCATTGCAGTCACATTTGTAGCTTCCAATCACATTGATACAGCGACCATTTTCGCAAATGCCTGGCTTGGTGCGACATTCATTCTCATCTATGATTAAAGAATCCAACAGAGAAAGGGAGAATTAGGGGAGAAAACAGACACACATATGTTTGAGATCTAAATGAAAGGAATTATAAAAATCAATAGTACGCAATTACAGTTTGAAGTCACACTATGTTTTGTTATACGTAGTTCTTCTCAATTTTCTATTCTTATTTAGAAATATTTTTCATGGGAGCAAAGTTCTAGGCATTTAGTATTACAGCACTCAGTTTGAAAGACAATGGTGAAGAAGTTGAAAATTTGCTTATGTCAAATTACTTTTAAAATTTGTAGTACATTTTAAACTTTCACAGAATTTGAAAAATAATCCCATGTGTACTTCAGGAAATTAAGCTTTGCAAATGTACTGCAGTGCTTGAAAGTATAACAATACTCTTGTACAATTTCCACTAAGTGGAAACCTGTGCATACATCAATAAATGTGAGAGAACTGAGGTTTTTGTATGTGTAGGAAATTAAGGTACTTACCTGTAACTGTATGCTTGAATCATTCCCCGTCGTCGAGATGGGAGACCATCGGTATCTTATAATGGCAACGCAATGCAATGTTAACTATAGTGCATGAAGGCCTAAGGTCTCCCACTTTAGTAGTCTATCCATGTCAATTTAAAAAAGAGACCAAACCTAGGTTTCAGCCAATCAGGCTACCATGTCCTCTAGAACACTCCTGTGAGAAGCTCCAGTCCCTCAGATTTTCCAAAACACGAGTGCTTAAGTACCTGAGGTACATAGCGTGTAACGGTGAGCTTCTCAGGAGAGGAGAGAGGGTCATATGTGAAACTATGAAAGATTCCAATACTGGAGAACTACAGTTACAGGTAACTAACTTATTTTCCTACTCCAGTATTTGAACTTTCATAGATTCACATGCTTGAATCAGAATAGCAAGCAGTAGTGAAGCACATTGTGTGCTTAAAATCCATGTAACAATTGATAGAACCAATACTACGAATGGTAAAGAAAAGTTTAGGTGATTGACCCTTATTAAAACAATAAGTTAATATACAGTCCTAAACAACAAACAGTGTATTGTCAAAGGAAGAAAAAAGTAGAATGCAATGTGCAGAACATATACTGGGATGGAGGCAAAAAGAAGAATACAATAGCTCACCGTTACTGGAATAGATGCTGCAGCACCGCTTGTCCTACTGCTACATTGCTTTGTGACGCTTCCTCCAAACAATAATGCTTCGCTAAAGTGTGAGTGCTTGTCCAGGTGGCTGCTCCTCAAATGTCCTGGATGAGCACACCAGCAAAGAGAATTGTGGAAGCTGCAACAGCCCTTGTTGAATGTGTTTGCATTGGCCTGTGCAGAGGCTTTCCTGAAGCTGTGTGACAATAATCGATTGCACTAGATGTCCATCTAGCAATCCCTTGTTTGGGGAGTGGTTGGCCTTTCCTACAGGCGCTGAACACCACAAACAGTTGATTGGATTTTCTAAAGTTGAAACATCTTATGATTTCCAAGGAATGAACAGCCTGTTCCGCCGGTGTTGAAGGATTTAGGAAATACCACTTTAGGACTATTGGCTGATTAATGTGTAAATCTGAAGGAACTTTGGGTATCAACTTTGGACTTGTTCACAGTATTAACATTTTTTTTCTTAAATTGCAAGAGCGGGTCTTGAATAGTTAAGGCTTGGATTTTGCAAACCCTTCGAGCTGAGGTCAGGGCAAGAAGAAGCACGACCTTCCATGACAGCAATTTCAAGTCTGCCCTGTGTATAGGTTTGAATGGATGCTTCATTAATTGGGACAAAACTACGTTGAGTTGTCAATTCAGTGGAAGTGGTCTGATTGGCCAAAAGAACGAAAAAGTTATTTGTGAAACTGTTTGACAATCCTGGTTGACCACAAGGACGGTGAGTTCCCTGATCGCCTATAACGGGATTTTGCAGACAAGTGGACTTTAACTGGAGCATTAGGCTAACCCGCTCTCACTAAATGGAGAAGATAAGGGAGTATCTGCTCCGGCGATGATGAGAACGGGTGCACTTAAGATTGTTTGCACCATATTCAAAATCTTCTCCATTTAAGGCAGTAAGTCCTGCTAGTACTATCCGCTGCAGCTCCGCCAAGAATGAGTCTGCAGTCCAGGGAGATGTTCAAGTGCACAAATTCATTGTGTACAGGAGCCAGGCTGTCAAATAAAGTGATGCTGGATCCAGGTGGAGAACCTGTCCGTTGCTCATTGTTAGCAGGCTTAGGGTTACTGGTAGAGGGATGCTGTGGCTCTCTGAGAGGAGAAGTAGCTCTGAATACCAATGTTGTCGAGGTCATGCCCATGCAATCAGAAGAATTTTGCAGCGCTCATTCTTGATCTTGGCTAGGACTCTTGGAATGAGGGGAATGGGAGGAAAAGCGTAAGCATAAATTCCTGACCATGCCATTAAACATGCATTCCTCAAAGAGCCTGGATGAGATCCCGGCTACCAAAGAATTGGCATTTTGCATTCTGGGGAGTGGTAAAAAGGTCCAGATTTGGCTTGCCCCATTTCTAGCACCCCCTGATCCAATTCCCATTCATGATTGGCTGTTGTCGACCTGCTGAGAGAGTCCGTAATGACATTCTGGATTACCGGCATGTGCTCCGTCCGTAGATGCACTCCTTGAAGGATGGACCAGTTCCAAATATGCTGCGATTCTCAAGATAAGAGCAAAGATCGCCCCCCCCGTTTGTTGATATAGTTCATCATTGTTGGGTTGTCCATACTTATGAGTACTGATGAATTCTTTACCTTCGGCAGAAAAGCTCGAAGTGCTAGGCGAACTCCTTTAATGTGAGATAATTGATGTGGAAGGTCTTCTGATGCAACTTCCACCTACCTCTGACTCGTAAATCCTAAAGGAAGACTCCCCAACCTTCCAGAGAAGTGCTGGTTGTGATTACCCATGGGACTGGCTGAGGGAGAAAAGAGAGACCCACTGACAGAAGGGATTCCTGGGTCCACCAAGACAGAGAAGTAATCATGGATTTCGTAATTTTGATTGTATCGTTGTAAGCCCCCTTGGACTGTGTCCACTGATTGTCCAGTTGTTTTTGAAGGGGTTGCATTCAGAGACGGCCAAATTGACAAGAGGGATACAGAAGACATCATTCTTAATAGGGACTTGAAGTGGCAAACTGAAAAAGATTTTCTTTTTCGAACCAGTCTGGCCAAGGAAATTAGTTTTTGCTGTCTCTCCCTTGTAGGAGCCACTTTGTTGAGGGATGTGTCCATAACTGCACCCAGAAAGGTCATCTTTTTCAAGGTTGAAAAGCTGACTTGTTGTGGTTGATAGTGAGGCCTACTTTTCCGAACAGCCCTACACAGGCCTCCGTCGCTCTCTGCTCCTGCGACTTGGACTTGGCCTTAATGAGCCAGTCATCTAAATTCGGGAATATCTAATGTTTTGCTTTCTGAGGAATGCTGCACCTGGAGCTAAGCATTTGGTGAAAATTCTGGGGGGGAGATTTCAGGCCAAAAGGAAGAACTTTGAACTGGAAGTGATCTCCGGCTACCACGAATCTGAGAAACTTTCTTTGGGTTGGATCTATAGGAATGTGGAAGTATGCGCCCTGGAGATCGAGAGTGGACATATAGGGCCTGATTCTAACTTTGGAGGACGGTGTTAAACCGTCCCAAAAGTGGCGGATATACCACCTACCGTATTACGAGTCCATTATATCCTATGGAACTCGTAATACGGTAGGTGGTATATCCGCCACTTTTGGGACGGTTTAACACCGTCCTCCAAAGTTAGAATCAGGCCCATAATCTCCTGGATTGAGAAGGGAGAGAATATTGGTTAAAGTAATCATATGGAATGGTTGGTTCTTGAGGTAAGTGTTCAGTTATCCGAGGTCCAAGATGGACGCCAATCCTTCCATTTCTTTTGGACAAGAAAGAAAGGTGAATAATACCCCTTCTTCCTGTCTGAAATAGGAACCTTTTCTAGTTCTCCCTTCTTGTGCATTGTTCGGGCTTCTTTTTTAGAAGATTTAGAAGCCTCCAAGTGCTTTGAAGAGGAGGTCTTGCTGGTGGAATTTACAGAAAGTCCAGTGTATGGCCGAATTGAATCAGGTTTAATACCCATTGGTCCGATGTCATGTTTTGCCAATTGCGTTGCGTTGAAAAACCTTTCCTCCTATCCTTTCATGTGAGGAAAGATGGGTAGTCGGAGTTAGTAAGGAGTCATTGTCTACAGCCTGCATCTTTTATTTGCCATCCTGCCCTGGTTTTTTGCATGGTTCTAGCATAGGTGATTTGCATAAGTTGCTTCTCTGGGTATTGAGGACGAAAGGATTGATAAGCCGAGAAGAAAGTTGGATATCTATATTGCTGGAATTCACTTCTGTATGCTGGATATCCCCATCCTCTGGAACCCCGAAAGGGTTGTTTCTTAAATTGCAGGGTTCCAAGAGACTTGTCAGTGTCCATATCAGTTTTGTATAGTCTGAAGGGCATCATCAATATGTTTCCCAAAAAGGGCTTCTCCCTCCCTCAAAAGGAAAGTCGAGAATTTTGTTCTGTACATCCGGTCTAAACGAAGTTGTACGTAGCCCACCCTGCCTTCTTAGGACGGCGGCTCGAGCCAACTGTCTAAAAGCAGTGGTAGCGATGTCCATCGCACAGTCAATGACTTCAGCTGACGCTTTTCCCCCTCCTGCAGTTTTTTTTAAAATCTGCATTTGATTCCTCTGGAAGCTAGTCCAAGTAACGAGCGATATCTGCCCATAGCTGTCTGTTGTACCTGCCTATCACAGCTAATGAATTTGATGCTCTCACTGTAAAAGAAGACATTGAGGAGAAGCGCTTTCCTAGATTATCAAGTCTTCTTCCCTCTTTGTCAGGTGGTGCAGAAAATGGCACCGAAGGATTCCTAGATCTGCGCTGGGCCACCTGAGTAATAACCGAGTCTGGTATGGGATGTCCGGTAAGTGTCATACAGGCTGGGGCATTTTTCTGGTGCCTTATATTTTTTTATCTGAGGGGGGGCAGGACCACAATAACAGTGGCAGGATTTTTCATAACCTTCAGCCCCATATCCCATATATAGTCGACTACGGTCATTGATATTACACTTTTTTGGTAAGATTCCTTAAAGTCATAAAGAAAGCAGTCCATCTGCTTTGTTTGCATAGGCAGTGCAAATCTTTTTGCGGCCCGCTCCAATAAACTGTGGAACCCCCGATGTCACCTGGTGGAGAGTCCACTGGAACGGGAGAAGGAGAAGATGGTGTAGGTACCTGATAATCATCCCACTCCGTAAAAGCATCCGGCAACTCTCCATCTTTTCTGTCATCATTCAAGGTTGATGGATCTTGTACTGGGACTAAAAGAGGTGTATGCGGGGGCAAGTCTGAAAGAGGTAACCGCATACAAACAGGTATGGAAGGCGGTGGCACTGGTGATCTTGAAGGTATATCTGTCTGCTGGGCAACAGTGGAAATCTCTTCCTTTAATTCGCCAGCATTAACTGTAAATCCGGTATAAGGGATCCAGGCATAGGCATTATTTATTCCTGATATGAGTACTGATCCTGAGGTAACTAAAAAGGCTTGAGGATCATATTGGTTGTCGTTGTCCAAGTCCTGGCACCTTACGTGCACCTCCGAAGGGCTGTGGGCAACATCAAATGGCCCTTCCTCCTCCGAATCATCCTCTTCCAATAGATGCATTGAAATTAATTGTGACACCTTACTTGGAGAAGTGTGTGATGGTGACAAAAATTTTGATTGTCGCTGTTTTTTACTAGACTACGTCGTCAACGGGGCCGTCAATGGTATCGTCGATGATGATGTTGTCAATGGTGTTAACTGTAACAGTGGACCGACCACAGTCGACGAGGTGGTTATCGATGGTAAAGCTGCAGTCGTCGACGATGGTGTCAACATCGCCTTCGTCGATGGAGACGAAGATATGGTTATCTTCAACATCAATGACATGACGGAAGGGGTCATTGAGGAACTGCATGCCGTATAAATTGTTGCAGTTGTAGAGGTGTATTGCTACATGCACTACGTGCAAGGTGAACAGTGGTGCAGGGTAAGGGCAATGAAATATACTATATGGACCATTGGCCTCATCTTCCATTTTGCATTGGCTCACAACTCCATTTTGTCGAACCTGGTTCTGTGCGTAAAGCACTGTTCGTGTTTTTCCACAAGCTTCTGCAAGCTGCAGGGTGGGGTATTTTTCTGCTCAACTTCGCTCCATCTGCCTGATACGAAGGGAGCTATTTACATTCCACGAGCTATCAGTTAGGACAATAGGGGGATGTGCCTGTACTCAAGGAGGAATGCAAGCTTCACCTTGGAGCCCTCTTCTGGGAACCTGGCCCATTCCGAGGAGACGTCTCGAAGGGTGAACAAGGTACCGCTGATTGCACAATTTGTAAAAGAGGGGGTCTTTTTCTAGAAAAGACTCCTGGGTGTTAGTAAATACTATAAAGGTCAGGAGCCTTGATGGACTGGCTGAGGAACTCTCTTCTGGGTTGGACGCAACGCCAGGAGGACTGATTGTCCCGAAGGAGACTCCCTGTGCCAGTCGATTTGGGTTCCCCAGCTTTGTGTGCGGCGGAGGGATGCAGAATCTCTTTTCGGTGAAGCCTTTCAATTTATAAGCATTGAAGCATATTGTGTGTGCGTGTGTAATATGCACTTATTCTTGCAGTTATTTTCGTGATATCACAGAGTGTTTATATTCTCACAGTTTTTCTCATGTTATTTTTCATGATATATTAGTGTGGTCAGTTTTGCTATATGAGAACTTGCCCCATAAATAAACTTGATTATTCTACTTACTAAGGTGTGTAAGAGTGATTGTTTCACATTGTGCTCTAAACTATCCTGAAGTGCATAGTTCTGTCATTCTGAAGGGTGAAGCAACACAAGAGGTTGTCGACGTCGCTGTAGACAATTTTCTCAATGAGGGCGTAGTCGACAATGTTGTTGTCAGCATTTTTCCAGAAGGCTTCTTGAAGGAATGCCGAATCGTAGGAGGTGGTGGAGGAGGTTCAGAAGAAACCATTTTATGACATTCTGATGAGGGAGACCACTTTTTTGGGAGGATGTAGACTTCCTGCGAGGAGAACTAGAAGGACTGTGAGCCTTATAAGACCCTTGAGTAGTCTCTTTTAAAGTTTTCTTGGGCTGTTCCTCTGTACAGCAAGCGTGAGGTGATCTGCCTCTGTTTTGAGTCTTTCTAGAGAATGCAGACAACTCCTCACTGTCAGAACCAGAAATAGGAGTTTTCCTTGTTATTAATTTCTGGAGCCAAATGAGCAGCCTGCCCTCCATGTCGTTAGGAGTTTTGTTTGAGAATGTTCTGCATATCTTACAATCCTTCACTGAATGGTCTGGATGGAGGCAATATATGCAGTCGTTGTGAGGATCTTTAAATTGAAGCCTCTACAGGTCTTGCAGGCTCTGAAGAGACAATTTTTCTCTTTGCCAGATATGGTGATTGAAGCAAAAAATCTGATATTCTCTAAATCAGAAAAAAGATGTGAGAGTTTTTAACTGGTAGAAGTAATATTCTGAGGAAAAAAGATACCAGAAATGAATCTTGAAAGGTGTGACTGAGCAGAGCTCAGTGGAGACTCCCTAGCATGACGTGTGGTAGAAAATCAGAGGGACTGGAGCTTCTCACAGGAGTGTTCTAGAAGGCAGGGCAGCCTGACTGGCTGAAACCTAGGTTTGATCTCTTTTTTAAATTGACAAGGAAAGACTATTAAAGTAGGAGGCCTTTGGCCTTCATGCACTATAGTTATCATTGCATTGCTATTATAAGGTACCGGGGGACTCCCATCTCAACGGCGGGGAATGATTCAAGCATGTGAATCTATGAAAGTTCCAATACTGGAGTAATCTTTTTTCACCACAGGAGAAACACATTTTAAAGGCTCAATAATTGTTATCCTAGATAGCAACAAATCTATTTGTACTTCTAGGGTGGAAACTAACTGTGGGACTAAGGTCTTGCAGGCTGCCCCTCTCAAGGATGCTCAGAATGCTCAGAATACCTCACAAAACTTTGAATGTAAGAATGTGTGAATTTCTCCATAATGACAGAACTCTTCTGCATTTGTAAGTGCATCTTAGTAGTGTAAAACGCCACGTGTCCTGATTCTGTGAATTAGGATTTCCATTTTCTATTTATAATGTGCTTTTTGTGAGCAACTGATTTGATGTTTGCATCAGGCTCATTTATGGACTCATGCTATTCTAAAGTACATATTGCTATTTAATAATGAATACCAATGTTCACTGTGTTTGTATGTACAGATTTTGAAAAAGCAACCTATATTGTAATGACTTAATTATCTAAAAGTATGTATTTGTAGTTAAAGCTTACCCATGCATCCTTCTCCATCAGGCCTGCGAGTCATTCCAGGTGGGCATATGCACATGAATGTACCTATGAGATTCTTGCAGAGCATCCCCCTTGAATCACAGTCATGAAGCCCCTCTGAGCATTCGTCAAGGTCTACAAAACATAATAAGGATAGTTTCCACACTTATACCATGTAGTTTAGGTTTGATTAAATATGAGTTTTTTGTTAGTCATGCCACATTGTGAACATTATGACATTTTTACTTCAGTTACACATTCCTTGCCACTTCTTGTGTTTAGTTCAGTTTTTCAGGTTTACATCTCTTAGGAATAAATGTATTGCATGGGTTCACTAGGCAAGCACATCTTAAACAAAGGATAAAATACAATGGCAAAGGAACACAGTTAAAACATGCTTTACTCTAAAGATGACAAGTTTACCTTTGCACATTTTTCCGTCCTCTCTCAGTACATATCCAGCAGGACATGTGCATTCATAAGCACCATAAGTGTTAATACACCGAAATGCACAAAGCAAGGGGTTCTGAGCACACTCATTGATATCTGTTGAGAGGAAAGACATCATCAATGTTACCAGTAAAAAAATTCGTTGTCTAACCCAAACACATTCATGACATGCCCCTGTCCTTACATAATATTTTATGGTGCTAATCTTGTAACTATGATAAACATCTTCCATATAAACATAATTTACAAGTTGAATGTGCACATTTGTTTATTGGATCTACATGTTTCCAGTACACTGATGGGAAATCGTACTAGATACATGAACAAACATGTTAACTCAAATAGCCCTTGTTCTCTCAATTAGCTCCTTTGCACAAATCAAAGGCTCAGTGATACTCTGCATCTTAGAGCACTCTGCCTCTCAAATTTGGGAAACAAAATAATCACTGAGGTGTAGACATGTGAACAAAATGCAACCACACTGACCAACCCATGAACAAAACACGACCACACCAAACACAAAAAAACACATAAACACTATATTAGAGGTTTATAAAATCAAGTGCAGTGGGGAAAAGGTACTGGAAAAAGAAAATATCCAGAACTATGACAAACAAACACACATACTGAAATGCTCCTCCTATTTTAGGAGTAGACTAATAAACCCTTGACAGAAGAATTACTCCCAGTCTTCCTTCAAGTAAAATTATACTCTTTGACTGTGAAGAAACATCATTTGATGCTTCGGAGCTCAGCAATTTCAGGCTTATCCCTAATATATGACTTGTTTTCAAAGTAATTCAGTAAGCAATCTTTATACAACTCTATGAATCCCTGGAAAATAACTCTGCCCTGCCTCCTATTGAAGTTGGAGGTTAGACCAAATCATGCAGTGGATTGATCAGGAAGAAAATGCTAAAGATAGAACAAACAAACCATAAACAATCTTTCTTTCTAATTAACCATGAGCCACAAGGTCCTCTTCAAGAGTCTAGTCACAGTTGTCTGGGCTACTTCCGCTCTTCATCATGCATGTTATGCACTGATGATAAACTGTATTTCTATTGGTCACGGCAGAAGAAGGTATAATTGACCCCTTGGTTGACTGATGAAGCCAGATCCAAGGATCTTTTATTGTTGCCTGCAAAACTCACAATGACAATTCCTCTCAGCAATTCTAGAACCTATTTGGATTTGTAGTGGTATCCAGCAAAATAAAATGGATTCCAAAATAGTAAATTATTATTACATTATTTACCCTCCTAAATGCACTGCTCAGATCAAAAGGGACTGTAACTAACCTTTGCTTTGAAGTGTATACCACTGAGAAGAGCAGTGTCATTATCTCCAACTTCGACTACTGCAGGAACTCTATTATGCTGTGCATTATTGGCCAGATAATCAACAGACTCTAAAAACCAATGCCAAATTACGGAGATGGGAAAATAACTGTACTAGCTTATGATGCAGGCAGAATCTTCAAAACTTACTGCTGTCCTGTGAGTTCTATAACACAAAGGAGGCACTAGCAATAGAATGTTTATGCAAAATAGATATTTGGCAGAAGGAATAGTCAGTATGTCACTTGTTTTCCTTAATCTGAATATTTTCTAAGCATTTACTCATGCATTGTGTGCCTCATTGTAAACATTTTGCTGCAATGCTGTCATGATGATTGCTGTAAGTGTATGAGCTCAGGAAAGAATATTCGAGGAATTCCATGAACAGGGTCATTGGTGATGCCATCCATTAAAGTGGGATGTTTAAAGCCTAACAGAAAAGCTCCTTTGGGTGGTGTAAGTTGAGAGTTTGGAGTTCTGAGTAATGGAATGAGCTGAGAAAGAGGAAAGGAATAGGAATTAAGCATGAAGAGCAGTTCCATGCGGTGGTGTCAGTTGAAAGCTGAGTGGTCACAGAAACAGAATGGCTTGAGAGAGAAGCAGTGAATAGGAACTGACCCTGAAGACTGGAAGAAACTGTGGCTGTTTCTCCCTTAAAGCTACAGTAAAGCTACCGTAAAGGCACCCCAAAGCTTCCCCTTGCTAGTCATGGGGAAATTCTCAGCTGCCTGAAAAAACCTATCCCAGATTCAGGTAACCATCACCTCCAACAATGATGTGGTGTAAGGGGAGAAATAACCCTCTTATCATAAAATACGGGTGGACATCAGGAACCTTATTTAAGCAACACTGTTAAATGGTAAAACCATGTTGAACAATAGGTGCTGAATAACAATCTGCACAAGGAAATACACATATGAAGTGTCTGATGCTTGAACAGTAATTTTGGGGCTAGTAGTATACTTAGGCTGGTGGTGTGTTGATAACAGAATATTTTAGTCTGCTGTTACAAAGAAAGTAAAAAGTGTAGGGACATAAGAATAAAACATATATTTTTATCAAATCAAGTCCAGATAACAACATTAGATACAGGGCACATCATTGAAACTTGCAGTAGTCATAGAACAGTAAGTAACCACTCAGGATGACATATGTTTTTTTCTTCAAGTTTGTTTGAGACACAACGTCAATAAATGGTACAAAAGTGTAAAAGTGCAAACCCCTCCTATGTTGTCTGAATTAGTGCTAAGATAAAAGTGTGTGTATATTTGGAACTCCCACTTTCTTAATATGTGTGGTTCACTGTATCTATTACCATAAAGTGCACACTGAGAAGACAGTTTTTTAAGGGACGGACACAAGATGCTACAATACATTTGCATTCACGAGGAACTCTTAACTTGGGAAATGGAACAGGGATTGAGCTCGGTTTGGAAAAGGAGCTACAGAGTACATGCCAGAATTTGGCATTGCTGGTGAACTGTGTCTTGGGACTTTGCCATTTCTCTGAAGCAAAGTTCTTTTAAACAAGAGTACTGTAAAAGGGTTCTGAAGAACGTGAATATATTAGGCTACTGCTTCCCATTATGAGCCTGAGCATGTTGAAATGTCGAATGATGAAGAGGAATACAATGTTCTTAGATAGGCAGATAACCTTGCCCAGTTCTTTTAGAAGGGCAAAAAATCCTTGGCTTGACGTTCCCTTCTCTGCTCAGTGAGATGTTCTTCGTGTGTTCTCCTGGGTGACTGGGTTTAGGAATAATTTTGTCTTTCATTCCTTGACGCTGGCAGATATTTTCAGAAGTACAGCATACAATGTCAGCACTGTAAGCACATTGACTGTGGGGCTTTCCTAGAGGCTTGAAAACCCGACTTTTGTGGGTTACAAAAGTGGTGAACATATTTACTTTTGAAATCATTCATTGATTGTATGATCTTTTATATAATATTATTGTTTGTATCTACACAGACTTTTCTTCAGAGTGATATCCATATTTCATGGATGACACACACCTTTTAGTAGGGTATGAGAATGGCAGTAACATGTTGACCTGAGTTTCATGACTTGGTTGAAGTAATAGCACCATAATGTTTTTGAATACACTCCTTGGGAAGACTTAATAAAATAGGTTTTACTCCACCAAGAGGTATTTTTAATCTTTACACTGTTCACACCACACTCTGCTATGCTAACCCAAACATGATAGCTCACATAGGGTTTGTGAATAATCAGTAGGAGCTCCTCCCTGAGCCATTGGGTAGGGGGAATAAGGAGAACCTTATGATGAAGCATGCCACCTTAGGGGCGGGAGAGGGTTCTTGTCTTTTAAAAAAAAAATAGTTGCAGATCAGGTGGCATAGGTTTGTGACTGAACAACTGTGATTGGTTCCCCCTTGATTGGATGTATTCATTGTTTCTTTTGAAAAGTTTGTCTTGATCTAAGGTTTACATTGGGAATTGTTAAGTATTTCTTGGAAATAGGTCCTCATCTAGGTCCTTATTGAGACACTTGTGGTAGTGGTTAAATGAGTGTACAGTAATTGTGCATGTTTTTTTCACTTGTGCCAAATTCAACCCAACATCAGACCTTGCTGGGGTTCTGCATTTTATTTTACCACCAGCTGTTTGCTGGTGTCAAAACAAAGCAAAACACATCCAAAACCAAAATAGGCACACATACCGGTAGTGCCAGTTATTTCCCACTTTTTGCCCACAATGCTAAACTAGGAGCTAACTCACAATGCCAAAGTAGCACTATAGGTAATTACACCATACACATTTAGTACCCAATTTAGCAATATGTTTTACATGACAGATTTTAGTATATTTATTAAAAGGTTTTTCCTCAAGCTCCATGTGACCCTGCAACAAGATCACTGCTTATGACCAATTAATGACTCCAAGCCTGGGTATTCAAAAAGATACTCATGCAGCAATAAGGTGAGCTTGCTGCTCAAAGTGGCAAAGTCCTGGACCAGAATTGTCCTAGCACCAAGCCAGAGCCCATCTCTGTTTGCTGATCAACACTCCAAGCAAGCAGTAACTATTTGAGGGTCTTGATTAAACTTCTAATGAATTCAGATTGGTATAATATTTGGGCTGTTATAATCATCACATGCACTTGATCAGAGTGGCTGTATGCCTAATGAAATGCTCTTCTCTTTATGTGCGGATGTTGGTTACTTCATCAGGCAACCTCTTGATGTAACTTGATTGACTCTGCAGATAGGGTGGGAAAACCCTGTAGACCAGCTCCAGAAATAAGCACAGACATTCCTGGGTAACTACTAAAGTATTCCTAGGACTAATGGGAAACATTTGCCCTAAATACTTTGGTTGGTAGTTACACAGATGATGCAGTAATACATGAGGAAACATCCCTGATTGGTGCAGGATTCAAGCCGGAAATGTAGATGATCTCTCTGTACCCGAGACAGATGTACTGGTAAGTTGTTGGAGTCATGTTTCCCAAACTATAAATCCTAACGTATTGATCTTACATAGTGTACAGAAAAAAAGGAGCTTATGAAATATGGCAGAGTTGTACTTGTATTTTTCTTATGGTGCTCAGAAGACTCGAAATGTGCTACTGGTTGTCCTTTGGAAATTGTTGCAGATGGTCACTTTTTCTGGCTGACATAAGACCATGAAGATATTTGCTCCTATTCTCAAAGTCTTTTGATGCTTCTTCTGACTCAATGGCCCCACACTAAGCTGTCAGGAATGCACCAATGGTAGCGTCTATTTGGTGCTTGCAAGCCTTACAGAGCATACACCTAGCATTTGCATAAGAAGCCACAAGCAGAATTAACAGAAAATGTACAAAAAAGGGAATACCCTGAGTAAAACTCAGCATTGTTCTAAATCCCTGAACTGCAAAAACACAATTTACATAATAGGTGACATCTTAATTACCATTGAAAATGTTTGCATTACTCATGAAACCAAGGCTGGCAGTATCAGTTCCGATTTTTTGTACAATATGATTAATCAACACGGATTGTATGTCAAAATAAGAAGGAAAAATATTGGAAGGCCTAAATATCAAGAAACGAAATATCTTAGAGGTAAGTTATGTAAGTATGCATTGATATAACTTAATTCCACATCTTCGTACCTTGAAGATATATGCATTGCTAATGTACACACATGTGAAGAAGACTATAGTAAACTTATACTTTCCCATACCTACTTACAGTCTCAATATTTTGTTCTTGATATTTAGGCCTTGATGTTTTGGACCCTAAATATTTTTTCCTTGATATTCTGGTAAAGAAAAAACCTGCCATATGCCCCTTCCATCTCTCCCAGGCCTAAAACTCAGATGAAGCTGATAGGCTCACATCAAACTTGTTCTTTGGATTCATTGTTACCTTCTGTTAAGTCAACCATCAGTAAAATGAGATAAAAAAAACCTTTTAAAATTCCAGAAGTATCTGAAAAATATCCCATTCCAACAGATTTAATGAGGGACCCTGCTTCAGATTACACCCAGTTGTACTCATTCTCCCACTCACTCACTTCTCTGGCTTCACAAAACTGAATTAGAGGCTCACTACAGACAGTGGTTTTGCCTCAAAGACATCCATAGAAAATCGATCTGAGGTAAATCTAATGGTCCATGCAGAAAGGTTTTGCATCTAAAATCCTGATGTAATGTATTCTGGTAGCAGAAAATAAAAGCAGCCTTTCAAAGAACACAGAATCATTTCTGAAGAAATGTATGTACCAAAAGGAATACCCAATGAAAGATTACTTTTTGTTGAGTCAAAGGACATGGAGGTGGAAGAAGGAGCCTCATAAAAAATGATGACTCACCAGGGATACAGAGTAACTAATAGTTAGTTCAAACTTCCTTTGGTGAAAATGATCCGCAGGAAGTTTCTTTGCCTGTAAATTATATTTTTCCCTACACAGTCAATATAGACACTATTTCCTGCACTATCACAAGTAGCTGCAAAAACTGACTAAAATGGAGCTAATTGGACAAAGAGACTACATAGAGGTAAGCATGGCTTAAAGAAACCTGTAGAATACACACTTTAACTTCACTTATGCAAAAACATCCATATCACTGTATTTCACATCTGGTACAAGTGTAAGGCATGCCGAAAACCATATAAAAAAATCACTTTACTGCCTAAGGGAGGCTTACTAAACATAGATTTCTGAGGCTATTTCTAAAAAACAAAAGTAACTAATGTATTCCTAGTTAAATGTTAAAATATGGGTACACATGCAAGTACCTTTAGATGGATCTGGTAGAGCACAGCAAAAATGCCCATGTCAGGGCGCACTAAGGAATCTGCTTTAACCCCTTCTGTGCCCAGGACGTAATGGTTACGTCCTGAGGCACAGTGCTCGTGTGCCCAGGACGTCACCATTGCATCCTGGGCACAGCGCCCAGAGGGAGCACTAGCGCTCCCTCTGTTGGGTTCCCCCCATCCCACCCCAAGGCAGGGATGGAAAGGGAAGCCCTTCCCCTTCCACCCCGACCCCCCACCCCCGCTGTGACCTTAGCGCGCAATCGCGCGCTTATTGTCACAAGGCCTCCTCCCATGGCGCTGGAAACTCAGCTTCCAGCACGATCGGAAGAGAAATGCTTTGCATTTCTCTTCCGATCACGTGGAGGAGGCCCGGAGAGGCTTCAAAGGGAAGGAAATGCATTTCCTTCCCTTTGAAGTCTCTCTTGGCGTTTTAGCAGCCGGATTGCAAGCAATCCGGCTGCTAAAACGCCCACTAGACACCAGGGATTTTGTTGTTGTTGTTGAAATTGGCATAAGGGAGCGACCCCTTGGGCAAGGGTCGCTCCCAGGGGGGGCATTTTTTTGTAAAGGCCTATAATTAGGGGCGGGGGGCAGAAACCTCTAGGCACCAGGGAGCATTTGTTTTTTGTTTTCTTTTGTATTTTTGAGGTGGGGAGCGACCACTTAGGCAAGGGTCACTCCCCTAGGGGGCAAATTATATTTAGGCCATTTCTGCCCCATTCGCCTATTTTTATGAGGCCAATCTGCCCCCAAAGGGGACAGAAACCACTAGACACCAGGGAGTTTTTTATTTTTTCCGCGATTTTCATGCAAGGGGAGCAACCTATAGGGCAAGGGTCGCTCCCGGGAGGGTGGGTTTAAAGGCCTTTTCTGCCCCCGGGGGGGGAGGGGCAGAAACCTCTGGGCACCAGGGAGCATGGTTTTTGTTTTTTTTGTTTTCATTTGTATTTTTGAGGTGGGGAGCGACCCCTTAGGCAAGCGTCGCTCCCCTAGGGGGCAAATTATATTTAGGCCATTTCTGCCCCCCTTGGGGGCAGATTGGCCTATTTTTATGGGGCCAATCTGCCCCCAAGGGGGGACAGAAACCACTAGATACCAGGGAGGTTTTTTTTCAGCGAATTTCACACAAGGGGAGCGACCCCTTAGGCAAGGGTTGTTTCCCTGGGGGGCAAATTCATTTTAGGCCATTTCTGCCCCCCTGGGGGGCAGATCAGCCTTTTTTAAGTAGGCCGATCTACCCCCAAGGTGGGCAGAAACCACTAGGCACCGGGGATTTTTTGTTTTTTACAGATGGGGAGCGACCCCTTAGGCAAGGGTCGCTCCCCTGGAGGGGCAAATTGTATTTAGGCCATTTCTGCCCCGGACGATTTTAGGTCAATCTGCCCCCAAGGGGGGCAGAAACCACTAGGTACCGGAGATTTATTTTTTGCGCCAATGTCACGCAAGGGGAGCGATCCCGTAGGCAAGGGTCGCTCCCCGGGGGGTTGGGGAGGGGTGGAGGGCAAATTTATTTGAGGCCATTTCTGCCACCCCTGGGGACAGATCGGCCTATTGTTATTAGGCCGATCTGCCCCGGGGGGGGGGGGGGGCAGAAACCTCTAGGCGGCAGGCCAAATTTTTTTTGTTTTTTGTTTTTTTAGAGATTTGGGAGCGACCCATTAGGCAAGGGTTGCTCCCCTGGGGGCCAAATTGTATTTAGACCATTTCTGCCCCCCTTGGAGGCAAATCGGCCGATGTTAGATCAATCTGCCCCCAAGGGGGGCAGAAACAACTAGGCACCGGGGATCTTTTTTTTTTGCCCCAATGTCACGCAGGGGGAGTGACCCCATAGGCAAGGGTCGCTCCCCGGGGGGGAGGGCAAATTTATTTTAGGCCATTTCTGCCCCCCCGGGGCCGGTGAGCTAGAGGCCAAAATCTACAGGTAGGCACTTTGCAAAATACACCTCTGTTTTCTGTGAAAAAATGTGATGTGTCCACGTTGTGTTTTGGGCCATTTCATTTCATGGGCGCTAGGCCTACCCACACAAGTGAGGTACCATTTTTATCGGGAGACTTGGGGGAACACTGGGTGGAAGGAAATTTGTGGCTCCTCTCATATTCCAGAACTTTCTGTCACCGAAATGTGAGGAAAATTTGTTTTTTTAGCCACATTTTGAGGTTTGCAAAGGATTTTGGGTAACAGAACCTGGTCAGAGCACCACAAGTCACCCCATCTTGGATTCCCCTAGGTCTCTAGTTTTCACAAATGCACAGGTTTGGTAGGTTTCCCTAGGTGCTGGCCGAGCTAAAGGCCAGAATCTACAGGTAGGCACTTTGCAAAAAACACCTCTGTTTCCTGTCAAAGAATGGCATGTGTCCACGTTGTGTTTTGGGGCATTTCCTGTCGCGGGCGCTAGGCCTACCCACACAAGTGAGGTATCATTTTTATCAGGAGACTTGGGGGAACGCTGGGTGGAAGGAAATTTGTGGCTCCTCTCAGATTCCAGAACTTTCTGTCACCAAAATGTGAGGCAAACTTGTTTTTTTAGCCACATTTTGAGGTTTGCAAAGGATTCTGGGTAACAGAACCTGGTCAGAGCCCCACAAGTCACCCCATCTTGGATTCCCCTAGGTCTCTAGTTTTAAAAAATGCACAGGTTTGGTAGGTTTCCCTAGGTGCTGGCTGAGCTAGAGGCCAGAATCTACAGGTAGGCACTTTGCAAAAAACACCTCTGTTTTCTGTCAAAGAATGGGATGTGTCCACGTTGTGTTTTGGGGCATTTCCTGTCACGGGCGGTAGGCCTACCCACACAAGTGAGGTGTCATTTTTATCAGGATACTTGGGGGAACGCTGGGTGGAAGGAAATTTGTGGCTCCTCTCAGATTCCAGAACTTTCTGTCACCAAAATGTGAGGCAAACTTGTTTTTTTAGCCACATTTTGAGGTTTGAAAAGGATTCTGGATAACAGAACCTGGTCAGAGCCCCACAAGTCACCCCATCTTGGATTCCCCTAGGTCTCTAGTTTTAAAAAATGCACAGGTTTGGTAGGTTTCCCTAGGTGCCGGCTGAGCTAGAGGCCAAAATCTACAGGTAGGCACTTGGCAAAAAACACCTCTGTTTTCTGTCAAAAAATTGGATGTGTCCACGTTTTGTTTTGGGGCATATCCTGTCGCGGGCACTAGGCCTACCCACACAAGTGAGGTATCATTTTTATCGGGAGACTTGGGGGAACGCTGGATGGAAGGAAATTTGTGGCTCCTTTCAGATTCCAGAACTTTCTGTCACCAAAATGTGAGGAAAATGTGTTTTTTAGCCAAATTATGAGGTTTGCAAAGGATTCTGGGAAACAGAACCTGGTCAGAGCCCCACAGGTCACCCCATCTTGGATTCCCCTATGTGTCTAGTTTTCAAAAATGCATTGGTTTGCTAGTTTTCCCCAGGTGCCGGCTGAGCTAGAGGCCAAAATCCACAGGTAGGCACTTTGCAAAAAACACCTCTGATTTCTGTCAAAAAAATTGGATGTGTCCACGTTGTGTTTTGAGCCATTTCCTTTCATGGGCCCTAGGCCAACCCACACAAGTGAGATACCATTTTTATCGGGAGACTTAGGGGAACA
The DNA here is from genome assembly GCF_031143425.1 of Pleurodeles waltl. Classification (NCBI taxonomy): domain Eukaryota; kingdom Metazoa; phylum Chordata; class Amphibia; order Caudata; family Salamandridae; genus Pleurodeles; species Pleurodeles waltl. The sequence continues at coordinate 712,232,173 of NC_090436.1, forward strand.
CAGAATAGCAAAACAAGTGTTATTGCCCCTTGCCTTTCTCTCCATTTTTTCCTTCCAAATGTAAGTCAGTGTGTAAAAAAGACATCCATTTGAGAAATGCCCTGTAATTCACATGCTAGTATGGGCACCCCGGAATTCAGAGATGTGCAAATAACCACTGCTTCTCAACACCTTATCTTGTGGCCATTTTGGAAATACAAAGGTTTTCTTAATACCTATTTTTCACTTTTTATATTTCAGCAAATGAATTGCTGTATATCCGGTATAGAATAAAAACCCATTGCAAGGTGCATCTCATTTATTGGCTCTGGGTACCTAGAGTTCTTGATGAACCTACAAGCCCTATATATCCCCACAACCAGAAGAGTCCAGCTGACATAACAGTATATTGCTTTAAAAAATCTGACATCGCAGGAAAAAGTTACCTGTAAAACGTGGAGAGAAATTGCTGTTTTTTCACCTCAATTTCAATATTGTTTTAGTTTCAGCTGTTATTTTCTGTAGGAAACACTTGTAGGATGTACACAAATAACCCCTTGATGAATTCAGACTTTTATCTACTTTTCAGAAATGTTTAGATTTCTGGGATCCAGCATTGGTTTCTCACCCATTTTGGTCACTAACTGGAAGGAGGATGGAAGCACAAAAAATAGTAAAAATGGGGTATGTCCCAGTAAAATGTCAAGATTGTATTGAAAAATTGGGTTTTCCAATTCAAGTCTGTCTGTTCCTGAAAGCTGGGAAGATGGTGATCTTGCCACCGCAAACCATTTGTTGATACAATTTTCAGGGGAAAAAACACGAGCTGCATTCTGCAGCCCTTTTTTCAATTTTTTTTGAAAAAAACAAAAGTTTCACTGTATTTTGGCTAATTTCTTGGTCTCCTTCAGGGGAACCCACAAAGTCTTGGTACCTCTAGAATCCATAGGATGTTGGAAAAGAAGAACGCAGATTTGGCGTTGGTAGCTTATGTGAACAAAAAGTTATGAGGGCTTAAGCGCGAACTGCCCCAAATAGCCAAAGAAAGGCTCGGCACACAAGGGGGAAAAGGCCTGGCAGCGAAGGGGTTATAATCTGCTACGGATGGTAGCTGGCTTTAGTAATACTTACATAAGCCATTGTATATATATATATATACATATATATATACATATATATATATGGCTGGTGGCAGAACATTATGAGGGGAAGAAGCTGTGTTTTCCTACAAATGTGGAGATGGGAAACGATAAAACACTTACAGGTAGGGAAGTGGTTACAAAAACTAAAGAAGTCACCACCGTGCAAGGTCCGAAATACCGTGATCTATTTAAACATTATTAATAGGAAACGCCAACTCAGATGCAGTAAAAATATTAATTCAATGTATTTGTTTTGATTTTCAATGAACACACAAGTTACCTATGGGATTTCTATTGGCGGGAAGAACGTGTATGTTACCTAGAGAACTCCAAAGTATGGGGCTAAGGCTGAAAAGCAGCAGCTCCCATTTGGTTTTTACTAGTATGTGGGCAAACCAGAAAACTGGCTACAAAGGAGTGTAATGTTAAAATCATACAGTGAGTTTTGATGTGTTAGACACAGGGCCTAAATAATGTCGGGTCCTGAGTAGGGGATTAGTTCGTCTAAATCAAGGCAATCTGCTGGCCAAACTACCTGAAGACTAAGGGGGTTATTACAACTTTGGAGGAGGTGTTAATCCGTCCCAAAAGTGACGGTAAAGTGACGGATATACCACCAGCCGTATTACGAGTCCATTATATCCTATGGAATTCGTAATACGGCTGGTGGTATATCCGTCACTTTACCGTCACTTTTGGGACGGATTAACACCTCCTCCAAAGTTGTAATAACCCCCTAAGTGTTAAAAAATACAAAATAGATGTCATTATAATTGTCAAGGACTGCACCTATGAAAGTGGAGAGTCCATCTTATTTCAGATAATCCATTATTCCCTGGATGGAGAAGATTCTGCTCATTGTCACTATACTGGAGGCAATGTGCATGGATGTGGAAAGGTGGATGGTCCATTTTTTAAATAGGTGCTGCAATATACAGAGCCTTGTAAGACTTTATAACTGAAGACGAAAGAGGACAGAGAGACCCTTTGACAGCATCACTAGAAAAAAGAAGCTACACCAATTTAGGGTGTGATCGTGCAAGTTTATTTTGGCAAGTCTACTTAGCGGTAACTCACAATCAACAGAGACAAATGTTACCCACAAACCCAACAGAAAAGGGGACTGTTGATTTCAGATGCTGCATGCAGGTAATCCATGACTTACACCAGGATTGCCTCTAGTCTTTTGTGAGGGTGGAGTTAATGAATCAATTAATCACTCAGGTTTAATGCAAAATTGCAATTACTAATATTAAAACGTGATAAAATTAACATATAAATGTATTATATGTTCGGGAAAAGCACTGTTCATGAAAAGATCTGCTCTCCGGTGAAAAAAAAGAGAAGATCCAAGGACCAATAAAATGCCTAAGATGGAGACGGGTGGTGACTGCATCAGGTACTTTAACGTGCTGCCAAAAAAGACCATAACTATGCTTGGAACTAAGGGACTACTTAAGCCTGGTATAAAGGAGGGGAGGACAATCGAATTTGTCTAGGAAATAGGCTATTTCAACAGCTAATTATCTGCCATTTGGCCAAGCACATATGTGGCTAGAAAATACCGATTTGCTGCTGTGCTAGTAATAAAAGCCAATTAGAACCGTCCCAGCAGCCATCTCCTTTAGGGAACACCTTTCAATGCAGGGGTTGCAAGGTGGTGGAACAGAATAGTGGGGCATATAGAATCTAGCAGAAATATGTCTCTTCTCACTAGAATTCAACAAAAAAAGGAGGATAACATTTAGAATGCGTAGATAAAAAAGAGATATGCTATTCGACTATTGCTGATTCATTAAAAACTAGATACATGAAGAAAGTACGTCACTGCTAAATGCATGGTTTTACCATTCTATGTCCAGTCTGGGTATTTTTGCGTCATGAAAATTCACATAGAATAGGCAAAAATAATGGTGTGTCTGAATTATCATAACGTAACGTGAAACTTGGGAAACGCAAGTGGGGAAGGAAACAAAAATAGAAGCCAAATTATAACATACCTTCACAGTTCATCATAGGACCTGGTTCAAAGCCTTCATAGCAGTTACATTCGAATGCACCAATGACATTTGTGCATGTGCCATTTCCACATGGCTCACCAATGGAACACTCATCAGTATCTATAAACAATCAGCATAAAGAAGATGACCGAGACTTTTTTAAAACATGAGATTATTGTTACACACTGGTGCAGTTGTCCGCTTATATGTAAAACCCAAAAACCTACCAACCTCAAATTCTATCGTAATATGCCTCTATAAAACCAAGCAAACAAGTGGTCACTTTATACTATTGTGTCCCCAACCTAGCATGATTTACATTCATGCACTTTTCTTAAGGCCAGTCTTAAAGCCTTTATCTCACTGGCTTATCCCGACTACCTGCCCCAGATATAGATATATGTATATATATATATATATATATATGTATATAGAGGGAGAGAGAGCTTAGGCCCATATTTATACTTTTTTAGCACCGCAAAAACAGGCGCAAACTTGTATTTTTTATGTCTGCGCCCCATTTGCGTCAAAAAATTACGCAAATGCGATGCTAAAACAGTATAAATATGGGCCTTAGTCAGCAGTCAATTATTAACATTTAAATGTTCTTTAGTTAGACTTGATTAACTGCCTATTCTCAAACCTAATTTAAGAATGTACCCACATCGGTGCATTATCAATAAAATCTATTAGTGCTACAGCTATGGTATCTATCTGTAATCCAAAGGCTACCTGCATGTCCATCCATCCATCCATCCATTCAAACCCAAACTCCACCTATGCTGTCATGACAGACAGTTCAGACTCATCAGTCGTTCTGGTCATCCATTTAATCATCAACTACATTAAAATTTCACCATTTAGACCACCTCTCTATCCTCTCACTAAAATCCATTGCATTTCTGAGTTTCTTTACAGTGTTCAGCTGAAACGTATATCTGTGGACATCAGCTTCAGTTACCAATTCATTGGCACCAAACTAAACAATGAACTATCCTTGTAAACCATTCACTCAAACATGTCCATTATGCCTAAGCCATCTCAATTTACCATATGTATATTCACCAAGATACTCTTCCAGTTCAGCTTTGCTTATTTCCAATTTAATCCTGATTTATTCTTCCCTCCTACACCAAACTATTGTCTTCATCCCTGTCACAAATTCACCCAAGCCAGCAGTACATCTCAACATACCGAGTTATCAATAATACCAATTGCAAATCATTAATTCTGCACATTAAAACAAATATGAATTTTATCAACATATATCGCTGGCTTCAAATGTGTATCTGCAAATTGTAAAACATGTTAATTGCTAACATGCATACACCATCCATCCGTCTGATCATCCATCAGTTCATCCATTCAGTCGTACAACTGATCATCCACTGATATGCCCATTCCTATATTCAGCTATTGTTGCGGTTTCGTCCTCTAAATATTGACCAAAACGTACCCACACAGTTGACTCCAGTAAAATCAAGGTTGTATCCCATGGGGCACTCGCATCGGAATGAACCATCAGTGTTTATACAGTGCCCGTTTGCACATATACCTGGACTCTCAAGACATTCATTAACATCTGAAAGAGAAAAAATGTGAGTTTGAAGAAGCGCTTCAAGCCTTGAAGCTAAAATTATTTAGTTGGTTTGAACATGTATATAAACGAAATCATTAGTGCAATGACTACTAGTCAATGTGTGATTTTACAATTAAGCAATGTTTCATTAAAAACATCAAAATAAGCTTTATTACATTTTTGTGTAAAAAATCATAAAAGCATACAGAACATGATACAATATCTTTAACAGGTGAACATCAGACATACTTAAAGAATTTGAAAAATAAAACCCAGCCAAAATTACATTGTGATCTACTCACGCAAATAGTGCAATAATAAAAATCATCATAAAATAGCAGGAGCATTTTAGGGAAACAAGGATTTCCTGAGCCGAATTACTGCCTGTAAGTAACTCGACATAGTACAGCAAATAGTTACCAGGGGCAAAGTGTGCAGAAACAAATAAGCCGGGCAACATTATCTAAATTTTAATTCTCTCAGGATAGGTAATATTAAACTTTTCCTCAGATCCTTGTAAAATTGACAAAAAGAGACGATATGCAAGGTACTCTGATCTGAAGTCTTGTCACAAGGACATTTGATTAAAGTCTAAGAAAAGTCATTAACTCTTGGGAAGCTTGCCAAGCGATGTAAAATGTCTAATCTCAGCCAGGTTAAAATGAACCTGTGACGTGCATTATGCACATATTTTAAGTACGGTTGCATATCGAAAGTGACCACCATTATTTGATTTTTAACCACACAAAGATAAACCGAACATTTTTTATTTCCTTTCTGCTGATACATGCTAATGTGTCTGGAAGGTCAAAGTATTGCAGATGTCCCAAGTCTGTACACAGGTTTTTAGTATAATTCAGCCATGGAATTTCAATAGATAAGGTCAATTTGAGACAAACCCTCATGACTTTGCAATTTAAAACTGCCTCATTATTAGTCCAAATCTTAAGCCAAAGAAGAACTGGCTGGATTCTAGCTGTGTCAGAAAGAGGACCCCAAGTTCAGAGTTGATAATAAATGTGGGGCAGCTCTTGGGTACAGAGAGGAGATTCCTAAAAAAGGAATCTTCCACCAGTTGGAGTGGTTGACTATTGCTGAAACCCCAAACTCCAGCCCCGTAAGGCACTGTTCACAAACATTTGGCTTTGTAGATGGTTAGCATTTCGTTCAGGGGCTTCCTGCCAAGTTCAGTTGCAAAATTAGACAGTGCTGTAGTAGCTTTCATAAAAGATAGATTCCTAGCATTAATTGCTTGTTTCCAGGAACCATGCTTGTGAAACAAGATACACAAATAGGAAAATGAGGAAGTAAAATTGATCTTTGTGCCGCCTATTGTTAAGTTTCGACACTTCGCTGGCCTCTTTCCACATTTCATTATATAGGTTTTACTTAAGTTAACAAATAGACCTAGATCTTGCATATAGTGAATGAAACAGGTGAGTAACCGGTGTAGACCTAGGAGAGTACAGGCCATTATTATGCCATTGTCTGCATAGAGAAGGGCCAGAATCGAATGGGTGTTAAGACAGTGTCCAAGCCCTTAATAGTAAAAAGCAAGGTAGCAAGGACACAGCCTTGTCTAATTCACCTCTCTTTAATAAAAGAGTAGGTGCATTCTTCATTAAACCCAACGCAGACCCTGGCCCTACTCCCTGAGTACAACTACCTTAAAAACTGTCCATGGCAAGCTCTGTCATAATAGACCACTATTTATCATGTAAGATGCAATCAAAAGAGCTTAATAGATCGTCAAAGGTTAAAAACATGGGTCTCCTTTTAATCAAGGTGTACTTTCCTGCACAAAGGTTGAGGTTTAATCCCTGTTCAATTGTTCCTAAAACACTGTGAAAGCAATATTGGAGGTTGGAGAGAATCCCATCGTATTCGGCCTATTCTTCTAGTCTGTTCAAAAGGATACAACCTGCCACTTTCACCAGAGAGTCAAGTAGTAAGGTGGGATGATAGCAGGCTAGATTTGAATGGTTACCTTTCTTGTAAATAGAACAATTAATGATTCTAACCAGGTATTTAAAAATCCCGAACTGCAGCACACCCTCAGCACCCAGATCAATATGGGAACCTAGAGAGATATGTTTGCCTTCAATAGATCAACGGGTATGCCATTGGGGGCTGGTGCTTTACCACCCTGCTGGCCATAACAGCTCTATTAACCTCATCAAAGGTTAATGTAAGGTCAAAGGAACTATGAGGTGGGCCCGCAGGTACATTATCTAAGTCGGGGGATGACATCCCTACCAGTACTGTATTAGGGTTAGGATACATTTTAGTGAAACGAATCACCCAATCAGTTTCAGTGATAGCAATCTGTGTACTTGGGACACTAACATCGCCTAGCTATGGACCATTAATAGTGTGCCAGAAAGCTGCACAATCCTTATTTAGGCTGGCTTAATTGAGGGGCTCCCAAGCCTTATCCTCTAAGGCTTTTTTTCCTCCACTTTAAGGCTAGCTTGTTTTCGCGTCTGCACATTTGTGCTTCTTGTGTGCTCCTAGAAGATTTGTGGAGAGCTTCTTTAAGACGTTTAGCAGCCCCAGAGCAGGTGGAATCAAACCAGCCTTGGTGGTTGCGGATGGATTGTCGTCTGGATACCGTTAGACATTCCTTAATCCCCTCTGTGATAGTAAGGAAGGCCTTAAGAATATTGTTGGAACAAGCTTCATCCAGCGTGCCTCAAAGGCCTCTCTGCATTTAATTACTAATCTTTCCAGAAGATTGTTGGGATTCATCTGTGTCCAGCGTGGAGCAAGACCATTATTTTCAGCCAGCTCAATATTATTATCTATGTGTAGTTTACCCAACTTTTCCTGTTTTTATCAAAAGGTTAAAACTTAAATTAACACTCTGTGGGTAGTGATCACTCAAAGAAATACTGTATGTGGTAAAACTGGACAACAATAAGGAAGATCTATGGGATGAAATTATGTAATCAATGACAATGTGTTCACCTCTTCCATTAAAAGTACATTTAAATGGGACTGAAGGATCACCCAATTCATTACAAAAGGCAAGGTCATATTTAAACAACAATTTGTTTAGTTTATCACCATAACCATTATGAATAACATGATTGATCACAACTGTGGATGTCTGTCACACCGGAGACCTTTTTGGAAAGCAGAGGGCACAAATAAATGTTAAAACCACCACCGCAAAGTATAGTACCTTCCTTCATGTTGTTCCTATAGATGGACTATAAGTCTTGATCCAGCTGCCCAAGAACGATCATTAAGTCACTAAGCAGTGCATTACTGTAGAAGTTAACTAGCACAGATTGATAGTAAGCAACATTTCAATGACAATAATTTATAAATAAATATAAGGTGACCATCACAGTAGATATTTTGGAGAATGGCAAATAGTCAGAGATATAAATACACAGACCACCATTAGCTCTACCAGTTTTAGGAGGTACCGCTCAAACATGAAAAGTTCTGTAGACGTTTATATGGACAGGCTCAACAGCCCAAGTCTTCTGGAGAGATAAAATCCGAAAGTTATTTATGAATGCCAGCCTTTCGGGGCTGCTGGCTTTTGCATGCAACCCTTCCACATTCCAGAATATAGTTTTATAAGACATTTGTTGTACATCAGCATCTGCTTCTAATGAAGAACTTCTCTGCCATCCCCCTGCCAGGTCATTGCTGGGTAAAGTGACCAGAATTTAATCAGCAACAAGTCAATCAACCCAGTCTAATGTTGATTAGCTGGAAAAGCGAATATGAGTTGGATGGCAAACTTCCTGTGAGGTTGTATGTTGGAAGCTGATTGTGCTCTTGTGCGCTACCGCTCTTGTGGCGATTCATGGGTAGAATTATAGCACCACAGGCAGGAATCTGCGTAGGAGGCTGAACACCCAAGTTACAGTGCGTATGCGTAATGTTAGCATCAGAAATAAAAATCTAAGAGGCAGGAGGTTGATCACTTATAACTTGTGGAGGGGGAAGGGGAAGAGAAAGGGTAGTGGATGGAGATGAAGGAGGAACCATACTGTTAATGCGTTGATAGAAGGTGGTGGTGAGGGATGTTTTTGTTTTTAATAGGCCAGGACAATTAGTAGTAAGGCTCTCCACATTTGTCAATTTTGAAAAATGTGAGTCTAATTAAGTCTTCACTGGGACTCCAATGCTTGGACTGTATTCAGCAATGTTTTGAAATCATTGGAGTGCATCGTGGGAGTTCTAGTTTTGGTCTTAATATTAGCTGACTTGGTAGAGGCCTTAAATATAGTTGGCGGGCCTGATCAAAGAGTTACTGTCAAGTCAGGCCCTTGGTGTCTTCATGAGCTTTAAGGGCCGCTGGGATGCAGGGCCAGATGGGGAGACTGTGATACTGTAAGCTGTAGTGTCTTGTACACAACCATTAGCCACCTTGGCTACAGCAGCTAACCTGGGACATCTGTCAAATTCAATATCCTGTGGCTGGGCATGAATTAGAATATCCATCACACCCAGGTTACAAGTGGTTAATCTCTCCTCAACGCTTTTTATTTCCTTATCGATTGGTCCCATAGTCCCAGTTAGATATTTCATTAATGAGGTACACTGCTTCCCAGATTTTAATTTAGACATGGTGGAAGGATGTTTTCTTTTTTCCAGGTTATCATAATGTCTAAGCCCTGTGACAATGTCCTGGAGCTGATAGTCCTCCTAGTTACGATGCAGCAGGAGAAGATGCCAAAAGACTGTATCACTTACCTTCTCCCCTGGTCACTGAAGACAGCAGCTGATCTATGTGGGATAATGTGACTGTGTTTTTTCAAGCCCTTGATGAGCCCTGCCACTGATTTTAAGATATCTTTCAAGGATGCTAGTGGTGTCAGGGAGGCGATGAGCAGGTGATTGCCTCTGTCCATCTGACAGAAGATTAAGGCTTGTATGTTTGTTTTGAAGTCATCTACCAGGTCAAACAGCTTATGTTTCTTCAAGAGGGAGAATTGGAACCAAGCTGTTATGGATTTCTCGCCTGGTCTGTCAGCTATGGATTGAAGCCTGGTAGGTTTAAGATTGGGAGCCAAGCTTGAGTCGGGGGTTAATTGGTGCTGTTGGCAAAAAGGGCAATTCAGTTTTTGTAGTGTTTAGTAGCTGACAACCAAAATTGAATTAGTGTGACAGAGAATTTGACTCTCTGTATGTTGTTGGATGGGGACATTTTTAGGTAGAGTCGGGTATCATCTCATTGATGGATTATGACATTATAGTTTCCAGGAATGGATTAAAAAAGGTTCCATCTGCAGGTTAAAGTTGATGGGAGTGAGGTGCTGCCTGAGAGACAGGAGTGTCCATGATCTTGTGGAACCTATTTGAAAAAGCAGGTGAGCTAGGATGTGCACAATTTTGACATAGAAAATCTTGTGCATATTTATAGTGTTGTGATCAGGGCTGTATAGTCAACTGTGTTGTATTCTACAAAGAGATCAAGCAGGACCAGGAAACTAGAGTTTTTCCTGTTTTTGAGGAGGAGTGGGAGTTGCAGTGTGGTCTGAAGCCTGATCTTCAAACTATTATTCCTGCTGAGATGCTCCTGTACTGAGTGATGTTAGACCTGACAGCCTTAGGGGGTCATCCTCCAACTTTTTGCCTGACGCCATCCACTTTTCTCACACAGTTTTTGCTGGTTTTAGGACTCTGCGCACTTTGCAACTGCTAAAGTGCATATGCTCTTTCCCTTAAACATGGTAAAAAAAAATCATCCCCAATTGGCATATTAGATTTACTTATAAGTCTCTAGTAAAGTGCACTACATGTGCCCAGGGCCTATACTAGTGGGCCAGCAGCACTGATTGTGCCACCCACCTAAGTAGCCCCTTAACCATGTCTCAGGAGTGCCATTGCAAGGCCTGTGTGTGCAGTTTCACTGCCACTTCGACTTGGGATTTAAAAGTATATTACATATAAGTCACCCCTAAGGTAGGCCGTAGGTAACCCAAGGGGCAGGGTGCTATATAGGTGAAAGGCAGGACATGTACACATGTGTTTTATATGTCCCGGTAGTGCCAGGCTAGCTTGAATCCGGTGGCATAGCAAGCACGGGACCCACATCTGGGCATACCCTTCCCACATAGTGTGCTGGGTATGCCCAAACGTGGGTCCTGGGCTCACTGTGCCACTGGATTCCAGCTAGCCTGGCTGCGGAAGGGTGATACCCAGAAACCGGTCCCAGGATGCTTGTTTCTGGTCCTGGGAGGACCTGGCCTGGTAGTCTGGGTTGGACTGTTCCCATGAGGAGCAGGGTCAAGACTGATTTGCATATGGCTGGGTCCAAACTGGGGTGGCATGGTGAGCAAAATAATTGATGGATTAAACCCAGACCTGTGACGGGGATGAATGTTTGATTGGTTCTGCATTCCATCCGTCAGTTGTGTTTCTTTGATTTTGTTGCCATAAGTGTGGCAGGTATGCCCAGACATGGGTCCTGGGCTGAGTGTCCCACTGGATTTAAGCTAGCCTGGCTGACTAAGGGTGATATCTAGAAACCGGTCCAAGGATGCTTGTTTCCGGTCCAGAAAGGACCTAGCCTGGTGGTTCAGGCTGGACTGTTCCCATGGAGAACAGGGTCAAGACTGATTTTCATATGGCTGGGTCCAAAATGGAATGGCATGGCAAGCAAAAAAACTGATGGATTAAACCCAGATCTGTGACTAGGGGTGAATGTTTGATTGGTTCCGCATTCCGTCCATCATCTGTTGTTTCTTTACTTTTAGAAAGTGGGCATTTCTCAGCACTTAAAAACCATCTGTGCCTTACAGCCTACCTCCAATAAACATCTGGGCCGGGCTGGTTGACAGCTCCTTTGTACATTTTACCCAAACAACCACAAACACAGGACACTCAGTCACACCACCACTCATCTGCATATTGAATGGGTCATCCTGGGCTGGAAGTTTGGAAGGCCTGCAACTTACCTTTCAAAAGCTAGCTGCTTGCCCTCACACAATGGACTGGCAGACAGGAATGTACTGAAAGGAGGGACTTGTGCACTTAAAAACCACTCTTTGAAGTCTTCTCCACTTCAAAAGGATTTTTAGGAATTTAAACTGGGTCGATGACCCCACCAACCTAGACACTTCTGGACCTACATCTGCATCCTGTCAAGAGGAACTGCCTGACTGACCAAAGGACTCATCTGGACTACTTTTCTGAGAAGGACTGCTGCCCTGCTGTTGCCCTTCTGCCCTGCTGGCCTCTTACTTTGCAGAGAAGGACTCTTCCTTCCCCAAAGGTGCTCTCCAAGGGCTTGGATTGAAGTTGCCTTCTGTTTTCTGAAGTACCAGGGCCAAAAAGACTTCATCTCTTCAGGAAACTTCTTGTGTGTGGAAAATCAATGCACCGCCTGCCAGATTCGAAACAAAGCCTGCATTGCAATCAAGAAATCACCACACAGCCGACTGGAACGACGCAGCCCGACTTCCGGAGTGGAAATTCAACAAGCGCCTGGCTTGTGATGGAAAATTAGACGCATCACCTACCGGATCGATGCAGCGCCCGTTTCTACTTCCAGCACATCAAGGATTTTTCCCTGCATCATCCCTGGGCGTCAAATCATCCTGCATCGCAGTGAAGAACCAAGACTGCATGCTGAAAAATGATGCAAACCCCTTGCAACGTGGAATGAAACGACGCATCATCTGTGCCGCACCGGAAAACCCAACGCACACCTTATTTTTCAACACATCTCTTCCTCTGCGGTCTCCATGCTTTGTTATTTTTATGCAAACCAGGTGCTGTGTGTAACAAAGAGACAACTTTTTATTTTTAAGGACTAAGGCCCATATTTATTATTTTTCTGCGCTGTATTTGCATCACTTTTTTCAAACAATGACGCAAATGCGGCGCAAAAAAGTATAAATATGGGCTTAAGACTCTTTTAAAGATTTCAAAAGTCATAATTCAACTTGTGCTTATTATTGAATCTTTGACGTTTTGACCTAATTTTATTCAGATAAATATTATCTATTTTTCTAATCCTGTGTGGTGTATTTTTGTGGTGTTTTCACTGAGTTTCTGTATGATGTATTGCACAAATACTTTACACATTGCCTTCTAAGTTAAGCCTGACTGCTCAGTGCCAACCTACCAGAGGGTGGGCACAAGATAATTTGGATTTTGTGTGACTTACCCTGACTAGGATTGTGATCTGTAACTGGATAAAGGTGTATACCTCTGCCAACTAGAGACCCCATTTCTAACAAGTGACAGTTACCTTACAGAGCCAAATGGAAAACAGAAGTGTTAGCCTGTAAAAAAATCATAGAGAACGGTCTGCTGAAGTCCCACTTCTGACAAGGTGTTGTGATATTAGCTTGTGACAGCCACCAAGGTTTGGTGGCAACAAAAACATTCCTGCATGAGAAAGAATGGCCTTGTGTGCTGGTAGATGCAAATGTTTAGCCCTGGAACTGTACAGTGCACTGAAAAGACCAGACAACCAGACAAATAAATCACACCTGAGCTCCCATAAGCCATGTGGTGCCATTGGCTTTTATATGACCTAGGCTCAAGGCACTATTTCCTTGTCCTTACTGATGAATATTTTTGAATTACATAATGTTGGAAATTGCCCTTTTTGCAGGGTTATCCCCAAACTTTTTGCCTTCTTCCCCCTATATGTTGAGGTCTGTTTTTGCTGGTTTATTGTCTCTGCACACTTTACCACTGCTAATCAGTCTTAAAGTGCAAGTGCACCCTATAGAAACTGTTCTGTTGATTGGTCTATCCATGATTGGCATATGTGATTAACTAGTAAAGTGCACTAGAGGTGCTCAGGGCCTGTAAATCAAATGCTACTAGTGGGCCTGCAGCACTGGTTGTGCCACCCACATTAGTAGCCCTGTAAACATGACTCAGACCTGCCATTGCAGTGTCTCTGTGTGCAGTTTTAAACTGCCAATTCGACTTGGAAAGTGTACCCACTTGCCAGGCCTCAACCTTCCCTTTTACTACATGCAAGGTGCCCCTAAGCTAGGCCGTAGGTAGCCCTATGGGCAGGGTGTAGTGTATGTTTAAGGTAGGACATATACTAGTGTGTTTTATATGTCCTAACAGTGAAATGCTGCCAAATTTGGTTTTCACTGTGCAAGGCCTATCTCTCTCATAGGTTAACATGGGGGCTGCCTTTAAATATCCTTAAAGCGCAGATTCTCTTTGACAGCAGATAAAAATGTGGAGTTTAGGGTCTCTGAGCTCACAATTTAAAAATACATCTTTTAGTGAAGTTGGTTTTTAGATTGTTAGTTTGAAAATGCCACATTTAGAAAGTAGGCATTTTCTTGCTTAATCCATTCTGTGACTCTGCCTGTCTGTGGATTCCCCGTCTGGGTCAGTTTGACAGTTGGGCTGTTCACACCTCTCCTCTAGACAGTGACACAAAGGGGGCTGGGATGTAGCCTGCATATCTTGATTAGCCATCTGTGCTGGAGGGGAGGGGAGGAGTGGTCACTCACACCTGAAAGAACTGTGTCTGCCCTCACACAATGCCGTCTCCGACCCCATGGTGAGTGCCTGGGGCCTGGCCTGGACAAGGAAGGATCTTGCAAACACGTGAGACTTTGCTTTGAAGTTTGCCAACTTCAAAGGCAGAACTGGATATAAGAAGAAGACCCAAAACTCCAGACTTTTAGAATCTTTCTGGAATCAAGAGGAACCTCTGCCCAGGAGACGAGTTGAAGAGCTGAAGGAGGAGTACTGTCCCTTTGCTGTGTTGCTTTGCTGGACTGGCCTGCAGTTGCTGCTTCTGCCTAAAAAGAGTGCAAAGGGTGAACGTTGCTGTGTGTCGTGCTTGAGAAAGTTCTCCAAGGGCTTGGAGAAGAGCTTGCCTCCTGTTGGAAGTCTCAGGGACACCAAAGACTTCAGTTTCCTCGACCTGCAGCACTGGGAACTGTGTGTTTTGAGCTGTTCTATAGGAGAAACCACTGTGACGCCGCCACAACGCTGCTGGCCTGCACCGTGACCTGCCGACGCCACACAGAGTCGCATTGCCCCGCTTTGCATCGCGACCCTGGTCTCCCCGGCGCCATCATCAGACGACTTCACTGAGCCGCTGCTCGCACCGTGACCTGTGGGCCCCGCACTCCGGCATCGCCTGCTCACACCGCAGCCTGGGCATCCCCGATGACGCTGCTCCTGCTGACACCGGCGCCGCTGCCTGCACCGTGGCCTGTGGACACCGCTCGTGTGGTGCACGAAGCACCGTCCCATCCCGCACCGCGGCCCCGGTCCATCGACGCCAGCACCATCGACTCCTGTGTTGTCACCAGGCATCCTGCCTGCACGTGGCCTGTGGACACCGCTTGTGAGGCTCACAAAGCACCGTCCCATTCCGCACTGCTGGCTTGGGCCTACTGACGACAGCGCTTCAGCACTGACGATGCCGCTGCCTGCACTGTGACCTGTGGACACTGCAAGTCGCACCACCCCACTTCACACCGCAGCCCTGGTCTCACCGATGCCGCTGGACGCCGTCACCGAGCCGCTGCCTACACCATGACCTGTGGGCATCGCACGTCGCATCGTCCCATTTCGCACAGCAGTCCCGACATCAACTGCGACTGCGCACCTGACTACATCAGCCTGGAGTTCGATCTGTAATGCGTGTGACCTCAAGGGCCTGACAACTCCTGCACCGACTCCGGAACTGACACCGCGACGTCAGTGATACCGCTCTCTGGAGCTCACCGCGAGGATCACAATGCCCTGCAAATCCAAGGTACTGTTTGCGGGTCTTCCCGACACCGTAGCTGGCCTGCAATGCCGTGGCCGGCCTGAACTGTTGGTTTTGTTGATCACGACGCCATGATAGCCCCAGGCAGAGCTATCGACTTCAAGGAACTGTAGTTTTGAGTAAACCTTGCAAAATTCATATTTTTCTTACTGTATGTTGGATTTTTATTGTATTTGGTCTTGTTTTATATAGATAAATATTGGCTATTTTTCTAAAACTGGTGTGGTGTCCTTTTGTAGTGTTTTCACTTATTACTGTGTGTTATGTGCAAATACTTTACACATTGCTTCTGAGATAAGCCTGAATGCTCGTGCCAAGCTACCAAGGGGGTGAGCAGGGGTTATCTGAGCGGATATCTCCATTATCCTGACTAGAGTGAGTGTCCCTACTTGGACAGGGTGCAAACCGACTGCCAACTAGAGACCCCATTTCTAACACATAATATAAAGGAGGTTGCCCTTATTGATAAATATGATAAATATGAATATGATGAATGTATGTTACAAAGCTAGTGCCATCTGCATCAGTGACAGCAGTTTTACCTGTGCTGTATGATTTCTTTGCAGCATATGGTAGTCTGTATTCTAGAAAATCTGACATTAGCCACATGTTCAAATGGCATGAATTCATGATATTTGAATAGTACAGATCATTGCAGGGTTGCACCTTTATGGCCTCAGACCAATGGCTTTGCAAACAATTGTATAGCCAATCTGTGAAATTTACTATCTCGTGTTTCTATATGAATATAAAGAGATTTCAACATTCAGCAACCTTGTGATCGGTTTGTGTATACATATGTTGTTACCTTTGGTCAGTACTCTGCTTTCTTTGCCAAGGATCTACAGAAAGAATGCTGAACAGTTTAAACTTACCTTCACGTGAATCACCCATACCAGGAATAGTTCCATGACCATATGGGCATAAATCCTGGAAAGCAACTGTGGAGAAAAAGAAGTAACAAATTAGACCTTACATATTGATGGGATTGCAAGTGTTTCCTGATCATGCACTAATAACAGTAAGAAAAAACAAGGCCCTTTTGTTTGTAGATCAGATTGATGTCCAGTATTGAAGTGTCAGCATGTAAAAGATTTTCAGTGTTTAAAGAAGCTTGATGTGAACTGTCAAGGGAATTGCCACTGAGTTTAAGCAGAGCCACAATACTGGTACATACCAGCTCTCCAGTGCAAGAGCAGTTAGTTTAAGCACCACAAGCAAACTAACATTTGCAACCCCCTATAGGGCCATATTTGCTGCATCTAGGAGCAGTCCAATATCACTCTGATGGTGCCCATACTTACATGCCTAGTAAAGCCTTCTTGAATTACCATCAATGTATCTTTTTCATCTCATTTTTCAATTATAAGTCGAAGAAAAGTCTGGAGCAGGTGAGTGCCTTTGACTGTGAACTGAACCTTGAAATGGCTGACATTTTATTGGAGTGCACGCCTGGCTCTACTCCATTAACTGACAAAGAGCTGAATGGCTTTTAAGTCCTGGATATGTATAAGCCTGGCTTGTCCTTGTGCTGCTGTCACCTGATGCAACAGAGATTGTTTTTCAGGATTTCAAGACAAAACACTGCAAAATGTTCCTGCCAGAGCCATTCCTTACATGTGGTTTGGAACAGGCTGTGAAATATGAGACTGTTTCTACGGAACAAGAAAAAGTTTTAAAGCTAGGCACAATTAAGGGAATTTTACATCAAAGTCCAGCTTTATGTCAGTGTTACTAAAGTTAAGCAATGTAGGAACAGGTTACATCATTTTTATTTGACAAAAATTCTTAGAGAAAGTCTATGAAGTATATATCACTCCCATCAGGTCTTTTGTTTGACTCATGCTCAATTTACTTATATTCATAACAGATCCAATAGTGCTGCTTTTACTTACTATTTTTGTACTTTAGTACTACAATGTATAATTTAATTTGATGTCAGTTTTATCACCCATACAAAAGGAAGGACTAAGGCCCATATTTATAAATTTTTTGGGCCGCATTTGAGTCATTTTTTTATGCAAATGTGACGCAAACTTAGAAAACACAACTATATTTTGTAAGTTTGCGCCACTTTTTGCATAAAAAATGACGCAAACACAGCGCAAAAAAAGTATAAATATGGGTCTAAATTCTATCTTATTTTCAGTCTTCTACGACTCTGGGTATGATGCTGCCACGCATATTTCATGTATAGACATGTCTAAAACTGTTGTTCTATGACATCTATTGGGTACGTGGGGTTCTCTTAGATCTCTTTTTAAAATATTATTCATAGAGTCTATTAATTTGAGCATCAACTTTCTTGTTTTAATACGAGTATAGTTCTTAAATCTCCCACAGTGATTACGAGAACTCCCATGTGCATGTTCCCTATGAGGAGTTCTTTCACTATGAGTCGGGGAAATGAGGAGTCTCAGCAATGAAGTAGGTGGACATCAAGTCGACCAATGCAGATGTTAACCACGCTAGTGGTAGAGAGCTTCTTTAATCATTAATTTCACTGAAGGGTGCAAACTCCCACTATCTTACTTCAACATATCTTCTTTTGTAGTGTATCACTTTCAAAGTGTGTCTTAGCAAATATTTGATTATAATAGGAGAGATACGCCTGTTATGGACACCAAAGGAACCTTATTTAACTAATGCTAATTCTGGTGGTTACCACTCCTTGAGTTGAACAGGGATTCTATGAGGAATTGTAGGGCTCATGCCGTCGGCTGTCTACCGGAGGAGACATGCCCTAATTCTCTAGGCTGACCCCTTAAGTCCAATGGCCAGACAAGCATTCCTGTTTGACAGACTTTATTCTGTCTCATTCTGTTAATGTTCTGCAATGATTCTCTCTCTCTCATGACTCAAAGCATTGTGTGGCTCAGGAGATTAGGCAACAATCATTTTAGGATTTGGAACTCTCTGAACTTTTGGAGCCATGCTCTGAAATATAAAGTGGGACCTTTGATGCTTACATCTTTTCGAGTTGCTTAATAATTGAAAGCGCATATGCTCAGCACCACATGTCAGTATTTGTAACCATCCATTACATAAAAGGTTTAAAGTGTCCTGGCTGCTAGAAACGGAGAAATGTATTTTTCTGGTATGTGTTGTTTTAGTGCTATTTACAGTCCATCTCATCAGATTATTTCATCATTGTTATATAGTGTAAGAAAGGCCAAGCCAGACATACAGGCTAAGAGCCACCTTCACGAAGAAAGGAACTAAAACTTAAAATCTCAGTCTGCTCACGCTATTTAAAATCATGGACCTTCCTAAATAATGTACCTTCTCCCTCTTTTGGGCACAGTTCACAGGGATCTCCCCATCCTTCACCAGGCATTTTACTGCAGCAGCACTTTGCCTTGGTTGTGTTAAGTGCCTTGGGTATCGAACACTTTCCATTTTCAAAATTGGTGAAACAGAAACTCTGGCGTGTATCTGGGAAAAGAAACAGATGATGAGCTAGGAAACAATTTATTTATTTTGTTTATGTACGTGAAGCATGCATTTTTAAGAATTCTGTTACAGGAACATAAATAAAATATTCTCACCTGTGCCATTGTAATTAGCGAACAGTATATTTGAAGAAACAGTAATTTACATTGTTATCTAAACATAACTCAATACAATGTAGAAGTATTGTCTATATTTTTCAATTCAAGGTCTGGAAATGTGACTGTGGTCCTGTCAACTTGTGGAAAGGAATCAAGGTAATAGTGTAATAATAAACCTCCCTAAATGAAAGTCGTTATTAGGCTATTCACTAAATCATAACACTGGCAGCTTAAGGGAGAATAAACAAGTACTGTTTTGTAATATTTTAAAAGGAGACAGTGTAAAACCAAGACATTATGGGAAAAATGGCAACAGAATCCATCCTTAGGTGGTATTTTAGTTTTGCAGCTCCTACCATGTCCCCCTTCAATGTTGATTAGTGACTTTCTTTCAATGCTCTAACAGTAATATCTGCATGTTGTGACTTACCAAAGCACCTTCGTCCGTTGTCTGACAGAACAAAACCTGATGGGCAATCACAGTGGAAGCTTCCTGGAACATTGGTGCAAGAGCCAAAGAGGCAGATGTTGGGGTCTTCGTGGCATTCATCAATGTCTGAGAACAGATGGGAGAAAGGCGTCATTGGCATGCTATGTTTGAACAAGAAGAATCAGCAGAAGCAGCAAGAGGTATGATACTTGGGAGAGGGAATTACCAACTATGACTAACATACTTATGCCACATGGTGCATCCAGAAGCCAACGAAAACCTTCCTCGATAACTTGGTGTGCCTACTACAATGAAAAACAATGTGCAGGAAACTAGTGAAACATAACTGAAAATAACTGAAGGAAGTGAGATTTTGAAAGTGTGTGGTCAAGGTTTAAACATGTAATATACTACACTGAGAGGTTCTACCACCCTTGCAACGAACTGTTGAAAGAGTATGCCACAGACTTAGAATCAGCATAAAACGTCTGTACAGGAGAAAGGATATGCAAAGTCTGCAGCATGCTCTACTGAACCATACCATTCACAAAGTTTCAATCATAACGTTTTCATTAAGAAGACTGCATGCATTCAGCTCTGGATATTTCGCAAAGGCTTCCAGTTTCAGGAAGGCTCTCTTTCGAGGCATTCTGCATCTCCTATCATGCCTTTAAAGAAGTATAACCGTTCTTCTTCTAAAGGAAAAGTCAGATATATCGTCCCAGACAAAGCATCTACTCAAAATGCACTCCAAAATGGAAACTTCAACATACCATAAATCTCACATTGAAAGGTGGAGCTGCCTTTTCTGTCGAGATAGAGAAAATCTTGAAAATGGTCTCTGCTCAAATAAAAAATCTTGATGGTCACTCAGCTTTTTGTAAATTACTAAAAATGTAGTTGTTTCCACACACCTGAACACGTGATAACCACCACACATCACAGCCATGTACATTAAATGGTTTAGTGGAATGGGCAGATCAAACATGCCTCTCGTCTAAGTCCCATGACCAGAACACTCAAAATGAGTAACTGAAATCCCAAAGAACACAGAGGTGTGCTTTATATTCTCCTCACTAACTTTGATGCCCGTGCATCACCCACACACCATAAAGAACAATCTGTTTACTCTGCTACCCTGTTAACAACTAAGGGCCAGATGTACCAAAGGGTTTCCCCCCATACTATGTCTATGGGAAAATGTGTTTGTACATATGGCCCCAAGTCCTTACTTCTTGGCCACCATCATGCGCGAATTACCCCCACACAGCATTACTACACATCTTCCTTCACTGGCAACTGACAATTAGGGTCACATGTACGATCGCCAGATTTTGAGACTTCCTATTTGCGACTTAATGTGATTCACAAATAGGAAGTCACAAACTGTGATGTACAAATGTGGCTCAGAAACATTTAGCGCTTCCCAGTGGGTAACAAATGGACCTGCCTCATCAATATTCATGAGGAAGGTCACAATGTGCGACACATTGGGAATGGCCTGATATCACAAGGGAGGTGGCCTGCTGGGGTCAGCAGACCACCATGTCTGTGAATGCGTTCGAAATAAAGCATTTTTAGGTTTGAGCTCTGGCCTGTTGTAATCTCTATGCAGGCTTTTAACCAACTGCTATTCTTTGATGTGCTTGTCTTAACTGCTTCATTTTTATTGGTGCATTTTCCCTCTTTTCTGTTCTGAATTTCCTCCCAGGCGATTTCACTAGGTTCTTTCTAGACATTCACACAGGGAGCCAATAACTTTTGCGCTCACGCTCATGGCGGCCGTGGCACTTTAATTTGACTTGCTTATGTCAACTGTTTTACTTTTCATTTTCAATTTATGTGGCACGAAAAGTCCAGTTAGGAATTTACAATGCTAAAAGCTCTATCTCGAGCAAACGCGAGACCCATTGCATTGCAAATGCTTGTTCAAAATGCAGCCCGTTTTCCTTGAAGAAAAATGGGCTGCTTTTTAAAAAAATAGGTTACTGACTCGCAAAATAGGGTTAGTACATGTCAAAAGGCTATTTAGCTGTCACAAACGGGCCGATTCTTCATCTGCGACCACTAAATCCTTTTGTACGTGTGGCCCCTAAATGCTTCTACCAACCACTGCCCTGTAAACTTCGCACTTATCTGTCCAGAACTCTGAAACAATACACATTTACCCATCTAGGATACAGCACCCAACATCCTTCTTATCCACGGATTCCGATTTCTGCATGTCCCAGGGGTGAGGTTACAGTGCATCAAAGCCACACTAGTGGCAGCAAAATGTTAAGTTAATGCATTAATAATGCCTGCAGTACAAAAGAACATTTTGTTTTTAGCTGTGTGAGGTTGGTGAGGGAAGTATGCAGGATGAAAACTGGCATTGATGAAGTAAAGCATGATAGTTCCTCTTTTCCAGGTTAAAAGGTTTAAGAGATAAAAGGCAAAACAGAGCAGAATGTAATCACTATCATATTACAATTGCATGAAATGGGCACCTCTGTAATAGTGTACCAGCGAAGGATTATTGTGGGGATGGAGGACACAGGATAACGACTGACAGTTGAACTCTCTTCACCATTAAACACGTTTTAGCATTAACAGTATAGACAGGGTATCTCGTTGACAAGGAGGCTATACTCATTAGTTTGCAGTAGTTGAAGTGCAGAATGCACTGACAGAACAAAGGGCTAGGAATGGTCGGATAAAAGGGGAATCCTGCTAGGTCACTGCCTTCAGGTTACACCATGTCATGGAGGGACAGTGCATCAGCTCTAAATTTGCATACAATACTCTGATGATTGCATTGAACCGACAAATTGTTTTGTTATAGTTATTTCTCAACAATTTTCTGAAATAATTACTTTGTAGATAGTTCTTGAAACACTCAAGGGCAGGTTAACTGGGAAATGAGAGCTACAGATTGCTTGGATCTTGGATGGCGTAGGATGGCTGCTCTCATACGAGGGATGTGTCAACATAAGAAACCACAGCATGAGGAAACACAAGGATGTCTTACCAATGCAGTTATCACCCTCCACCTCGTATCCTGGTGGACAGATGCACCTGAATGAGCCTTCCAGGTTCTGGCAAGTGCCAGGGGAACAGGAGCCAGGAAGTGCCACACACTCATTGACATCTAGGATAAAAACATACAGTTATAAAAAGCATGCATCATTCTTCTCCTTGACAAGAAGTACCCATGAGCTAACATTGTTGTGATCTTAAAGTAACTCCTGAAAGAACAATAGAGTACATCACATCCTTCGGCATACTACCTCTTGGTATTTTCTTACACAAGTGTGCATTATCTAAAACATAAATGCAACTAGACTTTTTGTACTGTGTACAGCAACTTATTTCCAATGGCTTCCTTGGATGTTTCCAGTAGCTTAAACTACATTGAATACAAAGGATGGCTGGACACTGTGGATTGACTGATATTTACCTATACAGTTTTTGCCATCTACTGTGAGCTCATAGCCTTCATCACATAGGCAGATGAAAGAGCCTATTTCATTGAAGCAATGTCCGTTTCTGCACAGCTGGCTGAAGGAGCTGCACTCGTCAACATCTGGGAGTGTAAAAAAGAAAAAGGTACTTTAGTCCAAACAAACTCTTGGAAGCTATACAATAGAGAACGGTGTCATAATAAGAGAAAATGGTAATCTTCACATTGTAGGCCATACCCCAGTGGAAATGACACTCCAGCCATAATAGCAATAATAATAAATTGCTTCGATTTAGTGCACAACACAGCACTGTAATTATTAAGCACTGTAGATAACAGCTCTTACTATAACCCTATTTATAGTACTCTATTTATCCATCTCTAAAGGATGGAAGATTGAGTATGAGCTGCTAGGTTTCAGGCCTTTGAACACCAGAACACCACATTTGTCAGTGTCAAAGGTTCAGTACACCTAGCCATCTACCTGTCATACACAATAGTGAAGAGGACAAGAGTTCATTACTCTCTAGAGTTACTTAGACAAAGCTGTACATTACATTAGTTCCATTCAAAGAGTTATGGATTGATGATGTTACTTTTTTTAGCCAAGTTTGAGAAGCAGGAAAACAACCTGAGGTGTCAGTCCACCATTTTATTTGTGCAAGTAAAAGTCACACATACTTTCCCACTGGATTCTAGCAAGGCAATCAGTGTATGAATAACAGGACTATCCTGACATCTAACTGTTCCTATATTTTGGAAGGAGGGATCTGCCTCTCGAGGTGCCAGGTATAGCAATGTATTAGGGGTAACAACAGATAATACAGTCCGCTAAACCACAGTGTTAAACTGCACACCAGTGACCACTCAAACTCTATCCATTTACAGAAAAGCCCTCGGGCCAGACGCCAAGGTTAGTAAACGAAATAACTGATTTCAATTTCACAATTTTTACACTGTAAGACAAATTAACTAATGTGAGCTATATTCGCCGCGTTTTTTGTGACTAGTTGTGTCTTACTCCATACTAAGGTGTGCCTTACTAGTTATTTCCAGAAGGGATGCTTGGTATTAATGAAAAGTCCCAGTGAGTCATGTCTGTCTTGCTCCTGAAAATTCAAGTGTACATCGCACTAATTCTCAAGTGAGGTACCACAACCTACATAAGAGCTTTGAGAATCAGACCATTTAAATTTTATGAATAAATGTAGTGCTACTATTGAAATCAGATAGGTGACACTGTAACAATTCTAAGATGCATTCCAATGTGCTAAGATATGTCCTATTACTATGTAAAAAGGTTACCATTTTTTAAACTGTTCATCAAGCTTTCCAGATTACATTTTAAATTTGCAACAGTAATATTTTTGAAGTCAGAATTCTGGATAGCTTTTGTGAATTTCTGTTTGCAACATAGCACAGTCCTTTCCGCATATAAACTTGAATATGCCCAACAATTTAGCCAGGTAAATCGCCTTTGTTAAGTGCCATAATAATATTTTTCCTCCAGAGGGAATATATATTTTCATGTATAGAAACCTCTCCCCTACATCTCAACCAATTTTCGGGTGCTCGTTTCCGATTCTGGGAATTGATTGTATCTCACACATGGATGAAATAAATCCATGATCATTACCATGTTGGTAAGGGTCAAAGAGGCGTTAGTAAATTTTGTCTAACTACTGAATTTCTAGTGGAACTCCACCTTTGAACACCTACTCTCCACTTTGTGAGTGGGAATCCCTCGTAAGGAATATTACTCCAAAGCAGGGTTCTGTTGCGCATGGGTAAAAGGATTTATGACTACAAGGTCACATTTGATGAATACTTGCATTCAGTGTTCTAAATGGAAACATAGAAGTGCTGGCATTTACTATCCCGAGTAGCTGTTTGATCCTGAGAAGTGCCAGTACTCTCTAATTAAATGCATTGAAACAGTGCTGCGAAGTGCAGGCACTCTCTCTTTCAAATTATAGGATTGCAGATACTCAGGGCCTGATTTATGAAAAGTTAGAGCCACCTTTGCGTCATTTTTTTATGCAAAAGCGGCGCAAACGTACCAAATAAATTATGGCCCATATTTATACTTTTTTAGCACCGCATTTTCGTAATTTCTTGACGCGGAAGTGCTGCAAACTTACAAAATATCATTGTATTTTGTACGTTTGCGCCACTTTTGTGTCAAAAAGTGTCGCAAATGTGGCGTAAAAAAAGTATAAATATGGGCCGATATTTTGTAAGTTTGAGCCGTTATTTTGTAAGTTTGCGCCACTTTTACGTACAAAAATGATGCAAAGGTGGCACTAACTTTTCATAAATCAGGCCCTCAATACCGGACATTACCTGCACATTTAAAGTACTGCTTGCAATCACAAATGTTTTGAGTCAGATTTATGCTAGCAAATGACGTTGTAGCGATTCAGGCACCATTATTGTATTATGTTTATGTGCTTTTTTAATGCCAGAGTTTGTTTTAGTTTCTGAGAGTTATTTGCAATCAACATCTAGTTAAAGATGAGAACAAGAAAATACACAATGTGGAAACATTTCAAAAATAAAAAAAAATTACCCATGCAGTCATTATTATGAGAAAGTTCGAATCCTGGGTAACAGAGACAGTTATACGATCCCACGGTGTTTTTACAAGTCCCATTTCCACATGGTTGACGATCGCATTCATCGACATCTGCAAAGAGAAACATATCTATGCATCAGAACAGACTTCTATTCCCAGTGGTCTGCTAATATGATACGCGTCCGAGCTGGACAACAACATAACAGAGCCCCAGTGCCGCATGCAGGAGACTGAGGCGTTTTGTCTGGCATCGAGTCAAGGCGCTCTGTGAATTCCCAGCAAACGTTTGGTGTAAACACGCGGAACAATGCAGTAGAATTCTCATGGCCAAGGAGTCCTCTTTCAAGGATAAATTCCAGCGCGAATAACATTCTTTCTGGTTGCCAACAAGATCCATCTTTTGGACGTAATTTTTTTAATGAGCCATTGCCACATTTATGTCAGCACCCAAAACAAGAGGCCGCATTTATGATCCCAAACTGTAAAATCCGTACTCAAAGCAAACACACGGGTTAAAGTGATTTTTTAAACCTTTTTTTAATTGAGGATGTAAGACTAGATTTTTTAATGGTCTGACTGTTCTATTCGCCTCTTCAGGTATTTCTCGGTGTGTAACTAATAAATGCTGTTTTTACACAACTGAATGCTACTCAAACGGGATAGATTCAAAGTTAATGAAGAACCATCGATTGATCAGAGAACCTTCGGTCCTTTGCTTCAAATGTCTTGTGCTAGGGCCTCGGACAAAAACAAGGGTGAGCCGATACCGTGAACTTACATACCGTACCTATCTATGACTCCTCCATCATGGCGTAAAGCTTGTGCTCGGGTGTTTAAACGTGTTCATGCCCTTTAATCTTCACTGGTCTTCGTGATCACCTGACTGTAAGCATGTGACCTAGAAACGACTAACCTAACCCGGAAAGGCTACTCCTCAGTTTTTGCTAGATTAAAGTGGGGTTTGGAATTTGTAGCCTGACAAGGGTTCACGGTCGCATGACATTAAACGCAGGCCCTAGAACTGAACAACTCTGGTTGGAAGAGGGTCCCCCAGTGCCTGCTTAATTGACATGCTATAGCCTTAGACCTGTTTACCATTATATGATGTTCAAAATGTGACCTTTGATTGACCTTCGCAGAATCAATTTAATTTAAACTGCCTTGAACTAAAGCGTGATTTGCATTATTTTCTCTATATATGTGTTTGCCATCAAGTGCCATTTAACATGTTTTCTAAGAATTACTGTTTTCGAATGGGTTGGCGATTCCTCTCTCCTTTTTGCTTGACGCAAGCAGGATTACCAGTCTTTTATCACAGTGGGTGGTCATGATTACGTGAAATTAAACATATAATCCAGGATTAAGCAATCATTGCGAGGAGGCTGTCCCTCGCGGACTGCACCACTGAAGTGATGTGTGTTACCTTTTATCTATGGTGGGTGGTTGTAATCATGTGAAGATAAACTTGTGACCTATGATTAACCATTTCTGGTTTCAAGGAGATTCTTTAGATTCTGCTTGACTAAAGCAGGGTTTGCAGCCTTTGTTGATATTCACAGAAATTAGATGGTACACATATAAACTAAGAATAATCAATCAGTCCATTTGAGAAGAAATATTTTCTGTTTCTTCTTGACTAATGCATTATTAGAAACTTTTTACTTTCTATTGAATTCACTATAATGTGACAGCAAAGAAATGAAGTTGGAATGATGAATCCCTATAGGAAGGTGGTTAGTAACTCCTGCATGATTGAAGGGAGGTTTGCTAAAATGTTATCCTTGCAGAGCTTCCCTGAAATTAATACGTGAACTGGGATGGGTGAGTGAGAAAGACCTTCAAATTTGGCCTGACAGAAGCAACATTCACAATCTTTTATTGTTATGGGTGTACAATTTGACCTAGGATTGATCAATTTTGTTGAACCAACAGTTTATCGCCTTCTGAGAGACTGAAGCAGGAATTACAATATTTTATCTTCACAAGTGATTGCAAAATTCTGGATGTTATGACCACATTTTCTTCACCCCCTCCATATTTTTTTCTCATTTAATATTATTTCTATTATGTTTGATAGTCTTTAATGTCACCAAGTAAGGATAAATACTATTTTCTTCCTCTGCAGTTTAGTAATATTTTGGTCTCCTTTGTCCAACATTAACGGATTGTTTTCATTTATCGCATAGGAAAATGGGCTTACACTAACTGCCTCGTTCTCCTGTGCTTTTTTTGGTGTGTGAAGTATGGTTTCCATGGCTATTGTGCAAGTTATGGATTGCCAAGCTAATCATAATATGGGGGAATTCTGTGTTTTTTCAGTTTTAATTTATAACTATAACTGTACTTTGTGCATTTTCAGTGATTTTATGAGATTTGTCGATCATATACCCCCAATCAAGAGTTAGGTGCAGGGCCTGAAGCCTAGTATACCATTGCCTGCCAACCCTTGCTTCACCCAGGCTCTGAGTTCATACCCCAGAGGAACAAACCATGCCAGCAAAGCTGGCCGCAGGTTCTGGCTTAAGCCAGGACCTGTGCCTAACACACCTGCATACACCCACTGCTCAATGCCTTCAGGTGGCCAAGCGGATACTCTTTTTTTAGATTGATGACCTCTCTTTGGGTCTGTGAACCCACACATGCTGCTGGACCATTCATGGACTTCCCTCAGGATCCATGGAAACAAAATCATTTCTGAAAACCCTGTGAGGTCCACAAGCCTGTGTGAATTCCCTGTCCCTGAGCCAGTCTTCACAAACCTGAGAGGGGGTTCCATCATGTTTCCAAATACCCTTGCCAAAGGCTTAGGGACCCAGAGTTGGGGTATGCATGCTGGAGTGGGGACTGCCTTGGAGTTCTTGAACCCTGCAGCAAAAATGACTTTATTTATTTTGAGGGGGTGGACTACATCCTATCCTTTTCTCTGTCTAGGGTATCTCTTAGCCAATCTGAGGGTCTGGGTATACAGATCCATCTTTCGGTCTGTAGATCGAAAAGGGATGGTGGGGAAGAAATCCCTCATCCAATATCCGATCAGATTTATTAATAATTTTTTTAATTTAGTCCTGGGTTTGTTGACAATCTGAAGAGTAAAAGTCCAGATTTCTCAAACCTTTTTAACCCTTATCAAAACCCAAAACATTTGTAAATGCAGGGTTCTTGAAAACTACGGAAATTGTTTACACCAAATAAAGCAAAGGCATTTTCTTGAGTAAAGTTCTAAATTTATGTTAAGTTCAGTGTATGTTCAATACACGTTTTTGTCTTTATCCAAGAGCAAAGATCTCTGTCGGAGTTCAAAATTGGGAAAGTCATTTTGAAATTCCCCTTTTCCCATCTTGACAGATCTGCACAAATCTTGTCACCCCCAACTCAAATCGGAGGAACTTTTTATAGGAATTTTGGGCCAGATGTACGAAAGCTTTTTGCATTCTCAAACGGTGCGAATGCCCGTTTGCGAATGCAAAAAGCCATTTCAGAATGTATTAAAGGCATTCTGAAAGCAATTTTAAGGAATCGCTAAAATAGCGATTCCTTAAAATTGCGACCCTGTTTAGAGAGTCGCAAATTGGGACTCTCTAAATAAGAAATCGCAAATAAGGATTCGTTATCTGCGATTTCTAAAGCACATGTAAGAAGCAATTCCTAAATGCGAATTGGGCATTTAGGAATCGCTATTTACCACCAGGTTGAACCTGGTGGTAACCATGTGCAAATTTTAAAAATGCATTTAAAATGCATTTTTAAATTGTACATGTAAAGCACACATGCCCTTTTGGCATGTGTGCACCTTACATGTTGAAAAAAATTATTTTGGGGTGCAGCAGAGGGGGCCTTAGGCCCACAGCACCCTGGGGTTTCGCATTTCTGAAATTGCGATTTCCAGTTAAGAAATTGCAATTTTGGAAATGCAAAAAATTTGCGGATATGGGCCTACTGGCCCATAGGTGTGAATGGGGCCAGTATCGCAATTTGCGATTCGGTAATAGCATTTGCGATTTTTAAGAAATCGCTATTACCGAATCGCAAATGTGATACATTTCATTTTGAGAATCAGAAATCGCGATTTATTAAAAATCGCTATTTCCGACTCGCAAAAGGCCTTCTTGGTACATCTGGCCCTTTGTGCCTAACTAGAAAGCAAGACCTGCATTTGATTGTGTGGCCAATCTAGTAATGCACTATGGCCAAAAAAACTAATAATAAAATGCATCATAGTGAAAAAATGTATATCGGAATGCTATCTCTGCCAAATTTAGTCAGATTTAATGTGACCTGGTGCCTTGAACAGGAAAATGTTAACCTATTAATAAGGTTATCTACTAACTATAGAATTCTGTCATATCAGTGCAAGAAACTGGGTTATTGGTTAAGAGAGGGTGGAGGCCCTGCTCACACAAAAACCACAATCCTTGTCAGGCTGAACCACAAAGGTCGCTAAAATAATTTGTGCTTAACCCACTGGTATCCTGGCACAAGGCAGTCAGGCTTAACTTAAAGGCAATGTCTGAAGAATTTATGAAGCACATAAAAAGCAATAAAGTAAAAACAAAACACAAGAAAAATCCAAAACCAATTTAGAACAATACATTTTCATAAATAAAATGATACCAGAATGATAAAAATCGCCTCAGTAGAAACAGAAATATTCAGTTTTAAAGATTCTAGTGAAAATAGCACCCAAAAGCACAACAAGCCGGTGGGGGTCATCTTAGCATACTAAACCAGGGGAAAGTCACAAGTTCAGGCCAACCGCAATAGAGTCTGGACTGGTTACAGTAACCAGGTTAGTCCCATTGAAAAGATGCCTTCTAAGCCTGATGTGAAGAGTTCCGTACGTGTTGGAGGAGGCCGCAAGGAGCGGGGAAAGCTTTGTGGATGGATGCTGCTGCACCATGAAGAGGAGGCTGTGCGTCAGGCACTGTCATTGCTGTACCCCGAAGAGCCAGTTGTGGGTCATGGACACTGCATATTTTGCATTGCCAGTTCTCGTTGATGATCGGTGTAGCGCGAAGAGCAGGTTTTACATAGCTTCATGTTTGCAGTCATTGTGGGTGGCAGAATCACCACGAAAAGAGGCTTGTTCGCGGTCACAAAGAGCTCAAACTTCAGGATTTCACCTTTTCTTCATTGGAGGAGCTCCAACAGATGCCCAGCAAGGGTCCAGGAGCTGGGGAGCCGCTCTTAGGGATCAGGAACTCACTCCAACCGAGGCCAGCAAGGCTCAGGTAGGTTACAGCTGCAGGTCCAGGCAGGTCCAGTGCTGCAGGTCAGCTCAGCAGTTGCATTGAGGCCTATTGAGTTAGTTATGTCCCTCTAGCTTCCACAGGAGGTCAGCCAACTGACCCTTGGAGTCACTCAGGTTAGCCTGCGATGAAGGTAAGCAGGGCCAGTCTTCCTTTTCAGACACCAAGGCAGAACTCAAGCAACAGGGCACTCCCTCTTCGTATATATACACAAGTTCAAGAGTGTTCTGATAAGTGGCTCTGGAGGTCTAGTATTTATACCTGGTGCAAGCCTTTTCTGTTGAGGAACTCCCTGTCCTATCCCACCATCAGCTTCTGGAACATTTTCCACTTCCCTGTCAAGGCTTCAAACTGTCTGGGTTGACAAAAAGCAGGGCAGTCCTGGTGTCAGATTCCTTTATGTGTGCAGGAGGCAAAGCCCTCTGAAATTTAAGTGGGACTGGGTACAGTTTCTCCCAGTCATCCTGGCAGGATGGCCCATGCTTTCCACACCTAGGCCCCCTTTGTGTTACTATCTGGAAGCAATACACAAACTCCAACAGCAGAACCATTCACGGTTACATGACCCAGGACAGTGGCAGAAGGCACAAATGGGTAGGATAAGAAAATGCCATCTTTCTAAAAGTGGCATTTTCAAGATTGGGACTTAAAATCTGACTTCACCATTAAAGATGATTTCAAATTACAGTTCATTTGAGTGTAAAAGGCATATCTCTATGTGCTCTAAGTCCACAGTTATCACTTATTAAATGTAATAAGGTCACCCATTGTTAGACAATGGGAGAGATAGGCTCTATAACACTACATATAACATTTAAGTAAACATGTCCTACATTTAAATATAATAATGCACCATACCTTATGAGCCTTAGGGTCTACCTTCGGATTACCTGTATCAAAAAGGAAGGTTTACTTTGCCAAGTTGAAACAGCAGTTTACAACTGCACTATAGGTTGCAGTGGGAGATCTATGGCATGTTTGAAAGGGCTAGTTTAGCACAATGAGTGTGGCAGGCCTGATGATAGCATTTTATCTACAGGCCCTGGGTACATGTAGTATTATTTTGCAAGAGACTTACAAATAAATTAAATGTGGCAATCAGGTGTGACCAAGTTTACCATGTTTGAAAGAGAGGGCACAAGCACTTTAGTACTTGTTAGCAGAAGTGAAGTGCACAAAGTCCTAATGCGCACAAAAACAAATTCAGCAAAACAGGAGGAATGAAGGCAAAAGGGTTGGAGGAATACCATACCAAGGACGTCAGGTCTAACAAACAATAGCAGCAAAACAATTAATAATATCATGAATAAAAGAAATACAATGTTCAAACACCAAAATCCATTGATAATGCTCAGGGATTAATTCAGAATTCAAGAACTTGTTATTCATTCTCATAGACTGAAGGCTATATATGTTGTTTTAAACATTTGTAAAGGTGCATAGAACTGTAGCTGATGAAGAAAGAATTCAAGTCTTTCTTCACTTTTTGCAATGTGGAATCTGAATATGAGGTAGGCTGGGCAATCTCTGTATCTTTGAGTGATAAAGGCCTTTTGGTTGAAACATGTTAATGTACCACAAAAAATTAATTTTCCAGGAT
The DNA here is from genome assembly GCF_031143425.1 of Pleurodeles waltl. Classification (NCBI taxonomy): domain Eukaryota; kingdom Metazoa; phylum Chordata; class Amphibia; order Caudata; family Salamandridae; genus Pleurodeles; species Pleurodeles waltl. Next base: position 712,264,455 of record NC_090436.1, read on the forward strand.
CAAAGGAGTGTGCACAGTCCTTGTAGTGATATGTGACGTTTGGTGAAATACCGAGGAGGAAAGAAGGGAAGTTATACCTAGAAAGGCAGTTATACCTAGGACTGTGTTTCCATAGGCAATGTATTTTTTGTGTTACTAATAACTTTGCCACTGTTTTAGGAATCACCACAAAACTTTACAAAAAAGTGCTACTCTTTGACTAGTTTGTGCATGGAAAGTTTTGGGATGATCTGTCAAGTGGGAGGGTCCCAACATGCAGTTCTCCTATTCATTTTCCCATAGGAACTTTCGACACAACTACAGCCTAAACCTCTGAACGGATTTACAACAAATTTGGCAGAAGACTAGACCAGGTCCAGAAAGAGTGCTTTTTGTAATTTTGGGTAAATCTGTTCAGCCATTTTTCAGCTATTAATGCTCAAAAACTTTGTATATCTAGGGATACAGAGCCTTAATGCATCCCAACAGATCTCAAGCTGAGATCTGATAGGCCTCAACCAGGAAGTAATGGCAGCCATCTTAGGACTCAGGACTCTGCCCTGAGTCCTAAGAGGGCAAGGTAGGAATACACTAACCCCCTAACCCCCTTGGCCTAGTGTTGGGGTCCCAGAGGGACCAAGCCTGAGGCCAAAAACATTCTTTAAAAACATTTTGCTGCAAATTTGTGAGGATCTGCAAATCCAAGGCAAAATAAAAAAAATAAAAAAATAAAACAAGCCCGGGCTCCCGTAAAAGCCCTGGGACAGGCCAGAGTCCACCCTGCCCCAGGGCACATGACCCCAGCACTCCCCGGGCTGATTTTGGCCCCAGAGACTACATCCCTCTGGGTCCACTGCATTTTTCAAGGAGAGGGTGGGTATGCAGCCCCTCCCCCCCATTCCCCAGCAGCTTTTGGACCCCAACTCCCTGGGCCTGGTGTATTTCTTAAGGGCACGGGGTCCACATGGTCCCCCTCCCTAAGCCTCTAAAGGACCTGGGGAAGCCACCGGCCACCCTCCCTGAGCCATTATTGGTCCCCAGAGACCTAATCCCCCTGGGCTGGCTCAGTAGCTATGTCCCAGGGAGCCCACCCGCAGGACATAGCAGTTTCCCTGCCCAAGGCAGCATGGGCAGGGAAGTTTATGATTGCTCTTGCTTGGCAGGAACATTTACAAAACATCTGCCAAGGGCGAGCAAATACAAAGTCTGCTCCCAGTGAATGGGTGCTTAAAAATGCTCCTGCCCCCTGGAAGCAGATTTGTGATCCTTTTCCCTGGTTACACTGAAGTGGGGAAGGAAACAGATCAAAAGATTGCTCCTGCCCAGATGGAGCAATGTTAGTAGCTGTCTCCCATGGCTGGGATCAATTTAGGCTCCCACTGCATGCAGGGAGCCGGCTGGGGCAGCAGGGGACACAGGGACGCCCCGTGGCCCCAACAAGTCTATTGTAGGTGTCCTGGGAAGGCATCAGGGCACTCATCTTTCACAGTGGTAGGCCTTGGGGATGGGGAAAAATGCACTGGGCCCCCGCGATGGGGTAGCAGGGGCCAAAATCAGCCCTGGGATGAGGAAAGTGTGGCACCCTCCACTTGATGTTAATGAGTGGCCCTGGGGAATGGGGTCTCCAGGACCTATCAAGGCTCAGGGAAAGGACCCGTCTCTTTCATTTAGAAAATGGCCCTGAGAGATGGGGTCCTCAGTGGCTTACAAGGCTTGTGGAGGGAGGCCATGCAGCTCCTCTGCCCTTTAAAGTATATATAGCCCTCATGGATGGGGTCCCCAGGGCCATAATAGGCTTGGAGAGGGGGGCCACATGGCCCCCTTCTCTATAAAAAAGAAGGCCCTGGGGTTGGGGTCCCCAAGGCCAAGCCCTGTGGCCACCCCACTGCCACCGACGTGTGGAGTTGGCTGCCTTTGGGGGTTGGCTGCACGCGGGGGTTGGCAGCAGGGCCTGGCCACAGCAGCTGTGACCCCTGGCTTGCCACTTGTGACCCCTGACACTGGATTTGCAACCCATCACCTCAGATGTGGCCAAATCACTGCCAGGAACACAGAGACAGCTCACCCTTTTCAAATGTCCTTGTTATTGGTAATTTTTCTATCACATTGATAGTGAATAATGTATTATTCACTATCAATGTGATAGAAAATCGAGTATAATTAGCTGGAATATGACCCTTCCTGGTAGCGGAGGTAAGTAAAAAATTGTTTCAACTGTATGTTGTGTGCATGCATGCAGGTGAGTGTGTTTATGTGAGAAAGAGCATGTGTATTTGTGATTGTGTATGTTTAAATATGTGTGTATGAATCTAAGGGTCAAATGTCATATGATGTCACTTCCTCTACCCCTGGCCTTTAGGTGAATTGACGTTCATGACTAAAATTAGTTAAAGTGATACACATATCCATAAGTACAGCATCCCCATTCCACATCTGTTTACTCCCCCTAACCATCTTCTCAGCCAGTTAGCAGATCCCTAATTTTTAAATAGTGTCATTTTGGAAGGCAAGCCAAGGGGTGTATTTCCAAATTTTCACACAATATATTTGGGTCAGATTTACAAACATTTTGTGTACGGTACGTGTTACTTTTTAAACAAGTGACATGACACGAAATCCAGGTCAGTACTTAGAAATGAACGCAAATTGCGGTTTGCATCGGTTTGTAAACAACAGTAATACAATGCAGGGCAATGCACTGTTAAGGAGGTTTTCCATGGTGGTGTATGGGGGTTCTGATGCATCCACTCGTATTTTGATGCAAACCCATAGCTACAAAGTCTGGTAGACAAGGATTTGTATCAAGCTCCTGTGTTTTTCTGAGCCTGGATTAATGAGGAAAAATATTTTTTATTTTGGGTCGTTTTTCAAGTTCAGCTACTGACAAAGGCTTCTTTACAGGCTAAAGGCTGTGAGTAGTAGAGCCTTGTTCACTTAATGGGGCTTGGGAGTCTGAAGGAAGTGGGCTCTCTATAAAAAATGGTGTATAAGACAAAGGCTGTGCATAGTAGGAGCTTGACCATTCTTGTCTCATTGATTGCACACATGAGGTCAGCTTCCACAAAGGAATCGGTACAGGTACAGGGTGCAGTCTATGCATACTTGGTGCCTGAGCATCTAATGGGGCTTGAGTCTCTAGACCTGTGTATGGAGCAAACGCTGTGTGTGGTAGGGGCTTGGCCACCTAACTGGCTTGAGTGTCTGGAGGGATGGGCCTCCCATAAAAAGCTGTGTACAAGATGAAGGCTGTGTGTAGGACATGCAGGGGCTTGTGGCCAGGAGCTGCGCCCAACCCTCTATGGACGCCCAAGCTGTACACAGCCTTCGGCCATATGTGGTGGGGGTTTGGCTGCAGAGTGTCACCTGTGGAAACGCCCTGCTTCTAACCGCCCACAGTCACCTTTGGCAATGCACTGCGCAGATTTGGCTACAAGCCCATCCCCTAACCCACAATTATATTTATTATTTTTTTCCTAATATGGCAGTAGTCTATCCAGGGAAAGAGATCAGAGAGCAACACACCCTACATTCCTCTGTTCATTAGGGGTCTGGCTTACCCGTGGTGTCGCCTGAAGATAAGGAGATGATGGGAGAGAGTAGTTGAAAAAAAGGACCTGGTCCAGCTAGGAATCCAGGTGCTGTCGGATTAGTGGAAGCAGCCAGAAAAAAACAAGCTACGATGCCTCCTCTTTTGAGTCCAGGTGAGATGTTGAAGACTATGAGAGCAAACACGAGGTTATGAAGGTTATCCATGTTGTGTGTGGCAAGCTACCTTACGTGTGGAGAGATTAGCTAAATGGTGCTTCATAGAAGTGTGACCGCTTCATTCAAGTAAAGTAGGATTGAGGAGGGTAAGTTTATTTAAATTTTATACACTTTCAACATTTGTAAACTGAGAGATTCACTGACATTTTCTAAAATAGTCCGTTTAGTGATAACATTTGCTCAGTATCTTACATCAAGAATTTTACTGAAATTGTCTATTTCACGGAATAACACTGCATCAGCAACGGTAAAGAAAATCATAGATAACTAATTGTTTATATTTTTATAGTTTTCAATTTGGAGTACATTCACTGAGACTGAATGTTATCTATTTTTATGTTACTGTCCATATGCCAGTACTCATTCCTTATTTTTACGCGTCAATTTGTTTGTGTTTTTTTTAATGCAACCATGCAAAAACCTGTAACTAGGTGGCTGTAACAGTTCATAATAGCTACTTAAGCCTGTCCTAGATAAATGCTGTCTTAAGGATAATATAAGCAGTGTATTATGAAACAGATAACCTGCTAAAAGGGTTTTTTAAGGTCATTTGCACAACCGACCGTTCACACTTTAGGTACAAAAATTTATTTTACATTTCATTTTAATCAAATAGTTTTGCTTTGCTACATGAGCCGAACACACAGAGTGTAAAAGGTAGCCACGGTTTGCGACCAAGTAAACATTCATGCAATGTATGGCATTTCCTCTACTTACCCATGCACATAGTCTGGTCTTGGGATACTTTGAAACCATTGTGACATATACATTGGTAGCTTCCTTGTGTATCTACGCAAACCCCGTGACTGCAGACATTAGGAATTTCTTGACACTCGTTGCGATCTACGGAAAAAGGTGAACACATATGGCACACATCAGAAGTCTTTCTTAATGCAGCTTTTTCCACCTTCCAGTAACACTTCATGTCGGTGAAAGGAGAGGAATTCTCATTTAAAACAACTAAGTACAAAAGCGTATTATCGGTTTTGCCCTTTACCAGAAACGCCACTTTAATTACTCATTGAGTACAGTGTATCAATAAGCTGCCAATTTTCATGAAGAAATGTTTAAAAAACATTACTGATTAATTCAGAAAAACGTCTAAAGGGACCTGGTATGACTGTAAATTATCCATTCAACTCCGATTCAGCAGTTTCTTCCCTGCCTCCAACAGCCATGACAAGCTTCCAGTTTTACTTACATATCTATTCTTTACTCAGTGATTAAACAAGTGCTAGAGACTATTACTAGGGTAGCAAAGTATCTCAAGTCCTTGAGCAAAGATAGGAAATAAGACAGTTACACCACAGGAAATAATCAGGACACCAATGTATAAAACTAGAGTACATTTTAATGAATTTTTATAGGCCTTGATGAGCAAAATCCCCTGGAGGTTTCCAGAGATACAGATTTGAGAAGTCATTATCACTTTTAAATGCAACTCCTAACAAGCACTGGTCAACAAAAAGTTTGTAAACTTTTGAAAAGTTTGAAAGAGTTTGCCTGGCTTGGGTGACCAATCTGGCAGGATGGAGGTCTACTGGGTCAGAAAGGATACTTTGGACACTTAACCTAGCCACCAGAGCAGTTTTAAGGGAAGCTCCAAGGACGACCGCCATACACTTCAATAGGCTGGCCCTGATGCTGGGGATGTAGGCAAAAAGATGCTCAGCTCAAGGATGCTCTGGTTCAGGTAGTGTTGACAGAGAAGCCTTTGTGGTTATTTTTTGGCCCAGGGGTGAAGTGGGACCACTTTAACCACAGTGGTTGGGGTGCCTCTCAGTCCTCTAGTTGCAATAGCTGGCCAGCCAATGCTGGACTACTGATCTCCTTGCACCACGGTTGGAGTGAAATCCTTAAGTGGGGGATAGTGTCCTTTGTGAATGATGAATTCGGACTCTGACAGCACTCCCAAGTCCAGCAGACATGGATGCAACTTTTGACGTATTTGTCCTTTGAGGCACTTGATGACTGACACTGGCAAAATGTCTGTGGTGGCTACCAACTTGTCAATTTGAGCTTTTTCAGCTCTTTTGTTTCTGGAGCTGGTTCCAAGGGATCAGCCAATGGGTCCTTGGAGTCAGTGCCTTGATCTGGGCCAGGATTCAACTTTTCCCTTAGACAGGAGCCACAGACACAGTTCAAACTTCACTAACCCAAAGTGTAGCAGGTGCAGTCCTGGCGGTACAACCTCTCTTCGTGAGGGGTCAAGGGCAACTTGGCAGCCCTTCTACTGTCATTTCTTCAAATCCAACGTGATCTGAGGGGCAGGGTATCAAGGGTGCTATATTTATTCCAGGAAAGTACCCTGTGGGGAACATGCAGTCATTAGCCAATGGGCTACTAGGTTTCCTCCCTTCTGGTGATATCTTTCCTGCAATGTGTGTCATTTGGCTATCCCATAGTGCACAATTCCAGCCAGTCTCAAGACGTCAGAACCCCTCTTCGGTCGTCAGGAGCATAGTAGCCCTTGTGAAAATGGTGTGGGCACTGGGTTTCCCTCTCTGTCCCTGTCTCCAATTTGTCTAAATGAACAAAAGGCAGCCTGCCTGAGTGTGTTATCATTTGCCAAAAAAAGGCTAACACCCCGAGTGGCCATCCTAGGAGAAGAAGTCACACCGCAGTCTGTGGCAGCTGCCTTTGTTCTTAAGCCTGGGAGTCATTCACATATTTTCCCAGGTGGACAGAAAGCTGTGTGTGCCAGAGTCCACGTGAGGCTACTGGAGCAGCTGGGGTGCACATTGGCAACCTTCTAAAAGTTGCAGAATGTTAATTGTGACATTAAATTCGACCTGGGCATCAGATCAGATTCAAGTCCATTAATAAATTTATACCTTACAGTACCAAGTTAGGTAGTCCCGCTCAGGAGTTACCAAGGCTGGGGTGACAGCTGGTAACTCTGTGTTAGCCGATGAAGTTACTAACTTTTTCCCAGCAAAACAACAATTTAGAAGTGTTTCTGTTAAGACATATGGAAAATATATGTTTTACTTAGCAATATATTGTTCCCTCCCCTAGGGCTCCATATGGCTTTGTTAGGGGAGACTTCCAGTCTGCAGTGGCAGGCTGGGAGCTATTTTGCCCTTTGTCACATTCAAGTTGGCACAAACAGTGCTGCAACCCTGGGTGGGCACTCTGTCTTACATACACTGGGTACCCTGGGTACCAGGGACTTATAAGTAAGTCAGTACTTGCCAATTGGGTATAGCCAATTCAACATCTATTTTGTAAGGGCTTAGAACACTGACCCTGAGGTCTGGTTACCACCATCATTCCAAAAATGTGTGGATTAACATGCAAAAAGAGGCATTGTCTCACACCTACCATGCTTACCTTAGGTAGGTGCAAGAAACAACGTACTCCTGAGAATGTGATGAGGAGAAAGCCAATGTTGCAGGCAGGCTGGGAGTACACACAGCAGGTTGGGGGGGTTACATCGTTCTGGTTTCTGCCCATCAAATGTAACGGTTTGATTTCATACTATCAATTCAATATGCTGCTTGACAATGCTGACTAGCAATTGCTTGGTGTCATGGTGCTGTTTGCTTACCTCGGACCAGTCACCATCTGGCTTTTTTGGCAGTCTGTTGACCACATGATTTTGTTGCAGTCTCAGAACTCTTCTGTATTGAGGCCTGGCACTTCCTGTTTTCTTCTACAGTTTTTCTATTCTAGGACACAATACCTTTGCCTCGGTCTCCACAGTCTTCTGCTGCTTTAAGGCCGGTGACTTCCTCAAAGCCTCCTGCTGAATTCTTCCTTTTACATTTCCAGACTGACCTTTGCCATACTATCATGTATGTGAGGGTCTTACCCAGGCTTAGAGCAGGGGGTTGTGTAAGTGGCATTCCAACAGGCACAGATACAACTCTGGCCTTCATTAGAGGTGTGTCCAGAATATAGCCTGGGGAAAGTAACAGAGATCAAGCCAGACTGACTGATGGTATGGGGACACTAGAAGTGAGAGAAACTGTACCGTTAGTTGCTTTCAACAAGGGTAGTTTCCAACAAGGGAAGGGAAGTCAGTCCAGTCGTAGAAATATGACCACCAGTGTCATCTGAAATTAGAAAATGTCAATGCTAGAATGGGCTGAGAGTTGAGTATGGCCATCATCTCTGGCCAGGATGTAGAGTTGCAGGTGCTGCATTTCATGTTGTCATTGAGAGTATCTGCCCCTGCCAAACTTGGCCATAGGATGATTGTAGTCTTAGAAGACAGCTTGCAGGGCACCTGGAGTATATTGCAACACTGCCATGCAACCTGCATGCCATATTGGATGAGGCATGAGTGTTACAGGATGCTTTCAAAAGTGCAGCATGGCAAAAGGAATTTCATGACTAACAGCTTCACACGAAAAAGATTTCGTACATTTCTGTTATAAACATGAGAGGTAAGCAGGCATGGGTCACATGGCAACAGCAGCACATGAGACTTATGGGTCAGAAGTGACAAAAGAGAGAGGTGAGGGAACACGGGTGATAAGAGTTAACATGGAGCCCAGAGATGGGGAGGGACACATGAGAAAAAGAGCTAGAATGAAAGACTGAAAGGCATGTGCAGGAGCAATGGGGAGACAGAGGATATGGTGCTGTATGCTGTTGTAGACACCTTGCTATATATTTGCAATAATGGTCACCAACCTTTCTTCCGGCAGGTCAGTTGAATTTGTAATCTGGGTCTGTCACCCAATTGTCATATTTATCCTTGTGATTTTCTCTTCCATGCATTTATCTTTATCTTGTGTTTTTTTTTTTTTTTTTAAAGGTGTGCAGCATCACTACCATTTCAGTAAGCTGCTACCACATTAGCTGTATTTCAGCAGCACAAAGGTTGTCACATGAGTAATACTATTTAACTCACAATTATGAGCCACTGCAAAATGAATTACAATAATGCCCCTATTACTTATGAGTAATCTTCATTACTTCTGGTCCTATTGTCCTTGTCCTATTCATTACTAGTGAGATAAACCTATGTCACTGACAGAAAAAAGAACAAGGAATGCTGGAACCCTTCCTTCCCTCTGACCGTGAGGTGTCCCATGAGGTGTACGTACCAAGCATTCCACCTGAACTACCAAACCCCACAATGAAGGACGGTGTCCAGGACGGAGGTAGGGGTGTAATGCATGAGACAAGGGCAACAGTACCAGGAGTAATGAAGATTACTGGTAGGTAATAACAACGGCCCTGACAGCGCTTGGATGCCTGGCTTCACCCTTGGTGTTGCCCAGGAGTGGGCGCTTCACAGGGAAAAGCCTGGAGGGGTTCCACAGCGGTATGCGCACAGCACGTTGAGACCCTAACGGGTGACTAGTTCGCTATACAAGTGCGAAGTTTACAGTTTACAGTTTTACAGTTTAATAGGGCATTGCCCTCAGGTCCCTCCTGCGCTCATCCCATTCATTACAAGAGGGAATGCCAAAGCCGAGAACCCGTCCTTCAGAGGAAAAAACAGCCCTAAGAAGGAAGTTGCCCCAAAACAAAAAAGCAGCACTTCAAGAAGCAACTCCAGACAGCCCAGAAAACCCGAGGAGGACACAGACCAGACAACTCCTCAGCCCAAAAACTGGACAGAACCCAAAAAATAGGCAGGAAAAGACAAGAGACAAACAGAAGCCCAAGCAGCGAGCAAACAGATGAGAGGGAATCAACCCCAAGGTGACCACCATGGCATCCCACCCATAGGAGGAAAACCAGACAAAAAAGCACAGCAGTCTCCCCAATCTTCGGAGCCCATGAGAAGGCAGAGAGCAAAACCCCTATAGGAGAGATTGCCGGATCAAAGGACCACAACCACACCAGAAAAAACAAACAAGAGCCACAACCCACCAGGATCACGGAACAATCCAAGTGGAACTAGAAAGTGGGACCCACACCGGAAGAAACCTCACCGGAGAACCCTGCAACAGGAACACCCCAAAGAACTGAGAAAACTTCAGCAGGGCATAGCCGGGACAAAGAAAAGGCACAAAAGAAACCTAACAGCGACAACCCAGTGAAATGGAGGAAACCCCAAAAAGCCACACCAGAAGCAAAATTCCAAGAAGATACCAAGGCTGCAGAAAGCCAAAGAAAGCAACAGGCCACAAACCTCCCCAAGCGACCCAGCAAACAAACCAAAGAACAGGGGAGAAACCACAAACCAGGCCTCAAACCGAATCACCACAACTGCAGGAGAGCAACCCCAGCCAGAGACAAGGGGGCACAGCAGGGAGGTGAAGCCAGCAGTGAGCCACCCCATGGATACCACCACGGCGACCAAGGAGGAGGCATACAGCAGACCCAAACCACCCATATACAAAGATGGGGCAGGTGAAACACCGGAACAAAAAACTGGAAACTCACACCTGAAAACCCCAAAACCCCAGAGCTGAAACAAGGGAAAACAAACAGAAGCAATGTGACCAATCTTCAACAGGGCAAACAACAACAACCTCCTGCCAAGAGAGAGAGATTGAGGGACCCCCCAAAGTCCCAGATCCAAGGATCCTAATAGGCCAGAATCAGACAGCGGCAGGCAAAATACATGAGAACAAAGCAGGAAAGCCCAAGGAGGCAAAGAGGCCAAAAGAGCATGAAAAAAACAGCCCAAGGAAGTCCATGCAGAGATACAGAGGGCACCGAGGGCGACCCCCAAAAATGGGAACCCCATGCAGAAAAAAGAAGGAGACTCAAAGGGCTGTGTGGAACAACAGTAGCCTACTGAATCTCCAAGGCAGGAAACCCACCCCTGCCCTCAAAAACAACCAACCCCAGGTAGGGGACCAGGAACAGAGGAGAAGCGGCTACCCAAACAGGGACAACAACAATACCCCTATCAAAACCAGCAAAGCCAGTGACCTGGAGGACCACCAAAACAAAACATAAGGCCACACTTGAAGCACAGAAATTAACCATGCAAGGAAGGCAGTCGAAAGACAGGAGGCACAACAGATTCCCCAACATGGGCACCAAACAGGACAGCACCTAGGCCCTAACAACAGAGAAGGGCATCAGGAAACAAAACTGAGAGGCAAGGCAACCCACATCACCACATATGTACAGAAAGTCACACAGAAGCCCATTCAGAACCCCTGCACCCAGCCAGGCTCCAGGATACAAGGCCCACGGAGGCCCAACCCAAAAAACAGGACGGCACCAAGAGCGCCTAAATAATCAATGCAGGTAAGCAACAAAATAGCACCCACCGGCACAGGACACCCACTCACAAGAGGGAGACCATGGACACAACCCCAAACCACAGGAGGGAGATTTGCAGCAGAACCAGATTCATGGAACCCAGAGGCATACTCCACCCCCCGCTGACCACCTGAAAAAAAACAGACAGTCACACTCAAAAGCTGACAGCCCTCACCTTCCAGTCATGGAAAAGCGACACCCCTGTGGCCAACCACACTCCCACCCGACCCCAGCACCCAAAAGCAGCTGCATCCCAGGAGGAACATGGCAGGGAACCCATCAGAAAAAGAGGGCCCAAGAAGAGGAAGCATGGTGCATAACCCAGCCAGCCAAACCCTAGGCCTCCATCTCAATAAAGTCAAGGATACATCCACAAACCCACCCCACTCCCCCACAGGCAGCTCGATCAACTGAGCAGCCATGGGAGAGTAACAGCCACACTGACTCAATAAAAAGAGGGAGCAATAGAGAAACAAACAAGAGGGAAGAGATCCAGGGAACAGTCCAAGGAAAGGGAGCCCCATGCTGCCACAAGGCTTGCAAGACTGGACCCACCCAGGCAGGCAGCACAGAAAGTGGCCAGGACACAGTGGGACACCCTGAAGGGGAAGGCACAAATGGCAAGCCTCCAAGACATACTAACATGACCAGCCTCAGCAGCCAGGAGGAGCCAACAGCAAAACCATGGCCGCCTGAAAGCCAAACCTGCAAATCCATGGCCCTACCCCACCCTAGAACTGTAAGGTTCTCCCCACAGGATCTCCCGAGGAGGCAAATGGGCCACATGAAACCCACACACAAAAGACAGGTACCACAAAAAAACAGGCAGAGACAATGGGTAAACACCAAACGCTCTTGACAAAGAAGGAACCTAGCTATTGCCAGGCCCCTCACACCACAGTCAGCTTAAGAGGCTGCAAAATGTCAGAAAGCATAAGTCTCAAAAGGCGCCCAGATGCAAAATGAGGAATATGAAATGCCAGAGAGTAGGCCTCTGCAACACAACAGGCCCATGTGCGCACCCCTGAGTTAACACTCCAGGCAGGACAGGAGCAAGCACACCCCCCCCCCCCCCCCCATGAGACCCTGAACTTGCTGAAGTAAGCAAGACCGGGTGCACACCTAGTACAGGAGGTGCCCTCAGGGACTCTGTCAAGACAGGATGGAACCAAGCTTCCACAACATACCCCCCAGGACAATATGCCTGCTATGGTGGGACTCAAACCTGCGCATGAGAGCCCTGTAAGCCCTCAGGCAGGATGGGACCTGGAAGGAGAAAGGGGGAACACAACCGCTCTGTCCCCAAATCCTGGACTACATACAGCAAAGGCACTCAGTCCACCCACCGCCAACGCTGCCATGCCCCTGAACACACAAAGAATGATATAACGCACTTCCAGCATGTCAAAGTGATGTCAAGTAACTGGTGTAACTATTACCGAATTCAATAACACTCAGTTTATCGACATCAGAAGGACAGACAGGTGAGTGTGGCCAGTCAGAACTCAAGCTCAAGACCTGTAGTACTCAGTGAATGTTAGCAACAAACTTCAAACTCACAGAGCCATGTTGCAGGCTACCTCACTCAACCAAACGGAAGTCAAACTCTGGCACCTCCATACCATGCCACACCCAGGAGAGCACGCAGCCATGAGGCTCGGCAGGGTCTGAATGGCCGCTGGGCAGGCCAGACTTTCCCGGCCTGTGGTGCTGAATCCTGAGTCATTGGTGTTCTGTGTGACTCCTGGGCTGCAGGCATGGCATGGACGGCTAAGCATGATGGATCCATGCACTGCCTCACTTTCGGGAGGGACAGGGCACCGCTGCACAGGTACAAGGCAGGTCAGTCCTGCATCAGATTGGCATTGAAGGTGTATCCCCTGCCAAAAAATGCAGTGCTCCATTGCTGGGATTTTACGGTGGAAACCTGAAATGGACTATTCAACTATGAATATTTTACCAGTACAAAATGTGAAACAAGTTTTTTCTATAGAAAGTCCATTTATATACATATATATCTCAGCAAATGAACATGTAGACATACAAACTTCTACTGATGCACATATTCCTATTCTACACATGACCTCATGAATTTCCTATGAGATACAGGCTGGTGTATCCTAGGTGTAAGCCAGTCATCATTTCTACACACATTTCTAGTGAATTCCAGGAAGCCTGAAATGTGTATACAGATGTGGGAATTACATTTTGCAACCAGACACACGTGCTTCTACATTTGTTTCTGAAAAAGGCCACTGTTTTACGAATTCGCTAATGTAAGGTGAATCAATATTAAAACCTTTGCTATAAGATCATATGAAATATATACCCGAAGTACGCAAAATTCATGTAGGCAAATAGCGACACCTGTTCGTGAATATGCTCTGAAAATGGATTATAATTCTCAATCTGTTTAGTGCTTAATGTTCAATCTTTGAATGTTCATAAATGAAATTTAGCGAGTGGAAAGTACATCTCAAAATGTTTTAACACACGGTCAAATAACCAAACCACCTAAATAATCTAAATAGCACTCAGCATTTTACATTAGGATTCACTAGTATATGGCAGTTGTGAAAACGGCAAACACGACAATTTCAGTCGAAATTCAGTAGTTAGCATTTAATATGACAGTTGTATTCCTTTTATATTGTTGTCACTCAGTTGAATATACAAGACAATAATTGATTAGTACCAGATAATTATTATTTATATAAGTAGAGAAGGAGAATCCACCGGTGGCTTGGACATCTCCAACAATACCTATAATATATCCTTATGTAAATTACGCATTCCCTTAGATACAAAATGAAAACAAAACTTTTGATACTTGAAGCCCTTGATGTCATATTTGATAACACACACACACACGCACGCACACGATGTTAACATTTTCTTGCATTTGCATTCAGCATTCATAACTAGCAGCACATCAACTTTGCGACAATGTGACAATCAATTGCATCTACTTCTGTTTATTGGTTTGCAGCATGAATCCAAGAAACTGACATTTTAAAGACCTATTGATTTACTGTAGTTTGACACAGCTTTATTATACAAGAACCTAGGCTCATATTTATGTTTATAGCGCCGCATTTACGTCGTTTTTTGACGCAAAATCGATGCAAATTCACAAAATACAATTGTTATTTGTAAGTCTGCGCTGCTCTTGCGCCCCCCAAAAAAGACGCAAATGCGGCGCTAAAAAAGTATAAATATGGGCCTTAGTTCTTATTTGACTATCTCATCCCAGCTGAGCTTGTGAGAAGGTGTGCCAAGGAATTCGGCCGCCCACATCAGCTGTTTCATGCAATAAATAGAGTTTAAAAACATTCACTTTCATGAACAAAGTTAAAAATATTTTAAAATATACATCAGCTTAAATCTACAAAAATTGCAAAGCGATATATTGCACAATCTCACAATGCCGCCGTCACATCTCTTGTGTGAAATAATGACCTACGAAACATAAGACAAGTTTCGTGAGACTATTTTGCCCGCTGAAATGTCCCAATTCTTACCTATACAGGCGCCATTGGGTGAGAGCTTGAAGCCTGAAGAACATTCACAGCGGTAACTCCCAGGACTGTTGATGCAGTCTGCATTTCGCTGACACAGATTGTCACCATTGCTGCACTCATCGATGTCTGAAAGGACCACAATTATGAGTTAATCAGGTGCATCTTGCGTCTCTCTACTCCAATATAAAACATTTACAAAAAAAGCGCTTGGAAATTTGGAAGAAAAACGGAAACAAACACAAACTGACAGTAAGATGGAGTTTGACATCTGCATATCATAAAAATATTTCGAAAAAACCTGTAAATTGTAAATTGCCTTCAGTGATTACACCATTTTTCTGAGCCAATTGTACTGTCAATCAAGATTTCATGCCTCATAGCAACATCATTGACATATTAACAATTCCTATATTGAAATGTGTGCAAGCCCTAAAGCAGGTCTCGGTGCATCATTAATAGCAAATATTTTGAAGATTGGTTGCAGGATAATTTAAGTAATATAATGCAAATTGGTGAACACTCCTTTGTAGATATTGGCCAGGAATGGAACACCCTGGTCCTCAAATAACGCTGTGATTGTGACTCATACTTTAAAATATAAAGGTGGTATTTACAATATTTTTTCAAGTGATCGTTAAAAATGGTGGGTAATTTAACAGGACTAGATTATTTGGAGATTAAGATGCCACTGTTACTTCTGTTGGTGTGGGCGAAGTTTAACTGAGCAAAACAAACGTTTCAATGACATACGTAGAGAACAGATCACTATTTTGAAGCATCACACAGGAGAAGTACCATATAATCGATAGCAGCTTGCACCAGAATTCACATTTTTATTGGTGAGACTGCACTGCTGAATGTTAAGGCAATGTCATTAACTTGATTATGTTTTTGTACGTATGGATAGTGGGATGCAAAAGCTGGATTGCTATAATATAGAAACGCAATTCTCATGTATTTCATAGTAAACCTTTGATATGTCGATTGGAAGATATATTTTCAATCGCAGGAGTTTATTTGATTTCACAGATGGAATGTAAGGCATAGAGATATATAAGTTACGCTTATGTTTCATCTTCGATGCTTGTTCCAGGAAGATATTGACTGGTAATAGACTTAAAAAGTACACGTGTGTGTAATGGACATTGTCTGATATATACATGGAGTTACAATCGCTATAATCTTCCTTGACAATGAAGGTCTTAACACCTCAACACCATGGTGCAAAACCATCATAAAACCATACTACATGATTACTAGGTTAGACTATCTTCTACAGATCACCTGCACCCATCAGTGGCCTCTCGGTGCTTTATAATGGAATACTACATGAAGTAGTTTAATATGCAATGTAAAGATCTTTAAAGATTTTTCCTAAAAAGCAAGAGTGGGGGTTACAGAATATAGAGCCAAAGTAAGCTCATTCCAGACTCAGGCAGTTAGAACAGGGAAAGAACAGGATCTCGTTATTTTCCTGCTAAATGAAAGGGATCCATCCTCATCTTCTAATTGAAGCAGAGAGCACACGAGAGCCAGTAGAGAAGAAGGGCCATATTTCTCAAACTTTCATACAGCACAGCAAGCCACCTTGTGCGTAATTACGAACCATAGGAATCAATGGAGGATAACCTTTTAAAATGTATATAAAATCACACAGTAGGTTCACCAAGTTCTTCTTTTGCAGGTTGGTTGAGGCTGTCGGTGGGCATACTGTGCCAGCTACAGAAGTTTGGGCGGCTCCCGGTTCCGGGGGAGCAGCTGGAAAAGGTCTCTAGAGATGGTGCAGGGCCACTGCTGCGGACCACTTACAAAAGCACTGCACAAGTGAGTTTAAAGGTGAATCCTGGGAGTCCCTTTGGAGTGTTGAGGTCACAAGGGGTGGGGGACCCTTAGAGTACAGCTGGATCTTCGGTGCAAAGCACAGGGTGGGTGGGTGCAGAGCACGTTGGTGATCCAAGAGCCATGCACAAGGATGTCTTCAGAAGGAGGTAGGTTGGTTCAAGGGTCGTTTCCTGCACAACCGGGGCACTCTGGTGGGAAGTCTGGGTTGTTTCTGAAGTCTCTCTAATGGGGCTTTATTCTGGTCCTTTCACAGTCCTGGGTGGGCTGCTTTTTGGGCTGTACGAAGTCAGAAGACCAATACCGAGGGTATTGGTGTGGTTCAGCCGCTGGAGGGCACAGTGCCACCAAACTTAGCACACTTGCAAAGTTTGTCCTTGCAGTCTGTGGGGTGAAGTTTGGTTTGGCTGTGGCATCTGGTTCTGGAGTTAATGGCCGGTCCGTGAAGTGGACCTCACTGGCTTGCAATTTGCAAAGCCTAGAGGTCCCCTGGGGTTCATTATATATTTTCTAGTTGTCCAGAAGCTCCTCAGCAGTGATTGTTTGGTCCTGGGTGCGGCAGGCAGGGTTTGGTGCCTTATCGTGGTGCAGCAGGTCCACAGTTCTCATGCCTTGGATCTTCTGGTGCTGGTCTTCTTCTGTCTATCAAATCTGAGTTCTTGGTCTGGAGATGGCCACTATATGCTGTATTTAGTTGGCATTTTAGGGGGATCCTAGTAGTCAATGGGCCATCTACCATAGGGTGGCTACACCTACTAAGTGACCACATACGGTGAGCAGAGATCACTTCCTTACAGCAGATTGGCTATTTTCCTTTCATCCAAGATGGAGGAAAATTATAGAAGAGGTCACCTCAAATTCAACACCTTGGAGGTGGTGCATGCTAGGTGGGGCCACTCCCCCTGTCCTTTGTTTACTTTCCCTCTGTTGCTCCTACCAAAAGTGGGGGGTTTACAATTGGGGAGCCATCTGCTGCTAGCAGCAGGCCTGGGGGTCAATTTTCCAGGGTGGTAAGCCGTTTGAGGCTCACCGGCAGGAAGGTGCACATTCCTGAGGGAGGGAGAGTTGGCACCTCCACCCAGGAAGGGCTTTGGTCTAAATCCTAGAGGGCAGAGGCCCTCACCCCAGGGATGCAGACTTGTGTCTAGAGGTGCCAGGCTGGATGTGACTGGTCAGCAACCATGCCAGGGTAGTTAGCTCTTGCAGGGGGCACCTCTACAGTGACCCTTGGGTACATTTTATAATAAATCCAACACTGGTTTGGATTTATTATTCTGAGTCCTTTGATACCAAACAACCAAGGGTTCAGAGTGGCCCTCATGTAGCTGTGAAACTCGTACTGACCAGTGTCCAGCACATGTATTTAAAATTGCTGCTCTGTCTGGGCATATTGCTCATGCATCTATGCCCTCACATACAGTATACTGCGCCCTGCCTTAGGGCTAGAAGGCCTGCCACACGGGTGACTTACCTATATTGCATGCAGTGTGTAGTGGACAGGGCACACAGGCCATGTCGAGTTTGCATTTTAGGTTTGGATCAGGACACTCAGTTTGCAATGGCAGTGCTGGGTGCTCCTGAATGCATGTCCCTAGAGAGTGGCACAATCCGTCCTGCTGCCCTCAGGGGCCTACCCTTAGTACCTCCTGCGATGGGTACCTAAGTATATTTTACTGGGGACTAATGGTGGCAGCTAAAGGTGTCTCCAGTTGTGCCAATGCATCACTCCAGTTTTGGGGAAAGAGATCTGGCAGGGGCCCTGGGCACTTACACTTTCTAGGCTACATTATTTACCAGGCAAAAAGTGGGGGCTAACCTTGTCAAAAAGAGGTCTTTTCTCACTAGGATAATAGCGCCAGAATTGTTGACGCTATTGTGGAGCTTTGCTGCACTAGCATCAAAAATGGTGACGCTAGTGCAGCAAAGCATCGGGAATCCCATGATTAAAATGGGAGCTTCATTTTAATGCGTTAAAAATTAAGGAAAAATTGGCGCAGTGAAATTTCACTGCGCAATTTTTTTGGGCCTCCCTGTGTCAGAACGCCCCCCTTGCGTATATCATGCCTGGTACAAGCATAATGTGGCATAAAAGTTTAGACACTTTGTAAATATGGCACAGGAGAAAGACCTCCTTAACGCCGGCTTAGCGTAAAATAAAATTATGCTAGGACAGCGCAAGGTGGCATTAGGGGCTTGTAAATATGCCCCTAAATGCTACTAGTGGGACTGTAGCACTGGTTGTGCCATCCACTTAGACAGCCCTGCAAACATATCTCAGACCTGCCACTACAGAGCCTTTGTATGGAGTCTCACTGCCACCCCGACTTGGTATTAAAACCTCTTGACATGCCTTAAACTCCCCTTTTCTTGCACATAAGTCAACCGTAAAGTAGGCCCTAGGTGGCCCACAGGGCAGGGTGCCATGTAAGTAAAAGGCAGGACATGTGCTTTTAAGTCTTTCTTGTCCTGGTAATGAAAAACTACCAAAGTTGTTTTTCAATATTGTGAGGCCTGCCCCTCTCGTAGACCAGCATTAGGAATTACTCATAATACTACTTAAGCTGTAATTCCTGATCTGAGAGAAGTAGCTGCAACATTTTTAGTATCATTGAAATAGTCATGCTAAATCCACTTTATTGGTAAAGTCGGATTTACTATTACTATTTTAGAAAGGCCACTTTTAGAAAGTGGATATTTCTTTGCTCTCTCTGACCTGTATGTCTACAGCCTATCTCCAATACAGTCTGACTTGGGCTGAGTGACAGTTACACTTGTTCATTCCATCCAGACACCCACAACACTGGATACTTAACTGCATCTGCATTCATCTTCCTACTGATGGGTCTTCTTCGGGCGGAGTTGGGAAGGGCTCACACTTACACTTCAAAGGGTAGTGACCAGAGTCCACACAATGGGGCTGAATACCTCCCACTGATAGTCTGGAGCCAGGGCTAAGCTGACATGGGGACCTGTGCACGTCACAGAAACCGTTTGAAGTCACCTCCACATCAAAGGTGCTTTTCAGTATAAGTGCTGGGTCTCTGACCCACACAAATTAATACAGTTCTGGATTCAAGAAAACTTTGCTGGAGTAAAGACTGCTGTGTGGCAGGATATCCACTCTGCCAGATTTGACTGTTCCAGGAACTGCTACTCTTCCCTTTTGTGCTGCCCTGCTGATCTCTGCTCTGCACCCAAAGGGCTAGAAACAGCCTCCTGAGTGTCTCAAGGGGCTTGATGGCTTGCCCCTATTCTCCTCCAGGTCTCAGGGACATCAAAGACCTCTTCATTAGCTCCTGCTTCTACTGCTGCAAAGGTTGCTCTGCTAAGATCTAGTGCCCTGTTCTGTGGGGCCCTGGCCTTTGTGTTTTGCAACATCACAGTGCTGCCCGAGTACCGCTAGTCCAGTGTGCCGTGACTCCCCCTGCAAAACCTGCACTGCTTGCGGTCACAGCGCTGCTCAAGTGCTGCGGACCATATGCGCCAAGACTCCCCCAGGGAAACCTGCTTTGTTGTGTGCCCTATCCTACTGCTGCAGCCAGCATGAATCAGTGCTTCACCTGTAATTGGGTCCTGTGTGCCGTATGCACCTACAAGGAGACCTGCTACCCCCTTGGAGTCACATCAGGAATCAGACCAGCGGCGACTCGTCAGTTCTTCTCCCTGCTTCTCTGTGAGGAGTCGGCGGGGCAACACCTGGCCCCACTTTTGCGTATCATCAGACCCAGGTGTCCCTCCCTGCCAGCCGTACTGTGCGGAGCACCAAAGCTCACTGAGAGCGCCAATCCCACCTCCCGTGCTCTCAACTTTGGCCACATGTTCAGGTACTCGCTGTCTGATAATCCATTAACTAGCATTCCCCAGATGGCGATCAGACTCTGTACATACTTGCTCCCAAGAAGGAACTGAACGCAAGTGTCTCTCCAATGCTCAAGACTTAAAGATACAGTGGTACGACTGCATTGGCAAACCGCTTACAAGTTGAAAGTACTGCTTTCTCATTTGACCATTTAAAACTCTCTCATGATATATTAAATTGATTTTTGTTGTTTTTTGGTCTCAAATTACACAGATAAATAAGCTTTAATTTTCTACACCCATGTGGAGTCTTTTTGTGGTGTACTTAGGGTGATTGCTGTGTGTGTGTGTGTGTTGCATAAACACTTTATGCACTGCCTTCTAAGTTAAGCATGCCTGCTCTGTACCAAACTACCAGAGGGTGAGCACAGGTTAATTTAGGTTGTGTCTCTGACTTATCCTAATTAGGATTGTGGTCCCTACTTGGACACTGGACAGGGTACATACCTCTGCCAACTAGAGACCCAATTTCTAACAATAAGTAATATCACTATTTTAATGAATTGTTGTCTCAGTGTCAGACTGTTTGACTTGGCAGATGTGTGTGTGCATTTATGTGCATGTTTGGATCTATGCCTTTATCTTCCTCTTACTCTGTGGGATAGCACGCATTTCATTGTCTTTCATCCTAAGCTGGAACTCTGTTTCATGTTGCCTTCTAATTTGTTGCTAACACCTTACACTATGAGAAATATTGTAACGTAACTAACTGATTTAATACTTAGGGGCCAATTTAACTGTTGCTGGAGAGGGAACTCAGTCCCAAAGTTGATAGAGTTCCCTCCCCACCAAAACAGTGGTCCACCCGCCTGATTTATATACGGGAGACCATAGGTTTGGCTAGGTTTGTGATTACTGAATCACCTCTGTAGCCAAACTTCTCAGAAGCCTGACGGAGTGAGGACCATCAGAGACTTGGCTATATGTTCATCCACCCAATCATGGCTATATGTTCATCCACCCAACCAGGATGGATGGACACAGAGTTTTCAACTGTTTGTCACTGCCAGGCAGTCCTGGGCATTAGGGGATGATAAAAAACAATAAATGTCCCCCGCTCACCACCCCATGGGAGATGGTTCCCATGGCAAAGGGGACATTATCTTTTTTATTTTCAAATGGAAAAGCCTACTTAAGAAATGCTTGTTTGAAAATAAAAATGAAACCAGTTTGGGGCAAGGCTCCATCATGTTGACAAAGCCCTGCACCAAACTGTGAAAAGCATTGACAGGAACCTCTGTGAATGCGGTTCCTGGCAATGCTGTATAGATGACAGCCAGCTTGCTTCATTTCTAATTTCATCGAGCAGCATCTCCATCAGGGCAATGGAGTAATTTACTCTGTCGTCCGGGCACAGAAATGGACCCCTGCCGAAAATTACATCAGCTCTTAAGTGTAGGAGGCTGGCCTGGCTTGTAGTGGGTACCAAGGGGTACTTACACTCTGCACCAGGTCCAGTTATCCCTTATTAGTGTAGAAGAGGTGCTTCTAGCAGCATAGGCTGATAGAAGGTAGCTATAGCTGAGCAGCTTAGGCTGAACTAGGAGACATGCAAAGCTCCTACTATACCACTGGTGTCATATGCACAATATCATAAGAAAACACAATACACAGATATACTAAAAATAAAGGTACTTTATTTTTATGACAATATGCCAAAAGTATCTCAGTGAGTACCCTCAGTAGGAGGATAGCAAATATACACAAGATATATGTACACAATACCAAAAATATGCAGTAATAGCAAAAGGAAGTAATACAAGCAATGTATAGTCACAATAGATTGCAATGGGAGCACATAGGTATAGGGGCAACACAAACCATATACTCCAAAAGTGGAATGCGAACCACGAATGGACCCCAAACCTATGTGAGCTTGTAGAGGGTCGCTGGGACTGTAAGAAAACAGTGAGGGTTAGAAAAATAGCCCACCCCAAGACCCTGAAAAGTAGGTGTAAAGTGCATCGATATTCCCCAGAGAGCACAGAAGTTGTGATAGGGGAATTCTGCAAGGAAGACCAACACCAGCAATGCAACAAAGGTGGATTTCCGGACGAGAGTACCTGTGGAACAAGGGGACCAAGTCCAAGAGTCGCGACAAAGTCGAGATTGGGCAGATGCCCAGGAAATGCCAGCTGAGGGTGCAAAGAAGCTGCCACTGGATAGTAGAAGCTATGGATTCTGCAAGAACGAAGAGGACTAGGAACTTCCCCTTTGGAGGATGGATGTCTCACGTCGTGAAGAAGCTTGCAGAGGTGTTTCCACGCAGAAAGACCACAAACAAGCCTTGCTAGCTGCAAGGGTCGTGGTTAGGGTTTTTGGATGCTGCTGTGGCCCAGGAGGGACCAGGATGTCGCCACTTGCGTGAGGAGACAGAGGGAGCACCCAGCAAGACAGGGAGCCCTCACAGAAGCAGGCAGCATCCACAGAAGTGCCGGAAAAGGCACTACAAAGAGGAGTGAACCGGAGCTCACCCGAAGTCACAAAAGAAGATCCCACGACGCCGGAGGACAGCTCAGGAGGTTGTGCACTACAGGTTAGAGTGTCGGGGACCCAGGCTTGGCTGTGCACAAAGGAAATCCTAGAAGAGTGCACAGGAGCCGGAGCAGCTGCAAATCACGCGGTACCCAGTAATGCAGTCTAGCGTGGGGAGGCAAGGACTTACGTCCACCAAACTTGGACTGAAGAGTCACTGGACTGTGGGAGTCACTTGGACAGAGTTGCTGAGTTCCAGGGACCACGCTCGTCATGCTGAGAGGGGACCCAGAGGACCGGTGATGCAGTCTTTTGTTGCCTGCGGTTGCAGGGGAAGATTCTGTCGACCCACGGGAGATTTCTTCGGAGCTTCTAGTGCAGAGAGGAGGCAGACTACCACCACAGCATGCACCACCAGGAAAACAGTCGAGAAGGCGGCAGGATCAGCGGTACAAGGTTGCAGTAGTCGTCTTTGCTACTTTGTTGCGGTTTTGCAGGCGTCCTGAGCAGTCAGCTGTCGATTCCTTGGCAGAAGGTGAAGAGAGAGATGCAGAGGAACTCTGATGAGCTCTTGCATTCGTTATCTAAAGGATTCCCCAAAGCAGAGACCCTAAATAGCCAGAAAAGGAGGTTTGGCTACCTAGGAAGGAAGATAGGCTAGCAACACAGGTAAGAGCCTATCAGAAGGAGTCTCTGACATCACCTGCTGGCACTGGCCACTCAGAGCAGTCCAGTGTGCCAGCAGCACCTCTGATTCCAAGATGGCAGAGGTCTGGAGCACACTGGAGGAGCTCTGGGCACCTCCCCTGGGAGGTGCAGGTCAGGGGAGTGGTCACTCCCCTTTCCTTTGTCCAGTTTCGCGCCATAGCAGGGCTGGGGGATCCCTGAACCGGTGTAGACTGGCTTATGCAGAGATGGGCACCATCTGTGCCCATCAAAGCATTTCCAGAGGCTGGGGGAGGCTACTCCTCCCCAGCCCTGACACCTTTTTCCAAAGGGAGAGGGTGTAACACCCTCTCTCTGAGGAAGTCCTTTGTTCTGCCTTCCTGGGCCAAGCCTGGCTGGACCCCAGGAGGGCAGAAACCTGTCAGAGGGGTTGGCAGCAGCAGCAGCTGCAGTGAAACCCCGGGAAAGGTAGTTTGGCAGTACCTGGGTCTGTGCTAGAGACTCGGGGGATCTTGGAATTGTCTCTCCAATGCCAGGATGGCATTGGGGTGACAATTCCATGATCTTAGACATGTTACATGGCCATGTTAGGAGTTACCATTGTGACGCTGTACATAGGTAGTGACCTATGTCCAGTGCACGCGTGTAATGGTGTCCCCGCACTCACAAAGTCCGGGGAATTTGCCCTGAACGATGTGGGGGCACCTTGGCTAGTGCCAGCATGCCCACACACTAAGTAACTCAGCACCCAACCTTTACCAGGTAAAGGTTAGACATGTAGGTGACTTATAAGTTACTTAAGTGCAGTGGTAAATGGCTGTGAAATAACATGGATGTTATTTCACTCAGGCTGCAGTAGCAGGCCTGTGTAAGAATTGTCAGAGCTCCCTATGGGTGGCAAAAGAAATGCTGTAGCCCATAGGGATCTCCTGGAACCCCAATACCCTGGGTACCTCAGTACCATATACTAGGGAATTTTAAGGGTGTTCCAGTATGCCAATGTGAATTGGTGAAATTGGTCACTAGCCTGTTAGTGACAATTTGGAAAGCAAAGAGAGAGCATAACCACTGAGGTTCTGGTTAGCAGAGCCTCAGTGAGACAGTTAGTTATCACACAGGGAACACATACAGGGCACACTTATGAGCACTGGGGCCCTGGCTGGCAGGGTCCCAGTGACACGTACACTAAAACAACATATATACAGTAAAATATGGGGGTAACATGCCAGGCAAGATGGTACTTTCCTACATTAAGACATCAGAGATCCATGTGAAATTAAAATCCAGTGGGGCTAACTTCCTTCTCAGGTTGGTTAAATGGGTACCTTAGAAAGGGGAAATGGTACTGTATTTGTGCTTGGATACATCAAGGTTTGAGCCTTATCTAATAGGAAAACATCATAGTTATAATGAGGGCAGAAACTACTGCAGTCCCACACTTTTGTTGTTCTTTTCTCATCCTTTATTTTTCCAGGCAGATCTTTTCTAATTGCAGTTTTTCTCTTTGGTGAACTTCTGCTTCTTTGGGTGATAACATAATGGCTGTGATCTCATCATATCGTGCTGTTATTACTAATGGTATGCTGTGAATAACAAACAGTAACAAAGCATGTTTCTGAGGAACCCTTGTTTAGATGTGACAGAGAGCACTATATCAAGAGAGGATGAAAGTCATTGAGGGAAACTCTTTATCCAATGCAACTGCGATTTCCACGTCAACACTTGTATGAGTAAATACAGATATTAATGAAACATTAGTATTCTCTTGCAAGTAACACTACAACCTGGCAAGACAAAGCCAGCAGAAAAAAATTGACTTTACTATATCTTCTAAGTACAACAGATTTTGCTGTAAACTGCCCAAACAAATTAGAAACAAGAAAACACTTCGGGCTCTCAACAGTGTTTGTTTCTGAATGGAAAGGTTGGAAAAAGAAATAAGGAAACTCACCTTCACAAATGAGCAGAAGGTCGTTGTAGCTGAATCCTGTTGGGCACTCGCAGCGGAAGCTGCCAATCTGGTTAATGCAAACGCCATTTGCACATATTCCTGGAATCTCCCTGCATTCATCAATATCTGAAGAAAATATGCATATAAAGGAAGGCTTACTGATTGTTTGATCAACAACGGCAAACATTGTTAAAATACATATAAAATTAGTGAATTCTCCAATACGTTTAAAACTACTTAGGGCCTGATTTAGAGTTTGGCGGATGGATTACTTTGTCACAAATGCGATGGATATCCCATTCACTGTATTACGATCTCCAGGGTGTAATGGAATCTAAATATGACAGATGGTATATCCGTCACATTTGTGTCAGAGTAACACCATCCGCCAAACTCAAAATCAGGCCCTAAATGTGTCCAAACCACAGAGTTTATTTCAGCACTTAGAGGGCCATCCATTGTAGAGAAAACAGCAGCTCCCTTCCCCGGGTTATGCATCACTAACAATCACCAACAATAGGCAGTTTAGAATGCTTGTTGATGTCAGATTGATTTCTGAGATCTAGTGTGACATCATTCACTTGTTGGTCTCTTCAATCACTGTGAGATTGCACATGGGGGGCGGAAATCGGCTCGTCAGGGAAGGGAACATTTGGCAGCCATTTGCCTGGAGTCTTCTGACACCATTTGGGTAACACAGTTAAAAAAAAATCATGAGGGGACCATTGCCCCCAAGATACATGCTGTGTTGAGTGGAAGTAAAATGTCGATGGCACAACAACTGATTAATGGCTGAAGTGAGCACACCCATTTCCAATTTAGGAAAGGGCTGAAGACTCACCCCTCTAACACTTACAATGTGGAGGATGACCCACCAATGTCATTGATGCTACCTCTGCACTGTGGAGAACGTCTTTGGGTCATCCTCTACAGCAGTTCAGGGGAAACTCTGGTGCTCTCATCATAGACTTCCGTCCATATGGCACGTGAAGGGGGTTGACTCAGAATCACTCTTGTCAGTCCCCGCCCCTCCCATGAACATCAGCTCCCTGCGTGCTGACATCACAGATCTCAATGGCCGGCACCATCAGCAACAGGCAAGTGCAGCTCCAGGCCCGTCACGAGGTATCTGCTGCCAATTGCATGCTCTCCATTTGAAAGAGTCATCTCTGGAAAGAGGAAAGTCTCTCCTTTTTAGCTATACCTTTTTTAAAGAAACCCCTACCTGTAAATCACGGGTGCACCACAATCCACTAGCAGGGATTCCCCAAGACTCTAAGAATTTGTGTTTTGTGTGTGAGGTCAGCCATCCCCTGCCATGGGTTGACACCTCCCCCCGCCAGGGGACAAAATGAAATATATATCCATTTTCCCTTTCTCATGAAGGGGGGTGGGTGATTAGCACCCCCAGGAAAGCAACCATTATTTTTTTATTTGTCCTGCCTGGGGCCTTTTTGATACCTTCTGGGCCAAAGAGTAAAGAAAAAAAGTATGCCATTGCGCCCAAGATATATGCTGTGAATGGCACAATAGTTAGTCAATAACTGAGATGGACTGACACACTATCCTCTGCTGTGGTGGGTCTAAGCAAAATTTGATTGTCTGAATAAGTGATCAGTAACTGAAGTTGGTGCAGCCATTGCTCCATGATTTATGCCATACTGGGTAGAATAACACAGGAATGGCACAATAACTGGACAATGGCTGAAAAGTGCTCACCTATTTACCCACTTCCCCAGTGATATCTACGGTGCTGGTTGGAAGTCAAATGTGAATGGTGCAATAACTAATCAATGGCTGGAGTGGGCTCATCCATTGTCACATGATGTATGTTGCAGTGGGTGGAAGTAAAATGTGAATGGCACAATAAGTGATTAATACCTGAAGTGGGTTAACACATTGCCTTGTGCTGTGTTAGGCGGAAGCAAAATGTGAATGGCTGAATAACTGATCAGTGGCTAATAGGGTTTCGCCATTGGGTTTTCTATTGCCCTGTGATGTATGGTGTGCTGAGTGATAGTAAAATGTTAATGGCACAATTACTGTGTTTGTTGTGCGTTGAAACAATGCCCTGTGCTGGGAACAGCAAAGGTGCACATAGTCAACTTCATTGTGTATCACCCACATTCCGCTCTTTCTGCTCTTTCAGAATGAACATGCCTCACAAAGAAGTTCTCCTGGTTTTAGGACACATTTTGGATACTGTAATGCTGCCTTTTTGGATATGTTGCAATTGAACTATTTTTTTGTTCTTTTGTCTCAGCTTTTTTGGGCGTTCCTTGCAGTAAGTAAAATAAGGGCTTTTTCCCTTTTTAGACTATTGTTGTAATCACACTTTACTCCATTTTCACTCTCACAGCATTGCATTTCATTGTTTCACTTCATAGCATTCACATAGCATTGATTTCTCTGAGTACCTCTGCATTCTGTCTAGGCTAGAATGTTTTAGATAGAAAAAACAGAGATGGCAGCTTGTCCGATGACTGTTTCTGAGTCTCTAACTCAAATAACGGAGGAAAGTTTAGAAGCAAAGTCTAATACTGAGAAAGTCTTGAGGGAGAGAGTAAGGTAGCATAATCTGGAAATTATTTTTCAGTTGGAGTTCTCTCCAATTATGGCTCATCTTCCATTGAATCTGAGGAATATTCCATGGCAGTCATGAGTCACAAGCACAAACTTTACAGTGGAAAGCTAGTGACAGGGTAAAGCAATCCAGAGTGTCGAATGAGCACACGCAAAGGGCTTACTTGGTACCATACTAATTTAGTTGACTAACAAATTACCCCCTTCACTGCAGATGCTGGATGTAAGGTCAGTACTGCAAACTGTTTGCCAATTGACAGCTTCTATCTTTTTCTGCGTGACGACTTTGTTTAGGAAATTGTGCACCAAACAAATTTGCATGTCTTAACAGTTTCCGAGGGAGCACTCCAGGGAACACATATGCACTCCTACTGCACTTGAGCAGCCTAAAACATTTCTGGGCCTAATGCTGAACATGGGAAAAGTATACAAATCGTCTATACAGTCCTACTAGTCTACTTGTCCAGTTTGGGCAACACTTCACTTTGCACCAGTCATGAGCAGAAACATGTTTTTGATTCTGCACTGCATGCTGCATCTCAATGAAAATTCTGCTGCACTTCTCCAAGGCATTCAGATCATGACAGATTGTCTGTTCAAAATTTGGCCTGTCATAGAACATTTGTCTGCCAAGTTTCCAGAGACTTATAATCCTGCAAAGAATATCTTACCAAACAAGACAGCTCATTGTGGCATCAAATTGTGCATTGTGTGTCAGAGCTCTACTGGTTATGTGTACAGCCTGAGAGCATATATGGGGAAGAACTCCACAATAAATCTTGCAGTTTGCCCTCCCACGTTAGGAGTTAGTGAGAAGATTGTTACGGAGTTACCCAATCTCTCCATAAAGTTTATGACCTTTATATAGCTGACTTCTATACCAGCTGTTTACTGAACTGTAAACATCTGGAACTGTAGCATGTGGTGCAATTAGAAAGCACCACAAATGATTCCCTTAGGAGTTTGTTTGTAAGAAGCTCCAAAAAGGCCAGAGCAGTGTATTGCATTCCAACAAACAGCTCACAGTAAAATTCTCAGACAGGCAGGAAGTATGGGCTCACTACACTTCAGGGTGAAAGTTTTTCTTCGGTCACAGCTTGGGGTCAATAATTGAGTCCACAAGCCCACACCTTTCCTGGATTAAAACATGTAACTGAGTGGAGTGCATAATTTTGACCAGGTTCTTCAACCATATAGTGTGAGTCGTGAAAATTGAAAATTGTATAAGAAGCTGGCTATTCACTTGATTCAGTTGGCAGCATGCTGTGCACATGTTGTCTGTTGGCAGACCACCACAAGAGCACTGATGACCTTCCTTGAATCTTCCTTCAGTTTCTGTTGTTGTTATTTAATGTTGTACAAGTAGTAGCCCCTACTTCATCTGTTGTGGAAGTGAATGCAAGAGTGCTGGGTCGCCACTTTGCTCACTACATTCCTGCAACAGAGCAAAATTCTCATTAATATCTCTGATTCTGCGTTTGTGCTCGGCAAGGAAAGAGGTAGGTGAGTAGATATTACTGTTCCCAGTGCCCACTCAGACCTCGATCTTTCTTTTCCAGCATGCTTTAGTCTGTACCATACAAAAGTGAAATTGTGGCAAAATAACTGAAGTGGAGCACACAGATTAAGAGTTGGTAACTGCCCCTAAATGGCTGTTCATTGATGCATATATTCCATGGCCCATTATTTGAATAGCTGTGTAGATTTTAAATTATCCCATCTAATTTAAAAAGAGGGACTGTAATCTGAGACTTTTAATCTTAAATCAGATTTGAGCTACCATGTATTTACTTATTCCAGTAAAGAGGCACCCATTGGTCGTGCTTTTGGCTGCTTTCCACCTTCATCATCTGTCATAATGTGGCAGAAGTTCCGTCCACTGTTTTACAAGTGCATTACAGCCAATGCACTGCACACAAAGGTGGGCAGGATATGTACCATATTTTGACTGACTGGCCTGTCCACCAAAACTTAAGTCCCTTGGCTTTCAAGTATGTTAGTAAGGTCTGCATCAGCATGTTTAGCTGTTTTCAAAAGTAGATTTAGTCACACTGTCCGATGAATGGGCCACAAGTGCATCCCTAAACACCAACAACTTACTTCCATAATCTGAAAATGTTATTTTGTGCAGTGAGGGTGCTGAAGGTGCACGAAAGGCAAGTATTCCTGAGCTTAATCAGGCTAACACAGCATTAGGAAAGGTGCGATTGCACTTGGGTGAAAGTAGGACTCTGTGTGAGACAGACATGAACTGGTAGTCAAAGCTTAGCTTATGTTTGCTTTCATGGGGATTTTGTTATGGTAGAAGGCAGATGGTCAAGGTAGAAGTGAAGCTTTAAACAAGGCAATAAGCCATTACAGTGGCTAGTGGTATGAGTCCAGTAGCGATTGTGCGGCTTTTGCTGAGGAAGTGGCTGGCTGTATGCATCACTGTTGGGTGGCAGTATGCGTGGCTGTTGGCCTGTCAGAATCAGTGGCGTTTGGCTGGCGGTATATGCAACTGTTGGCTTGTGGAATATGTGCTTGTTGGTTGGCGGTATGTGTGGCAGTTGGTTAGTGGTATGTGTGTCTGTTGACCAACAGTGTGCGGTTATTGGTTTCTTAGAGGTGTTTTTGTATGTAAGTTGGCTGGTAACTGGTTGAGTTGCTGTGTGACAGATGCTTTAGTCCTGTAGACATTTGAATGTGTTGGGCCCTCGAATAGTGGTGGTTTGTTGATGTGAGCATTATTTGCGTTGGACCCGTGGTTGGCTGGTGAATGGCTTTGTGCAGTGAGGGTGCTGAAGGTGCATGAAAGGCAAGTATTCCTGAGCTTATTCAGGCTAACACAGCATTAGGAAAGGTGTGATTGCACTTGGGTGAAAGTAGGACTCTGTGTGAGACAGACATGAACTGGTAGTCAAAGCTTAGCTTATGTTTGTTTTCATGGGGATTTTGTTATGGCAGAAGGCAGATGGTCAAGGTAGAAGTGAAGCTTTAAACAAGGCAATAAGCCTTAACAGTGGCTAATGGTATGAGTCCAGTAGCGATTGTGTGGCTTTTGCTGAGGAAGTGGCTGGCTGTATGCATCACTGTTGGGTGGCAGTATGTGTGGCTGTTGGCCTGTCAGAATCAGTGGCGTTTGGCTGGCGGTATATGCAACTGTTGGCTTGTGGAATATGTGCTTGCTGGTTGGATGTATGTGTGGCAGTTGGTTAGTGGTATGTGTGGCTGTTGACCAACAGTGTGTGTTTATTGGTTTCCTAGAGGTGTTTTTGTATGTAAGTTGGCTGGTAACTGGTTGAGTTGCTGTGTGACTGATGCTTTAGTCCTGTAGACATTTGAATGTGTTGGGCCCTCGAATAGTGGTGGTTTGTTGATGTGAGCATTATGTGCGTTGGACCTGTGGTTGGCTGGTGAATGGCTTTGTGTGGCATGCATGAAAGGCTTAAGTATGGACCATAATGTGGTTGGTGCCTTGATGTGGTTCTATGGTTTACTACCACTAATCAAAAGGTTCAATATTCTGATACTGTTAGTAGTAGTTGCCCTCTAATCCTATTCCAACTGGTAGTGCCAAAAGCAATCAGTGTAAATCTGTTGTTCAATGGTGGATGGACACCGAAGGAACAATAGCAAATCCTCACATTTTTTTAAAATGAACTCATAGAGTAGGTTGGTGTAACTAGTGTGGATCCCACTCACTTACCCACAATGCCTTGTAAATTTCAAACTTTGCTGAATGGCTAAAATCACACAATTAACTTACATTTCTGTGATGAAAACTTCCATAATCTATGGGGATCCACAAAATTCATACTTCTCAGGGTTTCCATATTTCTAGTTATAAAAATGTTATCCCACTTATGTGGTTTGGACTAGCATCCGCACAAATAGCCCCACAAAACACAACATGGAGACATTGATGAAGTGAGAAGCTGCTGAATTTCAGTCCAGGCTCAGCTGCCACCCACTGAAACCTACTAATCCCAGACATTTTTTTAAACTAGGTACCCAAGGAAGCCCTAGATGATGTGCCCTGTATGGATACCATGATGTTTTCTCGCCCACAATGCCATGCAAACCTCAATCCTTGTGTAAAGCCATGCAATCGTCCTGAATCCATAACATTCCTGCCAGCTGGTGTTCGCACCACTTGGGTGGCTCTGCCTAGTGTCAGGGATAATGTGAATCCTTCCACAGCTATTCACATTGCAAAAAAAGGTTGGTTTTGAATGGAAAAATTTGATCTGTCCATATTTTGTTTGGAGCCATTCCTGGGGCCACCACAAGTGGGGTACTGTTTTTACTGGGACAAACGTGGGAACACTGCATGGTAGGAAATGTGTGGATCCCCATAGATTCTGGAACTTTCTGTCACAGGTGTGTGGAAAATGCTTGTTTTAGCCAAAGTTTTAGGTTTGCAAGAGCTTATGGGTAGGAAAATGTAATCTGATCCACAGAAGCCACACTACCCTGGATTCCCATGGGTGCCCAATTTTCTGGAATGTCTAGGTTTAGTAGTTTTTTTGGGTGCAGCTGAATTAGTCCCAAAATTCTGCGGCTACCCACATTGTAAAAAAAAGCTTTCATTTTGCTGTAGGAAATGTGATTACTCCACGTTGCGTTTTAGGGTGTTTATGTTATGGGCACTAGGCTCAGTCGCACTAGTTCAATGCCATTTTCATCAGGAGATATGAGGGAACACAGAATAGTTGAACATTTGTTATTACCAATTACATGTCTCTGCGTGTTTGACTTCCTATTGTAAGCCAGTGTGCATGAAAGAACACATTTTGCAAAATGCCCTCTGAATTACGTGATAGTATGGGAACTCCCAAATTCAGAGATGTACAAATTACCACTGTTGCTGAACTGAGTATTTTGTGAACATCTCAGAAATACATAACTTTCCTTCATACTCATTTTTCATTTGTTAGCTTTTACCATATGAATTGGAGCATGGTCAGCATCGAAGAAAAAACATTATAATCTGCTGTTTAGTTGTTGGTTCTGGGTGTTGTATGTTTTTAGAAAACCTACAATCCTTGCACCTCTTTGCAACCAGAAGAGTCTGACAGATGTAACAGTATATTGTTTTTATACATCAGACATTGTGTCAAAAATGTGCATTTCAAAACCTTGTCACCAATTGCTATTATTTCTTCTTATTTAATTTGTTTATTTCAATAAGTAGTTTATTTAGGATAATGTTCATGGTTCTACACAAATGATGCTATTCTGAATTCAAAATGCTGTATACTTTTCAGAAATGTATAACTTTCCAGAATCACTCATGGGTTTCACAACTGTTTCCAAAACAAACTACAAGGAGGTTGAATGCACAAAAATTTGGAAAAATTTACTCACTCTTCGAAAAATGCAAAAACTGTGGTAAAAGAATGTTTTTTGATACAACTCAGCATCGTCTGAAAAGCAAACCTTTCAGTGATGCAGTTTTTATTTAAAAAAAACATAAACGTTTTCAAAAAATCTATTTGCGCATTTAGTTTTTTTAAAAGCACCTGAATCTCATGAATTTCTACCTGCATATTCTGTTCATTGATGCAGCAGCTGCTGGTACGTTAACATCATGTTTAGAGCGTTGTGCCTCTCTGTCTATTCTTTGGATGTTTTAGAAAGGGGTGTCGGGTTGTGACATTTTCCCCACTTTGGCCATCTTGAGAAGTGTGCTGTCTAGTTGCCGGAACGGGATGGCCTTAGCCTTAGTTAGAAAGGATGGTGTGCAGACACAAGCCTAGGTCAGTCAAACTGGAAACAAATTCTGAAGGCAATTTACGATACTGTGTGTTGTTTCAGACTATTTTTAAAAATCTATTTGCACATTGAGTTTATTTTACAATAGACGAATCTCGTGAATTTCTAACTGCACATTCTGCTCATTGATGCAGCAGTTGCTGACATGATGATGCCGTGCTTAGTGCTTGTACATTCCTGTTGATTCTTTGGTGGTTTTAGATGAGGGAAGTTGGTTTGGCCACCATCTTTAGGAGTGAGTGGCCTAGTCCCCATAAGAGGGCCGGTGCATGGACACAAGCTTAGGTCAGTCGACCAATGGGAACACATTTTGGGAGCAATTTATGATATTGTGTGTTGTTTTAGACAATTTTTAAAAATCTATTTGGACATTGAGTTTATTTTAAAATAGACACATCTAGTAATTGTTTTCGCTGTGCATTCTGCTCATTGATGCAGCAGCTGCTGGCATGATAATGCCATGTTTAGAGCGTTGTATCTCCCCACCTATTCATTGTTGGTTTTAAATAGGGGGGTCAGGTTGTGACATTTTCCCCACTTTGGCCACCATCTTGAAGAGTGTGTGATCTAGTTGCCAGAGGGGGGTGTCCTTAGCCTTTATTAGAAAGGCCAGTGCACTGCTGAGTCTAAGGCAAGCCTGTCTGCACCTGTCCACGTTCGGCTCGTGCTCAGCACCAGCCAGGCTGCTCAATTTTCCTCTCTGAAGGGTTTGCATCTTAGTTACTCCTCAACGGAGATTTATACATCAAATCCTAGGGCGAGGTGCACAGGTCTGTGTGATTTGTCAATTTCACCTCTGCCTTTGGTCTGCTCCCTGCTCTCTAGTAAGCTGCCTGGTTGCACTCTGTCTGTCAGCCAACCACCACAGAACCTACAACCCCAGCCATCACCCTCAACGCCTGGACTCACATCAGCGCGGAGGAGACCAAAGTTACCATGAACACCATCCACTCCGGTGCCCCCTCCAACCCATGCCCACACTTCATCTTCAACAAAGCCGACAACATCATCGCCCCTCATCTCCAGACTATCATCAACAGCTCGTTTGCTTCTGCCACCTTCCCCGACAGCTGGAAACACGCGGAAGTCAACGCCCTCCTGAAGAAACCTACGGCGGACCCCAGCGACCTGAAGAACTTCCGCCCCATCTCGCTCCTCCCCTTCCCGGCCAAAGTCATCGAGAAGACCGTCAACAAGCAACTGACCAACTTCCTTGAAGACAACAACCTACTCGACCCCTCCCAGTCCGGATTCCGAGCCAACCACAGCACAGAAACCGCCCTCATCTCAGTCACAGACGACATCAGAACTCTGATGGACAACGGAGAAACAGTCGCCCTCATCCCCCTCGACCTCTCGGCGGCCTTCGACACCGTCTGCCACCGAACCCTAATATCCCGCCTGTGCTCCACCAGTATTCAAGGACAGGCCCTGGACTGGATCACTTCCTTCCTCTCTAACCGCTCCCAAAGAGTCTACCTCCCTCCGTTCCACTCAGACTCCACCGAGATCATCTGCGGCGTCCCACAAGGCTCCTCGCTCAGCCCGACTCTCTTCAAAGTCTACATGAGCCCTCTCGCCGACATCATACGCAAACACAACATCAACATCACCTCCTACGCCGACGACACTCAGCTGATACTTTCCCTCACCAAGGACCCCACCAGCGCCAAGACCAACCTGCAAAATGGAATGAAAGATGTCGCAGAATGGATGAAACTCAGCCGTCTGAAACTGAACTCAGACAAAACGGAAGTCCTCATCCTCGGAAATACCCCGTCTGCCTGGGACGACTCTTGGTGGCCCATGGCCCTTGGCACCGCACCAACCCCCTCAGACCACGCACGCAACCTCGGATTCATCCTGGACCCACTTATCACCATGACCAAGCAATTCAACGCTGTATCATCTTCCTGCTTCCTCACTCTCCGCATGCTCCGAAAGATCTTCCGCTGGATCCCCGCCGACACCAGAAAAACTGTGACCCACGCCCTCATCACAAGCCGCCTGGACTACGGAAACACCCTATACGCAGGAACCAGCGCTAAACTCCAGAAACGTCTTCAGCGAATACAAAACGCCTCCGCCAGCCTCATCCTCGACATACCCCGCAACAGCCACATCTCCGCCCACCTGAGACACCTGCACTGGCTTCCCGTCAACAAAAGGATCACCTTCCGGCTCCTCACCCACGCACACAAAGCCCTCCACAACAAGGGACCCGAATACCTCAACCGTCGCCTCAGTTTCTACACGCCCACCCGTCAACTTCGCTCCGCCAACCTCGCACTCGCCGCCGTCCCTCGCATCCGCCACACCACGGCAGGTGGGAAATCCTTCTCTTATCTGGCGGCCAAGACATGGAACTCCCTCCCTGCCAACCTCAGGACCACCCAGCATTCCGGAGGCAGCTCAAAACCTGACTCTTCGAGCAGCAGTAACCCCCCTCCCCTAGCGCCTTGAGACCCTCACGGGTGAGTAGCGCGCTTTATAAATGTTTTTGATTTGATTTGATTTGATTAAATACTTCACAACCAGAAAATGAAGTAAGAACTCAGCAAATAGTCTTGTGGTTCAGGTGGCATTAGTTAATGTGCGCTCCCTCCATAAGAATGCACTTCATATATCTGAGCTCTTTAGGGAGGAACATTTGGACATCCTCTTTCTACATAAAACATGGATGAGTGACAGTTGGCACCAAACGTGGCATTACCAAACCCCATGGGTTATTCTGTAGTCCATCATGACAGAGTTGGTTAGGAGGGGTTTGTAAAGTTACAAATCAAACCCTAAAGTGTATCTCTTCTGAGAGTTCAGAACTTCAAGGAGCTAAATCCTTGGGCTTTTGCCTTTCCCTAAGGCAAATAAGTCCTTGGCAGGAGTATTAATTTATCGCCCTCCTGGCCACACTGCTGAATTTGTGTCCTTTTTAGATTATTGTCTTTCCAAACATCTCCTAAAGTATTCCATCTTTTCTGTCTTGGGACACCTGAACATTAATTTGGATACAGCTGACAATCATCATACTCGCCTCCTCCTGGACAATATGTCTGCTTGGAATCTGAGGCAGTTTGTGGACAAACCTACCCATTCAGCAGGCCTCTTGCTCAAACTGATTTTTTCTAATTGTTGCATTGATGTTTCAGATGTTTGGATTAACACCTGTGGGATCAAGCAACTATATACTTCAGTTGGAGATTAGAGCAAGGTCCTAGATGTAGAAGGCTTAATTCTTCATTACCCCATTGAAGTTGGGCTAATTTTAACATAGAGGAGACTATGAGCCTCATTAGGAGGCTGGTGGGCTGACAGTCGGCCCACCAGCCTCGTGGAGAGGAAACCACTGGGGAGCTGGCGGTCTCAGCCCATCTACCACCCCCCAGGCCAATTACAAAGTTTCCACTAGGCTGATTGGCAGAAACCTCAGAAATCTGAGGTTTACGCTGGTCAGCCCTGTGGAAAACGTTCAACTGCATTGGCCTCGGCTCCTCATGGAGCCGAGGCCAATGTCGGTTAACAGAGGGTGCTTCTAGCACCCTTGGAATACACACTGTCTGTCGTAACAGACAGATTGAAATGCTAGGGTGTGGGGCAGGGGGAGCACTGCACGTGCCCCACTGTGGCGTTCATCACTTCCTTTATGCCAGCCTTTTCATGGCAGGGACCCTGACATGATAAGGCTGGCGGAAAGAGGACTTGTGATCAGCACAGCAGTGCCGACCTCAGAGCCACCGTGGCTTACCACGACTCCGACCGCCGCCACCCCATCGGGAACCATGTTCCTGGCAGTGGTCCCCTGGCAGTCTGCTCACCAGGGTCATAATGTGGCGGTCGGACCGCCAGGAGTGCAGCAGTTTGACTGCCACCACAGATGCTTTGGCAGTCAATGCCTGGCTAGGAAATATGGCAGACCTGATGCTACCCATTAAGACATGGTTTTTCACTAATTAATTTGCCATGTATAGCAATACACCTAAGGAGGTTTTTAAAATCACTAAGAAATTTTATAATCCTAGGGGCACATTTATACTCTGTTTGCGCCGAATGTGCGTCAAACATTTTAACGCATATTTGGCGCAAACATTGCCCCATATTTAAATTATGACGCCCGACCCTGCGGACATCAAAAATCCTCCATGTGCGTCATTTTTTTGGATGCGGGAAACCGCCTTGCGTTAATGACATGCAAGGTAGGCATTCCCATCCAAAAAATGACTTTAAGGCCTGTGCGCCTTATTTATACTCCCGCGTCATTTTGACACACAGGAGAGGGCAGGCCTAAAAAAACGGGGCACAGCCTGATGTGTGCCGTTTTTTAACGCCTGGGTGAGGGCAGGCGTTAAGGGACCTGTGGGCTCACTTCCATGGTCTCTGACCATGGAAGCAGTCCAGAGTTGCCCTTCCCTGCCCCCAGGGACACCCCCTGCCACCCTCGCCTACCCCTGGAGGACACCCATGGATAGGGGGGACCCATCCCAGGTATGTACAGGTAACTTGAGGTAAGTATAATTTTTTTATTTTTTTAAGTGGCATGGGGGCCTAATTTGGGCCCCCCTACATGCCACTGTGCCCAATGGCCATGCGCAGGGGACTGAAGTCCCCTGGGCATGGCCATTGGGCAAGGGGGCATGACTCCTGTCTTTGCTAAGACAGGAGTCATTTCAATGGGGGTTGTGCGTCAACAAATGGCACAAGTTCGGTTTGAGCCATGATTTTTGACTCAAATCTGACTTGCACCATTTTTTGACGCAAAACCCCCATTTTCCCCTACACCAGTACTGCCTGGTTTGAGTCTTTTTTTTTTACTCTGACCAGCTCGCAGCGTCGGCTAACGTCAATCCTTAAATAAGGCACCCGCATGGCGCGTAGGAATAGCGTTAGCCGGCGGTAAAAAAAATTACGCAAACCAGCACCGGCGCTGGTTTGCGTCATAAATTATAAATATGGGCCCAGTGCCTTAGTTCAGCCCCTTGAGGTTTTGTATGCAGCCTTCAGATTATTTTGATAATGAGATCATGGGCAGTGCTGATGGTTTGAATATCTCTGGAGCCAATAACAATGTTGATATCTTATAGGTTAGGGGACCACTCTTTGACAGCTCCTACCTTATGCCCTTGTTCTCTCACAGAATTCACCACCATTACATTGGGGGACTCTGAAAAAGCACTTAAATCCTGTAAATCAGGCTCCCTTGATGACCCTTGCCCTCCTCATATATTGGCAGCCAATAGTGAGGCCAACAATCCTTTTCTGAATTCTCTTTTAAATTAGTCTTTACGCCAGTCCACTGCCCCTAGGCTAAGGGAAGGCTAAGCTGATCCTGCTGTTACAAAAACCTTCAGCAGATACATCTATCTAAGCCAACTATAGGCCTATTTCATTGCTGTAGGCTTTCTCAAAGATTCTTGAGAACTTGATCAATGCCCAACTGTCTAGGTACTTGGACTCTAATCAGTTGCTGTATACATCGCAATCGGGCTTTCGCCTGGGACACAGCACTGAGTCCTCTCTGGGAGACATCACTGACACTATCAAACTGGCAATGGGAAGCAAGTTGCTTTATTGTTACTAGATTTATCCGCAGTTTGATATAGTTTCCCATCCTATCCTGATGCAACATTTGTGGGAAATAGGGACAGGCTTTGGCCTGGTTGACTCCTTTCTGTCTAAGGGATGTCAACCAGTTTGGATGCCGCCATTTGTCTATGACTGCAAACCTTTAAAATGTGGGGTTCCTCAGGGTTCTGCCTTAAGTCCAACATTGTTTAATATTTATATGTCTTCTTCGGCCGCCCTGGTGGAACCTTTTGATGTGCAGGTGGTCTTATACATGCCTTTTATGGATTAGGTCCTTGCTAGCTGGCTAATTGACTCACACGTAATGAACTCTGCTCTCTTCGGATGCTCTGCTGGATGAGGTAACAAAAACCAAGAGGACGAAATGGGGAGACATCTCTTTCTCTGCTTTGGCTGCTTCTGGCGGGAATGTCCTTCCACTATACCTGCGTGTTATTAAGAATGAAGGTTCCTTTAAGTGCAGCCTGAAAACCTGATTGTTTAAATGTGCCTTTTAATTTATTTGCTTGAGCAGGGGCCGATGAGTCTTTAGCGCCGGGATACTCTGCAGAGTGGCCACGCGCTCTACAAATATTACTTGATTGATTAATTAACAGTACAGCATTTTTTTTAAACAAAAAGCTGTGCTATATTTAGCTATTTCCTCGTTTCTTCTTGGAAAGTCCATAAACACTGGGCTCGTTCAGCATTCCCAAAATGTTCGAAAAATGTAGGCAAATATGGCCTGGATAGGTTTTGTGGGAAACAAATAATGGAGGCCTTAGCACACAATACCCCAAATATTAAAAGGACCCAGCACTGGGGTAGAAAATCCTTAGACATTTAGTGGGTTAAGGAACACAGCACCGCAATACATTACCGGCAACACAACCCAGCATTCTCTCCTATTACTTATTGATTTCATACTTGTCTTTGACTATGTATAGCGCTCTGCTGCCTTTTGGCTAGGTTCGTGCTAAATAAATATTACATAAGTACATACATGCACACATACATAAAAAATTGAGAACAATTACCTGTAAATATAGATTAAACGTAAAACGAAACAAACAAAGATAGAATTACATACAATATTCACTTCTATAATGTTTGGTTTGCGTACGTATCGTTAGAGATTCCTGCTTCTGAGCCAAGAATATTCCATATATTTCGTTAATGAGCACACTGTTATTTAAGGATTTTACATACCACTCACGCTATTTCACAGCTGCTTCAGATTTTATTGAAATTGTGATGGATTCCTCAAAGGAGTATAATGAAGGAATCTCGTATGATTTCTCATGAAGGGCTATATTTAATTTGCACAATAAGTTTCTCGTTTGACAGCAATCCATCTTGAAGCAATATACCGTGGAAAATGGAAACAGAAACTCTGTGCTTAAGCCAAGTTGCATTATGGAATCTGTGTGGCTCCACGTCGGTCATTACCAAAAGAGACCCAGAAGTCCTACATAGGCCATGTAAAATATTAGATGCTTTAAACTGTGAAGCGGTTTCGTTCTAGCAGATCAGTGCTTTAGAAAGAGACTTCGTTTGTCGATATTTTTTCATACTTACCAACCGGTTTGCCAGTGTGGATGTCAAAGGTGAAGCCGATGGTAGTTCCACAAAGATTCTTAAAATTAGCTGTAAATTTATGATAAAACAGTGTCAGCATTTTGAAAGAGGGATCCCCAACATCTCTGTTGCTCAGTCAGAACATATGAGAGTGCAATTCTCGAAAGATAGAAAAGCAACAGCTAGATTAAGAGTTCTGATAAAATCTATTTACTTTCAACTAAGCAAAGGCTTCAGCATTTTAAAAAAACGAAAATAGTAAACAAATTAGAAATATGCAGATTTCAAGGCAGAAAATCACATGAAGTTTGACAAAGAATTTACTGTAATTTCAGTGTGCTGAAATGTTTAACTGGGACGCTTTCTTGGCAACGCAATACGTATTTAGCTAAGCTAGGTATAACATGAAATAATAATAATTTGTTACTTAGGAAGTCTGACAGAACATGCCCTTGTCTTTAATTGTGGAGAGATGCGAGCAAAATATTGACTTGGGTCACTTTAATTATTCATATTTTCATTTCAAGAGCCGCACCACCTGTTAATTTTTCCTCAAAACTATCCAAGGCTACATTCATCTGTCTTTTTTTCTAACTTTTTGTAATGCTGATGCTGAAAGTGAAGATAATCCCAAACTCTAACCTCGATTCGAGTTAATGTTCTTGCTGTAGCTTTTTTGTAGATTGGTATTCTGCACTAGCACAGTACACATTTGTGGGAAACGTCAGTTTTTGGTGGTTGCGCAACAATGGGTGTAAAAAGGGGATTATTTAGAGGTAGTCAGATGGAGAGAATTCCGCTGAGAGAGGGAAGAGGTCATTGACATACCGAAGAACCTCCACCACTAAAGCTAGAGCTACCCGGAAAACAGTTAACAGTGTCAGGAGCCACACTTACTGCAGTTTCTGTCAATGTTTTCAAAGTTTGATGGATAGCTCCATTAGATAGGAGGGTCAGTAGTCAAACCTTTACAGAGCTCTTCATTTTTCAAAGGCTAGCTATCAAAGTGGGAGTTTATGTTTGAAAAATGAAAAATAACCGCCACACTATTCGAGTTTTCTCCCATGGTATCGGGTCATTTTTTTTTACTGTCTACAAATGGTCAGGTCTTGTCTAGCAGTGACATGCGGTCCCCCCAAAAATCTAATCGCCCATTCTAAACTGGGAAAACGTGGTTGAAAGGCTACAGTTCGGTGAGAACTCTGATCTTTAATGCGTGGGGTGATGAAGGCCCACTAAAGTATACCAAACGTCTACTGATGTTGGGGCTTTTACTATGAGGAATATTGTAAGGAACTGGGGAGCATGTGACACATCAGATGTTAAAATCTGGAAGATATGGTCTGGCGCATGCTGGCAGAGAAACAAGTCTACAGGAAGAGGATGTTCGAAAAAATGGGAGAGGGTTTGGAATCCCTGGCAAGAATACAGGGGAATGCATGCATACATGAAAAAGAAGTACATACTTTTGTATGGGAACTTGATGAGTGGGTGAGATTGGGAGGAGGCGATAAGGGGGTCCAATGTGGAGTAATCAAGCAAGAATTGGTTCCTTTGAAGACTCATATACTGTTAAAGCCTAAAAACTGGGTGTCCATGGATTATTTATTGGAAAAATCAATCCTTTTAAAAAAAAAGACAATTGGAATTGAGGAAATAGGAATGCAAGAAGAATGTGCGAAATGGATAACTGGTAAGGGTTTTGTGGATGTGGTAAAACTGTCATCTTCTGAAAATGATAGCTGCCAATATCTGTGTCCCATCACAAATCTGAAGCTTGACGCTACATGTGAGAAAGCAGTGCATGTGTAGTACTTTGGCCAGTAAACTGAAGGTTTTATTTGATAATCTGGCCAAAGAACATCATGACAGACACTTTGGGAGTTTTGCACCAACACAACCACTATACACAAGGATTTATTTACACTGTGGGAAGCAATTTGCCGTGTAGTGAAAATTGTTGATCACATGAGGTGTAATGTAGAGGATTGTGGGAGCATTAAAACAAACTCCAGGTGTACATGAGGTCCCTCCCCAAGCACCTCAGGGATTGACATTCCCATATTGCTCTGGCCATGGTAATGCAGATTGCAGCTAGTAACAGAGGATTGTGGGAGCATTAAAACAAACTCCATGTGTACATGAGGTCCCTCCCCAAGCACCTCAGGGATTGACATTCCCGTATTGCTCTGGCCATGGTAATGCAGATTGCAGCTAGTAACAGAGTATTGTGGGAGCATTAAAACAAACTCCAGGTGTACATAAGGGCCCTCCCCAAGGACCTCAGGGATTGACATTCCCATTTTGCTCTGACCATGGTAATGCAGATTGCAGCTAGTAACAGAGGATTGTGGGAGCATTAAAACAAACTCCAGGTGTACATAAGGGCCCTTCCCAAGCACCTCAGGGATTGACATTCCCATATTGCTCTGGCCATGGTAATGCAGATTGCAGCTAGTAACAGAGGATTGTGGGAGCATTAAAACAAACTCCATGTGTACATGAGGTCCCTCCCCAAACACCTCAGGGATTGACATTCCCGTATTGCTCTGGCCATGGTAATGCAGATTGCAGCTAGTAACAGAGGATTGTGGGAGCATTAAAACAAACTCCAGGTGTACATGAGGTCCCTCCCCAAGCACCTCAGGGATTGACATTCCCATATTGCTCTGGCCATGGAAATGCAGATTGCAGCTAGTAACAGGTCAGGTGACTCCAGTGACAGGGCAGATAACATCCAGGAGCAGGTGCCCAGGCTCCAGCTCCCTGAGCTCCCACTTATCTTGAATTTGTTCTCTGACCATTCTGAGGTCCTTTTAAACCCAGCTGCCTGCCACGAGGACCCACCTTGCTGCGCTCCATCTCTTTCCCTCACCTCCTGCTTTCAATCTGCTCTCGCCCTCTCCTACACACTCTTACTTTGCACTCTGTGCCCTCTTTTGTTTGGCGTCTGTGCTCATTTGCCTTCTCTGGCCCTTGTGCTCCTTTTGCCTGTTTGCCTTTTGCACTTGCTTGCCTTCTGCACCTGTTTGTCCGCCTTTTTGGCTCTTTCATACTTTTTTTGCTGTAGTCCCCGTTTTTATGCCTGTTTGTCTTTTGAGACCAATTTTGTGCCTGTTTATGCAGCTCTTGCTCTTCCTGTCTCCCCTGCTTTTTCCCCTTGCTCCAGGGACCTACTCGCCTCCCCAATCCAACACTTTCTCTGTTGTCCTCCTTCCCCACTCCTTACCTGATCTCCTACGTGCCTTCTCCGCCTATGGTTACCTACCCCTCTGTAGCCCCCCGCGCTCCTCCTCCTCTAGGAGCTAACTAATGGTGGCCACTGCGTGACCCCGTTAAGCAGGTGCCCAGATCTTAGCTTCCATTTCCCTTGGACTTGTTCTCCAACCAGTCTAAGGCCCTTTCAAACCTGGCTATCTGCTGCGAGGCCCTGCCTCACTGCTCTCCTCCTTCTTCTCCTGCTTTCACTCTGCTCTCACTCTCGCCTCCACTCTCTCACTTTGCACTCTGTCTTCTTTGCTCTCTTGTGTTTTGCATCCGTGCCCATTTTGCCTTTTATACCCATTTACCTTTTCTGTGGTCTTTGTGTGTACTGCCTGTTTGTATTTTGTGCTCACTTGTTTTCTGTGCCTGTTTGCCTGGCCTTTTGGCTCATGTGATTTTTGTGCTTTTTTGCTGTAGTGCCCATTTGTCCTTTGTGTCTGTATTTGTACCTATTTCT
Organism: Pleurodeles waltl; assembly: GCF_031143425.1. Lineage (NCBI taxonomy): Eukaryota > Metazoa > Chordata > Amphibia > Caudata > Salamandridae > Pleurodeles > Pleurodeles waltl. The sequence continues at coordinate 712,308,886 of NC_090436.1, forward strand.
GTTTCCCTTGCTTCTGTTGTCTCCCTCGATTCTCCCCTTGCTACATATCCTCTGCTCCCAATTGTTGTACTTTTCTGGCCACCCTCCTCCCCACTCTCCTTACCTGCTCTCCAGCATGCCTTCCACTGCTGCAGTTTTGCGCACCTTCCTAGCCCTGCCCCTCTCATCCCTCCCTTTTCTAGGACCTCCTTAATGGCAGGTAATCTGCACAGTGGGCACTCCAAAGGCAGCCCATCTGCACCTGTCCACATCTGAGCCGCACCCATTTCCAACCCCCACTACTACACTTCCACTGACTTTCTAGCACTCAACACCAGGCACCATCATGACCGCTGCCCTTGCTCTGCATCGCACGGCAGGACCTTTCTCATGCACTTACTCCATTTTCTTTTGAATCAGCCATGCTCCACACACACCTCACCCTGAATCCTCTTCATGGTCAACACCAGATCCCTTTGCAAACTTGCCACCAAGGTCTGGGGCCTCATTGACACACACTTCCTAGACAACCTCTTTCTCACCGAAACCTGGCTCATATCCCATCATACACCCCACCATCGCAGTGCTCAGAAAGGTTACACAGACCTGGAGGAGGCCTCATCCACCATTCACCCGCACTGCCTCTACGGATGAATCAACCAAATTCATGGCACACTTGCAATTCCAACTGCATCTCAGCCACTCCAAGACCATCTCAGCCACCCTCAGGCACCCTTGCCCATCGACTACCAGGTTCCTACACCAACCTCCTCACCCACCCCATCACTCCCATCACTATTAGATCAACTGACTTCCTCCTGTTTGGTGACCTTAACATTCATTGTGATGACTCCACGGACTCCAACACCACCGACGACACCAAGAGAGCCTAAACAACATTGAACTCATGCAGGTCATACAAGACCTGATTCACACTGCCAGACATGTAATCAACGCAGTCTTCACACCCAGCAACAAGATTACCTTAAGTCACCTTAGCCCACTCACATGGGTAGACCAATCCATCGTACACTTCTATATCTGTGCACCCCACACCAGCAAACCAAAAACAAACATAAAATTTAGCTGCAGCTCGAACATAATAACAGAATCAGACAGAACCCACACCCCCGGATCCAACCAGCCTATCCTCACAGGCAAACTACAGAACAACATACCCAATTTCAAGAGTTGAATCTCACACTGCACCAGACTGCATTAACACCCTGGTCCCCATGAAGAATATCAGAGACAAGAGCCCGCTCTAAAGCATGCTGGTACATGGGACACCTAACAGACTCCAAGAGCCATTACAAACAATTGGAAAGAAGATGGAGACACCTACAAATCTGCCCTTAGAAGGTACCACACACAGATCAAAGAAGCCGGGAAAGTGGCCCTCATGCTCAGACTCGAATCCTGAGCCAACTTCAACAAAAAACTCTTCAACATCATCAAATAATTCACCAACCCCACAGCTGCCCCCAACACCGTTAACCCCTAAACAGAGCCTCTGCAATGAGCATTCTGACTTTTCCCACAACAAAATACTCCTGATCTACACCAACTTCGCACCCCAACCCACTGTGGGGGACATCATCATGAAACATCCCAGGAACACCCACCTTCTAAAGAATTGGAGCCCTCTCACCATAGATGACACCACTAGAATCATGCAGACCATCCACTTAGAGTCCCTCTCAGACCCCTACCTTTACCTCATGTACATCCTGGTAAGCACACTGATCTGTGCCAACCTCATCACCATCATCAAATCCTCCATTCTCAGCAGAACCTTTCGAGACAGCTGGAAACATGCAGAGGTCACAGACCTCTCAAAGAACCCCTTGGCCAACCCGAAAGAGCTAAGCAACTATAGGCTCATCTCGCTCCTACCCTTCCTAGCCGAGTTATGAAGAAAGAAATCAACAAGCAGCTCTCTGTCCATCTTGAACAACACCACCTCCTGGACTCCACCCAGTCAGGTATCTGCAAAAACCACAGCATGGAAACTGTATTCCAGGCAGCAACAAACAAAATCCGATCAATCATGCATGGAGGAGAAACCACAGCTCTCATCCTGCTTGAACTCTTACCAGCTTTCCACACTGTCTCCTATGGCATCCTCATCACCAGACTCCAGGACTAAGGAATCCAGTGGCCCGACCTCAGCTGTATCACCTCCTTTCTCTCCAAAAGGCCACAATGACTCTCCACTTTCACCTCCAAACACAAGAAACTCCCCTGTGGAGTCCACCAAGGCTCCTCTCTCAACACAGCCCTGTTCAACATTAACATGTCACCTCTCGTCCGCATCATACAAAGCATTGGCGTTAACATTGTATTTTATGCCAACAACACTCAGCTCATCCTCTTTCTCACTGACATGAAAAATACCACCAGGACCAACTTCACTGCCTGCATGTCCAACGTGGCCAACTGAATGCGATAGAACTGCCTCAAACTCAACATGGAAAATATGGAGATCCTGATGATTGGAAGTAAGAGCTCCCATTGGGACTCCTACTGGTGGCCAACTAACCTGGGTTCCAGGCCAACTAACCTGGGTTCCATGCCCACTTCCACAGACCATGCTAAAAGCCTCTGCATCATCCTTGACAACAAATTAATGATGAACAAATAGGTTACCTCTGTGGTCGCATCCTGCTTCCACATCCTCAGCATACTTCGCAAGATCTTCAAATGGCTCCCAACACACACAGGACAAAGGTCAACCAGGCCCTCATCACCAACAGACTCGGCAACAGCAACGACCTCATTTTTGGGACACAGCTAACAGGCAGCACAATAGCTTTGTCAGTATTCTGTGGATCTCTCCCTTACTTGGTTATAAATAACTTGGGACTCGTTTTAATTCAGATTTTTGATACAGGGGATGTTGATACAATGTTTCACAACTTGTTTAGCTTGGTTCTCTTTCAGTTATTATTTCCAGTATGCTTTCAAGACAAATTCTTTGGCTCCAAGCTGGAGTGCCCAAAACATGGCCACTATAAATAATGAGTTCTCTGCACACTGCTGTCATCAGCAGTCCTGAAGCAATAATCAGAAAGATAAAAGGCCCTGCAAAGAAACATCCTCACTTTGAAAAACAGAAACCACTGTTCCACTCCTAACATCTACCAAATAGCATTTACCAGGAAGAATTAAACAGCATTATTTTCCTAACAAGGACATCATTGAATTTTTAATGGAAGTCTGTCTTCATCCTCCTTGCTTATTGTCTGGGTATGAACTCTCTAACCTAATGAATTGAAATAAAAAAATTCCTTTGTCTCGGTGAGTCTGCCATCATCTTCCATCTTCCATCTTGCGCCATGGTTACAAGAAGATCAGATGATGGACAGAATACTGAACAAATCAAACATTCACCCCCAGTCACAGATCTGAGTTTAATCCATCATTTTTCTGCACACCATGCCTTTCCAGTTTGGACATATGCACATTAGTCTTGAGTCTTTTCCCCATTGGAACAGTCCAGACTGAACTGCCAGACCAGGTCCTCCCTGGACCGGAAAGAAGCATCCTGGGATCAGTCTCGTGGTATCCCCCCTCCTTAGCCAGGGTAGCTCGAATCTGGTGGCATAGCGAGCGTGGGACCCACATATGGGCATACCCTTCCCACTTGGGGCAGCAAATGCAAAAAGAACTGATGATGAACGGAATCCTGATCAAATCAAACATCCACCCCCAGTCACAGATCTGGGTTTAATTTATCGTTTTTTTGCACGCCATGCCTTTCCAGTGAGGACCCGGCCATATGTAAATCCGTCTTGACCCTGCTCCCAATGGGAACTGTCCAGCGTGAATTGGCAGGCCAGTTCTCTCTGGACAGGAAACAAGCATTGTGAGACCAGTTTCAGGTTACCACATCTCATCATCCAGGCTAGCTTGAATCCAGTGGCACAGAGAACACAGGACCCACTTCTGGGCATACCTTTTCCACTTGGGGAGACAAATGCAAAAGGAAAAGATAATGGATGGAATGCTGAATAAATAAAAAATTCCTCCCCCCAGTCACAGATCCGGGATTAATCCATCATTTTTTGCATGCAGTAGCTTTCCAATTTAGACCCAGCCATATGCAAATCAGTCTTGATCTTGCTCCCCATTGGAACAGTCCAGCCCGAATTTCCAGGTCACGTCTTCCCTGGACTAGAAACAAGCATCCTGGGACCGGTTTTGGGGTATCACCCCTCATCAGCCATGCTAGTTTGAAACTGGTGACAGTGAGCACGGGACCCATGTTTGGGCATAACCTTCCCATTTGGGGCTATGAATGCAAAAAGAACAGATGATGGATGAAATACTGAATGAATCAAACATTCACCCTGAGTCACAGATCTGGGTTTAATCCATCATCTTTCTACATGCCATGCCTTTCCAGTTTGGACCCAGCCATATGCAAATCATTCTTGACCCTGCTCCCCATGGAAAAAGTCTAGCCTGAACAGCCAGGCCAGGTTCTCCCTAGAATGGAAACAAGTATCCTGGGACTGGTTTTGGGGTATCAACCATCATCAGCCAGATTAGCTTGAATCAGGTGGTACAGTGAGCACAGGACCCATGTCTGGGCATAACCTTCCCGCTTGGGGCAACAAATGCAAAAAGAACATATGATGGATGGTATGCTGAATGAATCAAACCTTCACCCCAGTCACAGATCTGGGTTTAATCCATTGTTTTTTGCATCCAATACCTTTCCAATTTGGACCCAGCCATATGCAAAGCAGTCTTAGTCTTGCTCCCATTGCAAACAGTCCAGCCTGAACCGCCAGGCCAGGTCCTCCCTGGACTGGAAACAAGGATCCTGGGACCGGTTTTGTGGTATCATCCCTCATCAGCTAACTTGGATCTGGTGGCATAGCAAGCATGGGACCCACGTCTGGGCATACCCTTACCACTTGGAGTAAAAGAAACAAAAAGAAGAGATGATGGACGGAATGCTGAATAAATCGAAAATTCACCCCCAGTCACAGATCTGGGTTTAATCCATAAAGTGTTTGCATGCCATGCCTTTCCAGTTTGGACCCAGCCATATGCAAATCAGTCTTGATCTTGCTTCCCATTGGAACAGTCCAGCCCGAATTGCCAGGCCGCGTCCTCCCTGGACTAGAAACAAGCATCCTGGGACAGGTTTTGGGGTATCACCCCTCATCAGCCAGATTAGCTTGAATCAGGTGGTATAGTGAGCACAGGACCCATGTCCGGGCATAACCATCCTACTTGGGGCAACAAATGCAAAAAGAACATATGATTGATGGAATGCTGAACAAATCAAACATTCACCCCAGTCACAGATCTGGTTTTATTCCATCATTTTTCTGCACGCCATGCCTTTCCAGTTTGGACCTAGCCATATGTAAATCAGTCTTGACCCAGCTCCCCATGGGAACAATCCAGCCCGAACAGCCAGGCCTGGACCAGAAACAAGTATCCAGGGACCGGTTTTGGGGAATCAACCCTCATCAGCCAGCCTAGCCTGAATCAGGTGGCATAGTGAGCACAGGACCCACATCTGGGCATACCCTTTCCACTTGGGGCAATAAATGAAAACAGAACAGATAATGGACAGAATGCTGAACAAATCAAACATTCACTCCCAGTCACAGATCTGGGTTTCATCCATCGTTTTTTGCACACCAGGAGTATCCAAAATGGATTCCACTGGCCCACTACTCAGACTCAGCAGACTCAGAAAACTCACAGTCCTATAGCAATACAAGTGACACACACTCACTACATATACACACATTTGACATGCACGCAAATGTCTGCAAAGGTTCTATAGTCCTCTCATAGTGGAATTTTACAAGAGAAGGGTCTGTAGCCCACACTTTACAGATATAGGAAAAAGACTGGTGACAATATAGATTCCAAAACAGAGTGCACTACGGCCTAGACACCTACTCCCTGTCCCACCCATTCTGCTCTTCTGGACCACTCACTCTGTCTTGCTTGCACTACCACCAACTCCAATTGCTTTAAGTCAACTGTATGCTGGCATAATGTGGTAATTAAATAACATAACAGAACATGTCTAATCCTTTGTGTGCTCACCACCTGGTCACTCACAAGAGGGAAGGTAAAAAAGTAGCAGCTGCAGTGCAAACTTGTGCAAGCATCAAACTTGTAGAGAGAGCTTCTTGTTTCAGCATATTATTTGAAGCCACAGTAATGTACACTATGCTAAACAGCAATGGGCAGCCCCTTCACTGTCCGCAAGAAGAACCTGTACTCTGCCCTATCTCACACGTGACCGTAGATGTGATGAAGACATTTGAACAAATGAACAACAAAACCAACACAGATACATACACAGAGTAGTAATAAAGTAAGGATTAAATATGACGTCGCAATCCATTTGCACTGCATCATATGATTGATCAGTGGATCTTGCCTAAGGACTCCATAATTATAAATCTAAAATATTATGAACACTTCACTTCTGTGTTCTGCTGAATGCCTGACCCCTTTCACTGCATGCATGTGTGCAATACTGGAATATGACTTACCCGTGCCCGGCTTGGGGCATGCCTCACAAGGTTTTCCCCAGGCTTTGCCAACGTTGTAGGTGCAGCAACACATCCGCTTTGTCACATTGAAGGGAAGGTCGTTGTCACAGCTTGTTCCGTTATGGGTTTTGTAGCAATAGCTCTTTCTCATATCTGAAAGGAAAAAAGCAAAATCATGCTTCGCGCAGCATCATTAATGATTCCACTGCTACTGTATTTCATGGTCCAGATGAAGTGTGAAATGCAACAAATCTGAGCCAGGTTGACAGGTTTTTGTTTTTTCAAGGACTAACAGGAGTAACTATGTTTCTGACTGTGAATTCTCTGATGGCCGTTATAACAGGGATGTTAGTTTAGACCTAATCAGGGGAAAGAATCATAACACAGAGTAAAGTCAGCTTGCCTTTGTTTGATCAAGGATCCTGGCACTGAACCACATAGTGGATATGTCAGTGACTTCCTGCGAAAGCTCCCTCACAGGTTATGAGTCTCAAACAAAGCTGTCATGTCTCCACAGCTCATGGGCAGGAAATGTGGGGCTACATACAAATAAAGCACACCAGAAATACTCAACTACGACAATTCAGTATAACAATATCACCACAAAATGTATCTCGGAGTTCAATGCAAATCAACAGTCTTCTACCATAATGCACACTTAAGATCAGGGTCACTCATTATTATTGTTATTATTGTTATTGTTATTGTTAAATCATTATTGTTTTTTCTCCAGTGTTCTTGGTATACGCTGCAATGATGCAACCTTAATAATATGTGCTGAAATTAACAAATCACCAAAAATAAACACAACAAATATAACTTTGGTAGCTAGTAGAGCACCAACACCACAATGACACTCAGGGTTGTATCAAGCACATTACTCAATCTAGAAATAACTGGACTGTGAAGTCCATTACTCTCTGATTGAGTGAAAGTCCAGTTTTCTACTTTCATTGATGGACAATAACAGGAGATGCTTCCATACCCATGCAGTTGTGTCCACCGTTGACCTGCATGTATTCAGGAGGACAGATGCAAGTGTAATTCCCCAATGTATTGTAGCATGTTCCAGGGCCACATACACCCGGCTGTGAAAAACACTCGTCAATATCTGAAAAGAAGAAGCAAAACATCATCAAACTTTTAAAATGTAGGCAACACATTGATGATACATTTAAAACAGAAAGTATGCTTTGACGAAGCAATCTAGTGAAATGCAATCACATCTAATACATCTTCTGTTACCATAAAACTAATATCATACTGAAAGATATGTCTAATGTTGTACATGCAACATTACCTAGACTTTGAACGTACAACAGAAAAAAAAATAAATCCTTCCATAGAAGGTACAGAGGCACGCCTTCAAACATGTTCAGGTTTATCACTCCATAAGACAAAAACATACTTTTATAAACATATATATTTGTATATTAAGTTACCTTCACAAATGCGTGTTGTTTCACTGAGGTAGTAGCCTGTTGGACATTCACATTGGAAGCTGCCGAACGTATTGATGCAGTTTCCACCTTGGCAGAGTCCTGGAAGCTCCTGGCATTCATCAATGTCTGCGTGCACAAAACCAAGAGGTACTTGCTGTAAAACGTTTTTGAATGTGTGGTATACCTTCACCGAAGCAAATGATCTCATAAGATCCACTTTTCGTTTCCCCTTTCCACAGGAGATTGATTTAAACTCAAATAACACACTGACAGCAGTGGCGGGGGCGTTAAATAGACAAATGGACCAGTTTCCTTTTTAATTAATGAAAAGATTACTAACCTGCAACACTATTTATCAAAGGCTAGTATCGTCCCCAAGATTTTTTTTATTATTATTTTTATTTTTTATTTTATTTATTTAAACACAAACCAAAGAAACATACATTTATACAGCAGATCTCTTGACGAGAGGATAAGGATATATGAGAACCATTACAAATCATATAACTACTGTGGTATCCCAAATCGCAGGCGGGTCTCTGCCAGTATCTCTCTCTATATACTGATATCAAGGGATCCGTTCCAAAAAAGAGCCTCCACACCGGAGGAGCGCAAAAGTCCGCCGCCCCAGCGTAGGACAAGGGCAGACACACCCAATGGTATTAATCTGACATCGTCGAGCAGGGAGAACTGTAAAAAAATAACAGTTGCAAAAACCTCTAAAAACAGGCAGGTGGAGCACATAGTCACATCGCGCAGGATTATCATACAACAAGGTAACTCGCATGATCCGAGGGGGAATGAAACGCGCACATGGGAGACATCAGTCACACAGCACCCTCAGTCTGCGTCGGCAGATATTCATTTAGAGGGGCCCAGATATCTTTGGGGCGGGATCCCTCTGGCATAAGTTCCCAGAATACTAACAGCTGATCATGACAAAAAGCAGCATCTCGTAACCAATCAGACCTACGGGGGGCTCTCCCCCGACCCCAGCACATCGCAGCTCTACGCTTAGCCAGCAGCATGAGAAGGCCCACCAAGCGTCTATGCGGGCCCTGAACCTCGTCCATATATCCCAACAGCGCTATCTTAGGGGAGAGGGGTACCTCCACCTCTATCATTTCAACAATCGACCGTCTTATCTCCTCCCAAAACTTATACACTTTCGCGCACTCCCATGCCAGGTGAAAGAAGCCCGCGTCCCGAGCCCCGCAACGAGCGCAGCATGTATCCGCTAGCAGCCCCATGGAATGTAGTTTCTTGGGCGTATAATATAGTCGGTGCAGAAACTTAAAATGCAGCAGGCGCAGTCTATAATTCGGGGACAGTGTCCTCATATGAGCACAACAGCTACGCCACATTGCCTCCGGGATAGGCTCCCCCACATCTCTCTCCCATGCAGTCCTAGAGGACACCACAAGGCCACTCGCCTGCTCCTGCACAGCATTATACAGCTTAGTTATCAGCTTGGAGGGGGATCTCGCGCTACAAAGTGCCTCCAGAGCACGAAACTCCAAGGGAGCATCCGGCACTTCAAAAAATCGATCTTGCAGCAAAGCGCGGACCCAGTCTCCCAGCACCGTCAAGCCAGCGTCTCGCAGAAACCCGCGCACCCCTCCATCACGAAACATCTGGGCATCAGCCACTGCCATAACAGGCAGCGAAGGAGCAAAGGGTGCAGATATCCCAGCCCGCTGCATTAACGCTCTCCATGCTCCCGCAGTGCAGGAGACTGTGTCAACTCCTCCAGAACGGTGGGGAACCCGACCGCCGAGCGCGCATACCAAGCCGTCAGGCCAGACAGAATCACTCTCCGGTGCAAGGTGTGGCATATCACTCTCCGGTGCAAGGTGTGGCATATAACGGGTCGGATTCAGCCAATAGTACGCAAAATGTGCCTGTGCACAGTGATAATATAACTCCAGGTCTGGGGCTGCCAATCCGCCCCGCTCAAATAGCAGCGTCAATTTCTCCCAAGCGATGCGGGACTGTCGCCCCGCCCATGCCAGCCGAACAAGCGCAGATCTCAGGCGCCGGAAATAGGCCCTAGTAAGTGGAAGGGGAAGATTCACGAATAAATACAAAAATTTAGGGAGTACCACCATCTTAGCAATAGCAATGCGACCAGTCAGCGAAAGTGGCAAAGCTTTCCAGACCTCCACCTTTTCCTCTAGCCATGTCAGCGCTGTCCCATAATTAGCAAGCCGAAGCGATTCCGCGTCGCAGCACAGGTGTATGCCCAGATAACGCACCGGTCCATCTGCCCAAACCAGAGGGTATCGCGAGTCAAATCTCTCCACGCTAGGAGTTAGTGGCAGGATCATTGATTTCGACCAATTAATAGTGACCCCAGAAAAATTCCCGAAGCGAACAATTTCATCTAATAAGATGTCTAATTTCTACGGGGTTTCGCACGTATAGCGCGATATCATCTGCATATAAAGATATCAAGACAGGGCGTTGCCGAAACTGTAAGCCGCTATTGCTATATTTCTGTCGCAGTCCCGCCGCCAGAGGCTCCATCGCAGCCGCGAAAAGAAACGGAGACAGCGGGCAGCCCTGTCGTGTACCCCGCGAGACCAGGAATGGGGCCGATACACCTCCGTTAAGGCGCAACCTGGCAGTGGGCAGGGTATACAGCAACCTGATCCAGTTCACAAAACGCGCGCTGAGACCCACCCGGTTCAGAAGCGCAAACATATATTCCCAAGCTAGGGAATCAAAGGCCTTAGCTGCATCAAGAAACACTGCAGCTACATCATCGTCTGTCTCTAATGATCCCAGCACCGCAAAGAAAGTACGCAGATTATGGCTCGTGGATCTCCCAGGGATAAAGCCTGATTGATCCGGAAGCACCATTCTAGAGAGTAATGGCTGCAGTCGAGTCGCTATCATTTTTGCAAGAATCTTGTTATCAATGTTTATCATGGAAAGTGGGCGATACGAATCGCATCGTGTCGGGTCCTTCCCAGGCTTCAAAACAGTTATTATTAAAGCCTCCCGGAGGGAGGTCGGGAGTGACCCAGTCGCCAGAGACTCCTCATACACCTCCAACAAATAGGGAGCAAGGATGTCCACATATTCTTTATAAAAAGCAGGGGATAAACCGTCAGTGCCCGGAGACTTATCTCCGGGTAGGCTTCGAATCGCCGCAGCCACTTCCTCTACTGTGAACGGCATATCCAGATACATCCTGTGTGCCTCCTCAAACCATACTAGCGCAATGTTCTCAAAATACTCCTTCATATCTGCCTCCCTAAGACCCACCGGTGGCGCGTATAGCTGCGAGAAATATTCTGTAAATACCTGTTTTGGACTTTTGGCCATACGCATGGTCATCCCTAGTCTTTTTGCCTCCTTCCTCCTGGTTTTTCTGACCTCTCGCTGTTGGCTCTAGGACTCTGAGCACTTTATCACTGCTGACCAGTGCTAAAGTGCAGGTGCTCTCCCATCTAAAGTTGGTATGATTGGCTTATACCTAATTGGCATATTTAATTTACCTATAAGTCCCTTGTACAAGTGGTATCTCTATACCCAGGGCCTGTAAATTAAATACTACTAGTGGGCCTGCAGCGCTGCTTGCGCCACCCACTGAAGTAGACTTTCAAACCTGTCTCAGGCCTGCTAGCGCAGGGCCTGTGTGCGCAGTTTTCTGCCACAGGGACCTGGCATCTAAATTTACTTGCCAGGCCCAGAACTCCCCTTTTACTACATGTAAGTCACCCCTAAAGTACGCCCTAGCTAGCCCTATGGGCTGGGTGCCATGTATGTAGAAAGGCAGGACATGTGCCATATTGCCTGGCCTGTCCTGGTAGTGACAAACAGCCTAACTTGGTGTCTCACTGCTGTGAGTGCTGCCTTCTCATAGGATTGCATTAGAAATGCCCTGCCTTAGGTGTAAGGGGTATTGTCTGATTTATGAGGGGTAGCGTAGGCGTGTTTGGTATGGTTGTGATGGTGATAATAAATACTGCTTACTGGTGTGGGTGTATTTTTTATTACTATCACAGAAATGCCACTTCTAGAAAGTGCGCATTTATCTGTGCTTATAATTCTGGTGTTTTGCAGCTTGACTCCAATCCACGTCTGGGCAGAGTGACAGTTGGGGCTTTGTGCATACTTTTCAGACAGCCTGTACACAGGGAGGGTGGAGGTGTCACCGAGGTGCATCTGCATACTGAATAGTCTTCCTGGGCTGAGAGAAGGGAGAGGCGGGGCACACCTGCATTTGTAAAGACTGTGCCCTGGCCTCACACAATAGGGTCGTTAACCCCCCACTGATGTTTGGAGCCTGTGCTGAAAGGAGAGAGGGGGCACTCCCAGAACCAGTTGTAACTGGCTGGAACCTCCTCTCCCTACCATTGTAAAACACTGTAAGAACTGACTATAAGTACAGGGGAATTTTCCCCACAATTTGAACATTCTTGGAACTTGAAACTGGACACAGAACGCTGATGAATGGACTCACCAGGAAACTGCCATGGACTGCTGCTGTGCTGACCTGTGACCTGCCTTGTCACTAGGAGGAACTGCCACCATCTGCACCCCTTGTGCTGGCCTGTAGCTGGGCCCACCAGCCCTGTGCTCCTTCTTGTTTAGTTGTTCCCAGGGGCAGGGTGCTGTGGCCCCTGACCCCTGCAACGATCTTTTACATCTTTGCCAGGAGGGAGCGCGAGGTGCCCCCCTCCCCCTTTAAAGGATTTCCCTGACTTGGGCCCCCCTTGGAGAGGGCCGGTGGAGGCCCGGGGGCCCCCCAATGATCACGGGTCCCAGAAGGGGCCCGTCAAAAATTCAGAGAGGGTGCGTGCCGCCCCTCTCGGTCTGCCATGTTGAGGGAGGCCCCCGTTTTTGCACAGAGGAGCGCCGGGGGCCCCAATTAGTTGTTTTAGGCACTGGAAGTGCCTCCCCATCAAGACAGGTACTTTTAAATGGACCAATATGTTCCTAATCTAAAGTTCTTTCTACAGACTTTGCTATTATGATATATTGCCTACCTGTTCTATGATGCTTTTACATATGTGTGCACATGTTCCTTTTATGGGCGTGACTTGCTAATATGTTTCCCTAACTTGCCATAGGTTTTCTAATGTTCCTACTATGGGCGTTTTATGATATTCTTATGACAAGTGTTCTAATGTGATTACGTGTTTCCTGACTACTGCTTATGTTGCAGAATACTGAGTAACCTGTGTGTTATGTGTGACTACTGCTAGTTTGCAGAGTAACTAATGTGTAACGTTCTGACAACTGCTAAGGTAGCAGGATAGTACTATTATGTGATGTTGGTCTGATAATTACGTTGTGTACAATACAGTATATTTTCATATAATCTGGTGTTGTGTTTCCTTTGTGGTGGGGATATTGCGTCACATGTATGTGTGTGTTGTGCAAATGCGGGTGAGCAGGGGTTATCTTGGACGTGTAACTCCCTTGCCCTGACTAGAGTGGGTAAGTTCTGCCTGGCTGAGGTGCATACCCTAGCCAACCAGAAACCCCATTTCTAACAACCTGCATCACGCCTCCCGATCCGGTCACCCTGCCGCCCTCAGTATCTATCGCCTCAGTAACGTAATTACTGGCCCAGGGGCTACGCAATAATCCCGCTAGTGTCCTCCCGGCTCTCTCACCCTCACCATACCTGCGAGCCTGTGCGTGTCTCCCAAGCAAACATACCTCTCTTAGAGAGGCCTCTTCATATAGGGACACCTCACACCTGATTTCGGCAAGTACCTTGCTTTACCATGTCACCTCTAAGCGCCGTTCCAGATCGCCAAGCCTCCTTTCGATATCAGCCATCTCCCGCCTTAAAGCTTTCACTATCCCATGCTGTTTTGCAAGACACATCCCACGGATAACCACTTTAAATGCCTCCCATACAGTGCCGGGGGAGTCCACCGAACCTCGATTCTCCTAAAAAAATAACCGAACAGCCTCCTGCACTTCCTCTCGGAAGATGTCGTCCCGGAGAGCACCGCTGGGCAGCCGCCACATCACCATCAGTTGTAAGTCACTAGGTATCGCCAGGTCTAATAACACCGGTGAGTGGTCTGACAGCGTACGGGGAAGATGGTCTATTGCTCTAGTTCAAGCCTCCACATCTCTAGTGCCCAGCCATCGATCAATACGAGACCAACTGCTATGTAAGTAGTTCAAGCAGGTGCCCTCGTGCACTCCTATGTGTCTCTGCCTCCACAGATCCACCAGCGCACCGCTATCCATTACTGCTGTCAAAGATCTTGCTGAAGAAAAATGTTGCATCCTAGCCGCGCTCTCTCGGTCCAGCCAAGCATCTAGGACTACATTAAAATCACCGCCCCAGATCACAGCTCCAGCTCCCAGCGACTCCACTAGGCGCCATACCTCCAGGAAAAACTCCGGGTCATCTACATTCGGCCCATACACAGCCACTAGCCGGCAAGCCCCTTCTAACAACACTCCACTCAGTATTACATATCTGCCATTGGGGTCAGAAATAATTTCGCGCGTACGCCACTGCAGCCCCTTACGGATAATGATTGCAACCCCACGAGCGTAGCTAGAGTATGTAGAATAGTGAGCCTCCCCGACCCAGCCAGCTTTTAGCCTGCCAACCGTCGATGCCATCAAATGCGTTTCTTGTATCATACAGATGTCAATCCCATGACGCTTAACATAAGCCATCACCAGCCGGGCCTTACGGTTATCATTAAGTCCCCGCACATTCCATGTCAAGCATCTCACAGCAGAGGTAACATCATCCCCCATCCAGAACCGCAGTCATACAACACTGCGCATGAACACAGCTCTCCACCTCCCAAGAACTTAACAAATAGGGAACCTGATACATTCCCCAATTAACCCCTTCCTCCCACCACCCACCCAGGCCCCCCAATCGGACCCTCGAAGTGACCCACCCAACCAACCCCAAAGCCCACACTGCAAACATTGAACAGGTAGCAACCGGACTCATCCGTGGGGGCAGAAGCCTGCCAATCGACTCTCCACCCAGAAGTTCTAGGGGAGAGGGGCCACGGGCAAAGCAACAGTTACACATCAGGGGCCAGATCGCGGACCGGACCCACACGCCCCCACAGCTTCAAACGTAGTGGTGTCCCGCACATGACACTT
The DNA here is from genome assembly GCF_031143425.1 of Pleurodeles waltl. Taxonomy (NCBI): domain Eukaryota; kingdom Metazoa; phylum Chordata; class Amphibia; order Caudata; family Salamandridae; genus Pleurodeles; species Pleurodeles waltl. Next base: position 712,323,953 of record NC_090436.1, read on the forward strand.
AATCATTGTCACTGAGAGAGGCGTCCTCAGCGCCCACTCCCCCCGCCCGCCCCACCCCGACTGCTTGGGTAATCGTCTAGCGAACTTAGTCACCTGCTTTGGATCCGAGAAGTACAGCACTTTGCCTTCATGTCGCACCCTCAGTTTAGCTGGGTATAACAGGGCAAACCCAACTCCAGCCTGGCTGAGCAGGCGCTTTGTCGGTAGGAAAGCCCGCCTCTGGGCCTGTACACCTGGGGTATAATCGGGAAAAAAGTTAATTTCAGAGTTCTTATATACCAGGGGTCTTTTCTCCCTAGCTAACCGGAGCACAGTATCTCGGTCCCTAAAATTCAATAGTCGTGCAATAATTGGGCGTGGAGGAGTGCCAGGAGGAGGGCGAGGGCCCAAGGAGCGATGTGCCCTCTCAATCACCAACAGCCGAGAGAGCTCGCCAGCAAACAGCCCTTGTAACATATTCTCGACGAAGTCCTCCATGCGGCCCATATCGGTTGCCTCCGGTAGCCCCGCGATACGGATGTTGTTGCGTCGGGACCGGGCTTCCAGGTCCTCATTTTTGTTTCGTATCACCTCCAGGAGACGCTCCATCTGCGCAATCTGTTCTCTATCACCGCTGCGCGCCTCCTCTACCTCAGATGTGCGAGTCTCCAGAGTCTCAAACCTGGAATCGTGGTCATCCACCCGGGCTCTGATGCGGTCAAGCCGCTCCGAGACATGGTCCAGCTTAGCATCTATACCTGCCAAGCTGGTCTTAAGTTCCATGAACATGGATCTCACAGACATCTCTGGAGACTCCCCTTCGGCGTCTGCGTCTCCAGGCTGGGAGGCGGGAGGGGCACCGCGTTTTTCTCCTCCAGAGAAGGAGAGTTTAGCTTGTCGCTTATCTGCCTTGCCCATCTTGCAATACTTCACGAATAATGCAACTAGCGCCAGTCCAAGTGGAGCTAACCAAGACCGCGGGTCTCTGTCTCCGAAAATTCACCCGGCCGGCAACTTCGTTCTCCTCACCAGGCCACCAGGCAGCCCCCAGGCGCACTTAACAGTCTCTCCGCCTCCCAGGTCAAATCCGTTTCCAGTATAGGGGTTCCACAAACCCCACCAGCAGCAGGGAGTTCACACAGCACAGGAGGAAAGGGGGGAGGGGGGCCAGCCGGGCACCAGATTCCAAAACCAGGATGTTTAAGCCCCACGAGCCAGGGGAGAACTCAGGAGCACGCTGCCGTACCAGTCAGGGCCCCCGCCCCCGTCTCACCCCCGTGTCGCCCTTCACCTGGTTCTGTGCTGCCAAGACAGTGCAGGGCTCCCGATGCAGTCCGCAGGGCACCAGCAATGTTCGTATATAGGCTACCGGGGGCCAAACCGAGGTCCCCCCAGGTCGTCTCTCCACCAGGGCCCCAAATTCAGGCCCTCGCCTCCTCCAGTCTCAGCGCGCTCAGAGAGCACTTATTCTCGACCGGCCCAGCGAGCACCTGCCGGGGGCCCGGGAATCGGAAAGCCCAGAAGAGCTCCCTAGTTGAGGGTCGCCAGCCGCCTCGCACACCAGAAGCAAACAGCGAAAGAAAGGGGGGTGGGAGCCGCGGCCCGAGGCAGCCGCCGATCAGGCTCCACGGGCTCCCCCGCACTCCCGTCTCCTCTCCCCTCGGTCGGGAGCAGCCGCAGCGTCTCTCCTCTCCGCACGCACTGCAGGAGTCAGCGCGCGTGGGTGACCGCCGGCGCCAGGCCCCTCAACACGAATCCAGCTCCCGGGCGCCCACAGCAGCCAAACCCGGCTCGCGTAGCGTCGTTGGGGTCCCCAGGGGGGAGTCTCAGGGGTCCGCTCCCTTCACCGCCGCCTGCAGGATAAGTTATATCGCATAAATTGCCCGGCCCCGGCAGAGCCTCACAGTGTGGCGGCCATCTTGCCCGGTGGCCAAGCCACGCCCCATCGTCCCCAAGATTGATATAATAATGTCAAACTCTTCCGTTATCTGGAAGAGGAAAATATTTATCATGTTTGATCAGAAGTACAATGCCCCTCTGGTACCCATTGCCACTACCTGAACCAGGAGAGAAAAGGACAGAACTCTCAGTGACTGAAGGGACTCCCACGATTCTTTAAAGGTGTGTCATTCATTTGCCAGCATATAATGTCAGGAGGGGGAGTTTTGGTAGGTAATTTGTTAATCTTGGGAGTCTATTCATAACGGCTATGTGTTGATACACGTAAAAACAATGTAACTGTGCTGCGACCCACACCTCGGGTCTGGAGTAGGACCCACCCACTCATACAAACAGCTTTGTGAATCAGGTGCCAAATATATAGAACAACTGAACCACTTTAATTTGCAAAATATTTGCCAAGTTCCAGTAATGAAGAGGCAATGTTTAAAATTTGTAAAGGCAAAAGGAATCAGATAATGGAACATATGAGCACTAACCGTAATCAATTCATGGACTTAGCTAGATAATTTGTACAACATTAAACATCATGACTCACTTTTCACGTAAGTGCTGCAACAAGCGAACATTATTATGACTTGAATTAATTTAATTTTTGTTTGGCTGATAAACCTGAAAAGCTCCTTTGTGGAAACATTACCAAAACATTGTACTAAGTTTGGCTTGGGTAATAGGGTGAGTAACATGGGATAACTTGTCAGATCAACACAACTAAACTTCGTAGTTAAAATCTCATTTGTGAGAAGACGGCTGGAGTCTGTATCTTTGAAACAAATGCATTCTCGCTTGTGTCACAACCCTCTTCTGAGAGTACCAGTCAAGAAAAGAACATCATTAATCCTATTTGATGTGTTTAATTTCAGATTTGCCTTCAGAGGATTACACTGGGCCTGATTCACAAGGCAAGTTAAACTTTTGAGTAAGTTTACACATTGCAGTAAATTTACTAGTTTTGGTAAACTTAATACAAAAGTGTAAATTACACGTTTGATCCTCCAGAGCAATGCAATTGGCTTACTCTTGTGTGGGAGGGTGACGTGCCTCCCAATACCCCTTCCTGACCTTGTATTTCTCCTCCCTAATCCCTGTATCCTTTAGTAGTAAGTCTGCCCCTCTTCCCACCCACTCCTCTCTGTCCCTCCCACTCCCACTACTAAATTCTGTACTTAAACATGTGCGGAGACTCTGCAGTTAGCTCTGAGACCTCTGCACAAATAAGTATAAGAAAAACATACACATTGTAGTATGTTTTGTAGTATTACAAAATGTCCTATAAGTGCAGTTTGTGAATCAGGCTCTGAACTTCTTTTGCGTTTAGCTAAATATTTCATGCCAATTATGTCATTCACAGGAACAAAGATGTTTTTGGCTACAAGCTGCATCGCAGGTCCAGCACAGGGAGATATGAGACATGAATACAGAATCCCACTCAACCTGAATTTCTTCACAAATGACTCAAAAAAAGCTCAGCAGTCTGACCAGTAGTAGCAATACTATGTGAACCAAAAATACACTTGTTACATAGACATAGGGGGTTATTACAACTTTAGAGGAGGTGTTAATCTGTCCCAAAAGTGACGGTAAAGTGACGGATATACCACCAGCCATATTACGAGTCCATTATATCCTGTGGAACTGGTAATACGGCTGGTAGTATATCCTCACTTTACAGTCACTTTTGGGACGGATTAACACCTCCTCCAAAGTTGTAATAACCCCCATATTGTTTTTGTTTTTGTTCTCATTTTTCATATGAGTAATTTATGCACAATTTATTATACAATGCTGTACATCTTCATCTACAATTACACCGTAAAATTATTACATTTTTTCATCATATTCCTTTTCTTAAAAACACAGATTAGCAAACAAAGAATCACTGTTAATGTTTTTTATCTAGAAAACCATATATATGTGATTGCATTCGGCAAATCTGTCAATTTCTTCCCCCAATGCCATACTACCACTCACTCCTTCATCCACACTGAGACATTCATTCTCTCACATTTACCATTCATAACCTTCCCAGCCACTCATTACATACACCACAGGTTACAATGAGAAAGAAGATCTCCAATTTTAACTGTTGTTGTGTTGTCGGCTAAGATTTCTCACAAAGCCAGTCAATGCACATTTTGGTGGAATAAAAAGATTATCCGACCACCTTCTTCAGGACCACCTATAGAAGCATGTCAATACTGGTTGATCTATGAGGGGTAATTTCCAAAATAATGTGTGCAAAAATCATCTGGTCAGACCAAACAGTTAATTAACAGTGCTTTACCAAGACACTGATTAAAAAACTCCACTGCTGAAGCTTGCACAAAAGTTTGTGTGGAGACCATCACCAGAATACCAAAAGTTATACAGCATAGAAATGTATCAAGTACCTTATTACCCGTGGATGAAAGTTAGTTCATCCCCAGAACCTATTTTCACTGTGGGGTCTAATGACATGCTAAACGATTTAAAGAGGTCATAATCCTTGTATAAGCATGAGTCTGTCAAATCCATGCTAAGATCATCAACTTTCGAAACCTCACATACCCTTGAGTCTATACCACGCAAAGTTGAAATGAAAAATTCTGGCCTACATTGCAGAAAGTGCTGAGACGCCACTCTAATTCCTAGGATCCTATTGGCAGTGAGTATAGCTGAGGATGGAAAGGACAAAGAGCTGGTTCAAAACCCTTTCCACCGTGTGGTATCTACTGGAAACGCACCAACAAATTAACATGTGGACAGTACCTTAAAAGAAGTTGAAAATTGGTTCTCCATATTCTCAACTGCTCACTGTCAGGAGGTTCGACAAGTAGGGCCTGCCTAATCACGCTACGGGTACCATCTTTAAATGGCCAACCAGCGACTTGAATACCTAGATACAAGCATCACAAGAACAGGTGGACCATCAGCACCCTTTTTAAACTGCACTGCACAGTTCTAATTCAGCTTCATTCTTCCAGGATCCTCACTGAGCTCGGCTGGACACATGGCGGAGGATTCAGCAATCAGCTAAAACAACCCCTTATTGGAGGTATGTAGGTATTATTCATTTTATCCACAAGGTTTAACAGCCTGCTAGAACTTGGACAGCCACATGTTTATGATGTTCAGATACGCACTCCCCAACAGCTCGTGAAGCAGTGCATACGCCTAGGATTTTCTTTATGGATGCAGCAGGACAGGCTTTATGTTGTTCCTGCCATTTCGTCTATACACTTAAAATGTATTTCTTCTTCCCGGGCATGCTGTTTACTTCTTTTGAAAGAGAACACATAGGGGGTCCTTCTGAGGGTCGCGGATGACTGAAGCACCGCCAACAGGCTGGCGGTGCTTCAAAGCCCATTCCGACCGCGGCGGTAAAGCCGCGGTCGGAAAACCGGGTCCGGCGGTTTCCCGCCGGATTTCCCCCGGCTGGGCTAATCCTCCATGGCGGTGCTGCAAGCAGCGCCGCCATGGGGGTTCCGACCCCCTTCCCGCCAGCCTGTTTCTGGCGGTTTTCACCGCCAGGAAGAGGATGGCGGGAACGGGTGTCCTAGGGCCCCCTAACAGGGCCCCAGCATGCTTTTCACTGTCTGCTTAGCAGACAGTGAAAAGCGCGACGGGTGCAACTGCACCCGTCGCACACCTGCAACACCGCCGGCTCCATTCGGAGCCGGCTTCAGTGTTGCAGGCCGCCTTCCCGCTGGGCCGGCGGGCGCTAACAATTTTAGCGCCCGCCGGCCCCGCGGGAAGGTCGGAATGGCCCCAGCGGTCTTTCGACCGCGGAGCGGCCATATGGCGGTTCCCACCCGCCAGAGTAGGAATGAGGGCCTAACTTATCAGAAAGTCAAAACTGGACCCCAGACTTAGATAGCTTCCAGTCAAACTTCTTAAAAATCATTATTTGTCATTAATCACATATTACTGAGCAATGATAAATGGTCTCACCTTCTAAGATGATCGTAATAGGATTTGGTCGAAATCCTTCACCTCCAGGACAAAGGGTGTTATATTGAGCTGTAAGACAATAATGAAAATTTGAATGTTATAAACAGCTGTATTATGAAAATGATTGTATTGTTATTAATCATTTACTTCTTATTTTATGTTAGAAGCCATGCTGCCTGAGGAAGAAACTTTTGATCTGCTAATCATCATATACACGGTTATCCCTCACAGATGGAACTTCGGCAGTGGCAGATTACTTTTCTCTTTGTTAATACTTATTGTTGAACTCAGCCAAGAAAGAACTTGGGCGTTGTGCATATCAAAGGGAACCAGCAATGGCTAAACCAAGCATCAGCAAGAATGTTGTATAGTAGGGAGTCCACGTGGTGTGCTCTTTCTCGAACCATCTCTAGACTATTGAAGGAAGGTGAAGTCGGAAAGGGGTGAGGCACATAAGGAGATGGAGACTGTGTAGTTTAGCTAACATCATTGTGAACAAAGAACATCCCATGAACATGGATAAGTGCACCATGGTCACAGGTATATGTACTAAAGCACAAGAGGCAGAATCTAATGCCCACTGTCTGTGCTTGTCATACCAATTTAATATTGATTTAGTGGTTTGGCCATAAAGTAAACAGTGTCAACAAAAAAAAGGCAGAGCTAATGTGTATAGTAATACCTGCCTAATCTGTTCTGTTCCCCTCTGCCGAAGAAGCTAGACATTTGGACTGCAGATTTTAAGAGTACCCAACAGAATTATTTTTGGACTTTATTTTATTAATTTTCATGTCTGTCAGTTGGCTTACCTTCTTATTATCCTAGTCTCTAACCTATGCTCTAGCATATGCCAGAAACAGTGCCAGGGAAACTCAGCTTTACTCTTTGAACATATCAAGGAAGGATTCCAATCACCCCAGGCATGATTAAAGTGGATGCAATTATTTTTTGGGTAGGACCCTGAACACAGGAAATCAGACTGCATGGAACAGATCTATCACAGAGATTCAGTACTTCTTAGAAAGAATTTGCAAGAATTTGGAATATATGGAAGTATCTTTTCCATATGTCACTGGTGAAATGTTCAGAACCGGTCTAACTGGAGAATGGAGTCCCATAGTCACAGGGGAGATTGCTTTACCAAACCCCTCCACTGTGGCAAACAATGCCAATATACCCAATTACAATGAAACACCTAGAGGTAAACATATGCACGAGTGAGTAAAACTGATATCCATAGTGATTTATGTTGTTACTATTCTGATTCACCCACAGCCGTTCTAGAAGTGCCATATTGAACATCAATCATTTTTTTCTGCCTGGTGCTATAAATAAAGGTATTGGAGACCTATGAGCACAATCACAAATCATAAGAAAGGTGAATCTTCAGTACTGCTGGCTGTTAGTACAAGTCATGCTTCCATGATAAGATGTGGATGTGAGAAGCTTGCTACATCTGCTTTGGGCCTGATTTAGAATTTGGCAAAAGGGTTACCCTGTCACAAATGTGCTGGATAAGTGCCATAACATGCAATACTCTTCCAATAGGGCAAACAGAATATCTGTTATGTTTGTGATGGAGTGTCTGTCATCCAAACTCTAAATCAGGCCTGTAGGCTCTTTAGAAAGCTCCAAAACAGATCAAGCAAATTAAATTGTTAATAGTAACATATCCAGTTCCAAAGCCTCAAGGCTCTGCTCAGACTATTAACAATTCAGCCCCTGCAGTAAAAGCAACATCAACGCCAGCTTCAGTTGAGAAAACTATCCCATATCCGTCATCAGGTATGGTCTGTGTGGACACACTGGTTTGAATGTACATAATCATTCTGCTCAGCTCAAAATAGGCATCACCATTCATCAGTGACACTCTGCCTGGAGTACTGAGCTTACAACTATTGCAGACTGACTGCGTTTACTGTGGCTAATCATAAAGACACGGAAACTGAAAATAACAGTGGCTTTATAATTTAATGGTTAACTTAGGCCTCAATTATGCTGCACAGTACATTCTAGAGCTCACTGGTTGAGTTAGTTTGCCTTTCCTCTCATTTTTCGTCCCCTAGAGAAAGTGAAATAACCTCAAAGACCAGCAAACTGCTTGCAGGCATTAGTCTAAAGCTTATTAAGCCTGGGTGTTTTATCTCAAACCTTATATGCAGCAATTTGCACAATTAGGACAAAGAGCTTGATTTAGATCTTGGCGGATGGGTTACTCAGTCACAAATGTGATAGTTATTTTGTCCGCCATATTACAATTTCCAAATGACATGGTGGAATTATAATGCAGCAGATGGGATATCCGTCACATTTGTGACAGTGTAACCCTGTATCCTGAGATCTAAATCAGGCCCAAAGTTCAGAATTGCTGCAACAGTTGCAATTTTCCTAAAACAATATTACCTAGGGCTGGCAGAGTGTGGACAGGGGTGCTGGGCTCATAACATAATCATATTATATGGCTTTGGATTCACACCTTTCAGTCATGTGTGACTAAAGTATTTCTTTTGACACAGTGCCAAGCGCAGCGTAACAAACATTACATACAATGTAATGAAATCTGCTCTACAAACCACAGGTAAGTGTTATATTCTTGCTCTGTATTTGTATGGAGGCAGTGATGGCAACATTTCTCACATCATAATGTAAAAGCCTTCACCCTAAGTGTCTTAGTATTCCTTACCGCTGACCTAGCCTAGCAGCACTAAAGATTAGAATGGTATCCAAGGGTTGCACATTAACGACACAGAGCTGTATCCGTATATGCTAATAGAACAAGAGTAGCAGAAATAAATATTTCATAGGCCATTGTAAGAAGTTGTATCACTCTGTTACTTGGAGAGGTGAAGAAGGAGGCTTATTCCTGCATTTCATGTTGTTTAGAGCAGACTTTCTGCATGGAACTATTAAGGTGGGCATGTGCTGCAAACTACATTTTTTTATCATTGATAAATGCTGCAGAGAAGAGTGATGGCTGTTTTCTTTCTTCAGTGGGTCCAACCTGGATTAAATATTGTTGTGTCAAGGGACAATATGGAGTGCTTTCTCTTCACATTTCGAAAAGAAAATGAAAGCAATCCCTATATTCGGGAAAGCATGAGCTGTGCCTTGTAAAAATTGTGTGTAGCTGTCACTTTAGATTGAAGAGTTGATTTGAGAATTGAGCTGCATCAACTTCCTGTGAATAATAAGAAGCATTATGTGCCAAAGGAATTAACCATTTTGGATGATTTAAGGTACTTCATGTCATCATAACAATTTGAAATGAAATGAAAGCATGCTTTTACTTACAGCTATTGATGGCTGGGCAGATCTCACAGGGATTTCCCCAGGCTTTTCCCTGAGAGCAGCAGCAGGAAGAACGGCTGACTCCGACGCCAATCTCGGTGCTGCAGGACAGACCGCCATCCCCACGTGGGCCATAGTTCAAATAGCAGTTGCCAATGTTGGTATCTACAAAGCAAAGAATATATTTATGTATGACAGGCAAAGACACTGCAGTAAATATCCACATCGCCATTTTTAGAATTCCCTTACTTAGTATAAATTACATCTCTCTCACCCAACATTACCCAACATTTTTGACAAGTCTTCTGGTCTGGTGCAGTCTCTGGAATAACACAGTCACAATGTATCGTAAACACATGTTTCAGTATAATTTTTAATCTCTGCTTCCCCATCAACGTTCTGGGATTTGCATCCTGTTTACCAGCTACCCCATCCTCCCCAGGCAACCCAACTCTCAGGTGAACCGCCTATTCTTCTTCTGCATCTGCGACTAAAATTATTAACTTAACATGAAAACCCCAAACTAGGTGCATCCGCGTATTCTATACTCCTGCCTACAGAATGCTGCGTCTCCATCTACCAACACTTTTCTTGCATATTTTGTTGTGGAGTATTTAGATGAGAATTGTTTTGAAGCAAATTCTTAATGAAATCTAAACAAAAATGTGCACTCTGGTGCTTTTTATTGCACAAATGTTCCATTCAATCTGCATGCAAAAATATTGCACTTTGTAAGGGAGCAATTGCACTTATTTACATAGAGGAACTGATTAACAAAATTATGCTCCAAGAGTAAGTGTACACTGCTCTTGGAAATCCTGCAATAGGCTAGGAGTAATTCCAAAATAAGTCACACCTCACAGGAGAACAGTTGTGAGACTGCTTTTACCAGTAAATCTATTACAAAGGCTTTTTGCGGTGACATGGTCTAACACAATATTGCATTAAAGTTTATCACAATATAGTGCAATACCTAGCAATCCAGGGCATTGTTTAAAATTTGGAAGGAACTGACAATCCTCTAACTAGTGGAGGAAACTGGAAATACGGAGTACAACACACCAGCTGAATTCCCTTCACCTTATGGATATTATTGTGTTGGAAATTGGACAGAAGGATTCAACTCCTTATTTCGAGTTTCCACAAGAGAGTGAAGGATTAATTTCTCTCTAAATTCTAAATGAGACCCAGAGCCGTCACTCATACCTCCTAAAAAGGGAGTATAGCTTCAAAGAATCAGGTAAGTATGAATGATCCATATTGTATGTGCATCAATTACTTTGTAAAGGAAAAGAAAACTTCAAGCTTCTTATTACAAAGTGTGGGGAATTTGCCAAGTCCAAAAACTGCAGACCTGATAATTCTGGGTCCAATAATACTGGACTTGTGACAGTTTCTGCAGCCCCCATCACCCTCCTGCACCAGTTATGGGGGAGTCATAAAATGCTCCCCTGCGATAGACACAAGCGTGAGCTGCACCTCTGTTCTTCCATCATAAACCTGTACTCCTGCTGGACCTTTTCCGCCTGCTCAAAGCCAGTGAAAAATATCAGTGTTTTTTTGCTGAAATAGGAAAAAACTGCCTTTAAAACTACCAATCTAAGCAGTTATTTCCCATTTTGGGGGAAACCCCATAAGTCAGGACTTTGCTGCTGAGATGCCAGTAATTAACTTATATTCCAGTCCCTCGCTACCACCTAATCAAATTCCGACCAACTAATTATGAGGGCCTAAATAGATTCAAAGATATCAGAAGCATCTGATATGTTTCTTACCAACACATCCAACACCAGTTGGGTTCAGCTGGAAGTCCGGTGGGCAGTTACATTCATATCTCCCAGGAGTGTTGATACACAGGCCATTAACACAATTAATGGGATCAGCACACTCATCAATATCTAAAATGAATAAAACAAGTTAGGTATCTGCAACATACTCAGAAGAACCATTCAGTCTTAAGGCATTTCTGAAGATTCCTGGGAAGCAATGCAGATAAGAGTGATGGACAAGTTGTGATAAAGAGAGACAGAAATACAATGCAACAACTGATGGAAACTTGACCAAATAAGGCAGAATGACAAAATGACTTTCAGAAATGTCATTGCGTTGTCACTTGTTCTCAGTAAAACCACGTTTCATATTATATTAATTAAATGAGCTATGAAGCAAGCATTGGCAAAGCCAATTGGTCTTTTCTATGCAAGATCTATTGACTTTGTCAATGTTTTTTTAGGTTTTGCCTGTGCACCCGCTTGCACGCTGCTTGTGAAATCTATTGTTAATAATAATAATAAAACTTAAAAGGGGCTTAGACCCAGCCCCTTACTTACCTGAACTTACCATTGGATTATTCCACCTCTTCCTGCTTCACTTTCTGTTGTCCTCTTCATCTTCTTCACCATTCTTGCCATCATGTTGCCTGTGGTCCAAGTAGTCCTTGCGGTCCTTCCATTGGACACTGGCTATTGTCCTTCCTCTCTCGCTACGACACTGAAGCCGCATGCCGCTCAAAAATTTAAAAAGTGCTGCACAATAACAGCCGCTGGACCCATCACTTTGAAGACTGACAGGAATCGTGTTACCGCATGAACATCGGTGTAAATGTGTTCTCCTGTCCAGTGATTGGAATTGGTACAGCTATTCCAAGCCACTTAAAAGAGTGAGACAATAAAGCAGGCAGTGCTAGCAAGAGGAGTATAACAAGCAAAATATAAATAAAGCTTCCCTCTATAGAGCACTGCTTTTCTGTACCCCTTGCATGCTTATGTATGTTAAATGTAGCATCACATTGCAACAAACAACACTCAAGTAAGAATCCTTCCCCAGAGATCATGCCGTCAACAGCCGTGACCTCTGCAAGTTATCCACGTTTACCATCATTTATAATTAATTTTATATTGTCACATAGCTTCGTTTATGCGGTGCTGGGAGTTCTGAAGATCCCCAGATGTGCATGCGGGATGCGGTGAGGACTGTGAAACAATACGCGTGTTCTAAAAGGATATGCTGTAAACAAAGCTGGTGCCTCCTCACGCACAAGTTGTGATTTGCTGTGCAGATTACATCATGTTCCATGCGTACTACTTTCCCTTAACATTGCTGCATCTCAATCCTACTTCAGTTATGCTGCTCAATATGGCTCCTAAATTCACAAAAAGGGACAGTAAATAATTGTTTTATGGGGCGAAGTGGGAGAGTGTGTGCACGAATGTGAGGGTTACCTCCAGTTAGTGCTTGGCCTGATGTACACTTAGCTACCAGCACACCCTGGAGATGCACCAGAGTGGTATGGGCTTGTGGATAACAACAGCGGGTTTCCGGTTGTGAAAGTCTAAGTTCAAGCTGCCGTACAAGACGCTGTCAGGCAGAAGACTCCTCAGATTCAAATGCCCAGCAGAAAACCACTGCTTCCTCTGTCGTCCTTGATTTCTCCTTTTGTTACTGTTTGTCCAACTTTCTCTTCCTCCTTCATTCCCCCTTTACATCTTTCTCTTTCTTGCTCTGGGTCAAACCCTGATGATGAAAAAATAAATGCTGGTCTCCAAAAATGAGTGCTGCTGTCATCCCAGTGGGGGAAAAGTTAATTTTTGGCACCATTACTCCTGTGACAGAAACTCCTTTGTATGTATCACTGAATCGCCCTTACCGACAATGTCCTTAATCTTTGCCCTATATCCTCCAGAACCAGCAACAATGTCCTGCGTGGCACTTTACTCACTCTAAATGCTTTTAATGAAATACTTCCAATATACAATAATTTGCTTGTGCACAAACAACATCCAATCACCCGAGAGTTTATGTAGAGGGTTAAGTGTCACTTCAATATTGCAATATTTACAGACCTGTTGATTGGCGCAGGCAAGCGATTCTTAGCTGACACGACCCGCTCTCATTCTCTCCTTGACAGCTGGCTCATATATGACTTTGTAATGAGCATCTCATGGTAGTGCTGTTCTTATGGCTTCGGTTCTGACAGTGATGTTCCCATGTATAACTGGCATCAGATCCAGCAGTAACATACTGGTGGAAAACAGCCACTGAAATGGGTAGTTAAGCCCCTATGCATTGCGGCCACCAGTTATCATTAATGCCCTTAAGTAATGTTGCTTCTTGCCCTACCAGCCATGCTATATGCATTATTCAGCACGGCTCCAAATACAATGCTTCAATGCATTATCAGTATTGGCAGTGGTATTACCAATCTGTTGAGTCACATCCTGAGGAGTATTGCCCCGGTATTGAAAGTAACGTCATCTGCCTATTGCAATTAGTCGCAATAATAACGTCATATGCATTATCACTTCCACCTCTGGCAGTGATACGCTGCAGTTCTGGTAGACTGTTCTGACAGTGATAACATATGCATTATTATTATTTCCTGTACTGGCAGTGATGGCCTATGCAATGTTACCTCCAGTTCTACCAGTGGATACCTATGCATTACTGCCCCCATTCGGGGAGTGGTGACCTACCTCTACCTACACCATCCTCTAGGTACTTCTACCTCTACCTACACCTACCTCTACCTACACATACCTACACCTATCTCTACCTACACCTACCTCTTCCTCTACCTACACCTACCTCTACATACACCTACCTCTACCTACAACTACCTCTGCCTACACCTACCTTTACCTACACCTACTTCTACCTACTCCTACACCAATCTCTACCTACACCTACTTCTACCCCACCTCTACCTACACATACATCTGCCTACACCTACCTACATCTACCTCTCTCTCTTGCTCTCTCTCTCTCTCTCTCTCAGCATAACACAGAGCTGGTTCTCTATCTTCTTCCTTCTTTGCATCATGCCGAAAGATTTCGCCATTGTTTCCTCAGTCTATCTAACTGGAACACAAATATCAAAAAAATGTTATCACATTTGATGGATCATTAACGGTTTATCAAATTGAAAACAAACATTATTACAACATTTTTATAATATTTTACAATCCAGTTATATAGCAAGAAAACAACAAAGGCGAAACCTATTGACTTTGCCAATGCTTGTTTTAGCCATGTTGTTGTTGTACAGCAGCATGACTGCTTTGTTTCATGGTTGAACGTACAAAACAAACAAAAGCGCTATGATGCGGCCAGCATTGACCAAGTCATATCATTTTTTTTTTTTACCTTCAGCCTTGCTGCACAGCAGGGGCACTGCTGAACAACATGGCTACAAATTAAATTGACAAAGCCAATAGATCTTGCATAGCCGAGATCTTTTTGCCTTGCCAATGCGTCTTTAAGGAACGACCTAATTCAAAGTGCACGTATAACAGCTGGCCCTTGATGGGAGGTCCGACCATTATTTTGCACAAAAATGTAAATGAGATATAATTACTGTGACAAGATTATGGCTGGGGCGCGCAAGTACAGAATTACAGTGCAAGGTGATCACATATCAGATCCGACCTATTATTTATAATTAGAGGTCTCAGTTCAACAACAGGGAGAAGCAGGCGGGCAAGCACAACAGGGAGGGGGCCAGGAGAAGCACTCTAGCAACAGAGAGCAAACACCGAGTGCATAGGGAAGATAAGTACATAAGGAGGATACGTGGCCTAAGGGTCAGATCTGCTGTCTTTGGAACGGTGAGCCAAGTTCAAGATCCTCACACTGGGTCAACATCCTGTGACTCTTGAGAAATCACTTAATCTCCTGGTGCCCGCAAAAAAATAATTTAAAAAAAAATTAATCTGACTTTATGTAATGTAATCTAGTGCTCATGATAAGCACTCAAATGCCCCCTGGCTAAATTTGCGTCGCACAACATGAATGAGAGGAGCGTAGCAGGGGAACAGAGAAGCAATAATGCAGAAAGTGGTGTTGGCCTGCAAACACATGCTGGTGGAGTGCTAGAAGTAAAGAAAAAAGAAAAATGTACCTTGAGCATGAGTAGCAGAAGACCACTGATAAAGTAGTTAATCAGTGATCCATAGAAGGGACAGGACAGATTGTGAAACCTCCATGCACTGACCAATAAGGAGCAAGAAAATCAGAGTGAAGATGAAGCTAAACAATGGTAAGTAATGGGAGGGTTCGAAGCCGTTTTGAGCTTTTTTTTGGCAATAAAAGATATCAAAAGTGACAGAGCATGCACTGTGTCTGCGAGGCCTAAAACGAGAAAGGTGAAAATAGCAAGGATCAATACTGTCAGGGCTGTTTTGCTGCTTTCCTATTTTTTTGTTGTTTTCCTTCGAGAGTATCAAACATAAGAATACTTTTTTTTTAAACAAAAAAGCATTACTGCAGATAACTCCACGTCTGATGTTATTATGGTCTGGTGGCAGACTGGATGCAGGTGACTTTCTCCAGTAATAACAGTTGCCCAGACCTGCTGTGCACAGATGAAGGTCATACCTTCTGGGCAGGCACATTAGGTGCATTCTCTAAGCCCTGCATCAAGAGCCCGCTGGGAATAGCTACAGGCTGTGTACAGCTGGCTCAGACAGCAGGCAACAAGGCCCCAAAAAAAAAAAATGACCGCCGGATTTCGTCCCCGCCGGAAGTGCGAGGATCCGACGCTTCACACTGATGCCACCTCACCTCCATAGCTCAGCAGCAAGGACCCAACGCCTTGCACCAATGCCTCCCTTCTTCGCTCCATAGCACCGGAACCGACTCCACACCGGATCCAGCGACACCTCGATCTCCGACACCGTGCACCGGCTTGTTTCCTCATTTTCACACGGTACTGTACCTGGGGGTCCGTGGAAATCCATGACTGTTGCCATTTGTGGCCGATTGTTGGGAACGACTCCGTCACGACACCGTGATATCACCAATTTGAAGCATTTGTGTTTCTAAACCCTATATTGAAGTTTAATCTTTAAAAATTCATAACTTTGCTTGTGTATGTTGGATTTTTGTTATTTTGGTCTTGTTTTACTCAGATAAACCTTGGCTATTGTCCTAAACTGGTGTTGAGTGTTTTTCTGTGTTACTATGTGTGCTGGTACAAATATTTACACATTGCTTCTGGGATAAGCCTGACTGCTTGTGCCAAGCCACCAAGGGGGTGAGCAGGGGATATCCTAGGTGTGTATCTCCCATACCCTGACTAGAGTGAGAGCCCCTGCTTGGACAGAGTGCAAACTGACTGCCTACCAGAGACCCGCTTTGAACTTCAGTTGCTACACTTGGCTCTTATTTCTCTTTTTTGCATTATCCTCTAATTTGAAACTCTGGTATTATGTGTAATATCTGTGGTTTTGGAACTATTCAGGTATTTGTTTGAAAAGCGGAGCTACTGTTAAAATGATTTTTTTTCTTTTTTGTGACTTTATTATTTATTATTTATTTGAAAGTGGATCATTTCACAATATAGATGATGACACCACCATACAGAATGTAATTCCTTCTCCTTTCTTATTGTCTTTTCCTGGTATCCAGTGCTTCACTTGTCAGAATAGGTAAAGGTTTTTTATCATTATGCTAGGATGTGTGGCACTTTATTAAGTGGGGAACGGAAAAACCCTCTTCTGATGTTTTGTTTGGGTTCCGAAGGTCAGAAGGTATTTGAACATTTACTAGCTCTTTCTGATGAATATACTACAGGATTGAATGAGTTTGAATTTTGCACGTAGATGTTAGATATTCACTATCTTGTAAAAATTAGCATGGTCTTAAGGTGTGATCATTTTGGAGAACAAATGGAAAGATCTGATTAATCTATGGTGGAATATATAATTCTTTGTGTAAATTACTTCCAGCATGTAATTGTGGTCCTTTGTGGGAGTAATGACTTTGAGATCAATTTATGTTGGGTTCTGTGATTAAAGAAGCTACAACAACATTGTGGCAGAGAGATAGCCCTCATTAAAAAAAGTTTTAACCATTGCCAAAACGTGTCAACATTCAATGGCATGTGTGCAAACTATTAAAAAGGGGAATGTGCTGTGCTGTGCGAGAGAGGTGATGGTGACAGAGTTTGTGTAGTGAGAACGAAAACGGATAAGAAAGAAGAATCTAAAGACGTAAAAACTAAACTAACTGTTCCCAATATAGCATTGCTTATCATTTAGTTGATTGTAAGGATTGTCCAGGTTGGAAAGCTGAGGGCAAAAAATGTGGGAAAAATTGCTTTTTTATGAATAGTCATAGATATTCAGGGTCAGATTTATGAAACTGTGGCACAGTGCAGTGTAGCAAGTCAATTTGCTGCACTGCACAGTGTCTTTTGGAAAGTTCAGCAATGCGCTGTATTTAGGGAATACAGCACATTCCTGTCTTTTCTTCCTGTGGTGGTGAACTGTGGGTTGTCAGGCACCAACAAAGTCACCCTTGCACCATAGTGCAAAAGTGCCTGCATTGCATGCAGGATTCTTTTTGTGAAGGAAGGGGCAACTTCTGGGATGCTTTTTTCTCTTTCTCTTTGTGCTGCACTCTACAGCACAGAGAGAAAGAGGAAAAACCCTCCCAGGGGAAGGAATAAAGATATTTCTCCTTGTTGCGCCTCACCTTGGGAGGCGTAAGGTTTTGGCACATCCTCAGGTTTAACAGGTTAAGTAAATCTGGCTATGTGTCATAATCCATGGGTGTTGCATGAGAACACCCACCACAACACCCATAGAACTCCTCCCTTGTGCAGAGTAAGACAACGCAGCAATATGTGCTGCCTTCCTTACTCCATATCTATGAAGCCATTCAAATTCACACAAAGTGGCTTTGAATGGCCTTATACATATGGTTGCAAGGAATGCGCTGCCACTGCGTCAAAAAAAGTGACACAAAGGGGGTGCAAGGGGCTCATAAATGTGCCCCATAACTGGTAAAGGGAAAGTGAGAGAAATAATCTATACCTCTGAGAAGCAGCATAATTAAATTCTGTTAAAGTACGGGTGAATGAAGAAGAAGATTCTTTTGGTGAAGTGCTTTTTGAAGATGCCCCTGTTAAAATGTTATTTGACTCTGGGGCTGAGATTACCTTAATACTGAAAGTTTTCCATGATGTTAACTTGAAAGGCAAGGTGAAATTGTACAAACTTGACGTAAGGCCAAAAGGGTATAGATGTGAACCCATTAAGTTATTAGGTTAGTTTAACAGTCGTATTGACTTTCGTGAAAGGCTTGCTGTTGGGAAAGTATATGTCTCAGAGAAAAGAGATTCTCTCATAAGCTGGATCCATAAGAGAGATGTAATGGTATGTCTGGATCCCAATGAATCTACAACTGTGAGATTGAAAGTGTGAATATTTTACAAGATTATTCTTCAGTTTTTCTGAGTGATTTCAAGGATAGTTTGGGATGCTAGAAAAATTCCCTTTACTTGATCAAGATCAGACCAAGTTCTGTACCTAAAGTGTGTAAAGTCAGGAATGTTGTGCTAAAAGTAAAGGATGACATAGTACAAGAATTGGAGAAACTGAAGCATGATGGAATATTTGGCTTAGTTATGGCAAGAAAAGCGAGTGGTAAGGTGAGACGTTGCATTGCTGTTAGGGAGCTCAACAAATGGGTAATTGTGGGCCATTATCCTCTTCCTATTATAACTGAAATGCTGAGTTCCTTAGGTAATTCAAAGTAATTTTCCTCTCTGGAGTTGACATCTGTGTACCACCAGATTAAGCTTCCCCCTTTGTCACAAGAGTTAAGAACTGTTATTACTGTGAATATGTGACAGTGCGTTCTGGAGTAATTTCAGCTGCATCTGTTTTCCAAAGGGCAATGGATGATGTACTAAAGGCTATACCTTGGATAAGGATTTTTTCATGATGATGTTTTAGTATTCAGCAGTAATCCACAAGAACATAGGGGGTTATTCTAACTTTGGAGGAGTGTTAATCCGTCCCAAAAGTGATGGTAAAGTGACGGATATACCACCAGCCGTATTATGAGTTCCATAGGATATAATGGGACTCGTAATACGGCTGGTGGTAAATCCGTCACTTTTCCGTCACTTTTGGGACGGATTAACACCTCCTCCAAAGTTAGAATAACCCCCATAATGTACATTTACAGGAGGTCTTTGGTAGCTTGGAAGTTAGTGGTCTGAGTCTCAAGTTTCAGAAATGTATGTTTAATGTGTCAAGCGTTAAATCATATATCTACAGATGGGATTCAACCCAAACACAATTTAGTAAATATCATAAATGATATGTCACGTCCTTCTAACAAAGAGGACCTAATGAAGGTTCTTGGCATTGCAGTACACTGGAGCAAATTTGTTCCCATCTTTGAAAAGAAGTGTACGAATATAAGAGCCTTATTCAAGAAGGGTAAGGAGTTTTTTTGGTGTCCTCAGTGTGATAGTTAGGGTGTGAGATTGAAATCAGATATAAAGAATGCTCCATGCTTCACTGGTTTTGAACCTGGTTAAGATCCTGTTTTAATGACTGAAGCTAGCGAAAAAGGTCTGGGGGCTGTCTTAATACAGGTAAGAGACAGTCAGGAGAAAGCCATTCTGTTTATTTCTAGAGGTTTGAAGGGTGTGGAAATAAATTATTCTATTATCGAGAAGGAGGCTTTGGCTATATATTGGGCTATGCATAAGCTAAAACATTGTTGTGGGGAAGTGTCTTTGATATTAAGATGGCTCATAAACCCCTTAAAGAGATATCAATGAGCAAAGGTATCAATTCTATTTTTTATAGAATTTGGAAATGGGTAGTAGCTTCAAAGCAGTTTGAATGTAATTTGACATATGTCCTCAGATTAAAGAATGTTTTAGCTGATTTTTTTCGAGCTCATGTTAGCTGGATGATGTGAGTGAACTTGGGGATGTTTTTGATAGAGAATTTTATGGGGAGTAGTTGAAGGTTTGCGAAGTGATGGGTGGTGTCATACAAGAAGATGAGTGGTTGAGTGAACTGGAGTATGATAAAACTTTGCAAGGAAGTAGGCTGGTAGTACTTGCAAGCTTGAGAGTTTGCCTCATTTCAATGGCACGTGAGATCCCTATAGGTATATTGAAAATAAAAGAACATATTAGTACTGAATACTGGTGGCCAGGCATGAACTTGGAAAGGAAGGTGAGAGATTACACTGAATGTTTGAGCAGTGACAAAATATTAAAATGTAGAACACAACTTGTGTGAGTACGCAAGATAGCTTCTGGACCATGGGAAAAAATAACTGTAGACATAGTTGGTCCAAGTTTTGTATCTAGTGTGGATCACTATGGCCCTCATTACAACCCCCGCCAGGGCTGTTTCGTCGGAAGCACCGCCAACAGGCTGGGCTGCTTCCCATGGAATTACGACCGTGGCGGAAGCGCCACGGTCGCACCGCCGGGACCTGCGGTTTCCTGCCACTTTGGTCCCGGCGGTTGTAATCCCCCAGGGCAGCGCAGCTTGCAGCGCTGCCCAGGGGATTATGAGTCCCCCTCCCGCCAGACTTTTCATGGCGGTATGAACCTCCATGAAAAGGCTGGCGGAAAGGGGAGTCGCGGGGCCCATGGGGCCTCTGACATGGGCAGTGCAGGGGCCCCCTTGCCACGGCCCCATGGAGCTTTTCACTGTCTGCATAGCAAACAGTGAAAAGCGCGACGGGTGCAAAAGCACCCGTCGCACCGCCGCAAAACCGCCGGCTCCATTTGGAGCCGGATCCCGTGTTGCGGGCGAGATCCCCGCTGGGCCGGTGGGGATCTCCAAATGGCCAGTGTGGGAGTGCGGCTGCATTGGCGGCCGCGCGGCGGACACAAGTTGTAATGAGGGTGTATGTGTTGTGTTGTATAGATATGTATTCTAAGTGGCCAGAAACCAAAATAGTAAGTTCCATAAAGACATACAAACATGAGCTGTTATTGCTTTTTTGAATGAGAAATTTGACCAGGGGGTTTATCCTTCTGCTTTTTTAACAGTTAATTGCAGGCAACTCACTTCTAGAGAGATGGAAACTTTCTTGAGGTCTGAGTATAACTAGCTTTGAACTGTATAAAGGGAGAAAGCCCAACTCTAAGATGTGTCCCAGTTGGATAAATAGAAGAAGGGAATGTGTGGATCCTGTGGCAGGAAAGAGTGAATGGATGGATAGGGAGGAAAAGAAAATTTCGAAGAGAAAAAGTGAATTTGAAGACTGAAAGTAATTGAAAGTGATCAAAGTGAAGATAAGTGATTGGATGAAGATAAAACTTCTGACTTTAAATTCAGGCTTCTCTAAGTTTAGTAAATCTGGCAAATCTGTGAATGTGATTGCCTTGTTCAAAAATGCTGTGAGGACCAAGGACTACAGATTTTGGAATTCAAAGAGAGTAGTGAAATGTGATTTGCTTTGCATGGATCCAGTGGTTTCTAAAGAAGCAAATCAGTGTCCCAATTTGTTGAAGAGTCATCAAACCTTAAGAATGGAAGCTGTGAGGTGCTACCCCATGGACACAATTAAGAGGGATCTCTAGAAAGAGTGCAAAACCTATTTTTTTAATAGAATTTGTAGTGTAAATTTCTTCTTGCTTCTGTGCTTGTTAGCATTTCATGCCTTCTTAGAATGTAATATCCTGTACCCTGTCCTGATTCAGATTGTGGGGAGTGGAAAAGTAGATTGAAGTAGCAGTTGGAAGGTGAATGCTGACTGGGGTTGTTTCATACAGCTTCAATAAATATAGGTGAATTATACCTGCATGATCTTTAGGGGGTTACTTTGTTACAGGAAACAGGCTGCATTAAAATAAAGTATGCATTATTAAAAAGCAATCGTAGGCATGGTGGTCTGCTGACCCCAGCAGGCAACTATCCCTATGATGGCTCCAATTCCTAGTCAATCAGTCTATCAATCAATCAGGATTTATGAAGCGCGGCTAATCACCCAATAGGGTATCCAAGCACTTGCAGGTCCAGGAGGCTTATTTTGATCAGCCAGGTCTTGAGGGCCCTTTGGAATTCCGGAAGTAAGGTGATAGTGCAGAGGTGTGTGGGGAGGCTGTTCCAGGTTTTTGCTGCAGCGTGAGAGGAGTGTCTTCCACTTCTGCATCAGTAGATGCGGGGAGTTTGGGCAAGTGAAAGGGAGGCAGAGCGTAGTCTTCTTGACGGCTTGTGGAAGTTCAGGTGGTGGCTAATGTACATGGACCTTGGTTGTGTGGAACCTTGTGTGTGTGGGTCAGGAGCTTGAATTGGCTTCTCTTCTGTAAGGAGAGCCAGTGGAGCTGCCTGAGGTGGGATGTGATGTGGGTTTGTCGGGGAAGGCCGAGGATGAGTCTGGCAGCGTCATTCTGTATGGCCTGAAGTCTCTGTAGGAGGTGTGCGGTGATTCATCCATAGTCCAGTCGGCTGGTGATGAGGGCGTCTCATGTGTAGAGGTAGCCACTTGAATATCTTACATAGCATGCGTAAAGTGAGAAAGCAGGCAGAGGAGACAGGGTTAATCTGTGATTTCATGGTGAGCGTGTTGTCAATGATGATTCTGAGGTTTCTGGCATGGTCGGAGGGAGTGGGTGCGGGTCCTAGGTCTGATGACCACCAGGAGTCATTCTCTGTGTGTCAACATCAGGGCAATGCACGCTCTACGGCGACTAAAACCCAGCCTTTATGCAAGAGCATAATTCATGCATAGTGTTTATATGCAGTATGTTAACCTTTTGCATTGCAGACTTTAACCTTGAAAAACACTATTAATGATGTTTGCAATAACTGTTCTTTTGCAAGGTATTGCTGCAGACTTACTGAGTATGTTAGGATGTGGTCCCTTTCTAGGACCTTCCAGAAGCTTTCTCTACAGCATGACTGGGTGTGGTTGTGGGCAGGGCCGGACTCTATATAAGGGAGCCAGCCCAGCTCCACGTGCTCACTATTCACAGGTCTCGGGGCAGAGCAGCAGCAACTTCCTGAGCTCCTGTTCCAGAGGCCTACTTTGACCTTCCAGGCTTTGCCCTTCATTGTATTGGTGATCCTTGAACAGGGTGGTAAGACGGAGGTCGGGCTGGGCCCTCGACCCTGTTTTCAAAGGCATTCAAATTTTTAGGCCTAGTTTTCATGTTGAAAGATTTTCCTTGTGCGTGTGAATGTGCTTGTGTTTTCTGGCATTTACATGTTGGTATTCGAATCGGCAAGACGCGCAATTCATTCTTGGCATTTGGCTTTTGAGATTCGGGTCGGCAACAGTGTGCGTGACCATTTCTTGACATTTGCATATTGGCTTTCGAATTGGCAAGACGAGCGATTCATTCCTGGCATTAAACTCTTGTTATCCAGTGTGCGCTACCATTTCTTGGCATTTGCATTGTGGCATTCGAATCGGCAAGACGTGCAATTCATTCCTGGCATTAAACTCTTGTTATTCACTGTGCGCTACCATTTCTTGGCATTTGCATGGTGGCATTCGAATCGGCAAGTCGCGCGATTCATTCCAGGCATTAAACTCTCGTTATTCAGTGTGCGCTACCATTTCTTGGCATTTGCATGGTGGCATTCGAATCGGCAAGACGCGCAATTCATTCCTTGTATTTAACTCTTGATACTCATTGTGTGCGACCATTTCTTGGCATTTGCATGGTGGCATTCGAATCGCAAGACGCGCGATTCATTCCCGCATTTAAACCTTGATGTTTAGATTGCTTACAGATTGCGCGATCATTTCATGGCATTTGCATATTCCTGTTGGAATCGGCAGTGTGCGCGAATTATTCCCACATTTAAACCTTGATGTTCAGATCGCTTACAGCGTGCACGATCATTTCATGGCATTTGCATATTCTTGTTGGGATTGTTAGTGTGCGCAATTCATTCCCGCATTTAAACCTTGGTGTTTAGATCGCTTACAGAGTGCGCAATCATTTCATGGCATTTGCATATACTTGTTGGAATCTGCAGTGTGCGCTATTTATTTCCCACATTTAAACCTAGGTGTTCAGATCGCTTACAGTGTGGGCGATCGTTTCATGGTAATTAAAACTTTGATGTGTAGTGTTTCCTGAATTGCACACAATTATCCTGGGCTTTTGAATTTTCTGCATAGGTGTTAAATTCAAGATGTTACATTCTATGTGCATATTAAGTCCTTAGTACAATTCCTATTGTTCTCCAGGGAATGTTTCAGATTACCTTTTGTCTTCATGTAAAGATGCAATGTTTGTTCTGAAACATTATTCTAGAAGGTTCTTATATTCCTAGACAGTATGTGAAAATTCATGAAAAGTTCATATGAAACATTGTATTAACCATTCTTGATTCCTTTCCAGGTATCCAGACTTCTTGAGGTCTAGTTATAGTCCTTTCTTAAGTTATCCATGGTTCCAGTATGACAACGTTTAGAATCATAGTCTAGTGAAAATCAATGTGATAATATCTTGATATTGTGTTGTTTAACCTTTTGCTTCCCTCAGGTCTCCTTCCCAGCTGTTCCCTTCCTAATCCCCTTTTCCCCCACTTGGACCCTCTCAGGCTCTGTGATATTTCTATCAGAGTTTTGGAGCAGTCTAGTGGTGGACATATTGGGAGTGTACGCAGGCCCCGAGGATCTGGTCTCCCTGACAGAAGTGAGCCCACAAATTAATTATCCTCCTGGTTTGTGTGCGTTCTCAGCATGGCCACACTCGATGAGCTAGTCAAGGTTATCACGCAGCTCCAAGCAGAGGTAGTGTCATCAAAGGATATAGCAGCCAGCTTAGCTGAGAGAGTGAGTCAGTTGCAGGAAAGGGTAGAAAAGAAGGAACAAAGTCCTTTGGGTGTGTCTTGGCCTGGTCCTTCTTCTCAAGCTTCTGGAGGTAATCCTCCTACGAACATTTCCCTCAACGTTCCTTCAGCCATTCCCCTAGCTCCTCCAGAACATTTCTCAGGCGATCCCCTGAAAGCGCAATCTTTCCTGGTTCAAGTGGAATTACATTTTACCTGCCGACCACACAATTTCCCTGATGCCCAATCCAGGGTTGCCTTCTTGAAATCATACCTGACTGGGGACGCAGCCACCTGGGCAATTTCTCTTGTGCGTAAAGACAGTCCCGTGCTTTACAACTGGAGAAATTTTGTTCGTGAGTTTGAACGAGTGTTTGATCGTAGAACTGTGACATTGTCGGCAGATCGTGAACTATTAGACTTGCGACAAGGTAACCAGGTTCTAGTGTCTTACTTAGCTAACTTTAATATGCTGGTAGCCAAGACATCCTGGCCTGAAGAAAAGCAAGTGCCCTTGTTTTACAAAGGATTCAAGGATGAGTTAAAGGACATCCTTGCTCAAACAGACCCGCAGCCTACAGATTGTCGAGATCTAATAAACCTTGTTTTGAGACTGGATCATCGTCTAGCAGAACGAAGGGGAACACGCACAAAGACTGAGAAATATTCCTGGCGTGTTCACAATAATAGAGAATCGATTACCCAGAAAGAGAGAACTCCTGAACCTATGGAAATCGGAAGAATCAGGAGGCCTTTGACCAAAGACGAAAAGGATCTACATAGAAAGAATGGACAATGTCTTTATTGCGGGCACAAGGGTAATTTCGCCAAAGAGTGTCCAATCAAACCAAAGAGCAAACAAGGTCCTGTCCAGAAACTTGCAGCCAATGCACAAGTCGAGCCGGAAAACTAAATCACCCAAGATGTAAAGAAGGGTTGCTCTTGGGTGTCACCGTGGACCCTTCACAGTCTAGACATCTCAAGCTGGGCATAAAAGTTCAAGTAAAGAAAAATAACTATTTCAAGAAGGCCCTCGTAGATTCTGGGGCTACCGGGAACTTTGTTGATGCCCAATTGGTGCGCGTGTGGTGGTAGATAGTCTCACGAAATATGGACATTTCATTGCCTGTAAGAAATTGCCCACCTCCAGTGAACTGGCAACCATCTTACTGAATAGAGTAGTCCGTTATCACGGGCTGTCGAAAATGATTCTCTCCGATCGAGGGTCGCAATTTGCCTCCAATTTCTGGAAAACGTGATGCAAAACGCTTCAAGTCACGTCCACACTATCTACTAGCCATCATCCACAATCAAATGTTCAAACTGAGAGACAGAATCAGACATTGAAGCAATATCTGTGTGCTTACGCTGAGAAAGCACTTCATTCCTGGACATCAATGCTCTGGTTAGCTGAGTTAGCCTACAATAACTCATTTCACACCTCCACTGGTGTTACACCCTTTTTTGGTTTGTTTGGCTACCATCCTGACACTTTGCCCATCACGATTTCTCAAGAAAGCTCTCTTACCCAAGCTGTGTTGGAAACGATTCAACACCTCCACCAAATCCAGAAACTGATTCAACAGCATTTAGAAAAAGCTAAACAAAAATACAAAAAGCACTACGACAAGAAATATTGTGAAGGACCTCAGTACCAACCAGGTGATAAAGTGTGGCTTTCTACAAGACATATAGAATTTTAAAAAAGCACGTTTAATCCCAAATTCATAGGTCCTTACACTGTCCTCCAGCAAATTAATCCAGTGACCTATAAACTGCAGTTGCCCCAGTCACTGCGTATTCATCCAGTGTTCCATACTTCCATCCTGAAAAAAGGAGTCCAGAAGGTACACTCACAACCAGCTCCAGTTCTAGTACAGGGGGAAGTGGAATACGAAGTCAAACAGGTGTTGGATTCCAAACTTTGAGGTCGTAACCTGTGGTATCTGATCTCTTGGAAAGGTTACGGTACTGAAAGTAACTCATGGGTTTCCGCATCTGATGTTCATGATCCATGACTAGTGAGACGTTTTCATCGTCTTAACCCAGGCAAACCAGGCCCTAGAGCACGCTTGGGAGAGGGGACTACTGTCAACATCAGGGCAGTGCGTGCTCTACGGGCGACTAGAATGCAAACACCCAGCCTTTATGCAAGAGCATAATTCATGCATTGTGTTTATATGCAGTATGTTAACCTTTTGCATTGCAGACTTTAACCTTGAAAAACACTATTAATGATGTTTGCTTGTGAATGTGATCGTGGTTTCTGGCATTTACATGTTGGTATTCGAATCGGCAAGACGCGCAATTCATTCTTGGCATTTGACTTTTGAGATTCGGGTCAGCAACAGTGTGCGCAACCATTTCTTGACATTTGCATATCGGCTTTCGAATCGGCAAGACGCGCGATTCATTCCTGGCATTAAACTCTTGTTATTCAGTGTGTGCTGCCATTTATTGGCATTTGCATGGTGGCATTTGAAACGACAAGATGCGCAATTCATTCCTGGCATTAAACTCTTGTTATTCAGTGTGCGCTACCATTTCTTGGCATTTGCATGGTGGCATTTGAATCGGCAAGACGCGCAATTCATTCCTGGCATTAAACTCTTGATACTCATTGTGTGCGACCATTTCTTGGCATTTGCATGGTGGCATTCGAATCGGCAAGACGCGCAATTCATTCCCGCATTTAAACCTTGATGTTTAGATCGCTTACAGAGTGCGCAATCATTTCATGGCATTTGCATATTCCTGTTGAAATCGGCAGTGTGCGCGATTCATTCCTGCATTTAAACATTGATGTTGAGATCGCTTGCAGAGTGCGCAATCATTTCATGGCATTTGCATATTCCTGTTGGAATCGGCAGTGTGCGCGATTCATTCCCGCATTTAAACCTTGCTGTTCAGATCGCTTACAGAGTGTGTGATAATTTCAAGGGATTTGCATATACTTGTTGGAATCGGCAGTGTGTGCGATTCATTTCCTGCATTTAAACCTAGGTGTTCAGATCGCATACAGTGAGCGCGATCATTTCATGGCAATTAAAACTTTGATGTGTAGTGTTTCCTGAAGTGCACACAATTATCTAGGGCTTTTGAATTTTCTGCTAAGGTGTTAAATTTAAGATGTTACATTCTATATACATATTAAGGGGGTCATTCTGACCCTGGCGGTCACCGACCGCCAGGGCCAACGACCGCGGAAGCACTGCCAACAGGCTGGCGGTGCTTCCTGGGCCATTCTGACCGCTGCGGTAAAGCCGCGGTCAGAAAAGGGGAACCGGCGGTTTCCCGCCGGTTTACCCCTGGCCCAGGGAATCCTCCATGGCGGCGTTGCTTGCAGCGCCGCCATGGGGATTCCGACCCCCTTCCCGCCATCCAAACCGCCAGGAACAGGATGGCGGAAACGGGTGTCGTGGGGCCCCTGGGGGCCCCTGCACTGCCCATGCAATGATTTTCAGTGTCTGCTTTGCAGACACTGAAAATTGCGACGGGTGCCACTGCACCCGTCGCACCCCAGCAACTCCGCCGGCTCCATTCGGAGCCGGCTTCATCATTGCTGGGTCTTTCCCGCTGGGCCAGCGGGCCGCCTTTTGGCGGTCGCCCACCGGCCCAGCGGGAAAGCCAGAATGACCGCCGCGGTCTTTTGACTGCGGTGCGGTCATTCGGCGGTTCCCGCCAGGCGGGCGGCTACCGCCGCCCGCCGCGGTTGGAATGACCGCCTAAGTCCTTAGTACAATTCCTATTGTTTTGAAGGGAATGTTTTAGATTACCTTTTGTCTTCATGTAAAGATGCAATGTTTGTTCTGAAACATTATTCTAGAAGGTTCTTATATTCCTAGACAGTATGTGACATTTCAGGAAAAGTTCATATGAAACATTGTGTTAACCATTCTTGATTCCTTTCCAGGTACCCAGACTTCTTGAGGTCTAGTTATAGTCCTTTCTTAAGTTATCCATGGTTCCAGTATGACAACGCTTAGAATCATAGTCCAGTGAAAATCAATGTGATAATATCTTGATATTGTGTTGTTTAACCTTTTGCTTCCTACAGGTCTCCTTCCCAGCTGTTCCCTTCCGATTCCCCTTTTTCCCCACTTGGACCCTCTCAGGCTGTGTGATATTTCTATCAAAGTTTTGGAGCTGTCCCTGAGGATCTGGTCTCCCTGACACTGTGTTGATGCTGTTGCCAAAGAGCAGGACTTCCGTCTTATCTGTGTTCAGCTGTGGGCAGCTGTTCTTCAT
The DNA here is from genome assembly GCF_031143425.1 of Pleurodeles waltl. NCBI lineage: Eukaryota > Metazoa > Chordata > Amphibia > Caudata > Salamandridae > Pleurodeles > Pleurodeles waltl. The sequence goes on from NC_090436.1 coordinate 712,352,911, forward strand.
TCAATCAGCGATGCTTGTCATGCACTTTTGGAAGTTGGTTCTGGTGGTGGGGGGTTGTCGGTGAGTGAGAGGATAAGGTGGGTGTCGTTTGCGTAGGAAATTATGTTGAGACTGTGGTATCTGACGATGTTGGCCAGTGGGGTAATATATGCAATGAAGAGGGTGGGGCTGAGCCCTTTGGGACACCGCAGGTGATCTCCTTGGGTTGGAGATGAAAGGTGGGAGGTAGATCTTCTGGGTTCTTCTGGTGAGGAAGGAGGTGATCCATCTGTGCGCATCCCCTTGAATGCCAATGTGCCAATGTGGTGGAGTCTTTCGATCAGAATGTGGTGGGCTACGGTGTTGAAGACTGTCAAGAGGTCCAGGAGGAGCTGCTGTTGGTCTTTGGTTGAGGAGGGTTCGGATGTCGTTGGTGGCTACGATCAGGGCAGTTTTGGTGCTGTGATTATTGTGGAAGCCGGATTGGGAGGTATTGAGTAGTTGGTTCTGCTCCAAGTATGTAATGAGTTGCTTGTTGATGATCTTTTCCAGTACCTTCGCTGTGAATGGCAGAAGGGAGATTGACTGGTAGTTTTTGGATTCGCTGGGGTCCGCGGAGGGATTTTTGAGTAGTGGTGTGACTTTGGTGTGTTTCTAGGCATTGTGAAATGTTGCGGTGTTGATAGAGGTGTTGAACTGGGTGGTGAGTTCCTGGCCGATCCTTTGGTTTCCAAGGTTGAAAATGTGGTGCGTGCATGGGTCTGTGGGAACTCCTGAGTGGATGGATTTTATGGTGGAGGTGTTGTCCTGGTTGGAGAGGGTGTTCAAGGTGGTCTGTATGTGGTTTGTGTGAATTATGGTGGTGGCGTATCTGTTGAGGAAGTCCGTAGGTGGGCATTGGGGATTGAAGTTTCTGTATAGTGTTGTAATCTTGTTGTGGAAGAAGTTGGCAAGGTTGTCACACAGCTTCTGTGAGGGTGTGATGCTGTTTTGTCTGGCAGCCGGGTTGGAGAATTCCTTAACAATGTTGAAAAGTTTCTTGGGGTTGTTGGCACTGGTTATGATGTGTGTTGCAAGGGCGGTCTTATTTGTTGCCCTCAGCAGGCAGTGGTACAAGTTAAGGGAGGTCTTGAAGACTGCTCTGTCAAAGGTGTCCTCGCTGGTGCGCCATCTCCTCTCTAGCTGTCTGCTGTCTTGTTTCACTGTTATGAGTTCTTTGGTGTACCAGCCGGCCTTTTTGGATGATTTTCACTGGATGTTGCTATTCATGGGGACAATCCTGTTGGTGATCCAGGCGTTGAAGTTGTTCACTCCCTGTTCGAGGTTGGTGGTGGTAGCTGGGTTGGAGGTGTTGAAGGCGTCCACCCAGGTGGTCTCTTATATTTAGTTCCACCTCGTGGGGGGGCGCTGGTCATGTTGGGGGTGAAGGTGTTGGAGCTGTAGATGCTTAAGGGGATGATGGAGTGACTGGTCCATGTGAGTTCTGTAACATGGCTGTATCTGACGCAGTTTCTGGAGGTAAAAATGGGGTCCAGTGTGTGTCCTGTGGTGTGTGTAGGGTTGTGGATGATCTGGGTCAATCAGAGTCTGTTCATACTGTCGAGGAGGTGTGCAGTGTTGTTTTTTTTGGGGCCGTCCATGAGGAAATTTAGGTCGCCGAGGAAGATGTAGTCCTTGGAGTCTAAAACTAGGTGCACCATAAAGTCTGCAATGGTGTTGCAGTAGCTGGAGCGTGGGTCTGGGGGTCAGTTTGTGAGGGTGCTTCTGATTGTTGTTTTGTCGTCCATGTGGGGCTTGAAGTTGAGATGTTCCTTAGGGGTGCTGGTGCTGGTAATGGTGGTGGTGCACTGTATGTTCCCTTTGAGGATGATGGCTGTTTTTCCTCCTGGCTTGTTGGTGTGGTCTTGGTGTGTGATTTTATATCCGTCAGGGATCACTGGAACAATGTCTGGGGTGTATGTGGGGGTTGAGCCAGGTCTTGGTGAGGAAGACAATGTTGGGTGCGAGGGTAGCAATGAGGTCCCATAATTCGGTGGAATGCTTACATAGTGAACGTGTGTTGAGAAGGGCGCATATGAGATGGTGTTTTTGTTAAGGTGGTGCCTGAGTTGTGTGCGGGGTGTGGTTGGTTGGTGGGCTGGTGTGTGCGCTGTGGCAGGTGAAATGGAAGTGGGTGTAGGTAAAGAGTCCTATTGTGGAGTGTGGGTCAGCAGGGTGCTAGTGTTTGTTATGGCATCCGGGGTGGAGAGTGTAGAGCTCAGCGATGGTGTATCTTTGGGGGATGGGTGAGACAGGGGTAATGGAGCTGGGCACAGTCCAGGCGTGGGCGGCTTGTCTTTAATGTGCCTTTGGCACACAAGCAGCGTGCCCAATGCACAGACGTGCTGAAGCCTGCATTAAGTAGGTCCTGTGGTGGGCGGACCTTCTGTTGGCGGGAAGAACGGTGAGTGGGAAAACCTGGTCAGGAAAACCCCAGCGGGAAAACCCAGACAGTTGAGGTATCACTAGATCAGTCTGGAAGCCACAGGCAAGTGGCAGGCTAGGTGTCCAGGTTGATTTGCAACCCACTAGGAATCATTAATTTAAAAATAAAATGTTCATACATTAAAAATAATGATTACCAAAAAGCGATTCGGAAAAGAAAATGTGATTTGGAAATCGCTATTCTAAATGTTTGTACACCTGGCCGTACATGTCCCCTTAGGGAATCCACAGAAAAGAATAGCTTCTGCCGTTCAACTCTTATGCAATAGCTATTGTTACAAATGTAACATTCTGGTCTAACAATCTTGTAAAGCTCCCATCAACTACTTGCCCTTGCACAGAATATACAAAGAAGTAAGGTAGAAGTATTTACACTCACATATAATAAACATAATTTCATACAATAAAGTTGTAAGGCTGCAGTATTATTGTACTATTGGGATTATATACAGAAACAATGTTGTAGCTTCAAAGTAGCAAACACATTTGTAGTAAGGTATCATTTGAAGGTGTGGTGATGTAATGTTTGATTCTACTGAAGAAGGTGTGTGAGATATCATAGATGAAAGCAGCACAAATTTGAAGTATGTCAACTAACTAACCTAAAGGTGATATGTACTAAAAAATCATGAAATGCAGTGCAGCACAGCAACCAAAGTTTGTGCACTGCATTGCGTGAGAGGAAGAGAGCAGGAAAGAGCCATATCTGCTAAAATGGCACTGTCTTGCTCCTTCCCTAGTGCTGGTGCACAATCAGGCTGCCTAGCATCACACATACACCTTTATACTTTAGTGCATAAGTGTCTGAGTCAGTTTAGGAAACATTTTGTACTAGAAGGGTGCCCTTCCAGTACAAAATACTATGCCTAGACACATTTTTGAACTTGTCACACTCTGAAATATGTATACACAAATCCAAAGTTGGAAAGGTTTGGGAAAATAAAAGCATTTCTCAAAGTTAACAGCAATGTCAAGATGAGTGATTTATTGGTGCAAGACCCATGTAGTGTTGTAGGTAGATGCGGCTTTGCTTCAAAACTCACAGGTGGTCCACTTATGGAATAATCCCTTGATGCATTGTAATGCAAAGCACTGGTTTGTGCTACTTTCAGGCACATTTCCAGCAGAAAATATGTTTTGCACTGGGAAGTAAATACAAAGTACACATTCTGCCCTGGATTGCATCATTTTTTATGAATTATGAGATCTGCACCATAACTTTTCAAGTGAAAGTCTGTGGCAAAATGAGAAATTACTTGAGCAATCAGATATGAAATTACCAAATCCCCTATTAACTCCTCCTTTGTTAGTGGACACTCAGGGTCCAACTTGTAATGGGCCCAAATTTACTTGGTCCCAAGAGGTACTGATGCCTCTGGTATTGTTAATTATGTTAGTAAGAAAATACCAGTCCATTTATTGGGCCTCCTTTAATTGTGCCTTGGATGAGTTACTTCAGAGCCAAGCATAAAGTCATTGTTTTTAAACTTAAACTTAGACCACAGATGTGACAAATTAAGAGACCTGAACAAGACATTCACTCAGTTTCCCATGTATCAATTAATTATTATGGTGTGTTGTTTTAGCTGTACAGAAAACACATGAATAAAGGTATGCTGAATAGCCATGAAGGATTCTAAAAATAATGTAAATAAAGATAAAATAAATAGAGAATGAAATATAATCATCAAATGAATACCTGTACAGTTTCCTCCAGTTCTATCCAGTTCATAGCCGTCATCACAGATACAACGAAACATGCCTGGCAAATTTTTGCATGTACCGAATACACAAATATTTTGGAAGGAGCACTCATCAATATCTAGAAGATCATAAAAAATAAAAATGGTTTCAGCTCACTGCTTACACACTCAAACAGTTTGCATTATTTATTCAAAACAGACACATATTCATCATGGATGAATTTACTTACAAAAAGGCTACACACCAAAGGTTATTTTCATAAAATATTTTGTGATTCTGAGTGGCTATCAGATGATCAAAATGAGGTACATGCGATTTTAAATGTCATATCCACAGCCCAAAGGCTTCTATTTACAAACCAGTTTTTTACTGTGAGAAAATTTACATAAAGTTAATCATACAACATAGCTGCTAGGCATCTGTTTATCTTTATTATGTTGCCATGTGCTCGACAAACCTCTTGAACTTTGATGATTGACCTTGTGCTCGCAGCCTTGGGCTGCAATCTGCTTATCGCTGCCATATTACTTTTTCCAATTACAGTTCAGAGAATTGTCGTGCTTAATCAGTAACTGCCAGAACAAGTTTGTACAGGTCGTTGCCACCTCCTGCCAGCTGCATCTGTACCTTCTCCCACCACATGTGTAACCCTGAAATATTCTGAAGGCCATAGAGGACCTTGAATGCGCTAGGGGTGGAGTTGTCCTCTGACTAAGCAGTTTTGTGTGTATATAAGGTTGGGTGCCCCAGAGTGAAGGGGCAGCCTCCGTAGGATAGTCACTTGACTGTCCTGGGACTCTGTATTAGCTTGAGCTATAAATCCATGTAATAAACTTCTCTTTATTCCTCCAGTTGGTGACTCCGTCTGATTTGTGAACTCTGTGCTAAACTGACCCTGAGGACATAAAGGGTGTCCCTCCACTGCTGGGAAGGAGACCCTGGGTGGGGGTCTAATCTTTCCTGGTCCCTCAGTTGGCACCCGAACAGGGACCCGAGTCAGGCATCCAGGGGACCGACCAGGTAACGGAGGACTCACAATTGGATTTCTAAGGGATGCGCCCCACACCAGTTTCTGAGCTTCGTTCTCTGTCGTGGACCTGCGGATCTCCACTGTGTGTCTTCCAGCCGGCTCGACTTCTCCTGGCGCTGTCTGAATTCGGGTCTCTTTTTTCCGTGAACTACTGGAGTCCCCAACTGTTGGACTATAACAGAAGTGTCAGGTAAGGACGGGAGTTGAAAGATTCCTGTCTAAAAATAGGTCTGTGAGTATTGTACGGTTTCTATTGCTCTTTGCAAAGATCGACGTCAGTGGTAAGACTGACCTCAGTTGTCATTTTAGTATATAGGAAGCAAAAGGCATATTTGCCACTCATTTGGTTTATTCAAACCACTGGTGTAAGAATTAAAAAAAAAAAAAAATACTGACAGAATGCCAGCGTTCAGTTGTTTCAGGAAATTGTGTACTTGTCTTTGCAGTAGGGACTCCCGCCTGGAGGAAACATGCCCCGCTCCTCCGGCCAGGACACCGAATTATGATATATATGTTAAATATGGCATAGGTCCGATTATCTGGTCTGATATATGGAGAAAAAGTACCAAAGGTAGTTCTGATTTGCAATGGCCTATTCACGGGACATTTGATCAAGATAAATTAGACTATTTACAGGAACGTTTGTTTGTGACAAAAAGTAACCAGGGATGTTTGATTCACTACGGACTTGGCAGAAAGAAGCAGACCAAAGACGTAGGAAGGCACAGAAAGAATTACAGAGACATAAGACCAGGACGGTGACTGAAAAGGTATATGACTCTGACGTAGCTGAACATCAACAGAAAATTTTAGAACATGACCGAAGGCTTCACTTACAAACTGATAAGTGTTACCCTTCCAGGACAGTAGTGGATAAGCCACAAGAGGAAGACCTCCTTTTAAACGATATGTTAGATAAACCCCCGTTATATACTCCACCAATATATCCTACACTACATCCTCAACCTGCACCAGGTGACCCTATTGTGCCACCCCCGGTTGGATCTTAGGCAATTGCTCCGCCACCCACCACCACCCCTCCTGTCACCAGACCTATAGAGGATACACCCCGCCCGACTGTACCCACCCCTCGACTGGCCCCGTTTGGCCCACCCCTGACTCCTGTTTAGACACCACACATACCCCCCACCCCATGACCCCGCGAAAGCGCACCCTGCGCGGACACTTGTTCTCTATTTCACAAGAGGAAGATGTCATTGAAGAAATGACACGAGGTGGATGACTAATTGGAATGACTATCGGGTCAGGGACATTGTCCACACTATGAAACAATGGGATAGTTTAGTTCAGTTACATGCAGCCACCCTTATGTGCAACATTATAATACAAGAATATGAGGATGATGGTTCCTCAGCTCCCGCAGGACTGGTGGACCTCCGAAAAAACGCCTCTACTGGACTGCCGTTTGGTTCTGGTCTACATGATTATGTTGTTACTCTTCTTGTATATAGGGACTGCCTGTGGACATGTAGCCCTTCTATAAGGGCATCCATGTTTCCCATGAGAGAGGTTCCGCCGGTTTGGCGAGAACCGGTGACGGGTGACGCTGGCCAAGTTATTACCGCAGGGCATTTTCAACAAATGGGGGTACACATCTCATGGAAAAGATCTGAAACATATACCCTAAAAGCCGCCTTACCTGACCCCTGTAAGAACCCTGCAGGATATTATAAAGAATTGCAACAAATACTTGAATCATGTACTATGACGTTGTCCGATATTGACCTGTTAATGGCAGCAGTAGTCCCGCAGGAAGTATGGTCAAAAATACGGAGGCACGACCATGCTGAACTAGGGGGCACGTGGGACCAATTGCAAGCAGCAGAAACAGACAGGGTTGGGGGAGCGAAACCAGACCCACTTATATTGGCTCTCTCACTGCGTATTTTGGATTTAATGAAGACCATACTTGCACCACACAGGATAAATTGGGATAAATTGGCCGCCTGTAAACAGAAAAAGGACGAGGGTGTTTCAGACTTTTATACAAGGTGTGAGGGTGTCTTTTCTGATTACAGCGGCCAAGACATGACTACTGAAGGGGGGATAAGACTCTTTGTTGACAAATTCGTGGACAATTTATTACCAGACATAAAGGAAAAATTGAAATTGTGTGAAAGTACGTGGCCAGTCTCTACTGACACTGGAATATTGACAATGGCCCAATATTATGAGAACAGGGAGATAGAAGAACAAGGAAAGAACGCGAAAAAAACGAAGAAGTTAAAAACGAAGGTGTTATTTCAGCAGGCCTACCCTCAGCCCTGTCAACAGCAGTCCAGATCAAGGTCACAAGGACCTCCCAATGACAGAAGGCAGTCCCAACGCCCTCCCCGTTCTTCCCTCTCCTACAATCAGTGCGCCTATTGCAAGCAGGAGGGCCACTGGAAGAATGACTGCCCCAATAATGACAACTTCACAGGCCGCCCCATGCCCCCACCGCAACAGGACTACAGACCACGCGGTAGGTCTGGTCCTGCAGACAGACCCTGCCAGCAGGCCCCTTCACGGTCCCACAGTACCCCCCACCCGAATTATTTTGATGCTTCATCCCAGCGTCAATATTTTAATGACGACTATGATGCGTATGAAGGTCTGGGGTCCTCCTTTGACTAGGACAGCCTTCGACTGAGGGGGGTGGGACCAGTTTCTATTCCTGTTAGGCAGAATGGCCCTCACGTTGAGGTACAATTAGACGGTACTCCACATGATTTTTTGGTAGATACTGGGGCCACCAAAAGTTCTGTTTAACAGGTAGAGGTCCAAGGGGTCCCTCTGTCTGGCAATAATAACGTCTCTATGGGTTTTTCTGGTGTTCCGGTGGCTAACCCCGTCTCCCAGCCACTGCATGTTGCTATAGGTCCTTACACTATTAGCTCCCCTCTCATTCTTACTTCGGCCCGTAGTGAGAATTTATTGGGTTTGTATTTATTAAAGAAATTGTATGCCACCATTTATTGCTCTCCGGATGGAGTTCATGTCACTCTAGGTCCAAATATTTCCCCATCACAATTTTTGTCAAAACCACTTCCACCCGAACTTCGAGATTTGCCAGACATTTTATGGGCCACACATAAGGACGATGTTGGATGTCTGGACATACCACCGTATGTCATACGCTTGAAAGCCAATGCCAAATTACCTCGTCTTCCCCAATACAAATTATCCCAACAAATTGAACAACAACTCAAAAATATTGTGACCCAGTTGATTGATTTGGGTGTCATTGAAGAAATGCGTGGTAATGATTGTAACAGTCCTGTCCTTCCTGTTCATAAAAAATTATCTGATGGCACCGCGTCTCCAGGACTCCGATTTGTTATTGATTTACGAGCGGTCAATAAGATTGTAATACCCCAGTTCCCTGTTGTTCCTGACATTACGACATTATTAAAAATGATACCTGCCTCCGCTACTTGGTTCTCTGTTATCGATCTTAAGAATGCATTCTTTAGCATTCCCATTCATCCAGATAGTAGACACATCTTTGGGTTTTCACTGGGTGGTCGCAGTTTCCGGTTCTGTCGTGCTCCACAAGGCTATACTGAATCGCCTACCATTTTTAGCCAGGCCCTCAAGGGTCAATTAGATGCCCTTGTTTTTCCTTGCTCCTCGACGCTGGTTCAATATGTGGATGACCTTTTCATAGCATCCACTTCAGAACAAAATTGTAAAACAGATACTGTAGCCTTATTGAAACATCTTGCACACCATCACCATAAGGTCTCCCTCTCCAAATTGCAGTATTGTAGACAGGAGGTTATATACCTAGGACACCTCCTGTCTAAGGAGGGACGTACGTTAACGGCTGAGAGAATACAAGCTATACGAGACATACCGGTTCCAAGGACACAGAGAGACGTTAGGGCCTTTATAGAGGTATTACCTCCTTCTGTCGTCAATGGATTCCTAATTATTCTCTTTTGATAAAACCATTTTTGCATCTCACCCACAAAGATTGTCCTGAAAAGATTGAATGGAATGATGATTTTCAGTCTGGTTTTGATGAATTGAAAAATACACTCTGCACAGCACCTGTACTGGGTACGCCTGATTATCGCAAAGATTTTCAGTTATATGTGAGCGAGAGAAATGGATGCTCACTATCAGTGTTAACCCAAGAGCATGGCGGCAAACAACGCCCCTGTGCTTATTTTTCGGCCCTACTGGATCCAGTGGCCCGTGCACTCCCGAGTTGTCTACGGACAGTAGCCGCTGCAGCGGTCGCAGTGCGCCAGTCGGCCGGGATAGTCATGGATTCACCCCTCACCCTGTTGGTCCCAGACACTGTTGACGCACTATTAAACCAAAAAAAAACACAGCATCTTACTAATGCACGATTAACTACTTATGAACTGACACTTTTAGCTAGTCATATAACATTAAAAAGGTGCAACACGCTCAATCCTGCCACTTTATTGCCAAATTACTGAAAAAACATAAGATTCTTATGATGACATACATGACTGCATTCTCCGGACGGAGGATGAAACAAAAGGGAGAGTGGACTTACAGGACACTCCACTGAAAGACCCTGATGGCATATTATACGTAGATGGCTCATGCATCAAGCTACCCGATGGCACTACCTCTGCAGCCTATGCAGTTACAACAGCTACCACTGTAGTTGAAACAGCTAGAATACCACATAACTCAGCTCAGGCCGCAGAATTAATAGCTCTAACACGAGCCTGTGAGTTAAGTAAAGGACTTAATGTGAATGTTTACACGGACAGTCAGTATGCATTTGGCGTAGCACACAATTTTGGTCGCTTGTGGGCAGAACGAGGATTCCTCACTTCACATGGGACACGTATTCAACATGGGACCCTTATAACTAACTTACTTTCTGCCCTGGCGTTGCCCAAAACAATGGCTATCATGAAGTGTAGTACACACAAAAAGGTGACAGATGAAACTGGACAGGGCAACGCCCTAGCCGATCAGACAGCAAAAGATACAGCGTATGCAAAGACAGGACACATGTATGTGGTAGATAGTACAGAGAAGGTTCGTCCCCATGAAATATTTGGGAACACGGTAGAGAGTGTCAGGAAGATACAGGATGAGGCAACTGAACAGGAGAGAAAGGAATGAGAAGAAGGGAAGGCCAAGTTAGATTAAAATACGCTGTGCTGGACAGATCTGTCACAGAGGGAAAGATGGATGTTACCCGATGCATTCGTGCTGCCAGTAGTGACTATGGCCCATGGTCCTGCACACGTTAGTGCGAAAAGCATTTGTGATTTGCTTGATCCGGTTTGGTCTAATAAAAATATCAGAAGAGTAGCTGACCAACTGGTTCAATCCTGTATGATTTGTTTACAACATAACATAGGGAAGGGTGCCTCAGTCCCCGCTGGGCATTTTTCCCCACCAACGTATCCCTTTGAAGTACTACAAATGGATTATATTGAGATGGAAAGGTGTAACAACTTGAAATATGTCCTAGTTGTGGTCTGTATGTTTAGTAAGTGGGTAGAAGCTTACCCTACTAAAGATAATACTGCCCTTACCACCGCAAAGGTACTTCTGAAGGAGTTCTTCCCACGGTTTGGGGTCCCAAGGTGTGTCTGGTCAGATAATGGGAGTCATTTTGTAGGGCAGGCGATGAAAAGGGTGTGTGAAGGGTTGGGACTCCGCCAGAAGTTTCATGCAGCTTACCATCCCCAGTCAGCAAGACTAGATGAAAAATATAATGGCACACTTAAATTGAAGATGTCAAAAATATGCGCAGAACGCGGTATACGGTGGCCGGAAGCGTTGCCCCTGGCTTTAATGTCTGTCAGGATGACGCCTCACTCTAGATCAGGGTTGTCACCCCATGAGATAGTGATGGGTAGGCCAGCAAATGTCTGGGGGGTCCCTCGACCTCACAAGTACTCAGAACTAGAACATCCTGTTTTGATGGACTATTTAAATGAACTCACTAATTCTTTGCGTTCTATTCACCAACAGGTGCGTGAAGCACTCCCATCTGTATCCACTGATCCAGGCCACAACATACTACCTGGAGACTGGGTCCTCACAAAGAATTTCCAGCGGAAAAAGAGTCCCGAACCTCGATGGAAAGGTCTGCGACAGGTCCTCCTTGCTACTCGAACAGCAGTTAAAGTCGAGGGAGCTAAGAATTGGATGCATGCATCCCACTGTAAGAAAGTACCCCTACTCGTACCCTCTGATGAAATAAAAAGTGGTGACCACCCGACGACTGAGGACCATTTCAGCAACACTACGCGGAGTGATAAAAAAACAGAACGACAGTGCGCTGCAGGAGGTTCCCTCAGATTTTGGTCACACTGAACAATTGTTTCCTGACCATACCATACCACAGTCCACAAGATACGATTTCCGCCCACGAAAATAAGAAAATGAACAATGAACTGATTGCTTGTCCCCTGTATTAAGTCTGACGATAGCTGCAGGGCCGTGATTTTGACTGTCGGGCGGACCAGAGTGTGTCAATAGGACTGCTGGAATCACCCCACAGTGAAGCAACCACCAGTCACGGACAGCACCTAGGTTGGACTGAACTGCTAGTGGGACAAGCAATAAAGAAAAATGGATGTTATACAAGAAGACAAGAGGAAAAAGAAGAAAATAAGTAATTTAAAAAGACTATTAGGCCCACGTATCGCTTGTCACACCATAACGATACTATTTTTGATACTTCTGTCCTGCATTGGGTGGGTAATACATGATTCTGACTCAGAGGTCTCACCAACTACGCCACTGCCTCCAGAACACAGCCATGTTTCCTTACCACCCCATGAGGAAGGACGACGTAAGGAATATGAAAACAATACCTTCATATCTATGCAACATCAGCTGGCTGTAAATAGAACAAATCGATGGATATGTGGCTTGCTACCGAGTTCCGTGCAAAGAAGGTTGCCATATATTGCATTCCCTTTTTCTTTTGATGGCTCCTGCAGCGCCTGGTATAACTATCAGCCATTTGGGCTACCTCAATGGATGCTACTAATTCCGGACTATTGGTCACCCACCTATACCGGTTATGCTGGCCCACTGGAACGAGAGTTTATGGAACAAAGGAAGAAAAGTCAGAATATGCTGACCGACGAAATAGGTCTACTGACATATATTTTTTATCCTTTAATACCACACCCCGGATTGGCCGAAGATTTTTTGTAACACAGGTCAAGGCTCCACTTTGTTTTCAGAAAAGTGGTAATAGAAGTGTAGGTGCCAGTAACTGTAATGCTACAGTAATATTGAAGGGAACTAATTGGCCTACCATGATACCATCACGAAACTCGTATTTTGTTTGTGGTAATAATGCCTACACCTCCTTGGTACCCACCTGGACCGGCACGTCTTACATTGCTTGGTTACTACCACCAACTTACACAGCTGGCCCTCAATACCACAGGACTCGGAGAGGGGTAATATCTGTAGAAGATACCTCAGCACAAGAAGCATTGGACTACTTTAAAGGAGTCCTTCCATTTTGGGGCCCTATGATGAACAGTAGGGATATCAGACATCTCACACGAATCGTGGAAGCAACAATAAATGAAACAGCAGGAGCTCTGAGTAACATCACTGCAGAGCTCGCTGCTGACCGCCTTGTTACTCTTCAAAACAGAATGGTTCTTGACATTATCTTGGCAGACCGTGGTGGAGTGTGTACTTTGATCGGATCGAGCTGCTGCATTTATATACCAGACAATGCCCCTTCAGTGTATAAAGCTATTCAAAGGTTGCATATGATAGCTTCCACAATACACCAAGATGAAGGAATATGGTCCTTGACCGACTGGTCTTGGGGCTTGATTTCCCAATGGGGCTGGAAGATACTAATATTCCTTTTTGTGCTTGCTGCTGTATTCCTCACCTGTTGTCTTTGTGTACAGTGCCTACCTGCTTTGTGCGGTTGCTGTATGGCATCCCTTGCCCCCTGGCCTGTTCGCCCCCCTCAACACACGGCTATGCTGTCCCTTGAGCAGGAGATAAAAGACCTTATGTCCATTAACATAGACAATGAATGACGTTCAAACTTGCCTCACAATGGCAAAAGGAGGGATTGAGAAAATGTACATAAAGTTAATCATACACCATAGCTGCTAGGCATCTGTTTATCTTTATTATGTTGCCATGTGCTCGACAAACCTCTTGAACTTTGATGATTGACCTTACGCTCGCAGCCTTGGGCTGCAATCTGCTTATCGCTGCCATATTACTTTTTCCAATTACAGTTCCGAGAATTGTCGTGCTTAATCAGTAACTGCCAGAACAAGTTTGTACAGGTCGTTGCCACCTCCTGCCAGTTGCATCTGTACCTTCTCCCACCACACGTGTATCCCTGAAATATTCTGAAGGCCGTAGAGGACCTTGAATGCGCTAGGGGTGGAGTTGTCCTCTGACTAAGCAATTTTGTGTGTATATAAGGTTGGGTGCCCCAGAGTGAAGGGGCAGCCTCCGTAGGATAGTCACTTGACTTTCCTGGGACTCTGTATTAGCTCAAGCTATAAATCCATGTAATAAATTTCTCTTTATTCCTCCAGTTGGTGACTCCGTCTGATTTGTGAACTCTCTGCTAAACTGACCCTGAGGACATAAAGGGTGTCCCTCCACCGCTGGGAAGGAGACCCTGGGTGGGGGTCTAATCTTTCCTGGTTCCTCAACTGTAGATCATATTTTAAGAGGTTGCTTTACTGAAAATATACTTGGAACAGGAGATGATTGTGTCTGTCTACTGCTAATAAGTCTCTTGCAAGTGTAACAAAAAATGGGATATCCCTGAAAACATCCTGCACAAAGGATAATTCCTCCACAAAATTAATTCCAACTTTATCATCAAAATAGGCTGCACTTCTATCCCAAAATATAACAATATCTATTCCAGAAAAATACAATATGATCACTATAAGATGAAAAAACACCTCAAACGTATATTGCGTATATGCCTGATTTCAGAATAAACCTTAAGAGGAAAAAAACATAACTACTGTCCCTGTTAAGGGTCTCAAGGGCGATAATGCAAGCAAAGTACAGAGTAAACAGGGTTTCAGAGTAAGGTGTATGGGACTCCTATATTGATAAGACAGGATTTTTTAAATATGTGATGAGGATAAACTCAAAGATTTAGGTAGTTATGTGTTTTGTATGACACACTCCACTCAAAGACTAATAACTGAATTAAGCAAGGTAGATGAGATGATAAATAAACTTAAACTTAACAATAAACTTAAACAGATATTTTGGGACACAATCTTGCTCAAACTTCTTCCTAAAAATGTAAATAATTCATCATCATAGAAATAATTGATGCTACAATTGTAGTCCACGTAACAGGGATGAAGGTTCACCTGGGCAAGGACTGACACAAGAAAAACTGATAAGGTAGGACTCAGCAGTAAAAATGCCAGATGTCTGCAAGCGTAACCAAACATTTACAGAATTGAAGTCTGGTTGGTGTAGCATGGAACAGTGACTTGTACAGTTTTTGTGCTATAAAATCACTGTCTATTACAAAAAGCACTGTGAACATTTAAGTCACAAATTTAAACTTGCATTACACAAAGTTTAAGATCAGCTTCTCCAATAAAATGCAAAAGGTCAGGTCTAAGATAAGGTACTTTCAAAGTATCTGTTTTAGTATCATGCAATCAGATTGTAACTAGTGGATTTTGTTTTTATAGTTGTCCATCAAAAAGCATGTACTCCAGGACTTAGCTAGTAACACCCTAATAATATCTCTCAAGAATAATAAATCTGTGTCATCATGAAGCTTCAAGTGACTCCATCAATTAAAGCCAATACTGGTTTCCAAACAGCCTTTACATTTGCAGATTAAACAAATGCACACATTTACATTGAATTCAGGCAGCAGACATCCTGGCGAGAAGGCTTGCCTCTTCTTTTGCTCACTGTCCCTCCTTTGACTCAATTGCATGGCACCCTCGTCCGCTCCCTTCAAGATAAGGCTGCCAAAAGTAGCCATTGTGGCGCAGTTGTCTTTCAACAGAAAGTAGTGAAACTGTTTTTGTTCAATTAAAAAAGTATAGACATGTGACTTCCTAAGACACCCCCCACTTTGGCTTCTGGTAGTAATGAATGAAGTTAAACCAATTAATTTTTTTAATATGATACTACTTACCTTTCTACATAATAAAAATGAAATCATCAGTGGTAGAACTCATTCATATTGCTATCCAGACATCATAGCTATGCAGACCATTTAGAATTTTTGATATGCTGGATGTCTTGAAAGGTAAGTATAGCCTTTTGTCAGCTCTGGCCTCCATGACAGTTGAACACACCATGTGCACAGTTCTATACCATATTTTATTGAGATATTACTCCCAACTCATATCATTTCTATTTATAATTGTCATCTTAACAAATATTTGAGGAGGAAATATAGAGCTAAACTCCTGCCGGAGTAGCCTATTGTTAATGTAGTGGCTGATAAGAGCTTTGTGACAGTTCCAAAAGGAACAAAATCACTCCAAGGACTCATACAAATAAAATTATCAATAGACCAATTGACTTTCAAGGTGAGACACCAAAAAATACCCTGATTGATGCTTTCTGTGTTTACCGTCTATATGTCACTTGTCTAACCTATCCCTTCTTCCAGACAACTATGACTTTTTTGTGATAAGTAAAACATAGAAGGGAAAATAATTGCTATTATAAGTGAATAAAACACTATCTTTAACACGAGCGTCTGGTGGCCATTGGATAAATTATTGTTAAAAATATGTGGAATTGTAAATGGGTATGTGTAAGAAAATGCCTCTCTTTGCATGCTCTCCCCAATTTTCTTTAAATTATGTGTTTTTTAGAGACAATGGGAATCTGCTAACCAGGCCCCAGTGCATGTGCTCTGACCCCTAAGAACATGTTGAATTGGTTAAAATACTGGATCTGCACATTTGACTTACCTATAAGTCTGTAGTACATGGTACCTCATGTGCCCAGGGCATGTAATTTAAATGGCACTAGTTGACTGCAATAGCTTTTATACCACCACTAAAGTTACCAGGTAAAGCATAACTCTAGGCCACCCACAGCTGCCTGGATGAGCAGTTTTAAAAGTACCAATTGGACCTGTCAAAATCACCCTTTTGTCAGGGCTAAACATTACATTTAAATAGGAGTAAGTTTCTCTTAAGGTGGGGCTTACCAGCTCTAAGGTAGTGTGCATAGTATTTAAAAGACGGACATATGTATTTAATGTTTTTGCGTGTCCATACACCAAAAAAGGCTCCAACCCCATTGTTCAAAGTAGCAAGGCTGGCTGTGCCATACAAAACACTGTGTCACTTTATTACCCTTAATAAAGCTAACTTCAAAGTGACACTAGCTAGAAAAATACTTCAAAAAATAATTTTGAGCCTCGCGTACAAGCTGCTGTTTCCCACCCTCATCAAGGTCATTCGACATACCAGCCGCTGTGTGGGACTGTATCAAGAGAAACCGTAATGGTCCAGAAGGTGCTTCCCCTTGTCACTAACCCCAACTACACAGACATAAGTAACAACGAAAGGCATGCACAGCTAGGACAGCCCAACCAGGAGGCAGATGGATCTTGACAGAGAAGCTGCTGTGGAGGCCCCAAGCCATATCAGTAGCCCGGTTTGCACATCAATGAGGGTTTGCTTCTCTGTCGCATCCCATGCTGGAGCTCACTCGGGCCTGGCCTTGCCTGGGCCCACCCAGGCCTGCTCTTGACCCCACTCATGTTGATGATCTCGGACTCACTTTGCGCTGTCACCCTTTGTCACTTCCAGTTGAGACTGACCTCTCTAACCAATTCTTCAGCATCTATCCCAGATGATGCAGGGCACAGCGAGTTGAACTAAAAACTGGGATGGTGAGCAGCCAGCAGCCTGCACTTATGTGGGTGCCCAGAGATTGGCCATGCCCCACTGAGGCTCCATGGAGCATCTTTGCTTTTGGTGCACTGTTGTATCCAGGTTACTGGTTTGGTGATACATTGGCACCTGACCATTGCCAGTGTGCCTTGGGTGGCAGAGGTTGGGAAATGTTTGTTCATGTCTAGAAGGCATACGATGTTCAGGTCAATAAACTTTAGAGGGTCACATGTAAAATGCTATCTAAAGTCAACTCTCCCACAGGCGTCGCCCATGGGCCTGGGTGTGGGGGCTGCCTGGCAGAGTCCCACGGACTGCACGCTCCCCAATATAGCATCCCTGGTACCTTAAATTTACCATCTCTGTGTGCAATGTTAGAGATATACACTCCACTCGCAAACGCCATCACATATAATCCTATCTGAAAAAGAGAAGTGCTGATTCTGCCCTACTCTACGAAACTCACTTAGTGGGGTCTGAACCTGCTAACCTACACCAGAGATAGAGGGGACAGGTCTTCATGACTGGTTACTCCTTCTTTGCAAGGGTCACAATCATTTGGATCTGGGTGGAGGTTCTGTTTAGCTGAACGTCACACATAAAGATAAAGAAGGCAGATATGTGTTCATTCATGGGACCTTAGATGGGAGGCCCCTACAGCTAAGTAGTGTATATTAACCAGACTTTGTTCTTGAGGTCCTTATCACTTCCACCTCCACCTCCACATCTGTGGTCAGAATATATGGTAGAGACTTTAACTGCATAGCAGACGTTTCACTTGACTGGTCCACCCCTTCGCTACTCAACTCGTTGACCCAGAGGGTGGCCAGCTACTTTCAGAAATAGATGGAGAACTGGAACCTCCTATATCTCTAGAGAGGACACACAAATGATGGCACACTGAAGCACACACAGACCGACATTCATGATGTGTTTGTACAGCACTACAGAGATGTATACAGTGGGAACCATCTGACAGAGGACGAAGTATAGAGTCCTGGAGGAGATAACCTTCCCTAGACTCCCAGATGATGTCCCACATTCGGACAACCAATTACAGAACAAGAAATTAGACGAGCCATTAAAGACCTGGCCCCTGGTAAGACCCCTTGGGTGTTAGCCTCCCAGTGGAGTATTACCAAACGTTTGCCTCTCTTCTTGCATCCAACCTGGCAGAGCCTGGGAGATAGGCGCAGTGACTCTGTCTTTTTGGGAGGCTTTACTGACATCTCTACCATTGCCATTTAAAACCTGGAGACCTCCTCTTAATGCCCTTTCTCAAGGCTGACTATTGACTTTAAGATACTCAGTAAAATCCTTGCCAGCTGCCTAAGATCTTAACTACACCTACTGATAAATACTGACCAAAATGGTTTTATTCCAAAGCACAACACTTCTCTAAACATCAGGTGCCTCCACTGAGTATTAGATAAGGTCTCCAGAGGCCTTCCCCATCACAGTCATTTTCTCAGTCGACCTACGTAAGGCCTTCAATACTCTACAGTGGCGGTACATACAACACACAAAGGTATGGTGGGGGAAACTGAAAAACAGACAAGAAAGAAACTGAAAAATTAGCACAATAGATGACCCCAGATTAACAATTGCAATTACGCTATAGTTATCTGTTGATATGGTTGCAGACAGGCCCAGCCACGACTGGTGTTGTCCTTATGCAAATGATTAAGCTTCCTATGGTTACACCTACCTACTTTCATAACTTTCAACGTCTTGGCACCACAATGTATGTTTTATCTATTTATAATGGAGGGAGCGGATCTGCTTGATAGATAATAGGTACTGTACTGTTCTGTATGTCATGATGTGTTTACACTGTACTGTACTGTCTACAACCACCAATAAAGTTTTCTTTAAAAAAAAAGTGATCCGATAGGGGTAGGCCGTGAATGATCAGATTATAGGAGCAGGACACCACCCCTTTAAAGTGTACCCAGAGTTTCAAGGACTGAAGTTTGGGGGAGTTGGGATGTCCTGTGACAGTAAACCCAGTTTCTTACAAAGGGCATGTTTCAGTTGAAGGTATTGCCATTCTTGCATCTGTGGGAGGAGGAACTCATCCTCTAATGTATTGAAAGGCTTCCCTGTTCCCTCGCATAAAAAATGATTGATCATAAGTAACCTCTTAGACTATCACAACTCCTAAACTATGGGCCATTTTCCCAGTATTGTGCAAGATTGTGGCTCTATTGTTCATGTGATCATCACTTTGAAGTAGTATGTAGGAGTGCAGCCATGTCTGAATGGTTACGATTACCATTATGTTGTGGATCCATAGCAGGGCTGGACCCTGACCGTATACCAGGTGGAGGCCAGGACTACCACACAGCAGTTGCCATTCAATAGACATCCTCAGAAGGGGTCTCTGTAGGTCAGCCAAAAATAAATCAGCTGTAATAGCCATGGCATAATGTTCCATGCTTGGGAGACTCTTCGAGCCACATTGCCTACTTGACATCTCCAGTCTGGATTTCAGAGGTTAACATATGAAACGCTTTATCTCATGGTCGATTTCCCTTAGGATCAATGGTTTAAAAGTAAGAAGCAACATACTCAGGGCGTAGTTGAGTCTAGTGACTACTCCCATCTTGCCCTTCTGCACTCTACCCCACAAGGACAGATTCGGTAGCAACTATTTAGCAAATTAGTGTAGTCTGTCTCAGTTTTTGTCACATGAGAGCCAAGACTGGTCAAGACTAGACTGTCAAGACCCTGGTAATGTATAGCACCAGATATATGAGGCGTCCTGACCACCACTGGAACTTAACAGACACAACCGCAGCCCTTTTTGTCAGCTGAGGCAAAGGCAGCATCTCAATCTTATCTCAGTTATTCTTATAACCCAAAATGTCTGAGAAGTATGCAATAACTGACATCAGTAGAGGGAGCGAGGTGGAAAGATCCATCAAAGTGAGCAAGATGTCATCAGTGTAGGGAAGCATTTTCGAGGGCCCCACTGGGGTGGGGATCCCTGCTTTGCGGGCGTTTTGATGGACAGCTGCCACAACCTTCTCTAATGCCAGCAAGAATAGCAAGGGTTAAAGGGAGCAATCCTGGTGCATACCCTGAAGCAATGAAAAGGAGTCTGACAGGAACACCCCCACCAACTGCCTTTACCAATGGGGCAGTATATATAGCCATGTAACATTTCCAATAAAGTCCTCGCCCCGGTTAAATCTACAGAGAATGTGGAACATATATGCCCAATGTATGCTATCAAATGCCATCTCTGCATCGAGCAAGAGTGCAACCCTCTACTTTGGCACATCCTGAGACAACTATAGCATGTGAACCAATGTATACAGGTGGTTGCCCAGAACAAATCCAATTTAGGAGATATGTATAAGGGTGGTGATCACTTCTTTGAGGCAGGTGGACAATATCCCTGCCAGGATCTTAAATCCACATAGCGCAGGGAGATAGGGCCATAGTTGCTACACAGGAGGGAATCTTTCCCTGCTTTTGGCAGGATGTTAATCAAGGTGTCCTGCCACTTCAGCCTCTTTATAGGCATCTTAGAGAGGGTATAACACCTCTGCTGTCATTCATTTGTAAAATTCTCCTGTACCATCTTTCCCTGGAGCCTTATTGTAATGGAGGTTAGGAACGGCCCGAGAAATCTCTTCATTAGTAATTTCTCCTGCTAGGAGCACCCTCCCTTCATCATTAAGACATTGGAGGTGGGGATCATGGAAAAATCACTTCTCACCATCTTCGGAATGCTGCAGCTCAGAACCATGTAAGTCAGAGGCCGCAAATGCCGCAGCAATACCTTGGGGTTCCATGAAGATTCTGCTGGCAGTGTCTGTGATGTGATGGTCAGTAAGGCCATCACCACTTTCTGTTGCTGCAGCTGAACTGCCAACAAAATGCTGGCCTTCTCGCCCTGTTCATAGTGACGGCCCTTGAGCCATAACAGCACATATTCAGCTTTAGTGGTCAAGAAAGAGTTGAGTTTCATTTTAAAATTTTAGAGCTGGCACTGGGAGGGCCAGTTCATGGCTTTCTCAGTTCCCCATAACGTGTAGACTGAGCCTTCATTGTTGGTCAGGTAAATAGAGTGGTGGGCTTGCAAGCGTACCATTTCAGGGGGGATTTTGTAGTCTGAGATACTGAACCATCACAGCTTTCTGTGAGGCGTTCTGGTATTCTTGTCACCAAATATGTGGATCAGGGAGTCATTGTAAAAGGAAGTCTCTAAGATATCACTGTACACAACTTTCTGTTTCGTTGCCAGGGAGACAAGAAAGTAGTCTATCCACGCCTGTGAATCATGAAACTATGAGTGGTGAGTTTATTCCTGTGTCAGAGAGACTGTGGTCCTGCTGGATATCCTTTAGTATTGCTCTTTCTTTGTTATGGTCAACATCAGCACGGCCTGTCCAATCAAGGATGTCAGGCACCAGATTCCAGTCCCCCCAAGATTGTGCGGGTGATCCCTAATTCCGTTAGGACTTTGTTGAGCTGCAGAATGGTTACTTTCACCTATTTGGGGAGTGTATGATATTGCTACTGACCCTAAGCTCACCAGAACGTACCACCTATTCATGTCAGTCCGTGATTGCAGCACCAGGCAAGGAACATATTCTCTCTCCAAGATGGCAACCCCTGATTTCCTAGAAGCCATTGTGTCTGGCACTCTATCTATGGGGAGGACAGAGTCTGAAGCTGCAGAAGACCTGTAACACCCAATTCCTCTTGAGTTTGGAGGTTTCCGCAGTGTGTCTCTTGGAGGGAGGCTACATCCGCCCATTTGGAGGCCAAGTAGGAGAGAATCTTCTATATTTTAACATAATGGGTCGTTGCATTGACATTGAAGGAAACAATTCACAACAGTTGTGAGGCTATAGGAACAGCCAATGGTGTTGCAGATCTAAAACTTAGAGGCACTGCCTAGTGTCAGTGGCACAGACTCTCTGGAGAAAGGGCAGACAAGCAGTTGCCGGCCCAGCAGTAGAGCAATAAAGCTAGCCATGTCTAGGGAGGGGAATGGGAAGGAAAAAGAAGGGAGAAATGGAAGGGGGCAGTATGCCGGTCCGGTTCCTGTGTGTGTACATGAGACAGTATGCAACGTGAAGCATGTACAGTGCGATGGATAAGAGTTGGCCGTAGCCCCAGTCAGCCCAAAGAGCAGCCAGGCCAAAACAACATTTTGTTGGGCATCAAAACCTCACGGTCAACTGCTAGCTGTGTGGAGGGAGGGGTATGCAGCCAATCGGGGGTATTAGGGCCCCTGTCCCACTACTATAGTGTGGGGAGGGAGTGTGAGCAACAGGGGTAGGGCATGCATAACCACTGGGTGGCAAGGAAGAAACCAGAGTGGAATGCCTATGCAATGGAAGTGCAACGTGCCATTCAGGGATTAGAAAGAAGGCCAACAGATAGGTTTGCATGAGGAATGAAAAGAACAGAAATGCAGATGATCCACAATGTCCAACACATTACAACACATTGTAAAAAAAGGGGTACAGCAAAACCTGGTGATACTCATCTGGTTTCACCCATCGCCACCAGAGACTGGTGTTGATCTAGATTTGTCTTTGTAATTGTCCTGTCTGAGTTCGGCCACACTTTTGATGGCTCTGTCGCTTTGTGGCTAGTGTAGTATGAAGACACCCTGCCTGATTGTTAGGAAGTAGGGCCAGATTCAGTCAGTGGCAGTGGGGCTAAGTCTATCTTGCAGTCTTCCAGGCTGCAGAGAAAGTGGACCAGGTCATCTGGGTCAGTATAGTCCTTTGAGTTGTTATCCATTGTGGCCCACCTACTCGCTGATTTGAAGAGACCATATTTAGTGTCCCGTCCATGTAACTGCCGTGCAATATCAGGAAAGCTTTCCATTGGTGTTGGTCTCCACCAAAGAATCAGCAGTTATCTGTATTTTTTGTAGGTCATATGGGCTGTGTTTCTGAGCCACCAAGGTCATAGGGACTGTGCTTCTGAGCCACCAAGATGAATTGGCGGGCCAGTTTGGGTCAGAGGATGCAGGCAATGAATTATCGGTCAGGGCTCAGAGGTAGCTTCTCATGGCATCCTCCTGGACCATGTCTTGTTCGTCCGCTGTGGCAGGATTTGGGTTTTGTTTAGCAACTGAAGAAGCAGGTGTGCAAGATGGCTGCAAACATCATTATTTTATTCAATTTTTCCGGTATTCTATAAAACCTGAGGTTCTCCAGCTGAGCCCTGCTCTCCAAGTCAGTCACTTTACATGAGTCTCTGGAGTCCAGCCTCTAGTGTGCATGTGCGCTGCTCCAGACCCTCCAGCTTGGTGTTGTAGGATCCCAGGTCCGCACAACCTTAATTTCACCTATTAGGAGGGAGTTCTTGGCACTGTGGATCCCAGATGTGCACCTACTGCAGAGATCTCTTTCAAGAATGTGCTCCATGGTGGCTTTTTGGTCTGGTGGGATGAGGTGCTGTGTTGTTTTTCACTGCTCACGACGTCCGTAAAACTTAGTGGCATGTAGCCTTGCCACTGCCCATCGTAGCTATCTAGAAAGAGCTTGTGTGGGCCTTATCCTGTAAGGCAGAGATCTGAAAGGCCCCTGCAGGGGAGGACCTGGATCTCAGTTACTATTACAAGTCACAGCTAGGAATGGAGGTCCCTTGTCCTTGGGTTCTAGAGTAGGATCGTTCCACTGGGGGATTGAGGGTCATGATGCACCAAGGGCCCTGCTGAAGGCCGATGTTTTGCCAGGCAAGGGTCAGCAGGAGGGATTGGTGCAACCAACTCCATGCACTAGGCGACACAGTGCCAAACAAGGTGGCAGCATGATGACTCCCGTTCCACTCCAGTCTCCTCACAAAAATTATTTGATTATAGGAGCCAGGATTCACCCCTTTAAAGTGATGCCGTGTTGCAGGGTGTTGGGCCCCAGCGGAGGAAGGCCGCAACACGGCATCTGAATCTATCCAGGGCCTGACTGCTTCTGCTGTCCACCATTCTGTCTGGTGGAGGGCTAGTGCAACAGATAGTAGGGCACAGAGCTGTGAGTGGCAAAAATATGGGAGAAAGTCTCAGTAGTTGAGCAGGAAGGCAGGCACTGCCCTTGCCAAGTAGCAGGCAGTGGGGTTCCGGCCCGTCAATGCAGGTGAGGCAGGTCCTCTGTGGCCTCCTTAGTGTGGAGACAGTGTGACAGCCAAAGTGTAGGCAAGCTCCCGGCCTGTAGTGCGGCAACCTCAGCATGTTGGTGGTGGATGTGACCATCCCCAGTTCACAGTCCCACAGTGCTGTCAGGTACTCGGATGGCTCGGTGCTCGGCTGTCAAGAGGTGTCTCTGGGCAGCCAGATCTATGGCTGCACAATGAGAGAAGGAAGCAAGGCAGGTCTGGCCCTCATTTCCAGGTGGTGCGGGGACAAACCTTGCCCAGGCAGAGGCCTATGCAGCAATGAACGATGTTGGGCCCACTATGTGCTGCCCCGTGGCAGCCCAGAGATTGTGGGAGATGGCATTACTGGTTGCCAGAGGAAGCACTGATATGAGCTCCCAATGCCTTAACCCCTCTCCTCTTTACACGACGGTTACTTGGGTGTCATAAATGCAGGGAAAGAGGCTCCTCATCCCACTGGCATGCAGAGCTTCATGCAGAAGCAGCCATCTCTATTGCCCCTTATCATTGAATTTTGTGGAACTATTTCAGAATTAATGACCTTAGAAAATCACTATTTTTCTTCCTATTACCTCTTGTAGCCATTTGAAGGTTAATCCCCAACTATCATCTGGTGAGGTGTGAATAGCTCCCAGGAAAGGGAACAAATGGGCCTTGGGTGGGTAGAGTTGTGACCTTCTCCTGATAGGATTGCCTAGGGAATGTGCCTACACACTGCTCAAGTTTCAAAGGAGAATCACCTGCCACATACAGATGTAACTCAAACGTAGGCCTGGCCTTTCCAGTTCCCAGGTAGTCAGGATGGCACCAATTCTAGTGGGGGGAAAGCTTGTTGCAGAACTAGTTTGCAAAGAGAGTTCCTCATTCCACTACCCACACTTAAGGGGTGTGCACAGCGCTCTGCCCAGGGGTAGACAGATTCTGCCATGTTGGATTTTGGCAGAACAGTGCAGTGTGGGATTGTTTAGGGCCAAGCCCCAGAAAGCTAAGTCAAAGTAGGTAGAGTTGACCCTGGGAACATTTTCACTAGTCTCCACTAATCACAAGTTATATCAGGAATAAATGTATTGGGTAACTTCTTGGAATTCAGAAGAAGGACTGTACCTGCTGTTAAACATGTGGTCAGAAGGCTAGACCTGCTCCCACTTATACACAGGAGAATGAAGTGGACTCCAATAATCAGTTGGCTGACCTGCTATTAGGGTACAGGGCACAAAACTGCAAGTAGCCTACTTTCCAAGAGCCCACCTGACCAACTGGATTTCCAACCCTCAGGTCATGTCCACAAAGCCCTGGACCCTTGGCTGATGTTAGAGTCTCCTGCTCTGACCAGGGCTGACGCCAAAGCTACAACCATCGACGTTGACTGGTCAGTTGGTTTCTCTCACCATTTCCCCCTGCTAAAAGGATTTTAACTTCCAGAAATGTTTCTGTTTCAGAATATAGAATGGCTTCACCAGGGCCGACGTTGAACAGCATCTGGCTGCCAACAAGGCCTTCCTGGACACAGGTTACAGACTTTACCTGCTCTGATCTTTCCCACCATTGATGGTGAATTGAATGGTCTAACTTTCCCACCACCGGCGAGGCTCATACTGAGGGCCTGCACTTCAACAGACTGCCATCGTTGAACCCTTCTTTGGATCCAGCCTTCAGCCCAAACCACCGATTTTTCTGTAGAAAATGTTCTAAGTGAGAAGGCAAACTTTCCACCAAGACAAACCTCACTCCTGTACGAGGACAGCAGTAGTTCAGAGTTGGCCTTAATTTTTGACCTGGCCAGTCTAGCACAACCTTATAACTGTGACTGAAGCTTTGAATTTTAGTGTCTATTTGTTTGTTAAATTTTAAGTTATTGTTATAAATTGGAGTGGGATGTTTATTGTGTTGTGTTATCTAATTTTTAATTGCTTTGATACTGATAAATGCTTTAAAAAATGTCTCCTAATTTAAACCTGTCTGCTCTATCCTGCAGCTACCAAGGGTTGTACTCAGATTTAAATTACTAAGACGTAACTGGTGTACGTAATTGTGACATCATTACTTGGTGAGGACTCACATCCTCTTTAACAAATAATCAACTTTCTCACAGTACATATCAGCAAAAGCACTAACTTCACACCTGTGGTTCCTGGTGACAACACATAAAATGAGACTGAACCTAAAGTAGTCTATGTTACTTTGAATCCTGATGAGAACCCTTAGAAATGCTGATACATTCCCATACCCAGATTTACCTTTCTCCCCCACTCCTCTGTACCTTCCACATTTCCCTCAGTTGTCCACATGGAGAAGCATAACCAGGTGTGAGAACAAGCGTTCCAAGGGCAGCTATAAATAGCATAGGCCCCAAATAGGAAATTCCTGGCTGAAACACTGAGAATATACTTGTAGCAAATTTTCCTTTCTGCATGGTCACCCCATATTGTTTTTCTTTTTTAGCTGCTTTTGCTTTTATTAGGACTCTGTGCACTGTGACACTGCTATTCAGAGCTGCAGCGTGTGTGCGCTGGACTTAAAATGGTACTGGTAAAGTTGGTTTCACCTGATTGGGTTATCTAACTTTCCTGTGAAGCCATAATAGAGAGTGAAGAAAAAAGACCAATCAGTCAATCAATCAATCAAAGAAATTTGTAGAGCGTGCTACTCACCCGTGAGGGTCTCAAGGCGCTGGGCAGGGGGGGGTTCCTGGAGGGGGGAGGGGGGGGGTAGGTCAGGGAGGGTCACTGGTCGAACAGCAGACAAGTCTTGAGGTTCTTTCTGAAGACCAGTAGGTCTTTGGTTTTGCGAAGGTCGGTGGGGAGGGAGTTCCAGGTTTTGGGGGCGAAGTAGGAGAAAGACCTGCCTCCTGTGGTGGTGTGCTGGATGCGGGGGACTGTGGCTAGGGCGAGGACGGCTGATCGGAGGTTGCGTGTGGGAGTGTGGAAGTTTACACTTTCATTGAGGTAGGTTGGGCCGGTGTTGTGGAGGGATTTGTGTGCGTGGATGAGGATCTTGAATGTGATTCTCTTTTCTATGGGGAGCCAGTATAGGGATTTGAGGTGTGGTGAGATTCGTTTGTGTCGGGGGAGGCCAAGGACGAGGCACGCGGCTGTGTTCTGGATTCTTTGGAGTTTGCGTTTGAGTTTGAGTGTGGTGCCGGCGTAGAGGGCGTTGCCGTAGTCCAGTCTGCTGCTGATGAGTGCGTGGGTGACTGTCTTTCTGGTCTCTGGGGGGATCCATTTGAAGGATTTTTTTAGAGTGTGTGGAAGCAGGAGGAGGTTAGAGAATTGATTTGCTGTGTCATGGAGAGGGTGGTGTCGAGGATGATGCCGAGGATGCGTGCGTGGGTTGCAGGGGTGGGTGCGGGGCCTAGGGCGGTGGGCCACCAGGAGGCGTCCCATGTGGTTTTGTTGGGGCCGAAGATGATGACTTCGGTTTTGTTTGAGTTGAGCTTCAGATGGTTAGTGGTCATCCAGTTGGCGGGGTCTAGGAGAGCGGCGTGTAGGTTGGTTTTGGCGGTGGTGGGGTTGCGGGTGAGGGAGAGGATGAGTTGGGTGTCATCTGCATATGAGAGGATGGTGATTCCGTGTGCTCGGAGAATGTTGGCTAGGGGAATCATGTAGATGTTGAAGAGTGTGGGGCTGAGAGAGGACCCTTGGGGGACTCCGCAGGTGATCTTGGTAGTGTTGGAGTGGAAGGGCGGGAGGCGGACTCTCTGGGTTCGGTCGGTGAGGAAGGAGGAGAGCCAGTCTAAGGCTTTGTGGCGGATTCCTATGTTGTGGAGGCGTGTGCAGAGTGTGTGGTGGCAGACGGTGTCAAAAGCTTCTAGGAGGATGAGTGCGACGGTCTCGCCTTTGTCGACTTCGGTCCTGATGTCGTCAGTGCATGCGATGAGGGCGGTTTCTGTGCTGTGGTTCTTGCGGAACCCAGATTGTGAGGGGTCAAGGGTGTTGGTTTCTGCGAGGAAGTGGGATAGGCGAGTGGTGACAAATTTTTCTGCAACCTTGGCGGGGAACGGGAGGAGGGAGAGGATCTCCGGGTCGGCTTTTTTTTTTTTTTTAGGAGAGCTGTAATTTCCGAGTGCTTCCAGGGGTCTGGGTAGGTGGCGGTGTCAAAAGAGGAGTTGATTATGTTGTAGAGCATGGGGGCGATGGTAGGGCTAGCTTTGTTGTAGATGCAGTGTGGACAGGAGTCGGAGGGGGAATCGGAGTGGATGGAGTTCATGGTTTTTCGGTTTCTTCCTGTGTGGTAGGGGACCATGTGGATAGTGTGGTGGGGGGATTATGAGGGGGGTTGAGTTGGGTGGGAGAGGGGCATGTGTGGTGGGTGTGTGTGATGTGAAGCTGTTGTGGATGTCCAGGATTTTGTAGAGGAAGTGGTTGGAAAGGGCGTCACATAGGGGCTGTGTGTGTGTGGGGTCTATGTTGCTGGCTTTGGGTTTGGCAAGTTTGTTGATGATGGTGAAGAGTTCTTTGCTGTTTTGGGAGTTGTTGTCAAGGCGTGTCTTGTAGTGAACTCTTTTAGTGGTGCGTATGAGTTGGTGATGGGTGCGAATGTTGGTTTTGAGTGTGGAGAAGTTGGTTGAGGAGGGTTCTAGTCTCCATATTTTCTCAGCTTGGCGGCATTTGCGCTTGGAGTCTTGGAGTTCAGGGGTGAACCATGGGGCATTCTTGATGTTGCGGGTGGTGATGTGTCTTCTGAGGGGTGCTAGTGTGTCTGCGCAGGTAGTGATCCATTTGGAGAAGTTATGTGCTCCTGCGTTGGGGTCGTTGGTGTGGGGGGGTTATGGGCCAGTTGGGAGTTTAGTCGTTCTGTGGGGATCTTGTCCCACATGCGGTAGGGTGTGGTGTGTTGATGGTAGTGTGTGGGGGGTTTGGTGAAGGAGAAGTAGACGCAGCGGTGGTCTGTCCAGAGGAGTTCAGTTGTGTGGGTGTAGGCTATGTATTGGCTTGAGGTGAAGATTGCGGCCAGCGTGTTTCCTCCTGAGTGGGTGGGCGCGGTGACCAGTTGTTTGAGTCCGAGGTTGTTGAGGTTGTCTATGAGGGAGGTAGTGTTGTGGTCTTGTGGGTTTTCTAAGTGAAAGTTGAAATCACCGAGGATGATGTAGTCTGTGGAGGTGAGGGCGTACGGGCTGATGCTGTCTGCGATGGTGTCGCATAAGGCGGGGCGTGGTCCGGTTGGTCTGTAGATTAGTGTACCTCTGAGGGTGGAGTTGTTGTTGATGTGGACGAGGAAGTGCGTGTGTTCAGTGTTGCTGATGCATTAACCACCCATAAATTTAACAAAAATATGTGTCTGCCAGGGGTATCACTATGCTTTGGCTGGGCTGCAGTTCAGAGGTACCGAAGTAGCACATGGCATTCAAAGGTACTCTTGCCAAGTTAGGAAATCCTACTTAATATATAACTTATTCACCTCTAAAGTCTGCTTTAAAAATCTATAAGCAAGAGACATAATATATTAAAGGTAGCACACTATATATTTAAAAATGATACCTTTGCAGTGTCTGGGGGCATAAAAGCAATTTCACTCTGAAGGTTTAGTTATATAACACAGCCCTATGAAGGCTAAATGAAATGAACTGAATCAAAGCCTTTGTCATTTTACAGTAAGGCAAAGAAAATGTGCTACAAAGGAAGGTGAGGGAATGCAGGGAAGTAGTTAGGACTGGGTAGCAGAATCTCTCAATTCATTAGCTAATGCACAGGCTAAATCTGGCACCTCAACCACCACCTCCACATAAACATTCCTGGACATGGCAAGACTCCACCAGAAGAAATCCCGGCTGGAGGAAGAGGGCTCAGTCAATGACTTCAGGACTCCTGACCCCTGATGGAACCCAAGTATTGATACTAATCTCCTGTTTGCCTGCTTCAGAGACACAAAAAGCATGATTATTGACTCTTATGAAGGCCCTGCTGACCACAAATCAATGGATCCGGCAGACGATCTGGTGGGAGAGAGACCTTGCTGCCTGCAAGCCTGTCCTAAGGATCAAGGACTGATTAGTAGGAACTTAACCAGCAGTTGGAGAAATGTGGGACACAATCATTTTTTCCACCTCCAGATGACTGGGACAAGGTGCTGAATCTTATCCAGGAATGTTTCATCCGAGTTGGGAAGGAAAACTAGGTTTGTCCCAGTAGGTAATATTCACTGTGCTGAAAACAGGCTCAATCAGACCTTGTGGTAAAGACATCCAGTTTTGCGGAGTCCATCCTGGAACAACTTCCAGCCTTGCCCTACTGGAGAATTATAACTTCTAAAAAAGGGACCCCCTTCAATCAGGGTGAGGCACCAAATATACCTGACCAATGAGGCATGCTTGGTGGCAATAAAATCCAGCTTTTTCTGACTCAGGACTTTTGATGCCAAAACCAATTTCTTGAAAGGCATTCAATGATGATGTATCTTACATTGAGGGTCCCTTACCCCACCATATCTTTGAACTTTACACTATTGGAAGATTTTGACTTGCATATCAGAGACAACTAAGTCTGAAGATAAAAACTTTGATGGGGTACATCTGCATTGTGTATCCGCCATCTGCACTATCATGGTCAGCATGAATTCACACATATATTCTGGTCAACAACAAACATTTTTTCAAGGATGGTATATATTCTTCTAGATGCTTTTTGCTTTAAAACTTTAAAAAAATTCCTCTTAAACTATTTTAATGATATCGGTGTTTTTGGTCACTAAGTTTTTCTTTATTTTTCTGACTTGGCTTGGGGAATCTATTAGGTTGTGCTCCTTACTTTAAAACTGTGGTACTTTTTTAACTTTACTCAAGCTTCTCCAGGAATAGCTTTGAGTGCCATAGCTACCATGACTTGAGGAGGAATTCACTCAGAATTGTGTTCCTACAAGAAGTATGCAAAATTAACAGAATTTTCTTTTGCTAAATTTGAAGAAAATTGTGCATAATTGCATGAAATGCAAATCCATCATTTAGCTCATAATTTTCTTATGTTAGAATTCATTTTGAGCTAAATAAAACAGTGTGAAAAACATAAGTGCAGTGAAGAACAGCCGCTCGAGCTATGTTTCTGAAAGTTTGCATTGTTGGTGTGCTCTTGCACTACAGTTTTGCTGCGAACAGTATTATATTATAATTATGCAATATGCGTAGTTTCCGGGAATTGGCATAAAAAATTCATGAAGTTAGACAAACTGAGCTGGCATAATTTAAATTTTTAGCAGGCCCAGGGTTGACGTAACCAGATTGTGTAAGCAATGCCATAGTTTCTGACAATTCTCATATAGAGTTTCTTCTACATTCTGAATAGATTTCCAACTTTTTAAGAATTCACAAATAGCACTCCTGTATATCTGGGTGAGTCATACATTTTCAGTTATGCACCAAAGTACAAAATTTCTTCAAGTGGAAATCCACGAGTTGGAAAACTCTGCATCAGTAACTGATGCGTATTTGCAAATTTGAAGAATTAACTTTGGCTCTCCACAGGGGAAATATGTTTCCTTGTGGAGAACCACCTTCTCCTACAATATTAGGAAATGCACCTTTTATTCCCACTAATAGGAGTACATTTGTTTTTGTTTCAGTGTGGGAAATAATGACATACAAATTGTTTCTGAATGCTCATGTTCTCAGGGATTTCTGGGTGAGCACTTCAAATCTGTATGTGTTTCAGGGTGAAAAATAATTACATACAAATTGTTTCTGAATAACCTTGAACATAGGGATTTCTGGGTGAGCACTTCAATATGCAGGGCTAACTTCTGTGCCACCCCTAGAAAACTCAAAATTCAGCACCTATATGTGAACATGCAATCTTTCCACATACATACAGGCATTTTAAAATAGGAATCTTTCACCTGTCCTAATTCTGTTAATCAGAATGTGGAACTGATTCACACACTTTTCATTTTAGCACACCTAAATTACACCTACAGAAGAATTTGCAAGTTGAGCCCATAAAAGAGAACTAGGTATCTCCTCTGGTTTTCCTTTCTCCTGCTTATACTCAAAGCAACAACTGCCGTCCTTCATTTTCCTTTGAATCTGGAGAGATTGACAGGGGTAAGTGAAAGTCAACCAAGCCTTGCGGCTTCAAGAGTGGGTACAATTAAATTACCTATGTGCAATGTTCAATGTTAACTTGCATAGGAACCTTTATTTTGTGACAGAGAAAAATGGCTGAACAAAATACACTAAGGCCCTCATTATGACCCTGGGGGATGGCGGTATTTTGGAAAAAAGTACTGTCAACAGGCTGGCAGTACCTTTCCCCAAAATATGACATTTGCGATTTGGCTCAAGCCAAACCGCCAATGTACCACTCCGTCTGCTAGGGCGGTAACAGCCACCGGGCTGGAGACTACAGTCTCCAGCCAGGCAGCCGTCACTGTCCCACCCGTGGGAATATGACCCCGCCTACTGCCACGGTTTTCTTGGCTTCCTTAACGCCACGTAAACCATGGTGGTAGGCACTATCAGTGACAGGGAATCCCTTCCCTGTCACTGAAAGCGGTCTTCCCCGCCCCCCTCCTCCTCCCCAGAATCCCCACCTATCCTCCCCTTCCCACTCCAGACCCCCGACATGCACATTCACGCACCATCATACACACGCATACACACACTCATACCCACATTCACCCACGAATGCATACGTCCATTTACACACACATCCACAAACACACTGACATACATACAAGCACACACACATTCACACAATACACGCACTCACACATCCACACATGCACACACATACCACACGCAACGCACACCCACATGCACGCACACACAAACATACACCCCCCACACACACACACAGGAGCCCCCCACCCCCCTCCCCTGTCGGAGCACCCGACTTACCTTATTTCAGGGGGTCCTCCGGCAGGAGACGGGAGAGGGCGCTGTTGCCAGCAGCAGCGTCTGCCAGCAGAACACTGCCAGGCCGTATCATGGGTCACGATATGGTCTGCGGCGGTCTACTGGTGTGGCGCTGCTGCTGGCAGCAGCGCCACCTTACCGCCGTCCGCCTCCATGACCATAGACGGAATTCTGCCATCCTTCTGGAGGAATTCCGGCTACGGTCATAATATGGCGGTCATCTGGTAGCCACGGTGGTCGCTGTGGTGGTAGGTGGTTTTTACCACCACTGTCATAATGAGGGCCTAAATTTGGCATGGCAGAACTTTATTCAAAGTAGTGCCTATGCTTTGTTTGGTATAAAATGGTTCAGTAGTTTTTTAAAAATTGCCCTTACAAAGTGCTTATGTTAGACGTGAACGGGTTAAAAAGAAAGCAATATCTGGATAGTTGGATCCTTGGGGGAACAGCAAACCCAAAACTTTAAAAAATACATAAATCCTACAGGCTGGCCACAACAGCAGGGGAACAGTTTGTGGCTGCCATTACAGGACATGGAAACTCAGTCACATAGTACTAAAACTAAAATGGAAGGGCACATAAGGGGGCAGGGTGGACACACTTTGTTCCCTTGTCCCCTGTGGAGTACCCCAATGGGACCCTCCTTGTGTTTAAAATAACAAAAGCTAAATTTGGTTGCAGGATCCATGGATTCAGTGGCTAGATCATTGGATTCCAGTGAGACCCTCCCATGTGTATCAACAGAACCTCCCCAGATCAAACCCAAAGGACCAAAATATCATCTCAGGGTTCAAAGATCCAGTAGGCTTGGTGAATTCTAAAATAAGTTAGAAAAAAAGATAAAGCAGGCCCTGCAGCCAACTACCATTCTGCAGAACATGGGCAGTGGGGCTGGCTGCCTGTAGAGTTGGCCAGTGTCATTTGAGATATCAAGTGATGTCATCAATTATGTCATTTAAAATTTTATAAGTGATGTAATATGTGCGGTCATAAACAGTGCATGATGAGGGGCACAGATTATAGTTAATTCACCAAACTATAACTGGTGAATTTCAGTATTTTGTAATCATAGATGCATTTTGACTGTGTTTTTTCAGTATTTTAAGATCGTATTACCAAACCTATCTATATTTTCACTTTATCCTTTTGTTTTTTCAGTGAACGTGTGTGTGGGTGTTTTTTTGAACGAGTACACAAAATTTGCAACATCAGTTAAAAACTAAACAATAACATACTCTTGAAAAGTGTCTGCTTATTGATGCAATGGATAAGGTTAAGAACATAAGAATATATTGACATTTGAATACTTACCTACAAATACCCGTGGTGTGAGGAGTCCAGAGATAAAGTGAATCCCAATTTCATTGCATTTAAAACTTATCTATGATATAGTGATTCCCAATGTTCTACTCTCCATGTTGTGAGGGTAATCCTCAGTGCTCATGACATGTTTTGTCATCATTTCTCAAATTGCTTTGTTTACAATTAGCGTAATAAAAGCATCCAGCAAAATATACTTGTTTTACAAGTATATGTACGACTAAAATGTTGTGATGTTTTGAGCAACAACCTAACACAAATTAGCAGCTTTTTATTTAGTTGTAGGTTGCAAACTGCCCGTTCTTTGTTTTAGTCAGGGACATCTGGATTGAGCTTCCTTCTTTTAAGCACAGAAATGATAACTATCAACAGCGTGGCTGTAAATATGCGTCACACCCTCTACCGCTTTGAGGCACCAGAAAATAGTCTGTGGAGATAAACGCAGCCATTTAAAATATTATTGTTTCCAGATTGTATGAACGTAAGTCTACTTAGAGTGTTGAAGGACAAGTAAGTGGAAATACTAAGAATTTTTAAGTTAAAACAAAACAATTAACATTATGAAATTAAGCTGTACATTTATAGAGTGAGTTTTCTCATGACGCCCTCTAAGAAATAAAAAATGGTGAATAAAAATTAGATGCATCTTATTCCCACCGTCATAGGCCTATGAGAAGGGAAACCTTGAGTGAGCTAAAAGCTGTCACGGTAGTAATTGAAAGTGCAAAAACATCCTTGTCTGAAAAAACAACTTTTATATGCAAAGCACGTGCTGAGCGATCGATTTCCAGGCGCCTGTCTTTCCAAGGGCTAACATCTCATGACTTCCTCCGCTGCAGCCAATAGCAGTTCAGGGAAGGGGGTTAAAATCGTGGTTCCACACATACCTTGGCAAGACCTGCTGTCTGGAGCGGGGGTGAAGCCCATCTCGCACTCGCAGCGATAAGCACCAGGAACATTCAAGCACTGTCCGTTTTCACAGAGATTAATGTTTTCTGCGCATTCGTCGACATCTGTATTCGAAAAGAAATACATGCCGGGCTTAGAAATTCTTTCACTCAATGTATATCCGTCTAGCTCACCTCACGCTATCCATGTGTTCTGGCAATCCAGCATTTTATAATATGAAGCAGAACCGCGCAACCGTCTCACAATATGCAGTCATGCAATGTATTAAAATATGCTCACTCCGCCAAGGACAACTGTACTCCTTTTCAGATGGGTCACGGTTTACGAGATACATAGTTCCTTTTAAGAAACATATCATGACTTTTAATGTGCAAGAGTGAGAAATTTAACAAGTGTTTTTAGGTCTTACTTGACTAACTATGCTTTATAAATACAGATTCGGTGGACTTTGTCTCCAGCCAGAAGAGTAAGCTCTTTCACATCAAACAGTTGGCTAATTGATGTATTATTATTTTACTTCCCATGTTAAATGCTTCCACTGGAATGTCTGATGGACAATTCTACATCTGAAAAGTACATTTAATTATCACGCTGTTTGTCACACTAAGGGCCAAATTTATAGAGCCCTTGCGCCGCTTCAACGCCACATTAGCGTAATTTTTTTAATTCAATGTGGCGTTTAAGGGGAAAAATGGCACGTCAAATTTACAAAGTGGTGCAATGCATGCATTGTGCCACTTTGTAACCCCTTGCACCACATTAGGCCTGTGCCAAGTATAATGTATGTAATGGGGGCATTCTGGCGCTGGGGGGAGTGGTGAAAAAATCTGCCTTTTTTAACCTCGCTAAGTGCAGGTGTTAAAAAGAGGCTCCCATTGATTACAATGGGCCTAGGGTGCTTTGCAGTATTAATGTCATAATTTTTGATGTTAGTCCTACAAAGCGCCGAACTAGCATAAAACTTATGATACTAGTCACCCTATTTACTGCCATGGTGCATGGTGTCGCTAGGAGGGCTCTAAAGGGTGCAAGAAAAGTGGCGCTGCACTAGATGCAGCACCACTTTTCATAAATCTGCCCCTAAGTAATTTGTCTCCTAAATGCATTCTACTAGGAAAAAAAATGTTTGTGCTACTGGCAACGCCCATAAGGCAACGGTTAGTGTGATAAACAGCATTTATGCATGAAACGTGTATAAACAGCATCTGTGAGCACATGTTAACATACATTGCCACATAAAAACCGAGGAGCCTTGCTAATGCTGATGTACAAACCTATCATACCTGAGCAGGCAAATCCATCGCCGATGAAGCCGTCAGAGCAGGCACAGCGGTAGGATCCAGGTGTGTTCAAACAAAGGGCGTTCAGACTGCACTGGTGTGTCCCATTAGCGCATTCATCAAGATCTGTGTACCCCCAAGCACACCAAAAGAAACAAAAAGAAAATGTTATACTTGTATGCATGCCCTTTAAAGCGTGCTATAAAGAAACCCACAAACACAACAGAATGCTCTCTTAGAAGCAGCCTGTGGTGCGGGATTGCCCTCGACAGTTCAATACGCAGATCAGCATACACATACACAAAATTCATGCAAAGAAACATTCCAAATCTTAGACCTGATCAGTAATGATTTGTTTTTTTGTTTTTTTCCCCAATCAGCCACCTGATAATTTTGATGTAAGATGAATAAATATAAAAATAAACTATTTACTAGAAGGAACAAAAGTAACAAATAATGCTGCCAATTAACCCATTACATACTAGTTTAACAAGCGGTCTCAAGTTGACCATCCAAATAGTCCCACAGAACCCCCTTGCTAGCTAATATTTGGAACGAACAGGGATCTACAAAAAACAATCTAATGTAATGGAATGTGAAATAATTAAACTGGAGGGGTAAGCAATGCCAGATATAAGGCCCTCGTAACATAAGAATGAAGATTCAGGCATGCAGGGGACGAAGAAGATCCTTGTAACTAGAAAGCTTGAGATCAGTCTCTAGCTGTACACTTCCAAAAATTTTAGTGGAGAATCAATAGACTACAATTAGCAATGCTACTGCATTTATTGGGCCTCAGACATCTCTAAGATTACCAGTTTTATATGGACACTCTCTATTAGGATTCAATTAACGTCTTAGGACCTTAGAACATTTCAGTTCTTGACGAATTTCAGATTGTTGACCTATTCAAGACCTGAGCCCAGTTTTTCCCAAAACTGGCATATGTTGATCAGGGCGTCACTTGGTGCTTCCTTCAAGTTGGTAATCACAAGATGCTTCAGTTCTTGACCTTGCAATCCATTTTCTTCTCCAAGATCAACAGCATGGACTGCTAACTTTTCACAGGGAAATCTTCTATGGGCTCTGAGGGACATTTTTCATCCATGCATGCTGTTGCCAGACAATGTCGCCTTGGTATCTGACTCTTACATTTTGGCCTTTGGGTCATGAAATCTTGACACTGCTATCATACTGAGAAGGGCTGAACGTGCTTCTACTGAATTATTTTGCAGCATATTTGCTCCATGACGCTTTCATGATGGTCATATGAGACATGAAGCCAGAGTGGGATTCTGATTGACACCATCAGTGCTGGGTGCAGTCTCCACCTTACATTATTTTGTGGCATTAGATTAGGATTTGGTTTAGGTAGTGCAAGCTGTAGTGTCATAATTTTGATGCCCCTCTTCCAACTGCAAGAATTATTGCCATAACTGTCAACCTTTTTTGTAAACTTCTTAATGGGCCAGATGTCCTGTGATGACTAATAATACCAGGCTGTGGTGTTTGATAAATCAACAGACAAGGTGCGCTAGCCTATTTTTTGCCTCTTCACTCAATTCTGGACCTAGATCGTGGAGAGCCCACAATCCTTGATGGGGGCCTTCAGTGGAGCCCGTTTAAGAATGTAGCATGTCTAGTTTGTTTATCTTTGAGGGGGTGGATGGATTGACTGAACCTACTGCTCCCACCCCCATGGCCTCAAGAATATTTTTCTCATTGAAGACTTTTGGAGTCCTTTGCTTGTTGTGTCTACAGGAGTCTGAACCTGAATGACAACATAGAGATGTCTTCTTAAGACTCCACCTGCTAATTCCTCCAATACAAGCTTGTCCATTGACTGAGAACTGGATTTCGATCCTAAAAGGAGTGGGCCAGTGAATTCACATAAGTCACCCCACCCAATCTAATTCCAACATTATCCCACTCTTTGCACTTCTCTCTAATATGGATTGAGATGAGGTATTCACAGAGGTGGGCATGACCTGTAAATCACCATGGACAACCAATGCCTTAGTGTCTCACATGAGACCATGTTGTGAAAGGTAATGTATAATATGTGGACATAAATTTGATGAACGGTGCAGAGAAGAAAAATGCCTTACAGCTTCCAAATACTAAGGCCCTCATTACGACTTTGGCAGTCAATTTTATTGACCGCCAAAGCCAAACCCGCCAGATGACTGCCAGTGCTGGCAGTCAGCAGATTGCCATATTACGAGTGGTGGCTGCTCTCTGCCATTCCTGGCGGGGAAAGCAACCATCATTCGTTCTGGTGGTCGGCGGTGCAGAGGCTGTTCCCTCGCCAGCACTGCAACACCTGCAGGACTCCGCCCACCATATTTAGCCGTGGTGGTGGCGGAGAGGGAAGACCGCCAGTACCCATTCCCTGCCAGACATCCTTCTCGACTCAGAAGGTAAGTGGGCATCTGAAGGTGAGGGTGGGAGGGGGCCTGTGTGTTTGGGTGCGGGTCTGCGGAGGGGGGGGCGGTGAATGCATGTGTGTATGCAAATGAAAGTGAATGAGTGTGTGTGTGTATGTGCATGTGTATGGGGGTGTCTGAGTGGATGCATGCGAGTGAGTGGGGGTGTCTGAGTGGATGCATGCGAGTGAGTGCGGGTGTCTGAGTGGATATATGCATGTGCTGCATGTGTGTGTATGTGAATGCATGCATGCATGAAGGGGGTTTCGTGAGTGTGTGCATGTGTGGGGACATGTGTGTATGTGTGTGCTGGTGACATGAATGGAGATTCCTGTCGCTGGGTGCATGACTCCCAGGGTTTCATGGCTGGGTGACCGCCACAGAAAGCCTGGCAGTTTGCAACCTCGTAATCCAGATGGCGGCCCGATGACTGACGCCTGATTGCAGGAGGCAACCAACCCGGGGGCTAGGCGGAGTTGTGGAGATTTGGCTTCAGCCAAACCCCACAACTTGTAATACGGTGGTCTTCACCGAGACCGCCATGGCGAGGGTGGTGGTTTCATGACCGCCAGACTCGTAATGAAGGCCTCAATGTGTGGCAGCCTAAGAGTCAGAGAAATAACTGTTAAGGTAAAAAAAAAAAAACTTTGAGAGAGACAATAATGCTAGAAAGACGTGCAAGCCTCTCAGAGCAGAGCTTTTGGAGTGGCGAGGCAGTAACCCAAGATGCCCAACATCAGGCTTCCCATCCTTGCGCAGTAGGACTGAGAACCCATTCTCGACCTTTACAAACCCTTCATTCGCACTGGACACTGGGTGTCTTGCCCAGTTTTCACCTGTTTTTAAGGAATCATAGGATTCCTATAAAAGGTTGTAGTTAGCCTCCTTTGTACGTCCTTGCCTCCCTAAAGTAGCCTAGTTTTCAAAGTAAGCAGTCCTCACTTGACACATGGCTTCCATCGCCCCAGCTAGAACACTATCAGCCAGGATGCATAATGTGGAAAAGTCTTAGGTCTCATTTGAGTCAGACCAGGCACAGCTCATCTCTGCAGTCCATCGCTAAATCTGCTGACAATGGCTGCAGTCAGCCAGGGCCGCCAGTATGAGAAGGAAAGTTACAAATCAGAGGAAAGAGTCAGGGGAGCAGGCTGTGCTAATCACTATATCACTCTATTACTACCACTAAGGAGTGCACACATTCTAATTGTAAATGACATTTTCAGGGTCCTAAACACAAAAGTGATAATGTTTTTAATAAAGCATGTACCAGATACTTCAATAGAACACAGTTATTTCTTTTCCTTTGTTATGCGACCAAAGGTAATTCTTTAGCTGGTGAATAAAATTCCTTTTAATGGATGTATCATCTTTTCCAAGTGGTATGTAGGCCACTTACACTCAGTGGTCAAAGTGCATTAAAAAAAGTATGGGAATTGTGATGCTGATTGCAATGATGGCGAGATCAGTGAGCGTGATGACGGCATCAAAGGTGTAGCTAAAAAATAAATTATGTACATATTTTTGATTCGTAGCCATTAGGTAGCTACACATAAAATAACACACAGCTTAAATGAAAAAAAGATGTTACTAAGTAGGAAATGCATTGTAGTACATTATGAAACCTCTGATAATCAACGCACTTCAGAGGTCTGTGTGTACCAGAGAGCCACAGAATTATATCTTGGTTGGTGCAGTGGAGAACAGTGACCTGGGGATTTTCAGTGTTAAGAGGTGACAACCTGTGACAGAAAGCAATGTGAATATAAGTCATTAACGTATACTGTGTGTAATGCAAGTTTGAAATGGACAGCTACAAAATTTGCTAAGAAGTTTAAGATTTAAGATAAAATGGTGCTTCCAAAATATAGATTTTAGTAACACCCAGACTGTACATAATACAATAGTTTTTTTACATAACTGTCTCTTCAACACTTCATCAGGGGTAGTAAGTGATATTATCAGTTGACCTACATGTAAAAACACGCACTTCACCATGAATAGCACCAAATTTCACCACTACGAATGCACCAGTAGCAAAACAGACGAAGGTATGTTACAGCAACAGAGACATATTCACAGAACCTGAACATTTATGTCTGTGTGAATTATTTACGTGTATTTTTTATCACTTCTGTATGAAAGAAAGGGCTTTTTTTGTACTGCCTCTTTCTTTGTGTTTGCACAATTCATTTAAATTGTGCATCTGCGCCAATGGTTTTAGCACTAACACGAATAAAGCACAGTATAATGAAACCATTGTAGTAGCACAATTCCTCACTTATCTGTAGTGATAATGCCTCTTTGGCTATCTCAGAGCAGCTTTTCCGCATCAAAGCAAGTCTAGCAAGGTATAAGACATGCACAGAAGATGTTTGCATGCCTACACCTTTCAGTGATACTGTAGTGAGGCCCTCTTGGACCTAAGTTTGCTCCCTATTTTAGCTTCATTTTTATATTTTATATTTTACATGTTTTAGTTGCACCTTTTAGCAGTGACATTTTATACACTTTGCCTACATAATATTAATCAAGGAATATATTGTATGAGTTGTTTGTTTTCGTTAGTCTTCTTTGACATATAATCATACAAACTGTTCAAGCCTAGGAACACAGTACACAATATCCTAGCGCATCTGTTGCCTGTTCGGAGACAACTTTTAATATTTAAACATATTATTGCATCAGAGCTGTGCCTCTAAAACAATGACATTTTTTGTACAAACAATGCACTGACCCGAAAGGGGCAGAAGAGCACTCCAGTCACAAGTGTCCGGGTAACAAATGCTGTGTTCGTCATGCAGCTCTGCTGGCACTAATCTACCTGCTTCCCGAAAGGATTGCAATTCATACTACAGGCTGACTTGTGATGCTGTTGTCCAGGTATTGGGCTATGGCTAACCTTAGATTGCGCACAGGCAGAAGGTACACCCACTACGCTCTCAGTATGGGCTAAGGGTTATGTACGTATATCTATAAATCATTTACCATGGTTGGACTGTTCATTCTCTTGACCATGGTCGTAATGCTGGCTACTTTGCTTTGTTTCATGTCCTTAATTATTCCAGCTCATTTTTTCAATGCAAGACTACAATTGTTTCAATAAATACATTGAAAACATATCCTGTATTTCTTTTGTGTTTTTACCTCGGCATGCATGAGTAACACAAAGAAAGGGTAAGATAGGTTTCCACAACTTTCATGGGAGTCAAAGGCATCATGTTTAGGTTTCCACAATCACCCTCCACCCCAGTAAGGTAAGGGGTGTAGGCGAGGCAATGTGAGCTAGCCAGGGATTGGGCCAACAGCTTCTAATGGTGGGGATGGACTTAGTCCCCCACATTTTGAAGGTCTGTCATCCTAATACGCTATTCTACTATCTTAATAGGAACTGTATAACAATACAGCCTCTTGACCACAGTTTTCAAAGATGTACTTTGATTATGCTAAAATATATTTACAGAAAGGAGTAAGCCTGATAACCTGGAAAACATGGTCAACTATTTTCTGAGATTAATTAAAAAAAACTCAGGGTAACTGAAAGTCGGATGAGGATTACACTTCTGCATGTCATTCACCAAGGTGAGTTAGCCCAAATAACTTCTGTTTTACAGAGCCCACACCCAGGACTTCTGGAAGTGCACTGCTGCCGTACTTGAGAGGGAGACGCAAGCCAGGTGGTGCTATTATAGCTGTCAGTAGACTCCCAAGCAAGAATTTTAGGTGTTTGAGTACCATTGAGCAGCAAACTGATTATATAAGATAATGTTATATGGAAATATTTTATAACTAAGCAAAGACTGAGTGACAGACACTTAGGCCTAGATTTAAGAAGGCCTAGTGCCTCCTTGTACCACATTAGCATAATTGTTAATGACGCTAATATGGTTCAACAAGGCCAAATTCGCCGCACTAGATTTACAAAATGGCACAATGTATGCATTGCACCACTTTGTAACCCCTTGCAACACATTATCCCTGCACCAGGCATAATGTATGCAAGGAGGAAGGCTTTCCCCCATTAGGAGGGCACAGAAATAGCACAGTGGAATCTATAAGATTCCACGGAGCCATTTTTAAGGGCTATTTTTAAACCTACTCAGAGCAGGTGTTACAAAGGGGTACACCATTATTCTTAATGGGCCCCTATCTACTGCAGAATTAGCACCACAATTGTTGGCGCTAATCCTGCAATGTACAAAAATAGCATCAAAACGTATGACACTATTGTTCCTAACGTGCCATGGTTCACCGTATGTTAAATATGGTGCACACATGGTGGCGTTAGGAGGGCGTTAAGGGCCACAAGAAAAGTGCCGTTGTATTTGGGTCACTAATAACATATGACCAGGCCTTCAAATCCTACATTACTACCCTGTCGAAAATCTTCAAAAGTACTTTGAGAAAATAATTGACCACCTTTCTTCTATGCCACCGACTACATACACTCTGAATTGGCTGAGCACACCTTAACAAGTTGTTCTTAGCAGACTTTTTTTACTTTGCATACTTTGTCCAAGAAAAACATTAGAATATCTTAAATTACTTAGTATATCCTCTAATGGCAGTCTTAACCACAGCAACGCCCTTTCTTTGCAAAACTAAGCTGTCTGAACCAAAGGAAAGTTTCTATTCATCACTCTCTAAACCCAGACAGTGATTCAACACATTGCAAAAGGAAGTGATTAATTGCACTCACCAACGCATTTGATGCCATTGCCAACCCAGCCTTCTCTGCAGCTGCATTTGAAGCTTCCTGGGATATTAAAGCAAGAGGCATGCGCATTGCAGTTGTGGGCATCAATCTCGCACTCGTCCACGTCTATTGTGATAGAGAACATAAATAATTATGAAAAGGAGGAATTGGAAAATCAACCAGGGTGGCTAGAACATTGTGGCTACACATCATTTGACATAATAAACTATTTCAATCTAAAGTTGTGGTAACTTAAGGCAATACAAACACAACACATGGAAATGCATGGTAATTACTGTATGTATAGATGTTGCCTTAAACAACATATTTAAGGAGTTTTCATGGAGCGGCTCGCGGCACTTTGAAGGGACGGCACATGCATTCAGATTGGCCGGAGTGCCCAGTCTGGGTGTTCCGAGGCAGAGTGGAAGTCTCTGCCTGCTCTCTCCAATCTGGCAACCCCGTGCTGGATTGAAGAGAGGCCAGAGCACATGTGTGTTTGGCAAGCCCGAGACAGCTGGCCAAACATAAAAGCGCACTGAGGGGGCGTGCTGTGCACTCCCCCTTTGTGCTCGTCACAGCTCCATGACGTCACCACTTTTACTATAAAACGATAATAAACTTTGTTTATTATCGTTTTATAGTAAAAGGTTTGCAGCTGCTGGCAAGGAGGTGACGCTCCTCCGCCATAGTGGAGAAGCAGCACCTGGAGTTTTCATGTGTGTAAATCAGTGTAGAAACATATATGTATGTGATCTAAGAGTTGCACACTTATGGATACCATAATACACTTGTTCTATCTATCTATCTATCTATCTATCTATCTATCTATCTATCTATCTATCTATCTATCTATCTATCTATCTATCTATCCATCTATCTGTTTCAAATGTATATTATACACACAATACTTCTGCCAAAAAACGTGAAAACATTTAAACATGTTAAAATCTCTTTAACTCAATGCTTCGATGTGTGTATCTTGTACAAAAGATGTTGTGTATTAATATGATAAACTTTTCTATATGGTTGTAAGGTAGATACGTAGTCAAATTTTATCCAATGAAAAGACTTACATCATTAAGTGATTATAAAAGACTGCCATTCAGCAACAATCCCATTATTAGTTTTTTGTACATGTATGATAATTAGCAAAACGCCTCTATGTTAAAACCTTATTTCTGGATAAAAAAAATATAACTGGCTGGAAATTCCTCAAAGCCT
Organism: Pleurodeles waltl; assembly: GCF_031143425.1. Classification (NCBI taxonomy): domain Eukaryota; kingdom Metazoa; phylum Chordata; class Amphibia; order Caudata; family Salamandridae; genus Pleurodeles; species Pleurodeles waltl. Next base: position 712,397,794 of record NC_090436.1, read on the forward strand.
AACAAATCTAGGCCCATATTTATACTTCTTAAGGGACGTACTTGCACCATTTTTTTACGCGAAAGAGGCGCAAACTTACAATACAATTGGGGCATATTTATACTCCGTTTGCGCCGAATGTGCTTCACAAATTTTGACGCACATCTGACGCAAACCATGCACCATATTTATACTATGACGCAAGACTCCGTGAACATCAAAATTCCTCTGTATGCGTCATTTTTTGATACGGGAAACCGCCTTGCGTTAATGACATGCAAGGTAGGCGTTCCCGCCCAAAAAAATGACTTTAAGGCCTGTGCGCCTTATTTATACTCCTGCGTCATTTTGACACAAAGGAGGGGGCAGGCCTTAAAAAACAGTGCACAGCCTGATGTGTGCCATTTTTTAATGCCTGGGTGAGGGCAGGCGTTAGGGGACCTATGGGCTCAATTCGATGGTCTCTGACCATGGAAGCAGTCCAGAGGTGCCCTTCCCTGCCCCCAGGGACAGTCCCCTGCCACCTTCGCGCACCCCTTGATGGGGGGACCCATCCCAGGTAAGTACAGGTAAGTTGAGGTAAGTATTTTATTTTTATTTTTTTAAAGTGGCATGGGGGGACTAACTTTGGTCCCCCTACATGCTGCTGTGCCCAATGGCCATGCCCAGGGGACAGAAGTCCCCTGGGCATGGCCATTGGGCAAGGGGGCGTAAGACAGGAGTAATTTCAATGGGGGTTGTGCGTCATAAAATGGCGCAAGTCAGGTTTGAGCCATGATTTTTAACTCTAACCTGACTTGCACTATTTTTTGACGCACAACCCCCATTTTCCCCTACGTCGGCGCTGCCTGGTTTGAGCCTTTTTGTTTTACTCTGACCAGCCCACAGCGCCGGCTAACATCAATCCTTAAATAAGGCGCCCGCATGGTGCGTAGGAATGGTGTTAGCCAGCGGTAAAAAAAATTACGCAAACCAGCACCTGCGCTGGTTTGCTTCAAAAAGTATAAATATGGGCCAATTGTATTTTGTAAGATTTGTAAGTTTGCACAGCTTTTGCGTCAAATGCGGTGCAAAAAAAGTATAAATATGGGCCCTAGTCTCTTAACAGACTAGAATAAAAGTTCAACCATGCATTATAATTGAATGTGCTAAGAAAGCATCAACTGAGACAAAGAAGGTAAAAGTGATAAGATAAACTAACATTGTAAAATCATTAATCAGCAAAATGTCTGCACCACATGGACAAGGGTATCTATTAAATGATCTAAAAAGGGAGTAGTGCAAAGGGGGATAAAATAATGTGCGTGCACACGGACCAAGAGGCACCATATCACTGACATACCTGTGCATCCCGTGGTCCCCTTTTTGACAGAATATCCGGTCTGGCAGTGGCAGATGAAGGATCCTTTGGTGTTTTCGCACTCTCCAAACATGCAGATATTCGGGTTCAAGTCACACTCGTTCACATCTGTAAGGACACATGGGACAGTTACTTTCTGTGGCAGAATATCAAGTGGGCACCACAGTCGTTTCTACTCTGATAAAATGCAAGTTACGCCCTCCCCCTTACAGCTGGCCCCAAGTTACGCCCTTCCCCTTACAGCTGGCCCCATATGTCAAACAATGCATTTGAGCTTTGCACTCTTTGCATTCCTGCATATACTTTGTTTCCTTGTATTCACCAGTGTGCCATAACACAACAAGATAGTGCTTGGGGCATGGGCCGGTTGCAATGCCACACACATTAGGTCACAATGCTTCTAAAGGTTACCGGGCTGTGCCTTTAGAGTATTTATCTCTGTGCAGATGAACATATCTCAAACAAAAGCATAAAAAAGTGCACAGTCGGATTTTATCACCTGCATTGGACAAAGTACACGCAGGATCGAATTATGTGAATATAGGCAAATAAACCAATCACATTCACGTCTCATCTTTCAAAACGTTTCCTGAATATCACTGTATCTAAAGAGGATGTAGGAGTCTGGAAGCCGTTAGCAGGGTTGGCAAACGGGTGGACATCAAGGTGGCTATGTCTAGAGCAGTTCTGGTACCATCTTGTGAGGTTGGTCGAATATCCTGAGGTTGATTCTGCTGTTGCTGTCCTATGATTCAGTAGGTGACACAGTAACCAATCTTCAGCATGGCTCAATGGGCATCTGGGTCCTAAAATTAGCCTGCCTGACATCATAGGCATCATGGATTTAAAACGGCTTTGAAAGGGCTGATTAGGCCTAGAAGCAGCATGCTGCTGTTAGATAAAAAATATTTCTGGCACTGGAGTTTGTACTAGCTGGCGGATCTAGTGCTTAGGCATGGTATTTCTATATGTAATATAATTCCTCTTGTACAACGGGGTTAATTCATGGATTCTGATGAAACTGGAAGTATTCTTTGTTTGAGTCTATTCCATATTCAAATATTTATGGCATAAGCATCGATGGACCTTGTAGCAATCCAAGCGTCAATTTTGTCATTTGTTGTACTACAGCTAACTAGCATTATTGCCCAAAAAATATTACTTGTAGTGAAGTGCAGTATGTCTTTGACTATATTCTTTCACTTGTACTCGTCATAAATAGAAATACACTTTGATGTCAATTTATGAATTGTCCACAGTGTCTTTATGCCAACGCCAAATTCATCATCTGTCTATACAGAGACAATGTAGACATGGGACCTGGTAAATGCAAATGCCAATCTAAATTTTAAACCTCTTGAAAAGCTTCATATTTTGGTTTAAAACTTTAGAGATTATATTTGACAAATTATATTGCATTAAGTATTTGGATATTTAAACTTTCCAGGTTTTTAGTGTGAACAGATTGCCTGAGGGTATCAGAGCTCTGTGGATTTTCTGTGGATGCCTGAAGGGGGGCAATTGGGAGAGGCACTTTTGAATAAGTACATATGACCATTGTTTGAAAAGATTTAAAGCCTGATTATGAGTCTGGCGGTCTGAGGGCTGCCAGACTTGTGGTGACGATCGGACCGCTGTACTTCAGGCGGTCTGACCACCACATTGCAACCATGGAGAGCGAACCTGCCAGGGAACCATCGTCCCTGCCAACAACATGGTTCCTGAAGTGCAGATGGTTGACGGTGGTCTGAATTGGCCACAGGGGGGGCCTTGCACTGCCCATGCACTGCACTGCCATGGCATGGGCAATGCAGGCCCCCCCCCACCTAGCAGACAGTACGCATTCCGATGGAACTGGTGTGCTACAATATTGGCCTTGGCTCCCTTAAAGGAGCCGAGACCATATTGTAGCACTGTTCCCGCTAACGCATAATACAATGCTCCCACCTGTCAGCCCAGTGGGAACATTGTAATACACTTTGGGGGGACGCCACCGGTAAGATGGTGGCATCCTCTTCACAGCTTTGGCAGTCTGCTTTTAGGACCGACAAAGTCGTAATCAGGCCCTTAGATTGTTCTACTAATAGATACCTATTTCCTGAAGCTGTTGGGAAAAGACACAAGCAGGGCAGTCATTTGTTAGTGCTCAGTCCCACCCCCAGGAACAAACGGGTAGAAAATCCATAAAGTCCATCTCCAATAGATGTCCTGGTCCCTGTTCATGTCGCTGTCATCAATCAATCAATGCATTTGTAGAGCGCACTACTCACCCTAGAGGGTCTCAAGGTGCTTGAGGAGGGCGAGGAGGGGGGAGCTGCTAATGCTCGAACAGCCATAAATGACATGAATTACATCCCAATGACTCCAGACAGAGGAGACATGGGGACCTATATCCTCCTGGACCTCTCCACAGCATTTGACACAGTCTCCCATCCCATTCTCACCCAATTCCTAGACAACATTGGAATTCAAGGACATGCACTTTGATGGATCTGCTCCTCCCTCACTGGAAGCACCCAGTCTGTAAGCCTTGCATTGTAGACGTCAGGTGCCTGTGACCTCATCTGCGGAGGTCCGGAAGGATACTCCATGAGCCTGACCCTCTTCAACTCTTATGATCCCTCTGGCTAGCATCATCTGCTCTCACAATATCAACGTCCTCTCCTACACCAACAACATGCAACTTATTCTCTCTCTCATGGGCTAGACTGCATGACTGAAACCACCTACTGGATGAACACTAATGGTCTAAAGCTGAATACTGACAAGAATGAAATCATGATCTTCAAGAAGAGCACATCACTGTGTAACCCCACCTTGTGTCCAATAGACCTAGGACTGACACATACCCCCACCACTCACCTCCAGAACTCAGGATCATCATCGACAGCAAAGTCAACGGGAGCACCCAAAACAAAGCCATCACTGCCTCATGCTTCCATACCCTGAAGATGCTGAGGAAGATTTTCAAATGGCTCCCAACCAGCATCCAGAAAACAGTCACACATGTCCTCCTCATGAGCAAGCTGGACTACTTTGGCATCCTCTATGCCAGAATCAAAACTCACCAGTAGGCTGCAGACCATTCAGAACTCATTGTCAGATTCACTCTCAACATCCCATGCACCCTTCACATTATATTACCCCTGAAGAAGCATCACTGGCTCCTCGATCTCAAACGAGCACAATTCAAACTCCTCACTCACACTTTCAAGGCACTACAGAACATTGGACCATCATATCTCAACAATGCATATGTTTTCACAAACCTTCCAGACACTTCTGCTCATCTGGATTTCTACTTGCACAAATACCAAGCATAGGGGAAAGTAGATCCGGCAATCAAGCCTTCTCCTACATTTCGCCTAAAGCGTGGAATGACCTGCAGCTACTCATCAAAGGCTCCTCCTCACTTCTTGAATTCTGCAAGAAGTTGATGATCTGGTTTTTCTAATAGTCCCACTAGGCCCTAAGTGTGCCTAGACTCACACCTGCTCAGCGTCAGGATAGGATACAAATCTGCATAAAACATGACATTGAAGTTTGTGATGAAGCAGGAGCTGTGAGAGCATCCACATGTGTCAAAGACCTTATATCATTAAACTCCTGGGAAAGCTGCCTGGAATTTTCATGAAGAGGGTACATTCATTAGTAGGCATGTGACTAGATAATTCTTGATTTCCAGGGTGATTACAGCAAATTACAAGATAGTGATTCACTTCACAAGCATGCATTTGATAGCTGTCCACTGTCACCTACTACAAGGTTATACATGGTCTCCTTAATATGAATTTAAAACATATTGAAACAATGGAATAGTATTTTAAGAAGACTGGGTAGGTTTATATTTCTGTTCAGCAATGACATTTATGGGTTCTCTATTCTGGACATAGCGTTGCTTGGGTAACATTGCTACAGCCAAACAGACCTTTGAGTGGCAAAACTTAAAATTCAGAGGCCAACAGTAATGTCCTGAAGGATGCATATTAACCATAAGCAGATACAAGTAAAATATGTATAGCCATTAACAATTTGTCGTATTTTATGGTTCTAATCTTCTTGTTAAGATTTTATAGTGAACAAATACCCCCACCTACATCCAATAGGCTGATGAGGAGGAGGAACTGGTGGGGGGAGGGACTTGGGGGATGGGGCTTGTGGAGAGAGGGAGACAAGAGGGGAATGGTGGAATGGGGAGGGGTGAGTGCGTATACTTTTCCAGGAATGATCAGTCCATAGAAGAAGTCAGGAAATAATAGCTCGCATAAGGGATAGCATTCAGCCCCAGTCTCCAGGTAGGGGTGAGGATTCAGTTGCTGTGAGTTGAAGGACCCATAAGTATCGGGGGCAAAAAGACACAGGTTGCCCACATTTTGTCAAACTGTGGCAGGGTGCTCTCTAAGGCTGTTGTGAGAGTTTCCATCCCCATAGGATCCCACAGTTTGTTTAGGCAGTCAGAGTGGATTGGCATTTCATCTGTGCCCAGTTTAGCTAGAACCACCCGTTTCAATGTGCAAAGGGTGACTGTCATCGCTTTCCACCTTCAGGACTGTAGGGGATATACCAATACTTTGGGTAAGCCCAGTAAAATGTAGCTTTAGAAAAGGGGAAGCTCCGTGCAAAAGATTCCATAAGTATTGTGTAGGATTTCTTCCTAGTATCAATGTAACTTGACGCATCACCAAAGGAAAAGAGCGAGCATGCCAGTCTCTCTGCAGGAGCACCAAACTTTGTCAGAAGTGTCCAGCTTCCATGCTGCCATTCTAGCTGGGGTGTAATACCAATAATGGGCAATCTTGAGTAGGGTTTCCAGCCCAGCCAAGGACTGGGTGAATGACCAAGTTCTACAAAGTATGTCAGCATATTCCTTATGTGTGAAGGTGTGTTTGAGCTCATCTTCTCAACTAGTTTGTGCTGGGGATTTAGTCATCTTGATGGCTTTGTTCAAAAAGCTGTATAAGTCAGAATGCAGTTGCTTGCCATTAGTGCGAGTGACTATCGATTTATTGAGAGGAGTTGATCTGCATCTAGCATGTGGATGGATGTGGGGCCGGGTGACCAAATGACAGACAGTGGTGTATCTCCATTCTTTTGGCTTGGGAGGCCATAGGAATCTTGCAGCTGGTCAAAGGTATGTAGGCCATTTTGGTCAAACAGGTCATCGAGCATTCTGCAGCCTGCATCTTGCCATGCTTGATACTCTTTTCCTGACTGGGCTGGTGGGAAGTCATTGTTGCCAATCAGTGGCATGAGTGGAGACAGAGGTGAGAAGAGCTCCTTTTTTACTTGTACCTTGCCCCATGCCTCCAGAGTTGCTTTCACTACTGGGGAGATATAAACCCATGGTGACCTATGTTTCTTGAGGAGCAATTGTATTTTCCATATATGTATGCCTGCCACTGCCTGGTATTAAAAATACTGATATTTTTCCATTAGAGGTCTGGCCCATCTACCATATAACAAAGATGTACATTAAGAAAGTAGTTATCCAGGTTTGGGACTCCCAGACATCCGTCATTGATGACAACAGGATTGATGTGTACTGTCTTTTCCTTGGCCATTTACTTTCCCAAATAAAGCCCTCGATGATTTTCTGAAGCTTATCTAGTAAGTGTGGAAGTGGTTGGAAAGGGAGGGTCTGCATAATATAGAGGATCTGGGGTAAGAGGGACTATTTGCCTGTGGTTCTCCCCATCCATGAAAGACCTCCAGTTCTCCAAGCCTATAGTTCTGAACGTGCAGTGGTCAGCAGGTTAGCATAGTTATGCTTCATCATCTTGCAGAGTGAGGGCAGATATTTAGGTCAAGGTATTGCACCCATTGAGTAGTCCAGGGGAGGGGGTGGGATTGCTCTAGCTGTGCTTTATCTCTAGGTTGGACCTTGAGATTCAGAATATAAGATTTTTGTAGGTTGATGTTGAAGCCAGAGACTTGCCCAAAGGCTTCTAGTTCCTTCAGAACTGCAGGAATTGAAGTATGTGGTTCTTTTGGAATTGCCATGGTCTTGCCTGAATACGGGCACAGCTTGTGTTTGTGCAGCCAGGAGAGCATCCCTCTGCTAATAATTATGGTGGCAGGTGATGATACCCTGGGGCGTGCAAGGGGAGTCTGCAGGGGACCCCTCTCTGTGTGTGCAGTCCAAGATAATGTCTGCCTCCGTAAAGTGTGGTAGGAGTTGTTTAAAGAGGTGAGTGAACAGACCCTCAAGATCGCCATTCTCCACATTAAGGGTAACAACTTTAATTCTAACATTGGATTACTGCATTATGTTTCCTGGTCCTCAAGTTGTGAACAGACAGCAAAGTATCTGTTCCTGAAGGTCCAGGATTGCTCACCTGAGGTTGTCCAGCTCTTCCTCTTTGGCATCACCACTGTCCTCTAGGGCATCTACTCGTTGGTCCAGATCTGTCACTTCCCTCTTAACTTCCTTCATGTCCGCCGCCACTCAGAGTGGCGAAGTCATCCCTCAATTTAGTGAAGAGAGACTTCAGGAAGGAGTGAGTTATAGGGGGCCACTGGAGTCTCACCATTCTGCATTCAGTGGCGGGTGGTCCTAGGTAGTGTATTCACCCATCTGCGGGTGTTGTGGTAGGTCTGGTTTCCTGGTATTAGACTTAGTCACCATATCTTTTAGGGTATCATATTTTTAAGCTTATGGGCTGCCAGTGGTGTTGTGTTTCCAGCTGTGTTGAGCACTGAAAGGTGAAAACAGTGCACCGTGGTGTGTCTATGTAGTCTTTATAATGCCTCACTGTCCATCCCCCTCCAGTGGCAGCCCCACTCACTTGAAAGTGACAGTCTGCTCTGGGCCTGGAGCCTCCCCAATTCTTCTCAAGTTTGCTGCGGGCCCTCAGTCACAGCTACCGTATACCCCACAGGCAAACTCTTTGGCCCCCAGCAGGAGGATGTTTGCGGTCTCTGTCACATTCTCCAGTTGGCATCAGGTGTGCTCTGCATAGCCTTGGTGAGGTAAAGCTGCGGATGACCCCAGGACCCCTGGTCCCTTGCTGCTGTATGCGGCCCTCATGAGGCCCAGACATGCCGCTGGGTCCAGGTTGCGACTAGGAGGGACTTTGCTATGCCTAAGGCATCCCCCTCCAGCCCCTGCAGGATGACTGAGGCAGTCGGGTCGCGGAGGGATGTGGTGTTGCCATTCAGGGCCAATCCACACAAGAATCAGCCCTGATACAGTCACTGCTCAGATGCACGGATGCTTGGTGGCCATCATTTTCCAGGTGCAGCCACAAGGGGATCAGTTGTGGTGGACCACGTCTTGCACTCCTGGCTTCTTGCACAGCTGCAGCAAGGAACAGGACACCCATCAGGCCCCCTTACATGTCCATAAAGTTTCAGGCAGCCTTAGCAACCAAGGGTTCAGTTTGGTGGGCAGGCACTGCGGAGGCCGGCAGAAGAGCTCCTACGCAACCGTCATCTTGGACACACCCCATTTGTTATATGTTAGAAACAGTGGGGCTTTTTTGCAAGCCCTTTGTGCCACCATTGCATCATATGTTTTGATGCAGCGGTGGCGCAAAGCAGTCTCCTACATTGCACCCCATTAACAAACTTGCGCAATGGGACCATTGCGCTAGTTTGTAAAGCCTTGTGCCACATTATACCTGCGACAGGTATAATGTATGCAAGATAGGCATTTCCCCATTAAAAGACACACATAACTGGTGCAGTGAAATCTACATGATTTCACTGTTCCATTCTGCGCCTTCACAGTGTCAATTTATTAATACCTACTCAAAGCAGGCGTTAAAGTTATGATGGACTTTTTAACATTGGACCCCCCTCGCATTTCTGGAGTAGCATGATTTTTTTATGCGAGTCCAGCAATGCGTTGGTTTAGCACCGCAGCTGTCAGATGTTCTGACGCATTGGTGGAAAGAGTCTTAGAGTGTCGTATCATAAATACAGTGCTACCATGGCGTCGTTAAGGGGTCCAAGGCTGGTGCAAGAAAACTGGTGCATCAATTCAGATGCACCAGTTTCTTGTAAATTAGACCAATTAAGTGTACGCGGAGGAGACAAAAGCCTAAGATGCTGACTATGGAACTCCGACACCTTGGTTCCCACATTAGCTTAGACAAAAGAAAATGTGTGATTCTGGGAAAATCGGATTATCTCCCTGAAAGTAAAATTGGAAACGTGTATTGTAAATATGTGCAAGTTAAAACTACAACTACATTATGTTGGCTAATACATGACAAATCCTTTATTTTGTAATTGGATTTTAACTGGCACAGACACCCTAAAAACATGTTCTTGTTAGACTTTCTGATGGGATGGGAAGGTCTCCAAAGGTGCTCTGTTGCTATTTGAATCTAGTTTTGTTATATGTGAAATACTTAATAATCATTAAAAATAGCAAGATATATTATAAATGAAGTTTCAATTTTCAGCACTCACCAATGCATGTTTTCATGTCAAAGGAAGCCATAAATCCATCGTAGCAAAGACAGCGATATTCCCCAGGAATGTTGGTGCATTGACCGCCATCACAGATTTCAGGACTGTCCTCGCATTCATCAATATCTGTAGAAATTATAGCCGCAGTCATGACGCGCATTACACATTTTACTCCTAGCTGACAGTGGTAAATCACACTGCAACTCAAGAACACATTTTAAGGTTAATCTTAAAAGACGTGACTTTTCATAAACACCTCTTTGTAGGATTAATCTTTTAGGTGACCTCTGTGGTAAATTACACATATCTGTATGTGTATTGGACGTTTGAACGGCTTCACATTACATGAAAGAAAAATACATGGAATAAATGTCACAAATAAAGAAACATAAGGCAGAAAAACCTCAAGGAAGCGACTAGCTGACAATCACGAGATCATTAACAACATCTGATCAGACAAGTGCAGTTCCAGCATCAGTTCAAAGGCTATAACCATATTTTGTTGCCCTGAACATGAGAATGCTCTGTTTTATTCGGTGATAAATGTAAATTGTTATGCTCTGACTTTTAAGGATAAGTTTATGCAACATAATCACACCTGCACTTATGTCACTTCACTGGTTCACAGTGAAGAAAAAGTTCATTTCAGAACATTGGGTCAGATGTGCTAATATTGGATTCATTAAAAGTTGTTGTAAATTGCACATCAACACGTTGTGAATTTAGTGAGATTTTGTGATCGACCAAGGCACTCTTCAGTCAGTTTGCGAAATAACCATTCTGAGTGGGGCACAAGAGAACCTACCTCATGAATACTAATGAGGTAAGTCGCAAATTTGGATTATTTCAGTTGGATGCCATCGCAAGGATGGTGGCTTGCTGGGTTGAGCAGACCACCATGTCTGTAATTACATTGAAATAAGGTGCATCTTTTTTCAATGCAGCCCATTTTCCTTATCAGAAACGGGGCTGCATTAGAGGAAACACCTTTTGGAAAAGGTGTTTGCGAGTTGGCAGTGAGTTGGTAATGGTCTCCTGAACCACTGCCTACCCCTCAACAAAGGATTTAACATTTACTAGTGGGAGAGGTCCCAAGTAGACCCCTTTCTCTTTGCAAATGGGTTACTGTCTGTATACTGTCAGTAACTTTTCAATGGTTCGTTGATAGATTGTCTTGCAAATTACAATTTGGAATAGAAGCCCTAAACATGCCTTTTTCAAATGTTGATTTGTTCTGAATTTTAGTACATAGCTAACAGATGTGATTCAGTGAATCACAGGGTTGTGACCCCTGGATGGATTAGTACATCTGGCCCATTGTGCCTTATCCACAAGTCCCTTCTTGGCTGCACCCCAAGATGCCTAATCAAAGTCACCTGGCCAAATATTCCAATAATACATGTAAGACCAGCGACCGTTTGACACAATATCCCCTTGGCTTGAGACCAAACTGACTTAATATTGTTTTAGAGAGGTCTCAAGTCTAACCTTGCCGAATGGCTTGTGGACTATCTGCATGAGGGCAAAGTTTGATGTCTCTATCATACAACTGATATCATAATCCAGCCTAATGTATTTGCTACTCACATAGCCATAAGCGCAAGACTGCCTCATAGCTCCGTGGCCATTCATTGAGGCATTTCCATCTATCCAGATTATCCCACGGCTCCATGCAAGAATTGTACATGCCACTACTATCACCATTGGTTACCCATCTCACTTCACTCGGCATCACTGTTAATTTGTATCTTGCTCATTGCTTCTTCTTTGGACTTTTCATACAAAGTACTCTGGCAGCCAAAATTTGCATGCACATTCCACGTACACCCAAATAAGTAATGTACATCCTGACAAAGATTGTTAAATTCATAACCAATGTTAATTTTATTCAGATCTCACCTGAGCATGTCCTCATGTCTGGCATCAGCGCATATCCATCGATGCAGCTACATTCATAGCTGCCTTCAGAGTTGGAGCATTCATTGTCACAGCCTCCATTCATTATGCTGCACTCATCAATATCTGATGGTAAAAGACACGTTGAGATCACCTTATGTACCCTCCATCCTTAATCAGGAATGAGGCATCACTTCTGCATTTTCTGTCATTGGACACAGTCCTAAATATTGTTCATGAACAGACTGGTATTACAGTACGTGCTGAAGGACAGGAATGACATGTTACTATAGAAAAGGCTATTCTGCCGTGCAGCTTGGTGTGCTCTGTTTTGTGTCAACGCTCATTTCTATTTTTGCAAATAATAGAGTAGTTTTTATATTTAAATATTTTTAAAGAAATAAGTCAAAATGCAATAGTGTTTTTGATTTATCATAAACGTCTGTCACGCCATAATCGCTTGTCAGGTACACAGATTTCAAAATAATATAGACCAGCTCTCCTGGCTTCCTCTGAGTTTTAGGACTAACTCTATGTTTACACAGGTTTATGAGGTGATGAGATTAGGATGTCAGGGATCATTATTTTCGGTGTCACCTGAAGTTACCTTGTGAGTAGGTTAAGTGTGGAACAAAGAAATACCTACCAACGCAACCCTGTCTATCGGGAGTGGCCTGGTACCCCGAGTTACAGGAACACTGATAGGTTCCAATCATGTTAACGCACTTTCCATTCCGGCAGAGATTATCACTTAAGGAGCATTCATTGATATCTGTGAAGGAAACCAGACACATAAAAATATAGCTTAGGACAAGTCTGCAAACAATCATGTAGGCCTTCATTTTCTTTTTTTCATAACTGCAAACAATTTTCTTGCCTACTAATGTGCAAGAGGGGGGCAGTTGTTACACAACCACAGGCATAAACATGCACACATACAAGGCCTTGGTCCTTTTTACTAGTTAGCACTAGTTTTTTGCCCCATAAGAATAATCAGACCCTCAGGAACATTGCAGATCTGTTTTCATGGGTCAGGAGATTTCAGCTTTTGAAAGGAGTTGGTATATCCAGTTAAAACAGTGGTAGAAAATGAGGAATTTTACCCCATTAATACTTCTTTCCTGAGGGAATCTCAGAATCCCTGTTATAACACCTCCCTCATAGTTGAGGGGACCTTGGGTATTGTTAAATCAAGGGTGCAAATTTAACACCGCTGCATCTGGGTCCTTTGGAAGTATGAAACTAATCACACATACCGCAGCCGACCGTAGTCTCGATAAAAAGTGAGGATGGATTTTACATCTTGCCTTGGATCGGAAATTGCGTTCGATACATTTCTGTTCACTACCTTGTTTAGTGATCCAAATGTAGGAGCAAATGCAAAGCCGGTTTTTGATGCTCAAGCAGGCTGAGGAATGAGCATGCATCATCAAGGATTTTTAGTCTAACATCATCATTTTCCTCTAAGACTGATACATTTGAAGTTTAAAGTGATGAACTCAAAAAGGAAAAAAATCAACAATCTGCTTTGTCTTACTGGTGCCATTCACAAGTCAGGTACTGCAACTAAATCTAATACTGGGTCGTTGAGACTCACCGATGCAAGCATCGCCTGAAGTTGACAGTTCATGTCCCGGTGGGCACTCGCACTGAAAGCTTCCTTCTGTGTTCACACATTCTCCACCCCTGCAGAGCAATGGGTTCCGTTCACACTCATCAATATCTGGAAACACAGAAAAAAATAATCCGTTGATAATATGAATCCCTGCCTGGAAAATGGTGCGATTCCTTGTCTTTGTCACTTAGGGTAATTGTACAGTCATGTAAGCAATTGTAGTTGTCAGTACAATCAGATTGTGCACCTCTGCATCACCCTAAATAACGGGGGAACAAAAACGCTGTGAGCTGTTTTACTGTCAATCTCAAAGAAAGTCAATGGAACCATTTAAGTTAATGCTCAAGCTTTCAAATACGAGCACAGTATTTTTACAATACTTTTGAGCTATAAAAACTGAGCAAAATAAGTGTGCAATGTACTATTACTCAAGAAAAACCACATATATTATACATGGCTTAGCATGCTTTCCTCAGGTCATATTGCCTATTATGCCCCGGGGTACATCAGGTGAGCGCCCGCTTTTTGCGTCCCAGGGGTGTAGATTTACAGTACATACCATAAGTACTTGTGTGGGTCATTCTATAATACAGATAGCACCAGCGCTATCGTAAGGGGTAATTCTCCCATCTGAATGGGGGAATGGCCCCATGCAGTTGAGGGAAACACTTTTCCTATGAACCCGTGACATTTAATAGACGTGGACACAGTGGCAAGGAGGCCATCACGAGTTGCACTGAGTGTGTGCTACAAAGAGTTGGTGCACAGTCACTGCGCCTGCCCGAAAGCACTCTTTGAAGGAGGGAAAATGGGGTCTTGTGCGCGCACCCCAGACACACTCCTGCAAACGGGTGCAGTCACTCACTGCACCCACTTGCATTGAGATCTCTGCCCCATCACCCTTGGCCGGGTCCTGCTTGCACGTGAAAGAGGGAGCAACTGCTTTAAATATCGGCTCCACGTTTCACTGGTACACCGTCCCCATGGCGGGCACAGGCTAACGGCTGCCCTGCGAGCATATGCAATAGTGAGCAGTGTTTCTGTTAGTGCCTGGTGTACCTCTTCAAAAGTGCGCCTTAGAGCAAACAGATACAAAGCACCCAAAGTATACGATTTTAAATATGAGTAGTCCTTGCTGCTATATCACAGCAGAGGATACAAAACGAAGTTGTTTTATTTTGCGGTTAAGGCACTAAGGGAAGCGCTTACTCCTGCAGTGTATCCGGCCTCGTCTGAGTCTTCAAATACCCCAGCAGAGAGGCAGAATGGTGCCTGATTCTACAATCTCTCCTGCCCTCTCCTACCTCTCTCGGGTTTCTTCAGCCCCAAAGGAGGCTGGGAAACCTGGGTGGTGACCTGCGTTGCATACCATTCTCTCCATCAGCCATGGCTCTGCTGAGACTTGCCAGGGGACTAGCAGGCCATGCTGCAGCTCTCTTAGAGCTGCTGCTGAGGAGGAGAGGGGACAGGAAAGATAGTGAGGGAGGGCAGGAGGACACCAAGTGTTACTTTTTATATTTGGAAGGGAGAATGGAGAGAGGATGATGTGTGGCGTGCCACCAATTTTTCTATTATAATTGAGGAGTGGAGAAGGGAGTCCTGCTGAGGGTGATGTGAGTAAGGACAGGACACTGGTTGGTCCATTTTTTATTATTTTGGGGGGGGTGTGCACAATGAGGGTAGTGTGGGAAAGGGGCAGGATGCCAGGTATTATTTGTAATTTGGTGGGGAGGGTAGAGATGTCTACTGGGTGAAGCAAAGGGTGGCAGGACATCAGGTATATGCTATTTTTCATGTACTTGGCATAGGACCGGGGGCTGGGATGTGAGGCCTTGTTACAGATGACTTTCCAGTGATTACATGACCCCCATTGCACTGCATGTTTGTGCAGCGGCAGAGGATTTTGGGGAAGCCATACATAGCATAAAAATGCAATGGGCAACAGGATATTTTTCACCCCAGGTTGTGAGTGACTACAAAGACAGCTTTATTCTTGCCTATTTGAAGTATCTCAGAACACGTTAGCTAAACTCTTCCCCTCTATTCACAGTCACCCACCTTATAGTCTATATATTGTTGCAGGAGTAATTTGTGCCATTGTAATAGTTACATTTCGTTAAAACAACTACTGGGGGCTTATTCTCTCAAAAGGGACAATACAGACAATTTAATAACAAAACCTGTGGAGCTTTTGAAAGAGTATGGGTAAAAGGCTATGTTTAATCTTGAAGTTTGATTATTTTGGAAATCAATGGTAACAACCAAAGACTACAATTATCTAGAGAACAGGAAAGCATAATTCAATTTTATAGTAAATGTGGAGGCAATCACTCCACTCGCAGGTTCTTGAATATGAAAATGAACCCATATTCATAATTTTATCATTGAAGACAACTCATAAGGCCCGATTCTTAGCTGTGCAGGAACACCGATACATTACCTGTGCGCCCAGAATTACCAATAACAGGTTTATTTGTAATTCTAGGCTATGGATTTGAACCCAGAGAGAGGGGACCTAAAGAAATGGGGAATTACAGTACTACACCCGTCTCCTGTCGTAATTCCCAATATTTTTGCCATTTTGCACCAACAGCAAAAAGTTGTTTCATTATTCGGGACTCCTGCCCTGTCCCTTAGAGTTACTGCCTTTGCTTAGCACCCCCCTCCCATCTTCAGGGTCTCATTCCTTCCCCTGGGTTGCCTCCTGCCTTGGAGTGACATTCCTATGCCAGGGCCACCTTTCATATGATGAATACATTAAGATCTCCCCTCTCCTTCACAGTTACCTTTCATGTTTGCTTCTCTTAAGAGCACCTTTCCCTTGGGACCACATATATCTTTCACGCTGCTGTTTCTTCTTGCTCCTCCCTGACAGTCAAATCCTGAGCTGTTTTACACACCCTAACCCTCTTCTCCAGGTGAATGCTCTGGGGGCCCAGTTCAGGGGCATGCACTTTTATGAGGACCAGTCTGTGTCTGAATGCAGCCTTCTGAGGTCCCCACAGCGCATTGCAAAAGTATTCGATGTGATATGTGCCACATGACATATGGCTTGGGTGGTACACTGTCACATGCACTGTGCCCTCACTCTTGTTGCCCCTATCTTGTGCCAGCCCTACTTCAACTAGATCCCTTATCTATGAAAAACATTACAAACTGATTGACTGCATGGCCGCAAATATACCTTTTGAGTTAACATAAGCTATTGTGTTGCATCAAAAGACATTTGTTAAGCAGTCATTGGTACCATTTTGCATTAATTCCCCTAAACGTCCCCAAGCACTGCTATTAAAGTCTGTTCTCTTTTTCCCCATCCTCAGCTGTGTAATTATATAATCACCATTACATGCTGGATATGTAGCATGTTAGTTCCTTGGTTTACTGTTTTTTTGTCCTTCATGTGACAAGCCTATCTTGAAGGGCCATGTAAGTATGAGAACTGAAGCAGCATAGCACAAGAAGTTACATAGCTGTAGAGGCGGTCCTGAGAAGGGGCAAATTGAAAGGTTCAGCCATTATTTGTTACCTGGGTCGGCTTTAGGGTGATGCGACTGGTGCGCGGGGGCTACCCTCAGGGGGTGCTGTGTTTCGAAGTAGCTTATGTGTTTAAAAGCAACAGCTGCAGAGTTCTTTGTGTGTTGGACAGTTTTCAGGCAACAAGAAAAATATCAAGATAACTGTGGTGAATACTATTCTTCCTAGAGGGAGATCTGTTTTGTCTAGTGGTAGTTTTGATTCATCATAAAGTAGCACAGAGACTTAATATGCCGGCTGCAAATAAAATGTACCATGCAAATGGAACTGTATTTTATGAAGCTAGTTCAGTGTGCTTGTCACGGAGATCCTTTTGTTACTCCCAGTTCATACTTTACAATCCTAATGTAGCACAGTGACCTATGAACTGCCATCAAAGAGCTAAATGCAAACTGCAAGGCATAGGATTGGTACCGTATGATTTCTTCTAGTCTTTCATTATCTTTATGTTGTTAAAAATGGGTTAGTTTGGGTAGAAATGCATTGTTATTGGTAAAGTCAACCTCAACCACTGTGGTATAGTTGTTTTAAATACCAGAACCTGTACTTCTCCAGACCAATCAAACTTAAAATATACTGGTAGTAGTATTGATGTTATATGATTCCTACACCTATTAATCCACATTGTCTTATGTAACATTTCCTATAGACTGATTTACACACATATGATTAATTATCTATGTATAATGTGTGTGTGTGATGTAAAGTGCTCTGACACCCTATACTAGAATCCGTATCAAATGCATGAGAGAGAGGAGCTATGTAGAGATGAGGGGCACTGTTGGTTGGGGGGGGGGAGCGTAGTGAGGGGATCCGTGGAGAAGTTTACCATTGGGGACCACAAAAGATTGTTGCACCATGCGCCACCAGCACTAACGATGGTCCTGGTTGTTATTAACATTTTCTAAAACACACCAGAATTGTAGCTGATTTCAGTGTGTTTGGGTAATTATTCTTCAGCCAGTATAAGTACAGAGCAGTTGCTTCCTAGTCGTCCCAAAGTAGCATCAACCAAAAGTAAATGACTTACACAAACGCAGGTGAGAGGGCTATGCTAGTATTTAGTAAATCTTGCTTTTTAACTATTACCTAAATCTTTGACTGTCACAGTGATTTTCTTGGTTTGCCTGCAAAATCATCTAACAGCTTTAGGTGTTATTCCCCTGGCATTTTAATTGCCACAACCTCTTGCCACTGCCCTGAGCAAGAGTTCATTGGTCCAACGTTGATGTGCATGGATCCCAATATTTGTCAAACCATAGGCCTTATGAAAAAGGAGAAAAGTCCAAATTCCTCATTATGTCAGGCCTGCATATAAGACAAGTGCCTGATGGTCTAAATTTTTACTTTGAAGTGTATGCGCGAACGAAAGACACTTACCCATACAGTTCTTCATCATCATGAAGCCGCTCTCGTAACCCTCAAAGCACTCGCATTCAAAGCTGCCTGGGGTATTTACACATGTACCACTTCCGCAGAGGTCGGGTGAAATACGGCATTCGTCAATATCTAGATGGATGAAGAAAAATACACATCACATGGAGGTCGATGTACTCTATGCACATGCATTGTATTGTAAAAGCATCTGTAAAAATGTTCAAAGAGTGCACAAAATTAGTAGGTCCAACAATCTTACAGTGAGCAGTTTTTTGAAGATTGAATATTGCAAATGTCAGCATAGTCTCAACTAACAATTACACCGTTGTTTTTGGGGCTACTTATAGCAAGCATAATGGTAAATGGTGAATTATTAGTAGGGGTGGGTGAAGACTTCCGCTCAGCAGGTGGAATTCGTGGACTTTCCCCCACTCAGCACTCTGTGCAGAGTTCCAAAAAACTCAGCAAAGTGACATAGAGCATAGTTTTTTATCTTGCTCGCCAACATTAGGTTGGTGAACAAAAGAAATTGCTACGTTGGTGAGCATGAGCAAGATTTCTGAACGCGAGTGGTTGTGGTAGGCCGTGACCGTTCATGGTGAGAAAGCTGCTGCTCGCCTTGAAGAAGCTGTCGCTCGAGTAGAAAATCTACTCAAGCAGCAGAAAGAAGTTAGCGCCCTCTGGCGCTCTGTGTGATGCAATTTGCGCTGATTTTACAGTATGGGAGAAACTCCTGTGCTGAAAATCAGCGCGAACAGTACAACTTACCCAAACTCCGCCATTCAAGTTTTTTGGCACTTTGTGGAGTTCTGCATCAGCATCAGCAGAACTCCGCAAACTCTGCCCAGGCCTAAATATTAGTTTATTCTAATAGATTTTACACATAGTACATCATAACTGCAATAATACAGCTACACAGCAATAACAATATAAACTTGTTTACAGATTGATTGGTTCCCCAATCAGGCAGATTTGCAGAACATCATAGAACAGAGCTCATTTTATGGGTCTGAAATATAAAGCGGTAAATGCACCTTGCCAGAATTTGAACCTGCAGGCTGTGCACAGACTGCTACAGCAGATGTGATCACTCAAAGGGCTGTCTTATTGACTTATGCCCTTAAAATACCTACCAGAACAATGACACCTTTTTCTCATCAGCTCACATTATTTCATGGTCCCAGAAATCTCGATGCACACGTTCGTCTCTTTATTTCAAACTTTGCACCCTGCAGCATGTGACAATACTGGAAAGTGGTCAGTGCCTAATTTAAGCTGGTGGTTTTCGGTGGAGGGCACCAGCGCTTATTTTTGGGGGCTGGTACTTATTTTCTGCATCAGGCATTTACTGCAAGCAAAAGACACATATGGGAAAGATGGAGGAAGAGAATTACGGAAAAGTGCACAAAGGGAGAAAGCAGAAAGCTGCAAGAGTGAGCTGAAGGGGCAGGGAGTGACTGTAAATGGGATAAAGAGGCCCGAGATTATGCCACCTCTGTATTCTGTGCTCGCAGATTTAATTGCAGTAGCCACTCTCAGAGGCGAGCTTTGGGCACCCGCATGTTTCTATTTACAATTTAAGTGCTGAAAGTGGTATAAATATATTTAAAATAACTCACCCATCAGTAAGAAATTTTAGCTACTGTTCACTCTGCACTTAATATTATTCAACACGGACCCTGCACTGCAAAGTTGTGAAGATAAATAAAATAGAAATCAGTATATCTCATAGTCTTCGAACTTTAATGTCTCAGGTCCTATTAGATAATTTTTTTGTGTGCTCTGATAGTTTCAACATAGGCCTTATCATAATGTCTTCAGAGTCTACGCCTAACCGGTTAAGTATAAATAAGGTGGATTATTCTGACAGTGAAGACGTAATAGTGGATGCTATTTCCACTACACCTAGTAACTAACATAAGAAATCACTGCTTACTGCCTTGCAGATTCCATGCTATAATTTGTCACTACTGTTGAGGGAGGCGAGGGACAGCATGAATCACTTGTCTTTACCTCTTCTGAATTATGCACCTTTCCCACACACAACAACGGTATTAAATAGCCTATCACAGTCTGCCCTTCTGCACTCACCTGTACAGTTCCTTTCTTCCATATCCAATGCGAAACCGCTGTTGCACCGGCACTTGAAGCTTCCAATGGTA
The DNA here is from genome assembly GCF_031143425.1 of Pleurodeles waltl. Classification (NCBI taxonomy): domain Eukaryota; kingdom Metazoa; phylum Chordata; class Amphibia; order Caudata; family Salamandridae; genus Pleurodeles; species Pleurodeles waltl. The sequence continues at coordinate 712,418,132 of NC_090436.1, forward strand.
TTCCTGCATTTGCCATAGGTGCAGATACCAGGGAACACTTTACATTCATTGATATCTGTAGGGGAAAGATAAAAAATACATAATTCATAAAACTATCCACACCTCTTTGCATATGGTGCACAGGAAAGTACACTAATTCAACATAGTTCACTACCACAAGACATGAAAGAAGAAATGCCTTAGTGTTTACACGGCCGCTTCAGGGGTGTGCAAGTGGTGCGGGCAACTGATTCTAACATTCATAGCATTATTGCTCACATTCACTTAATGAGCTGATCTCTTTTATACAAAACAGTATACTTTAGGCCACTGGAATTATGCTGCAGAGAAGGACCACCATTATGTGGCAGGGTTGACTAAATGATGTGACACGAAAAGAAAATGTATGTGGAGTAACGCATCTCATTTTGTGATGACATTACTTCCTTATTCGCCATTTTTTGATACAGGATAATTATGTCTGGGTAAAGTTTTCATATTATTTGTGGCAGCTTAGTACCCAGATACATCAATAAGCAGCAGAAAGGGAACCAGTCACCTTTTGCAAATGGCGTTGCACGGCAACATTTATAACTTTTGATCGGTTTGAGCTAGAAAGTAAAATCTGCAGATATGCAGCAAGTGATGGACATGTTAAAAATGTGACAATTTCATAATTATGCGAAAAAGGCTGCAGACGAAAAATTGCACCATTCTAGTGCCCATAAATATATTGAATCAAAACAATAAACTACTGTATGTTTCAGTATATGGTGATTCATGATCTCTCCTACTTTACCTTTATAGAAGGGGCGACCAGTAAGAACGTCCCCTCTGTTGGAAAAGCCAGGACCCCGAGGACACAGGATTTCATATTCTTTGTCACCAGGCCTTGGACATTCCTCACAGTCTGAGCCCCAGGCAGCCCCAACCGCGCAGCAGCAGGCGTCCATGCGGAACCTCCCAGGCACAGCGTGAATACACTCATCTTCATCCCACTGATAGTAGCATGTCTCCATGCGGATATCTGAAAAAACCCGCAGTCTTACAACATAGCCCAGAAAATCTCCAGGGGAGCAGAATATTTGAAAGTGCATTTGAATATAACTAAATCACTAATGTGGAACATAGAAATCAACATATCTTTAAATGTATTTATATATTGTTTTTTTAGACCAACAGTTACTGGGGGTGTAGCAGGTCATGGAACAAGGAATAGGAGATAAGCAACAAACATAACACCTATACGATAATGTACACCACACTTCAAGCTTGGTATTGAATCCTGAAATCGCTCAAAGATATTTGTGTTTTGTAATGATTTTTTTTTTTCTAGAATGCATGACGTCTGTTGTCCAAAAAACGTGTTTTTTTCTTTTCCTGCAACCCACAGGCTATTGTGCGTCCTAAACGATTCCCATCACCGCTGTCTGCAACATCTGCTGCATTTACTATCATGTAAGCTGACGGCAAGGTTATGGCACAGGAGTGCCTCAGCAGATGTATTCAGCTCCTGGTCTGCCCTTCTGACAGCACATTTAGGTTTTGTCTGAGACCTTCTTTGCACAGCAGGGTGAGTCACAGAGCAAATGTTTCATCCTTGAACAGTCCCGCAAAAATAGTAATTTCCTTAGTAGTATTAGCAAGCCAACGGTCTAAAGTTTCAAACAGTTGTAGGCAAAACCGCATATCGCAGGGTATACGTTACCATTACTTACTGAGTAATAGGCACATCAGATATGCCCAAAGATTACTGAGTGATGACGCGTATCAGGGCAAGCAGCCAGGCGTTCTGAATATTGAGGCAAAACTGAGATTGAAGTGAAGATTCCTGTGTGAAAGTGCAAATCTGGGTACCCACTCAAATAGTTCAAAGCATGTACCAAGGATACTTGAGAGATGTGGCATTTGAAATCATGCATTCAAGATTTGTTAGTAACCATGCAAATCTGAATATTCTGTAAGGACCAATGAGGGATGGTGCAGAAGCACACTTCTGACTATGACCATCAGAGAGGACCACAGCAGCACTCCAATCTACCCATTCAACCGTTCACACCCTTTCATCAATCTATGTACTCACTTATAAATCCAAGTATGCAATCACTCACTCATTAACCCATTCATTGATGAACTAACTCTTCTATAAATGCACTCAATCACACACCCACTCACTGCTGCTGCCACACACTACTCCACCTCCAAGCCCTAGCTTCACCACCCTATATTTAGCCTAATCACTGTACTTGACATGCCACACTGCCCTTGAAGCCTACACACTTCTATAGCTATCTTCTTGCAATCATGCGATAACCCATTCTTGTTTTTAACCATTTCTATTTCACTCTTCCAGCTATGGACTCAGTCACTCAATCATTCACTCAAACATTCACCATCACTGCCCTATGCACTCACTACTCCTTCTTCCACGCTGCTTTCCAATACTCACCTGGCCCTTGCCTTACACTTCTCATTCACACATTCATGCACTCACCCACTGACCAAGCCAACCATTAATTCTCAGATAATTCAAAGTATTTATCACACTGATAGTCTCCATATACAGAATTGTGAATAGTTCTCATAATATTATAGGGAGGAATGTGAGGATTTGTTTATAGGCTGTCGATCAAATGACATTCTTTAAACTGTGAACCATTTGCTTGATGCTGCTACTAGTAAAGTCATACTAATGGCATAAAACCACCAAAATACCATGCTTTAGCAGTGTTGTTTTTTGTTTGTTTTATTCATTAAAGAACAAGTTACTTGCCTTTGGTAATGCTTTATTTGGTAGAGACAATATCTAGCTGCAAATAGTTATCTTTGAATTCCCCCCAGATGTCAGACTGGATCTAGAAATATTCATGAGCAGTACCCTTGTGCGCCATTAGGTGGCATCTATCGACTTTGTGTCTCTCATCAGCGTCGTCCACACCAGATATGATGCGTTTCCTATATAGGCGCCACCGTGGTGAGCTGACCCCAGTTTCTTTTAACAACTTTCCATGCCAGAAGAAGAAGAGCCATAAAGAAACTTACTACTGGTGTGTCACAACTAAGGTCCTGCACTGCCCGATCTTTCTTTGTACCCACATAACCAACAAAGCGTTTATCTTCCACGATCTTCACCTTTTGTATGATCACGGTAGACTGCCAATGCTCTTTTTGGGACCAAGTGGTGGAGTCTCTCCTCTACCTTAGAAGGATGTGGGGGTGCCCGAAAAGTGGGCAAGGTGATGGATTCTCCTAGATTAGAGAGTGTAACCACTTGAGACAGAAAGGAGACCCTAATGCGAAGCACCACTATGTCAGGATAGATGGAAAGGTAAGGCGGCTTAGATGACAATACCTGCAGCTCACTCACCCTGCCGGCAGATGTAATGGCAACAAGGAAGGCTGTTTCTAAATGTTTTCAAAGTGAGAAGCCTGAGAGGACAACTTTGGAGAGGCCCGAAAGGAGTGCACATCAGAAATGTATCAAAACCAAATTAATAACCCATTGGGGCCTAATGAATGGGGATGGAGGAAAAAGATGTGTAAAACCACAATAGGGGACTTAAACAAAGAAGGTTGCTCAGGCAACCTCAAAAAGCAGAAATCAAATACAAATAACCTCTAAGACTGCCCACAGCAGAGGCCTTGCCAGTGAAAGGATAAACAATAGGCCCTCTGACTGAGAGGCTGAAAGGTGGTCAACAGACTTGTCTGTGCACCATGCCACTATTTTTTTTTTCCACCAAGAGGCATACACTGTTTTAATGGAGGGATGCCTGGCTGCCAAGATTGTGTTACAGACTTCAGGAGGAAGGACAAAAGCTATCAATTATCACTGCTCAATCACCACGCAAGAAGGTGGACAGTAGATGTGTTAAGGTGCACAACCCTCTCTTGCTGCTGCAACAGAAGATCCTCCCAATGGGACTGTCTGATCAGAGGATTGATGGACATGCTCAGCAGCTCTGTGCCCAGTCTGGAGCCACAAGGATTACTTGGCACCGGTCATTCTTGATTTTCTTGAGAACTCTGGGCAGACGTTCTATGGATGGAAAGGTGTACAGTAGGCCTGAGTTTCACTTGATACATAGAGCATATCCAAGTGACTGCCGCATTGGAAACTCCAACGTGTAAAACTGTTGAAATTGCGAGTTCTCGGCAGGGGTGAACAGATCTAACCAAGGTTCTTCCCACTGCTGAAAGAGACCTTGCGCCACCTCCGGATAGAGACCCCATTTGTGCTTTGCTAGACATTTTCGGTTGAGTATGTCTGTTCTGGTGTTCAGATATCCTGCCAGATGTTCAACCACCAGGGATATCACAGAGCTTCTTGACATAGTGTCCACAACCCCACCCTGCCCTGCTTGTTGCAGTACCACATGGCAGTGGTGCTGACCATGGACACCTGCACCATCTTTCCCTTGATAGAGGGAAGAAATGCTTTTAATGCTTTCTGGAACGCACAGAGCTCAAACAGGCTGACGTTGAGTCCAGATTCCACCAGAGACCAGATGCCTCTTATCTCCACCTCTCCCAGATGGCTGCCCCTTCCCAGGAGTGACCCACTGTCACTACTGTCAGATCTGGTTGTGGAAGGGAGAGGAATCTTCCACTGACCCAATCATGATTCATTAACCACCACTGCAGATCTTTTGCAGTTCCCTCCGAGATCTGGACCTTCTTGGATGGATTCCCCTGATGCTGCGCCCACTGAAACTTTGTATTCCACTGCAGACGTGCATATCCCATCTAGCATGTGTCACCAACAGGATGCAAGAGGCCATTAGGCCCATTAGCCTCAGAGTAATTCTCACCTAAATCCAGGATAGAGGCTGAAACATTGGTATCATAGCCTGAATATCCCGAACTTGCTGCTTGGGAGAATAAGCCCGAAACTGCAATGTGTCCAGAAAAGCTGCAATGAAAGGGAGCATTAGAGAGGGAGTCAGGTGTGCCTTTGGCACATTTATAGTGAACCCCAGAGAATGCAGGTGGTATGCTATACTCTGGAGGTGAGAGTCATCGAGATAGGGGAAGACTGAAACCCCTGAGCTCTGCAGATGAGCGGCAACCACCGCCATCACCTTGGTGAACACCTCAGGTGGGCTGGTAAGGCCAAAGGGGAGCATAGTGAACTGAAAATGTTTGTTGGCTTCCGTGAACAGCAATTAACATCTGTGAGCAGGCAGAAAATAAGGATCCAGTCTTCTGGGTTCAGCGCAGATAGAACCTGAGCCACGGTGAGCATCTTAAACTTCTCCTTCTTGAGGAAGAGATTGAGGGATTGTAGGTGTACGATAGGACAGAGGCCCTTGTCCTTTTTGGGACCAGAAAGTAGAGGGAATAACAACCAAAACCTACTTCTGGCACAGGAACCCTCTCTATAGCTCCCTTAACCGAGAGAGCTGTATCTTCCTTGTGGAGAAGGAACAAGTGATCCTCCATCATCTGATTGTAGGATGATCCCATGGGTGGATTGGTCGCCTCAAAGGGGAGGGAGTAGCCCCTTCAGACTATCTGCAAAACCCACCTGTCTGGTATGATAGATTGCCAGCGGCGCTGGTGATCGCGAATCCTGCCAACTAGCTCATAGTGGGAGACAGTCAGACTAGGAAGGTTTAGAGGCTGCTGCAGAGGGTGGGCGGCAGACTGTCCAGACCTCTGGCCACCTGATCCATGAGGCCGGTGGATCTCATGCCCTCAGCACACAGAGGGTGGGCAGCATGAGTGGCAGGGTATCTGGCTGGGAATGGACGTGGTTGGAGGCCCCTTCTGTTGCTATGAAAGGGGTGAAAGGCAGACTGCAGGGTAGGGGGGAGAGCTGTGAGGCCTATGGACCTGGCCATAACCTGAGAATCCCTGAAGTGCTAACGCTGAGCGTCTTCTTGGACTACAAAGAGATGGGTGCCATCAAAGGGCACGTCCATCAAAGAAGCTTGGACATCTCCTAAAAAGCCAGACATCCTCAGCTAGAGGTGGTACCTCAGGGTCATTGTCAATAAAAGCTTGGCTCCTTACTGACAAGGGAGGTGATGCTTTAATTCTATTTTTGCAGGAGGCGATGCATTGGTTTCCGGTCACGCAGCCTCACTTCCTTGCTGCGGTGTGGGGTTGATGTGAAAATGACGCCCAGGGATGATGCGGGGGAAAATCCAGGTGCACTGTGAGGACAGAGCCGCCATGGAACAGGCGCTGCCTCGGTCTGACAGGTGCAGCGCCAACCCTTCCACCACAAGGCAGGCGTTGTGTCGATTCCTCAGCCGCAAGGCAAGCGCTGCATCAATTCTTCTGCCACAAGCTAGGCGATGCGTTGATTGTCAGCCGCAGCGATCTGATGCATAGATTTTCTTCCTCAGGAAACCAGTTTCCACTTCCAAGGGCCCAGGGACTGGATTTGGCACCACTTGGCAAGTCAGGACTCCCAGCAGAAGAGTCCAGGCACCGGCAGATGAAGTCTAAGATGTTCCTGAGACTTCTGACAGGAAGCAAGCTCAGTTCAAGCCCTTGGAGAACCTTGGAAAGCAGGATATAGAAAGCAAAGTTCAGTTCTTTCACTCCCAGGACAAAAGCAGCAAGCAGCAGGCCAGCACAAAAAAGCAACAGCCAGCGTGCCAGTTTGTCCTACAGCATTGATTTACAGGTCCTGAGCACACATAGTGCACTTTACTAGGGAATTACTGGTAAATCAAATATGCCAATCATGGGTAAATCAATTACCAATACAATTTAGACAGAGTGCACTTGCATTTTAGCACTGCTCAGCAGTAGTAAACTGCCCAGAGTCCTAAATCCAACAAAAAAACGAAATTCAGCACAGGAGAAAAAAACATGAGGTCAGAAGCCAAAAAGACATGCAGAAAGGGCCATTTCCAACAGCGCCGCCCATGGGCGTGGATGATGTTTGGAGCATCATGATGTCATGGACGGTCGGTGGTTCGACCAATGTCGATCCAGGACTGGATCCTTGGGTGCCTCTCGTTACTGAGGGCAAAGTCACCAGTGTGGAACCTGAAGGGGCCCGTTCTGACTCCGTGGGCTGCAAATGCACTCCAGTGGTGTTGGGATGCCCAAAAATGAAGCACATGGGCTTGTAAAACTCACTGAGTTGGACATCGGTTGCTCCGCTACCGGAAACTTTGGGGAGGCATGAAGTCGGCCCAGGGGCAGGCTCTGCAGAGCGAGGCCTACAACATCGTCACTACCTCATCTCATCAGCCAATGGACGAGTAGAAATCAAAGAATGCTTCGACTTCTTGGACTTCTTCTTGTACCTCAAGTTACCCAATCACACTGAGAACTTGGAGTGAGACGACGATGAGGAGGACTCCATGACCGATCACAGCACCTTCCTCTCGACTTGCTGGAATCAAGCATCCGGCGCCATCAGTTTTAGGGAACGCTCCCTCAAAGCCTTCAAATGCATGGCTCGACACTTGGAGCACGAGTTTGGGTCATGGTCGCGCTCCAGGCACCAAAGACACACGAGGTGCATATCCATCACAGACATCGCCCAATGACAAGATCCACAGAGCTTGAAGCCAGTCTTTCTGAATGACATCCTCAATGCATCAGGAGTAGAGCACTCGAAAAAAACCTTGATAAACAGCTGAACAAAGCCAGTCAAAAAGTGACTGAGTGTTAGTGCTCTTCGGACAAGCGCTTGCTGGCATGAAAATAAAAGAACTAATGTTAGTTAGCAGGGGTGGCGCCTACATTGGAACCACAATGTCATATCTGGCATGGACAACACAGACAACGGACACAGAGCTGATTGATGCCACCTAATGGTGCGCAGGGATACTGCTCAAGAAAACCTCGGGATCCAGTCTGGCACCTGGTGGAAATTCAGTGGCAAGGATTCTGCATCTAGAAGTCTCTATCAGATATAAACTCTTACAATTCTGATGTGCAGCGAGAAGCTGAATACATCCTTGTGAGCTCTACACACTGTTGACTTTCCCAATTTTCCAAGGGTCTGCCTATAGTGGTGCCATATCTAAAAATGCATTAGTAGTTAGTGCTCTAGGCAATAGCTTTGTATACATTTTTATAACTAACAAATTCATGCAGTATACATCTCTTCAAGGAACTATCATATACTTTAGAAGAATTATGGTTGAGATCAAGTGTATGTTGAGGTTTTGGATGGAAAGGTTATGTTTGACTGCTAAATGCATAGCAAGAAGTGTTCTTAGAGAAGCGTTGAGGATCAACCACCTTTTTCAGATCATATGTACAGGAAGACTATTAAGGATCCTCCAAGCCGCCACACCCAGATACAATGACCTCGCTAAAAAGAAATGGTGGGGTAACCCTTCTACATACACAAAAAACAAAATTACAATATGACCATCATCTGCACATCAAGATTACCGAGGCAGATAATGGGTGCTACCTCACCTAGAAACCAAGACTACAATCTAGTCATCATCTGCTTCATTTGACCCTCTCGAGGTGATATGTACCACTAGGACAACCAGAAACAAAGGGAGATTGTACACTGCCAGACATCTGCACAGTAACACCTTCCCCCTCTAGAGAGGCAATGAGTACACCCAACACATGAACTGGAACCACAGTCTCCATCACACCTGTTCATTAAATCTCCACAGGGAGGCAGCGATGATCCTATTTTCATCCCACATTCACACAGAAATCTCCACTGCAGTATGACCAAGACATGTGCAACAAGACTCATCAGAAAGGCAGCAAGTATCACTCCTTCCTCCCACACATACTAAGTATAGAACCAGTCCACCACCATCACTGTCAATGCCAGCCAGATGTAGGAAGTACAGACTATCCCCCAAAAACTAGGAAAATAACCTGCCAATCGTGCAGAGCATGACTCTCCTAGAGAAGAAGTAAGGCCCATATTTATACTTTTTGACGCATATCAGCCCCAGGGCAGATTTGCGCCAAAAAGTTTACCGCCGGCTAACGCCATTCCAACGCACCAGCCGGGCGCCTTATTTATGGAATGACGTTAGCCGGTGTTGCAGCCTGGTTTGCGTCAAAATAAATTACTCACACCGGGCAGCGGAGGCGAAGGGAAGACTGGGGGTTGTGCATCAAAGAATGGTGCAAGTCAGGTTAGAGTCAAAAATATTGGCTCCAACCTGACCTGCGCCATTTTTTGATGCACAACCCCCATGGAAATGACTCCTGTTTTAGCAAAGACAGGAGTCATGCCCCCCTGCCCAATGGCCATGCCCAAGGGACTTCTGTCCCCTGGGCATGGCCATTGGGCACAGTGGCATGTAGGGGGGCCCAAGTTAGGCCCCCATGCCACTCTGAAAACATAAAATTATACTTACCTGCACTTACCTGCACACACCAGGGATGGGTCACCCCATCCATGGGTGTCCTCCAGGGGTGGGCTAGGGTGGCAGGGGGTGTCCCTTGGTGCAGGGAAGGGCACCTGTGGACTGCCTCCATGGTCTCCCACCATGGAAAAGAGCCCACAGGTCCCTTAACGCCTAACCCAGGCGTTAATTTTTGAAGCAAATAGGGGTTTACGTCATTTTCTGGCTCTGCCTCCCAGCCGTGTGCCATTTTTGCCTGGCTGGATAAATATGGCACACGGGTGTTTAAGTCATTTTTTGGACGGGAACGCCTACCTTGTATGTCATTAACGCAAGGCGGTTTCACCCATCCAGAAAATGATGCACACTGAGGAATTTTGACGTTAGTGGAGTCTAACATCAAAGTATAAATATGGTCTTAGTATTGCGTCGAATTCGCATAAAACAAATGATTCAAATCTGGCGCAAGCAGAGTATGAATATGCCCCAAAGTCTCCACTCCCCAACATAGAAACCAAGACTACAGTCTGCTCATCATCATCATTACCAGCCTACTAAGAGGTAGCAAGTACCACCTCTTGATTCAGAAACCAAGACTATAGTAACACTACATAGCATGATAGTGAATTTGTCCATTGTAGTATACCAAGACATTAGTGTGCTCCTCACCTGAAAGTGAGACACCCCTGGAGAGACAGCAAATTCTCACTACCTCTACCGCCAGAAGCCAGGACAGCAGTATGACTATAACTCATTAAAGTTCATTGCTGAGATGATTAGAGGTCACCACAGGTACCAGGACATTGCCTGCCACATACCTTACGCATCCTAACAAATTGGAACCAGAGTCTGCACACCACTCAATGGCCAAACTAAACTGCCCTACTTTCTTTCCCCTTAGATCCCCAGAGATGGTAAGACCATGCCCTCAGTGAAACCTGCACGTTAATCATCTCTGCCCTTCTTCTGGGTATTTTGCGCACACACACACATTTGTGAGTGCAGAAGTACAGCCTCCGAGGATAGAAATAAAAGCAGTTCTGAATAACTACTACACACAGGTGCTCCTGAAGTCACTGCTGGAGAGAAACTGTGCACATGTGGATTGAAGAAGGCTCCCGTAAGGCTTCCTCTGAAGATACCTGTATCTCTGGTATCTGAAGTGGTCTTCAAGAATATTGTGGAGAGGGTTATTTTAAGAACTTCCACTGCTGAGAAAAGCTGAGCTTAATGTAGACTATGACACGATCTTTAAGGCATGATGCTGACTGTCGCTCCGTTTTAGGGATAGAAGCTGTGAAGACAACTCCCCACCCTCAGTAATCACCAACCCATGGGTTTGGTGGAAGGCATCAAGATCAGCTGACAGATTCCCGGCCACTCGGATAACCTACAACCCATAACACACAGCCTGCATTCAGATACATTCAAATGCCAAGAGGCCACAGAAATAGTGATCACTGCACAATTAACATAACACGCATAGAGTATACACTTTAATTTGAAAACCCCTACTATGAATGGTTGTACTCTCTCCTCTCACAAATACATTTGTGCTGCTGTATTTTCATGGTTATAATCAACCCATCAGCAACTTCTACTGACAGGTCATCATGTAATATAAAATTAGAAAGCATGAGAGGATAATCTCGGGAATAAGCTCTTCAAGAGTGGAGGTCATTTTCTAAGTGACTTCCCCTGTCAGAGCGCCAATCACATGCCATGCTGACCATTGCTCCACATTCAAACAGCCAGGCAATGGGTGGAAAATAGCCACTCCGCAATTCTATATTGGTTGAAGCAGCTTTGTAAAAACATCTAATGTCTAAATGACTGCACTTCAACCACAGCCGCCGTACTGAAGCCCTGCTCTCTGCTACGCACTGTGGACACCATTAAATGAGATCCCTTGGGGTCAGTTAGCTCAGTTCTGCGTGTAATTATGGGGTTTCGGACAGTGCATTAAATGGGCCGGTACTGTCCGGTACTGAGTACCGGCACTTTTTTATTTTGAGAGGGAGAGTACCGGCACATCTCAAGAAAAACTTAATACTTTCAATTGGAGAGTACCGGCACTTCTTAGAAACAAGCAGGTACTCTGATATAGAAAACCGGCACTTTAATTTTTCCATTTCAAGCACTGGTTTCGGAGAAAAGTGACCATATGGATGAAATGCTCTGCTTCAGCCGGATTCAAAGGAAGTTGGAAAGTAAGCGCCCAGTTTGCCTGCGAAGTATTGTTCTAGCGGTTGCCCGGGTCAAGTAAATATTATGAAATTCAGACTACTTGCAGCAGAGTTTGAGTTTGTCTGCGAAAAAGTAAAGATAAAAAGAGAAATTGCGAGAAAGTGATAAAAGAGTTTTGGAAAATGTATGTATGGATAAGAAGAAGGTTAGTGAAGCTGCACAAGGAAAGAAAATATAAAATGGCTAAAATTGAGTGAGAGTGTTGCTTACTTAACGAGAATCAGAGAAAGGCTTGTCATAGTAGCATAAGGATGCCATTTATTTAAACGTCATGATGAGAGTGCTGCAACAGTGGGCTGTCCTTTCACCATGCTCCAATGTTAATCAATGCAGTGACTACTATAAGCATGTGCAGCATGGTCCAATGTAGTGCACAGCCCATCACACAGACTCTCAGGGTACAGCTACAACGAGCATGTATTGTGATGATCAGTGCAAGCAACACATCGCTAAAGTGTGAAAGATGAGATGCTTCTGCTTACACTTGAATTCACAAAGCCACAGTCCCTTTGGGCCTGGTGCACACTTCCTTGTCCACCTGAACTATCTCAATGTAACAAACCGTGTGTCACGAGGGAGGTCCCTTTTTACAGATATCGCCCACTTCTTGTTTGCTGCATGTTTAGGCGATACTAGGAGTTGAACTGTCAGAAGCTTGCACTTCGTTCTAGGACTTCAAAGAAGTCCGGAACAGTCATCTCCTGCCTCTACAAGGAAAAAACTGACCGCCCCCAGCACTGTTGTGGCTCAATGGAAATAAAAATATTGCTGACTGTGTATCATAGTCGGGACCACTAAATTATATTGCAGGGGAGAACCAAATTAAGCAGCTAAATTATACGTATAGAAAAGGCAAATTACGCGCCGTAATGCAGCACACTTTATGTTAGTGTTACCTCATTATTTTCTGTTTTTTTTAAACGTTATTTTTTTCTGGGCAAAGAATTCCCCTTATTAGTTCTACTTTGAAACCCAAACATAGAAATAAGCAGCATAAATATAACCAGTGAACCTCTGTAAATAGTATTTGACTGCGCGGAAAAATATGTTGTTACATTTTATAGTAACCTTTATTCCGTTTGAGCTAGAAATCTGCAGATTTTGCAGAATAGGATGGCTTCCGTGGTAAGTGCGGCATATCACTATTTATGCGGAGAAAGCTAACCGCTGCAAAATCACACATTTCTAGTGGCTCGTATCATAGTAAATTTAGGTATCTAAGACCACTGTATAATTTTTCCGACTCACCTACAAATTGAAGCACCTTTGAGCGTCATTATTTATGTTCATTGCTTGGTGTTCGTTATTACCTACGGCTTTTCATGCCGAATTGTTTGCACTTCAATATATACATATGTTTTTTTAAAATATCTACTTGTGAGGAGTGGGTAGGCAGAGGATACTTTTTAATTTCTTGGACAATATATTAAAACAGTTTCCATATGAAAGAAATGCACTTTTATCCTGCTGGCTTTGCAAGATCCAAAGTGAACCTCACTATCCAGGAATAAATGGTGCCAGGAAAGTAACATTCTGTTCCATTTAAATGTCATCCAAATCGTTCATTGGCTTCCTATGTTGGACGTGCCTGTACACTGCTAACTCAGGCTCCTGAACCAGAGTACTTCAGCTTTCCAGACTCTGCCTCTTGCTCACAGTCCTGGAGGCCTCAGCATCACTGCTCCAGGTTCACATGAGGCCGCCCACCTGCTGAAAGAGTCAAAATCCCTTTTTGACACCATAATCTTTTTCCCACAAAGAAGCAATGAAAACATGTAACCACTGTAAAAAAGACATTATTTCAAAAGTGAAATGGTTATTTTTCTAAAGAAATATTTCCTTTTCTGAAAAAAATAAATATGTGGTGAACAGGGCGCCACTTTGGTTAAACCCTTCAGCTCCCAAAACAACAAAAAGACTGGAGAGAGTGATGAGGACCGGCCAACACCATTACAATTTAATTAGTAAGTAAACATTTGTGGGTGAGAGTTTGCACACTGGTAACTGTTTCACAGACCTGGTTCTAAATCCACCTTCCCGAACGGGAAACACATATGAGTAAAAATTAATAAACAAATATACCCAAGCAAGGGGTGACAGTGGGCATATCCAGGAATGGTTTTCCTGGAGATTTTGAGAATACCCACAAATGCATTTCTATGTGAATATTCACAATCTACTCTATGACACTTTTACATTATGGAGCTGTTCAGAGAGTTTCTCCTTTAAATGCTTGAGGAATTTTTATCAAAGGAATGGAAATGAACAGTCAAACACTTCGTAGGGACTAAAGGGAAAGGGTTTCTTCATGGGAAAAGTCTTTTCGCGATGGAGGATAAAAAAACACAAAGGATTATTGTGAAATTGCACAGTGGGACTGATTTTCACAACGTATATTTGTACACTATCCTAAATTCTACATTGCAGAAATAGCAATCATTAGAAATTGGGTCTCTAGTTGGTAGAGGTATGCATACAGCCCAAGTAGGGATCACAATCCTAGTCAGGATAAGTCACAACCCACACTAAATTATCCTGTGCCCACCCTCCGGTAGCTTGGCACAGAGCAGGCAGGCTTAATTTAGAAGGCATTGCTTAAAGTATTTGTTCAATTTCTCACTCATACAATAACACAGTGAAAACACCCAAAAAAGTTATCCACACCAATTTAGAAAAATAGATAATATTTATCTAACTAAAATAAGACCAAAATGACAAAAATACAATATGCACGTCAAGATATAACTTTTAAAAGGATTACATGAGTCTCAATCCTTAATAATCAGTGGTTGTATCTTTTTAATACACAGTACCTGGGATGCGTCAAAAATAACAACACGTAGGAGCCACAGAGGAGAGGATGCGTCGGAAAGTAAAGCAATGTGTCGATTTTTCTGCCGCGGCAAAGGAGATGCATAGATTCTTTCCATGCTGCAAAGAGATGCGTTGGTTTCCAGGAGCGCAGCCTTGGAACCTCACTGTGATGTGGGGATATTTTGATGCCACGGACGATGCATGGAAAACGCAGAATGCGTAGAACAAAGGCAACAGCCACTGCATCGATCTGCCCGGGAGTGATTTTTCAGTCTCGGAGCAGGTGCTGTGTCGATCTGGCAGGAGCTAAGTCTTTGATAGGCCTGAGACCTCATAATTTGAGGAGGAAGGCAGAGTCCTTCCAGCAGAGTCAGGGGTCAGCAGGCAGCACTGCAACAAGCAGGGCAGAGGTACTTCCAGCAAAGCAGTCCAGATGAGTCCTTTAGGCAGCCAGGCAGGCACTCTGACAGAGTCCAGTTGTAGGTCCAGAAGTGTCTGATTTGAAGGAGTCACTGACCCAGTATATATACCTAAAACATGCCTTTGAAGTGAAGGAAACTTCAAAAGTGGTTCTGAAGTGCAGAAGTTCCCTTTTCATCCCAGCCTTGTCTGCCAGGATCCCTGTGGGGGGGTTATCAGTCCTTTGTGTGAGGGCAGGCCACTGGCCTTTGAAGTGTAAGCGAGAGCCCCTCCACCCTTCCTGCCCAGGGAAACCCATCTGTATGCAGATTAATGGAGATCCAGCTGTGTCTTGTGTTTATGGCTGTCTGGGTGGAACGCACAAGGGGAGCTGTCAACCACCACAGGCCAGACATGGATTGGAGACCAGCTGTAAGGCACAGATGGCAGAAAGTGCAGGGAAATGCCTACTTTCTAAAAGTGGCATTTCTGAAATATTAATGTGAAATCCAACTTCACCAGTAAGTAGGATTTCTTACTACCATTCCAACCATGCCAAATATGACACTCCTATTCTTTTCAGATCAGAAAATACCACTTAAAAGCATATATGGGGATCTCTAATGCTGGCCTATGAGAGGATCAGGCTTCACAGTAGTGAAAAACGACTTTAGGAGTTTTTCACTACCTGGACATGTAAAACTTAAAAGGTACATGTACTGCCTTTTACCGACATAGCACCCTCCCCTATGGGTTATCTAGGGCCTACCTTAGGGATGACTTATATGGAAGAAAAGGGGAATTTAAGGCTTGGCAAGTAGTTTTAAATATCAAGTCGAAGTGGCAGTGAAACTGCACACACAGGCCTAGCAATGACAGACCTGAGACATGGTTCAGGAACTACTTATGTAGGTGGCACAATCAGTGCTGCGGGCCCACTAGTAGCATTTAACTTACAGGCCCTGGGCACATCTGAGTAAATTAAATATGCCAATTGGGTATGAGCCAATGTTACCATGTTTAGGGGAGAGAGCACAGGCACATTAGCACTTGTCAGCAGTGGTAAAGTGTACAGAGTCCTAAAACCAGCAAAAAGGCGATCAGAAAAATGGAGAGTGACAAGCAGAAAGTTGGAGGAGGCCCACTCTAGGGCTGTCAGGTCCAACAGCAATATTTTGAAAAGTGATGTGACAGGCTGAGTAGTACTTCTAAAATGCTATGGTGCAGTTTCCCAGATGAACAGCTGTTGTATTTTATGAATAGGGAAAATATTTGTAACAGCTTCACATTAGTGAATCATGTTGTCTGGCATCAGCGGAAGCACCCAGATATCTCCCCAAATGAATAACACTTTTTAAAGTACCATGGCCCATATTTATACTCTGTTTGCGCTGGATTTGCGTATATTTTTTTTGTACGCAAATTCGACGCAAACTTAACTCCATATTTATACTTTGACGCTAGACCCATCTAGCGCCAAAGTTATGGAGTTTGAGTCATTGTTTGCACGTGAAAACCTACCTTGCGCTAATGACATGCAAGGTAGGCGTTCCTGTGCAAAAAATGACTCTAAGGCATGTGCTCCTTATTTATCCTCCGGCATCAAAATGGCGCACAGGAGGAAGCGGGCCTTAAAACATGGCACCCAGCCGGATTTGCGCAGTTTTGTAACGCCTGGGTCAGGGCAGGCATTAAGGGACCTTTGGGCTCATTTCCATCGTCAGAGACTATGGAAGCAGTCCATAGGTGCCCTTCCCTGCACCCAGGGACACCCCCTACTACCCTCGCCCACCCCTGGAGGATACCCATGGATGCGGGGACCCATCCATGGTGAATGCATGTAAGTATCATTTTTTTTTGGGTGGCATAGGAGGACCTAACTTGGGCCCCCTTACATTCCACTGTGCCCAATGGCCATGCCCAGGGCCATTGGGCAGTGGGACATAACTCCTGTCTTTGCTAAGACAGGAGTCATTTCCATGGGGGCTGTGTGTCAAAAAATGGCGCAAGTCAGGTTAGAGCCAATATGTTTGACTCTAACCTGACTTGCACCATTCTTTGCCGCACAACCCCCAGTCTTCCCTTTGCCTCTGCTGCCCGTTAACGTCATTTATTTTGACACCCGGCTGGCGCGTTGGAATGGCATTAGCCGGCAGTACACGTTTTGACGCAAATCTGCCCAATCGCTGATTTGCGTCAAAAAGTATAAATATGGGCCCATGTGTCACAGTGTATGGGTACAGGTCTGCTGTCCCTAGCAGGACACCATGGCTGTGTTAGTAGCAAATCATAGCGGGTTGCAAGTAGCCATCTGCCTAATTAATACTTATTAATTATGGTATTTTGTAATGCAACCTAATAGTAGGTAAGCAGCATTGAAAAATGACAGATCACAAAATGCAGGTGTGCAATTCACACCCATAATTTGTGACCTCTCAATGCACATCATGGCTTAGGTGGGTAACAGAATGTTGACGACCTGGGGTCAGCTGTGCGTAACCATTATTGTTTTTGTTAAATAAAAAGTGCTGTAGATATCTAAAATAGGGCTACGATTCAAATATTATAGAAGTATTGTGGTGATCAGTTTCAAATTGTGGCAGGTACCAACAACTATCAAATAGCAGAAGAAAATAAAATTCTCCTACGGGCAGTGTCTTTCTAAACACAATAATAAATTGGATATATTGCCTCAGAAAGTACATTATGAACTTGAGGGGTCTTCTGTTTTTATGTTTTGTATGTAAGCATTTTTAGAACTTATGAAGTAGAATGTACAGTGATTTGTGTTATATAATTTTCGAGCCCAGATGAAGTCAATCTATGACAAAACACATGTTGGCTAAAATGGAACAAAAAGACTTCAGAACACTTCAAGTACCGAATTTACTTTGGACAACTGAATATTGACAGTGCTCGGGAAAAAAATTCTGATAATTTTGGGAGCTTTCTTCCTACTAAGGAATGATATGCAACAAGTCCTTCCTCTTGGCGCACAAGGAATTTATGGGTTCGAATATTTGTTGAAACTGTATGTGAAGTCCGCCCTATTTTTCTCCTGGTATTTTCTCCTGGTTGTGATGTAATACATTATGGGTACTATTCACAAAATTAATTCAACAGTGAATGTATGTTCACAACAAATTTTACATTTTTCACACCTACAAGGAATCCATAAAGGGATTCCTAGTGGAAGTAAATGTACTAGAGCAGATTTCTTCAGTACTTATGCAGAGAAATCAGCAGTAGTAAAATCTACTTGGGGGTGGGATGTGGACATTCAAATACATGGACGTTCTAGCAAGTTTGGTGACACCCACAAACATGCATATGTGGGCAATACCAACTCCTCTCTGACCAATTTCCCTCCTGGAAAAGGTTGGAGATTTAGCCTTTGGCTAAACTACTCTCCTTCCAGCATGGGAAGAGGAACCGTTCACTCCTGAATGGGTGACAGTGTAGGAAATTGGTTTAATACACATGGAAACATGTTTTCCCAACAGACATAAATGTGTGCATTTGCACAGAGGGCTCCATTCCTCTTGAGCAGAGTTCTCTCCTACTCCACACTCTGCTCAGGGGAATAGGATACTTTAAAAAAGGCCTAGTGACATTGACTTAAGTACACTTGGAAACCTGCTCCTTTACAACTTTCCATGTGTAGTTCTGTGAAGGACTGTGAATATAAAAAAAATTGTAAAATTATGTCCAGGCAACAATGTAAATCTCCGCCTTATGCTTTTACAACATGTTTCATGAATAGGATCCAATAAACCTGAAAATACCTGAACATTTGGGCTTTATTTGCAAACATCTGAACACACATAATAGGTATTAAGGTTTGGAAAACAATTTGCAAATATAAATTCCACATCCTGATTCTGAGTCGGGATTGAAGCAATAGCAGAACTGCTGAATTTAGGTGTGGGATTGCAGATGTTTTTGAGTTAGTACGTCATTATAAGTAAATTAACTGGAGGTTTGTAGTAATTAAAAAAAGCGTTTGTGGGTAGTTTCCTACACTCGATGCAAGGAAACATGCTTCTGTTAAAGTCAGGAGTAAATCACTTTAATATGGGTGTAGTTGCAGGAACAGCTTGCACAACAAGAACAATATTTGTAGGGCTTTTGAATCAGACCCTTATTATGAAGGGATTTCAGTCTTCACATTGCATGCATCTCTCTTTGATGCGCCTCAGATTTAGAGGGTGATTACAAGTTTGGCGGTCGGACACATCCAATTCCCAAACTCCTGACGAGGATACAATCACAGTGGTGGCAGTATCCCCACCGGCCCCATTACAACTTTCCCACTGGACTGAAGGCAGGAACCAAGGTTCCCGCCTGTCAGTCCAGTGGGAAAAATGTGGCAGCATTGTTCCGGCTTATAATTGAAATAGCGGCAATGCAGGTTGCACCAGCACCCTTGAAATGTGCACTGTCTACACAGCAGACAGTGCACATTTCAAGGGTGCTGGGTGTGAGGACCCCTGCACTGCCCATGCTACAAGCATGGGCAATGCAGGTGCCCCCCTCTGGCCCTATGCACTTGTTCTCCGCTCGCCTTTTCATGGCCGTCAGACTGCCATGAAAAGGCATAGCGGAGAACAAGGTTGTAATCAGAAGGGCGGTGCTGACTTCAGCGCCACCCTGACTGATCACAACCAAGACCACTGTCATCACGTTGGGATCAGAGATCCTGGCGGAGATGGCGGTCCCTTGGTGGTCAGACCACCAGGGTCATAATGTGGCGTTCGGACTGCCACAGCCACGGCGGTCCGACCGTCACTGCGAGTCTGGCGGTCTTAAGACTGCCAGACTCGTCATCAGGTCCTTAATCACTATGAATGGTGAATTCAAGTATGTGAATAATACATGACATGATAATGGAGGTGATCAGAACACATGTCTTACCAATGCATATGCGGCTTGAGGCATCTAAGGTCAGTCCAACAGGACACTCGCAGTGAAATGATCCCTTGGTGTTGATGCAGCGTCCATTGGGGCAAACTCCTGGGAAGACCTCACACTCATTCACATCTAGATGAGACGTGAAGCAAAGAAAATACGAATAAATGTTTAGTCATTTAATTATTTCCTTGGGGCTGAGGTGCACATATTTTCGTGTGAGTAAAACTGCATCAGCAGTAATATTATTATGGTTGGCAAAGCGTAACTTTTACTACCACATACAGTTTCATCTCAGGAATATGCCTCCAAACTTGCTTTCAACAGTACAGTTTAATTTACTTCCACGGCATGTATAAAAGCACATTCTATTATTTTGTATGACTAAATTCTTTGTGGCCTTCTAAAGGTCTGGTTTAAATTTTTTATGGGATCAAAGGAATAATTTCTGGCTGGATTATGCAAAAATTCATCTCTAGGGGCTGACAAAACTTTGAGTTATATTTTTTAATCACAGGCTAAATTCTGGTTGCTTTAGTAGGGACATAGAAAGGCACTCTACTAAACTTCAGACATAAAATGAATTATCAAGCCCTTATAACACAGAGCTGAAGGATATGA
Organism: Pleurodeles waltl; assembly: GCF_031143425.1. Lineage (NCBI taxonomy): Eukaryota > Metazoa > Chordata > Amphibia > Caudata > Salamandridae > Pleurodeles > Pleurodeles waltl. The sequence goes on from NC_090436.1 coordinate 712,438,402, forward strand.
TCGGCAAAGTTACTGGTTGGGACTAAGGATCTTGTCCCTCTACTATCTGCTCTTCTGAATACCCCAGCATCCCTATTGTTGTAGGTATTGTCTGCACACCAATGCCGTTTTGTATTTGAGAGTCAGGCTAACATAGAAAGAACAATGCAATAATTTGAATAGTTCAAATCTATATATTACCAAATATCCTGATGTTTTCTTCTTCTTAAAAATTAAAAAGACCTGTTATGCATTTTTTAAAGACTGCCCTCAGCTGAAAGCTACCTAATTTATAACTTTTTTTGCTCCTTACTACTTAAGTTCATGGTACAATGGCTCTTTATCCATCTGTTTTAGAAAAGGTATAGATTCATGATATACACAGAGCTGATGTAACACTAAATAATACCAGATCACCCTGACAAGCAATTAACATTACCACAGATGCTCTTGGCATGTGAGACTTAGAGATGAGCCCAGCATGTACTAGATTATATCCCATACAGAGGAACTGATGATCTGATATGACTGTTTCAACTGAGCCAAACATGGCCTCAGCATGTCTCTTTCTGTCCACACCCTTCAACTGCATAGCTTTGTGTCTACCTTGGATAGCTAGCCGGTGGATGGTCTCATACCTCTGTGTATGCCTTGGGTAGTTAGCCAGTGGAAGGTCTCATACCTCTGTGCATGCCTTGCATTGCTAGCCATTGGATAATTTCAATATGTGGTGCTGCAGATTTCTCATGGGGACCAATGTGGGACTTCTACAAATACATTTTAATATCCACACCATACATGGTAATCAAAGTGATGCTGAAACAAATAACATTTATCTTCAATTTAATGATACTCAACCAGTTTTAACCCATTATCTCAGTTTCTGTTTTGCATACATAACATTAGAATTGCAGTAAAATGTTATGTTGAAGAAATCGAGTTTGCATTATGAAGTAGATCACATCAATTTTGGGGTTAGAAGGATGCACAAAAATAAAATATTACCTTCACAAGTAACACCTTTAACCCTGGCAAAGCCCCTAGGGCAGGCTGCATCTGAAAAGGCAAAAACATATGAAGGAGACTACAGTTTAGTGATGAGGCTGTCATCTGAAAAACACAATGACCCTAAAACACAGAGATGGTTGAAACACATCAATGGATTACCCTGGGGTAGATTTCATCAGGGCTACCTGCACAGAGAGTCCATATTCCTCACATTAGCCTGGTCAGAAATAAAGCAAAGCTCATGTGTACTGCAAGATAGACTGGCTATGGCCACTAAAACCTCTATTATTTACATGACCAATTTAAAACTAGTTAGAAGAATAAATAACTAATGCTGAAAATAGTCACATAAACAGTACACTTAATTCCTGTGTTGCTAATTAGCAGGGATATCCTTCACCTATAGGGAAAGCAGTAGCTTAGCTTTACAGGTCATATTGTCGCTTTCGAATACATTTATCTCAATTTGGGGGTTCTTCACAAACTGCATTATGGTGTATGTTTAATAGTACTAAAAAAGTATTATTAACTTACTCCAAAATGCTATTCACAAACCTACATGCATAGATCTCCACCTCTGCCATCTTTTATGTGTGGAGATCTTTGCCTTTCCTTCAGAGATTTCCACCTACGCTTTAGTAGTAAATATGGGATGGACAGGGGGCAGTGGCTGAAAATATGTGAATACTTAATATTAAATGGGAGGGAGTTTGAGAGACATAAGGTGATGATAAGGGAGTGGTAAGAAGGGGTTTAGGAAGGGTCATGACCCAACCCACAAAAGATTTAGTGCAGTGGTTACCAACCTGTTGACTTCTGTGAACCCCCACTTTATCATTCCTGGAACCCAGGGAACCCCACTGAATCATTATTGGAATCCAGGGACCCCCCACTGAGTCATTACTGAAAGCTGGAGACCTAGGGGCTGATTCTAACCCCGGCGGTCTTCGACCGCCGGTTTACCGCTGCCCTCAGAATCCCCCATGGCGGCGCAGCTTGCTGCGCCGCCATGGGGGATTCTGACCCCCCCTACCGCCATCCTGTTCATGGCGGGAAAGCCGCCATGAACAGGATGGCGGTAGGGGGGGGGTCGCGGGGCCCCTGGGGGCCCCTGCCGTGCCCATGCCAATGGCATGGGCACGGCAGGGGCCCCCGTAAGAGGGCCCCGCAAGGTATTTCAGTGTCTGCCTTGCAGACACTGAAATACGCGACGGGTGCTACTGCACCCGTCGCACCTTCCCACTCTGCCGGCTCGATTACGAGCCGGCATCCTCGTGGGAAGGGAGTTTTTCCCTGGGCTGGCGGGCGGTCTTTTGGAGACCGCCCGCCAGCCCAGGGAAAAACTCATAATACCCTCCGCGGTCTTCTGACCGCGGAGCGGTATTATGGGGGCAGAATTCTGGCGGGCGGCCTCCGCCGCCCGCCAGAATTAGAATCACCCCCCTAATCTGTTAATATTATTTAATTTTCTAAGTAGTCACGGACCCCCTGAGGAGGCTACGCAGACACCCAGTGTTCCGCGGACCACAGGTTGGGAACCACTGATTTAGCACATTCATACCCACAAACAGCACTTCTGAAGTAACTGCATCAAAAAAACACCCAAAACAGTAGTAAATGTACTCTAGCCTGGGTATGGAGTAAGTCCAGCACCTCACATGCCTGCAACACTCTCCCATAGAAGATAATGGTGGCAGGGTCCTAAAATACCACACTGTAGGTGATAATTATATTTATAAAAATCAAATTAAATGTTACAAATATAAATAAAATATGTACTACTTTATTATACAATATTTATTTGTATTTTGAATGTAAAAGAATAACATTAATTTATTAGAAAATAATTACAATAAATTAAATTAGTTTGATACATAGTTTTTGTTATTTTACTACATAATAAAGGCTCACAAACATTTTACTTTAAATGTTTTTGAATAAATCTTTAAAAAGAAGTATATTCACACTTAAACTAATATGTTTAAGCATACTAAATATTTAATTTAAAATGATGTTAATAGTGTTGGAGCATTTTTATTTTGTTTTATATTTCAAATAAACATATACACATAATATAAATTAATATTTAGCATAAACATATTTTACTACTTATTAAAAAATGAATAAACTCTCCTACTTTTTCCCATACTTTACCATAGGAAGATCTTCACCTCAAAGGTGGACATGTCTGCCTATGCATGAAAAGTTATTAGTAACATTTTACTGGTAAAGTAGTCCCCACCTCATGATTCCATGGGTTAAGACATGTAACACTTTTTTAAATTTGCACTTCTTAATGGGGAGCAGCCAGAAGTAGTAAATTGACCACTAATCGTAAGTGTAATTTTATACATGTAGATTTATTCATTTATAGCTTTACCTATCTCCTTTCTAAGTCTTCAAAAGTTCCTTCTCCTTTTGTAAAAGTTTCTATTTAATATTGGTTAAAGTCAATACCTAATTATTTTGATGCTTCTTTTTAAAATCTGACCACACACATTAAGTGAACATCTGCACTCTCTGCCCTTCACAATTCAATAGCACATAGCATGATGTATGACTCTGCATTTAGTTAGATGCCAGTCCTCAATGCTCACATGAACATTTAACAATATTCTTTGCAATATTCTTGGCTGAAAGTGGAATAGGAGCTTCCGAATGATCAATTCACATGAGCAATTCACTATTCAAGTTCCCGGTTTGTACTGCGTATTGATGCATCCTGGGCATCTTGTGCACCCTTATGACCTCATTATGAGGCTGGAGGTCCTAGGACTGCCAGCCCCACGGTGGCGGTTGGACCGCCACACTGCCACATAACAAGATAGGCAGGCGGACCCACCTACAGACCGACGTCCCCATTAGGATCAAAGATCTGAACGGCCTGAGGACAGTCTTGATTGTAGTCAGTCACAGTGGCGTTGAACTCAGCGCCGCAGTGCTGAAAGTAACCTTGTTCTCCACCAGCCTTTTCATGGCAGTTTCCCCACCATGAAAAGGCTGGCAGAGAACAAGGGCAGAGGGTCACAGGGGGACCCCTGCACTGCCCATGCCTATGGAATGGGCAGTGCAGGGGTCCCCCTGCCCAGCTCCCGTTAAATGTGCACTGTCTGCTCTGCAGACAATGCACATTTCAAGTGTGCTTGTGCACGCTGCGTGCAGCAGCATTGCCGCCAGCTCTATTATGAGCCGGCAACAATGCTGCTGCACCTTTCCCACTGGGCTGATGGGCAGGAACCATAGTTCCTACCCGTCAGACCCGTAGATAAGTTGTAATAGGCCGATGAGAAGACCTCCATGTCCACAGTAGTTTTCTCACCACGGGGCTGGCTGGTGGGCCGACGGTCTGCCCGTCAGCATCGCAATGAGGCCCTTTGTTTTCACATTAAGCTTTGACTAAGGGAAATGTGATCTGATGTATTCAGGGTCAACCTGGCACTACAGACTTATTGTTTAAAACTCACATTTTTCATTCAATACACTGAAAATAGCCACTGAGATAGCCCAATACAGTGTGCACCTCAGTATCCACTACCCCCTAAAAAATGTGTCTCTGGGCAATGATAAGCACATGCATAAGGTTTAATTGAGCACCCAGAAATCCTGCTGTCTTGTGCAACTTGAATGGGGTACAAATGTTGTCGTAGCAGCACTTGAGAAAAAAAAAATCAGCACATGATGACTATCATAGTGATCATGTAAGGTGTATCACTACCTCTCAGGAATACCTTATGCAGGAGGATCAGAACATTTCTTCCTCTTCCACATAGATTAAAGTCACTGTAGTTATTTAAGTCTCTTGTGACTACATGGATTTGATTTACGGTTCCATAAGAATGTTGGATGTAGAATTTACTGCAGAACTTTGAAAAGTACAGGAATCAACTGGTCCACAATATTAAAAGAGTATATCATGTTAGAAGCTGCTGTACTACATTTTTGGGCTGGCACCCACAAAAGAAATAGCCATTTGTCATCAATCCAGAATTAAATCAGACTAAAGTGGCCTTACAGTTATTCTAGTGATTAGCAGAGCATGACAATCTGTGGTCCCAGGTCATCAAAAAATAATCATTAATTTGCACTCAGAGATTTACACCTTCCCATGTGCAAAGCTACATGGCTTTAAGGAACTGTCACAACTTCCCAGAAGGATACCTATAACGCTGTGCCAGTTGAAGGATCCCAAGTGTACTTTAACCCATGAAGGAACCCTTCCCCATACACTTCCATAATCTTGTTCAACAACATTTAGAGTGTGAAAGGGTCAGGGAATAGTTTGAAAATAGCAACAAACTCTGGAATCTGTGGAAGTTCACAAACTTACCATGGCTCAGGCACAATATAACACCTTTATGCATACGTAAAAGGTTTTTATGAGTGCATAGTCACCTTTGAGGAATTCCTTGCATTTGTAATTTGAGCCCTTTATATGTGTCAGTTGGACTTACATACACAAATGACACCACTTGGAATATGGCCTTCTATGCATATATTTTTAATAGGTGAGGAACTCCATGTGCAAACTTGTTTAAGTACATTTCAAAAGTGTAAATATATTCTCTGGCAGTGTCGTCTTTTTATGACTTGAGAGCAACCTAAAGTTTTCAACAGATGCTTTAGTACTGTGCCCAGATCTTATCAAAGAGTGGCATAGTTATTGGTGTTGAAGTTACAGGACCAGGTAAAGAATCTCAACTAGAAAAGAAGGCTACCACTGTGCTAGTCGTCCACAGAGAACTCATTTTTATGGTGTGTCTCTTGCTGAGCCTTTGCTGCTTTTTTAAAAGATTAACCTGAAACAGTGCTTGGCCAGTGGCCTGTTGCTTAAAATCTTTTAGCCTGCGACTTATTTAGAGATCTTCAGAGCTGGGTCTCAACGCTCTGTAATGTGAAATATTAAACTTACTGTGATGTGTGAAAGGTGCAAGACCTGAAACCTGGTGTATCTGAACAGCCGCTGCACCAGAGAAATTCTTTATGCCAGTACTAGGCACTGACAGTGTCAATAAATCTTCCAAAACTGGCACAAGTACCCAGGGGACTCTTGTACCATTTGCAAGTTCATGGAAGACTGGAGCAAAAGGGTGGCCAAGTATAAACCCAAGGAATTCTGAGCCTGAATTCGACTTAAATCCTATCCAAACGCTGTAAATGTGTGGATTGTACTTAGACACAGCACACCTCCTAACTGCCTTACATTGCTTTTTCCTCTCTTTTCTAAAATACTTTTTATGGACTATGAGCTTTTAGCATTTGCACGTGAGGCTAGTGGGAACACATACGTAAGTTACACACAAAACCTGCAGCAGTCATGGAGGTCTGGAAATGGCACAGAAATCATACTTGCCAAACCCCGACTTCATTGACAAAGAAAAATAGGAAGTTAGAAAAGAACACAGGCAGTAGAATAACACATTGCCAACATCTTGATATTCACTGACAGAAAACAAAGAACTTTCAATGGTCGTTTGAGGGACACACCAGTTATATGTCTGGTTTCTGCTTCAGTGTTTTCAGCGGTATGGCATCACATCATAAACTTAACAATTATCAACAAAAAATCGTCTAACAGAAATATTTGTGCCAAATATTGTTTACAAGAATGTCACCACATTGGGATGAATATTTTTGTAAGCACTATTTGGGACTGTAGGATATTTCCAAAATACGTGTGCTAATATTATTCTGACATACAACCAGTGCCAACTTCTGCCTGCAATCTCTGTGCTGTATGAGTTAAAAGCATAAAAATGTGACTGTATCACTGAAGTACATTTAAAAACATTATTATTCCGAGAGTAAGACAGGGTACATACAAGGTGTGTTTCACACAGTGGGGTATTAGTTATTTAATATAGTTTACCCAGTTCACATCGCTCACAGGGACTTCCCCAGGCAGCACCCAGAGTCGCACAGCATTCAGATTTTAGCGTTGCTCCATTAATGTTTACTTCACAGCGATCATCCTGGATGTTCAGCCAGCACGTTCCTTTCAAACTATCTGCAGCAAATAACAAAAAACCGGAAGTTGGTGATAAGACTGTGGCTTGTACCAAAACACACAGAGGATCACAACAAGCTGTAGTAGTGCTACTTTCACCCTTTTGGAAACACTCCCTTATCATAACTGTGAACCTAATTCACAAATGTTCTGTATTCTCTTCTGTAGCTTCGGTGTTGAAACTAGACAATCGCATCTCTAAGTTTCACTTCCTGATTGAATCAATTCCTGATGGAATCATAACAAGTTGAATATTGAAACCATAACAGTGCACTTACAATAGTGAAAATCTTCCCAACGTCAGAATTTTCTTTGTCCTTAGCGCAATTGAACTATGGTGTTCATTCACTCAAACGTGAACAAAACACTTTGAAATGTGAATAACTTTGAATTTGCAAAGGAATTCCAGAACTACTCCCAGGAACTTGTGACTGTTGTAACCCTCCCAGGAGTGCACATGACTAGGCAAGTACTAAAAAAGTTAGAAATTCAATCCAAATGTGGGTGGTAGTCTACAGAAGTATGTTACTGATTTTCTTGAGGATCAGACCAACCGAGAGCGACAAAGGGCAGAAAGAGGACATGAACATCAGAAATTCTAAAATATTACTACAGTCATATGATGATACCTTTCTGATTAGGATAATGTTGCACTAGTACCTCTAGAAACAAATTACTTCTTATGTCCACACCAGGTTTAGATAAAAGAAAAATGTCTTAAGGAAGAAAAACAGAGAGAGCATTAAAGTTATTGTAAAATAATAAATATCTTCTTAGAAAACTAAGGTGAAAGTGTCATAGTAGAGTCTATGAAAAACAAAATCATAATGAAATCCTGTCCTTCCAAGAGATGACCTTGGCTTTAGCAACATTTGGGGCCAACCAGTGAGTGTGTGTGGTGAGATACAAACTGAATACAACATTTGAAAAATATTACAATTGTAAAAAATACCCATCAAAACCAACCTGGAGGCAATATTGTAGGAGGTATCCAGGCTAGCTGGCTATGTGCTGAGAAAATCCCATTTTGGGGTGGAGGGGAGTCTGAGACCTCGATTCAAAACCCCCAAGCTGGGCCTGGTGCTAACCAAAGCCAACCAATGAATGCACACAGCAGCAGACTTGATGCTACAGGTTGTCTTGGTCAGTTTCGTCAGATTTACTTTGATTTTGCACTGGGGATATGTCTCACTTTTTTAATGCAGCCCTGATGCACAATCTATTTTGGTAGTTACTAAGCCAAGCAAAGCCAGATTTGTGTGGCATTCCATCATTTTGTGAAAAAATGTAAAGAAATATCTTTACTTCTCCTTGTTGCTTCCTCTTTGCATTCATGCTGCATTCTGCAGCACACATAGAAAGAACATACGCCTCTAAGTATAATTTTTGTGCAGGAGGGTACCCCTTTCTGCACATAATCTATACTGCCCACAACATAAGCACTCCTGCACCATGGGCTCAGACCTCATTGTACCTGTAGGTCAAATGAAGAATCTAGCTTCTTCCGTTTCCAAATCAGCAGTTTGGAGCATGAATATAAAGAAGAACGGAGAATGTGCCCCTACAATACTTCTTTGCCAGCAGAACTTGAAGAAACAGCCAGGGAAGTCTTCCTTTGTGGTCCAGTTCCAAGTCTTGATCTTCAAAAAACAAGTTGTTACGTAAAAGCACCCAATGACAAATCCAGGTATCCTACTGACTCTCTCATTCCATTCTATACTTTCTTAATTCCCGCACATTATACTCTCATAGTTTCTACACTATAAAGTTACTGAAATCATATTAGATTTTCTTTTAAGTTGAGCAAGTCTCAAGTATTGCTTCTGGAAAAAATAAATATGATGAAAGGCTTAATTTCTAGAAAAATGTCTCTCTCAAACTTGAAATCTGATCCCACTACACCCATATGATCAATAAAGGCCCTCAAAAGGGACAAAGGCAATCTTCAGTTTCTTGAAAAAAAGCATTTTAAGCGGAAACACTCTTGAAGTAAAGATTCACTCACAGTTTCCTGGTAGAAGCAATAATTCCTTAAGAGTTTCAACCGTTCTTCTGGCCCTTTGTTCAACTATGCTTTTTAATGTTGGAACTGGAAATGCATGCATTCCTGTAATTCATCTCTGGACAAAAACTATTAAATCTTCAAACTTCCATGTTGCAAAAAACTGTCGGATTAGACTTCCATTGAGCATCTGACATATGGGAGAATGTTGTTGCAGTTTGACAAGATTGCAGTGAGAACACCAGGTCACAGAGGCAAATTTATGCACTGTGAGTATTAAAAAATCATAACTCACAAACCACAAGGCCCTCATTACTGGTAACGTGTACCAGAAAGTCCTCATGTGGGGAAAATCAGGCCCCTTCAACGTTGGACCTTGTGGGTCCAAACAGGAAGGAGGAATTGCCAGGGAATAATTATGGGTAAGATTCTCCTGGCAATTCCTCACTGTGGTATGGAATTTCACCTGGGGTTTTCTGAAAGCCCAAACTCTTGGTCAAAATAAAATCTCACAGTTCAGATGAGGGTGGTAATACCATTTTCCAATGACAGGCCCCTGGCAGAGGCTTATTTAGCATGCCGCATGTCAGAGGAGAGACCAAAACCCAGGGATTCCATATGCAGACCAAAAGAGGATTTTATTCGGGATGATGCCATTCTGAAACCTGGAACTAATTGTTTCAAACGCACATTTGTCATGCAATACACTGAAAATAGCCAAATCCCACTACAACATAAGAATAGAAACTTGGTTACACTAATACAATCTCAAGATTTAAATCTGATCAAAGGTCAATGACCTGTGTGTTTATTTTCTATCTCCCACTTTGCTTCCTCTGTTCGCTTTCTAGGTGATCAACCCAAACTAATGTATTTACCATGAAAAAACATCATATTCGGGGTTAGCATTACATGAAGTCATGGGCGGTTTCCTTTCATGAGTGTTTGGGCTCTGCCCCCTTCATTTTCATGGGCGGTTTCCCTTTTCTGGGTGTCAGGACCCCACCCCTTCATTTTTTCCCAAAAATTCTATATTTCATTTTTTATATTTTTTTCTTATGTGATTATAAATAAAGATGCAAGCTGTGGTAATCCTCAGCCATGCGCTCTGTTAAGCATTGAAGTGCACCATGTGAACCAATCTCAGCTATTCATATACTTGCCAGTCTGATGCTTCACACAGCCTTGAGGCCTGTGATGTCATCAGCAGAGCAAACCCATTGTGTTGTGGGCTGAGCTCCACTCCTCTGAAGATGTTGTAATGCAGTTAGCCCCGGGTGTTTCAGTATGAAGCCCTGCAGCTCCAGGAGCTTCATGTCAATCAAGGAGTGGAATCTCAGCCACGCCACCCTTTCACAGTTCATGACAGGGAGAGTGGGGTCAGCTAGCCTCACTGCACTGACCCCATCCTGTGACGAATTGTGAAAAGGTTGGTTTAAGGATGCAGACAGGAAGCTGAGCACTGGAGAATGTACAGTGTGCCAGTGCAGGCTTTAATTGTACACCGAGCACACTCTAGTGCTGAGCTTCCGGCTCTGTGCTTTGATCATGGCACCATTGCCTGAATGGATAGAGGCTGCAGAGGAGTGTGAACCGGAGAGTAAAGCCAGGTAGGTAAGCTGTGCCTAGTGAGAGGTCAGACACTGAGGTGCTCATTACGACTTCAGCAGTCTTTTCAGATAACCCCTATCGAAGCGGGTGCCAAAAGAACACCAGTGCTGGCGGTCCAAAGAACGCCATATCACGGGTCCCCTACAGACTTCTGCCCAAAAACAGGCAAAAATCCGACACCACCAGCCTGACAGATGGTGGGTGAGAGGCAGTTCCACCGCTAGCACCGCTACGCTGCAAGGACTCCACCCGCCATATTACGAGCAGCAATATGGCACAGCAATCCTTGCATGGTGGTGCAGCACTGGCAGTGGAACCGCCGGCATCCCCCCTCCCGGACGACCACCTCGATGTGGGCTGCTGTGCGGCCTAGACAAGTAGGCTGACAGACTGGAAGGGTGTGTGTGTGTGTGTGGTAGGTGCATGTGCGTGGTGTGTGTGTATGTGTGCGATCCTGTTAGTGTGTGTTGTAATGGGTGTGCATGCATGTGTGTGTGACTGTATGCGTGCGTGGAGTGGGTGTTGGTGTGTGCATGTAGGTGGAGGGTGTTTGTGCATGTATGTGGAGGGTGGGGGTATGCATGTATGCAGAGGGTGGGGATGTGGGTGTGCATGTATGCGGAGGTTGAGGGTGTGGGGGGTTGTGTATGTATGCGGAGGGGGGTGCGTATGCATGCGTGCGAGTGGGGTGCATGTCTGTGTGCGAACAAGTGGGGGTGCATGTCTGTATGCTAGTGAGTGCTGGTGCGTGTCTGGACCTTGAGGGTTCAAAAAGAAAGGAGGAATTGCCAGGGGATAATTATGGGTAAGATTCTCCTGGCAATTCTTCACTGTGGTATAGACTTTCACCTGGGGTTTTCAGCTGCTTTCACTCTTGGTGAAAATAAAATCTCATAGACCAGATGAGGGTGGTAATACCATTTTCCAATGACAGACCTGTGGCAGAGGTTAGCCTGTTTGTGTGCGAGTGAGTGGGAGTGAATGTCTGTGTGCGAGCGAGTGAGGGTGCATGTCTGTTTGTGTGCGAGTGAGTGGGGATGCGTGTCTGTTTGTGTGCAAGAAACTGGGGGTACGTGTCTGTGTGCAAGCTAGTGGGGTGTTTGTATGTATGCATGCGGTTGGGTGGAGGGGTGTGTCTGCAAGTGTGTGGACATGTGGGGGTGCGTATGTCGGCGACAGGAATGGGGATTCCTGTCACCTGGTGCATTACCGCTAGGGTTTTCGTGGCGGGACGACTGCTGTGAAAAGCCTGGTGGTTTGCTGCCTCACAATAGGGCCGGTGGTCTTCGGTATACTGCCGGGCCAAAGGTGCTCACCGCCAGCCGCGCGGTCCTACGGCACTGGTGAGACTGTCGACATTGTGGTGGTTTGGCTTTAGCCAAACCACCAAACTCGTAATGTGGCGGTCTTTACCACCGGGACCGTGGCGGCACGACCGCCACCACGAGTGTTACAGTATTAGGACAGCCACACTCATGATGAGGGCCTGAGTATTAGACTTTTTGTCATGGGGAAATCAAGCACTCTGTATTCAAAGTGCTCTGTTTACTTTTCCACAGCTGCTGTCTTTCTGGCCTGAGAGTGTGGGCTCGCCACCATGCTGTGTCCTGTGAATGTGCACTTTTTGGAACAGGCACACCTTATATAAAAGAGACTGAAAGGGGAAAAATGAGGACACCAGAATAAATATTGCTGATATTTAAATAAGAAGTGATTGGTAAAAATCCGGCTCACATTAGAGTCCAGTTTGCAAGAGTAAGCACAATATGGCATTGTACATATCTACTACATTTGCAGAGAGCTAGTGGCAGTTTAAGACACAAACATCACTGTCGATTTAATCTGGCTGATGAAGGGTAATACCCTGAAACCGGTCCTAGGATGCTTGTTTAACAGTCCAGGGCAGACCTGGCCTGGCAGTTCGGGCTGGACTGTTCCCATGGGGAACAGGGTCAAGACTGATTTGCATATGGCTGGGTCCAAACTGGAATGGCATGGGTTGCAAACAAGCAATGGATTTAGGCCCAGATTTCTGTACTGGGGTGAATGTTTGACATTGTTCAGCATTCTGTCCATCACTTGTTCTTCTTCCAGCTGAACCACTGTCAGCACAGTCGTGCTTTATCTCACTGAGACACTGGTTTCATTTTACGCCCCACCACTTTCAAACTACACCAGCCACCACTGCATGAAGCAGCTTCACTCTAGCTTAAGATAAGAACAACTATTTATTTCTTGCACTTGTCATGGGAATATAGGCAGACTGATGTAATTTTTAGTATAAGGGAAGTATGCTTCATTGTAAAGCAGTAATTATCATGTCACCATTCAATAAGGGGCCTTTCACAATGTGAACCATGTTACTTAATATCAGGCTTCAAAGCATTCTTTCTGACTCATGAATCACTTTGATTATGACCTGAGGGGAACAAAATGTTCTAAATAAAAGATGTCTGTTTATTGTTTCAAGTGTGCAGTTTAATTGAGCTTAAATTTCACTAACAAATTGATTTAGTGGCGATGCATGCTGACAAATGGTCTATAAACTGTGCTATTTATAGAGTGCTTAAGATCCCATTCATCCTTTTTGAAACTTTTATGGTGCTAGAACAGATTATGGATTCTAATTGCTTCTGTTGCAATATTTTGTGGAATTGGGGTACATAGAAGTTTATTTGGGCCTGGGGCAAGTGCAAAAAATGATGCAAACCACATATATGCCCATGTTTATGTCTCTCCTATTAGACAGCACATGTTCTGTCTGTTGCAAAGTGTAGTGTCAGCTTACCGTGGACTTAGAGCACCTTCTTTGCATGCCATTGGTTGACTTAATTGTCACTCTCATTTGCTTGCATCTTGTTCATTAGCTTGTGTGGGCTTCCTCTTTGTGTGTTTATAAGCCCTATGGAGTTAGCTGTGCTTTTCAGCTGTCTTGCTCATGTACTTCAGCTCCCTTCCGTGATGCACTCACACTTATGTGCTTCTTCCCGGGCACTGCTTTTTTGATGGCTTACTTCTACCCCCAACTCCATGTTGTGCTCTCTCTTACATTTGCCCCTATACACGCTTGTCTAATTTCATTTGTTTCCCTCGCCATGTTACCACGCCCAAGCAGCTTGTTCCACTTTTTTTTCTGTGGGTCTACAGATTCAACTCAGAATAAGGAACAAAATGAAAAAAATATTCTCATCATTTTGTAACCGATCATCTAAAAAAACATTTTTTCACTAGTTAGCAATAGTACACATTATTAGCAGATGCTGTACATCATGGCTAAAACCATTGGCAAAGTCAATAAGTCCTAAATGGGAGGACTAATGGCTTTGCAAATGCTTGTTTGTGTTTTTGAAACTGAAACATACAAGTTAAGCACAACTTATGTCAAGTCTGAACTTGTGCCCTGGGCCTTGCAGGCTACAAGGTGTATATACTCCCAGTCAGAAAAAGGCTTAAACATGTTAAAATGGATTTGGTCCCAGAAGAAGGTACTACAGCTTGATGTGCAGTGAATGAGGGATTAAAAGGTGGCATAAAGCCTCATTGCAACCTACATTGGACATGTGCCATGTAAGTAATTGGGCTATTGATTGGGGGTGGAAGCCCCAGTCAGACAACAAACGCAGTCATTGTCAGTGTGAAACACAAAAGTCACCAAATTAATCTGTACTTAATTCTCTGGTGAATTGACACAAATCAATCAGGTAAACTTGGAGGCAACGTGTAAAGTATTTATTCAGCACATAAACAGCAATGAAGTAAATCCACAAAAAATCGAAAACAATTTAGAAAAATAGAGTAAATTTTAATAAATAAAATGTTATCAGAATGACAAAAAGGCAATCAGTAGAACCAGCGATATTCAATTTAAAGAATTTTAAGTGAAAATAATGCTTAAAAGCACAAATTGTTAGTTGTGGTCACCTAGTCATGTTAAACCAGGGAAAAGTTACAAGTACAGGATGATTGTGATAGAGAGAGAGTCAGATATAGGGACCAGGTTATTCTATGTCAGGCACGAAGCGTTCTCTTCGCATTGGAGGAGGCTGAGAGAAGGAGGCTGAGGGTCACAGACAATTGTCACTGTAGCGCAAAGAGTCGATTGGATGTCACAGATGGGCAGCGCTGTCTTGCAAAGAAATCATCAAGCATCATGGATGGTTGTTTCTGCAGCTTTGCACTGGTGGTCATCTCAGGCTGTCGCTGCGGTAGCATGGAGTGCATGTCTTGTGTTGCCTGTTCTCATTGGAGGCATGAACAGTAGGTCTCACAGGAATGTTTTGTGGGCGATTTTCTCAGGCAGCAGAGTCTTGGTCAGGATGTGCCTTTCATGGTCACAAGAGCCCAGACATCATGATTTTCACATTTTCTTGAGGAGTAGTACTCTATGATGCCAGTCAAGGGCCCAGGACCTGGGGAGGCTTGGGAATCAGGGACTCACTCCAACAGAGTTTCCATGTCAAGGCTCCAAACTGTTTGGGGGTGGTGTAAGGCAGGGCAGGGCTGGCATCAGATTCCTTTGTGTGTGTAGGAGGCAAAGTCCTTTGAAGTGTAAGTGGAGCTGAGTACAGGTCCTCCCATTTATCCTGCCAGGATGGCCCATCCTATCCACGCTTAAGCCCAGTTTGTGTTACTGTCTGGAAGTAATACACAAACCCCAACAGTAGAGGCATTCACGGTTATGAGACCCAGGACACTGGCAGAAGGCAGAAATGGTTGGAGGAGAAAATGCAAACTTTCCAAAAATGGCATTTTCAGAATTGTGACTTAGAATCTGACCTTACAGTTAAAAAGGGTTTTAAATTACAATTTATTTGAGTGTAAACAGTATATTTGTATCTGTTAGAAATGGGGTCTCTGGTTGACAGTCAGGTTACCCCCTGTTCAAGCAAGGACCCTCACTCTAGTTAGGATAAAAGAGAGTCACCCTCAGCTAACCCCTGCTTACCCCCTTGGTAGCTTGGCAGAGCAGTAGGCTTAACCTCAGAGTGCTGGGCGTAAAGTATTTGTACCAACACACACAGTAACTTAATGAAAACACTACAAAATGACACAACACCAGTTTAGAAAAATAGGAAATATTTATCTAGACAAAACAAGACCAAAACGACAAAAATCCAACATACACAAGTCAAGTTATGATTTTTTTAAAGGTTTAAAATAAAAAGAGTCTTTAGGTAGTTGTAACAACACACTAGCGCTGCTAGCGTGAAAATGTACCTGGTTTGCGTCAAAAATAACCCCGCACGGGCGGTGGGCGTCGAAAGTAACCCTGCACGGCTGTGTGCGTCGAAAACAACTCGGCACGGCGGTGCGCGTTGAAAAAGCCAGCCACACGACGATCCGAAAGTCCCGCGGCGCAGGGTGCGATCTCTCAGCCTCCGTCAGCGATGCTGCGCGTCGTTTCCCCTGCTCCGGGCGTCGGTTTTTCGGTCGCGTTTCCTGCGGCGTCGTTTCTCAGCTGCGGAACCGGCGTCGCGTCGTTTTCTCAGCCGCGATCGGATTCGCGTCGATCTTTTCTCCGCACGGCGCTCGGTGCGTGTATTTTTGTCCTTAGGCTGCCAGCCTCTCCCTTCAGGGTCCCAGGAACTGGAAGGGCACCACAGAGCAGAGTAGGGGTCTCTCCAGAGACTCCAGGTGCTGGCAGGAAGAAGTCTTTGCTATCCCTGAGACTTCAACAACAGGAGGCAAGCTCTACACCAAGCCCTTGGAGATTTCTTCTTCAAGATGGAAGGCACACAAAGTCCAGTCTTTGCCCTCTTACTCTGGCAGAAGCAGCACTGCAGGAAAGCTCCACAAAGCACAGTCACAGGCAGGGCAGCACGTTTTCCTCAGCTATCAGCTCTTCTCCAGGCAGAGGTTCCCCTTGATTCCAGAAGTGTTTCTAAAGTTTGTAAGTTTGGGTGCCCTTCTTATACCCATTTTAGTCTTTGAAGTCACCTTCCTTCAAAGGGGACTCACACCTTCTTGTGAAATCCTGCCTTGCCCAGGCAAGGCTTCAGACACACACCAGGGGGTTGGAGACAGCATTGTCAGAGGCAGGCACAGTCCTTTCAGATGAGAGTGACCACTCCACCCCTCCCTCCTAGCAGAGATGGCTAATCAGGAATGCAGATTACACCCCAGCTCCCTTTGTGTCACTGTCTGGTGTGAGGTGAAAAACAACCCAACCGTCAAACTGACCCAGACAAGGAATCCACAAACAAGGCAGAGTCACAGAATGGTTTAAGCAAGAAAATGCTCACTTTCTAAAAGTGGCATTTCCAAACTCACAATCTTAAAATCAATTTTACTAAAAGAGGTATTTTTAAATTGTGAGTTCAGGGATCCCAAACTCCACATGTCCATCTACTCTCTAGGGGAATCTACACTTTAATCATATTTAAAGGTAGCCCCCATATTATCCTATGAGAGAGACAGACCTTGCAACAGTGAAAACGAAATTGGCAGTATTTCACTGTCAGGACATATAAACCACATTACTATATGTCCTACCTTATCCATACACTGCACCCTGCCCTTGGGGCTACCTAGGGCCTACCTTAGGGGTGCCTTACATGTAAGGAAAGGGAAGGTTTAGGCCTGGCAAGTGGGTACACTTGCCAAGTCGAATTTACAGGGTAAAATTACACATACAGACACTGCAGTGGCAGGTCTGAGACATGATTACAGAGCTACTTATGTGGGTGGCACAACCAGTGCTGCAGGCCCACTAGTAGCATTTGATTTACAGGCCCTGGCACCTCTAGTGCACCTTACTAGGGACTTACTAGTAATTCAAATATGCCAATCATGGATAAACCACTTACATACAATTTAAACAGGAGCACTTGCACTTTAGCACTGGTTAGCAGTGGTAAAGTGCCCAGAGTAACAAAAACAGTAAAATCAGAGTCCAGCACACATCAACAACCTGGGGAACAGAGGCAAAAAGTTAAGGGAGACCACGCCAAGGATGAAAAGTCTAACACGTGTCCCCCCCAGCTAAAAGTGGGGAGCAACTACCCAACCTCATGGGAGTTCTCATCACTAAGGCGGAAGAACCTGGACAGACCATCAGCATTGGCGTGCTCTGTACCGGGTCGATGTTCCACCGTAAAGTCCATCCCCTGTAGGGAAATGGACCACCTCAACAGTTTTGGGTTCTCACCCCTCATCTGCATTAACCATCGGAGGGGTCTGTGGTCGGTCTGAACTCGGAAGTGAGTCCCAAACAAGTAGGGTCTTAGCTTCTTCAGTGCCCAGACCACAGCAAACGCTTCACGTTCTATGGCACTCCACCTACGTTCCCTGGGTAGTAACCTCCTGCTAATGAAGGCTACGGGTTGATCTAGGCCCTCTTCATTCAGCTGTGAGAGTACTGCTCCAATACCATGCTCTGAGGCGTCTGTCTGTACAACAAACTCCGTGGAGTAGTCAGGTGCCTTCAGCACAGGTGCTGTGCACATGGCAGCCTTCAGGGCATCAAAAGCGTTCTGGCAAGCCTCTGTCCAGATCACTTTCTTGGGTTGCTTCTTAGAAGTCAACTCAGTTAAGGGGGTAACAATGGTACCATATCCCTTAACGAACCTCCGATAGTATCCTGTGAGACCTAAAAAGGCTCTCACTTCAGTCTGGGTCTTGGGAGGCTCCCAAGCCAGAATCGTGTCAATCTTAGGCTGTAGGGGTGCCACCTGGCCACTCCCCACCTGGTGTCCTAAGTACACAACAGAACCCTGCCCTATTTGGCACTTGCTCGCCTTAATAGTGAGGCCTGCCTTCTGCAGGGCCTCTAACACTCTCCAGAGGTGTTGCAGGTGTTCCTCCCATGTGGAACTAAACACAGCAATGTCATCCAGGTAGGCGGCACTGAACTCATCCAGTCCTGCCAACACCTGGTTGACCAACCTCTGAAAGGTGGCAGGGGCATTCTTCATCCCAAAGGGCATCACATTGAAGTGGAAGTGCCCATCGGGGGTAGAGAATGCTGACCTCTCCTTTGCCCCTTCAGTTAAGGCAATCTGCCAGTACCCAGATGTTAAATCAAACGTACTGAGGTACTTGGCAGCTCCTAACCGATCAATGAGCTCATCA
The DNA here is from genome assembly GCF_031143425.1 of Pleurodeles waltl. NCBI lineage: Eukaryota > Metazoa > Chordata > Amphibia > Caudata > Salamandridae > Pleurodeles > Pleurodeles waltl. The sequence continues at coordinate 712,457,076 of NC_090436.1, forward strand.
GCTCGGGGGATGGGGTGTGCGTCAGTCTTGCTGACCGCATTGAGACCCCGGTAGTCCACACAGAACCTAAGTTCTGGAGTGGCACCAGGAGCAGTAGCCTTTGGGACCAAGACCACTGGGCTGGCCCAAGGACTGCTGGAGTGCTCAATAACCCTTAGGGCTAATATTTTGGAGACTTCCTCCTTAATGCAAGCCCTCACCCTGTCAGTCACCCTGTAAACCTTATGTTTAACAGGTGTACTGTCCCCAGTGTCCACATCATGTGTGCACAGGTGTGTGACTCCTGGGGTCAGGGAAAACAGTGAGGCGAACTGTCCCAGCACGTGGCGACAGTCCCTCTGCTGTTCCTCAGTCAGGGAGGGGGAGAGGATCACTCCCTCCACAGACCCATCTTTCTCTCCTGCAGACAGGAGGTCAGGAAGAGGCTCACTCTCTTCCTCCACCCCGTCATCTGTCGCTAGGAGCATGGATAGCTCAGTTCGCTCAAAGTGTGGTTTGAGGCGGTTGACATGTAGGACCCTCAAGGGGTTCCTGGGGGATTGCAAGTCTACCAGATAGGTGACTTCACTCTTTCTTTCCACCACCTCAAAAGGCCCTGTCCACTTATCTTGGAGAGCCCTAGGCTCCACTGGTGCCATGACCCACACTTTTTGTCCAGGCTGAAACTCAACCAGAGTGGCATTCTGGTCGTACCACCGTTTCATATCCTCCTGGCTTGCTTCTAGGTTCTCCTGAGCGAGACTCCTGAAGCGGGCAGTCTGGTTTCTTAGTGCCAGCATGTAGCTAAATACATCCTGGGGTGGTTTACTAGGAGCTTTCTCCAAAGCCTCCTTCACCAGACTGAGCGGTCCCCTCACAGGGTGGCCATAGATGAGCTCAAAGGGGCTAAAGCCAAGTCCCTTTTGAGGCACCTCCCTGTAAGCGAACAGAAGGCATGGCAAGAGGACGTCCCACTTACGCCTCAAGGGCTCTGACAGGCCCTGAATCATGCCTTTCAAGGTGCGGTTGAATCTCTCAACCAGACCATTACTTTGGGGGTGGTAAGGGGTGGTGAACTTGTAGGTTACCCCACACACCTTCCACAGAGACTTCATATAAGTGGATATGAAGTTTGTACCCCTATCAGATACTACCTCCTTGGGGAACCCCATGCGGGTAAAAACCCCCATCAAGGCACGTCCCACCACGGGGGCGGTGACCGTCCTTAGAGGAATAGCTTCTGGGTACCGTGTGGCATGGTCCACCAAGACCAGGATGAACCTGTTGCCCATGGCTGTCTTGGGATCCAGAGGCCCCACAATGTCAATTCCTACCCTTTCAAAGGGAGTACTGACTACCGGTAAAGGTTGGAGGGGAGCTTTGCATTTCCCCCCACTCTTGCCACTTGCCTGACAAGTCTGACAAGATCTACAATAAGCAGCTGACTGCTTGTTCATCAAGGGCCAGTAAAAGTGGGAGACAAGCCTCTTATAGGTCTTGTCCTGCCCTAGATGTCCTGCCAAAGGCACATCATGAGCCAAACCCAGTAGGAAGGTCCTGAAGTCCTGGGGTACCACCAGCATACGAGCTGACCCCGGCTCAGGAACCTTAGGCTCACTATACAGGAGGCCATCCTCCCAATAAATCAGGTGAGTACCTGGCGCCTTGCCAGCCGCCTGGGCTGCAGCCTGCTGCCGCAGTCCCTCAAGAGTAGGGCACTCCTTCTGCGCTGTGCAGAATACTTCCCTGGTGGGTCCCCCTTCCTGCTGCCACTGCGACAGCTCAGGGACCTCCCCCAGTTCAGCTACCTGTTCCCCTGTAGGTTCCGGGGCATCACCCTCAGGCTCTGCCTCCTCCCGGACCGTGGGAACTTCTGGGGCGGGTTTCCCGCGCCTCCTGCCTTTCCTCTTCTTGGCGGTCCCCTGGGCCACTGTTTCAGGCTCCAGGGGCTCTTGACTACCCTGATTGGCTGCCATAGACCGGGTGGATACGCATACCCACCCAGGCAGACCCAACATCTCCAAGTGGGACCTGTGTTCCACCTCCTTCCAAGGGGAATCTTCCAGGTCGTTGCCTAGCAAACAATCAACAGGCATGGTTGGACTCACAGCTACTTTCCAGGAACCTGAGACCCCCCCCCATTCAAAGGGAACCTGCGCCACTCTGCAGAGGCGCTCAGAATTGTCTACTGCAACTACTTGGTGAAGTACCCGGGGATCAATCTGCTCTTCAGACACCAGGTGACTCCTCACTGTAGTCACACTGGCTCCTGTGTCTCTTAGAGCCTCCACCCTCTGTCCATTGATGGTCACCCATTGCCTGTACTTCTTAGTGTTATCAGGCACTAGGTTTCTCTGGACCATCTCACTGTCCCCTAGTGAGACAAGGGTCATTTCTGCTGGTTCCCACCCACCTGAAACCAACTCCTCCCCAAGCGCTACACTGGCCAAACCCTGGGACGGTGCACCAGTGGGTGCCGGTGTACTTTTGGGGCATTTGGGGTCCCCCCTCACATGACCCACCTGGTCACATGAATAGCACTTACGTAGGGGACCACCTGCCATTGGCTTCCCTTTGGAGAACCATGGCTTCTTTTCACTGGGGGGTTGGGAATCCTTACCCTGGGAATCAGTTTGGGGCCCTTTAGAGAACTCATCCTGTTTGCCCTTACCCCCCCCTTTCTTCTGAGAGGGACCCTGCCCACCCTTGGCGTGGTCTCCCCCATACCTCTTTTGGACCCTGGTGCTCTCCCAGCGGTCCGCTTCCTGTGCAAGCTTCCTGGGGTCAGTCAGCTTGCTGTCAATGAGGTGCTGGCGCAGCTCTGGAAAACATAAACTGTACAAGTGCTCCCAAGCAATTAAATTGTAAAGCCCCTCATACGTGTTTACCTTACTGCCCTTCACCCAACCATCCAGTGACCTGCAACAAGAATCAACACATTCCAACCATGTTTGGGATTCCTTTCTCTTGTAGGATCTAAACTTCTCCTTGTACTGCTCAGGGGTGAGACCATACCTGGTAAGTAAGGCCTCCTTCATGGCAGGGTAGGTGAGACTCTGAGCATCCCCTAAGGCCGTCAGTGTGTCCCTCCCCTCTGCCTCAAAATGCTTCCACAGGGCTGCCCCCCAATGAGCTTCAGGGACCAGGTTCATGTGGAGAGCTGACTCATAACCCTTGAACCACAAGTAGATATCATCCTCCCTCTTATAATCCCTCACAAGGTCTTTTGGGATGTGTACCCTTCTCTCAGGCTGCACTGTAGAATTGCTGCCACCATCCCTACTGGACTGACTCCTCTGATCAATCTCTTTTAAACTGAGCTCATGAGCCATGTTTATCTTCCTTTCCTCAAGGGCCAGCTTCCTCTGTTCCATCTCTAGACTGAGCTTTTTCAGCTCCAACTGGTACTCCCTCTCTGCCTGTCTGTCCTGTAACTCTCCAGGTGTCAGACTCTTGGAGGACACACTGCTACCTGCCCTGGAGATTCTCCCCTGAGACATAGCAGGCCCACCCACTACATCAGTGTGAGTGACTTGCAACTCCTCTTCCCCCTCTGGCTCCTCATCCGTGTGCCCCTCAGCTGCTTTGGCTGTCACCCAGGCCCTCAGCGCCTTTTGCAGCTCATCCTTCTTGGATGAGCTCTTAATGGGACAGCCAACATTACTACAAAACTGCTTCAACTGAGCCACTTTGTAGCTCTCCAATTTCTCCAAGTCAAAAGCAGCTTCAGCTAGGGCATCTCCAGACTGAGACATGATGAGAGGTTAAAAAAATATGCACAGTTCCAAAAACAGAAAAGCAAGTTCTCAAATGAAGTTCCAGAAAAGTCAATCACGGGATCAGCGAAAAAAAAAAGAAACTGAATGCAGAGAAAAAACAGTCCAAGTAAAAAACAAAAAAAAAAAAAAAAAATCACAAGACTAGTAGTATGTGGTCACGTAGTGGTCTGAGATCAAAACAGTAGTGTACACTTAATTACTGTATGTCAAGTACAAATACAAGTCCAATCCCGACCGCTGGTCACCAATGTTAGAAATGGGGTCTCTGGTTGACAGTCAGGTTACCCCCTGTTCAAGCAAGGACCCTCACTCTAGTTAGGATAAAAGAGAGTCACCCTCAGCTAACCCCTGCTTACCCCCTTGGTAGCTTGGCAGAGCAGTAGGCTTAACCTCAGAGTGCTGGGCGTAAAGTATTTGTACCAACACACACAGTAACTTAATGAAAACACTACAAAATGACACAACACCAGTTTAGAAAAATAGGAAATATTTATCTAGACAAAACAAGACCAAAACGACAAAAATCCAACATACACAAGTCAAGTTATGATTTTTTTAAAGGTTTAAAATAAAAAGAGTCTTTAGGTAGTTGTAACAACACACTAGCGCTGCTAGCGTGAAAATGTACCTGGTTTGCGTCAAAAATAACCCCGCACGGGCGGTGGGCGTCGAAAGTAACCCTGCACGGCTGTGTGCGTCGAAAACAACTCGGCACGGCGGTGCGCGTTGAAAAAGCCAGCCACACGACGATCCGAAAGTCCCGCGGCGCAGGGTGCGATCTCTCAGCCTCCGTCAGCGATGCTGCGCGTCGTTTCCCCTGCTCCGGGCGTCGGTTTTTCGGTCGCGTTTCCTGCGGCGTCGTTTCTCAGCTGCGGAACCGGCGTCGCGTCGTTTTCTCAGCCGCGATCGGATTCGCGTCGATCTTTTCTCCGCACGGCGCTCGGTGCGTGTATTTTTGTCCTTAGGCTGCCAGCCTCTCCCTTCAGGGTCCCAGGAACTGGAAGGGCACCACAGAGCAGAGTAGGGGTCTCTCCAGAGACTCCAGGTGCTGGCAGGAAGAAGTCTTTGCTATCCCTGAGACTTCAACAACAGGAGGCAAGCTCTACACCAAGCCCTTGGAGATTTCTTCTTCAAGATGGAAGGCACACAAAGTCCAGTCTTTGCCCTCTTACTCTGGCAGAAGCAGCACTGCAGGAAAGCTCCACAAAGCACAGTCACAGGCAGGGCAGCACGTTTTCCTCAGCTATCAGCTCTTCTCCAGGCAGAGGTTCCCCTTGATTCCAGAAGTGTTTCTAAAGTTTGTAAGTTTGGGTGCCCTTCTTATACCCATTTTAGTCTTTGAAGTCACCTTCCTTCAAAGGGGACTCACACCTTCTTGTGAAATCCTGCCTTGCCCAGGCAAGGCTTCAGACACACACCAGGGGGTTGGAGACAGCATTGTCAGAGGCAGGCACAGTCCTTTCAGATGAGAGTGACCACTCCACCCCTCCCTCCTAGCAGAGATGGCTAATCAGGAATGCAGATTACACCCCAGCTCCCTTTGTGTCACTGTCTGGTGTGAGGTGAAAAACAACCCAACCGTCAAACTGACCCAGACAAGGAATCCACAAACAAGGCAGAGTCACAGAATGGTTTAAGCAAGAAAATGCTCACTTTCTAAAAGTGGCATTTCCAAACTCACAATCTTAAAATCAATTTTACTAAAAGAGGTATTTTTAAATTGTGAGTTCAGGGATCCCAAACTCCACATGTCCATCTACTCTCTAGGGGAATCTACACTTTAATCATATTTAAAGGTAGCCCCCATATTATCCTATGAGAGAGACAGACCTTGCAACAGTGAAAACGAAATTGGCAGTATTTCACTGTCAGGACATATAAACCACATTACTATATGTCCTACCTTATCCATACACTGCACCCTGCCCTTGGGGCTACCTAGGGCCTACCTTAGGGGTGCCTTACATGTAAGGAAAGGGAAGGTTTAGGCCTGGCAAGTGGGTACACTTGCCAAGTCGAATTTACAGGGTAAAATTACACATACAGACACTGCAGTGGCAGGTCTGAGACATGATTACAGAGCTACTTATGTGGGTGGCACAACCAGTGCTGCAGGCCCACTAGTAGCATTTGATTTACAGGCCCTGGCACCTCTAGTGCACCTTACTAGGGACTTACTAGTAATTCAAATATGCCAATCATGGATAAACCACTTACATACAATTTAAACAGGAGCACTTGCACTTTAGCACTGGTTAGCAGTGGTAAAGTGCCCAGAGTAACAAAAACAGTAAAATCAGAGTCCAGCACACATCAACAACCTGGGGAACAGAGGCAAAAAGTTAAGGGAGACCACGCCAAGGATGAAAAGTCTAACAGTATCTACTCCCAATCCAAAGTTAGCACTTATTAAACATAATAAGGTAACCCAGTATTAGCCAATGGGAGAGACCGAACTTACAACAGTGCAGAATTGCTTGAGACATGTATAAAAGAAGATGTCCTAATTTTTAAATGCAATGCGTCCTGCCTAATGAGCCTTTAGGGCCTTCCGTAGGGGTGATATATGTATTAATAAAAAGGAAGGTCTAGGCCTGGCAAAGGGTTTATTTTGCCAGGTCGAAATGGCAGTTTAAAACTGCGCAACAGGCTGATGTGGTAGGCCCGAGACATGGTTTAAAAGACTACTTTACAGACCCTTGGTACCATTTACCAGGTGCCAATTAGTTGTAGGCCAATTTTACCATGTTTGAAGGAGAACGTAGAAGTACTTTACCACTGGTTAGTGTCGTCCTAAAGTAAACAAAAACAAATTCAGCAAAACAGGTGAGGCAAAAGCAAAAAGTATGGGGTAATACCACACCAAGGATGTATGGTCTCACATGACATTTATACCACTTGCACATATATGAAGTCTAATGTAACATTTATGACACCTGCACCTATTTTGCGTAGTTGTACTTATTATTTGTCACGTAGGAGCCCCGACATGCCTCACGGTCGGAGGAGATGCGCTGAGCTGTAGCTCTGGTTTCCATGTAGCCCGGTTTTGGTTTAACAGCATCACGAGGCACAGAACGGAAGACACGATGCGCATCTAGTGAACTTCGTAATGCTTGCCGCTACCCCTGGAACTGTCTTGCCCATATTCTAGGCCATTGGCCTGTGACCCCCTCCCCCTCCTACCCATTCAATTGCTGGCTTATTATTCTGCTCGGCACTGTACTCTATTGCCTTTGCGCAAGGATGTTTTTCATGCTTGTAGCCTGTTCAGGAGTATGTTCTCGGTCCAGCTCAGAAAGATTGGCGACGTCTGGCAGTATATGGTGAGTAAACCCCCCCCCCCCCCCCCCTAGAATTTTTTATTTTTTTGGAGGGGGCACTCAGTATTGGGATCTCTCTTTAGGTATCTCTGTCATTTAAAAAAAAAAATTATTAGGAGGTCAAAAGTGGAGGGGGGTAGGCATCAAGATCACGCAACGCTTCATGTAGCCGGATTCATCTCCGCCCCCCAGGAAGGGTGGCAGTAGGCTCTCTTGCTGGGCTCACGGATGGCTGACTTGTCAAAGAGTTGGCCTGTCCAGGTACGGGTGAGGCTTATGGCTCTCAGCTGCAACTGCCGAACGGAGCGGATTATAGAGTGCTTTACTGGCTCTATGATGAAAAGGATCCCATGGGACTTACAGGTTAAAGGACGTGCCACTGCTATATCTGTCAAACCTGCACGTAACTTGAAGGGCAAATGCCCAATTATACTCAACAAGTCTCCAGGCTCACGATTAGGACTGGTTCCCCAGATGGCTTTACCCCTTAACTCCAGCTCCCCTCTGGACTCTACCTATCCCCCCTGGTTTTCGCAGCTCAAGGGCCCGGCCGTGCCTCAAATCAGGATATGGAGTGTTTCAAAGTGGCAAAGGATAGTCAGATGGGAGGGGGAGGTCAGGAATTTGGATGAGGCCACTAGTTTTTCTCAAAGTTTATCCCACCCTGAGTTGGTCAAAACCAGGCTCTAGTTGTATTCAGGAGAATGGGAGTGTGCGCCCTCAAACCTACCAGCTATATGTTGCTGCTGGGGTTAAGGAACTTAAAGAATCTTCCAAGATAATCCAGTCAAGTGACTGGTTAACAGAAAGCAGACAGGATCAACGTAATTCAAGTCAATTGCTTATATAACTCTTTGCTGAATTTCCAATGCTGTTCAGACCCTTTCTTCTCCACTGGTAGGGCATTGATTGCACCCGCAGTGGGCCCAATGGGGAATGGGCTGAAGCAGCAGGATGTTAGTAATGTGGCCATCTCTTCAGGTGTGGAACCAAGATATTGCCAACCAGGCCACCGCAGCCAGCGGGGTGGTGAAAAAGATGAAAATGCCAGTACGCCAATGGAGAGTCTGCTTCTCTAAACTAAACTCAAAACTTTAAAGTTATCAGAAGAAGAGGCAAATCAAAAAATGGAAGCACAGATAAACCCTATAGGCAGTAATATGCAGCAGTTGAACATTCATGTTAAGGAGGTAGAGCAAACGGTATCTGATCTGGAAGATGGAAGGATCTGTCTGGAAACATCAGTCACTAAATGTCAAACAGAAATGTTGGACTTACAGATTCTGATCGACAATGCTGAGAACCGATCGCGTGGATCTAATCTAAGAGTTATGGGGGTGCTGGAAGGTCACGAAAATGGGCAGACTGTTATGAAATTAATTTCAGATCTTATAAGTCAGCACGTCCTCCCAGAAGCAGCAAATAGAGATTTGGATCTTACTATAACACGAGCTCATCAACTCCCTGCAGTTCAACCCCACAGCACAAAATATCCCCGGATGATCCTGGTGAATTTTGGTGACTATCACATTAAAGAGCGCATTCTTTCACAGGCAATTAAAGCGAAGTCATGTCAGGTTTCCGGTGACTACACATTTAAAGTTTTCTCAAGTATGTCAGTGCTAGTGGCACGACGGAGGTGGGAATTAAATGAACTGATCCCTGATATCTAAAGAGCTGGGGCTCCAGCAGGTCTTGTGCAACAATAAAAACTTAAAGTTTTTTAAAGGACGTTCAAACAAATTACACACAGTTGATGCAGCCAAAGCTCTTTTGCACTCAATACGGTATGAAAATGAGGGGGCGAGGAAAGAGAACATGTAACAATGGCTGTAGGCGGAGAAAGGGCAGCTACTAGTGGCCCACATAGTTCAGAGTGTCATGATTACATTATATTTCGATCCTCTCTGATGCCCTAGGGGATAAGGGTGCCATGTCAAGGTGCCCTCTTTGGAAGTTTGGAAGTTGGGCTGGTGAGGGTGGAGGGTTGGGAGGTTGGTTGGCATAGTGACCCTTGGGGGGAGTGGAGAGCGACCTTGGAGTCTCCAGGCGGGGCTGACTCAAGTACAGGTTGGTCAGGGAGGGAGGGGGGATTGATGGTGCACAGGCTGGGGGAATGATAGGGACTGGGGCCAACTGCCCTGGGGGAAAATTAGATCCTAAAGCTGTATTATTTTAATTTGTGCTGACACTGGGGAATAAAGGTTGTAGGACACAGAATTTCTTGGTGAACTTGGTGAACTTGTTATGCAGGGTATTGGATCAATGGTGAGGAAGGCGTAAGAGACTATACATGGACGTCTTCAGCCTTAGTCACTGGATGAGGAAGGGTAGCACAGATGGCAAACAGTCTTTTAACTGGGAAGTTGTCAGATTGAATTATCATGTTGCCCCTCTATGCATTTTGAAGGTGATTGGGAAGCCATTCAATGGAGATGTCCCATATGGCTTATTAATTAGAATGGGTGGATTGAATTATATATTAAAGGTGTTCTCTTGGAGCATTGACGGCTTGAACAATAGGAGGAATAGAGGGGCAATAGAAGCATGGGTTAAAGCTGAAAATCCCTCAGTAGTCTTATTACAAGAGACCCATATTTCCATTAACAAGCTCCCAGAATTCTCCATGTTGAAAAACTGGGCATATTTAAAGGGGTTTTCAATGGCTCTAGCAGCTCATAGGGGTACTGCAGGATTATATGACGGAACACCAAATTAAAAACAACTACTAACCTTAACAACGAGGTCGGAACACCGACCTCGTCCTTACTACTAATGATTTTACCACGAATGCCTTAACAACGATATTTCGTTGTAAAGGCATTCCTGATAAAATCATTAGCAATAGGCACCATTCACCCTACATCCCTCATCCCACCCCCCCAACCCCACCCCAAAACCTAAAACCCCCTGACCCCCCACCCACTCCCCAAAACCAAAAACGCCCCACCCCCCCAACCCCACCCCAAAACCTAAAACCCCCTGGCCCCCCACCCACTCCCCAAAACCAAAAACGCCCCACCCCCCAACCCCACCCCAAAACCTAAAACCCCCTGACCCACCACCCACTCCCCAAAAACGCCCCACCCCCCCAACCCCACCCTAAAACCTAAAACCCCCTGACCCTCACCCACTCCCCAAAACCAAAAATGCCCCACCCCCCCACCCCACCCCAAAACCTAAAACCCCCTGACCCCCCACCCACTCCCCAAAACCAAAACCCCCCACCCCCCCAACCCCACCCCAAAACCTAAAACCCCCTGACCCCCCACCCACTCCCCAAAACCAAAAACGCCCCACCCCCCCAACCCCACCCTAAAACCTAAAACCCCCTGACCCCCAGCCACTCCCCAAAACCAAAAACGCCCCACCCCCCCAACCCCACCCCAAAACCTAAAACCCCCTGACCCCCCACCCACTCCCCAAAACCAAAAACGCCCCACCCCCAACCCCACCCTAAAACCTAAAACCCCCTGACCCCCACCCACTCCCCAAAACCAAAAACACCCCACCCCCCCAACCCCACCCCAAAACCTAAAACCCCCTGACCCTCCAACCCCACCCCAAAACCTAAACCCACCACTTACCTTCGCCAACTCCCTTCTTTGTACCTTAACCACGCATGTTCGTTGTTCAGAACATACGTAGTTAAGGCACAAAAATACGAAGTCGTGGTTAAAAAAAGCGTTGTTACGCTTTCGTTAACCACGACTTTCGTAATAAAAAAGTCGTAAAAAAGGATGTTTACCGTACTGCAGTTTTTGTGGTTAAAAGGCTACATGCTCGAGTGTTAGACTTTGCTAGTGATAGAATTGAGCGCGGGGGCTCGGTGAGCTGCTTCTCAAACTCACATTTGTAAGTTTCTATGACCCAGAGGAGAATGACTCAGGACCATATGAGGAGCTTTTTCAATCTATAGAACAAGTCCAGAGGGAAATTATTATTGGTGGGGATTTCAATTTTCTCCAAGACCCATATATAGATTGCTCAGTAAAAGGAAAATAACAATTAAAACCCTGAGTTGCAAATGTTTTTCAGATCTATCTGAGGTTATTGACACTAACTGACCCTTGGAGGATTACCTTTCCAACCTTTCCAACTAAAAGGGACTATAGATATTTTTCTAGCCAATTTGGGAGCTCATCTCAGCTTGATGGTTTTCTGTTAACTAAATCCTTGGCTTTTAAGGGCCAAAGGACGCTTCATAATGGCCTCTCAGACCATGCAACCTTATTTTGGAAGTATTACTGGAGAGAGATGTGCTCTGACCTAGACGGTGGATTTTTAATAAACAGCTTCTTCTAGAGGAAGGGTGGGTTCAGATATGTGATGAGGAGATTAGAGAATTTCTCAGTAGGAACCATTGAGCGGCCTCTCCCAGCATTGTCTGGGATTCACTGAAAGCATGTTTATGACGAGTTGTGATCCCAAAAGATGCTGTAATAGCCGTAATTTTAGACAACAAAATCGGATTTCAGAAGAGGCAGTCTGTAACAGCTTAGCTAAATATTTAAAATACCACTTAAGAATAAATAAACAATTGTTAGATCAGGCTAAATTGGCATTTACTGGTCAGTTTCACAGTAGGACCGAGGCGATATATCAGGCTCATAGGCAAAAAGTATATGAGGAAAGTTATTTTACAGGTAGATTTTTACCTTGGCAAGCTTGGGCGCAGGTTGCTAGCAACATGATTCATGCACTGAAATGTCTGATTTCGGGGGTAATATATATGTGGCATAACAAAGTGGGGGAAATTCTGCTAGAACATTATAGACTAATAAATACCCAGAATCAAGCGGTTGAATCCGAAGCCCTCAGGACAAGTTTTTAGCTGGGAGCACTCTACCTACCCTATCAGGAAGCCATTTCTCGCTCTTTTACCAGGCCGGAACTTCTGGAGGTGATCAAGAACCTCCAGAATGGAAAGGCATGTGTCCCCGATGGCCTGCCTGTGGAATTTTTTAAAACCTTCACTGATGTGCTGGCAGACTATTTCTTGCTGGTTATTTATACAGTGTTAAACTGGGGTACTATCCCAATATCTTTCCAGGCAGGAAATGTAGTATGCTTTCTAAAAAAAGATAAAAACAGTGAAGATCCTAACTCATATTGACCAATTACCATTTTAAACTGTGATTATAAGATCATTATGAAGCTTCTGGCCAACCGTATGAATCTGATGGCTGCCAAACTGATCCATCACGACCAGCAAAGGTTTATTGCTGGTCGTCAATTTGCAACTAATACAGACTTTTTGGCCAAAGCACTGGATTTTTTTTCTATTAATAGCATTACTGCTGTTATTCTTTTATAGGATGCTGAGAATACCTTTGATCTCGTGGTCTGGGACATGTTATTTGATATCTTAGCAAGATTCAGGATCCCTTCCCAAATCACGGGACTGTTGCAAAGGTTATATAAGGGTGCGGAAGATAATATAATAATCTATTCTGTAGCTGTGGGTAATTTTCAGGTAAGCCGGGGCACCCAGCAGGAATGTCCTCTCTCCCCTATATTGCTTGCCTTTTTTAAAGAACTATTAGCTATTGCAATCAGACAGAATCCAGAGATCTGTCCTTCCATTAGGCAGATGGGGAAGATTAAATTATATGAGAATGAAATGATTTAGTTTTTTGATAGAATAGAAGCTCTCGGGAAAAAGCTTTTGCGATATTCTCCCTGTTTGAGCAAATGGAGGGATATAAGGTCAACAGGAAAAAAAATTGAAATTATTCTCTGTGGATGTAGCTCAGATACATTACTCCCGGAATTGATTCCCTGTCTGAGCTCTCGGCCTAAAATGTACTTGGGTATTAGATTCTCTTAAACAATGGAAGATTTATATGAGTGTAATTTTGCTCCTTTGCTTTCCAAACTCAGGCCATCCAGACACGATGGGGATCACTCCCTCTATCTATTTTGTGGAGGGTCGCCCTGATTAAAATGTCAATTCTGCCGTTATTTGATTTTCATTTTTCAGCCATTCCTTGCGTATTAACCTCCCCATTTTTTAGAACATTGGAATCCTTGTTTACATCTTTTATTTGGTGCAATAAAACTGCTCGAATCGCACTAAGCACTTTATATGCGGTTTTAGAGAAGGGGCGCCTGGCAATCCCCAATATTAAAGTTTATTATTTTGCATTCTTTGCACAATACTAGGCTAGATTTAATGTAACACTGCATTATGGTGACTTATTTCTGCAGGACTTTGGTGAATAGATTTTTAGGAAACATGGGATACGTGATGCTGCAAAACTAGTTAAATCCCCAAAGAAAGTGTGTTATAAAACGCTGAGGTGTTTATTTAGAGAGAGATCAGATATGTATCGGAAATATGCCATTCCATATATTAATATCTGTGCCCCCTTACCTGAATTGATAGCGGAATCTGGCACTCAGCTTGATTGGGGTGTAATTAGTAAGTGGCAATGGGCTGGATTTCAAAGTTGGGGATTTCCTAGCTGGTGATAAATGGAAAAGCTTGTCGGAAATAGGGGCTGCAGTGCAAGGGGATTTTTTGTTTACAGGGTGATATAGAGCAATATTCAAGATTCTCTCCGGCCTTGCTAGTAGTCAGTTGTGGGATCGCCAAAATACAGTTAAGGAACTGGTAGATCCCACAGGCGATAGATGAGCAGGTGACTGGAAAAGGCTGCTCATTGAATTAAGGGGCCCAGATCTTAGCCTAAAAAATGGGAAAAATATGAAGGGCTAGAACTAACAAAAGAAATTTGGGAGAAAATGAACTGGCTGAATTTTAATGTATGGAGAGGAGCCAACTGGTGTAGAATGCTCTATTTTAGTAAATGGCTGCTTTACCACACTCCCCAATTCTTAGCCTAGGCTAATGCTAAATGGCCCAGCGACTGCCTTTGATGTCACACGGGAGCTACAGCAAACTGGACACATGTTAAAGGTAGGTGTGCCTTATTCAAGAACTCTGGGGCAAGGTATTTAAGTACCTAGAAATAGCTTTACAGATAAAAGTAGCTCCCAGTATCGGGATATTAGTTCTGGGCTATGAACCCAGGGGAAGCTTGCTCCCAGATTTATAGAGCTATTATATATTGCTATTGGCAGTAGTTTGATCCCTCCTATCACAAAACTGGTGTACTTCGTATGTCCCTACTCTCCACAAGTGGACAGCTAAAATGAAGCAAGTAACGGGAGCAAGAGCGGTTGTATGCGCTGAGATGTGGAGGGATTAAGAGATTCTCTCAAATTTGAGGGAAGTTTATGAAGACATTAGAGGACAATGAAATAGCTCATGCGGGTGGTGGGTTTGGGCTCTGATAGATATTATTGTTTGAACTATGAAATGCCCATGTCTCCGTTGTTAAGCGATACTAGGAGGTAATGAAATATAATATTATGTCATTTTTATGTTTCGATTAAGATGCAGTGATATTGTGCAATTAATTTGTTTTAGATATTAATTTACTGTATATGAATAGTGTATTTTGGTGTTTGGAGCTCAATAAAAAAAAATTGTACTTATTATTTAAATATACCATTTGGAGTTTGCTAATTATGAGCCATGTTTCCAAGGGAAAAAATATGTTGTGAGAGGTTTTTAGCACGCTCTCATTACCAAGTGGTCCAAAAAATACCAGCAATCGATGTCTATAAAATTCAAACAAAATTGAGGAAAGCTTTGGAAAACAAAAAAAAAATAATTCCTCCAATGTACAGGGGAAATATTTTCAAATTTCAGAGCAGGTAAAGATGCTGCACTACATATTTATCGGCGTTTTTTAAGGCTATGTAGATATTAGGCAAATTTATGTTCCAAATAATTCAATGTATCCTTCAAGGACTAGTTCAAGGACTAGCCGTACAGCCTTGTCGCATCCAGCAATACTGTTTTACCGCTGTAAAGCAAAGTGGTATCCAGACACCAACGTGTAACAATAGAAAACTAATGGGATCAACAAGAATTACAATTCTTTCGAAAGTTTACATGCCTCAGAGAGGCTCTTCACACTCTTTCAGGGATTTTGTTGTGCAAAGATGACCAGGGCATTCAGTGTGACTGACACGGTTTATTATTTCTTGGGATAACAGAGGTTTGTTTAACAATGCCTTGTTTCTCACAACCCTCATATACCACCATTTGCACACCATGGCCTTCTGTGAAAGCTGCTGATGGCAACGTAGATAAACTCGCAAGATACTTTAAATGGCATGAGCAAAAAGCAACTTGGAAAATGATAAAGGCTCTCGCTCCAAAGTGATGTGATTTGGAAAAGATGAGGTTGCGCACTGTCCAAACATGCCAGAGTTTAATGAACGATTGTGGCATTGCACATATAATTTGATTGTTTGCATATGTGGGGCTCCTGTACCTCTGAAAACCAAAGCACTGGGTCTAAACACTGATACACTCAATTTCAGTTACAGCTACTGAGATCAATCATTTAAATGTTATATATTTTCCAATTTGTCATTCCCTTGTGGCCTCTTTTTCAATATTAAGAGATGCGTACTTTGGTCCATCTGTTGTGCCATGCGGGGAGAATTAGAAACATATAAGCCACAAATGTGTTAATTTATTAAAAGCGCCCCCTTTTTAATCTTGTGTCTAATTTATCACTTTGTAACTCGGATTACCATCCTAAATTCAGTGCAAAAACGGGCTTGTGTTGTTTAGGTGTGGGAAGACGTCTTTGGAATCCAAGTCAATAACATTGACACACTTCTATTATTTTTTACTTGGTCAATGCAATCAAAAGTCGGTCAAAAAACTCAACTAAGTGGGCTTACAACTTTGACATCACTAATCGTGTGGCCCCCTGTTTTTAAGATGTTCAACTTACTGGGCAAGTTTACATTTATTAACACTAGCATGCTGTGGTATCAGTTAATCTAGGATGAGATGGCACTAGCTGTTTTGCAGTCAGAAAGTTTGAGAACAGAAGTGATGAGTATGACGGAAATTACAGTACAGCCAGCAAGGACAGTACTAGATGCAAAAAGATGTGTTCTGGTCCGATATGAAGTAGGTATGAAGAATGAAACTGTCTCATTATCACATTATCACCCTAAACACTTTTGAAGATAGGAATAATGTAGACTGGTTTGCTCCAGACAAGAACATAATAAAGACCTGGTTTCCCATGCTAGATGACATAATTGGTGTGCACCTGGAATATCGAAATCAGAATATCGGTGGCACAGAATATTGAAGACAAAAGATCAAAACTAAAATATCCACAGGTAAGTATATATTTTCTATACCTAAGGCTACATTTATGTATGTTGTAGATACAGATATATTTACAAATTTGTTCTTTCTTTAATTTCTAATAAACTACTGAACACATTTACAACAAATAACAAAAAGGACGATTTATGAACCAAGAGCTACCTTTCTGCCAAAGTTGGTGTAATTTGGTGCAGTGGTTAGGGTGCTATTTCTGTTTGAAATCCCTATGAAAAACTGGATGAGGAAAAAGCATTTTGGAACCCTTCTTTTTCTTGGCCCCACTTTGCGGATCATCCCAAAACTTTCCAGACAGACACTGAAGTAAGAGTTATATTTTTGAGTTGAGGTGGATGCTAGTCCTTGATCGCCTTCCCGAGAGGCGTTGAACTGAAAGAGAGTTCTCATTCGTCTCCCTCGTCCTTTCTTTGTGTCGACTGTCGGCTCGGCGCTCTCGGCGTTTGCAGCGGGAAGTGGAGGGGAGGGTGAGAAGCTCGGTCTCAGCCCGTCTTGAGCCTCCCTCTGTACTCTGCATCGGCCCGTTGTGGTGGGCCACCTCGCACCGGTACCCGCACTGGTATTGTATCAGCTGTAACAAGAGGTGGGGGACAGTCTAAAGCACTGAGACCCCCTAGTCCCCAGAACTTCGGGGAGTAGCTCCGGAAGGAGCCCGAAGGCTAGAGAGGGAGACAGAGGAAGACGCCCACCTCACGCCGACATCAGCTAACGGAAAACACCAACGGAGGAGGCGGAGGCAAGCAGAGGTGAGTGGAGGCGCTCAAAAGTGGTGGAAACGCACCAGAGGAGGTGGACAGGCCGTGCACTGTTAGTAGCTGCAAGAAGCTGCGTGGTCTGGGTGCTTACAATAAACTTTCCAAAACTCCTACTTCACTGGTAAAGGGTCAAGCGCTGTGGCAACCGTATTTGGCGATCGTATTTGGGCTATTCCTGGGCTATGGTATTTGGCAAAATACCTGGGCAATACCTGGCCATATCTAGGAAATCTTACTGACTCTCACGTAGGCGCCGGGTGGTTCACGTCGCGCCGAGTGCAGCGCGGAGCACGAACGCTGCCGAACGCGGCCGCTACTGCCACAACTGCCACAACCGCTATTGCTGCTTTTGGGGGCCCGAGGAGAACTCTTGCCGGTCGGCTCACGCACGGAGCACGGAGCACGGCGTTGCTGCGGCCTTTGGGGGTCAGAGGATCTCTGTGCGCCCCGGCAGTGGGTTGGCATTCCGGCAGGACCAGGCGTAACCTGGGCGCTGGAGGAGCCGGAAGCCAGAAGCCAGAGTCAAAGGGAGCCAGAAGGAGAAGGAGAAGGAGTCCTGCCGTCCCCCTGTGGACCCCTGTGACCTCCTGCAGCCCCTCCTGGAAAAGACGCTGAGCGGGAGAGCAGACCGGGTGAGGACTGACGGGGACTGACCGGGAGAGACCGGGTAAGCAGACTTCGTGGGGGGGAGGGAGTCCATCCTGGCCATTGAACCCCTCTCCTGCTCCTCCCCTGCTCCTGCCCTCGGCTCCGGCATCGGTACCCAACCGCGCCACGTCGTCTCACCCAGCCTCACCCAGCCGCAGCCACAGCAACAGCTCTAGCCATAGCCCTAGTTGGCCCTAGCTGGCCTTTGGCCTTGGACTTGGACTGGGACTTGTCGTTGTTGTTGGTGGTCTCTTCTAAAGACCAAGCAAGGAAGGAACCCAGTAAGGAACCAAGGAGCCAAGGGGAGGGGTGCGGGGAGTGGTGAACGGTGAGCAGTGAACGGTAACCGGAGGATGGTTGGGACAAGAGGAAAAACAAAGAAGGCTAGGGAGGCCAACAAGGCGCTCACTCACCTAGCGGATTCCCAAAGATCAGAGCAGGAGCTCAAAAGTCTACAAAGCCTAGGGTTAGACCAGGATCAGGACCAGGACCAGGACCAGGACCCCAGAACCATCCAGCAATCCCAGGGGGGATTCGCAAACCTAGGTGAGGACACAGCAGACACAGCAGACACAGCAGAGGGTGTCCAATTCGGGTCTCCCGCCAACAAAAGCGATTCCGAGCCAGGAGAAGAGTCAGGCGGGACATTAGAAGTGGTGACACTGCCTTGCTTGCCAGCCCATACTGACTCTGACGATATAGGGGGTGCCCTACCGAATGCAGGAGAAACTGTAGGCGAAACTGTGGGGGGCCTTCTAATTCCTCTGTGCAGGGGACATAAGTATACACCGACGCACCGGGGCCCGGGTGGATCGACGGGAGTAAGGAAAACTAGACCAAAAACAAACACTATCACTAACTATTACAACCAAGTGAACTTGACCTCAGAACAGCCGCAAATGCAAAGTCCTAAAGCCAGTGGCCTCCGATCACAGCCATCGGGGGAAGTGGGTGGCTACAACATGGGGGGGGGGTGAACTGGAGCCACCAGCGACCGGGCTCCAGGATACTCGCCCACTTCAGCAGCAACAGCAACCGGTTGGTTTATCGCAATTAGTCTGCCCAATGAGTAATCCTCTTGGGGATGGTGAAGTGGAGTTAAATAACCCCCCAAAGTGGAGCAACTTTTCGGGAGAGCAAAGAAAAGGCAACGATTCACCTTATCCTGACCCCCAAACGGGACTATTGAACTCCGGGAATTTTTCACTAACATCCTCTCCACAATGTGCCCAAGCAGAATTCACAGCACTCCAAAATGTAATGGGTCCAGAAACAGACTGCTCACCATCTAAACAGACCCATAAAACCCCAGCGCCACAGCTTCACTGCGGAAGACAAATTGTTAAAACTAATTTAATGCTGGGCAGACTCAATAGTAGTTCTTTCAGTCTGGAGCTGTCCTCACTTGACAACTCCGTTATTGGCAACACAGACCCTCAACTAAACAGCATAACATCAGAAGATCTAAACTTCCTGGAAGGTAGTATAATCATAGGCCACAGAGGAAAGGAAGGTAAAAATCCAGAAGGTCAGATAACCAACGAACAAAGTGGAAATGGAGATGACCTCTCACTAGACCAACCAATTCTTAGTATCATGAAAGTTATATGTGCAACACTGGGCTCAATCGCAACAACGATCATGGCCCAGTCTCAAAAATTTGATGATCAACTTGAACTGACCAAACAACTTACATCCTCAATACAGTCTATAGATTACAGGATGGCCCTAGTAGAGGGCGTAATTAGGGAAAACCTGTTGCATCAAGCAGTGGCCGATAAAATGGACAAGTTGGATGGACAAGTTTGTGGACCACTGCTGGAAAAACTATTGGAAGTCCCAAAAGTAAT
The DNA here is from genome assembly GCF_031143425.1 of Pleurodeles waltl. Lineage (NCBI taxonomy): Eukaryota > Metazoa > Chordata > Amphibia > Caudata > Salamandridae > Pleurodeles > Pleurodeles waltl. The sequence goes on from NC_090436.1 coordinate 712,476,636, forward strand.
CAAAGACATAATCGAAGACTGCAAACACAACCTTAAAAGCACACAGGGGTGCATTCATGAGCTAGGAAAAACAGAATCTAGTTTAATTGAAGGGCCAGCAGACAAAGAAAATATAGAAAGGCACTTCGGCCCAGGACGAGAGAACTATCCAGATGCAAAAAATCAGACACCTAAGAGGGAGAGAACAAATGGAAGTCCTGAATTTGGAAGCAAAGTCCCAAACACAGTAGAAAAAAGGCCACCGGGTAAAAGGCCTCAACTAACAGGCAGATGGAAAAACACATGGAAGAAAGCTAGAGAAAAAAAAAAAGCACCAGCAGGAAAGGCCTTAAACATGTTACAACAGATAGGCCTAATAGGAGAAATCAGTAACACAGGTGATGAGAGCGCCCAACGTCAGTATAAAGATAAAAGCATTAAGTCGGAGAGTTTTGAGAAACCCACTGATAAAGTTTTTAACTTTATAAATAAAAATCCCGGATTATTGTGCGACAAAAGTTGCACTCACCATTCCCATATAAACCGCATACCCACTGGCCCCAGGGGACACCAAGCATCTGGGCATGACTTAGACAAAGAAAGGTGGTCCGGAAAAGACCCTGGAACAAATCATGGGATAAACGAGGTAAATGATCCTCCAGCCAACGAACAACCCAAATGGAGCCCAGGAACATCCAAACCTAGCATTTGTATCGATAAGCACCTCCCAGCTACAAAAACTGAACATTTAGTTCAGGTACACTACTCAAACATAGTAGAAGACCACTACGGAAAATGCCAGCAGCCTCCGAACTCCATTAGTGAGGGGGCAGAACAAGATAATAGCAAAGGCGAAAATAGAAGGGCAGAGAGCCCAGAGTATATACGAAACGAACAAAGTATAAGAACAACCATGTGCGTGGACAACACAACAGCTCCAGTTCCCGCACCCCGGACAAAGGCAAAATATTGTTCTCAGGGCAGCCCTGGAAATTATAATCTCAGCAACCAGCCTGGGTGGATCACTGATTCGCCTGCACCATCGCGCCCAGCACTGGACCTGGAAACCAATGAAATCAAAGGAAAAAGGGACAATTGGCCTCCAAAAAGGCAACCCTACGAAGAACAAAGGAACAAAGAAGTGCAACTGGGGAGGGAAAAAGGCCAGGTAAATCGAACACCTACTAGTCGTGCAGCTACCACTCAAGACAGACAAAATGAGAACACCCAACTCCAAGGAAGACTGTCGCAGGAAGGTGGCGGGCACACTGTGATCCGGTCTGAAACAACTAAAAAGCCCGAAGCCACGATCTTGTTCATGCCTGAGTACTCCTCAAGAGGAAGTCACGACATCCTGAACAGGTCTAACATCTTATGTCTTGTCAACTCCCTGCCAGCCTTACAGAATGTAACAACTAAAGATCTCCTTTCAGTAAGATTCATACCAAAAAAAGAATTAGAGAACGGGGAATCAACAGAAACAATCTGGGCCTCACCTTGGATAGCAGAACAGATCTTAAAATGTTCAAACACGATGAAGACCTGGGGAATATCCATTGCTACTCCGCAAAAAGAACTATATCCAACAATACTCCTTGAAAAAGCTACAGACCGAAACATGATGCGTAGGCAAGAGGCAAAAGGCAATTCTGGCTCGATACTTCAGGGAGCAATCAGCTCCAAACAACAACTCCCTGAACGAACAAACTTGAGTAATATGAGGTTCTGCCTGGTAGCTAATTCCCCTAGAAACAGTAGGGGTAATCCCCCACAGTTACAGAATTGCAAAGAGCAATCATTTAAAAGCTCGTAGCAAAAAATGGATAACTCGAACATAAAAAATAAAATCAGTCCCATATTAAAAATTCTAAGCTGGAACATAGCAGGTTTAAAAAACAAAATGGAAGATAAAGACTGGGTTGAATTTATTAAAAAACAAGACATCAGCTGCTTCCAAGAAACTTTGTCTACTCATGCTATTGACCTAGACGGGTTCGCCACCTTCCACTCACCTGCAATTAAGCAAAAAAAAGGAAGACCCTCGGGAGGTCTGAGTATTTGGATTAGAACTTCATTACTGAGGAACTCCGTAGTAACTCACACCGTACAAAGCAAGGGAATCCAGACGCTCGCAGTCAAATACGAGGAATGGTCACTCGAAATAGTAAATGTGTACTTCCCACCTATCAGCCGGGCTCAAGTTATGCCAGGGGTGCGGCTCCTTAAAGAACATATCCTAAACAAAAGAACCATGGATCGGAGGAACCCAGTACCAGGTCACACGAACAATCGCTCTCTCCAACCTTGTAAAACTTTTTTATTGATATGTGGTGACTTCAACACTAAACCTCATTCTATCCTCTGGGACGAACAAGTAGCAGAGGAAGATTATGCTTGGAATATCCCAACGCCTCTTATCCAACGCTGTAATGACTCCAAGAAAGGAGAATTAATCTTTGAAGCATTAATAGAAGGAGGACTTCGCACATTAAATGGGAGAACAAAGTCAGATAAAACCTTTAAATCTACCTTTCGAACTGGAAAAAGGCAAAGCATAATTGACTATATGGCAATAAACATCGAAGCCTGGCATTATGTCATCGATATGGAAATAAGGGACAGAATCGAGAGTGATCACGATCCACTGCTAATGGAGATAGTCCATCCGGATGCGAGCCCAGGGAAGGCGGAGTCTCAATTCAACGGAAATAGCCTAACAATAACTATGAGACCAAACAGGAAAAACATATTAAGGTCAAATGAGGATGAACCTTATATGAGTGTTCCCAGCCAAACCTGGTTGTCATTACTTAGCACGTTCTTAAACCAATCAGATAATGACGCTATACCCCTCCTGCATAACTTTAATAATCTGTTACTGCAAACAAAAAAGGAAAAGATCAAGCATCCTCAAATCAATCCTAAAATGATGGAGGGCTGGTTCGATGAAGAGTGTTTAAAGCTAAAAAAGACCTTATCACAAGCACTGAAGAACCGGCACTTGAATGATTCCAACGAGCAACATTTTCATGGATGTAGGCAACAGTACAAAAAATTATTAAGATACAAAAGGAAGATATTTCCACATAAACTTTGGAAAACTTTACTGCAAGCAATAACGGCAGGGAACCCCAAAAAGTTTTGGGAGATAGTCAGGTGGGGATGCGAAGGCCCCCCGAAAAACCTAGAACTGAATATTAACCCTCAACTTTGGGTAAAGCACTTTACTGCCTAGTATCAGGAAGTGGCCAAGACAGAACCAGGGATGACCATTAACCCAAACATCCTCACTCAAGGGCTGGGAGGCAGAAATCAAAGATTAAGCAAAGTATTTCCTCTTCAAAAGACCCATGCAGCATCTTCAAATTGTCTTTTTAGATCGGTAAACGGAACCCAGAATGCACTAGTCTCTAACGAATTTTCCAGCACAAATTCCACGCAAGTAGCCCACGTCATTCCACGTGCAATGAAGTTAATACCGGAATTCAGTGAAAAAGAGATTAAACAAGTTATCCTCCTTCAAAAGCCGCATAAGGCTGCAGGCCCAGATGGCATCCCTTCAGATGCTTACCGTAACCAGCTAACGTTATGGTTACCTGCTCTAGCCCGTCTATTCAACAGTGTTTGGCATTACGAGGTAATCCCTCCTTCTTGGAAGGAATCAATAATCGTTCCAATTCACAAAAAAGGGCCTCGGGACATGGTGAGCAATTATAGACCTATCTCACTGCTTGATAGTGTTGGAAAGATCTTTGCCAAATTGATTCAGTCGCGTCTAGACCAATGGCTAGAGGACGGAGATTTAATATCAACACACCAAGCTGGTTTTAGGAGAGGCCAAAGTACAACAGACCAACTTTTTAAGCTAAACATGATCTGTGCTAAATACGCCACCCTTAAAAACTGTCCATTATACCTGCTCTTTGTGGATCTCCAAACAGCCTTCGACAGCGTAAATCGCCAAACATTATGGCAGCTATTGTCGGACATGGGCATACAGGGAAAAATCTTAAGGCTGCTAATTCTATTGCATACAGGAAACACTGCCAGGGTCAGATATTCTACGAGAAATGATTATACGGCCAAAATTCCAATTGAGCGAGGTGTAAAACAAGGCTGTGTTTTGGCCCCAACCTTATTCAATTGTTATATAAATAAAGTAAGTCAAGTTTTGAAGGAATTAAATCTGGACGTGCCAAAACTAGCCAATGAAAGTATACCTATCTTGCTCTTTGCTGATGACGCCGTATTACTGGCAAGAACAGAGATAGCAATGCATGGTCTACTTAGGGGCTTCGAATCTTTCTGTACCTCAAGGAGCATGGTAATCAATGAGGGGAAAACAAAGTTTATGATTCTCAACCAAAAACAGACGTTGCAATCGACTTTTAGGGTAAATAATAAGCATTTGGCCCGAGTGGCCACCTATGATTACCTGGGCTGCAGATTAGATGAAAAACAGACATGGAAACCACAAATCTACAAAAGCAGAATTTCCTTGGCCCAACAAGCCGGAGCAGTACTCAGATTTGCAAAGGCTACAGGCAATCACTCCGTGAGCTCCGCACTGCTTGCATACAAAACAAAAGCAAGAGCCGCAGCACTTTACAGCGCAGAGATCTGGGGATTCAGAAAGATTCCATCAATACAAGTAACCGAGAACACATTTTTACGCCAATTACTTTGTCTAGGTAATGCTACACCAATGAACGCAATAAGAATTGATCTACAGATGAGAAAGGTTGAGGACTACATTGCTCTGGCTCCAGTAAGATACTGGATCCGTATTTGGACAAAAGAGGCTCTTAAACCATTCAGAGACGTACTTAAGGATATCATGAAGCTGCAAAACCATCGGAAACTGCCCTGGTTCAAACATATCTCAACTATCCTGGCTGCTATCGGCCAGGATGACTTTTGGCTCCATCCAGAAAGAATCGGAAGGCCTAGTCTAGCTGTTATATTTTTGGGGGAAATTTCGGGAAGATTCATCAAATGGCACCAAAGTTATTAGCAAAACAAAAATAGCTTTTTCTATAGAAACTAGGTCCTAATTATAACTACCTAGTGGCGACCGCCACTAAGTCATACATATATATATGGAAAATGTCACTTACCCAGTGTACATCTGTTCGTGGCATGTTGCGCTGCAGATTCACATGCTGTGCACTGTTTCTGCCATCTAGTGTTGGGCTCGGAGAGTTACAAGTTGTTTTTCTTTGAAGAAGTCTTTTCGAGTCAGGGGACCGAGTGACTCCTCCCTTTCGGCTCCATTGCGCATGGGCGTCGACTCCATCTTAGATTGTTTTCCCCGCATAGGGTGAGGTAAGAGTTGGTAGAAAGAGGATACTAAAGATGCCCACGTAATGGAGAAGAAATGTATGTACATAGTTTGTGGTAAAGGAACATTTATTTACATATATACAATTTAATTGCAACTAAAACAGCTACAGGCTCCCGGGGAGGTGGTAGGGCATATGTGAATCTGCAGCGCAACATGCCATGAACAGATGTACTCTGGGTAAGTGACATTTTCCGTTCGATGGCATGTGTAGCTGCAGATGCACACGCTGTGCATAGTCTACAAAGCAGTAATCCTCCCGAAAGCGGTGGTCAGCCTGTAGGAGTTGAAGTTGTTTGAAATAATGTTCTTAATACAGCCTGTCCTACTGTGGCTTGTTGTGTTGCTAACACATCTACACAGTAATCTTTAGTAAAGGTATGGGGTGTAGACCAAGCGGCTGCTTTACAAAGCTCTGTTATTGGTATATTACCTAGAAAGGCCATTGTGGCTCCTTTCTTTCTGGTGGAGTGGGCCCTTGGTGTAATGGGTAATTCTCTTTTAGCTTTGAGGTAACAGGTCTGAATAAATTTGACTATCCATCTGGCTATGCCCTGTTTGGATATAGGGTTACCGGCATGGGGTTTTTGGAAAGCAACAAACAATTGTTTAGTTTTACAAAATGCTTTTGTTCTGTCTATGTAATACATTAGCGCTCTTATTATGTCTAATGTATGCAGTGCTCTTTCTGCTACCGAGTCTGGTTGTGGGAAGAAGACTGGAAGTTCAACTGTTTGATTTAGATGAAATGGTGATACGACTTTTGGTAAAGATTTTGGATTTGTACGGAGAACCACTTTATGTTTGTGTATTTGTATAAAGGGTTCTTGGATAGTAAACGCCTGTATTTCGCTAACTCTTTGTAGTGAAGTGATGGCTATTAGAAAAGCTACTTTCCAAGTCAAGAATTGGATTTGACAAGAATGCATGAGTTCAAATGGTGGTCCCATGAGTCGTGTAAGTACAATATTAAGATTCCACGAGGGTACTGGTGGGGTTCTTGGAGGTATGATCCTTTTTAGTCCTTCCATAAAGGCTTTAATAACTGGGATTCTAAAAAGTGTCTTTGTATGTTTAATCTGCAGGTGAGCAGATATTGCAGTGAGATGAATTTTGATGGAAGAAAAAGCGAGATTTTCTTTTTGTAAGTGTAGTAAGTAACTCAAATATTTTGTATGGAGGCCTCTAACAGCGTGATTTGATTTGCTTGGCAGTAGAAAACAAACCTTTTCCATTTATTAGCATAACAATGCCTTGTTGTCGGTTTCCTTGCCTGTTTAATGACTTCCATACACTCATTTGGAAGGTTTAGATAGCCAAATTCTAAGACTTTAGGAGCCAGATTGCTAGGTTGAGCGATGCTGGATTGGGGTGTCTGATCTGTTGTTTGTGTTGTGTTAACAGATCTCGTCTGTTTGGGAGTTTGATGTGCGGTACTACAGAGAAGTCCAGCAGTGTGGTGTACCACGGTTGACGAGCCCACATTGGTGTTATGAGTATTAGTTTGAGTTTGTTTTGACTCAGTTTGTTGACTAGGAAAGGAGTGAGCGGGAGAGGGGGAAAAGAGTAAGAAAATATCTCTGACCAACTGATCCATAGAGCATTGCCCTTGGACTGAGGGTGTGGGTACCTGGATGCGAAGTTTTGGCATTTTGCGTTTTGTTTTGTTGCAAACAGATCTATGTCTGGTGTCCCCCAGCAGTAGAAGTAATCTTGTGGAATCTGGGGATTTATTTCCCACTCATGAGTTTGCTGGTGATCTCGACTGAGATTGTCGGCTAACTGATTGTGAATGCCTGGTATATATTGGGCTATCAGGCGAATGTTGTTGTGAATAGCCCAATGAAAAAGATTTTGTGCTAGGAGACACAGTTGTGACGACTGTCCCCCCCCCCTGTTTGTTTAAATAGTACATTGTTGTCATATTGTCTGTTTTGACAAGAATGTGTTTGTGGACTAGAAGGGGTTGAAAGGCTTTTAGTTAAGTTTTTTTTGTTGACTGTCCCATTGACCTTGTATACTGTGATTGTTGAGGTGTGCTCCCCACCCAATCATGGAAGCGTCTGTTGTGATAATGGCATGAGGCACTGGGTCTTGAAATGGTCGCCCTTTGTTTAAATTTGCAGGGTTCCACCATTGAAGCGAAGAGTGTGTTTGGCGGTCTATCAACACTAGATCTTGAAGTTGACCCTGTTGTCCATTGTTTTGCTAGGCACTGTTGTAAGGGCTGCATGTGTAGCTGTGCATTTTGGACAATAGCGATGCATGAGGACATCATGCCTAGTAGTTTCATTACAAACCTGATTGTGTATTGTTGGTTTGGTTGCATGCTTGATCTTATATTTTGAAACGATTTAACTCTTTGTGGACTTGGAGTGGCAATTGCTTTTTGTGTGTTGAGTGTGGCTCCCAAGTATTGTTGTATTTGGGATGGTTGCAAGTGAGATTTTTGGTAATTTATAGAAAACCCTAGTTTGTATAGAGTATCTATTACATACTGTGTGTGATTTTGACATTGGTGTTGAGTGTTGGCTTTTATTAGCCAATCGTCTAGATACGGGAAAACGTGCATGTGATGTCTCCTTATATGAGCTGCTACTACAGCTAGGCATTTTGTAAATACTCTGGGTGCTGTTGTTATCCTGAAGGGTAATACTTTGAATTGGTAATGGTTGCCCTGAATTACAAATCTGAGGTACTTCCTGTGAGATGGGTGAATGGGTATGTGAAAATACGCATCCTTTAGATCCAGTGTTGCCATGTATTCTCCTTGTTTTAGTAAGGGAACTACGTCCTGTAATGTGACCATGTGGAAATGATCTGATTTGATGAAGTGATTTAACGTTCTGAGATCTAGAATTGGCCTTAAAGTTTTGTCTTTTTTGGGAATAAGGAAATATAGGGAGTAAACCCCTGTTCCTTTTTGATGATGGGGTACTAGTTCTATGGCTTGTTTTACTAGTAGTGCTTGCACCTCTATTTGTAGTAGGTCTAGATGTTGTGTCAACAGTTTGTGCATCCTTGGGGGAACATCTGGAGGGAATTGTGTGAACTCTATGCAGTAACCATGTTGGGTAATTGATAGAACCCATGTGTCCGTGGTAATTTCTGACCAATTGTTGTGGTATTTTGGTAATCTCCCCCCCACTGGTGATGTGTGTTGGGGGAATGTGACATTGAAGTCATTGTTTGCTACTAGGGGTCTGCTTGGCAGGCTGGAATTTTCCCCTTGCTCTTGGGAACTGTCCCCTGTAGGAACCACGAAACCCCACTCTCTGGTACTGAGACTGGTAAGTAAGTTTTGTTTGGGAGGTGGATGCCTCTGAGCGTTGGTGTCTAAACCCTCCCCTAAACTGTGGCTTCCTAAATTTTCCCCTATATTGAGAAGAATAGAGCGCGTCTACGGCTTTGGCCGTGTCTGTGTCCTTCTTCATTTTCTCTATTGCGGTGTCCACCTCCGGCCCGAATAGTTGGTGTTGGTTGAACAGCATATTTAATACCGCCTGCTGTATTTCTGGCTTAAAACCAGAACTTCGTAGCCATGCATGCCTCCTGATGGTAACTGCTGTATTGACAGTCCGTGCTGCTGTATCAGCAGAGTCCAGTGCAGAGCGGATCTGGTTACTGGAGATGGCCTGTCCCTCCTCCACCACCTGTTGAGCACGCTTCTGATGCTCCTTTAGTAGATGTTGGATAATATCCTGCATCTCGTCCCAATGTGCTCTGTCGTAATGGGCGAGGAGGGCTTGTGAATTGGCAATACGCCACTGGTTGGCCGCTTGCGATGCCACTCTTTTTCCCGCTGCGTCGAACTTACGGCTTTCTTTATCAGGGGGTGGCGCATCCCCTGACGATTGAGGATTTGCCCACTTTCTTGTGGCCCCCAATACAACTGAGTCCAGAGGGAGCTGTTGTGTAATAAACACAGGGTCTGACGGGGAGATTTATTTTTTTTCTCGACCCGTGGTGTTATGGCCCTTCCTTTCACCGGTTCTTGAAAAACCTGTTGTGCATGCTTAAGCATGCCCGGTAACATTGGCAGGCTTTGATACAAAGCATGCGTGGATGCCAGAGTGTTAAACAGAAAGTCATCCTCCACTGGTTCTGAATGCATAGTAACATTATGAAATGTTGCTGCTCTGGCCAGTACTTGTGTGTAAGATGTGCTATCCTCTGGAGGTGAAGGCTTTGAAGGATAACACTCAGGACTGTTGTCCGAAACTGGCGGGTCGTATAGATCCCAGGGGTCTGCATCGTCCTGCGTCATCCCAGTATGTGTGGGTGACTGTGCCATTGGTGTACCAACTGGTGACTGTTGTGGCGAGTGAGGTGGGGACGTTTGTGGTGAGAAAAGTGGGAGTGGTGAACTTTCTCTAACCACTTTGGCTTTTGGTTGCTCAGTTTCAGTCTCACGAAAAGCCAGTTTTCTTTTAAACTTGAGCAGAGGGATGATTTGTATTTTCCCTGTGTCTTTTTGGATTTGTAGCCTTGGCTGAGTCTGGTCAAGCTCCTCCAAATCCAGTTCCTGCTCGAACCTGTGCCTCTCCTTGAGTTGTTGAGAGAGCCCATGCTCTTCCGAATAGGAAGTCTTTTTCGGCTCCAAAGCTGTTTTTTTCGGTACCGAAGCCCCCATGGATACTGTCGGTCTCGGCTCCAAGAGGCTCTTTCGAGGCTTGCTCGATTCGACCAATCGATGTCGACTCTTTTCAGTGCCGGTGTCTCGACCCAAGTCGGAAGACTTCGGCACTATCTTGGCCTTTTTCGGTGCCGATGATGGTATTTGGTCACCGCCTTTCTTGTGGGTCGAGTCATGGCCCTCCGGCAGTGGCGTCCCCGAGGCCTTTTGTTTCTTCATTTGACTTTGGGGCTGGGTCGGGGCAGGTGTACTCACTTTTTAGGCTGCCGTCGGTGGCCGTTCCCAGTCGGAGTCATCCGATTCTGAACCTTGGATCAAAATTCTAATTTCTTCCTCCTTGACGTCGAGGTGTTGTGTCGACTTCGATGCCATCTGCAAACATCTTGCGCGTCGATCTCTTAAGGTCTTCTTGGATTGAAAAGCTTTGCAGGCCTCACAAGCATCCTCTCTGTGTTCTGGTGGCAAACATAGATTACAGACCCGATGCTGGTCTGTATAAGGATACTTGGCGTGACACGTCGGAGAGAAACGGAAGGGGGTCCAGTCCATGAGTCTTCGACGACGGGTGTGGTCGGGCCGACCAGGTTTTGGTTAAGTGCGGAAGCCCCGAAGGGCCGCCTAAGCGTTGTGTCTTCGGTGCCGAGGTATTTATACTAAACCGGTCCCGAACACAAACAATACCGACAGATTTCGATGTTTTTCTAAGTTTTCCCGATTCGAATTACGGACCGAAGAGGAACACGTCCAAACCCGATGGCGGAAAGAAAACACTCTAAGATGGAGTCGACGCCCATGCGCAATGGAGCCGAAAGGGAGGAGTCACTCGGTTGTGTGACTTGAAAAGACTTCTTCGAAGACAAACAACTTGTAACACTCCGAGCCCAACACTAGATGGCAGGAACAGTGCACAGCATGTGTATCTGCAGCTACACACGCCATCGAACATATATATATATGTATATATATCTTCAAGATACATAGATGTGGAGTTAGGAATAGTAAATCTACACATCCCTATAGACACATACCATTTTGATATTTTCGCTCACAATATTCTGTTCACAATATATTTGTAGGTCAATATTCTGCTGGTTGATATTCAATAGTACAACCTACAAAAGATGGGGGTTGTACAGCAACACAAACAGAAATTGTTCTTTCACAAAAAATGTGGCTGCACCTGAAAGTGCAAGTATTAGTGTCAGTTGGATTTTAAAATATTGGATGACCTCCATACTTGGGAAATATTTTATATACCAATAGTTCAAGTCAAGTTTATTGTGCGTAGTTAATAAAAACCATTGTATTTTGATTTGTAAAAATCCACATCTTGTACAATCAAATAGAAAAAGATGATTGAATTTGATTCAATCTACCTATGCCTATCTAGTGCATTCAATTTAAAAATTGGGGAAATGTACAATGGCTAAACAAAAGGCTGTTGAAGAAGAATGATTCTGTATGTCTAGAGACATTCATCCGCATATCAATCTAACCCTCTGACTAAATCATGTCAGTGGCAAATTAGGATGACATTTTAACACAACTGGTGCCATTATGATGAATCCTAAAACAAACCTTTTGACTGCTAATTGAACACAGTGTGACTTGAATCTGAATAAAAAAACTTCTGGTAAAAGACATCTCAGCTTCGGAGAATAATATAATGATCTCCGAGTGGTACCACAAGTGACCTGGGGTCCACACATATAGAAATTGGTGTTGACGGTAACATGATGATGATGACATTGGGGGGGTAATATATCTGTATTGATTGAAAATGTTAAGCAGCTGAAACTCCGGTCACTTGGATAAAGATGACAACGATGGTATGCGTACAGCCTTCACATTTTTCATTGTTGTGTTATTGAACGCTGAAACTGGACAGGCAGAAAAAGCATACACAATATGTGCTTAACGTTACTGAAGGAACAAAGCAATATTTTCTTTAGTTATTTAAAATATTGTAACCCTATAGATAATTTTACGCAAGTTGGTCCCTAGAATGCAAGATACCTTTGTCAAAAGGGCCTGGCTTGTCAGAGGAAATCCACACTCCACTTTCAAGTTGGTACTAATTAGACTCTTCCACCCTCGAAAAATACAGCAAGGAAAAAGAATGTTTTTGATGAAGGAATAAAGCCTCAAGGAAATACTATATATTGAGGGAATGCTTGCTTGAATGTATGGTGGTGTTGGAGCCCATGACTAGTAGAAGTACTCAAACAATGTCTAGGGACCTGAAGTCTGCAAGGAAGGTTACTTACAGGAATTGAGTGGACTATCAGCCGGAGGATCTTGCAACTTCTCTAACCAGATATGCTCAAGCATGTTAACTTGACAAAAAAAATCAAACACATGCAGGCAGGCTTCCAGAACTGTAGGGGTGGTAAGTCTACATTGTCTCTTACCAACTGCATAGAATCCATTACTTTATGGGAGCCGGTCAAGAAACTGATAGGGATTTTATTCCCTTTATGCTAGGTCCTAAGGAGTGTCCTATTGGCAGCGGTACTCCTGCCTTGAACAATGATTTTGAGAAAAAGTGTGCTGTATGTGTATCCAGTGTGACTACCACCAACCTCTGAGACACTGGTGGTCTTGTTAATTGGACTCTGTGGCTCAATTGGCACCTTGGCATACTGAAGCATCAACTTTGACTTGAGTGGTACCCCTTTTCATTTTGCTTCATGGAGTTTTTCTTGACTACTTTTTGAATATCTTCTTGACTTCTTGAGTGCATATCCACTGAGCTGCCTTTTTGCATCGTAGGCCCCTGAAAACTATGGAAAATGGCTGGTATCCCAAGTTCCACACATTGTTCCATATGACACCTTTTGTACACAGTGTCAACTACAAAGGACTGGAGGACAACAGTTCCAATACTACCCAAATCTTTCCTCATAGAACATTGGCCATTGCATGCAATGTTATTTGAATTGCAGCACATTGCTGCATATGCAGTATGATTGTTAATATTCCTATGCTTATTTTAAGTGATCTACTGTCTACTATTAGATAAAATCCCTATTTATTTTAAATTATCTTGACCTGACTTTGTGTTTATTAAGTATAATCGCACATCGTACATTCTCTGAGTTGCACTCCCACCTGATAGAAATCTTGGTAGCCCACCTTTTCTTTCCTTGGGGAATGAACTGTTTTAAGAAAATGCCTTGGCTACCCTGTTGGAATGCCACAGCATTTGAGAATGTGGGGCACAAATGGGAGACATTTTTCAGGCAAAATCTATAAAAACGCCTACCTTATTCAGAGTACTAATGTTTAACCTCTAAGGTTATCACTCTGGATGAAAAAGCATATAAATGTGACAGAAGTTTAGAAATAGAGATTATAAAGAAATGACAAATTGACGGTGAAGGGTCTTATGGGTCATGTAAGAATATTTCCTTCCCACTGGTTAAATTAGAGGCAGGATGTAAGTCATTATCTGTGAGAAAAAGCAGTATTTAACTACAAACAATGTAAGAGACAGGCTAGTGAAATTCTTGGGGCTTCTTTAAAAGCTGAATAAAATGGTAAGAAGAAGTAGTTGTGATAGTGATGGACTATCCAACTCTCCAAAAGTGCTACACTGAATACCACTTCCAGGTTTGATGAACAGCTAATGGTTTAACCCCTTCGCTGCCAGGCCGTTTCCCCCTCCTGTGCCGAGCCTTTTTTTGGCTATTTGGGGCAGTTTGCGCTTAGGCCCTCATAACTTTCTGTTCACATAATCTATCCATGCCAAATTTGCGTCCTTTTTTTCCAACATCCTAGAGATACGGTGCTAAAATCACCAGCTTCCCAGCTTTCAGGAACAGGCAGACTTGAATCAGAAAACCCAATTTTTCAACACAATTTTGGCATTTTACTGGGACATACCCCATTTTTACGATTCTTTGTGCTTTGAGCCTCCTTCCAGTCAGTGACAGAAATGTGCGTGAAACCAATGCTGGATCCCAGAAACCGCAACATTTCTGAAAAGTAGACACAATTCTGAATTCAGCAAGGGGTAATTTGTGTAGATCCTACAAGGGTTTCCTACAGAAAATAACAACTGAAAAAAATAAATATTAAAATTGAGGTGAAAAAATCTGCAATTTTTCTCTACGTTTTACTCTGTAACTATTTCCTGCAATGTCAGATGTTTGAAAGCAATATACCGTTACGTCTGCTGGACTCTTCTGGTTGTGGGGATATATAGGGCTTGTAGGTTCATCAAGAACTCTAGGTACCCAGAGCCAATAAATGACCTGCACCCTGCAGTGGGTTTTCATTCTATACCGGGTATACAGCAATTAATTTGCTGAAATATAAAGAGTAAAAAATAGCTATCAAGAAAACCTTTGTATTTCCAAAATGGGCACAAGATAAGGTGTTTAGGAGCAGTGGTTATTTGCACATCTCTGAATCCCGGGGTGCCCATACTAGCATGTGAATTACAGGGCATTTCTCAAATAGACATCTTTTTTACACACTCTCTTATATTTGGAAGGAAAAAATGTAGAGAAAGACAAGGGGCAATACACTTGTTTTGCTATTTTATGTTCCCCCAAGTCTCCCGATAAAAATGGTAGGCCTAGCGCCCACGAAAGGAAATGGCCCAAAACACAACGTGGACACATCCCATTTTTTTTTTACAGAAAACAGAGGTGTTTTTTGCAAAGTGCCTGCCTGTAGATTTTGGCCCCTAGCTCAGCCGGCACCTAGGGAAACCTACCAAACCTGTGCATTTTTAAAAACTAGAGACATAGGGGAATCCAAGATGGGTTGACTTGTGGGGCTCTGACCAGGTTCTGTTACCCAGAATCCTTTGCAAACCTCAAAATTTGGCTAAAAAAACACATTTTCCTCACATTTCGGTGACAGAAAGTTCTGGAATCTGAGAGGAGCCACAAATTTCCTTCCACCCAGCGTTCCCCCAAGTCTCCCGATAAAAATGGTACCTCACTTGTGTGGGTAGGCCTAGCGCCCACGAAAGGAAATGGCCCAAAACACAACTTGGACACATCCCATTTTTTTTTACAGAAAACAGAGGTGTTTTTTGCAAAGTGCCTACCTGTAGATTTTGGCCCCTAGCTCAGCCGGCACCTAGGGAAACCTACCAAACCTGTGCATTTTTTAAAACTAGAGACCTAGGGGAATCCAAGATGGGTTGACTTGTGGGGCTCTGACCAGGTTCTGTTACCCAGAATCCTTTGCAAACCTCAAAATGCGGCTAAAAAAACACATTTTCCTCACATTTCGGTGACAGAAAGTTCTGGAATCTGAGAGGAGCCACAAATTTCCTCCCACCCAGCGTTTCCCCAAGTCTCCTGATGAAAATGGTACCTCACTTGTGCGGGTAGGCCTGGCGCCCACGAAAGGAAATGGCCCAAAACACAACATGGACACATCACAATTTTTCACAGAAAACAGTGCCTACCTGTGGATTTTGGACTCTAGCTCAGCCGGCACCTGGGGAAACCTAGCAAACCAGCACATTTCTGAAAACTAGACCCCTATGGGAATCCAAGATGGGGTGACTTGTGGGGATCTGACCAGGTTCTGTTACCCAGAATCCTTTGCAAACCTCAAAATTTGGCCAAAAAAACACTTTTTCCTCTCATTTCGGTGACAGAAAGTTCTGGAATCTGAGAGGAGCCACAAATGTCCTTCCACCCAGCGTTCCCCCAAGTCCCCCGATAAAAATGGTACCTCACTTGTGTGGGTGGGCTTGGCGCCCACGAAAGGAAAGGGCCCAAAACACAACGTGGACACATCACATTTTTTCACAGAAAACAGAGGTGTTTTTTGCAAAGTGCCTACCTGTCGATTTTGGCCTCTAGCTCAGCTAGCCCAAGGTTGGGCAGAAATGGGCTAAAATAAATTTGCCCCCCCCCCCTCCCCGGGGGGCGACCCTTGCCTACGGGGTCGCTCCCCTTGCGTGATGGCGCAAAAAAAAAAAAAAAACAGTGCCTAGTGGTTTCTGCCCCCGTGGGGCAGATTCACCTAAAATCGGCCGATTTGCCCCCAAGGGGGGCAGAAATGGTCTAAATAAAATTTGCCCCTCCAGGGGAGCGACCCCTGTCTAAGGGGTCGCTCCCCATCTCTAAAAAAACAACAACAACAAAAAAAAACACAAACAAAAAAATTGGCCCTGGCGCCTAGAGGTTTCTGACCCCCCTGGGGGCAGATCGCCTAATAACAATAGGCCGATCTGCCCCCGGGGGGGGCAAAAATGGCCTAAAATAAATTTGCCCCCCTCACCCCTCCCCCAGGGAGCGACCCTTGCCTTCGGGGTCACTCCCCTTGCGTGACGGCACAAAAAAAAGATCCCTGGTGCCTAGTGGTTTCTGCCCCCCTTGGGGGCAGATTGACCTAAAATCTGCCAATCTGCCCCCAAAGCGGGCAGAAATGGCCTAAATACAATTTGCCCCTCCAGGTGAGCGACCCTTGCCTAAGGGGTCGCTCACCATCTCCAAAAAAAACAAACAAACAAAAAAAATTGCCCTGGCGCCTAGAGGTTTCTGCCCCCCTGGGGGCAGATCGGCCTAATAACAATAGGCCGATCTGCCCCGAGGGGGGCAGAAATGGCCTAAAATAAATTTGGCCCCCCACCCCCCTCGGGGAGCGACCCTTGCCTACAAGGTCGCTCCCCTTGCGTGACAGTGCAAAAAAAAGATCCCTGGTGCCTAGTGGTTTCTGCCCCCCTTTGGGGCAGATTGACCTAAAATCGGTCGATCTGCCCCCAAAGCGGGCAGAAACGGCCTAAATACAATTTGCCCCTCCAGGGGAGCGACCCTTGTCTAAGGGGACGCTCCCCATCTGTAAAACAACAACAAAAATCCCTGGTGCCTAATGGTTTCTGCCCCCCTTGGGGGCAGATCGGCCTAATTAAAACAGGCTGATCTGCCCCCATGGGGGGCAGAAATGGCCTAAAATAAATTTGTCCCCCAGGGGAACGACCCTTGCCTAAGGGGTTGCTCCCCTTACGTGAAAAGTGAACAAAAAAAAAAAACCCTGGTGCCTAATGGTTTCTGCCCCCCCTGGGGGCAGATCGGCCTAATAATAGTCCGATCTGTCCCCAGGGGGGGGCAGAAAAGGCTTTAAAAAAAAAAGCCCGCCCCGGGAGCGAACCTTGCCCAAGGGGTCGCTCCCTCATGTTCATTTCATTTTGTAAAGGACATCCCTGGTGTCTAGTGGGCGTTTTGACAGCCGGATTGCTTTCAATCCGGCTGCCAAAACGTAGAGAGAGACTTCAAAGGGAAGGAAATACACTTTCTTCCCTTTGAAGCCTCTCTCGGCCTCCCCCACATGATCGGATCGCGCTGGAAGCTGAGCTTCCAACGCGATGGGGGAGGCTCTGTGACAAACAGCGCGTGCTCGCGCGCTGATGTCAGAGGGGGGGTGGAGGGGTCGGGATGGAAGGGGAAGGGCTTCCCCTTCCATCCCTGCCTTTGGGGGGGGGGGGGGGAAGCACACAGGGGGAGCGAGAGCGCTCCCTCTGAGCTGTGTGCCGAGGACGTAATGGTTACGTCCTCGGCACAGCAGCACTGTGCCGCAGGACCTAACCACTACGTCCTCGGCACAGAACCGGTTAAGCAATGTTGCAAATCTGGATAATACACAGACTATTCATACTGGCAATTTTGTTCCTTTTTTATTTTGAGTTTTGTAGCAATTCTGTCAACTCCAGATAGAGAGTCTTCAACTGCATTGAGAAATACTGTCATTTTAACTGTTTGTGCTGTATAGGAAAAAGTAAAATGATGACTTGAATTAATGTTATAAGAAACCTACAACTGCAATGTGACTCTACTGACAAATTAACAAAGCTTCTGAAGATATATTTTAAGCATTGAATATATTTCACTCTAACTTCTGTAATTTTGGGGGGGTGGGGTAATTACTGATTATGAGCATGTCATACATTCAAAAGAACATTGAATGCTAAGTTAAATGATCACATAATTATTGTCTGATTTATAAAAGTCCTGTATTTATTTTTCTGTCTCTCATGAGCCATGAAATATGGAACTTACTTGCTAAAGTTTACACCTGGCTTAAGATATTATTAAAACTGTCTCAAGCCACAATTGACAGCTTTAAGTGTGTTTTTACACCACAAAGGGTAGCCTAGTATTAAACAAACTTATTTTCCCAACATAGGATGTCATGGGGTAGAGAAGAATGTAATAAATAAGTCCCCATTGTATATATTCACATAGGCATTTTGGAGTATATAAACCAGTATCCTTATTGTACTCTTTTTTTTATAGATACCAACAGAGCTAGAACGGGAATACAATTGGAATATTTAGGGAATATGCATTTACAATTAGTAGAAATAGAAAGGACTGTTCCCCCTTTGCACTTTTACTAATAGGGTGTTGCAAATTTAGTGGTGGATTCTCAAAGATGTGAAAGAAAACTCCGTTAGTATCACATCCTGTGCTGATAAATGTTCATACAAGTTAGAAACACAATTTTAAGAGCTTTGCAGCACATTTCTATTTGGAAACAGGTATGCCCACCCACTTTGCACTGCACACAAAATCAAGCCAGCTGTTTGCTCGCAATCACAGTTTGCCCCCCTTCTGCAAAGTCAAGGATGGTACTTTTGCATTATCATTTTAAAACATTGCACTAAATTCCCTTTTAGTACATTTCTGTGGGGTTGCTGCTTTTTCAAAAAGAAAAACAAGAGTGTGTACAAGTTCCATGAGTGGATGCGTACCTTGGCAGTACCTACTCATGAAAGGTGTATGTGGTAGTAAGTGTGCCCAGGTTGTATTTGATTTAATAGAAAAACTATTTCATGGAATACCGTTACTGAGAAACCATTTCATTTAATTTATATTTTCATGAATGAATGGCATTTACCTTTTCACAGAAACCAATTCATGGAATGTGTTTTCAGTTGAAATTGGCTTTTGAATGCTTATTTTCTAAGTGCATTCACAATGGGTGTAGGTCTTACTTTCAGAAACAGTTTTGTCTGAGATATTTATTTCCTTGTTCTACTTCAGGGAACATTATTTCATATTTATATATTTTACATTGTTCAGCAATTACTTTGGATGCTTCTAATTCACTGACTCGTCACCACCCATAAACTGCATCCATCACTGACCTCACACAAGCCCTAGATATCATCTATCCCTACCCCCTAAGGCCCTTCGCCACACCTAAACTACACTCATCCATGATGCTTAAAAGCCCTTGCTATGCCAAGAATTTACCATCCCTGAACCAAAAAATCACCCACTACCTCTATCTCTACCCATTCCTGAACCCTAAAAGTCCCCTTCAATGTCTACATCCCACCCATCTCATACACCTTAAAACACCTCTGTACACCCAAACTCCACCATCCCTGAACCCCAAAAACCCTCACTGCCTTTCAACACCAGCCATACATGACCTATAAGAACTCCTCATCCGCCTAAACTAATCATCCATGAACCCTAAAAACCCCTTTCTACATCTAAACTCCACCCATTTCTGAATTGTTAAAATCCCTCACCACCCTAAACTCAACTTTTTCTGTAACCCTAAAAACTCTTCACCACCCCAGCTGTTACCCATAATTGTACCTTAAAAACCCTCATCAAACCCTAAACTCCAACCATCCATGAACTCTAAAACCCCTCAACACCCATACACTCAACCCAGCCCTAACACTTAAAAAACTCATGGACCTTAACACCACTTATCTGTGAACTCTAAAAGCCCATACCTTCCCTATACTCCACCCATCTCTGAACTCTACTAGCCCCATTCTATGCCCAATTTTCAATAATTCCTGACCTTTAAAAAATCCTCATAATCATAAACATTACCCATCCCTGAACCCAAAAATCCCACAGCAGTCCAAACCTCCACCCAAGGTTAATGTAATTTTGGATTATATTTGAATAGGTAACATAAGTCTCACCAATGCAGATGAGTTTAGTGGAGTCCAGTTTGCTGCCCAGTGAGCATTCACAGCTGAAAGAGCCCAGGTTGTTCCTACATGCGCCGTTGATGCATGGGTTGCTTTCACATTCGTTTATATCTGGAACACAGAAAAATAGTTGGTTAGAACCCTCACATTAATCAAAAAAGTGCTAGTGCAAGAAAGTCTGGCCTGGAATTGCATGTGATAGGCCAGAGTGTCTAGCAAATTTGCCTTTAACTTTCTGATTCATGTTCAGGGCATTAAAGCGGGACAGAAAAGATGTTTAAATACATATAACTTTCATTTTGATTCTGCTCTTAATAGAATTCACACACCTTCGTCATGTTTTACTTTCAATTCGAATATAATTGTCCATACAGAAATTAGGATGCTATTTTGATGGAAAGCAAATGAATTTCCAGCCGCAGCATGCTGTGTACAAACATAAAGACATGGCTGGTTCTGTCATTTATGGCTCTGGGAAGATTTAGGCGATTTAAGAAAAGCCAGTCAGTAACAAAATATTGCAGTGTTGGCTGAGACTCAGAACACTTGGAAAGTGGTCTGAAAGCAGAATGGTAATTCAGTGTATAAGGACTTTAATACTGTCCAACTTCAGCCTTAACCAGACCTTCAGACAGCTCCCAGCTGCCAGTGTCTGGACTGGTTTATGCAGTTGTAAGCTGAGGACCCCTGCAATCAAAGTATGTAATCAGCAGCTTTCCTCAGTGTCTGGACTGGTTTATGCAGGTGTAAGCTGAGGACCCCTGCAATCAAAGTATGTAATCAGCAGCTTTCGTCAATCTCAATAAATAGATCCCGGCTTGAAGGTAGCTCAGATGTGCATGTCAATCCATTGGCATAACACTGGTCCACTAGTTTAAGTATGCTGTTAGCATACTGAATAGATACAAGCATGGAATTACAAACATTTTCAGAAATGCATATATTGACTGATTGCTGGGGGAAACACAAAAATCTATTAGTCCTACTGACTCCAAAATTAAATTCACAAGCCTACGAGGGTAAATTCCCACCTCCACATCTCCTATCATTTCTATGGTGTGAAAAGCCCGAATGCCGAAGTTCTGATGGGGAGGTTGCAGCCAATGTGGCTGCCTCCTCGCCACGGCCATTATGAGTTTCCCACTTGGTCAGTGGTTGGAAACTCAGTGTCTGCCCCCTGACCCAGCTGGAAATGACCTACAGCATTGTCTTTGGCTCGTAATAGAGCCGGTGGCAATGCTGTAGTGCATAGGGTGCACCATCTCCTGTGGCAATGTTCCCTGTCTGCTAACAACAGGGAACATTGAGACAGGGCTATCCCGGGGCACCCATTTACATGGCGTGGTTACCATCATGAAACCGTCAGCGGAGAAAGGGGTCGTAATCCCCAGGGCGGTGCTGCTTGCAGCGCTGCCCTGGCAGATTAGGACTGCCAGCACTGCCAGACCATTGTGTTGATGAAAACTGGTGGTGCTGGCAGTCCGACCGCGGCACTACCGCCACGGTCGTAATGTGGTGGTCGGACTGCCACCGCGAGCCTGATGGTCATTAGACCACCAGGGTCGTAATGAGGCCCTTAGTCTTATGCTTCACACTGCCAACCACAAGTACTGCAATTCTCTCCCGTAAAACAAAATAGAGTTAGGGTCTTAAAGTACAACATCACAGGACATCCTGGTAAATCAAAATAAATAATTTGAGCTAGTTAAAACAAGAACAAATGTCATTTAATGTTAAAAAAACTATTGAAAAAGAAAACACTAAGGGCCAGATGTAGGAAAATTGCAAATTGCGACTTGCAATTTGCGAGTCCTTCCGACTCGCAAATTGCAAGTCGCAATTTGCAATGCAGAACGGTGTCTCAGACACCGTCTGCGAGTCGGTATGGGGTCGCAGAGACCCACCTCATTAATATTAATGAGGTGGGTCGCAAATTGCGGCCCCATTGCGACTATAGGCACTCGCAAACATGGAGGCCTGCTGTAGTCAGCAGACCTTCATGTTCGTGACTGCTTTTAAATAAAGCAGTTTTTTTTTTTTAAGTGTAGCCCGTTGTCCTTAAAGGAAAACGAGCTGCACTTAAAAAACAAACCGAAACCTTTAGTTTCGGTATTTTTTCAGGGCAGGTAGCGGTCCCTTGGACCACTACCTGCCCTGAAAAAATAGTTTTGGGTCCATTCACAAAGGGGAAGGGGTCCCATGGGGACCCCTTCCAATTTGCGAGTGGGTTACCATCCACTTCAAGTGGATGGTAACTGCGACACCATTTGCGACCGCATATGCGGTCGCAAATGGTATTGCATACCACTACGAATCGCAAATAGGAAGGGAACACCCCTTCCTATTTGCGATTCTGAAATGCATATTGCGAGTCGGTCCCGACTCGCAAAATGCATTTCTGCATTGGAAACACGCATTTGCGAGTCGCAAACGGCAGATTTTGCCGTTTGCGACTCGCAAAGTGTTTCCTGCATCTGGCCCTAATTATTTTATTTTTAAAATATATTATAGAGCTTTTTAATTTAAAAATTAATGCAACTTTAATTTTAAATTCAATAATAATTAAATTACATTTAATTAATTCTATACATAACTTTTAATTATTTGTAATACATTATAAAAATTTATGTTTTTACTCTAGGAGATACTTTGTTTAGTCTTCAGCGAAACAATTTTACTTTAAATGTATTTCAAAATAATTTCATTTTAAAATTACATTTAAATTAAGTTAATACTGCGGTACCATTTTATAATTAGGTCATCCTTTAAAATAAATATATACAAATAATTTACATTAAAATTTTACCTAAAATATTTTTTTCCAAATATAATTCAATATTTCACTTTTCTCAATAAATTACTATAGGGAGCTCTCCACCTTGATGGCTGAGATGTCTGCATGGTAGAGGATCGGGTGGGGTTTGCCTTTTGGCCAGTGCATAGCAGATCCTAATGCAGAGTATGACTCATCTGGATATGGTCCACTTCTGCACTGCCTGACCTTCCTTCAAACTCACATGCCCTCCAAAGAGTTGGTCATCCACCCGGAACTCTTCTGTACGATCAAGGTAGAATGCTAGTGCTCTTTTTGGGTCCAGGAAGTGGAGACTCTTCTCTTCCTTAGAAAGATGGGGGATGTAAAAAGTAGGCAAGATGATGGATTGGCCTACATGAAAGTGATTAACCACTTCTGGTTGAAAAGAGGCCCCAGTGTGAAGCACCATTTTGTCAGGATAGACAGAAAGATAGGGCGGCTTAGATAACAATGCCTGCAGCTCACATACCCTGTGAGCAGATGTAATGACCACAAGGACGGCTGTTTTCAAAGTGAAAAGCCTGAGAGGACAATTGTGGAGATGATCGAAAGGAGCACATATCAGAAAGGTTAAAACCAAATTCATATCTCATTGGGGCATAATTAATGGGGATGGAGGAAAAGGATGTGTGAGACCTTGAGGGGACTTAAACAAAGAAGATTGTTCAGGAAACCTCATAAAAGCAGAAATAGCAGACGAATATCCTTTAGGAGTGCCCATGGCAGAGCCCTGCTGGGCAAGGGAAAGGATGAACAACAAGACCTCAGAGAGAGGGGCAGAAAGGGGGTCAACAGACTTGTCTGTGCACCATGCCACAAGTTTTTTAAAATGACAGGCGTATACCATTTTGGTGGAAGGACACCTGGCTGCCAAGATTATGTTAGACTTTGGGAGGAAGGTCAAAAGATGATCACTGTTGCCGCTCAATCTCCATACAAGAAGGCAGGGGTGGAGAACCCTCTCCTGCTGCAGGGACAGAAGATCTTCCCAAAGGGACAGTCTGAGCAGTGGATTGATGTACATGCTCAGCAGCTCAGGATATCAGACTCTCCATGCCCAGTCCAGAGCCACAAGGAGTAGTTGGGACAGTCATTCTTGATCTTCTTGAGAACTCTGGCCAGAAGTGGTATTTGCAAAAAGGCATACAGGAGGCCTGAGTTCCACTTGAGACGAGCATCCCCATATGCTCGCCCACTGGGACTTCGGATTCCGCTGCAGAACTTGCATATCTCATCTGGCATGTATCACCAGCAGGTTGCAGGAGGATGTAGGATGCATGTTTATAGTGAACCCCATTAAATTCAGGAGGTCCACTGTAGTCTGGAGGAGGGAGATGACAGCCTGAGGTGATCCGGTCTTCAACAGCCAGTCATCAAGATAACAGAAGACTGAAACCCCTGGTCTCCCCAGATGAGCTGCATTCACCACCATCACCTTGGTGAACACCTGAGGGGTGCTGGTAATGCCAAAGGTGGGGCAGGGTGAACTGAAAGTGCTTGTGGCCTACTGTGAACCACAAGTAATTTTTGTGGGCAGCTAGGACAGCGATATAAAAATAAGCGTTCTACAAATCCAAATCTACCATCCAGTCTCCTGGGTCTAGGGCAGATAGAACCTGAGTCAATGTGAGTATACTGAACTTCTCTTTCTTGAGGAAGAGATTGAGCGGCCTATCCCTTGTCACCTATCTCTGCTTTCATCACAGTTGCTTTGCAGAATCACAGGTACGGCAGTTGTCCTTCCATCTAAATGGCTAGAGGAAAAATCCTCATAACAAGAGGGGCTCATCGTTTTCCCAAGACATCCCAATGCTGAAGCAGAATTCTAGCAATACATTTGTAAATACAAATGCTCAGAAAGGAAATGTGCACTGGTACTCAATCAACATAATTACATAGTTATTTAAATTTTTCTTTCTGTTTACTATTAGCTGTTAAGACAATTATTTTATGGTAGTGTGGAAGAACAAAGCTACTGTTTCATGGAATCGGGATTTGAAAAAGAACACTTACTTTTTCCAGAAATAAACTTCAAAGCACATCTGGGTGACATTCATTAATTAGGTCAGTACACTTACAAGCCAACCATAAAGGCACAAAAAGCACAGTCTGCACACTGGGATCTAGCTTCCTGCCAAATCTGGTGTAATTCTGTTCCGCAGTTCGGGCTGTAGGCGTGTTTAAAACACTATGGAAAAATGAATGGTTAATATGCTTTTTGGGACCCCACTTATTCTCATCCCCTGCTTGATAGATCACCCTGAAACTTTCAAGACAGCAGCTGAACTGACCGTTGTATTAGTTTTGAAAATTTCATGAAGATTTGTCAAACAGCACCAAAGTTATTGCCAAAATAAAGAATGCTCTTTTGGAAACTAGATCCTAACTATAACTACCTATTGGCGACCACCGGTAGACAAAAAAATAATATATATATATATATATATATTTATATATATATATATATATATATATACATATATATATATATATGTACACACACACACATATATATGATATATATATATATATATATATATCAAGCAACACCGCAACTCAACTCAGTTTGTGAGAAAATATATATATATTTTAATAATAATGACGTAACATGACTGTATTAAAATCAAGTTGCTGATCAAGTATATTGCACAGAAATGCTGTTGCCACAGGTCTCAAGTCAAACATTTATAAACCTAAGATCAACCTAGGTGTGGAAAAATGTGATATTCAAGGGAAAAAGTCCAGTTCTGATGGACAGAGCCGTGGGTGGTATACGTTTACCCTTACAACTGGATTTAGTGAATGGAGAAATGTTGCCAGTATGGTGGAATGTCTGCATTCAAAAATTTAGTGTTAGGGGTAGGTTTGTAGGTATTCCAAGGAGGTGTTGGAGAGCACCTACAGGCACAAACAGATTCCAACATTAGAAAAAACATAAACGTGTCCCCCAGAACTACACTTCCATGTTGGAATAGGAAAAGATGCCCCTCTATGGGAAACTATTCCCCTGTAGAGAAAAAAATAGTATTTGAATGCTATAAAACATTTGTGGTGGGATTTTATGTAGGCAATGACTGATGGCTCAAGAAGTGTTTGTAGGTCTACATAAGACTGGCAGGAGAGATTGCATCGGGTAAGAATATATTGTGAGCAATTGTGTCCTAAACGTGCTTGAATAATTTTTCTACTGAGAGCACCCATAACTCGCTGATCCTTTTAAGGGAGATGATAGAAATTTACAAATGCAAACTTTTGCACACGTTTAATTGAGCAATATTACATTTGCTCAAAGTGTGCTCACATGTTGATTCAAAACTATATTTAAACCACATTGATGACGTCGACGTACTTGGTGGGACGATTTGTTTCATCTTTTCTGAAAAGACCCTGATAATCTATGTCCTAAATAATGAAATTTGCTGCCTGCTCAAGTAAACTGTCAATGTTGCTAAAAGGACATTAACTAATGCAGTTAGTGGTCACCTGTTTAGCATGCGAAGTAAATGCTGTAGTATGGCTTGTACCGTCATTTCTACTGGTGAAAGACATTTCTGCAAACACCATATTAGATATCATTCACACTTTAACGTGAAACAAAATCTGGTGGTAGTGCTAGCCTCCATTAGGAAGTACATAATCCTGTGTGGGAACTATAAGTATTTAAATTCTAGGGCCTCTAGAGCCTAGCTTAAAAGTTCAGTGAAGAGGGCTCTGGATAAAAGATCAACAGTGTTTGTTTTCTGGAGCGTCGTTGGTTCGTTGGTTATGGGCATGGATGTATAACTTTAGCATTTGGTGTTTTGGGTGTTTTTACTTACTGCAAACATGTCTATAGTTTTCGTTCACCACTCAAAAATACAATTTTTGTTTAAGTGCATCTTGTTAAACTCTCTCTTAGGTTTTCTATTTAGCACTTCTACTAGGTCACTGCTTAATCCTGGCACAGTTTATGCGTCAAAGTGTAAGTTTCTTAGTGGCATCAAATGTCAAATGCCTTGTACATTCCATAGTAGCAGAAGAGACTAATTCCCTCTGCTTCAGTAAGTAGTGCATTGTTATGTAGATTATCTGAAGCTAGTTTATGTGAAACTGAAATGTATTGAGTGATAGCTCTACTGCGTTCAGCTGAAAATGCATGCATGTGTAAGTTGGAGTCTTGCAATCTCCATTTGACTTGTCTTGACATGGCAGCCATATGACCTCCTCCCTATAAGTAAAGTATCTGGTGTTCTGGGCAGACAAGGGATGAGATCTGAAAAAGGTGGACCACTCTTCGATTTCAGGCTCCAGTGAATTTTACCAGAGCAAACAACAAATTGTCCAAACCCTCCACTGCCTTTGATTACTGACAGTGGAGACATTGTTGTAGGGGCCTAGACTGCAGTCGTATGGTGCTAGTTGAACGCATAAGGCTATTATTTCCTTGGATTGTTGCTGTAATGTTGTCAACATCTCATGACTCATACATGCTACAGACCTTATTGCCAAAAATAATTTTGCCTTGACAAGGTACTGGGCTTAACCTTTACTAGTTCAGTGTAATTTACAACTGAACAAATACTAGTTAGACTGTCCACCTTGTGTCCTTCAGATACTGAAGAAAAGCCAACTCCCCGTCTCCCCCCCATGAACCAATCCTTTACATATTAATAGGATCCCTGCACAAATGAGCAGAAACCACTAACTAGAATTTGATAAACACTTGGGAGCAGAGGGTATGCTGAATTGTGATTCGATTAACTTGTATTTTTCCATTATGCAACTGTTAGGGCTAGTAAAAATTAAAGTATCTTTCCTGAAACTATGTGAAAGTGCCTTTAAACATTGCTGTTATCACATATCAGGATGATGGGTGCAAGGGTGCAAGGGAAGCACACGTCTCCAAGTTCCGTCTTTTGTATGAGGAGTAATATAACCAATGCCATTTGCCCTTGAATGGTACTCCCTGTTTTGCCCCTTTGTTCATTAAGACTTTCGCATCTATGAGAAACTAGGGGTCAAAATAGGGGTTTTGCTTGTTAGGAGCTAAAACCTTCTACCTGGTGCCAGCAGCTGCACTTTTACCCGGTGCCGCTTATCTACGCCAGGAGCTACAATATTTTAGTCTCATATGGTGTTTATGGCCCAATGTGATCCTATGTCTACAAAGGAATAAGGGGGTTATTCTAACTTTGGAGGAGGTGTTAATCCGTCCCAAAAGTGACGGAAAAGTGACGGATTTACCACCAGCCGTATTACGAGTCCATTATATCCTATGGAACTCGTAATACGGCTGGTGGTATATCCGTCACTTTAACACTCCTCCAAAGTTAGAATAACCTCCAAACTCCTCAATGATAGCACAACTTCAGAACCTGGAAATTGTGCCAGAAAGCAGGAAGCCAAGATCCCTACCCTCGAGTCAAAATATGAACAGTGAGCAAAGTTGTTAATTCGTAGCTATAGGTTGTTGTTAAACCACAGTTTAAGTGATTACATCTAAACTCAATTAAATTAAAATGATTCATATTGATTGCAAATTCTAAAGAGCAGAGGCCATTGTTGCTTATATGCCTCAAGTGTTCTGTACTTTTGAAATCTCCATTGTGACACTTTCTTTTATGTTTCACATTATGCTGTGGTATTGATTTGTTCTTCGGTGCACATCACAACACAGGGTTCTCATTCATCTGTAAGAATGCAAAGGTCATCTTATCAAAATGCAATTGACTGTCTTTATAGTACAGAATAAAATCATTTGCAGAACCAAATCAATCTGTAGTTTAAAATGTACCTATTAGTTCCAACGACAATTTTATTGGCTTCAACAAATGCCCAATTTAACTAAATAAATATTTATACTATGAAATACATCAATTAATCGAACAGTGTGTAATGTGCTCAAAGTCATGCGTGTGCATGCAGGAAAATACAGAAAAATGCAGATCTGAAAATACAATCGTAATTCTCGAAGTTTAAACCTTTATAAATAGATGTTATGACTAAAAAGACCATTAAGCATTTGTCTAACTTCAAGATCAGTTTCTCACCTCATGCTGGTGCTCGAAGTTGGTAATGACTTTTGACTGAGTTTGAGGAATTGGGGGAGGAAAGCTTGTTTGCCACTTGAGCACGTGGTTGCTTGTCCAAGGGACATTCCTGGAAGTTGGAGTACCAGGAAGCTGCAGTCCTAGCGATCTAGACATGTATTCCTCTGCTACTTTTAAAACAAAGACATTTGCTTCTTTGAGCACTCAAAAGTGAGTTTTTATGTACAGCATTTTCCTTAAAACTGTACTGTGTAAAAACTGTTTCTTTAGAGTCAGTACTGTGTTTCTATGGAAAACAAATATGCATTTACTGGTTATTTTGAGACTCACACCCTGACCATTGGTGTAAGTTTTTACTTCCAGATACTGCCTTTGATGCAAAAGGCATCCTAATTATTTTTGTAATATGTCCTTAATCATTTTATTATGTTGCATCATTATTATTATTAATAATTTTATTATTATCATTATTGTTATTATTTTTTTTTTTTTTTACCAATGTGTTGTTTTAGTGTTGCTGTATGCTAATACTCTTTGGGGTCAGAAAACTGCCATAGAGGGTCACAACTGTATAACGTAATTTAATGTGCAGTCTTTTTTGTGTGTGTTCAAATGCGTTTCTTTTATAAAGCACAGGGTTTACCGTTTTTCCCAAGTAGCTCTTTATTGAAATGTAAGTGGAAGTGCGAACGTCATCATCAGTACAGTAGCTTCGTTCAATATACATTACCATGCAGTATGTCTGCAACGCAGTTCTAGGCGTTGTGGTGTTATCCATATCCAATTTAGCTTCACTCAGTATCCAGAATCATTAGTGCATGGTACACAACTGCATAACCTAGCTTGCACAGCAAAACCAACAATGAATGTCCCTCTCCTCCCTCCAAGCCCAAAATCGAGCTTGATGAAAGGGATCCGCCTGAGGACTCAGGAAGGGGCCGTGTGTGTATCAGATGGAGCTATACTATGGTAGCATAAAG
Source organism: Pleurodeles waltl (assembly GCF_031143425.1). Taxonomy (NCBI): domain Eukaryota; kingdom Metazoa; phylum Chordata; class Amphibia; order Caudata; family Salamandridae; genus Pleurodeles; species Pleurodeles waltl. The sequence continues at coordinate 712,506,347 of NC_090436.1, forward strand.
AACCTTGCAAAATTAATATAAGTCTGTGCGTGGGGGATGCCCAGGTGTAAAATACAGTATAATGCCGCAACAAGATGGGGGTGGGAAGGAGGACACGAGGGTAAAAAAGGAGTCGGGACAGCCAGTCTCTCACTGTTGAATCCAGGGGGAGGGACACGGGGACTCCTTAAGAGGGACAATCTCACTTTTGCCACCCACTGGAGTGTCCTGAACGTGATCGCCCAGGCAAGGGTCCACTCCTGGTGACCCCACTATGGTGTCAATAGGTGCATTAGAGTAACAAGTCTAATCCCTCCTGCAGGGCCAGGCGGTCAGTGTGTGCACCTCCCCTGCTCTCAGAGAGATCGCTTATCTGCCTTAGCCTGTACTTTAGCAATGTAAGCATCCCATGCATCCAGCTGGGGTACCACTCTCCTGTCGTGCAGGCAGCATTCTCCATGTCACTGTTTCGACAATCGTCCACTTAAGAAGGTCCTTCAGTTGGAAGGCTAGTGGTGGTGTGGTAACGGACTTTCAGGCCATGGCAATACGGTGCTTTATTAGCGCGACGCCAAGTCAAGAAACCTAACCGTGTATCTATTCTTCCATGTCTGTGTGGTCAGCCCGAGGAGTGAGTGCAGTGGATCACCCTGCAGTGGACAGTCCATAATGTCCATCAGGGCCTGAGTAGCATCCCTCTAGTACTGAACAATCTCAGGGCAGTCCCGCATGCTGTGTTAAAAATCAGCTTCCCCTCTACGGTTCAGCACTACATCCATTGGAACATCTCATGTAGATGCACTTGTGGATTTGATCTCGCCCCGATGGGACCCGGAGCTGTCTCCCCTCTGTCTGTGTCTGTGACATCAAACAATAGAACTTCTTCTTTCCTAAACTCTATATTTCTGACTTACACATGACTTTTAGAAAAGAACTAAAACGTCTGTTCAAACTTCACCTCTTGATTTAATTATTTTAAAGCCATTAGATTGTAACGACCTCTCCCTTAGTCATCTTTTCATCTTCTTCTCATACTCCTCTGTATACACTGCGTCCCATAGCATTACTGCTGTGTCTACATAGGTCTAAAAAGCGCTGTGCAGAATTATGCTTCCTAACTGACTAATTTTATTTGTTTATATTGTATTCACATTTTTTGCAATTCCTCACCCCCTGCCTCATTTATACTTAACTGCATATTGCAGTAGGTTGCCACCAATTATCCGTTCATGTGGAGTTAACGATTCCACATTAGCGGATAATGGTTGTGTTCCAAATCAAAAAGAACACATCTTTACGGAAAGATTCAATTTTCTGGTGTGTTTATGGCCTGCACTTGTATGTGCTGAGTTGGTGGATATTCCCTGCGGCCTACGCAGTTTCTGCAAGACATTCAGGTGTGCAGGCTCCACTTTTTAGGTCGAGTGAATAAGCACTTTGACCTGTTGTAAGTACTGTGGGCTTTTAACCACGCCCATCACTTTCACTCGTTCTTGGGCTTGCCTTTCAAAAATTATTTATTTTCATTGGTAAATGCTTTACGTTTGTCCCTCCTTGGGGCGGTTTACTTACCGCCTTGGACACCGACCCTGTTACATGTATAATTGCACGATTGGCTACAGGTTTGACTGCAATTGAACTTCTTTTTCTTTTTGGGTCTCTCCTTCATGCTCATGGCGGCCATGGTGCGTTGAACAAGCTTGCACGTGTCAACTGTTTTACTTTTCATTTTCAATTTATGTGGCAAGAAAAGTCCAGTTAGGAATTTACAACGCTAAAAGTTCTAACTCAAGCAAATGCTAATCCTATTGGATTGCAAATGCTGTTTCTATTATGTTTATACTGGTGTTTTAAAGTGGGAAGAGGAGACTCCCTTCCTTGCTTTCTATCAGGCTGTGCACATCTTAATGCAGAACAACAGTCTATTGAAGCAGTGCTTGGTGCCCTTACTGTTGCTAGAAAATGTATGCTGGTATCTCCAGCTGGCAATGGGAATTAAAACAACGTTTGTGGACTAATGAAGGCATCAAATAAATTATATTGTGAGTGCTGGAATAAGCCTATGTCTATACTGTGTGGTGGAGACAGGGAAAATGAAGAAGCAACATCTCTAATTTTTTTTTTTTTATACATATGGGATTTCCCTAATCCCTCCAATGTTTTAGGCCCTGGGCTCGTTGCTTAATTTTTAAACACATATGTGCCTGGGCCTAATGTATTGTATAGGAGGCCACAGTAGCTTGCACCTCCCACTGCCCATGCCATTGCTGCCAAATGCCAGTACTAATAGCCTGGAAGCCTTATTATTATTATTATTATTATTATTTAGTGTACCGCAAATTGGTAAATTAATGTGTTCTGCTGAAAATAGTCAGAGAGCGTCACCATGTGGTGAAATGTCATTAAAAAACCTGTGTTAAAAGATAAGTGAAGATGATAAGCTATGGCAAACACCAGCACAAATTAGGCACTGCCTGGCCTGTGTTGTCATTTCCTGGTTTACTGGAAGATCAACATGCCTCGTGTTGTGTTTTTGGATAACAGCGACAATTGCTTCAAAGTTCACCTCTTGACACTGTGAGTACAGAAATGGTGGTTTGAAAAAAATGTTCTAGCAGCATTCTGTGAGTGTTCGGGCAGTTTTTTTGCATCCCCAGCCTTTGTAAAATATGTTGATCTCACCTGACTTGCTGAAGTCAGTACTTGCATTAAGTTTTCAATCAGACTCTACCAGGCAGTCAGTTAAAATAATTAGTGTAGCACTTTTCTCCTGGCTATTTGGTTGTATACTGAACTGTTTGGAGGTTGCTTTTTGAAAAACGGTTGTGGTGGCTCTCAGGTTCTAAGCAGATCAGTGCTGCAACTAGACACCTTCTGTGCTTTCTTCCACTTTTTCTTAAAGTATGCGTGCCTCAGCTGTAATGAGCAGTGATACTCATTTATGTTTTTGGTAGATGAGAAAGCAGGATATTGTAATAACCCACGGCTGTCGTGAGAAAGTATGCCTAAATATATACTTAACATGTTTATTTCAGACAAAATTGTTTTGTGATAAACTTCCAAGACGCTTATTGTATACGAATGTGCAAGGGTACACTTTTTAAGAGCAATGTAAGCTTTAACAAAGCCCCGTCACGTATGGGGTAATCAGGGAGTGCTCTTTGACAAATGATTTTCAAATTACACGGTGGTGCAAACTACATCTTCAACACGTCTGTAATAAGCGAGTAGTAGTACTCACACATGTGTCACAGGATTTTGGCTCCCTTCACACGGTCACCTGGTGAGGAGCTGAATCACACAGCGGCAGGCAAGACGAGCTGGAAACCACTGTAAAGAGTTTATTTCCAGTTCGTTTTTTGAGGCTGCAATCAGGCGATGTCCATTAAGGGATGTAAAAAGCCTCAGGACATCACCAGCAGACTTAACAATCTTTTGTTTTTGTATTTATGGTGCAAGGAGGAGGTTGATGGCAGCAAGAGACAAGGCAGAAAGCCCTCTCGGAAAATTCATACCATATACCCTGTGCCTCCAAGGCCACGCCCTCTCCTCCTATGGCTGATTTTGTTTCCAGTTTGGCAGGTCTGCTTATCCGCCCTAAAGCGAATAGCAGCATTCAAGATGGTGATACTGCCCAAACCCCTTATCTCCTCCAAAAATTAGTTCTCTCTATCCTGAGGGTTTACATTGAGAAACTGCAATCACTCTGCCATTCGTATAAATAGCTGGGTGAATCTGAAAGGGTAGCCCTCAGACCTCCATCTCGGCAATCCCCGACTTAACATACTATGATGCAGCCTCACACCTCCAACTTCTCTGTTTTTGGATTAGGTGTGAAACGGAGAAAGGGTGGTGCATTGCGGATCACACTGTGGCATCGGGCACCTTATTGGAGGTACCGTGGAGTTGGTAAGTACAGAGGAACCCCACCCTATATAAATCTCTGGTCACAAGGGCGACATTGGAGATCTTGGATAGGCTGGCCACTGAAAAGGGTCTCACGTCCTTTCCCTCGCTCTTCACCCCCTCTGGGGAAACTCAAGGTCACCCGGCACTGAAATATAAGACATGCTGTTACCGGCTACAGGGAGAATGTAAAACACTATGGTGGTCATTCTGACCCTGGCGGTCTTTGACCGCCAGGGCGGAGGACCGCGGGAGCACCGCCGACAGGCCGGCGGTGCTCCAATGGGGATTCCGACCGCGGCGGTAAAGCCGCGGTCGGACCGGCACCACTGGCGGGGTCCCGCCAGTGTACCGCAGCCCCATTGAATCCTCCGCGGCGGCGCAGCTTGCTGCACCGCCGCGGGGATTCCGACCCCCCCTACCGCCATCCAGATCCCGGCGGTCGGACCGCCGGGATCCGGATGGCGGTAGGGGGGGTCGCGGGGCCCTTGGGGGCCCCTGCAGTGCCCATGCCACTGGCATGGGCATTGCAGGGGCCCCCGTAAGAGGGCCCTTACATGTATTTCACTGTCTGCTGCGCAGACAGTGAAATACGCGACGGGTGCAACTGCACCCGTCGCACAGCTTCCACTCCGCCGGCTCGATTCCGAGCCGGCTTCATCGTGGAAGCCTCTTTCCCGCTGGGCTGGCGGGCGGTCTGAAGGCGACCGCCCGCCAGCCCAGCGGGAAAGTCAGAATTACCGCCGCGGTCTTTCGACCACGGAACGGTAATCTGACGGCAGGACTTTGGCGGGCGGCCTCCGCCACCCGCCAAGGTCAGAATGAGGGCCTATGTGATGTACCCGAGGGAGAACACATCAAAACATTTCAACATCTCAAGGAGGGTTCGGTGTCACCAAAGCTGAGTAGTTTCCATACTGACAGCTGTGCCATTGGCTTCCTGAACCAGCAGAAAAACAGGGGGCAATTAGATTATTAACTCCTTTGGAGAAGTATCTCCTGACTTATCCCAGTGACACCCAGGCAGTATCAACAATTTATCATATGCTCAATGTGCAGCACAGTTTAGACACATTTACCGCTCAGAGGGTCAGAGAAAAGGAATTACACATCACGCTAGACTCAGATCAGTAAGACGAAATACTCTACGGAGTGACAAGCTTTGTTTCCCACGTAGCCAGGAGGGAGAAGCACTCAAAATACTATATTGGTAGCACCTCAATCCGAAAGAAAGCCCCAATTGCTGGAGGGGATGTGGAGAGGATGGGTCATTGACACACATCCTGTGATCTTATCGGAAAATGTAGCCATTCTGGACAGCAGTTTTGACAACAGATCACAACGGATTACAGGGAAAGACTTGAAACAATGCCCGGAGGTCATACTGCTGGGTCAGCCAGACGACAATAACTACCCTCTAGGAGGCAGGAAAGGACATCATATCTCACGCCTCCAGTTTGCAGTCAAACAGACAATTGTGGCTTTTTAGGGGCAAAGCTTGGTGCCCACAGAAGCGAAATGGATCAAGCAGCTGTGGTGGGTTCTTTCCAACGGAGGCAGGAGAGAAACTAAAGGCATCACCAGACAATGGGGTGCCCTCTTGAACTTCTTACAAATATACTTGTGTCCAAAGAGACTTGGAGCTCCGAAATTTTTGGATAGCTCCAAGCCTGATTGATGACTTCTATAAAGTAGCCAAATAGATTGGAATGGCGCTCTTACCTGGGGATGCAACTCAGGGAGGAAGGCAACAATGAACTGTTGCATAGAGACAAACCTCGGACAAATAGGATCGACAACAGTGGGGAGGGATGGGTTTTGATTATTCGGGAGGGCGGATTTTTTTGGGGAGGGAAGGAAGTCATTTGTCAACTGTTGCTTTTGTCTTGAGAAAAGATGTCAAAAGGCCAATGAAAATGTATTTAACACTAATACACACCAGACAAATGTGAGAGTGCAAACTACTGAGGATCAGGTAAAAATGCAATACAAAATGATATGTAAAATATCTGCATGCGAGTCCTCCATCTTCACTAATCTCAAAGTCTCTGAAAAACGGACCACGACTTCCTTACCTTCACAAGTGTCAGTGTCTGTTCTGAATAAGTAACCTTTCGGACAGGTGCAAGTGTAACTTCCAGGTGTGTTACGACACAAGCCATTGTCACAGAGGAGTCTATTCACCATGCATTCATCAATATCTGAAAAAAACATATTGTTCGTTAATGGCATGTAAAGTAAAACGTATTAAATTTAAGAGAGAAACATCATAAAACTAAAACGACTTTTCTACCAAAACATTAATGAAACGTCGATTAAAACAATAATCCAAAAATATTCAAACATCTAAAATCCTTGGAATTCTTTTGCTATTATTGCTGAGTGCTGTTGGTGCTTGAGTGGAGTGTGTGTGTGTGGGGGGGGGGGTCTGGTGCGTGAGTTGTGGGTGTAGGGAGTAGAAGAGTGTGATTCATTCATAAGTCACAAATTAGTCTGTGACTGATTTGTGGCAAATGTTTCCATATATCAAGCCCTTCGGGCTTTGCTACCGTGGTAATATAATTTACTGTAATTCACAGATACCTGATCGACTCCACCAAACCTCACTTCTTTGACCTGCATCCAGAGATACAAACGTCTGCTAAACCATTACTTTGGCTGTGTGCTTACTGTAAAAGTCTATAGATGCTGAAATGGCCTCCATGCCCTGCTGTGCATCTCATTCGTTCTGAAAGTCCTCATGCACTTCCTTTCCATCAGTCTAGCCACCGAGGAACTGGTCCCCTCGAGCAAAAGCACTTTACAGAGATAAACCTCCATTACATGACAACCAAGTATGAGCAGGTTCACCATATACAGGGAATGTAACTTACTTCAAGTATACAGGGAATGTAACTTACTTCAGCATACAAGCACAGCGCATAACCAAGATCTAAGTAAACAGATAACATGGTACTCTCAAGTAGGCGTGGTATCAATGAAACCTTATTGTATTACGTAATTCATTTATTTGATGCAACAAACACTCATGATGTCCCATAAGGAAATATGTTTTAATGTAAGAAGTAGAAATGATATCCTAAGCATGCCAAGCATCTTATACAATTACGTGTGTTGCCCATGAACTTCATCCTCATGATTAAATAGGTGTAATTGTGTATGAGGCGTCATGATAGAACGAGGGCGACAAATCATGGTGAATGAGGTATTGAAAATAGGTTGTGTACTATCAAGAGGCACTATAAGAAAGTAATTGTTTCAAGGTTGTGTATATGGTACGTAATGGTACGGTTTGTGTAATGGGAAGTTTGAAGAATAGAATACAGATTCGTAACAAACAGGAAGAAAGGCCCGTGAACTGTAACAAGTAACGTGATTTTGTGGAATTAATAGCTGTTTATATACTTTTGATTTACAGGTGAGCCAAGAGCCACAGCATCAATGGAAATGTAAAATGTATACTAGGGGCAAATTCATCCGTCTGCATACAGGGGACACATATGCATGTGATGAAGCAGAAAATGAAGGTTTTGATTTATTAACGCTTAAACGTAGTGTGAAATAATCATGTGTGACTTTAACCGAACTAATAAAGATTGTACGGGGACAAAATGTGCCCTCAGAGTAGTTTGCCAACATTTATAAGCGTGCTTTATATAACGTGGTGTATTAGAATTGCACTAATCCGACATAATCATAAACGTGTGCTACGATTTGCTTGTTTGAAATGTTTTAGCTTAGCATAACTTTAGTGGAGGCTTCAGCCTAGTTGCCTGGTCTCACGGTTTAGATGCTCGTATTTTTCCAATGTGCTATTAAACGTGTATTTTTGCTTGGAGCTGTACTTTTCCACTGAGACCGTTCACATGCTTATCTTAAGGTTTCGTGCCAGCCTGGCATATTTTCTCTTTACTCCAAGGTCAATCTGCAGGTGCGGACAATGGAAGCTCTGAAAGTGAGTTAATTGGTATAAAATGTTGCAACTTGCGTACCCATCTCCAAGGATAATGTATGCTTAAGTAAAAGCTTGAGAACTGTCGTTTTTGATTGGACAATTTGAAGCTAACCTATGAACCCTCCAATGGAAGACCCTACTGGATTTGAACTGTTGTCTATTTAAACCAGGTGCACGAGAAGAAAGTAGCCATTATTGGACATCGCCCATACCCGCCATTTTTGCAGGACATTGCAGCTATTATGGCCCACTTTGCTGCGACGCCATTTTGAAAGAGATTTTGATGCTTTCTCTAATCGAGAGAAAGAGACTTTAAATAATTCTTGCCCTAGAGACTTTAACTTTGATCCCTTGCATGAAGTAGTAGTTTTACCTTGCCGTCGTGAGGCAATTGCCCCGTCCACCCTTGCCCCTTTACCCCGTCCCATGCTGATCGAGAAACGGTACCTGCGAGACGAAGACTTCCTTGAATGCTGATCGTAATTGGTAAATATGAAAGGAAATTGTAAAATTGCATTGTGTTTCTTTTAGGTAACCAACTGCTGATTTTGATGAGATCCCTAGCTAGGAGTTTTCCAAATTTATGTTGTTAAATTGTTTTTGCATGAAGTCCCACATGCCGATGCTAATTTGAGGTTAGATGAGGATTCCTTTTGTTGCACGATGCAATTTGAGACCTTGTTATGCTGACTAAATGTATGCAATTAGTTCATTACAGATTATCGTATTAGTGATTTGTATTGCTATTATCGAATGCCTTGTTATTCAAATGCTACATAGATTGCACTTGTTTCGCCGCTATGGACAGCTATTAATGTTCATTTATGTTTATCATTTAGTGTTGAGACACATCTATATCGTGCTAGCTTTGTTAATATAGGGAAATAAATTCACTAACTTTGAATAAACTGGTGTGGTTATTCCTGACTGAAAGGTCAGGGTTCGACGAGAATGTATTCTGGATTAATTGTTAAGTGTTATCTTGATCAAGGTATTGCTTATGTTCGTTATTGATTATTGATTTGATTAAATTGACCGATATAGAGCACGGAGAGTCCCACTTAGTCAAAAGATTCATCGGCCTAAAGAGCGTCCAAATACAGGTAAATTATTACTACGGACCGCTCTATCAGTAGATGGTAGCAGAGGACGGTTACGTCTTTTGGGACCCTTTACTCTTAGAGTACATGGTGTTGAATTAACGGTTACGCCCTTTGAGACCCAATTCGAGAAGTTGAATTAGATTTTTCTTGGGTAAAATAGATTGACAGAATGATGATGGGCTAGGTCCACCGCGACTTTCCCGGGATCTCGGAGCTTGCGAATGGAGAGAATGGAGGTGTGGAATCAGCGTTGGCGGTACTAGTGATGGTATGAGTGAAGTTAGGATTTTGCGCTTGCACAGCTTATTGCCGCAGATTGTGTGAGAAGGTTGCAAGGAATTTTTTCTTTTTTAGAGGATAGCGGAGGTGCGACTCCGAGTGTAGAAGTAGAGAAGTCGTCGAACTTCATAGAAATAGCGGAGGTGCGACTCCGAGTGTGAGAGTAGGGAAGTCGTCGAACTTCATGTGCGTGTGGCGCTTCATGCATAAAAAGGTCCACGTGGTTGTTGTTGTTGAGACGGGCCCTGCGAGGTCAAGAGACTCCGGAGTATGTTGATTTATGTTGTGGTCTGGGCGGTTTAGTAGGTTGATCGGGCGTGGTCAACAAGTCGGTACGTGTGTAAGGGAGTGAAAGAAACTTCGACTTCGGGCTTTGACAAAATTCTAAGTGCACTAGAATAGATCATTGACAAGTTGAGAGTAGGTCTGCGGGTCAGATTTGCTTGCGAACGTGGGGACCGAGAAAGATGGAATAACTGCCGAGGCTAGTGAAAAATCCCTAAGGTCCTGAAGCGATTGTGTTACCCCTCCTGTAGTAAACCGACAGATCTGTTTTATATTTTTGGTAGCTCGCGATACATGCAAGAAGTTGTTACGAGAGGAGCTGAGTGAAGGAGGACTAGCCGCGAGGCTTTGTCAGCCGCAGTGTGTGTGAGTGTGACGTCACTAGGAGCCGCGCTGGGATAGGTTGGTTGAAGAGAAGGGTCGCGCACGGATTGGACGCAGTCCGTGGGGCTCGATTGGAAGGGGAAAGGCAAGCGAAGAGTATTCCGGGAATTAAAGTAAAGTCACCTATTGATTACAAATTTTGTGAAATAAAAGACGAGAAAATGAAATTTTTTAAAGCATTAAAGAGTGCGATGAAGGGGGAGTCTTACATTAAAGCGAGCGTAGGAGAGGAGACGCCGCCCGAAGGTACACCAGCTTACATTGTAATGGAGGAAAAAGGGGTAGCTCCGTGCCTTTGGCTAAAGCAATGGCACAAGCTGACAGAGAAACATGGGAGCGTAGCATTCCCGATCCATGGGACATTCAATATAAGGATTCTAGAGAATTTGATTTATTAACGCTTAAACGTAGTGTGAAATAATCATGTGTGACTTTAACCGAACTAATAAAGATTGTACGGGGACAAAATGTGCCCTCAGAGTAGTTTGCCAACATTTATAAGCGTGCTTTATATAACGTGGTGTATTAGAATTGCACTAATCCGACATAATCATAAACGTGTGCTACGATTTGCTTGTTTGAAATGTTTTAGCTTAGCATAACTTTAGTGGAGGCTTCAGCCTAGTTGCCTGGTCTCACGGTTTAGATGCTCGTATTTTTCCAATGTGCTATTAAACGTGTATTTTTGCTTGGAGCTGTACTTTTCCACTGAGACCGTTCACATGCTTATCTTAAGGTTTCGTGCCAGCCTGGCATATTTTCTCTTTACTCCAAGGTCAATCTGCAGGTGCGGACAATGGAAGCTCTGAAAGTGAGTTAATTGGTATAAAATGTTGCAACTTGCGTACCCATCTCCAAGGATAATGTATGCTTAAGTAAAAGCTTGAGAACTGTCGTTTTTGATTGGACAATTTGAAGCTAACCTATGAACCCTCCAATGGAAGACCCTACTGGATTTGAACTGTTGTCTATTTAAACCAGGTGCACGAGAAGAAAGTAGCCATTATTGGACATCGCCCATACCCGCCATTTTTGCAGGACATTGCAGCTATTATGGCCCACTTTGCTGCGACGCCATTTTGAAAGAGATTTTGATGCTTTCTCTAATCGAGAGAAAGAGACTTTAAATAATTCTTGCCCTAGAGACTTTAACTTTGATCCCTTGCATGAAGTAGTAGTTTTACCTTGCCGTCGTGAGGCAATTGCCCCGTCCACCCTTGCCCCTTTACCCCGTCCCATGCTGATCGAGAAACGGTACCTGCGAGACGAAGACTTCCTTGAATGCTGATCGTAATTGGTAAATATGAAAGGAAATTGTAAAATTGCATTGTGTTTCTTTTAGGTAACCAACTGCTGATTTTGATGAGATCCCTAGCTAGGAGTTTTCCAAATTTATGTTGTTAAATTGTTTTTGCATGAAGTCCCACATGCCGATGCTAATTTGAGGTTAGATGAGGATTCCTTTTGTTGCACGATGCAATTTGAGACCTTGTTATGCTGACTAAATGTATGCAATTAGTTCATTACAGATTATCGTATTAGTGATTTGTACCCTTTACTCTTAGAGTACATGGTGTTGAATTAACGGTTACGCCCTTTGAGACCCAATTCGAGAAGTTGAATTAGATTTTTCTTGGGTAAAATAGATTGACAGAATGATGATGGGCTAGGTCCACCGCGACTTTCCCGGGATCTCGGAGCTTGCGAATGGAGAGAATGGAGGTGTGGAATCAGCGTTGGCGGTACTAGTGATGGTATGAGTGAAGTTAGGATTTTGCGCTTGCACAGCTTATTGCCGCAGATTGTGTGAGAAGGTTGCAAGGAATTTTTTCTTTTTTAGAGGATAGCGGAGGTGCGACTCCGAGTGTAGAAGTAGAGAAGTCGTCGAACTTCATAGAAATAGCGGAGGTGCGACTCCGAGTGTGAGAGTAGGGAAGTCGTCGAACTTCATGTGCGTGTGGCGCTTCATGCATAAAAAGGTCCACGTGGTTGTTGTTGTTGAGACGGGCCCTGCGAGGTCAAGAGACTCCGGAGTATGTTGATTTATGTTGTGGTCTGGGCGGTTTAGTAGGTTGATCGGGCGCAGTCCGTGGGGCTCGATTGGAAGGGGAAAGGCAAGCGAAGAGTATTCCGGGAATTAAAGTAAAGTCACCTATTGATTACAAATTTTGTGAAATAAAAGACGAGAAAATGAAATTTTTTAAAGCATTAAAGAGTGCGATGAAGGGGGAGTCTTACATTAAAGCGAGCGTAGGAGAGGAGACGCCGCCCGAAGGTACACCAGCTTACATTGTAATGGAGGAAAAAGGGGTAGCTCCGTGCCTTTGGCTAAAGCAATGGCACAAGCTGACAGAGAAACATGGGAGCGTAGCATTCCCGATCCATGGGACATTCAATATAAGGATTCTAGAGAATTTGAGATTCGCGATGTACGACATGAAGGTGCCTCCAAGGCCAGCACAGTTTGAGGCTCTAGCAATTTGGGAACTAATGGCTAGACAGAAGCAGCAAAATAAGTTCGAGACCAGGATAAGGAAGGTAGAAAAGACACTAGCGGACGCTAGGTGGGATAATGCACAGAAGGTGTGGAGGTCAGATGTATTGCAGGGGATAAAATTGTTTCCCGCAATTACTAAGGAAGAAGAGGAGACAGGTAAGAAAGCTACCTGTAAGACAAACAGGAGGTGTTCCAAGGATAGAGAGGACGAGGAAAAGTTGAGAAGAGAAGAGGAGTTAGAGGATGAGGAGTTAATCATGCAATTGCTGAACGACCGTCCACCACCTTATGCGGAGAGTGGACAAGGTCCAAGTACCAGTTCTGCCCCTCCGGCACCGGTACAGAACAGTGAAACTCAGAGTTCAGGAGCGTCATCGGGATCTAAGGACCCGAGTTTACTGTTCACCCCGCAAATACCGCAGGTTAGGAGAATATATCCAGATGTGCCCATGTTGAAACCAGCAGAAAATTATCAGCCGCAGATGCCAGGGTACTACAGCAGTGACGACAGTGCAGGAATGGTTTTAGAACCAACCGTGAGGGGAGTACAGAATGGTCACAACCCGACATTGGCACAAGCCGAATCAACACAGTTTTTGATGCCTCAAAAGCAGATGCAGGGGGGGACAGCACATGCTCAGATGACGGGGAGTCAGATGGGCATGCCGGCAATGATGACCCATAGTGTGGGAATGAACATGCCTCAGAACATGGGAAATGGACAAAACCCAGATGCGATATCGCTACCCATTACTGTAGGTCCACCGGTACCTTTGTACAGTCAGCCTAACTTAGGTATGAGTGGTCAGGGATCAGTGCTGCAGAATGGGACAGAAAGGAGGTGCATCGAAAACACTCCAGGGATAACTCCGATAGCGGCTCAGCCAAATGGATCTGGGTCCTTGATGGAGTTTAGTCCCATATGTGCTCAGTCAACACTGGTGAGGTCAAGTCCCCCACTGATAATACCTCTAACATCGAACACTGAAAAGTTGCCGCAACCATCAATGGCAGTCGATGTAAATGCTACACTTATGGGGTTGAATGCACAACAACTGACACAGTGGTTCAACAGTCTGAATTCCACACAAAGTTCAGCCAGTGGGAAGGGAGAAGATTATCTGAATAGGATGAGGTTTAACATGGAAGCACAAGGATTGGTGGAAGGGACTATGGGGGTGAATAGGTTGGAGTCCTACTCGGAAGAAGAGTTGAGGTATCTATGTCCAAAGATTACGAAGGAAGTGAACAAGGTACATAAAAGCTTGCAGGAAATAGCTGACAAAAACGGGGTTGACATAGACAAGACAAAACACTTGAGCAGAAGCTACAGGTTGGATTTTGGGGCCACAGATTTTGAACACATGAGGTCAGCAGGCATGAAGGCACACCTTAGAGAATTGCTGCAGAGTGCACAAGTGTGGAGGTGCTTAGACAAGTGGGAAAGCAGGTGGGTAAAGAGAAAGGAAAAGAGGAGGGAGAGCGCTACAGAGCACAATGAGAAAAGACCACAGAGTAGTGATACAGTAACTATGTTACCAATGAGGGAGACAGCAGGGGGAAAATTAATACATGTACCATGGCACAGAAGCGACATTCAGTCTTTTACGGATGATTTTCCCAAACTAAGAGAGAAACCGATTGAATGGTATCAACAGACTGATAGGTTTGTGAAGCTTGCAAAATGTCTCTGGGAAGACCTGAACACTCTCTTTGAGATTGTGGTTCCGGCAGATTTGTGGGAGGATTGCAAAAGAGCTGTAGGTTGGCCGACAAGTGAACCAGAGAGAGACAGGGAGACGGGTGCACCATCACCTATGGTGATGAGCCTGTACTATAAGGTGATTGAGCATTTGAAGACGAAGGTTGCCGCGAAAAATGTGGATTGGCAGAAGATCGATCGAACTGCCCAAGAGGCTAAAGAGTCGATTCATAGTTACTATGAGAGGTTGTTGAAGGCGTTCAAGAACTACAGTGGCACGGAAACAATAGAGGCGAAGGACATGCTTCATTTTGTGTTTAGATTTGTGGAAGGGCTGAGACCAGAGATAAGTCAGATGATAAAGTCGCATTTCATTTGCTGGCAGTCGAAACCGATTGACGAAGTGTTGAATTATGCGAAATACTGTAGCGACGAAATTGAGGTGAAACAGAAAAAGCTGAAAGAGAAGGTGATGATGATGCAGCTTAAGGCAGCTCAGACAGGTTTGCAAGGTCTGCAAGGGTTGCAAGGGTTCCAACAACAGGTACCGCAACCGCAGCTGCAGGGAAATATGGCGTTTCAGCCACAGGCGAGAGGCAGAGGCAGAGGAGGTTTTGTGAATAATGGTCCGGATTTGAACACTGTTGTGAACGGTGTGCAGGCAATGAAGAAGGTGATGCCGTGTCACGTGTGCGGAATTGTCGGCCATTGGAAACGCGAGTGCCCGATGGTGGTGCAGGAAGGCGCAGGTGCAGGTGCAGGTGTTGGTCAGCAAAACAATGATGTCAAAGCATTTCAGACAATGAGGGGACCGAAAATGAGAGGTCCAAACCCAAATTTTCAGACCATAAATCAATTGCAGGGATTACAACCTATGCAGCCGCAGCAGATGCAGATGCCCCGTATGCAGGTGACGCAAATGCAGCCTATGCAACAGCAGTTACCCATGGTACCTAATCAACAAATGCAAATACCCTTGGCACCAATGAGTCAGCAGCAAGTGATGGTTCCTCCACAGGTCTCGGGTCAGGTAATGAGTACAAATGGCACCGTACAACAGTTCCCATTACACAGTGAGAGCGGAATAAACAATGTATGGGAGAGTGAAAGTTCAGGAGAGGAAGGAGATTGTGTGCTTGCAGCATCCTTGGAAGTTGATCAAAAGGGTCCGTACGTAGAGGGAAGAGTAATGGGTCATCGTGTCTCATTCTTGGTTGACACGGGAGCCACACGTTCAACAGTTAAGAGCAGTGAAGTACCAAATTTGCCACTCTCAGGGAGTACAGTTCAAGTGGTGGGAGTAGCAAACAGGCACCTGACAAACCCAATAACAGATCCGGTACCAGTCAGCATTGGCAACTATCAAGGGTTACACAAATTTGTGGTATGTGACTCGAGCCCGATAGCACTATTAGGGAGAGACCTATTGTGCAAATTGGGATGTTCGATTATGTGTTCGAACGAGGGAATCAAAATTCAGACGAGCAGTGATGGGGAAGAAGAGGACAGTGTAGAGGGGGATGAGATGGAAACTGTCGATGAAGACTATCCTCTGATTTGTCTTTTCCCGATGATAACTGAAGAAGATATTCCAGCTGAATTACGGGAAACAGTCGGAAAGGAAGTGTGGGATATGACAGGGAAAGAGGTGGGATTGATGAAAGGAGTGGAACCAGTGAAAGTGACTGTAAAGCCCAATGCGATCTTTCCCCAGACCCCACAATACCACATGGCACAGGACACCCTCATGAAAGTTGCCCAACTCATTGACGAATTTGTAAAACAGGGAGTACTGAAAGAAGTGTTAAGCAGTCCATGTAATTCACCAATCATGGGACTAATAAAGCCGAGTGGAAAGGTCCGACTCGTGCAGGACTTGAGGAAAATAAATGACATCGTAGTCAAATGCTGCCCTGTAGTACCGAATCCAGCTGTGATAATGTTTCAAGTCCCTTGCGATGCCGAGTGGTTCTCAGTCATCGATTTGTCACAAGCATTCTTCTCAGTGCCTCTTCATGAGGACAGCCAATTTCTCTTTTGTTTCAAATTCTTAGACAGAGTGTACAGTTGGTGTCGAATTCCTCAAGGGTTTTCTGAGTCACCGTCAATATTCAATCAGATTCTGAAGAAAGACTTGGAAGCATTAGAATTGCCATTCGAGTCAACCCTAGTACAGTACATCGATGACTTATTGATTGCATCGAAGACAGAAAGTGGCTGCACAGCTGATACCATTGCTCTGTTGAACCATTTGGGAAGGAATGGACACAAGGTGTCTCCTTCCAAGTTGCAGTTCTGTCAGAAGAAAGTGAAATACTTGGGTCACCAGATAGAGAAAGGGTCGCGGAGAATAATGAAGGAAAGAATAACGAGTGTACTTCAGATGAGTCCACCAAAGACAAGGAGGGAGGTGAGGAAGTTCTTGGGAATGGTGGGCTACTGTCGTCAGTGGATCCCCAACTTCTCGACTCTAGCAAAGCCTTTACTGAAGCTGACCCAGAAGGATGCCTTGGATCAAATTGAGCTGAAAGGAGATGAGATGGATGCTTTCATTGAGTTGAAAGAATGCATGTGCAGGGCTCCAGCTTTAGGTATGCCTGATTACACAAAGCCTTTCACATTGTTTTGTCATGAACGTGATGCATGTTCTCTGTCTGTCTTGACTCAAGCCCATGGTGGCATAAACAGACCAGTAGCGTATTTTTCAGCTACTTTGGATCCGGTCGCAGCAGCACTTCCAGGGTGTTTGCGCGCCGTAGCAGCAGTTGGTATCAGCCTCACTCAGAGTGAAGGAATAGTGATGGGACACCCAGTAACAGTCATGGTCCCTCACTCAGTTGAAATACTTTTGACCCGCTCCCGAACGCAACACATGACTGGAGCAAGGCTCACAAGGTATGAAACGATAATTCTGGGCTCACCGAATGTGCAGCTGAAAAGGTGCACTACGTTGAATCCAGCAACCTTGCTTCCTGGTGAAAATGCTGAAATTGAGAACGCTGAAGACGTCGAGCATGACTGCCTTCAGGTGACTGAATTTTGCACAAAACCTCGACCTGACATTAAGGATACTAAGCTTGATGAAAATGACCAAATTGTTTTCGTTGATGGTTCATGTCTAAGAGATGGGATGGGAATTTTGAAAGCAGGATATGCTGTATGTACTGTAACAGGTGTCTTGGAAGCGGGATGGCTTCAAGGAGTCTATTCTGCACAAGTAGCAGAACTTGTAGCCCTTACAAGAGCATGTCAACTGTCTGCATTGATGAAAGTCACCATTTACACTGATAGTCAGTACGGGTTTGGGATTGTGCATGACTTTGGACAACTGTGGTCACAGAGAGGTTTCCTGACTTCTTCAGGATCCCCAGTGAAGAACGGGGAGAGAATAAGGGAATTGTTACACGCCATTCAAATGCCAGCTGAAGTTGCAGTGGTAAAATGTAGTGCTCATACAAAAGGACAGGATTATGTCTCTCTGGGAAATGCATATGCGGATCAAGTCGCAAGATTTTGTGCCTTGAACTGTATATTGCTCAGAGATGAATGGAATTCGATAAATGAACCAGAGCTTGAAACAGCTGAAGCATTTGCCTTGAAGGTCGTAGATACAAGAGATGAATTAAAAGCATTACAGAATAACGTCAGGGAGGATGAAAGAGATTCCTGGATTAAATCACAATGTATAAAGAGACCAGACGAGTTGTGGGTTTCAAATGAGGGAAAATTTGTTTTGCCAAATAGTCTCTTATCGCAGCTTGCGCGGTTCTATCATGGGCAAGCTCACCTAGGGAGAGATGCCATGATAAGATTGTTCAAAACTGATTGGTTTAACCCCAGATTTCGTCAAGCTGCAGAAGCAGTTTGCCATCGATGTGTCACTTGCCAGCAGATGAACCCAGGAAAGGGAACAGTTGTGAACGCGAGCCACATTGGCAGGGCCAGCGGCCCATTTAGCCGAATGCAGATGGACTTCATTGAGATGCCTGTGCATGGAGGTCTAAAGTATGTGTTCGTGATTGTGTGTATTTTTAGTCATTGGATTGAGGCATACCCCACACGTAGAAATGACAGCCTTACAGTTGCAAAGCTATTGTTGAGAGAGTTGATACCACGTTTCGGATTCCCGATCTCTTTAGAATCAGATAGGGGAAGTCACTTCAATAACGAGGTGATAAAGTTACTTTGCGAAGCGCTGAACATTGAGCAAAAACTGCATTGTAGCTATCGCCCTGAAGCCTCAGGACTGGTGGAGCAAATGAATGGTACACTGAAGTCAAGAATGGCGAAAATATGTGCATCGACAAATTTGAAATGGCCTGATGCATTGCCCTTGGTGCTAATGTCAATGAGAAACACCCCTGATAGAAAGACTTGATTGTCTCTGCACGAAATTCTCATGGGCAGGGCTATGAGACTTCCTGCAGTTCCCGCAAACGCGCTTTTGAATATTACAGATTATATGGTGTTAGACTACTACAAGGGTCTGGCTGACGTGGTTCGCTCTTTCTCTCACCAGGTGGAAGCGACCACCTTGCCACCGATCCAAGGTCCAGGACACGCACTGAAAGCAGGCGACTGGGTCGTGGTAAAGAAGCACGTGAGAAAGTCGTGTTTGGAACCCCGTTGGAAAGGCCCTTTCCAAGTGATCCTGACGACAACTACCGCTGTGAAGTGTGCGGGGGTTCCCAACTGGATTCACGCCAGTCACACAAAGAAAGTGTTGTGTCCCACAGATGAGGAAGTTGAAGCGCTAAAACTGCCAGTGCCTGATAAAACAGTGCTGAGTGCTGAGACAGAGCAAAACCGAACTGAAAGCGAACAGGCAGGAACGGAGGAGAGAGAAATATTCTCTGGGGACGAAGCAGGCTCACTTGGGGAAGACCAAGGAGAAAGTTCAGACAGTGACGAAGCAGCTGAAGGTGACAAAGAGCCTGAAGCAGCTGAGGGTAGCAAAGAGCCTGAAGCAGCTGAAGGTGACAAGGAACCTGAAGCAGCTGAAAGTGATAAAGAGCCTGACGAAAGTAACGGTGACGAAGGGCTCGAAAGAGGTGAAAAAGCAGGAGAGCCTGATCAGAGGAGGGCTTTCCCAGAAGCAGACGATACAGAAAAAGAAAAAGAGAACGTGATTGATTCCCCAGAAGGAGGGGACAAGGCAGAACAGAACGAAAAGGTTCAAGCTTCCTCAGAAAAGATCGCAGGTCCATCAAATGGACATGGTGCAAAGAGGAGACTAAGTATATCACCAATAAAACAAAGGACTGAAGAAAGTTTGAACGACGGAGGGAGGCCAAAAGTGAAAGAGAAAAGAAAAGAAGTAACTGTCGTGGTACCATCCCCGAGTGAAGAAAAAGACTTGACAAAAGTGGAAAGTACCAGCGAAGCAGAGTCGAAAAGAGAAGCAAAATTGAAAAGGAAAAGAATACCGAACAGAAGATATTCCGGTCCTGAATGGGCATATGTAGCCAATGACGATTGGACTGATGAATTTGTATCTCTTAGCCTCCAGAACGAAGAAGAAGAGATACCAATAGAAAAGAAAAGTTTTATGGACTCTGTCGATTGAAAGGGTAATAAATGATTTTGCTTGCTACAATCTAACGTGATACAAACAACCAGCTGAGACATTGCTAAACCGGATGAGACACTTGCTAAACTGATAAAAGACTGAGTTATTGCCGAATTGAGACAAATGCTGCTAACCGATAAGTGACTGGCCTCCTGAAGAAAACTGTGTGAATATTGCGCTCGTTCAGCTTTGTAACTAAATTGCTAAATAATTTTTATAGGTGCTTCCAGCTCTCTGATTCTATACAGATCATGAGTGGGTACGCTACGCAAAACAGTAGAAAGAGATATTGTAAATATGTGTGTATAGGCTTGATAATTGCATGTGTACTAATAATAATGGCAATTGTGCTTGGAATGCATGGAAAGGGTGAGAATGAGAAAATTGATGCTTCTACTTTTGCTCCTGTTACTGTCACTGAACTAACCGCATTGAAAAGACTAGAATTGGATGAGAGACTCTTGCACGATAAGAAAGAACTTTCATATAATGTTTTCTATCGCTTGCTAACAGAATATGTTGAGACTATGGATGCGAAAGATTGTTATGTGTGTACACAGATACCGACATCGGTAAAGGAAGGGGTGACTTATCACCACATGCCTCTTACATACGGGATTACATGTAGTATAGTAATGTCTAGGTTTTATGGTCAGACTAACATACAGTATTTTTACTCAAATTATGATGTTACCTTTGCATACGTTCCTATAATAGCGCAGCTAAGCCAGATTGCTAAAGATTGGGATGCTAAAATAATGAGGGAATTTTTCGAGCCAATGCAACCTTTTGAAACGGCTCACGCTCATAGGGAAAACCTTACCTGCTCGCTCTCTGCAGTAGAAATAAGCTTTTTAGATCGCACAGATGATAGAAGGGCACAAATGAATGCGAAATTAGAAAAAGAGCTACATAAGAGGACTTCAGTAGATAATTATGATTTTGCCGCAATAAAGACACAGGGGAGAATAGCTTTAGATGCTTGGCATGTAGGGAAGTTTTGTATATATCGAGGTGAATCCTATTATGACAATATTTTTGTAGGAGCGAGTGAGTGTAAACATACGTTTATCTTTAAGGCCAAATGGACATTCATGATGAACGGACTTGACCCTGTCATTCCAGGTGTATATTACATTTGTGGGTATAATGCCTATTATCGTCTTCCAAAGGGATGGTGGGGAAGATGTTATTTGGGTATAGTGTTCCCAAAGGTTTATCAACTGGATGACCTATCGATGATTCAAAAGACATCTGGATCCCATCGTATCCAGAAAAGAGAGACCGCAGCTGCTGTGGTAGGAGATATATTTGGAGCCATGATTCCTTCATTGGGAGTTGTGCTGAATTCCATCAAAATACGAAAGTTGTCTACTATAGTGGATAACATGTTGACAAAGTTTTCAGGTGCTATAATCCTGATAGATGCTGAACTTGTAGCGGAAAGAGCTATGACTCTTCAAAATAGGCTTCCTTTAGACATTCTTTTAGCAAAGGATGGCGGCGTTTGCAAAATGCTTGGTGCCCGACACTGTTGTACGTATATTCCAGACAATAGTGTGAAAATTAAAACTATGCTTGCTAATCTAACAAAAGAGAGTGCAGATTTGAAAGAACTGAAAGAACCAGGAGGGTGGGAGAAGGTTGGAAAAGGACTTGCTTCAGTGGGACATTGGATTGGGGGAATTTGGAATGGAATATTGCTAAAAATAATAGAGGGAATTTTAATAGTTATAATTTGCATATTTGGAATTTGGGGAATAAAAAGGGGAATAATAATGATTATGGAAAGACTTAAGAGAAGAAAGGAAGAGAAAATTATGAAAAGAATGGCAGAAGAATACAAAGAGAAAACTAGGGGAATTAAAAGGAAAAGAGAACTGACAGAATTTTAATGGAATAAAATTTGTGGGCTTGATTTGGTGTGATGACAAGTAGTCATCAGAGGAGGGATTGATGAAGCAGAAAATGAAGGTTTTGATTTATTAACGCTTAAACGTAGTGTGAAATAATCATGTGTGACTTTAACCGAACTAATAAAGATTGTACGGGGACAAAATGTGCCCTCAGAGTAGTTTGCCAACATTTATAAGCGTGCTTTTATAACGTGGTGTATTAGAATTGCACTAATCCGACATAATCATAAACGTGTGCTACGATTTGCTTGTTTGAAATGTTTTAGCTTAGCATAACTTTAGTGGAGGCTTCGGCCTAGTTGCCTGGTCTCACGGTTTAGATGCTCGTATTTTTCCAATGTGCTATTAAATGTGTATTTTTGCTTGGAGCTGTACTTTTCCACTGAGACCGTTCACATGCTTATCTTAAGGTTTCGGGCCAGCCTGGCATATTTTCTCTTTACTCCAAGGTCAATCTGCAGGTGCGGACAATGGAAGCTCTGAAAGTGAGTTAATTGGTATAAAATGTTGCAACTTGCGTACCCATCTCCAAGGATAATGTATGCTTAAGTAAAAGCTTGAGAACTGTCGTTTTTGATTGGACAATTTGAAGCTAACCTATGAACCCTCCAATGGAAGACCCTACTGGATTTGAACTGTTGTCTATTTAAACCAGGTGCACGAGAAGAAAGTAGCCATTATTGGACATCGCCCATACCCGCCATTTTTGCAGGACATTGCAGCTATTATGGCCCACTTTGCTGCGACGCCATTTTGAAAGAGATTTTGATGCTTTCTCTAATCGAGAGAAAGAGACTTTAAATAATTCTTGCCCTAGAGACTTTAACTTTGATCCCTTGCATGAAGTAGTAGTTTTACCTTGCCGTCGTGAGGCAATTGCCCCGTCCACCCTTGCCCCTTTACCCCGTCCCATGCTGATCGAGAAACGATACCTGCGAGACGAAGACTTCCTTGAATGCTGATCGTAATTGGTAAATATGAAAGGAAATTGTAAAATTGCATTGTGTTTCTTTTAGGTAACCAACTGCTGATTTTGATGAGATCCCTAGCTAGGAGTTTTCCAAATTTATGTTGTTAAATTGTTTTTGCATGAAGTCCCACATGCCGATGCTAATTTGAGGTTAGATGAGGATTCCTTTTGTTGCACAATGCAATTTGAGACCTTGTTATGCTGACTAAATGTATGCAATTAGTTCATTACAGATTATCGTATTAGTGATTTGTATTGCTATTATCGAATGCCTTGTTATTAAAATGCTACATAGATTGCACTTGTTTCGCCGCTATGGACAGCTATTAATGTTCATTTATGTTTATCATTTAGTGTTGAGACACATCTATATCGTGCTAGCTTTGTTAATATAGGGAAATAAATTCACTAACTTTGAATAAACTGGTGTGGTTATTCCTGACTGAAAGGTCAGGGTTCGCCGAGAATGTATTCTGGATTAATTGTTAAGTGTTATGTTGATCAAGGTATTGCTTATGTTCGTTATTGATTATTGATTTGATTAAATTGACCGATATAGAGCACGGAGAGTCCCACTTAGTCAAAAGATTCATCGGCCTAAAGAGCGTCCAAATACAGGTAAATTATTACTACGGACCGCTCTATCACATGTCACCCTTCTGAATAAGAACATTATTTCAAAAAGCTTGTAGATCAAAAACTTTCTGTAAAGTCCGAGGGGCCTCATTTACAAGAAGCTGATGCATCGGCTCTGATGCGTCAGATTTCTTCCGCATCCCTACAACCCCCTAACAATGCCATAGATGCACTGTATTTACAATACCGAGCTCCATGGCGCACGTTTTCACAGATGTGTCAGAAATTCTGACACATCTGTGGCACTAAACTCATGCATTGCTGGACTAGCATCAAAAAAAGATGCGGCTCCAGCAATGCCTGGAGGCACCTATTGAGAAAAGCTCTGTCATTTTTATGCCTGCTGTAAGCAGGCGGTAAAATTATGATACAGTGAAGTCGCAGAATGACACAGTGAAATGTTGTACATTTCACTGAGTCTGTCTGGCGTGGCTTTTCCCGTGGGAATGCCTACCTTGCATACATTATACCTGGTGCAGATATGATGTGATGCAAGGCTTTACAAACTGATGCTTTGAGCTCAATGCGTCAGTCGGTAATGTGGAGCAGTATAGAGCACTGCTTGCACCGTTGTTGCGTCAAAAAGAAAATGACGCAACGGTGGTGCAAAGGCCTTGTAAATGAGGCCCGAAATGCCGTATGACAGGACAGTTTTAAGTGGAAGTGCATACCGTGCCAATGTCTCACAATTTATCCAACTGTGCATAATCTTAATATCATGCTGAGTTTTTATAGCTGTCTTCATGACAATCTCAGAATGACTGATAGTAACATGATGTCACAGTTTATAGGCTGGTTTTCTTTTCACCTCAAAATTACAGGGTTCTTGAATAATAACCACAACTCGGTCAGAAAGCAGCATTTATAGACGTCAAATGTTGTATATGTTAATTTTCATCTGTGACATGTAAAGTAACGTTGTAAAGGACAAAATCCCAGGAATTATTTACATTAATCGTTTTAATCAAGACCAATTTTTAATCACAAACTTGTTCATTATGGCACTAAGCCATGTACAAATGAAACAAAATATGTATGCAAATATTCTGCTCCAGGGTTTATTTCTGAAATAGTGCTGGGATTCGTTAACCACATGTTTTTGGCTCATAACTCCTTGGGTTATGTGCCAGAACATGTCACCAATCCCAGTGCTTTTATGTGTTCTTACAGTTCATTTAATTGTAGCTTATTTCCTTCACTTCTATTTAAAAATTATCATTGATAGATAATACAAATGTCCAATGGGCTTTTTCTTTTCCAGAACCTTCTTTAAACATTACAACATAGAGCCAAAAACGTTTTTGGATGCCACCAGAGATCAATATATGTGATTCCAGAAAATTAGACCTACTGAATGCCTTTAGCAATTATGTGACAATGTGCATAGCAAAGATGGGTTAAAAGAGTTGCCTGTGGTTGGCCTCATTGGCTGAGCGAGGGCCACATGTAGCTGGGAGTGTGCAGATTGCTGTTGAGGGTATACAGGGCAAGATCCAGGGAGTAGGAGCTTGTCCGAGGGTGTTAAGACTGAGGATGTTAAACACATGACTGGGGGTCTTTACTATCTCCTCTAGTGTGAAGAGCATTTCTGGGTGTGTGTTTGGGAGGCTGTGTAGGCATGCAGTCGACGGCGGTGACACGATGTGGTGCTCAATAATGGTGGGTGAGCCACTGAAAGCTGTAACTTTTCTCAGGTCAAAGAGACAGCCCAGGCTCAGTCCAAGCTGCATGTGGATCCTCAAGCCAAAAGGTAACCTTGTCGAGAAACTGTAGATGATGCATCCCTGTGCACACCATCACATCATTCTCCTAGCCCCTCTGGGCACCAGAGTACGGAACTGGTCGGCACCACTGGCAGTTTGCATTTGCACAAATCAAAATGCAAAAAGAGGGCTTAGTGAATGATGTGATAAAGCACAGAGTGAGCCGAGGCAGAAAGAAAAGAGTTGGTTTAAAGGAGCTGATAACTTGTGGATAGGGAGAAGAGTATGTGAAAGCAAGCAAGACAGACGGATAAACCAGAGAGAAGGAGAGAAAGGGGAGAAGGCGAGATGTAAGCGAGGATGAAGGAACAAGAGCAAAAAAAAATGAGAGATGGAGCACAAAAAGGAGATTAAGGGATAAAGGCCCTCATTAAGACATTGGCGGTAATGACCTCCTACCGCCGTGGCGATGGCCTCCAAAACACCATAGCTGCGGATACCTACCGTCCACCATATTATGACCGTAGCCAGAATTCCACCAGAAGGCTGGCGGAAATCCACCTACGCTCATGGCGCCACGCCAGTAGACCGCCGATGACCGTCTCATGACCCATGATGCCGCCTGGCGTTGTTCTTCTGGCGGATGCTGCTGCTGGCAGCAGCACCGCGTCCCATCTCCTGCCGGAGAACCCACTGCAAGCAGGTAAATCGGGTGCTCTGACATGGGAGGTGGGTGGGGTGTATTGTCTATGTGTGTGGGTGTGTGTGTGTGTATGTTTGTGTGTGTGTGTATGCAGGTGTGTGGCGTGTGGAATGCGTGTGTGCATGAATGGGTGTGTATGCGTGTATGTTGTGTGGTGTGAAAGTGTGTGTGCTAGAATGTATGTCAGTGTGTGTTAATGTGTGTGTAAATGTATGTATGCATGCATGCATGAATGTGGGAATGAGTGTGTGTATGCGTGTGTTTGTTGGTGTGTGAATGTGCGTGTATGTGGGGTGGTTGAGAGAGGGAGGGGGGTGACTCTGGGAGGGGTTTGGGGTGGCAGAGACCCCTATCAGTGTCAGGGAAGGAATTCCCTGGCACTGATAGTGCCTACCGCCATGGTTTTTGTGGCAGTAAGATTGCCGGGAAAACCATGGCGGTAGGTGGGGTCATAATCCTGAAGTCTCCAGCCAGCGGCTGTTACCACCCTGGCGGACAGAGTGGTAGATTGGCAGTTTGGCTTGAGCCAAAACGCCAATGTCATATTTTGGGGAAAGGTACCGCCAGCTTTTTGGCAGTACCTTTCTCCAAAATACCGCCATCCGCCAGGGACATAATGAGGGCCAAAGTCTCTTTGCTCCCTTTCTTTCTCCCTTCACATATGTATCAATAGCTGAAAACATATGTGTTGGTGCTTCATCCACAGATCAAGAAAGGATTATTCAAAGGCGAAGACAGCTAGTAGTTCTTGTACAATCTACAACAATTAAGCTTACAAACAAAAAATAGTTAATTGATTTCACAGAATTGAGATCGTAACTTTTCAGGGTCAGATTGGAATTTTTCTGGCATATAAATTGTCTATTATGGTATGTCACTTATCGAGGTTGGAAAAAGTTTATTCCTGGGCAATTCATCAGCCTGTAAACATCCACACTAACTCACATTGGAACCGACTCTGCCGCCTGGGGTGTGACTCCATCCCCCAAGCTTCCCTGACTCTCGCGCTACTTAAAGCGCTTGTTAATCCCGCGGCGCAGGACACATTGGAACCAACTTTGCCGCCTGGGGTGGGACTCCATCCCCCAGGCTTCCCTGACTCTTGCGCTACTTAAAGCCCTTGTTAATCCCGCGGCGCGGGACGCGCGCGGGCCAAGACCGGGCCAAGACGGGCCCGTCTTCGTTCGTCATCGTACAAAGAGGCCAGGCTGGGCACCCGATTTACAGAAGTAAGTTTATTGAGGGATCTTTTTAGGTTATACTGTTATCTTATCTACTATTTTATTTTATGATGGGGAAATGCAAAGCTGTGGACATCCCTGCTCCGTCGAATGGCATAAAAAAATCAAAAAAACGGCCAAGTAACCAAGCGAGCTCTTCAATACATAAAAGGAATAATCTCCTAGATGACACTGATATTTTGATTGAAGAGGCGGAGGCCATTTTGAAAAGTAATTCTAACCCACCACTGTATACAAAAAGCAGCACATCTGAGAAAAAAGTTCTGGACATATTTAAAAGATGTTGCAATTATCTAAATCCTGAGTTGAGAATGTTTTAAAACAGGTACCTCAAGTTCCTAGGACCAATTCTTCTCCCCTGACGACTCTAACATCTTGCAGTGACTTGGGAACTGTTCTTTGTGCGAGCAGTGTCTCTCTTATGGGGGAATGAGGTTCTCCACCCCGCTAAGTCCAGTAATTGTGGTGACTCCTAATATTTTGTGTACAAATCGGTTCGGCCCTTTGGCGGAGGAAGAGGGACCTTCTGTTTGTGCACCAGTTGGAACCTGTGTCGACGATAAAGTTTTAACTAATTTCTCCAATTACATTGACATTGACAGATTGTCACCATCCCATGAGGGAATTTATTTGGTCACTGTTCTTCAGAGGGTGGATAAAGTCAAGGGTCTGCTGCTTTTACTGATGGACACCTTCAAGGGGGGACAGTCACAGAAGCCTGAGTGTGAGTGCCAGAGGCCAGATGGAGAGTTAAAAGAGGGTGAGAGTACTACCCTGTCTGACCCAAGGTTGAGAGTAGGTACCCCTTCGTTGGGGTCCGTTACCATCCTTCCCCCCAAAAAGTGTCTGTTTCTTACGAAGAGAGACCTCAGCTTGTGCCTGCAATTGTAAGGGGGAAGCACAGTATAACTCCCAGAAATAGGAAACTTTTGGGGTCCCAAAGGCCTGTTACAGCTCAGTTGACCGATCCTGTTAAGGGCCCTCAGGGGGATGATGGTAATCAGGTTCCTGTTGAAGTTGCAAGCTCTTTTACACACTTTACTTGGGCCCCTAGGTTCCATACTGATGTGGTAGTTCAAGATAGCACTAAAAGGCCAGCTCATTTGGAACGGGGCCATGGACTGAGGAGCAAAGTTGGCACCATTTACATGGCTGAGGTGCCTAAACTACCCTCTGGTTCAGTGGAAACCCATGATTCCTTGATTAATAAGGCTGTTTACTGGCTACGTGCTCTGCGCAATTGTCTCTCAGTCATCCATGCTGATATCCTCGAGGTGGGCAGACATAGTCAACATGGCTCAAACTTTGACTTTATTTCTATTTGTTTTGCAGACAGGCTCCTGGCGGATAAACTTATGGATTTTGAATCACATACTTGCTATCTTAGGGATTTGAGAGGGGATGGCATTAGACTTGTACCACACGCACCAGCCGCCGGTTCATCAGTATCCCTAGATGGCCTAGTATCTACTCAAAAGTGTGTTCCAGCTCCGGTAGCAAAATCCTTCCATATACCATCAGCAACTAATTGACTACATACTGACCCACTTTTAACAGCGTCCCCGGACCTCAAACCAGGGGTATTTGATCAGGATATACATCATTGGGAGTCTCGGTGTCCTAGGTCCAGAGATGAGGTAATCAGTTCGGAATGATCTATTATGTCCTGGAAAATAGCGGGGCTTGACAGGAAGTTTGGTGACCCTGAATGGGTCAATTTAATTAACAATCAGGATATCTCTCTTTTTCAGGAGACTTGGGCCGAGGATCAAGTTTATATAGACGGGTTTTTATCATATTGCATTGAGGCTCAACCAGCAGAGAGGGGCTTAGGTCATGCTAAAGAGGGCCTACTGGTATTGTTAAAGAAAAGACTATAGAGTGTTCATTCTGTGTTAAAAATTGACTCACCTAGCTTATTGGGAGTACAACTTACTTTTGATCGAGATTTCAAGATTACTCTAATTAATGTCTAAGCTTGATCTGTCCCACGGGGATTAGGGTCTCAGACCTTAGCGCAGTTGTCTGAATTTTTGGATACTTTACACCCTCTGACGAATTTAGTGATTGCTGGAGATGTGAATTGTACCTTTGAAACTTCCTGTTTAAATGGTGGTTAAATGGATGAAGAAGATGAACTTTGGGGTATTCCACAATTAATGAATAAACAACTGTGTATTTGTTCCCGTGCTGCTTCCCAGTTGATATCCTTTTGTCTCAAACATGGTCTTAGGGCTTGCAATGGCCGAACCCCCTCTGATTTGGGCATCGCACCGACCTTTAAGCGTCGCATGTCCACCAGTCTACTTGATTATATCTTAGTGGATGTTAGGTTATGGCCCTTCCTAAAAGATATGAAGGTGGACCCAGGTTATGAGAGTGATCATAATCCTTTGCTTCTCACTATGCATAGTGATGTATTCAGGAGATCACAGAATGACCACCGCACTGTGGTTCCAGCACCACTACTGGATAATAGTTCCTTTCGGATCTGCTGGCCAAAAGTGCTGTCTAATCCCTTTTTGATAAAGGGGATTTATCAGTTGTTTGTTGATGTAATGGCTGTATATGAGAAGTATGAAAATAGTGATATTCCTATTCTTAGCATCCCTGGATATTTATTGAAGAAACTCCAGACTTTTTTTTTATAACAAAGACCAGCACCAAGTATCCTGACTGTAATTCTAAAACCAATGTGTGGTTTAATAAGGATTGCTCTGAGGCAAAATTAGCTTTAAAAACAGTTATTGGTTCCGGGGGATTTATATAAATCTGAACCAATAGTATGGTCCTGGTACATAAAACTCGATTTCGAACAAAATTGCAGCAGGGGGGCGCAATTCCGAGTATGTGAAAGGGGGCTGAAATAATTCCGATCATTAAAAAGGGCATTGTGAGCTCCCCAGCAAATTACAGTCATTTTTGCTAAACAGCTTTTGGGAAGGCTATTAAGTTGGGTTCAAGAACATCAGGTGCTATTCCCACTACAGGCGGGCGTTCGCCCCAAAACTAGTACAGTGGACCAGGTTTTCAGGCTGATGCTTCTATATTGGAAACATATAGTTCTTGCCAAGCAAAATCTATATGTCGTTTTTGTGGACCTTCAATCCGCGTTTGACATGGTCCCCAGAGAAAAACTATGGGAAGTGTTACATAGAATGGGTACTCCTAATAGCATAATTAATTTATTACAACGGCTACATGAGAAATCATATGCTCAGGTGAGAGGAGGCAACCAGGGAGAATTAACAGAACATATCCCCATCCAGAGGGGGGTTTGCCAAGGATGTATTCTGGCCCCAACCCTATTTACCTTATTTATAAATGAGGTGGTAGAAGTATTGTCTACTTGTCAGAACAATGCCCCCTCACTTCTTCAGCATAGGGCGGGAGCTATGCTGCGTTTCTATAAAAGCTCTGTAACAAAAAAAGTATCTCTGGCCATCAAGATTTATTTGGCCAAGGACCAGGGCACGTCCACCTATGGTGCCGAGGTGTGGGGGTTTTTTACAACAGCAATAGATTGTCTGTGGGCGAACATAATTTTGCTAGGGTTTTACTTGCGTGCCCGCATAGCACACCCATGATCCCGGTTTATTTGGATCTTGAGTTTAATCGCGTTGCTGATCTGATAGCCCTGAGACCCCTACTCTTCTGGGTAAGGATTTGGACCACCTCTGAGCTCATTGCATATAGGGACTCCATTCTTGAACTTTTAAGAAGACCGAAGGTAGTATCTATTCCATGGTTCAGGCATGTGTCAAAATGGTTCTGTATTCTGGGGCTTGAAAGCTATTGGGAAAATACACAGAATCTAGGGAGAAATCATAAATCTATTCTGAAAGATGCTTATTGGTCTTATGTAAAAAAACAATTTTCTCTCTTATACATCACATGGTCAGCTGACTGATCAATTCCTTAGTACCCCCAATTCGAACTATATGTAGATTTTATTCCTGATATGCTGGGGAAGAGTCTGTATGCTTGTTTTCATTTTGGATGTCTACCGATGTTGTCCCTAACAGTAACAGGCAGATGGGGACCATCTTTAACATCTGACATATGTCCTGCCTGTCGTAACTGTACTGAATCTGTTGAACAATTTATGTTCTTTTGCCCGGCATACTCCATTCATCGGCGTAAGTGGATTTGCACAATTTGCCGGAATTTGGGTATAAGACAATGTCATACTGGTTTAAGGATTTTGAAAAGTGATACTTCAACTATTTCAATTTCTGCGGTTAGCAAGGTTCTTGTGGCTGCTTGGTATATACGTATTCGCTTACTTAAGAATTTTAAATCTTTGTAAATAAGTATGCTGTGTATGTGAAGTGGGAGTGATTATATTTTTATTGCAATTGTCGGATGACTTTTAAACTTCCCCTATGCTCTTAACTATTTATGTTTTTTAAATTGTGTTTTTTTATGGCTGCTTTGATGGTTATGTTGAGTGAATAAAGCCTGTGTTTATAGAATGGATAGACCCTAATATTTCTTAGGGAACTGAGGAGGGCATTTATTCCTTGAGGAAACATGTTTTGCAAACTAAAAATTGCATCTGCACATGTCCACCATACCTAATTTGTTACAATGCCCCCACACCCCTGTATAGACAAACCACTGTTGTTTACTTAGTGGACTATGGAAAGAAAGTACATCTGGAAATTTCTCACTTGCATGGATTTTCAGACATGCTCCCACGGCACTCTGTATAACCTTCTGTGCCAACAAACGTTCTGACTATGAAGTCAATTAATAATGCTAGTTATTGCCCCTTACCCCTATAAGACACTCTTCCATGTAGCTTGAGCCCACTGTGTGGGACCATAACTAGTACTTTACCCCCACCAGGCCAAGACTACTCCATCCACCAGGATGCAGCCCTGTAGCAAACAGCATTCTTTTCTTCTTTTCAAAAAGAAAATCCTGTAAAGGGATTTTCTTTTTTAAAAGAAAAACAAAGTAATGCTCCTCTCGCCATGAGAGTCTTCTCCTATGGCAGGTGGAGCATTATAATGTTTGACATGTCCATCCATTTAAATTGGAGAGGTGGACATGTAGCCATTTCCCTGATGGCCCTGTCTCCCCATGGTTTTGGATCAGAATAATCATGGCAGACACAGAACAGTCCCCGATGTGATTAACCCTAAAGTCCACCCATCTTTAAATGCGAATGGCGGACTACTTTAACGGCGGGGAGGGGGCTCCATTGCTGTTGTGACTGACTACCCTCTATGGCAATAATCAGGCACGTAATTATGGCTAAACCCAAAAACAATGGTTGGTGTGATCACTTACCGATGCAGTTTCGCCCAGTGGTATCAGATTCATATCCACTATTACAGTAGCAACGATAGCTACCACGTAGATTTTCACAAATTCCATTAGCGCAAATGTCAGGATCCAGAGCACATTCGTTAATATCTGTGTGAATCAAGGGAAGATGAGATTTTAAAATGTGGAGCAAAGAAAGAAGAGAAGTGTTAATATTAAAATGGTTCTGAAGAACAAATATGCATAGCATGGAATATAGATCTGGTTAAAGAAAAGAAATACAAACAATTTACCATAGAATGCTATACTGTTGGCTACTGCTGCAATGACTGGTTGTGAAAACTCTGACAAATACAGCAACACAGCAAAGCTGGGATTCCTAGTTAATTTGTTGTGTTTATTTAGAATTTTGAGGTAAATGTAACAGATGGCAGCACAAGCTACAGCGGATTCCATTCTACACAGAACATAAACCAAACATTTGAACCACTGATCCAGAGCCTGACTCGGAAACCAAAGCGGCTCTGGCAAATTTAGCCAGACCAGCCTCCATAGGGTGCATAGCAAGAGAGCCTGACCACTATAATGGGTCTTGGGAAGTTCCTCCCCAAGAAAAGTTGGGAAAAAATGTCAAAAACAGTGCATTCTACAACACATTTTGTATTTATTTTTAAAGAACAGTAAATGATGACCTTACAGTACACCAGGGTACAGCAGTCTTTCTTGGGGTTCTTCAATGATTGCCTCACAACCACCCTCTAACAGTGCCTCTCATCTCTCCATAGCCCCTCTCTCACATGTATTTGATTTGTTTTATAGTGCCTCTCTTACCAGTGTTGGGCATTGGAGCACTTAACATCACACACACATACTGAGACAATTAATCATATGTGTGTAAATCAGAATATAGAAAATGCGATATAAGAGAAAAGGGACTACAAGTTGTAGAATTCACGTCATCAATACTGGCAGGCGTTTTTTAAGAGTGCCTGGTTTGGAGAAGCATAAACTCAGGATTCAGAACGTAACACAGTGGTTAGGGTTGACTTTACTAATAATTTGTTTCTACCCAAACAAACCCTTTTCAGCAAAATTAGGATAAACAAAGACTGTTAAAAAACATGATTTTTTA
This sequence comes from Pleurodeles waltl, assembly GCF_031143425.1. Taxonomy (NCBI): domain Eukaryota; kingdom Metazoa; phylum Chordata; class Amphibia; order Caudata; family Salamandridae; genus Pleurodeles; species Pleurodeles waltl. Next base: position 712,539,581 of record NC_090436.1, read on the forward strand.
ACCTGTACTGTGCAGTTTGCATTCAGCCCTTTGATGGCAGTTCATAGCTCAATGTGCTAGATTATGATTGTAATTTATGAACTGCACATAACAAAGGAGCTCAGTGACAGAAGCAGTATCCTACTGAGCTATGCACATAAAATACTGTTCTGTGATTTGCACAGTAAGCGTTCTTTGCAGCATGCATATTATCCCTCTGCTGTACTACAGATGAGTCCTTCAACCCTTCAAAATTGGTATGGACTGTGATAGAATTAATGGGATATGTTTCCCTCTAGGCTTTCTGTCTGGAACTGCATTATTTCTATTCTTTCTTTATTTCATGAAACTTCTGTTTGTGTCAAGGTTGTGATTAGGCCTGGGTGGAGTTCACAGAGTTCTATTCCGCGGACTTCCATGGAGTTGATTAAAACCTCTGTGGAATTCTGCAGAGGTAGAGTTCCGTGACCCACGGAGTCCTGAATGCACCCGATCTCAGAAGCGCTAAGTAGGGTCGGACCTGGTTAGTCAGGCCCGAACCTGCTTAGCGCTTCTGAGATTGGGCACATTGAGGAGAGGGCTGTAGGCAGTGAAAGCTGCCATTTCAGGCCTCTTGTGCACCAGCCTGTCCCATGTGCACTTCACACAGGACAGGCCGGTGCACAAGAGACCTGAAACAGCAGCTTTCAATGCCTACGGCCCTGGCCTAAATACAGGTAGCACTCGAGTGCACAAACAAGGAAAAAGAAAAGAAGAGACACTGACTTACCTGGTTTATCCAGGGGGTCCTCCTCTTCCTGTCGTCCTCCTCTGCAGTAGCCTGGCTCTCTGTGTACCTCTGCCCCCTGCTCCCAGGCTCCGGTGTGCACTACAGCCCAGTTATGGGCTACACAGCGCAAGCGCAGACTGTCTGTGCTTGGGCTGTGTAGTCCATAACTGGGCTGCAGTGCATACCGGATGAGCCCTGCTCTGCTGGCGGGGCTAGCGGAGATTTTGGACGAACTTCCGGAGTGCCAAAAACTCAGTTACCTCTGCTAGCGGAGAACCCATTACATCGATTTGCACAAATCTTAGTTGTACATAGGCAAGCATAAATTAACTCTTAATAAGGCAGAGTGCTGGCACAATTGTACTGACAATAAAGCACCAGTTGTTGCAGAATTGACAGGCCTTTTGTGAAACTACTATGTAGCTGTTTCAGGCCAGAACAATATCTCCAGATCCTAATTACATACACAGAGATTTATATGCCTGTGTCCCAGAGTTCACAACCAGGAAGAAATAGATTTTACCAACTTATGGATCACAACACTGTCTGACCCACTGCAAAAATTCTTAATGACGGCAGTGCCGGCAAAATAAATGAATATGTTTTGTTGAAGTAGAATGTCAAATTCTGTAATTGGGTAAAAAGTAATGTTGTTAAAAACATTTTGAAACAATGATCATAACAGATTACCTCTTCCATCAACTGTGATTCCTATTCCACCACTGCAGAGGCTCTGGAATTCCGCTGTTCGCATGAAACAAAACAGATATATTTCATTGACACAGCTTTGAAGTGTATGTATATTCAGCAAATCTATTGCTTATCTAACAACACCTGAAGTGGTACTGCTACAAACATACAGTTATACAAGGTGGGGGATATGAGAGTTGTAGTTTCATGTAATCATTTATGATAGGAAATAAAGAGAAGATAAAGAAATGTTGGTGCTGATTGTTTCTCACTTCAAGTCTTCATTATTAAAGGGATTGATTATAAATAGTCTATCTTTTGTGTTGTGATTTCACCAAACTACAAATGATAGTAAATGCAATGAACGTAGGTTTCTCATCCTGTTTTCAAATCTGAGATGGGGTAATAACTAACTTTGTCCTATAAAACGTAGGCAATCCAAATTTAACTTACTCCGTTCAACATATCGGCACTGCAAGTGGCAAACAAAAGGGCATTGGAAAAGGACAGGTGAAAGAAAATAACACATAAAGCTTGTGTGTTCACTGAACGTTGGTCCTGGAAGTTATTACATCTATATGATTACAGTGTAGACATAACAAAACATGAAACAAAGATTTGAAATTGGGGAAAGATGACGTAAGTGTTGGTTAGGAGAAAGGCTGAAAGACGTTCACAATGACATGTAAGACAGGTAAACATGGTGAATGGACTCATGGACATTTAGAGTGGAGGGCAGAAGGCACATGCCAGGAAAATAGGGACAGTGAGAAGAGAGTTTGGACTTGTGCCTACAAAGGACCAAATCATGATATGTTGGGAGATAAGATGCTTAAAAAAAGCAGACTGAATATTCATAAGATGAGTGTGAGTGAGGTGCTTGTATACAACTATAGTAACATGCACCACCAACATTCTTGTCTTGGTGCAATCTTACACCATGACGATTTCCTATCACAATATACTGTGAATCTTGAGTCTTCTCGATAAATTTGTACTTCAATATTATATTTTAAGAAACAAAAAATGGAGGTTTAAAATTGTGAAAACCAGTATTGAAGATTTATTTTAGAGTGAATAAAGAAGGATCTATATTTTTTCATAAGCATATGTTTCAGATTTTTTGTAAAACAATGCTCCTGACGATTACCCACTTCAAGGCATTTTTTTCAGTGAGTGGGAATTTATGTACTCTGCAAGGGTGCCCTTTGTTTTGTTTTTATTCCAAGTATGTCATGAGACACTACTTCAAGTCAGGTAAGAAGCCATGACTAGCTTCTCAGTACAGAGATCATGCATGGGTCTAATAATATAAAATCCTTGTATTTGAAGGGGCCCCAATGTGGTCACTAGTGCAGGGTCTGAGTAGTGGATGAATGTGGTGTTCATAAGGGTTACATCAGGAAGCAAATAACATGGGTAGAGGACTGGATGCAATCAGATCAGATGGCAAAATCTGGTCTCGTCTTTTGATATCTTTTGCGCCAAGAGACTTAGATAACAAACCCATTCTATATAGATGGTTTTACTCCCCTTTTCCAACTAGCACTGGCATCATCAGCAGGAAGAGCGTGAGGGGGTCTTGCCATGTTTGTTTCTGTGAAAATCCCAAAAGTTAATGATGTTCTTAAATGGTCCTCACCGCAGTTATTGGTTTCATTGATATCGTTAGCGGGACAACAAGACATTTTGTTGATAACCTTTTACAACAACATTTTTAATCAAGAAGCATGTAAAGGAAGTATTGATTTAGATCGATTCTTAGAAGATTCTTTCCTTCAATTGATGAAGAAAGTAATTCTAATATAGGTTGGGGATATTAATATTACCTTCTGTCCTATAAGAGATAACGCATCAGTTGCATTTCCATTGGATGAATGTGTGGATTGGGTAAATTTCAAACACACTGGAGTGGGGACACTCTGAATATGTTGATTCTGAAACACGATTTAGTAACTTTGAGTGAGGCTCAGTTAAATTCCACCAAGTTGATTTCAACATTTACAGGGGAGGGGCTACAGGAAGTATTATAGATTTCATATTGATATCAGCATATGCCTTCCACCTTGCTTCAAGCCATAAATCTCTGACTAATTATCTTAGTGACCATACCCCTGTGCATATAAAACTAGCACTAAAAACTAGTAAGAATCCTGGAGCCAAGGAGTTCAATATGTCTTATACAAAGAATAAAGGTCCATGGATTAAATGGGCAAAATTGGACCCATTTAGATTGACTCCGAAAATTGTCCAAGCCATCATGGTGTCTATTATGGTGTGCCTAGAAGGAAAACATAGTCATGTTTCTGTTCCAACGGAATTCAAAAGGTTATATAAGTCTATCTTAGGAGTCCTGGTCACCCACAGGCCTATCTTAGAGGTCATCCCACATCGATGGTTTATCACAGCCTGCTCCATGGCTCAGAGACAACTAAAAGTTGTACTTAAATTAACACCACACAACCCTAAAGATGCCCAAAAGGCTGAATATGATTATCAGAGTGTTGTGGGGGAAAGGAAGAGGGAAATAAGGGAAGAGGCATGGGAAGATTTGACAGTGGCTGCCTCGTTAAGGGATAGCACTAGGTTCTGGGAGGTCATAAATCATCCTTTTTCCCTGATTACGACACCCGTAAGGTAGAAGTCATAAGCTTGAAAGCTCAGTGGGTATCCCATTTCACATGTGTTTTCCAACCTACTGAAAGACAGCCACTGCAAACAGGAGATTTAAATAGTTTTTCTCTGATAGATGTAGCCCCAATACCTCTAGAGACCCCTATAAAGGCAACCAAGGTAGTCTTAGCAATAAATAAATCGGCTCACAGAAAGGCGCCTGACCCTGATGCGGTCCGAGTAGATCTTTTTTAATTAAATACCAATTTGTGGGGCCCCATGTTAACAAATGTCTTAAGAAGCGCAGTTGAGGCTGAATTCCTTGAGTCATGGAGACTGACCACCCTCATCCATATCTTTAAAAGGGGAAACAAATTAGCCCCGGTCTGCTACAGGCAAATCTTTTTAATTGACACAACTGCAAATATCCTGAGACAGGTGATTCTGGCCTGACTAGAGACATGGGTGGAAGACAATAAGATATGAACCCCTGTCCTGTGGGGGTTTAGGCCTGGCATAGGCCTGGTAGAGCAAACAATAAACTTACACGTTGAAGGCAAAAGGAGGGCCATTCACATGCCCTTAATTTATCTTTTGAGCACCTTTGATCTAGGCAACAGGAACAGAATAATGCAGAAAATTAGGGTAGAAACAAATTTACTTACCCTAACAAAACGCTTGCATCATGACCTCAAAGTTTTGGTTCAATATGGTCCACAAGGGGGATTATCAACTTAAATAGAGTCCCTGAGAAGCGTGAAAGAGGGATGCATCTTAGCCCCTTTTTTGTTCTTGATCTATATTAGTGGCATTACAGAATACTTATTAGGGGAAGGCGTTGATGCCCCAAAGATAGGGGATCAATCTGTGCCCATACTCTTGAACGCAGATGATACTGTTTTGAATTCTCACACCTCAAATGCATTGCAGAAGCTGTTAGATCATTTTACAGAGTATATGGCGGGCCTGAATTTGAAAGTGAATTACTCAACATCATATACTATGTCATGTTGGCCATTATGCATAAAACGTAAGCACTTAGGAATGGGGAGTTCACTTTTAAAAAGAACAAATGATTTTAACTATTTAGGAATTGTTTTAGCTCATCCCTAAAATGGAAATCACATCTCCATATGAAATCGCAACACATGTGAAGGAATGTGGGGGCCATTTTCTGCTTTGCAAGGACTCTCAACATAAACTTTTGGCAGAAATGATAGCCTTGTAGTAATTCAAATGCATCCCTGCTGCCCTATATTGGGCAGGGGTTCGGGAGTGCCAAAAGTAGACATGCTCCAAAACATAGAAAGCAGACTTACATGCAGGCTGCTTGCAGTACCAAACAATACTGCAAATTATATATGCCATGAAGAGTTGGGCCTACCGTATATAGTTGACCAGATAAATATTGCACCACTCTGGTTATGGATCAACTGGTGGCAAAAACCCAAAGGTGGATTTGGTGAGAGCATGCATGTCAGAATATTTATCCCCAGATAATGTGAGTAAGATACCCTGGCTAATGCATCTAAAATCATATTTTCACAAACTGGGCATTATAGAAATGCTTATGTCTCCTAATCCTATTTTGCCCAATGCTATGGCTATTGTAAAATCTCGCCATGCGGACTACTGTTTGAAGGAAAGGTTATGGTGGGCTTCAAATATGAAAACAGTTGAGTATTATGTGCAAATTTCAACAGTTAAATCCATTGAACGGTAGGGGGATGGACTGAGAATGTAAATTATCGGCTTCATTTAACATATTTTAGATTAAATTTAATCAATTTCTAAGTTGCTTTTCCGACACAGTGTGCTTGGTAGCGTGACCTACCATCATGTCATTGTGATAAGGCCACAAAACAGAGCACATGTCATTTTATTCTATTTTGCCCACAGGGATTAAGCAATTATGGTTAGCAAATGGATTTTTTACAAAAATTAACTATGTGCCACGTACTTTTTAGTTTTATTAGAAATGCATTGGTGATTAGAAACCGCTGTGAGTTTGTAAGCTTTTAATGGATGTTCTAATTTGATTGATGACGTTTGTTTTTATTTCAATACCAATATCCTGGAAATTTTAGGATGTCATTTAATGTTTTACGTTTTTATAGCTTCTTAATGATCAAAATTGCCTTCTTATATTCAACTGTATTTATATTTATAAATATGATGTTTTATACGCATTTTATGGCATACTGCAGAAATAAAGATGTCTTTGACTGGCAGATGCTCGACTGAATGCAAGAAGACCCAGCTATGGATATTGCTTTGGAAAGATACAACACTACTCATACACAAACGTGAAAAGGTGAAACATCCCCAGAGCTTAAGGAAGTCTCCTCTGACTATGAACTGTGCTAGCAGGGGAATTCAAAGTACAGCACTTTCTTCAGGTAGAGAGCATCCAACAAATAGTTTGTACTATTGTCGGCAGATGATGGGTAGTTTCGTTGTGGATAAGCACTATTGCCTAGGTGGATGTCAAGTTCATAATGAAAAGCTAAGTCTTAAAGTGTCTTTTGAACTGCCTCAGGGTTGGTAATAGGATATTTATGTATTTATTTCGGGCCAGAGGTAGCAAAGGGTTTGCGCCTCGCAAACGGCGAAAAACGCCGTTTGCGAGGCGCAAAAGCCTCTCTGCTATGCAGAAATGCATTTTGCGAGTCGGATCCGACTCGCAAAATGCATTTCCGACTCGCAAATAGGAAGGGGTGTTCCCTTCCTATTTGCCACTCGCAATGCTATGCAATTTCATTTGCGCCCGCGAAAGCGGTCGCAAATGAAATCGCTGTTACCATCCACTTGAAGTGGATGGTAACCCATTCGCAAACGGGAAGGGGTCCCCATGGGACCCCTTCCCCTTTGTGAATGATCACAAAAACTATTTTTCAGAGCAGGTAGTGGTCCTATGGACCACTGCCTGCTCTGAAAAATACCGAAACAAAAGGTTTCGGTTTTTTTTTCTAAGTGCAGCTCGTTTTCCTTTAAGGAAAACGGGCTGCAGATAGAAAAAAAAAAACTGCTTTATTAAAAAGCAGTCACGGACATGGTGGTCTGCTGTCTCCAGCAGGCCACCATCCCCGTGAGTGCCCATACTCGCAATGGGGTCGCAAACTGCGACCCACCTCATAAATATTTATGAGGTGGGTCTTTGCGACGCCATTGCGAGTTGCAGAAGGTGTCTGAGACACCTTTCTGCATAGCAAATTGCGACTTGCAATTTGCGAGTCGCACAGACTCGCAAATTGCAAGTCGCAATTTGCTTTTTTCCTACATCTGGCCCTTCGTGTTCTGATATAGCGTAAGTATATGGACATTTGACATCAATCAGGCACTATGCAGTTAACAAATTATCAACTTAAGAACAATCTAATGTTACTTGTAATGTAATGGTATGTTATTTATAGAGTTATAGAGTGCAGCGATTACCAAATGGTTTCCTAGGAATACTATAAACCGTGCCATAGAAGTGAAAAATCAATTACCAAAGTTCAAGACAGAAAGGCAGACAGGTAAAAGGAGAAAAACCTAGGATGATAAGAATCTATATTAATATTTTCCCAGTGCTCTTTACACTTAAAATCTTGACAGCTAATAAATGCTGGAGATGCCAGTATCAAGGCTGTAAAAATCCTCATAATGTATGGTTTTGTCAAACACTACAACTCTAATGGAGGAATAAATGGTCAGACTTTTCTCAAGTGCAATCAATCCAGTTCATACACTAAGCGCTGATTCACAATTTATCTTATATTTCTTGCCTCACCAATCACTTAAGTAGATGTATAGCGACCTTACTGGCTGCACTGGGGAAAACCGATGTACCTACAATAGGAGAATGGCTTACAGAATTTGCCATAATGTCTTTTAACGTACAAACCATTTATATAGTAAATGACAAAGTGCCAGACTTTGACCAGGGACAGGGCCCTTACCATATATGGACTGATGAAGATTAAAGGAACTTCATGGTCTCCTGCTCTCAACGATAACGAAGGGCTGCCAGAGTCATGTTTCATCATAGACATGGTCATTAAGCTGTCTTACCTCGTTTCCAAAACCTACAAAGTGGCCAGGGTCACACAGGACAGAAATGAGGCGCAGGCACAAATTAAATGTGGGCCTGCCCCTTAGCACATTAGATAGCTAAAAAGTGGTCCATATTTGAAAACCTGGTCTGGTTAAACTTTACAGATATGCCGTACAGTGCTTTGCAAACTATGGGAGCATGTATGTGTTTGTGTTTCCTGTAGGCAATGTTTATGGCAATATCAGGGAAACCAACAGTAAAAACTATCCACCCAGCCATAAGAAAGGCCAAACAAGTGGCCCACTCTCTGATCTGTCATACCAGCCCTTAGGGCATTGCCGTATTACCCTACAGTCCCTCCAACCTTGGATGTTACCTATTTGTTCTACTGTTCTATAAGCATTACCTAGGCAACATTATTTTGTGTACTGCTGAAATACTAATGTGTATACAACTGTATGTAGCATGTACTGTCCTAGTTCAATGGAACTAAATGGCTGCTGTAACCTATGTGTACATGCTTTAATTCATCTTTTCACTGCATAATATTGCTTTCCAGTTTAGAATAGTAGTACAGGCATGTAGAGCTTTCTGATAAAAAATGTGATCACTATGCCCTTTATTTATCTACTAGTTTAGCAGATGCCATGGTAGCACATGTGCATTATAATGTCTCTGCCATTGTGGTGGACTACTTGTTTTGCATTATTCTCAGAAGTATCGCCTAAAGAAATCTTCGGAGACCTCTGTACAGAGAATTGCAATTTACTTGTATCAACCATGTTGACTCTGGACAGGAAGGGCTGGTTAGCTTCCTCTGTTTCAGCGTTGGTACTCTGAGTATTAATGCTGCTCAAAGTGCACAAAAAACTCTATCTGTTAGCAAGCCTAACAGTACTCAGTGTTCATTACCTCATTAGATGCCATATCCTGTGGATTCTAGGACCACCTGTTTGATGTGTGTTAAAGATAGCGAAAACTAATTTCCTTTTTTCTCCCTATTACCATTCATCTTCAAAAGCAGGCTATTAATTGCACCATAACTCGATACAACATGACCTTGTACTATCTAATGTTTAAGACACCTAACTCAGAACTAACCTCTTTCCCATCATCCTGGGAACTTTACACCTCCCATTTCAGTCTCCTCTGATATCATGCCCATCTACTCTGCCAGGGACTCTGCGTTTCATTTTATCGTCCATATCTATCTGTTAATCTTCATCACACAAATGTCCTTCCTTGCCACTGCCAGCAATTTAAAACTGGCAATATCAATTCCCACAGCTGCCCCAAAAAATACTGAAAAAGTGTCCTATTCTTATTCACTTGAGATTCACCTCTTCCTCCCCTTCAGATAGTAGGTTGACCAGCTGATAGTACACAAGAGGTCTTGGTGTATATTCTTTCAATTGGTTTTCCAATTAGCCTGTGTTCACATCCCACTACCTCACTTTACCCTTTCAATGCACATACTCAGCATCCTCTTACTACACTCAATCATCCTTTCATGTACTGTCTCCACTTTCAAGTACGATCTCTTCCCACCAGCCTTCGATGTGTGTGCTCGCCAGTTTTCTACTTGACTTTTAAACAGACCTCATGAATCACCCTTCCTCTAAATGTAGAGCTTGGTTCACAAAGCTTTTAATCCTCAGTCACCATAGTTATATATTGGAAACATTTGCAATTTGCTCAATTAATTTAATTAGCATGTAAGCAAATTGCAAAGAATGTGGGCATATCAAATTGCACACATGCATTGGCCCTCTGTACAAAATGTGCGCATGATGCGTGACGTAATGTGAGGAAGAGGTAGATCTCTGCTCATGTCTCATTCACAAGGGAATGCTTACAAGTCTGCGAGTGTCACATGCCACCTTCCAGCATGAGAGTTCCCATCGGGCGTAGGACTCCTGCAATGAACATCATCCTTTGTAGTCTACATTAAAAGACTGGTCACAAAATAGAAGAAAATGGTCAGAGGCATTATAGCTCCACGATCAAATAAATATCAACATTTACCTGAGTTTCTGGAAGGACAAGGTAAGCACGGCTCTCCAAAGCCATAATCCGGACTGGCGCAACAGCATTCGGACTTAGTCACAGCCCCAGGAAAAGGGCGGATGCACACCCCCTTTTTAATTCCTCCATAGCAAGAGCTGCGCATGTGGGTGTCTAGAAGGGGTAGGAGTGAAGGGAAACAGAACCATTACATTCCTGGGGCCGCATAAGCGGGAGTGTTGCTTATCTGGTGTCTGAGAAATGGAACGTGTTGAAGTGCAAAATGTTTATTCAAAGCACAATGCGGGGCTAGAAGTCGAGAGGCTGGAAACACAGTGTATTTTGATGACAAATGAATCATGCAGCATATGAAAAAGTGCATTGAGAAACCACAGAAAAATAAAAACTTCAAAGAAGGATAGTTTCCTAAATGCTTTTGAATGAGGTCACCGTCCATGCAATTACTTTCCCCAATATTGGACCACACATAAAGTAGCTCACAATTTATATAACTTGATTGGCATTGATTCCTTTTGAGTACTAGGAAGCTAAATGTTAGAAATAAAATCCAAAGGCACACAGTGTGTGGTCAAGCCGGCCATGTTAAAATGTGCTTACAATATCCTGAACTACCAAACTCCTAGGGTGTTTCTAATGTGGTAAGGGAGAGTGGTGCTTGTGTGTTTTATTGGAAGTCTGGTCAGTTCATGTACAATGGACTTCATCTAGATTTGGCAACGCATCTATAAAACACAAAGACAGTAACATTTGACAAATGTGTAGTCCTGGTCAAACAACCTAAAACCTTCAACCTCTTTAGACTTTACACAACATAGGAGATTCCTCACCTACACAAACACGGCCGTCTACACCAATCGCAAGGCCCGGTGGGCAGTCACAGCGAAATGATCCTTCTGTGTTTATGCACTGTCCATTCATGCAGATCCCTGGAGTGTGGCATTCATCAATATCTGTTAAGGATGGACAAAACAGTATCACAAAATCAGATAATTTAAACTGGTACAATCTTTTCATGATTAGAACTTTAGACAACCTCACCATCTTGAGCTTCTCTTTGGTTAATATACAGTGCTAGATGTATGAAGCTTTTGTGCATTTGCAAACGGCCCGATTCACAGAATGAGGCCAGTTGTGAACTCAAAAAGGCATTTCCAAATGTACAAAGCTCTAATTGCAATTCGGTAACCTGTTACCAAATTGCAATTTGGTTTTGTGAATCGATGTTTGGGAGGGGCATGTTTAGGGCACCTTTCAAATACTAAGTTGCATTGGTATGTACAAATATTTTGCAACCAAAATGTGGACACAAAGCATTCGCACTTTGCTGCCAACTCCAAGCTGGTGGTAATCTATTCACTAGGCCCTTACCCTTTGAGATTGAAAAATGAAATGCAACCTGTTTCCCTTTAAGGAAAACGGTCTGTGTTTAAAAAAAAAAACTGTTTTATTTAAAAGCAATCACAGACATCTATGGAGGAGGTCTGTTTGCGACCCACTACAAATCGCTAAATGAAACTTAATAAGTTTCATACATTAGACATAGTGATTTCCTAACTGCAAAAATCACAATTAGGAAATCACTATTCTAATCTATGTACACCTAGTCCTAAATTCCTCAAGTATAAATGGGGCACACAGCACTTAGAGATTGGATGTTAGGGGCCAGATGTACCACCATTTCCTTTCGGGACTCGCAATTTGCAAGTCACAAAAGGAAATGTACTAATGTGTCACAGACACATTTAGCGATACCCAATGGGGTCGCAATTGACCTGCCTCACCAATATTCATGAGGCAGGTCGCAATTTGCGATCCATTGGGAATAGGCAATAACACAGGTACGGTGGCCTGCTGGGGACGGCAGACCACAATGGCAGTGTTTGCTTTTAAATGAAGCAACTTTTTTTTTTTAAATGCAGCCCATTTTCCTTAAAGGAAACCGGGATGCGTTTCAAAAAAGAAAAAGGAAATGTTTCTGTTTTATTTTTTAAGAGTAGTCAGCGCTCTGTGGGATCACTGCCTGCTCTTAAAAAGCATTTTTGCTACTATTCACAAAGAGGAAGGGGTCCCCTAGTGGCCCCTTCCTGTTTGCGACTGGCTTACTACCTACTTGAAGTAGTTAGTAAACTTCAATTTCTTAGCAACCACATTCCGGTTGCAAAACTGTCGTACGTCCCCCTGTGACTCTTATTAGGAAGGGACACCCTTGGCATGCCCCTGCCAAATAGCGACTCGCAAACCCTGTTTTTGAGAGTTGGTAGTAGGGTACTGACTCACAAAATAGGATTTGTACATGCTAGAGACCGTTTTAGAAGTCAAAAATGGGTCGAATCTCCATTTGTGACTGCTAAAAACAGTTGTACATATGGCCCTAGATGTGCAACGCATTTTACAGTTGAAAATGCTCCGTTGTGTTGGGGAATAGTCAGTGGTTCATGGGACATGTTCATATGCGACTCTAAATAGATACCACCCATATTCAAATCAATCTTGGTCCTGTTTGGTTAAGAACAATATAGCCTAACCTACCAGGTCAGATCCCTTCAAATGGGAGCACAAGTAATCCCAGACCGTTCCAGCCTGCTTAAGGTTCTTTAGTGAGCTATAGTTAGTCCTATGTCACAGTGAGCACTGAGCCATATCTGGACAAATCCTTCACTCTTAGTTTGTCTACTACAGCAAACAACAAAAAACTGGAAGAAATGCTTGAAATAATTTCCATTACTGGCGATCTCAGTGGCCATCTAATGTGAGATTGTACCTAGCGGTTAAACAGCACTCTCAGTACACAGCTTCATAGAATCCAGAGGACAGCTACACCCTAAAGCCAAAAAAGAACCAACAAAGGAAAGAAAGCAGAGGCCCCAGAATTCCCAACGAGTCATGACAGAAGCACCAGTACCAAACACAAATGAAGATAAAACACCGCCCAATGACTAATGATAGAGAACCCGATCAAAAGAAAAACAGATGTTCGTGAGAAAGAGAAAGTAAGAGAGACATGGCTAGGCAGGGCAATAAATGTATGCACTGTAGAAAATGCAATAGGGAAATATGCCACTGTGACATAAAAGAAAAGTGAAGCTTTGAAATAACACAATGTGTGAAGCAAAAAGGATAGCAGCCAGAACCAGGGACAAAAACTGAGGCATATGGTGCCACACCACAGAACAAAACAACCAGGCTAACTATCAAACAATAAATGTGAGACGAGCCAGGGAAAGAATGCTAAACAATTGGACAAACATAATAAGTGTGTGTCCAATAGCAATGCTGGGTGTCCATCCAGCAACCAAGATGGGCAACATACAAATGTGCATCATGTAAACTCATAAAACACTGGGACAATCAACACACAAGCCACCACAGATGGCAGCACCACCCCACCTATCAGCAACTAGCTGGCTCAGGAGAAGATGGAGAAATATCACCGAAAACAGCAATGGTAGCGCTGGTCAAAAAAAAGATTAGGAAAATGTCCAGACGAGTTGGAGAAAACAGAGCTCCACAAAAAGGCTTCTGAAAACAAATAGGTATGACCCTTGGACCAATTGTTTTTGCCAGTACTGTTTGGGGGTGAGGTGGTGGATTGTATTGAGGAAAGCACATGAGTGAGAAAGCAACATGAAGAATGGAGCCAGGTTGTGTTTTCTGGTGGGGAAACACATGACAGAGATAGCAACACAGATCACAGGGGTGCAGGTTATGGGGGAGGGGAGGAGCATGAGGAAAGGAGAAAGAAGGAGCTTTGGTTGTTTTCAGGTGGTAGAGAAGCACTCAAGGGAAAGGACAACATGGAGCTCAGAGGTGGAATTTACAGGGAGGAAACACATGGCAGGACACAGCAACACAGAGCATGCAGGTGTTGTCAAGGGGGGAGAAGTGCACAAGGGAGAGAGTACAAAAGTCACAGGAGAATGGGGGAAGGACACAAAGGACAGAGCAACAGAGTGCAGGGGTAATGGGTTTGCTGGAGGGAAGCATACAAGGGAGAGGGCAACATAGAGCATAAAGATGTTTTGCAGGAAAGAAACACACAAGGGAGCGAGAAACATGGAACATGGTACAGACATGTTTTGCAGGGGAAATGCACAACAAAGACAGCAATATAAAGCATGGGTGGGGGAATCACATAAGGGAGAGAGAAACCTGGAGCATGGGGTAGGGCGTATTATGGGGGGGGGGGGCAAAAGCACACAAGGGAGAAAACTCAACTACCCTCTCATAGAGTGCTTGACCAGAAAACAAAAAATATGAGTAGCAAAAGGATACAAGTCAGCCAAAGGATGGTATAGAAGCTGTGCTCAAGCTGTGCGCCAGGGGAGGGAAAACAAAGGTTGAACTAGATAGAACAAGGAAAGACACTGAATAAGATGCAAGCAAAACATTGAGGCAATAAAGACAACCAATGGTAAGCAATGGGCAGGCTATAGACCCATTGTTAGTTCGCAATAGGTCTTTCACAACCAGACAGCTTGCATTGTCTGTTAAGCGAGACATAAAAAGTGGGCAAACAAAGCATGAAAGAACAGGTCAGAATGACCTGTTCCCAGGAACAAACTACTACTTGAATAACGGAGAGAAGCAGCAGAGATCCAGCGAATCATGACACAAGTCTTACAACCCAACACCCAATTGAGGCCAGGGCAAAGGCTCCTCAAATCACAGTCACAAGGAAAACCTGGGAACCTTTATACCCACCTAACCCTGAAATGCAGTGGCAATCATCACTGCCAGTGGAAGGTTCAATGAGAAGTGTGAACTTAAAGGTGCAATGGAGTCTGGGTGGGGACTGTGCCCAGCAGAGCAAACCTGCTGCAAGCATATTGGGCCAGAAGCCACAAGAACACCCCATAGTGGCTCCAAACAGCTCTTATGGAAGACTGGAACTGGTATGAGCAGCACCACAGCCAACGCCCAATGCACCAAGCAACCCCAACGGAATCAGCAGCAATGCACAATCAGGCACAGACTCCAAATGACAGTACAGGAGGAGGGTGGTCATACCGAGAAGCAAAAAGGGCAAGGAGGTGGGCACCAAGGCTCACCACTGTCCATGGGAGGCACATTGTTGCGACCATCAGGAAATATACCAGGACTCAGGAACCACCTGTGCAACTAGCACTGAGGAGAAGAACCACATCCACCACCAATACAAGAGAACTACTTGACCCAGGATTTGAAAACCTTATCAAACAGCATTAGAAGACTATTAAAAGTGAGATAAAAGTATATAACGCCGTTGGAAGCTAGCCCATGAGTGATACCCGGATGAGCCCTCTCAACATTCAGGCACTGGAAGAAGCACCAATGGAACGGGAAGTCAGGATCTCAACTCCACCTGTAATGTCAATATCAATGTCCGTAGCCAAGCTACGAAGGCCCATCGTGTAAGAAATAAAGCGCCTAATAGGAGGAAAAAGAGGCATGTCTGTACCAGGATACAATCAGTGAGGCAACCTGAGGAGACCAGAGGAACAGCAAGTACCCTGCGAACAGACACCACCACTTCTAGATCACCCACCAAGGCTTGAGGCAAACAAGATAGGACAAAAAGTAAAAATAACAGGCACAGGACTAAAATGAGAGACAAGCCCAATGAGCCCTCAAAAGATTCCAGGATAGAGCCACACAGGTGACGAAGGAGAAAAAGGAGAAAAAATAATACAACCACTATGATGATAAACAATGACCAATGGTGCCCACTGAACAAAATGAAGTGGCCTCATAAGAACATGGAACAACCCAGCAAAACATGCCAATGAATGAAGGAAAGAATAGGAAACCCAGGAATCAAAACCACAAGAGTGATTATGCCACTTAACAAACGTAGGACCACAGCCCTAGTTAGGATCGAAATCCAAAAAGAATCAGAAGCGGAACAAGAAGGCAAATGCCAGCCATGACCTGAACAAGTGGCCTGGCAACCCATGCCTAGATCAAGGCAAGCAGGAAAAATCAGAGTCACTAGAAGGCTGTACTAGTGAGAGAAAACAGAGATAGCTGGAAATATAGACTGTTAACTCAGCAGAGAGCTCCTCCTGTCCAGGCACTAACCCATCCCTATCCTGCCCAATTTCAAAGGGCTGGAGAAAATAGGTGCATTCAGGATGGCTGCAGGGCCTGCAGCCACGTGCCCTGGACCAAGTAGACAGGGACAGAAGACACTATCAATGCCACCTACCAAGTCATATCAAAAAGAAAGAAAAGGAAAAAAGTATGTACAACAGGGCAACAATGCTAGCATGGTGGAGGGAGGAAGATAAAGAGGCACAGACACAGAACAACAAAAAAGATGCTGGCCAAACAAACAAACAGAAGACAGGACATGTCAATGCACCACATAACCACATAACCAGGTAACACCTACTTCACAGGACACCACTAATGAGCCACATATCAGAGAAATCATTGGGATCATAACATCAATCAATCATGGATTTGTAGAGCACGGCTAATCATCCATAGGGTCTCTAGGTGCTGTTTGTGGGCATGCTGCTCAGTCGAAGAGCCAGGTCTTGAGGTCCTTCTTGAACTGCTTCAGTGATGCGAATCAATCAATCAATAACATGATTAACTAAAGCTTTAATAGCTGCAGCACAATGAGAAAAAGTTACCAGAACTGAAAGGACAAGATGAGACACTGCACATCTGCAAATCTAGGGAAATGTCATACTAGCCGTGAACTACAGTACATGAAGATCAGACAAGTATACGATAAATTATCCAGCACCCAGTGGCAATGGTCCAAGCTTGAGAGTGCAAAAAACAAGAACGAGCTGATATACAGTCAATCAGAAATCCATTGACTTTTTTGTTATTAATCAGAGAAATCCTTGATACATCTTGTGATTGATTAAACTTTGAAATACACATATGACTAT
Organism: Pleurodeles waltl; assembly: GCF_031143425.1. Lineage (NCBI taxonomy): Eukaryota > Metazoa > Chordata > Amphibia > Caudata > Salamandridae > Pleurodeles > Pleurodeles waltl. The sequence continues at coordinate 712,556,577 of NC_090436.1, forward strand.
TCCAACAGCAGGACCTGAATTCTTATCCATTGTAAATAACAGATATTACTGCAAGTGAAATCAAACGGATCAGGATATGTTGATGGGACTTGAACACACAATCTGCTAAGCACCATATCTGTATAAGGTGAGCACCCAACTCATTGGACAAAACTGCCAGCTCCAAACAGCACTCAACCACGAATTAAAATCTCTCCAGAGGTCAGCAAGGAAAATGAAAGGTATTGGTCTTGCACACTATAGAGAGACCATTAAAAAAGACTGTGATTGAACAGATCATTGAGCTAATATGGGGTGATACTCAAGCCTGCAAACTGCAAGTGTAAGGCAGAGACCTTAACCATGAAGCTAAATAAACCTCACAGTTTCCAAGGCAAGTTTGTGATTACCAGAGTAATGATACTCCACCAAGCAAGTAGGTGGCCATGACTACAATGCAAAGCACTCAAAATCTAGAAACCCAATTCTGAACCCAGCAACCTATCAGCACCATGCAAAGGACAAGCAGCGTGTTTTTCGACAACACAAGATCTGCCATATGAATGTCAGACAGAACAACAGGGTATTCCCCCATGAAGTGTACCATATGCCCACAATTCGAAGTGCTACAACATCCACCTAGAAGGAGAGAAATCCCTTTGTGTATGCAGAGAAGTGAAACAACGAAACATGGAGACCTGGAGACAATGACTGGCCCAGCACTGTGAGCCAAAGCCCTCACAACAGTACTAAGAATGCCCCACACAAACAAAAGTATGGCATCTGTGAGCAAAATGCTGGGGAAAAGGTAGGGAATAAAGTAATATGCAAAACAAAGAGGAAACTTGTGAAATAAGGTGACATAGATAGCTGGTCATCAGAAAGGCGGGCATCAAACCCATGAGACACACATTTCAAACATTATCAAAGTTGAACAGAAAAAAACATGTGGCAAAAACAAAAAACATTGTCCATTGGAGGGCAACTACTAGAGTTGAAAGTGTAAAGGAAGCAAAAGAAAGCAAACCAGCCCTTATTTGACAAGGTGCAAGAGGTGACATTGTCTTTAAAGAGGACAGACCAAACGGGGTGGGCTGAGAGGAGGGAATACTAAATAGTGAAAGGCAGGGTTTTTAAGTGGGTTTTTCAAGGGGAACAATTGAATTACCTGTGATTAGGGTAAGGACTCACTTTACGTTAGGACTGTGATAGGTAAGATGGGTTAGGTGGTAATGCCCAGCTTTTGAATAAATAATGCCCACAGATTTTAGACTTTTTTGGAGCAGCTGATTGGTTAGTTTTCTGAATTTTCAAGTATGTGCATAGGGTGCAACAAGGATTGCTGCAGTGTCCAGTTGAAAGCAATTTCAAATTTCCTTTTTGTTTTTGTGGATGCCTGTAGATACTACTTTGTGTTATCTATCATATTTCTGGGCATGGGCAAGGGCGCACACTGCCTTCATCTCAGCAAACGTTTCCCATTGCATTGTGGTAAATGGGTAAATACAAGCAGCATTTCAATCACCCCTTAAATATCTGCTCCTTCCTGATGAAGAAGGGTAATTACCCAGAAGCATGTATCCATGAATACACTTGAATACCACCAGTGGCTGCAGCACCTGACAGAGAACACTTCCTTACTTGTGGGTTACTGAACGTATTATGAGCTGCATGCACCAGAAAGCAATAGAACACATCTGCTGAGATTGTAGCCATGCGCTTCCTCCCACACTATACTGTTAAAACTCCTCCTGGAGTGTATTAGCTGATGAGTTTTGGGATGCACATGAGTGATTTTCCTGCTTGTGAGTTACTGAAATTACAATAAATTGTATTTACCACAATGCAATGGGAAATGTTTGCTGATATGCCACCAGTGTACTCTCTCCCATACCCCCACACTGTTAAAGCTCCTTCTGGAGTGATTAGGCTGACAAGCCTGGGGGTGAACCTGCATACTTTGTTTTAGTACTGACCTGATGAAGTACAAGCAGTATTTCAAGCACCCTAAAGAGTTGTGTTTCTTCCTGCTGAAGAAAAACAATCACCCACAAACATGTGCAGGAATACACAGAAATAGCAGCACTTGCTTCACCATTGATCGTGAACACTTCCTTATATGTGAATTACTGAAATGATCATAAACAACATTTAGTAGAAAGCAGTTGGGAACTTTTGCTGAATTGCCTGCAGTGGGCTCCCTTCCCACCGGGATTATTTCTGGGCATGGTTTGCTTTACGCATTGTATTGCATCTGCTTTATCTGATGTTTCAGGTTTGTATCATCAATGTGTGTTCAAGTTGATCAGGTGAAAAAATTGGTGCAATATTGTGGATTGGCTGGTAGTTCTTAATGGAACAAGTATTAAGGGTAACTTGTTACTGGCTGGCGCTCATGGTCGACAGGAGAAGTGGAATATGTCAAAGGGAGAATGGAACAGAGATCCGGTATTTGGCTTCGTACTCTGTGAATCTGTCTGTTATATGGCTTCAGATTATCACTGTCCCTTCTCACTTCTATTACACAAGGGCCTTGATTACACGAGGTGCGTAAATTCAGCTGGCCCAGTAAAAGTAATTTGGAGGTGGGTACTTAGAACCTCGTAATTGTGAAAGTTGTTTTTTCTTTCTCACCTTAAATGCAAATTGAACTAAATTTACACTAATCTAGACTCTGTTTAGACTGTCCTCCATTTTGCACCAGTGTCACAATACATCATGTGATGACTGTTGTTGTTTTTATTCTAAATGAAGAATTGCAAGATTCGCACTCATAAACAGAGAACGTTTCCAGAGACTCTCCCTCACTGTACTTAACCAAGGACATTTCAAGTATCCCAGGCCACTGCCATGCAATATATCAATAGAGACTCTTGAATAAACTGTGAGAATGACTGAAATCCAATGTACTTCTAACATTAAAGAATCTGCAAAGGTATTATGTAGTTCCCTATTGGTGAATATCCTGAGAAGGAGGTACCTTTGTAGAAGGTATGAATGTCTTTCTCTGACGTCCTATAAAAGGGCAGGTAGATTTCTGTACCCCAGAGGCCCTTATTCTCCACTGCTAGAAGGCAACTCTATGCCAGATTGTACTTAGAACCGTACAGAGTTCTTTGTTTTTGTGATACGGACACATTGCTGCTAAATTTGCTTATGGCATGTTTGATGTACATGCCTATTAACCATGTTGGTGTGTTGGACATCCGGGGTCCGTTTGATGCAATGGTGCTCGTGTGCGTCGGGCGGCTCCCAGCCATTAATGCACACGGGACTGGAAATTTCAAAGAAACAGCCTTGGGAGATGGGGAAAAGTTTCCACATATCCCGAGGCTGTCTCTGTTGTTTCAGGGAAATGACAATCAGTGCATGTGGTGCGCTGACATTATTTAATGAAAACCGAAAGTGGAATAAGCTGATCGGCTCATTGCACGTTCTCTGCATCGGTGCTCGTGGCCTATCTCAGCCTCTGAGCCAGATGGGAGAGGTATCGTTGGAAAGTGGGGTATCTCCCCTTTCCAATGGTACCCCTCCCTAGTGGATTCCTGCTTGGCGATCACCGCAGGAAGGCAATCCCCAAGCAGGAATCCTAGACACCATGTAGGGAGGAGCAGCCCATAAGGCAAGGGCTTTTGCTCCCCCCTTAATTTGTTTGGGCAAATTCAGTCTTTCGGGCAAAGAGCGCACTAGATACTAGGGACTATTGTTTTGAGAATATTTAGGGGTGGGGACTGCCCAAAATGGGAATGCTCCCAACTCCTATAATAAATGGGCACAGTCTTTCTGCCCTCCTTGGGTGCAGATGGGGGTTATTCCCCTGATCTGCCCCCCTCGGAGGGCATAAAGCTCACTAGGCAGCAGGGATTTTTTGTTTTTATAAAAGAGTAGTGGGGCTGGCCACAATGGGCATGGCCATGCCCCCACCCAAAAAAATGGGACTAAAGTCTTACTGCCCCCCGGCGGGCAGATGCAACAATAGCCATGATCGCCCACCCCCTGGGTGGGGCAGAGAGCCCAGTAGGTACCAGAGATATATTTTTTTTAAGTATCTGGGTAGGTCTGCCCAGAATGGGCATGGCAATGCCCCCTAAAATTGGGCAAATTTTTTCTGCCACCCCTGGGGAGCAGATGGGGTAATAACCCATGATATTCCTCCTGGGGAGCAGAAAGCCCACTGGACACCAGGGAATATTTTTCTGAAAAAAAGAGGGGTGGGATCTGCTCACCACCATCGGGATAGTTAGGTCCCCACCCCAACTGAAGGGAGCAATAGTCTTTCTGCTCTCGCTGTGGCCTAAAGCATCTCATCCCAATGGCAAACAGGAGGACATTTGACTCTTTTGAGTGTTGATTTTGCATGTGGGCCAGGAGAGCTTGGCTAACTCCCAATATTGACCCATTTGCAATGGTGAAAGACTGCAATTTTTGGGCTTGGGTATGCTGCTGCCTGGAAAAACCTACTAGACCCAGACACTTCTGAAAACTAGACAGGCTGGTGTGTTTTGCATACACCCCACACTATTTTCTTACCCAGAATGCCCTGCAAACCTTCTACTTTGCCTGAAGTGATTCATTTTCCCTATATTTCTCTGAAGGAAACTTACCGAATCCACAGGAATCCACAAAATGTCTACCATCCAGCTTTGCCCCATCTATACCAGCAAACATTCTGGCCCACTTGTGTGACTGGACCTCATGTTAGCAACAAGAACAGATCAAACAGTGGTCAATAGAAGTCTCCATGCAAGCACTCCCATTGTCCTTGGTTTGATCTGTTCCTGTTGCAGCACTAGGCCCAGCCACACAACTGGGCAGCGTTTTTATTGACACAGGTGGAGCAAAGCTGGGTGGTAGGAATGTTGTGGATTCCTGCTATTCCAGACAGTTCCATCACAGAAATGTAAGGAAAGTGTGTGATTTCGGCAATGTTAGAGGTTTGCAAGGCATTGTGGATATATAAAACCTAATGGCATCCATGCAAGACATGCCATCCTGGATTCCCACAAGTGTCTAATTTTTTACAAATGTACAGGTTGGATAGGTTTCCCTAGGTCATGGCTGAGCTAGGGTCCAAAATCTAGAGCTACCCACATCTGAAAAAGAAGGTCAGTTTTGGGTGGAAAAATGTGCTGTGTCCATGTTGCATTTTGGGCCATTTCCTGTGGTGGGCACTAGATCTATCTACAGAAGTGAAGTACCATATTTATCTGGAGACTTGTAGGAGCATAGAACAGTAGAACATTTGTTATTACCAATTGGATTTCGCTGTATTTGTGACTTTCACATGTAAGCCAGTGTATAAGAAAGATTAATTTCTGAAAAATACCCTCCAAATCAGACGCTAGTACGGGTACCTAAAAATTCAGAGATCTAGAAATAATCACTGCTCCTAAACTTTATATCCTGTGCCCATTTCAGAAATGCATAAGTATCTTTGATATCCATTTTTCACTCTGCCTGTTTTACTATAAGAATTGGTCTATACTCGGTACTCAATGAAAAGCCATTGTGTGGTGCAGCTCAGTTGTTCGCTCTGGGAAGCTTGGGTTCTTGTTGAATCTACAAACCCTATATATCCCAGCAACCAGAAGGGTCTAGGGCACGTAATCATATATTGCTTTTGTCAATCTGCCATTGTGACTAAAAGTTACAGATGAAAATATTTTCACAAATGCCTGTTTTTTCCTAGTCATTTTCAATATTTATTTTTTTCAAGTTATTTTCCTTGGGTAAATCTTGAGGGATCTACACATATGATCCCTTGCTGAATTCAGGATTTTGTCTACTTTGTAGAAATCTATAGCTTTTTTGGATCACACATGGGTTTTATACTGGTTTCCACCACAAACTGGAAGTAGGTTCAAGGCACAAAAAAGGAGAAATAGATTACCTGTTAGAAAAATGCCAAATCTGTAGTAAAAAAATAGTTTTTTTGATTCAGCTCTACAGGTGCCTTAAAGATTGTGACTCTTGTACAGCAAACTGTTTGTGGGTGCCATTTTAGGGACTAACAGACACTTTTATCTGGAGCACTTTTTCTCAATTTTTTTAGAGAAAATCACTAAATGTTGCTCTATCCTGCATATTATCCTAGTCCCCTCAAGGGGAACCCACAAATCCTGGGCACCTTTAAAATCACCTGAATGTTGCAAAAAAGGATGCAGATTTGGGGTGGACAGCTGATGTGCACAAAAAGTTATGCGGACCTAAACGTGAATTACCTCAAATAGCCAAAAAAAAGCTTAGCTCAGGGGTGGAGGAGGGAGGCTTAGCTGCGAAAAGGTTAATTCTTATATAGAACTTCTAACCAATGATGCTGCTTGTCTGCCATTCTTACAAGAATGTTTCAGCATTTGCTATTGAACTTGATCTAATAGAAATAGTGACGGATCCTGTAGGGGAGCACCAAAGTCCGTATAGGGACAACAATGCTCCTGGTCCTATTTCAGGTGTGCCTATAAGCTGGATTTAAGGATATTTAGGATAGTTTGCGAGCCCACACAATCAATACCTAAGACCCTTAAATGTTGTCTAGATGTGCTTCCTACTAAGTAAAAGCCTGGTTGAGTGAGACATTCTCATTTATGCTGTGTCTGGCACGAACATTACACAATCTCCCTTATGCTACACTGAGGCTGTGGCAAATTTGCTATTCTGCTTCAGTAAAGGCCTAATGACGCCTTCCTACACTAGATTGTAAGTAGAATATGCATTAAAGTGCTTAATAGCTGAGATGTGGGTTGCTAATACAATAGAGTAAAAAGGGTTGAGTGGACCCTGATGTAACTTAGGAAAGTGAGCCCCCATCCGCTAGTTCATATTTAAAAAAAACAGGCCCTTATTGGGAGAGAAGTGGACCACTCACACTTCTGGGACCCGGTGCCACGGCACCTGCTGCACTGTTGACAGAGACGCCTTGCGGTGAGAGTGGTACTCTTGGCTGAAGGGTGGGCTGTGACAAAACATATCTGCAGGTCTGCACTGCGCTGGCTTAGAAAACAGACTGACTTAGCAAAGTCTACACGTGTTCAGAAAGCACGAAAGATGAGTAAAACAAAGCTGCGGTTAGGCTACTTTGCTGTACAATTGATTTATGGCTCCTCCGTGGGTGCTACTTACAAACAGTGTTCTGTTCTTGTGTGAAGAAAATAAATCTCGTTGTCAGAAAAAGGCGCTTAAAACAATATATGGCACAACTAAGCTTGTTCTGTAACCACTTTGCTTTCAAATGTTTGCATTTAGTGTTTTCTGAAATCGACGCAGCTTTGAAAGAATTCCAGATGGCGAAGGATTCATAAAAGGTTGTGTAATCGCAGAAGAGCACATAACTGAAGTGGGGACTTTTCTTTTAAGGGCGCACGGAGACTCTATGCCTTTGAAGAGAGGCTTGACATTACTGCCCTGGCTGCTATTCCCACGGACGACGCACTATTTTCATACTATTTCCCATCATTATTACTAAATTGAATTTGTCATCCCATTCAAAGCTTCGTCATGTTTAATCAGTTCCTCAAATGTATATTTTGCTTAAACTGTATGTCTCCCTGTTTCGCCTCTAGAATTCAGGGAAATGGAAGCTTGCAGAATCAGCAGGAAGATGATGCTGAAATTGCTCATTCGACCATGCCAGTAAATAGTCAGCAGCTGGCATTCAGCTGCCTCGAGCTGGCTGGCATTTAGGAAAGGTTTTCTCAAGAGTGCACCAACTGTGTACTGTGAACAGTGGTATTTGAAACATGAAACACGCATGTATTACAGAGAGTTTGTGGAAATGCTTGTTTCTACAGTTGCTGAGTTCTGCAAGTGTTAACACCATATTTTATAGCTTTTTCTTGTCTCGTGCCGTTGGGTTCATCCCTTGGGCTTTGTCAATGCCTGTTTTCTTTTGCCGCGTTACTGTAAAACTTTATTGTTATGGGAAGTGCTGGACTCTTACGTATAGAAACAGCTACAAGCAAAAACATTTGGTTTCACAAAGCACGCATTGTCATACTAGTCCTTCTCACTGAATGGAACTACATTGTGTGCCCATGTGCTCCTTATTAAATGGCAGAATGGTGCCACGTTGGCCAATGGCTGAAGGGGGCTGAGCCTTGCTGTGTGTTGTATAGGGCAGAAGAACAATGTTACTGACACAATGGCAGACAAATGGATGAAAAGAGCTGGAAAAAAAGGTCCTATAAGTAAAAACACTATAAATGAAGCTAGACGTAAAAAGGAGAACATTTATCAACACTGAAACAGCAACAATACCTCAGAGGATCAGACACAGTGTACATTGCCAGATTAAAAAATGGACAGATTTGCTTTCGCTGATACAGTTTACCTTCTTTTTATTATTGTCATAACACATATGCCACAGATGAGTGCCCACAAGGTCTCAGCTCATAGATACAGCAGATCGTATTCATAGTAACTTGCAGCATCGCCACAATAGTGCATCTTTCCATCACAAAGTCTCATGAGGTTTACTTATCTGTGTGTTTCTGCCATGCACCCCATATTTTGACAAAATCCTTAGGCAGTCCTTAGGCAACCCATACCCTTTAATACTACTCTTTTTGAATTCATGCACCAATCAATATCTAAAATTTCAACCTTTGCCTTTCAAACGTCCAGTAATATTTCAATGTACAGACACACCACTGATTCTGTGGTGGGCCATCTATATTCTGCCCCATTCACCTGCCTTTTGCAGGCACCCTTCTTAGTGGGACAGTAATACACAGACGATGATACATACCAGTACAGTAACGCCCATTTGATGCAAGTAAAAACCCTGGTTTGCAGATGCACTTGAAGCTGCCATCTTCATTTATGCACATTCCATTAAGACACATGTTGGTAGTAGCACATTCATCATGATCTGGAGAAACAAGAGTATATGTCACAATTCATTATTAATGGATGATGTTCTTTACCAAAAATAGATTGTGATCATTCATATTTAACCTTCTTATTCCTCAACAATATGTTTTTGATATTTGCATTGTGATCTTAGAAATTGGGTCTCTAGTTGGCAGAGGTATGCACCTTGCCAAGTAGGCACCACAATCCTAGTCCGGGTAAATCAGATACACAACCTACATTAAACTATGCTCACCCCCTGGAAGCTTGGCACAAAACAGCCAGGCTTAACTTAAGAGGCAATGTGTGAAGTATTTGTGCAACACTGACATACAGCAACACAGTAAAAACACCACACAAGACTCTAGTTGAGAAACATTGAGAATATTTTTCTGAGTAAAACAAGACAAAAACTAACAAAATCCAATCAGTAGTATTCAAGATATTAATTTTTAAAGATGAAACTAAAATTAGCGCTAAGAATTCACTAGCAGCTGAAGGGTTACTTGAGGATGCGAGGGACCGGTGCAAAATCAAAGTTCATGCCAAATGCGAGGGAGGGTAGGCCAGATACAAAACCTATGCAGGGTCCGCTGAAAGAGTACCTTGGTTGCAGAAAACATCAAAGAGGAGCAAATGCGAAGGCAATGAGTTAATATTTTCCTCGAAGTCGGGCCACTGTGTCATCATCAAACCTTGCACTCAGGTCCCGAGTCGGTGTAGAACTCCATTGAGATGAATACAATGCGTCGTCGTCGAGCCACGCGGACCATCATCATTAAGCCATGCAGGCTGTGGATCCGCTGTCGTTGAGTAGTCATTGCGTCAGAGTAGCGTTGCCCCAATTTTTCAAATGGAGTTGGGTTGATGCATCGGTTCTGAGGACCAGGACTGGAAGAGGGCACCTCAGGCAAGGGGAGGACTCACAGAGTCGAGCAGCACCAGGAGAGTTGTAGGCAGCCTTTGATGTCCCTGAGACTGGTAAGGTAACCCCAATGTTAACCTATGGAGAGGTATGCCTTGTAGGAGTGAAAAACAAATTTAAAAGTTTTTCACTACCCAGACATGTTAAATTTAAAAGCACATACCCAACCTTTTAAATATACTGCACCCTGCCCTTGGGACTAAGTAGGGCCTACCTTAGGGATTATCTTATTTTAATAAAAATGGAGGTTTGGGCCTAGCAAGTGGGCGCACTTGCCAGGTCGAAATGGCTGTTTACAACTGCACACACACTCTGCAGTGGCAGGCCTGAGACATGTTTGAAGGGCTACTGTAGTGAGTGGCACGATCAGTGCTGCAGGCTCACTAATAGCATTTAATTTACAGGCCTTGGACACAATTAGTGCAATTTACTAGGGATTTACAAGTAAAATAAATATGCCAATTGTGGATAAGCCAATGTTTCCATGTCCATGTTTCCAGCACCCACACTTTAGCACTGTTCAGCAGTGGTAAAGTGTACAGACTCCTGAAGCCAGGAAAAGTAAAGCTTGAAAAACAAGAGATCAGAAGGCAAAAGTTTATGGGGAAACCATGCCAAGGATGCCACGTCTAACATGTGTCCCCCCAGGTGAAACTGGGGAAAGCTACCCAACACCTTCAGAGTTCTTTTCACTAAGGCAGAATAACCTGGAGAGACCATCAGCACTGGCAAGGTCTGTTCCAGGATGGTGTTCCACTGCAAAGTCCATTCCCTGTAGGTATATGGGCCACCTCAACAGTTTAGGATTCTCACCCATCTTCTACATTAACCATCTGAGGGGCCTGTAGTCTGTCTGAACCCAGAAATGAGTACCAAACACATATGGCTTCAGCTTCTTCAGTGCCCAGACCACAGTAAGGACTTCCCTTTCAATCATGCTCCGCCACTATTCCCTGGGAAGTAGAACTACTGATAAAGGCTACAGGTTGATCATGGCCCTCTTCATTTAGCTGGCAGAGCATGGCCCCTATGCCATGCTCTGAGGCTTCCGTGTGCACAACAAATTCTTTGGAGAAATCCAGGACCTTGAGCATGGTTGCCATGCACATGGCTTCCTTTAGGTTGTCAAAAGCTTTCTGGCATGCCTCTTTCCAAAACACCTGACGTGGCTGCTTCTTCAAAGGCAGCTCTGTCAAGGGGGCAACAATGGTGCCATATCCCTTGATGAATCTCCTGTAGTACCTGTGAGGCCTAGGATGGCTCTCACTTCTACCAGGGTCTTGGGGGGTTCCACACCAGAATGGTGCCAATTGTGGGTTGCAAGGGTTGCACCTTCCCACCTCCTTCCTGGTGTCCCAAGTAGACCACAGAGACCTGCCCTATCTGGCACTTACTGGCCTTGATAGTTCATATGCAGGACCCTCAAAGGGTTCCTAGGAGTTTTGAGGTCCACCATTTAGGTGGCATCGCTCTTGTGCTCCTTCACTTTACAAGGCCCAGACCAACGGTCTTGCAGGGCTAGAGCTTCACTGGCTTCATTACCCACACTTTTTGCCCAAGCTGAAACTCAACGAGAGTGGTAGTCTGGTCATACATCCTTTCATGTCCTCCTGGTTAGCCTCCAGGTTCTCCTGTGCATGCTTCTGGAAGTGGGCTGTCTGGTTAAGGAATGCAAGCATGTAGATAACTACATACTGGGCTGGCTTCTTGGAAGTTTGCTCCCAGCCTTCCTTAACCAAGCAGAGAGGTCCTCTCACAGGGCATACATATAGAAGTTCAAAAGGGATGAAGCCTACCCCCTTCCATGGAACCTCCCTGTATGCAAACAAAAGCCATGGCAGGAGGACATCCCACTTACGCCTCATGGGTTTGGTTAGTCCCATAATTGTGCCTTTAAGGTTACAGTTGAACCTTTCAACCAACCAATTGGTTTGTGGGTGGTAAGGAGTGGTGAACTTATAGGCCACCCTATACTCCTTCCACATGGCCTTCATGTAGTTGGACATTAAGTTGGTAATTCTGTCAGATACCACCTCCTTGGTGAAACCCACATGGGTAAAAATCCCCATGGGTGCTCTGGTCATGACCGGTGCAGTCACTGTCCTTAGAGGGATAGCTTTCAGGTACCAGATGGCATGCTCCTCAAAGAACAAAACAAATCTGTTGTCCATGGGTGTCTTGGGATCCAGAGTCCCTATAATATTGATGCTAACCCACTCAAATGGGGTGCTAACAACAGGAAAAGGTGGGGGGGATATCATTACACTTCCTTCTGACTTGCCACTGGCCTGTCAGTTAGGACAGGACCTACAGTACACATCTGAGGCCTTCCTCATTTGAGAGCAATAAAAGTTGGTGATTAGCTTGTCAAAGGTCTTGTCTTGCCCAAAAATGACCTTCCAGTAGCACATAATGAGCCAGACCCAGTAGGAAGGCCCTTAAGTGCTGGGGTACTAGCAACAAACTTGTTGCCCAGGCCCAGGAGACTTAGGCTCACTATACAGGAGACCATTCTCCCAGTAAATCAGGTGAGAGCTAGAGGTGACACCAGCTGCCTGCTATTCGGCCTACTTCTGGAGACCCACAAGAGTAGGGCACTCCCTCTTCTCAAGGCAGAACTCCTCCCTGCTGGGTCCCCCTTCCTGCTGCTAGTTGGTCATCTCAGGCAGGTTCCCCATTTAAGCTTCCTCTTCCCCTGTGGGTAAGGGGCGTCCCCCTCTGGGTAGGCCTCCTCCCAGACCATAGGAATCTCAGGAGTGGTTTTTCTGGGCCCCTTGCCCGTCCTCTTTTTGACAGATGTCTTGACTATCCATTTAGGCTTCAAGTCTTCTTGACCACCCTGTCGGGCTGCCATGGACCATGTGGTCAGGCACATGCACATCTCCAAGTGTGACCTGAGATCCAGCTCCTTCCAGATGGTATGCTCCAGGTCGTTGCTCAGCAAATAATCCAAAGGCATGGATGGACTCACAGCTACTTTCAGTAGACCTGAAAACCTTCTTACTCAAAGGGAATCAGAGCCACTGGGTAGTGACTCTCACGGTTGTCAGCAGCAACAACTTGGTGGAATGTAATAGGGACTACCTGCTATGAAGACATCAGATGACATCTGACTGTTGTCAAGCTGGATCCAGTCACTCTGCCCATTGATGGACACTGGCTGACTGTACTTTTTAGTATTGTCAAGCATGAGTGTTCTCTGTACCATCTCTCCATCACCCAGGGACACTGCAGTCAATTTTACAATCCACCCAAAGCTATCTGGGGTAATCTCCTCCCCAAGCTCTACACTAGTTAGCCCCAGTGACTGCCCACCAGTTGGGGTTGTGCCCACTTGGGACACTTGGCATCTGCCTTGTAGTGCCCTTCTTGCTGACATTCATAGCACTTCATGGGAGCCTTTCCTGCAGACCTGTTCTGAGGAAACCATTTCTTCTTTTTCTGAGGGGGGGGGAAGCAAACTGTTTCCCACAGAACAGGTTTGCAGCTCCTTAGAGAACTCCTTACTCTTTTCTCCCCCCTCATTTTTTCAGAGAGGAGCCTGCCCACCCTTGGCGTGATTCCCACCCAGATATCTTCTTATGGACTCGGGTGCTGACCCAGCAGTCCACCTCCTTACCAAGCTGCCTGGGATTAGTGAGCTTACTATTCACAAGGTGAGACTGCAGATCTATAAAATGAATATTGAGCAGGTGTTCTGTTGCAAACAACTTGTACAGCCCCAGATAATCTTTTACCTCAGTGACCTTCACCCTACCATCCAGTGCCTTGCAAAAGGAATCAGGCTGTCCCTGAACTTCTGTATGTACTTCTAAGGGGTCAGATCAAACTTCCTGATTAGGGCCTTCTTCATGGCAAGATACCTCATCCTGTCTCTTCCTTTTAGAGCCAGTAGAGAGTCCATCACCTCACTATGAATGTGCTTTCATAGACTAAATCCCCAATCCTCTTCAAGGACGCTATGCATCTGTAGAGAAATTGCATAGTCCTCAAATCATTTGCCTAGGTCATCTCCCACCACAAAGTAAGACACCAGACCCTTTGGTATGTGGACCCTCCTGTCAGGGGGCACAGAAGAATTGATGCCACCATCACTGCTGGACTCCACCTGCCTGGCTGTGATGTCCAGCTCCCTCATGCTCAATTCCTGAGCCAACATCATTTTCCTTTCTCCATTGCCAATCTTTTTGCCTCCATCTCTTTCTCCAATTTGAGCTTAGCCAGCTCTACCTTTAATTTCCTCTCCTCTCTCCTGTCGCCCTGTTCCTATAGGGGTCAGGTCTTTGGATGGCATACTGGCCAAGCCCCAGAAGGGACCATCATTCCTGGAAGTAAGATGCTCTCCTCCTTGAGTGACAGCAGCCCAAGGCCTCCTCTTAGACCCTGGTCGGAATCATCTTCCACAGGCTCTTCCTCAGCCTTATTCTACTCTAAGGTCTCATTTAATGTACCATGGGCTTCTGAATAGGCTCTCATTGCCTTTTGTAACTCCACCTTCTTGGCGGAGCTCTTTACTGAGAGCCCAAAATCCTTGCAGTGATGAGCCATCAGGATACAAATGTCATAACTTGTTCACCTGAGATTTGACAGTTACACTTGACGTCACAATGATGATCTATATGTGACCATATTGACATTATACTGTGTGAATTACTAACGAGCTAACTGCAAAGTTGCGCACTGAAAGCCCATATTAAGGTGCATTTACTGTAGTCTATTAATTTGATGTATGCAGTCTAGACACATTCTAATTCAAATGTGATCACATATTTTGATTTCATATGTCTTCTTATGATAGGGAATCATTTTTATTGAAACTGTAAATAATCTCTTGATGATTGAGATTTAAATGTTGTATGCTGATGTTGAAAAATATATTACCCCATCGTATCTACTGACAATGACAAGTTATTTTACTTTTGCATTTTACTGTAACATGAATATTGACAAGACTTAATAACAATGGATTTGCAATTTTAATGTTTACATGTGTTTACTTAAAATGAATAAAATGTGCCATCAATTCTATTCTGCTCTACTTTAGCAATATTGATTGCTAGGCCTCAGACAAAATGTGGGAAAGCTGTTTTTCTTTTTGCTAGTATGCCATTTCTTTCCAGATGTCGTTCCCATAAAATGCTAGTTTGGAAATAGATATACTACTGTCTCATTGATAGAGAGGCTCAGAAAGTTACCTTGAGGATGGTAAACTGAGAAATGGAGAATGTGAAAACCAAACCAATTTGTTATTTGTTGCAAAGTTCTACAGGAGAGCAAAGATGGATGCCTTCCCATGACGGTCTTTGGAACTTCTCTTGATGTTGCAGATGCCTGTCGCATGATGTGCTATGATTGGAAAATGAAATCTTTTTATCCATATGGTGTTACCCGTGGACACATCATCATTCACTTTGGACTTTAATTTACCATTTCCACTTAGTTGGGAAAGAAGAGATCCTTTGGACTTTGAGAGGTACAAATCCCTTTGCCCCTGCCCGCACTTTCCCAATGCTGACTGAGGGAACTTAGATTTTCCCACGACCCATGAGAAGACTCTTGACTGAGCATTTAAGATGCTGACACCTTCCCTTTTGAGGGTCAAGCCTGCGTTGCATGTGCTCGCTCATGCGTATCGCAGCGAGACGCTTTTGTATTTAGAAAAGGGCTCGGAGCCCTGTCAGCTTCACGTTAGTGTTTTTTATTGGTTCGTGGGCTTGCCTAATAAAATCTGCTTGCTTTCATTAGTGGAAGGCAAGCATACGTCATGCCTTTTCCGGTGGCTAGCCCTCCTCGAGCGCAGCGACCCAGTACAGAAAACATGCAAGGCTCGCTGTTTTCCATTGGGCTCGTGGACTTCTTTTTCTCTAATTTACAAGCGCGATCTCACTTGGCAGAAGTCCAGCGCTTTACATCGTTAATTTCACTTTTTTGGGTTGTGTACACAAATGCACTTTTGCCCGATAGGTGAAAAGTCGGGTTAGGAGTTTACAACGCGATCAGCTCTAACATGAGCAAACGCGAGACCCGTTGCATTGTAAATGCTTGTTATCTTCTTTTTGCAAACCATAATTTGCTATATTTTGTCCCAGATGTCGTTTTTCCAAATTCTTTCTGTCCTTTAATTCCATTTTGCTTTTTGCCCCTATGTGTTGTAGCCCAGCACATGTTAATTAGTGACTTGATATTTCTTGCGATTCTTTTTGCTTGGCTAGCTAATTTAAATGACTCTTAGATTGCCTTCCTGCTTAGGAGAGTTGGTAAGCGTTTGTTTTCTGAACACCAGGTTCTTCTTCTGTTGTTCTGCATCGCTCTTTTTGAATATTTAGCTTGTCTTATGTTAGTGAGTCTAAACAATTTCCGCCGTTTAGGCCAAACTAAGGTAATACTGTATTTTTACAGTTTTGGTTTTGAGAATCATTTATATTAATGTGCGCATACATTTGTAATAAACCCTTTAACTTTATTTCTGACTTGGGATTTCCTTATGTGGCCAAATTGGTCATACTGTAAATGTTAATGTTGATTGATTGTGATGTTAACTTCTCTTCCCCTTTCTAGGGTGAAAAGATTTGTCAACCTCATTTAGAGCATTCTTGAAATGCTCAAGCAAATCCAAGCTCCCCTTGTGCGTGACTGTCTAGAGGAAATGTACCCACAGCCCAACTGTCATCCTCCCCAGATGTGTATTCAGAGACAGGCAGAGGAACTGAATGGTTAAAGTAAGAAAATGTCAACTTTTTAAAAGTGACATTTCCAGACTTACAATTTAAAATCCAACCTCTCCATAGGTTGTGATATTAAATTGTGAGTCCAGAGACATCCAACTCAAAAATACTATCTTTTCCCACTTGGAGTTACCATTAAAGGTTGCTTCAAGTTAACCCCAATGTTAACCTATGAGAGAGGTAGGCCTTGCAGTAGTGAAAAACAAATGTAATCATTTTTCACTACCTGGACATGTTAAACTTAAATGTAGACATCCAACTTGTTTAAATATTTTCCACCCTGCCCTTGGGGCTAACTAGATCCTACCTTAGGTGTGACTTATATGTAATAAAAAGGAAGGTTTGGGCATGGCAAGTGAGTGCACTTGCCAGGTTGAAATGGCAGTTTAAACCTGCACACACATGCTTTGTAATGGTAGGCCTGAGACAATCAGTGCTGCTGGCCCACTAGTAGCATTTAGCGTGCAGGTCCTGGAAACATATAGTACACATACAAGGGACTTACAAGTAAATTAATATGCCAAATGTGGATAGGCCAATGTTCACATGTTTAGAGTACAACACACCTGCACATCCTGCACAGGCCAGGTGTGCTAAAGTGCACAGATTCCTAAAGCCAGCCAAACTGAAGTCTAAAAACAGGATGTCAGAAGGCCGAAAAGGGGAAACCACACCAAGGATGCCAGGTCTAACATGCTATTTATCAAATCCAGTAAATAACAATACTTTGAGGGTTCATTATTTATCAGGTGTGAATAATAATGGCAAGTATGAGTGTTACCCTACA
Organism: Pleurodeles waltl; assembly: GCF_031143425.1. Classification (NCBI taxonomy): domain Eukaryota; kingdom Metazoa; phylum Chordata; class Amphibia; order Caudata; family Salamandridae; genus Pleurodeles; species Pleurodeles waltl. Next base: position 712,573,840 of record NC_090436.1, read on the forward strand.
AATGGGCATTCTTTCAGATTTTGGAGCTGACTAAACATGTGTTGTCTCACTTGCTGATATGTATCAGATAAAAAAGCTAAACTGACTGTTCAAACAATTCAGACATCTGTAGAAGAAGGAGTTGGAATTCTATGATGAACTAGTAACTCAAACCACAAGATACTGCTTTCTCCTTCAAAAAGGTTAATGTTGGAGGATGGTACCTCCGATGGTAGTGCATTGATATGAAAGTCCTCATCGCAGGTTACAAACTTATTGGATATGCTGACGCCACGTTGACTATAAATGAACTTCTAATTCTCACCAATTGTATATTGTTCTTCCCCTGAGATTTCCCATTGCTCTGAGCTTATTATTACTGCCCTGTAGTGGTATAACTAGCCACCACTAGCAGTGCCAGGCATTCCAACAACCTTTAAAAAAGTATCTCATGTTAAGACATATTCATATCCACACACAAGTTCAGGCTTTCCACACTGATGCTACTGAATGAACAGGATGCAAAATAACATTGAAAAGGATACCATAGCAAACAATCACTGGCTCACATTAACTCTAAGTTAGTGTATACAATTAAATACTTAGATTGTGAGTGTTGGAAATTGCCCTTTTGTGCAGGGTTATCCACAAACCTTTTGCCTTCTTCCTCCTATTTTTTCTGATCTGTTTTTGCTGGTTTATAGTCTCTGCACACTTTACCACTGATGATCAGTGCTGAAGTGCAAGTGCTCCCTATGTAAATTTTACTGGTGATTGGTTTATCCATGATTGGCATAGCTGATTTACTGGTAAGTCCCTAGTAAAGTGTGCTAGAGGTGCTCAGAGCCTGTAAATCAAATGCTTCAGTCTGTGTGTGCAGTCTTAAACTGCTAATTCGACCTCGCTGGTGTACCCACTTGCCAGGCCCAAACCTTCCCTTTTATACATGTAAGGCACCCCTAAGGTAGGCTCTAGGTAGCCCCGGTAGCAACACAGTGCCGGGCTGGAGAGAGCACACTGTGCATGTGTGTTTGGCCGGCCGGCCGGCCGGCCCGAGACGGCCAGCCAAACATACATGTGCACTGAGAGGAGTGCACAGTGCATTCCCCTCAGTGCTCATGACCCCCATGGCCCGTCCCTTTAACAATGAAAGGAGAATAAACCATGCAATCATTGTAAAAGGATTTGCAGCAGTTGTTGCTGGTGGGGGCGTGATGCTCCTCCACCTTATCAGAGGAGCTGCCGCTACATAAAATACAGTAATAGAGGAAAGTGTTGGATTGTGCAGCAATGTATGCAACCTGTTTATTGCTATTTTTCTTTAAAAAAGTACACAATAGGAAACAAAGAGGAAATTAAGAATTAATTCATGTTAATGGAGTAATTGGTCTCCAGTGGCTTTGGTGGCTTTGGTGGCTTTGGTGGCTGGGTTGTTTCTTGTATCCAGAAATATTTGAATAAATCTGCTTGTTTGGATCACACCTGGTGTCGGACTTCATCGCCTTTTGACGACGACTTTAAAGAACACTGCAGTTAATTTGCTTGCCAGTTAGTGAAGAGTTTCTTGACTGCCCTTTTACAAAGATGAGAATTGTCTAGCGAGTCATTCCTGGTGGTGCATTTTGTAGGATAAGAAACGTCTCAACACTGCTTTGTTTAAACACATCAACATCTTATCGTACTCTTTGTATGTGTGTGCATAAGGCATCTAAGCACTCTAATATTTAGCCACATTCTTATCTGTGCCTCAACGGTTCAAGTGTATCTAAATCTGACAGACTTGAGAGCTCCTGCTTTCTTCAGCTATTCTGAGTGTGTCTATGACTATCTCAAGGTACTGTTTGCTTCAGTTGCACATAGTCCGCGTAAGCACTTTAAATTAAATATAGTTTAAATTTTGATCAGAAACATTTCTGTTGTGACTCAACAAGTTCTCAGCAGGTGCCTGACAGCCCACACACATCTTACTTCACCAGCTGGTTCGGCAGTGTGTCTTGCTGCTTAGCAACACCATTTGTTAGCGCATCTTAGAGGATTCTTTGTCGTTGCTGGGTAACGCAGGCCTGCACTTGGGGTAGCTTGTCAGCCTCCATGCACTCCGCCACTGCTACATATACTTTCTAGGGGAAATCTTATTTGAGCTCAGTCTACAGTGTACATTTGACCAGTGACACGCACACTTTTGTGGGAGTTTGCTTCAGCGTGCACTACATACTAGTGACATTCACACCTACAAATTGGAAGTCCAGCATCACAAACAGTGTGTTATTCATGGTCCTTGATTTCAGTGGAGAATACTAATGTGCACACCTCTACAGTCCTTTTACCAGTGGCACAAACACCTTTGTATGATTTTTGGCAGCACGCACTTCATTTCAGTGACTCGTACAATGTTGTGCAATTATCTTTATATCAGTGGCACATACCCACTTCTACCTCTCTACAAGTGTGAGACAATTCTGGTATAATTCCCGGAACCATAGAGCTATGTGGGTGTTTTTTTGGACACCAGTGAGCAGCATGAACTTAATAGTTTTTTCTTATTATGTATTTTAGTATTATATTGAGAGAATGTCTGATATAAAGACGAAGTCTGAAGAGTTTTCAGATGAGACTTTATTCCATCTCCAATGCTTCAACTGCCTATTCTCTTCACAGGTCTTCTCTCCAACCGTTCACCTCACTTCACAGCCTACTCTTCACCTCCCTCCCAACATTCCGATCAACCCAAAATATAACACAGGGGGAAAGGGTACAAGGGAAATACCATTCCTATACGTTGTTTACACTAACACATATTTGCATTAATATATTACTATAATTATGTAATAACATAATACTATACTATTGTGATAAACTAATACTATACTATTGTGATAAACTAATACTACACTAACTAACTACATCACAACACATCTTCCCCTTTAACGAATTTGATATAAGACATTGACTTTTGTCACTAAAAAGGTTATATGATAATAAATGACAGGTTGACCATTATTTGGCAACAGATTTAAATTATTTAGTCAAAATTATAACCATATTTATATTCATATATTAACTAATAAAATATCATTTCCAAATTACATCGTTTATGTTATATTGGAGGTCACTTCATAGTCCTTGTGCCATATTGGAGGATTGATTTGTCGAAGTCCCAACCTCCTTTGGCACTTGTTTTCCAGATAGTTTTTTGCCAATCCCTCCACCACAGATTCTTCCACCCCGTTCCCATTCTCTTCTTCACTAGATGCCGATAACTTGACAAGTCTGTCCATGCTCCAGCATTGACCATTATCTAGTATTACCACATTTTTCTTAACTTTATTAATGCGGAAAGGGCCCATGAATCTGGTGTCTTTCATGCCTGCCCGTACCCCACTATTAGGTTTCTTAACATACACTTGATCATTGATATTCCAATCCTGTTTTTTCGCCCCTTGTGTGAATTCATACCTACTTTTTATATTTATTTTGATGTTTGGAGATTCTAATATTACTACACCGGGTAGAGTAATTACATTTATCCCCACCCCCTAACCAGACCGGGAAGAATTTGGTACAAGGCTTTCTGCCTTTCAAAGCTGTAAATGGGGAAACATTTGTGATAGAATTGGGAGTGGTGTGATATGCCCACAACATATCCCTGATAGCATTCTCTACATTCAAGTGATTGATACTCGCTAGTTGAATGCAATCTTTGATCATACGATTCATCCTCTCTACTAGACCATTAGCTCTTGGACAATAAAGAGCTGTAGTAAGGTGTTTTACTCCAATGGATTCAAGGAAGTTCTTTATTGCCAAGGATGTCAATTAAACTCCATTATCCGTAATGAGACATTCCGGAATACCCTCTGCCGCAAAGGAGTCCTTGAGAAAATTAATAACCGCATCCGTATTTATTTGATTGACTAATTTGGTAGTTATCCAATGTGATCGGTAATCGACCAAAACTAAGCCAAATCTTTTACTAACTCCTGAAAGATTGATGGGGTCGATAATATCAAAGGCTACCTTAGCCCAGGGTTTATCAGGTACTTCAACAGGAGAAATCGGAATTTTGTGAACTATTTTACTTTTGTCACTAAGTGCACAAATTGAGCAAGTTTTAACTTCACGCTCAACCATAGCATCCATGTTGGGAAACCAAAACCTTTCCCTCAATCTAGCTTTGGTAAGGCTCCTACCTAAATGACCTTCATGAGCTAACTTAATGATCTTGAGTCTCAAATCTTGTGGTGGGATAATTTTGTCATTCCTGAATATTAGATTATTATGCTCATTGATTTTGTGCCTCACCTCCCAGTAATTGCTGATGATTTCCTCAACATTCTTCTTTGATGTTGGCCACCCATCCTTTGCCTTGGTCCTAAGTAAAGTTAATGACTCGTCCAGTTCTGACGCTGATATCCATTTCTCCCTACTGATTGAAGGAATGTTGATCATCATAACAGGGAATTCTTCAACTTCAAAGTCCTCTTTAATGTCTAATGGGACTCTGGATAAGAAATCAGCAGCTGTATTTTCGTTTCCAGGAAGGTATTCCATTTTAAAATAAAAATTCTCTAAACCTAAAATCCATCGAGCAATTCTAGGTGTGCTGTTGGGAAAACCTTTGGACGAGAAAATATAGATCAATGGTTTGTGATCAGTTCTCAAGTCAAATTGAATGCCCCATAAGAAAAATTTAAAATGTTTGATGGCCCAATAACACGCTAAAGCCTCCCTCTCTATGACAGAGTAGTTAGATTCTGCTTTACTCAGAGCCCTGGACGCAAAAGCTACAATCCTTTCATTGCCATCCACAATCTGAGACAAAGTAGCACCTAATCCCCGTTTGCTAGCATCCGTGGTGAGGATAGTTTTCCTTTTATGGTCAAAAGTGCATAGGCAAGGAGCATTAGATATGGCTAATTTAATTTCTTTGAAAGCATTTTCATGGTGTTCAGACCAGTCATATGGAACATGACTTTTGAGTAATTCTCTGAGACTAAATGATATCAAAGAAAAATTCTTCACATACTTTGCCATAAATTCGGCTAGTCCCAGAAAAGATCTTAATTCATCTTTATTTTTGGGAGCTTCCGCCTTTATCACTGCATCCACCAATGAAGACTTGGGTTTGAATCCATCTTTGGAAATTATGTGGCCTAAATACTCTACAGAATTAACTCCTATACCACACTTGTCTTTCTTCAAAGTAAGACCTGCTGCTTCCAACTTATTCAACACATTCATCAGATTATTCTTGTGCTCTTCCTCATTATTTCCATAAACTAGGATGTCGTCTTGGAAACAGAGTGTGCATTTAGCATCCCCAATAATGTGTTGCATGATTTTTTGAAATACTGCTGCTGCTGAGGCTAGCCCAAAGGGCATCCTATTAAACATAAATGAGCCGAAAGGAGTGGTAAAAGCAGTAAGTATTTTGGATTCAGGATGCAATTATACTTGGTGATATGCAATCGAAAGATCGAGTACCGAAAAGTAACCAGCTTCACCCATTGTGCTTAACAATTCATTAATTCTTGGAAGGGGATGCCTTTCTACCCAGATGTTCTTGTTCAAATCTCTAAGGTCCACACATAATCTAATGTCATTGCAATTGTTTTTCTTAGCTACGACTATGGGCGCTAACCACTCTGAGCATTCAATAGGTTGGATAATTTCTAAAGACTGCAGTCTTTCAAGTTCCCTTTTGACTGCATCTTTCAATAGATGAGGAATAGGTCTGGTTTTGTGAACTATAGGTTTATAATTAGGTTTCAGTTTGATTATGTGCTGAAAATTTTTAAGAAGGCCTAATTCTTCACGAAAAATTTCGGGCAATTTCTGAAAAATTTGATCATCAGCAGTAGAGGTGTCTACAACTAAAACTTGTTCGGGATCATTAGGATCTAACTTTATTCCAAGTTCCCTTTGATGTTGCCATCCCAGCAAACTAGACCCTTCCTCTACCACGTAACTTTTCCCGACTGTAGAGCGACCCTTAAAAGAAATGATTGCTTTGAACATGCCCCTGAGTAGAATAGGATCCTTATTGTAACCCTTAGGTTTGACATCCGGTTTAGTTAACTCAATCTCACTGTCATTCGTCACATACTTGAAATCATCAGCATTTACTATGGTGAACGGTGAACACGAATCAGCAAAGACCCTTATGTTTTTGTCATTAACCGATATAGTGCATTCAGGATATTGCGAAAAAGCAGCACCTTCACCTTTGACTTGAAGCACAATCTTTTTAATTGTTTGGGAGTTATCCTCCCACTTCTTATTATCGGACTCTACCCTGGTTGGATTCTTACATACCCTAGCAAAGTGGCCTCTTTTGTTACACTTCCTACAAACTGCCGGTTTTGCTTGGCAAAAGGACGAATTAGCTAAATGATTATTACTCCCACAACGGAAACACAATAGCCCATTCCTGTTGTTAGTTTGTTTGTGTGTAGGTTTATCACTAGTTTTCACGTTAAGGACATTCTCACTAGGTGCGTTGTCAGTAATCTCATTTACCTGCTCAATAGCTGAAGAGGATCTGATTTCCTGCAGGCAAATGGCCGTGTGCTCAATAGATTTTGCTATCTCAATTGCTTCTTGTAAATCAGGTTGTCTTTGAAGTAACTTCTCCTGTATCTTAATGTTATTCGTGCACCTAACTAGTTGATCTCGAATGAGGGAGTCATTTAATTCGCCAAAATTACATAATGAACTTAGTCCTCTTAATGCAGCAATGTAACTGACTACATTCTCTTGTTTCCCTTGGATGCGAGAAAAAAACTTATGGCGTTCCAGAACTACATTAATTCTATCTCCAAACTGTTTTTCAAGCTTTACATACGTGGTGACATACTCATCTTGCACTTGCACTTGCACTTGCACTTGCACTTGCCCTTCAGGAATATGGGGTTCCGGTAGGGATTCATATATTTTTCTTCCATGGGTACCCAAATTATGTAAAAGAATATGCTGTTTCCTAATTGGATTGAATTTATCCCCCCCAATAGCAATTAAATACGATTCAAATATTTTTATCCATTCTTTCCACGGTACATTTGGTTCCCCCATTTCATTCAAAAAAGGTACTGGTTGAGACATACCTGCAGCTGCCATTTTGCAGGAATTACTTATTAGTACAATCAAGTTTCTTGAGATTAACTTTACAAATCAATACGCAATTAACTGTATTTGTGATAGAAAAGTCACGTTGTAGAGAAAAATCCTAACTTAAGTTAAAAGTAATAAATCAAAAGACTCAGTAATAGGTTACAAATATGTGCCTGAATATGTATAAATGAGAAGACTTGACTTGGATTGTTAATTTTCAACAGGAAAAGCTGTGCCTGTCAGCGTGCTTAACAGGCTTCATATGTGCTTATTACCAGGGAGTTCTTGCTTTCCTGAGTACTGCGCAATTGCTATAGGTCAAAATTGCCGTTGTCTCTGAGCTCAGCGGCTTAGTTACCTAAAGTGTACGTTGCGTTCCACTTTGACCGACTCGGTTTCTGAAGAATTCAATTACAAACGTTCTTGATCCAGTTAAAAATGTTAAAATTGAAATCGAATAATTCGTTCTCCGGTTCTTGCCACCTGCTGTTGAATTTAGGCTAAAACGTATGTTGAGTAAACTTCAATTGCGGTTGCGGTTGAAATAGAGCTGAATGTCCTCTCAGCAACGCGCGAACCGGCGCGTGCTGCACTGACAGAATTTTCCTCAGAGCCAGTTCAAAACGTTCGTCCTGCAGTTAACAAATATGCTTACATGCTGAGATTGAATTCCGATTGAATTCCGTGCGAGCCTGCCACCTGCCACCTGCTGTTGAATATAGGCAAACGCGTATCTATTTTAAATTCAATTGCGACAGTAAATAGATTGAAACTTTACCTCAGAACACTTCCAATAAAACGAAAGCGAGTAAACAAAAAGGGAACTGAAGTGTCAGACGGAGTTCACACAGCTTGCTGTTCACATAATAGAAAGCACACTTTTTTAATGTCTGTCAGCCGGATTGCGATTGTAACTAGAGTAAACATTCCCCTCAGCACATTTCCAATAAAAACGAAAGCGAGCAACCCAAAAGGGAAACTGAACTATCAGACGGATTGAGAGAAGGGAAACTGAAATGTCAGCCGGATTGAGAGAAGACTCAAACGTATAACGAAGATATTATCATTCACGAAGCCTCCAGATGGAAATTACTGAAAAGATAACATCACGCACGCTTCTGTAATAATTGTCTGTTAAAATGTGTAACGACGAATTTCTGACTCACAAAGCCTCCAGACAGCAATTGAAGAATAAGGGAAAGAGGGGTGGAGATGGCGATGTCCCCTCACACACCAACTCGTCGCCAGTGATATAAAGACGAAGTCTGAAGAGTTTTCAGATGAGACTTTATTCCATCTCCAATGCTTCAACTGCCTATTCTCTTCACAGGTCTTCTCTCCAACCGTTCACCTCACTTCACAGCCTACTCTTCACCTCCCTCCCAACATTCCGATCAACCCAAAATATAACACAGGGGGAAAGGGTACAAGGGAAATACCATTCCTATACGTTGTTTACACTAACACATATTTGCATTAATATATTACTATAATTATGTAATAACATAATACTATACTATTGTGATAAACTAATACTATACTATTGTGATAAACTAATACTACACTAACTAACTACATCACAACAATGTCTGTTTGTGTACTTTTGCTAAGGATAGTTTTCTTTTAAAAATGTTCTCTTTTCGATTTGTTAGATGTGTTTGTTGATAGTAACTCCTTTTAATTGTCAGTATGCAAAACATTGCACCACCTCTTTTTTTCCTTAGGGAACCAATCATTAAGTGGTCTAAATGGAAATAAGTAGTTTTTCACTTTGCTGGAGTATGTGGCGCTACTTTGAGGGCTGAGAAGAAAACATCTTTGCTTTTGTACTGTTTAGGGCCCGAGGGTCAGGAAGTGTATGAACATCTTCCAGAAATCATAGATAGTGAAGTGGAAGGTCTGAATGAGTTTGAGCTTTGTATCAAAAAATTAGATAGACATTATCTCCCAAAAGTAAGTACGATTCTAGAGAGTTATCGTTTTGGGGGAAGAATTCAAAACCCTCAAGAGGCTGTAAAATGTTATGTCACAAGTTTACGTAAATTAGCAGTTACTTACACAATTGAGGGTAATATAGAAGAATACATCTGTGACCACTTTCTGCTGGAATGTAATATTGAGAAGATTAAGAATGAAATATAGCAAAAGGATGACCCAAAACATGATGAGGTGTTAGTAATTGCTAAGAAAATTGAACACCCTCTAGCCTGTGTTGATGTTATAAAAAAGAAAGCACAATTCTGCTCAGCAAGATAAAGTTCAGGTAGTCAACAAAACATCATCAAGAAATAATGAGTCACCTGCACCCAGGAAACCCTTTAGTAGCAAGTATTTTAGATGTGGCACTCCTGGTCATTTAGCTAATAACAAGGCTTGTCCTGCCTTTTTATCAAAGTGTCTTATTTGTGGGAAAGTGGGACATTTTGCTAAAAATGGCAGGTCTTCTCAAAACTAGAGTAAAGTTAAAACAAAGGTAAAAGAAGTCTCTGTAATTGATGATTATTATGAAATAGGTTATGGTGAATTCATTACATTGTGGAGAGGTGGTGCTACACAATGACCAACATAGACAATGGGGTACTAAAGGACCAGTTGGTGATGATTGTGTTAATGGACAAAGTATAAATATGTTGTTTGAGTCTGGTGGTAAAATCACAGTAGTACCCAAGGAGTTTTACTTTAAAAGATTAAAGGGAAGAGTTGAATTATTTAAACCAGACATCAGACCCTTGGCTTATGGTGGTCAACTCATAAAATTGATGGCTATTTCATTGGTGAATGTGAGTACATGGGCCTATTACAGCTGGGAAGATATATGTTTTGTGTAGAGGAGACAGCAGGATCAGCTGGTTCCATCAGAAAGATGTGAATGTAATGTTGGATCCTAACAACGAACCCTGTATTGTTTTAAAGCACATACCTTCCTCATCTGGTTCTGGTGGGTTGATTGGTAGCCATTCTAATGAGTCCAAGGTACCAAAGGATGAAGTTGAGAAAAGTAAAGTACCTCTTTATCTATGCCAAGACATTAAAAAGGTATTTGAAGAAATGTTAGGATGTTTGTCGGATTACACCCACAAGATTGTATTAAAGATAAAGTTTCCCTTGTTACATGTAAGTTGTGTGGTGTGATGTTAGCGTTAAAACAACACATGAAGGCTGAAAAATTAGAAAAGGAAAGGATTATTGGTGAGACTGAAGCAAAAGAATGGCTTACCCCTTAGTAGCTTGTTCAGAAATCTTCAAGCAATATATATGTATGTATAGATTTAAGGTTGTAGTAAACAAGTACCTTCTTCCAAACATGTCTGAGATGCTGGCACGATTAGAGGGAAATGTACTTCATTCTTCTTTGGAGCTTGAAGCTGCATACCATCAAATTCGCTTAGGTGAGGAGTCCACAAATTTGGAGTCCTTTATCACACCCATCCCCCCCTTTGTATTGTTTAATTTCACTAGATTGCCTTTTGTACTTAGTTCAGCTGTAGCTGTTTTCCAAAAGGCTACGGAAGATGTATTGGATAATAAAGGGTGAAGATCTATCAGGATGATGTTTTAGTTTATGGTTCCAACAAAGAAGAACATGATTGTAGACTAAGGTCAATTCTGGAGAGGTTCAAAGAGAGAGGACTTAGTTTAATGGAAAATAAATGCAAATTTAATCAAAGCGAGGCTGAATATTTAGGTCATAGATCAACAAAAGATGGTATGAAGCCTAAAGAGGCTTTGGTTTCTATTATCATAAATTTGTTTGCTCCCAAGAACAAAGATTGGTAGTGTTCTTTGGAATGGCTGAATTTTGAAGTAAATATGTTCAGACTTTTGTGCATTACACTCATAATTTAAGGGCTTTGTTAGAGAAAGGGGGAAATGTATGTGGTCCCCACAATGTGAAAGTGAGTTTGGAGATGTAAAGTCTGCAGTAAAAGGTTCTCCATCTTTGGAGAGTTTTGAAGTATGAGATTGCTCCATTTTGATTACTGATGCTCGCTCTAAGGGGTTGGGTGCGGTACGTAAACATGAAAAGGATGGAATGGAGAGAACCATAATGCTCATTTCTAGGATTTTAGTAGGAACTGAAATTCCGTATTCTGGAGGACGGATCACAAGCTCTCAAAGGTATATTTTGTAAGAAAAGTTTAGATGATGCTTCTGGTCAAAATTGCATACAGTAGCAGATTGTTTGTCATGCTTAGTACCAGATCAAGTTATTCCTGAAAGTCTTGAAGAAGACAATCCGGGGGCTCTTGAAGCAGATGGTAGTTTGGACTGGGGCAATGTGTTGTTAGTGAATTAGAATGGAAATTGTTTCTCGAGAAGGACGAGAGTTTGATGGCAATTTTAGATTGCCTCAGGAAAGGCTGGAAGTCAAAAAAGGCGTGAGTGAACATACCTTGCAGTTTTGTAATGTGAAGAATGCACTGTCTGACAGTAGAGGAATTCAATTGAGGGGCACAAAATTAGTTTCCCCTAGTTCTGTCTAAGAAAAACGTATATGGTTGAGTCACTGTGGTACTCATGAATCTCTAAAACGAAGGAGAGAGTCTGGTTGCATTTTTGGTGGCCAAGAATGGACACACAAGTTGAGAGGAGTGCCAGATAATTTATTGAGTACTGTTCCAGTAACACAATTTGCAAAACAAGAGTCCAACCCATTATAGTGAGGGACATCCCTGAGAGAGTGTGACAGAAAGTGGTGCTGGACATTCTGGGACCTAACACTAGTAAGATAGGTTAGTCGTATGTCTTTGTTTTGATGAATATGTTCTTGCGCTGGCCAGAAATCCGTATTGCCTAAAATGTTGAGATGGGAAAAGTAGTTGATTGTCCCAAGGAGGTGCTAAGCAGAGAAGGACTTCCAGAGTGTTTTTTAACAGATAATGGGGTCCAACTTGTGTCTAGAGAAGTGTAAGAATTTTAATCCCCCTGGGGCATAAAACATACAATGTGTTCTCTCTCTTGTCCCGAGACAATGGTATGGTAGAGAGATTCAATAGAGTATTAAAAGTGTCTATTCAGATTTCTAAGACACAAAACAAGGATTGGAGGAAAAACTTGTTAGAAAGAGCTGAAGTGTACCGTTTGACTCCTTACTTCGTCAATGGTAGAGTGCCCTTTGTTCTATTCCCTTGCAGGCTACATAACACCATGGTAAACCCGGCCTGGATATTACATAACTCCTCTGTAGGCGAGTCGTCTGACAAGAGTGATTGGCAGAGATCACAATGTGAAATGGTGGAAGGGAGAACACAAAACTTGGAAACTGGGTGAAGGTTAAACTTCCACAGAAAAGTGTATTTTCAAATTTTCTTCACCCTTGCGTGTTATTAAGTTGTTCACTAATTCTGTTAAACTCAATGACAATCATACTTGAAACTTGAAGAGAATTGCGGTGGTTCACCCATATTCCAAAAGAAGAAAGGTTCATATGGATAAAACTACAGATAGTAAGCCACGATGTATTGGACTCGTGGTAGTCCCTCCTCAGTACATGAAAGATTATATGTGATCCCAAAGTGTGTAATTTGTTTTACCATTGGTTGCTCAATTATTTAGATAATATGTTTTGTGTACTTATTTATTTGCTAATCATTTTTTGTGCTGTATGTCACGTCACTAAGTAAAAATAAATGAAGGGAGGAAGATGTGTGGTATCTTAATATTGCAATATTATTGTTTTACGCCAATGCGTAGTGTTTTGAATGTCGCATTGCAGCTTAGAATTTGCATTGCACTTTTCTCTTGAGAATGTTAAGGGGTCAGTTGGTCTCCAGTGGCTTTGGTGGCTGGGGCATTTTTTGTATACAGAAGTAGTTTATTAAATCTGCTTGTTTGGACAACTCCTGGTGTTGGACTTCATCACAATATTACTCAAAGTTACAGATATGCGTGTCAACCTTTGGAAGGAAAATGTCATCATTGGTCAGAAAATCCAAGACACTGGTGTTCCAAATAAAAAACCTGACTTCAGTAGGAGCATCCTACTTAGTAGAGAGCTTGTGAGAGACTAATATCCAACAAAAGTCCATATGTGCGTCATATCTACATAGTCTGAATACAAGGATCTCGCTTACAAATGTGTACATTTCTGCCAGTAATATGGTCCTGCAGTTTGAAATTTCAGTCAATCATCACCTTTTGTAAAAAAAACATCTGAAAAACGTCATGTTCTGTACAATGTCCTGACCAGCCAGTAAAGGAGGGAGGCCAGAACAGATTCTTCAGAATGCTCATTTTTATATCCCTAAGGCTCCTAGGTTGATACCTGTGACCAAAGAATAGGTACCTAAATTAAGGACTTGCTTCTGTTGTTTCTGAAAGTGTTTGTCTGCATTTTGTCAGGTTTAGTATCTGAGTCACACCAGCAATGAAAAGACATATGCCTGCCTCCAACACACTCAGAAACCACAAAAATCAAAGCGTGAAACCACTTTGCTTTGCTACAAGTTTCTTTAGGAAGGATCGCTGGAAGAAGGACAAGCTTTTTATAACTTCATGCAAAAACATAATAGGAAATTATCATGAAAAAACACAGACCTGTGCAGCACAGATTCTTACGGGCAAACTAATGGTTATGGAAGTGTGACAGTATGTACAGTTTCCCTTTGGTCTTGCGGTAGAAAGTTTGTCATAGAATCAACAGTGATACAAAGCCACTGATGTACTCCTGAATGCTTATATTTTATTAATGTTTGGGCAGACCATATTCACAATGAAAAGCCACATATATTTAGCATTGAAGACAACATGCTTGCATTCATATTTGTTTCTTTCAGAAATTAAACAGCAGAGGAAACAATATGGATTAAAAATATGGCCATTTGCCGTTATATCCTTTGTATGCAATTATGTGTTAATATGGGGGGGGGGATGGGCGCCAATAAGTAGCCCTGAATATGTGGGAAACCAAAACAGAAAAACACGTAAGCACAGTTTTGTGAAGCTTTTGCGATTTCCTTACGTCACACAAGATGATGCAAGAACAATGCAAAGGCTACTGTAATGTTTACAAAGGCAAGTGATTTGTGCTGCCTTGCGTTGCTTGTAATGCTATTTAGCTGCTTGTGTTGCTTTACATTACATTTCACTTTGGAAGGCGTTCCATAAGTGAAGCATAGGCATTCTTGTGCATCCACCCATGGATTCTGGTACATTCTCAGACTTACTAAAGCTAGGAAACCTGGGAATGCATCAAAATGGTATGCCTTCTTCCGTGAGGTGTTAAAGGAAAAATATCTTTATTTCTCATCGTCATTTTCTGCTTTCTGCCGCACACATAAAAAGAGTAGAATGCTACAAAGGTTTTTTGTGCAGGAAGGTACTACTTCCTGCAAATAAACAATCCTGCCTGGAATGCAGGCACTGTTGCACTATTGTGCAAGGATGCCCACATTAGCATTATGCAGCACACAGTGTCCTCGAGCAAGGAGAGAGCAAAAATGCTCCATATCTTTGTAAATATTTCTGCTCTCTGTTTTTCATGCAACACAGTGAAGCAACTTTTCCTGCTGTCCTGCAGAGCATGAAAAATGAGTAAATATGCCAAGCAGTTCGTATGTTTGTACAACACGACAGCAGAGGTAAATGTGTTTGAACAGGTTAACAACTACATTTTTTTAACATGTGGCACTTCAATACACAAATGCCCTGTTGGTGAAGGGTTACAATTATTTTAGTATTTTATCAATGAGAAAATGCTGTGGATCTGCACACTCTAGGAGTCATTTCATAACTGAGATACAGGATCTGCGCTCTTTAGGGATCGTTTTATAACTGAGATACCAATCCCTGATGTACTTTGGTCTCATTACGCCCCAGGAAACCTCAAGAAGGAAGAACTTATTGAAATCATTAACATGAAATCAAAAACATATATACTGTTACCTTTCATTTCCTATGCTGGCTGCCATAAAGAAAGTATAGAAAACATATTTTATTTGCACTTGCATGTAAAAACAGCATAATCTGACATAATTTGACCTCTATTACTAATAATGAGAACAAACAATTGCTGCATCTGTCATCCTGAAACAAGATATTAATTTACGAATATTTAACGACTAGAAAGTAGATTTTTTATGCAATGGCCTCTTGTTCTTTACCTTTCTTCATATTAAAATATTACATCATTTTTGATTTTCTACATGTTGCTTACATTCCTTTTGCTAATATTATAACATGTTTTAGATTTTCCTTACCAATGCAATTTTTTCCATCAGTAGTTAGTTCAAAACCTGCATTACAGATACACTGGAAACTGCCTTCTGTGTTCACACAGCGGCCATGTTTGCAAAGAATTCCATTCTGAATGCACTCATCAATATCTAAGAGAGAAGCAGGACACTTTATTAAAGGACATGCCACATACAGTTCAACACATCCACATAAATGAACAATTCAACTTTGATGAAGCTTGTTCACAACAGTTTTATTTTCCATATGCAAGTGTACAACACTTTATGCATTTAAATATAGTGACTCATTCATTTGAATGGACAGAAACGATGGAGGGTTTTTGTAACTGTCAGTTTCTTTAACTGCTTCACGATGGATGCACTTTAAATATTCAGTGGGTCTTTGCACATGTGCATATTGAATGATAACTGCTATTTTGTTTGTATTCACTTTGTTCATCTATTGGGGTATTAACTGATAGTTCATGGTGATGCAGGTCTGAGCTTTATGAATCTTGGAGACTGAGCAATCTCATTATGTCTCTGTAGCCCATTAATCGGATATTTCTATTCAGCTACTCTAAAAGGATTATCAAGGCTCAAGGGTCGTTGTCTGGCTATACATTGGAGGATGAACATGTGTTTTGTAATTTGGGCCACTGTATTTTATACCTGCATTTTCCCATGGGCTGCTTTTATTAGTTTGGAGGGCTAAGTAGGACAAAACTGGTCTTGGTCTACTTGTGTTACAGTTCAGGGAGGACCTGTCAGTTCGGACTGGACTGTTCCTATTGGGGCACGGCCAACAGTGATTTGAATATGGCTGGATCCAAACTGGGGTGGGGGAGGCAGGTTGGGTAAAAGAATGATGGGTTGGAATGCTACGGAGTGATTGTCAGTGGTTAAGAAATTGTAAGCATTCCTGTTATCACCTTATGTGTGTTTGATTTTTTACTTATCACCACAACCACTTCAGGCCTCCTGCACTTAGTGTAAGTTTTCTCACAAGGAAACCGTCAGAAATACGGTCATAAAATTACTAAGTATACAACATAAAATTTGGCAAAGGAAATTATTATCTCTCCTAGGTAGGCCGAACAAGGACTTTGGCAGTACAAATCTTCTATACCCACGGTTTGTCATAGGGGTATCCAGCAACAATCCCTTGCCCAATATGATAATCTGTGAGATTTTGTTGCATTAATATAGGGTAATGGTAATCTACCATTAAATGCCTATTGACTAATATATGCTTTTCGAAAAGAATATCAGGCCTACTGCTATTATCATACATTTTCATTATAAACAATCAGGTACATAACCTTTATTATTGACATGCCACCATGACAACTCAGGCCTTTCTCTTGTTTCATAAGCCTTCCCACAAGGCAACCATCAGGTATACGGTAGTAAATTACAAGTAAGTACAAAACAGAGAATTACCATAGAGCAAATCGTCTGTCCCCATGGTTTGTTCATGTGGGTCACCAATACCAAACCCTTGCCTACTATAGTAATCTGAGAGAATCTGAGAGATTCTATGAAACAAAGTTCCTGACAGTACGCTTTAGCACTGTGTAATAATAATCCACCCTTAAAAGCCTATTGCCTCTAGCACATGCTTTTCACCATAAGTAAGCAAGGCCTAATAGCTTTTTCATACCTTTCCATTTAAATAGGTCACACTTACAAAATTACAGTTAGCATAACAACATACAATGCCTCTCAATAGGGCCTATCAAGAATCATCATAGTGAAAGCCTTCTTCTAGGGTTTGTCAGAGTGGGTGACCAACACCAAAACCCTTGCCTACTATGGTGTTATATGCGGTTCCATGTCAAGACATACCTTTGTGTGGCTTGTGGTATAATGTGAAAATGTAATGTAATGTAGATTTATATAGCGCTGCTTATCACCCGTGAGGGTCTCAAGGCGCTGTCCAAGCTGAGCACTCCCCCTCACTGCTCGTCACCTCCATGGCCCGCCCCTTTTAGAACGAAAGGATAATACAGAGTTTATTGTCCTTTCGTTCTCAAATGTTTGCAGCTTCTGCTGCTGGTGTGGGGGGGGGAGACAACGCTCCTCTGCCCTAATGGAGGAGCCGCCACTGGTGTTGCCTCAAGTTTTGCTTTTAAATTTCCACTTTTGGAACAAGAAGCATTTAAATCAAAGATTTTCTGTGTACCCTATCAAATCTTAAGTATAAGGGAAAAGCTAAGGATTGCTTATATGTCAAAATGCCAGTCATTGGACAATTGCTTTCCATCCTGTGAAATCAAGAGATTCATAAACTGAGCATCAATGCCCCTAAACTCGTCTATTTTGTTTACATTAATGTTGACATATGTTTATGAAAGATTCGGTTTGTCTAATGTAACCACTATTGCGTGGAATGCGTGCCTAGGTGCAACGGGATAGCCTTGAGTCCTAGATGAATTATGAAGACAACAAGATTGTAATCAATGTATGCATGAAGATACAGGGGAGGTGTAGCCAGCAAGTATGTACTAAAGCTGGCTAACTATGTAAAAGATCTTTTCAGGCCATTGTGTGAGTCGGGCAGGCACATGCAGCATTTGGTAACTGAGGAGGTATATTCATAAGCACATTAGGCAGTTAATATTGGTCAAATACCTGTATAATGTAAAAACTATTTTACACTGGAGCATAGGGCTTTTTTCAATGATTTGTTCAGAAATTTGAGAAATAAAACATTATTAATCACCCTTAATCAGTAACATTGGTAAAAACATCATATCCTTAGTTTGAAGGTGTCTCTGGCCAAATCTGCTGATATGATCTGAAAATTGTTTTCAAGGGTGCCCCCCAGAATTCCCAGGCTGGAGAGTCAGGAGCTAGTTACCAGCAGCAGCAAGCTGCACACTCATTAAATTAAAGGTGCACAGCTGAAGAATTTATCACTGTCCACTTATTTTGAAAAGGCAAGCCTGAAATACTTCAATCATGGGGTAACTGGTTAACCCCTAGCTAGGACACTAACTAGGGCAGTGATATTGCTATCTGGCAATAAATATGTGGAGCAAAACCAGGGGAAATATCATGATGGGCTTTTCTGGTGCAGTCCAGAGCTGAACGCTTGTTTTATGCACCTGTAGGGACTAAAGTGAATTAATTTAACTGACATTTTTCAGACGTAGTGTATTTTTTCAGGCAGCACATCTAAGTAAAAAAGAAAGGGGCAAACCCTGCTCCCCAGCTTTTATGTCTGAAAATACAGCACTAACTCAGAGAAACATCGGGTTACCTGAATTCATTTTACACTGTGCAGGTGCATAAAACTGGTGTGTGATCTGCATAGTGTCAGAAAAGCCCATCATGATGACACAGCTCTGGCGATTTGGAATGGAAGAGTATAGTTATCACAAGTTACAAAAGCTCAGACTAATGCAATCTCTTCAGAGATCTAATTATACTCTGCACTCACGTTTGAGAGGACCAGTCCTTATCTTTCACAGGTTGATACAATGACTATTAATGACTTAGTTAATACTGACACAGCATAGGGTGCTTAGAGAATATTAACGCTATAGACAGTGCTAAATAAATAGAGAAGTTTGTAAAGATGAAAGATGTAAGTAATATCTGGATGCTATTTCATCCCACGAATTGGTAGACAATTCAGACGTGCAAGTCAAAATGTTTAAGAGTAATGAGATAGCAATTGTAAAAGAAATAAAAAATAGCACCAATAAAGCCATTCATAAAACAAGAAGTACACAGAGTAGAAAAACTGAATTGTCTCTTGGTGATGTCTTTAATTTCTGTTACACATACCACTGGTGCTCATTTTTAGCATTAAATTAAAAGTTCTACTTTGATTCAAACATATATATTGTTTCTGCAGATTCATTAGCCCAATGAGCTAATTTACAAAGCTAAGACAATATGTAGGAAGTTGGCTCTGTATATACTATTTCAAAGTAAGAAATAGTGTGCACAGAGTCCAAGGGTTCCCCTTAGAGGTAACATAGTGGCAAAAGTAGATAATTCGAATGCTCTATTTTGTGGTAGTGTGGTCGATCAGTAGGCTTATCAGAGGGCAGTGTTAAGCATTTGTTGTACACACAAAGGCAATAAATGAGGAACACACACTCAAAGACTTACTCCAGGCCAATAGGTTTTTATATTGAAAAATATATTTTCTTAGTTTATTTTAAGAACCACACGTTCAAGATTTACAGTTAATACTTTAAATGTAAGGCACTTCACTTAGCTACTTTAGGAACTTTGAATGAAAGCAATATCACATACAGTCTTTGTAAAAATGGCAATAAGCTATTTTCAAAGTGGACACAGTGCAAAAATCAACAGTTCCTGGGGGAGGTAAGTAAAGGTTACTTTTGGAGGTAAGTAAAACACTTACAAGTCTCAGTCCTGGGGCATAGGCAGCCCACTGTTGGGGGTTCAAGGCAACCCCAAAGTTACCACACCAGCAGCTCAGGGCCGATCAGGTGCAGAGGTCAAATAGGTGCCCAAAACACATAGGTGCCTATGAGAACAGGGGTGCTCCGGTTCCAGTCTGCCAACAGGTAAGTGCCTGCGTCCTCAGAGGGCAGACCAGGGGGGTTTTGTAGAGCACCGGGGGGACACGAGAAGGCCCACAAAGTACACCCTCAGCGGCACAGGGGCGGCCGGGTGCAGTAAGCAAAGCAGGTGTCGGGTTTCAGGTAGGCATCAATGGAGGGACCCGGGGGTCACTCTAGCGATGCAGGCAGGCACGGGGGGGCTTCTCAGGACATCCACCATCTGGGATAGGCAGAGGTTCGTCTGGGGGTCACTCCTGCGTTGAAGTTCAGATCCTTCAGGTCTTGGGGGCTGCAGGTGCAGTGTTAGTTCCAGTCGTTGGGTTCCTTGTTACAGGCAGTCGCAGTCAGGGGGAGCCTCTGGATTCTCTCTGCAGGCGTCGCTGTGGGGACTCAGGGAGGTTGTCTCTGGGTACTCACAGGCTCGCAGTCGCCGGAGAGTCTTCCCTGAGGTGTTTGTTTTCTGCAGGTCAAGCCGGGGGCGTCGGGTGCAGAGTGTGAAGTCTCACGCTTCCAGCGGGAAACGTGCAGTCTTTGAAAGTTGCTTCTTTGTTGCAAAGAAGAAGCTGGTTTTGAACAGGGCCGCTGTCCACAGGAGTTTCTTTGTCCTGTCCTCTGAGGCTTTGGAGGTCTATAGTCCCTGTCAGATGCGTCGCTGGAGCAGGTTTTCGAAGTTGGAGACAGGCCAATCGGGCTGGGGCCAAATCAGTTGTCATCTTCCTCCTTCTCTGCAGGCTTGTAGATCAGCAGTCCTTCTTCTTTCTTCAGGTTGCAGGAATCTGATTTCCTGGGATCTGGGGTGCCCCTAAATACTAAATTTAGGGGGGTGTTTAGAACTGGGAGGGCAGTAGCCAATGGCTACTGTCCTTGAGGGTGGCTACACCCTCTTTGTGCCTCCTCCCTGTGGGGAGGGGGCACATCCCTAATCCTATTGGGGGAATCCTCCAAAATCAAGATGGAGGCTTTCAAAAGGCAGGGGTCACCTCAGCCCAGGACACCTTAGGGGCTGTCCTGACTGGTGGGTGACTCCTCCTTGTTTTTCTCATAATCTCACTTGGACTTGCCGCCAAAAGTGGGGGCTGTGTCCAGGGGGTGGGCATCCCCACTAGCTGGAGTGTCCTGGGGCATTGTAACACGAAGCCTGAGCCTCTGAGGCTCACTGCTAGGTGTTACAGTTCCTGCAGGGGGAAGGTGTTAAGCAGCTCCACCCAGTGCAGGCTTTGTTTCTGGCCTCAGAGAGCACAAAGGCTCTCACCCCTGGGGGTCAGAAACTCGTCTCTCAGCAGCAGGCTGGCACAGACCAGTCAGTCCTGCACTGAAGGATTGGGTAAAATACAGGGGGCATTTCTAAGATGCCCTCTGTGTGCATTTTTTAATAAATACAACACTGGCATCAGTGTGGGTTTATTATTTTGAGAAGTTTGATACCAAACATCCCAGTATTCAGTGTAGCCATTATGGAGCTGTGGAGTTCGTTTTTGACAAACTCCCAGACCATATACTTAATATGGCCACGCTGTACTTACAATGTCTAAGAATAGACTTAGACACTGTAGGGGCATATTGCTCATGCAGCTATGCCCTCACCTGTGGTATAGTGCACCCTGCCTTAGGGCTGTAAGGCCTGCTAGAGGGGTGACTTACCTATGCCATAGGCAGTATTTTGTGTGCATGGCATCCTGAGGGGGATGCCATGTTGACTTTGCCTTTTTCTCCCCACCAACACACATAGGGCCTGATTCTAACTTTGGAGGACGGTGTTAAACCGTCCCAAAAGTGGCGGATATACCACCTACCGTATTACGAGTCCATTATATCCTATGGAACTCGTAATACGGTAGGTGGTATATCCGCCACTTTTGGGACGGTTTAACACCGTCCTCCAAAGTTAGAATCAGGCCCATAATCTACAATGGCAGTGTGCATGTGTTAGGTGAGGGGTCCCTTAGGGTGGCACAATATATGCTGCAGCCCTTAGAGACCTTCCCTGGTCACAGGGTCCTTGGTGCCACTGGTACCTTTTACAGGGGACTTATCTGTGTGCCAGGGGTGTGCCAATTGTGGAAACAATGGTACATTTTTAGTGAAAAAACACTGGTGCTGGGGCCTCGTTAGCAGGGTCCCAGCACACTTCACAGTCAAGTCAGCATCAGTATCAGGCAAAAAGTGGGGGGGAACTGCAACAGGGAGCCATTTTCCTACACAATGGGTTGGAGAAAAAGATCAGAAATACTGTTTATTGTACGAGGTGTGCACTACAAACTGCAGAGGACTTAAGAGACATTAGTGTTGGATGTCAATTTTTCAAACCTTAATAGTACTTGTTTTATCTACATTGGAAAGATGAAAACCCAAGGTGTCAATATCTGTATGTAAGGTTGTGACCCACAGATTACACACCCTTTTCTTGGAACAGGCCATTTATTCCACTAGAAGTTTGAATTGACCTGTACATAAACCACACTTTGTTGCATTTAAGCTGTTGAATCCAACATTTTTTAGAATTGTGTAAAAGCTTTAACACGAAACAAAATTTGACACCATTTGACATGCAAGAATAAGTAACTACCTGCCAATCGATTCCAGATGTTTTTGAGTTTAAAAAGTATTTTTTTTAAATAAAATTAAGGCACCCATTCTTAAGCTGTAGCAGGTTGTGTTCCTGCTGCGGTTGTGTGTCGTATAGGCTAATTTTTTTCCTGAAAATACATGCTTGTACCATATGCCCCGCCTACTGGTACAGTTTTTGAAAAGATCATCTGTGACTTAATAACACTTCATGGGAGAATGTACTGGCGTTTATACAGTGTGAACGAAGCTGAGGGGGAATAAAACACAGCACCACAGCACATTAAGGGAGAGAGAGAGGGGATTTGGAGACAATACAGGAGCATGTACATCAAGTATGTGGCAAATTTCACATTTTGAATTACATAAATACATTTTGCATGTTTAGAATTTAATTTCACATATTTAGAATATTTCAGGCATAGGCATATTCCATGAAATGCCAAAATAACACAATGTTCAATGAATCGTGAATATTTGAATTAGAATCCAGGTTACAGATTCCAAATGATGCAACTGAGTCACTACAGCACACCTCCTCACTAATGTTTTAATAAACTGGTGAAACAAAAACGTATCCTACTTTGTGTCAGTCATGGAAAAAGGTGAAAAGTGCCTTGACTATCTGGAGGTAACAAATTTGCTAAACTCTAAAATAATTAATGGTAGATTCTCTACCAAAGAGCAACATGTTCTTTTCGACCATGTCTTTAGTTAGTTTTTGGTGTCTGCTATTCTTCCTAATATGGTCTTAAACTGAGTTTCAGGTCTGCCATTGGGCTACTGATTCAATGGCTTTCTTCTCTTTTTCAGTTCCTTCCTTCTGATTCAATGCCCTTTCTCCCTAACTGTGTTTGTCTCACTCACAATGTACCAGCGGAAGGCCATCTTTGACTGAATTTTAAATCATTCCATAATGGCGGGAATAATTATTTAACAATACGACCTTTGCATACTCACAAACGTGCAGTAGCTAGCTCTGAATGTTTTTTCTTAAAACAAAAGAAAAAAAAACATTTGAAACTGGCCACCATGCATGCAAATGCAAGTGGCTATCTTACAATGCTTTTTTCGTGTAAGTAAAATTATTTAGTGGTAGCAGCCATCTGTGCAAACATGCACGTTTTTTCTTTTTTTTTTAAGAAATAGTTCAAAGAAAGCTGCAGCACTTGCAAACACGTACGTGATGGCCATCTTTGAATTTGTTTTAAAACGTGTGAAAGCAATTGAAAATGGCAGTCGTGCGTGCACAGATGGCAGCCATCTATGAATGTTGTTTCTTAAAACAAACTAACAATCTTTCCAACATGGCCACCATATATACACATACATGTATGCCAGCTACCTGGGTATCATAACCAGGAGTATAGCCTTGCCAATATTTTGTTTCTTAAATTACAGATGTTTTTTACAATTACCCTTATAAAAATGTAATGCAACCATGCCTAAGGGAGGAGAATGGTACATGGAACCACTGTATCCTGGTAACTGTTTCTAATGGATTCTGTCATGTCCTTTTTTTGTTCCCAAAACAAAGACAGCTAAGACACATGTACGCTTGTATTTCTTTGAAAATATTCAAATGAGTGGCTTTATCTTTCAGTGACAAAGACTGCAAGCTAATAATATATTTAGTAATAGTGACTTCCACCAAATGGTTTGGTTATGTGATAATAGATGTGCTAGTCGAGCAGGGACAATGTGGTGACATGGCAATTTAACTAAGTCCTTATATTATCTCGATATTCTGGGTGATATCTGAAAATGATCCATGGATAGCGATGGAACGGTTACATAATAATTATATTTTAAAATAGGAAATACCAGCATAGGAAGACTTTCTTTTTGCCTAGTTTTAAAGTGGCCTGCCTTCAACATATTCGTATTGTTCTTGGCTTGCAAAATAGATCCGCGTTTGTTGTCTGTTCCATATGTTTTCACTCAGAAAATGTTGTAGGGGCATTAATACATTGTTTGGGCATGAAAAGGTAACATGCAGGGACAGTTAAAATCACAGTGGTATCCAGTGAAATAGCTTTTCATGCCGAGGCACCACATGAACTAAAGGCAATAAAACAAAATTATAGTTTTATATCCGAAACAAGGGCAGCCGATTCTGAAAACTACTGTGTGTTTACAAGACAAAAAACCTTCTTTCCGTGATATACATTCTTGAAAAGCACAGCTAAAACATTGACAGGAACTCCACTAAGGGGTGCCTTAAAGTACGTGTAAGGTGACAAATCCACGTCTATAAAACAGAAGGCCTTACCAATGCAAGCTTGTTTGGTTGGAGTCCTTTGGAACCCAGAATGGCATTTGCAATAATAGGAACCAGGTGAATTAACGCAGTCTCCATTGGTGCACGGGTTGGAGGCGCACTCATCAACATCTGTTAGCAGAAAAAAGAAAACGAGATATGTCAATGAAGAATTTTGTAAAGACTGAAAATGAAACAGAGGAACAGCTGCCTTATGTAGCTGCAGGGCAAGATTTTATGGGGCGCACACTAGGATGGAGCTGCGTGCTATAGGTCATACGTCACCATTACATGAAGAGGCCATCAAAAGAAGCAAGTAACAGTGACTAACACACACATGCAAGCACAGACACACATACACAGACACACACACACATGCATCACCACATTCCAAAAATAGTGCCGTTGCCACAACATGCCCCCCCTCATTTTGGCACTCCTGCGCAGGTTTGTAGTACGTTTGGAGACGCCTTCGGTAATGAATCACAATCAGAAATTAGCAGGGAGGTGGAGGGACCACAAAGAAAATGAAATAAAAAAGTCACAAGGACCATAATGCCTCACAGGAATGGAGCATCTGATACACACAAGTTTTGTAGGGGCAAGTGCTTTTGAGTTTAAACAGCACAGACACAGGCTGAGGCTGAAGATTACAAAATGTAATCCCAGAGAGAAGCACCCTCTGATTTAGGGGCTTATAAAATTCAACACCACAAAAGGGTTATTGAAAACGGTGGATGTTGCAAGATAAAACAAGCATAAGCAATACAATAAGTCTTGCATTTGCTTGAGTAAGAGCTATTTTGTTGTAAATTCATAACTGGACTTTTCTTGCCACATAAATTGGTCAATCATGCCTCATACTTTGTTTTTTTCCTGCCACATAATTCCAGTGGCCCTGCATATACCTACAGCACTTTCATTTACCTTCTTCCTCTATCTGCAGCCAACAATGAAAATACAGTGATTTAGCATCCTAATTTAAATGTGCCATGCTAATTCCAAGAGAATACCACTTTCACCACCCCACCATAGAGTTGCTGGCTGGCTAACACGATTGCCGCAAAAAAAGACACAAGACAGCCACGGAGTAGTAACAAGAGAAATGAACTAGAAAGGTCACACAAACATATCAAGAGTGTTCAAACAGCTGTTGAGTAATAAGGATGTTAAGTTGAATCATGGTCATAATTGCAATAGAGATTAATAAAACATATACAATTATCATGGGAACCCAATAAAAAACGTTATCAGAAATACACTTTTGGCATTAGACTGTAATGCTCAGAACAGCCCCTACAGGACACAACAATGAAAATAGCATTTGTAAGAAACATAGTCATGTAACCATGTAGTTAGCCCCTAGAGGGCATAACCACATGAAAAGAAAATGTCAGAAAGTAATGCACTGTAATCACATAGGTAGCCCTTAGAGAGCATAGCGCATTACACATATTATAGGTTAACAGGCCTGCTGCAATGAAATTAAAAACAAGGCCTTTAAAACACAAACTACTCCCAGCTATAAAACAAAAGTTACAACCATGGGAGTGCTTAACAATCACTGAATGCTGGGAGGGGATATTATTTTGGGGTGTGACCCAGATGTGATGTAGACATAAAGAACACATTGTGGTGAACATTTTGAAAGCAGCCCCATTCTCCTAGGACCACCACAGGCTGAGTTATGAGCAACAATGTTTTGTAAAAGTAATGCCCTGCAAAGCATTATGGTGCAAGTTTTCGTGCCTGCAAATATTGTAGTATGTGGACTGTAATGCTCAGAAAAGCCCCTGGAGGACACCATAA
This sequence comes from Pleurodeles waltl, assembly GCF_031143425.1. Lineage (NCBI taxonomy): Eukaryota > Metazoa > Chordata > Amphibia > Caudata > Salamandridae > Pleurodeles > Pleurodeles waltl. The sequence goes on from NC_090436.1 coordinate 712,600,284, forward strand.
TATAAATAGCACTTTTAAGAAACATGGTTATGTAACCATCTAGTTAACCTCTAGAGGGGATAACCACATGAAAGAGAATAGCAGGAAGTAATGTAGTGTAACCTTATATTCAGCTCCCACAAGACATAGTGCATTACACATTTTGAAGGCTGGTAAATCTACTGCAATGATATAGCAGACAAGGCTCTTAAAACAAAAATATTGCCAGCTGCAAAGCAAACATTCCAGCCATTAAAGAACTTAAGAAAACACAATGGTGGGAGGGGTTATTATTTTAGGGGCACCACTAACCTAGTGTGAGGACCCAGAGATGACGCTGACAGAAAGAGCACATCGGTGTGAACATTTTTGTGGTGGTCCCATTGTCCTAGGACCACCACAGGCTGAGTTTTGAGCAAAAATGTTTTATAAAAGTAATAGCTTGCAAAGCATTATGGGGTGAGTTTCCTGAGTGCAGTGAATATTGTAGTATCAGTTCTCCCGCTGTGTCTGGAGAGCCACTTTGAGCATTTCTGTGTTTTTTGTGTAAAGCATTTATCAATTACAAGTGTTTTTGTGAAAGCTATGGAGCGTGAAGGGGAGATACAAAAGAAATGACTCTGATTTGGTAACAGTGTGAACAATGTGACCAGCGCTTCAATACTTCCGATGGAGTTTGCTGTGTTTTGTGCTGTGAGCACCATGGCCGCCGTGGAGCACAAAGGGGAAAGACAAAAGAAAAAAATCGTTTGCTCATGCTGAAGTATTTCCGCAATCGTGCAATAATCCATGTAACAGGGTCAGTCTGCAAGGCGGCCACAAAACCGCCCCAATGTGGGGCCAACGTAAAGTGTTTACCAATGACATCAAGGGATTTTTGAAAGGCAAGCCCACGAATTTGTGAAAGTGATGGGCATGGTTAAAAGCCCACCGACTACTTACAACAGGTCCAAAAGTGCTTGCGCGCTCGACCTAAGAAACAGCATGACATAGCATAACAACATAAAATAACATAAAGTCACATAAAATAGCATAACAAGACACAAAATGATATGGTGTGACACACAAGAGCATGATCACAGAATCAGAGATGTTTGTGTGCTCATTTCCATCACTTTGCCGCACTGTGGCTAGTCACTGCTGAGATGGGATGTAATGTTAAAATGGGCCAGCAGAAAACAAACTACTCCTTGCCAATGACCAAGGCACATTGCTGAAGTTTCCCAAACTTCATCAAATAAACACTGCAGGTCTGACTTGGCATGCCAGTGGCATGCAGTATAAAATCTGTATAATAGACACACAAATGGCATTGTAGTTGGGCAATTAGGAAGTAAGTTAAGTGACATACTATGTCACAATAGTCATTTTTTGGTAATATCTTATTAACAATAATCAATTTAATTAGTAGTTTACAAAGTGAAAAGAGATACTTGAGAAATATATCCGTATCTCACCCACCCCAGTGTGGGACAAAAACTTAATAAATTTGCATTCTCAAGATAGCCCATTTTCTCACATAAATAAGACTTGTGTGAACTCGGTTCAACCATATTAGGTATCTCACAAACTAACAATATATTCAATTATTCCAATACATTAGTTTGACCAACGACCTTGCACCTCGATTCCCTGGTCATGTGGGCAATACGTGTCCTTATTTAATGAACCCGAACTGTAGGTTAAACAAATATTACACGCAGATTTTTCCATTAGATAATCCCGGCTAACCTCCGTTTTTGGAAGGAAATCTCGGTAGCTGTAGCAACTTGTTTCTAATTTATAAGGAGGAAACATAAGTAAGTAACAGCTTGTCTCTTCTTGAACGGATAAATAAAAAAGAAAAACACCTGAGTTTGCTCACCATGCATAGATCAAGTAAAATTGAAATACTGCCCCGGATATTGCGAGAAGTTCAAGAGACACTAGATGTAATTGCATGCAAGTTAATTAGCCACTTCTGACCAATTAGATAGACTAAGGGTTTCCAAGAGAGAAATCAATAAACGTCTAAGTAGGTGCTGTGTAGTGGCACCAAGGGAGTATGGAATCGGTTTAAATGAACACAGAAATATTCAATTCTTGTAAATAATACAAATAATTTAGCATTTTGTGTCATGTACTAGTGGCGAACCCCTCTCTCATGCCAATTTATTTGATGATACTCAAGTAAATAAAAAGTGAAGGCTTGTTATGACTGGAGTGGTAAATCACATATTTGGAAAAGCCAGTAAATCAGGCTCATGACTGGAGCAATAGTGCAAAGCTTGCTTTGCACTTTGCACCATTATTTAACGCCTGGGTCACACCAGGCGTTAAGGGACCTGTGGACCCATTTCCATGGTTAAACACCATGGAATAGGTCCACAGGTGCCCTCCTGAAGCCCCAGGGACACCCCCACCCCCACCAGAGGGACGCCAGTAAATATTATTATTATTTTTTTTTTTGCCATTGGTGGCCCTAACTTGGGGCCCTCTTCATGGCAAAGGGTGCAATGGCCATGCCCAGGGGACACTCGTCCTCTGTGCTGGCCATTGGGGTGGTGGGTATTACTCCTGTCTTTCCTAAGATAGGAGTCAATTTTTTGGAGGTTGTGTGCCAGGAAATGGCGCTAGTCTGGTAAGAAGCATTTTTTGCCTCTAACCAGGCTAGTGTCATTTTTTTACACACAACCCCCTCCTTCCCTACCGCCACCGCCACCCCCCACCCGGCTAGTGTCTTTTTTTTAAGACACTAGCCCAAGTTTAGTGTTGGCTTGCGCCATTCCTTTAATATGGCGCCCGGCTGACGCTATACTTTTGCTGCAAAACTACATTTGCGCAGTTTTGTGGCAAAAAGTACAAACCTGGGCCAAAGTATCTAAACACAGCAATCAGTGAAGAGGCAGATCTAATTATAAGCCTAACTATTGGCTTGATCACTGCTTTTAAGGGCTGGTGTAGAGACAACTTTAGCCACCCTCGTGCTTCCCAAAGAATGCCCTAATAAAATACATACACATAGATACATTAAGTTGATTTGGATCATCCTTTATCATCTACTCATCAGTGAACATCATCCACATTTTGCTCAAACCCCCACCCTCTCACCCACAGCATATAGCACGGAGCAATGGTTTACCCAGCTCATGCACTGGCTGTCTCGCATGATCAATTACACCATTTTGCCTGATCACAAGGGCACGGTGTCTGACAAGAAGTGCACTTCAGTGTCAGGCCTGGTGTGCTGGGCTACTTCTTTATTTTTGTGTTTTTTATGTTTGCCTTTTTGCATATTAATGCCAACAAACGCAATCCTCAATGAATGAATTGCTTAATTATAAAGCACAACAGTTACCATACTATTGTGTCCTGGCAAGATGAATCACGCTACAGAGAAATGTTAAGGTGACAGTCATTGTGTAAATCTGCATATCTGAATAGCTTTCTGAAAGACATAAGGACTGTAGTTAATGTTAGGGAGTGCAAGTGCGCATTTCAGGCTTTGGCCTTACTGAACATGAAACATATGCCTACCATACGGACTCTGTATCGAAAGAAGACTGGCAGAGGATGGGTATAGGACCAGAGCAGTAGAATGCTGTGAGGAAATGTTTTGAACGCACCTAGTTCCTTGATCATGCAAGTTCTTGTGGCAATGCAAAGAGCTAAAAAAATATACATTTTCATGAATGTTAAGCAAATGCAAATTGACTAGATGTTGGGAGATTTAAAAATAGATTTTTGGGTTTAATGGGAGATGCGCAGCTGCATTTTGAATTCTTTGAAGGCGAGTCATTTGTTTTATTTAAACCGAGTAAAACCAAATTGCAATAGTCCAGTCTAACCATAAAGGTACATTGAATGACCATTTTCCTCTGGTCAAAAGTTGTACAAGGTAGAATTTTACAGATACTTTTTGGTTGAAAGTATCAAAAAGAGGTTACTGTGGAAGTGTGATCCTGGAATGAGAGGGTAGTGTTCAAGGTTACACCACAGGCTTTTGACTACTGAAACAGGAGTTGATCAAAGAGCTTATTACTCTTGCCACCAATCTGAAGGCCAGATGGCAGGCCCACTAAAAACTAGAGTTTCTGCCTTGGATGCAATCAGCCTTAGCAAGATGTTATTAATCCATGGAGAGATCTGAAGCATGCAACTTAATGCAGAGCTTGGTGGCTCACCATGCATATTATTCTGCAACTGTGACTAAAATGGTAGAGCTTGTGATCAGTTAGCTAGAATGGAAGTGAACAATTTAAGAGCAAATCCTCTCATCACAGACTGGCTGAGGCAGAGAAGAAAGATTTAATAGGAAACCATATCAAACGCCACTGATAAGTCTAAGAGGATTAAGATGGATGAGTTGCCTGCATCTTGAGATGTATGTAGTTCATCAATTGCTGGCAAGAACATGGATTTTTTTCTATTTTAAATCCAGGGGTCGGGGGGGGGGGGTTGAAGGTGATATTTGTAGTTTTTTACAGTGATTGATAAGTGTACTGCTTCTGCAATCTAGGGGCCTCATTACGAGGCTGGCGGTCTTAAGACCGCCAGTCTCACGATGGCGGTTGGACCTCCGCAGACAGGGCATTCCGACTGCCCCATTATGACCATGGCGGAGCCGCCACAGCCATACTGCCACCACCGCCAAGCTGCAGTCAGCCTGCAGCCTGGCAGTCCCGGAGGTGTGATCCAAGCAGCGCTGCCCTGAGGATTACAAGTCCCCATCCACCAGTCTTTCCATGGTGGTAAATGCCGCCATGAAAAGGGTGTCAGAATGGGGTTCTCAGGGGGCCCCTGGGGGCCCATGCACTTGGCATAGGCAATGGAGGAGTCCTCATGCACAGCCCCAATGCGCATTTCACTGCCCAAATTACGGGCAGTGAAATGCGCAACGGGTTCTACTGCACCCGACGCACCACAACATTGCCGCCGGTTCAATTACGAGGCAGCAGCAATGTTGTGGTGAGTGTCCGCTGGGCCAGTGGGCAAAAACTCCTAATATGGTGGGCAAAAGACCTCCATTACTGGCTGTCTTTTGCCTACAGCGGCTTTGGCGGTCCTATGAAAGGACCGCCGAAGTCGTAAGTAGGGCCCAGGTGTTAAAGAGTGTTACATTCTCATCTACGCCATTTTTTAGTAAGGGACAAGTAGATGTAAGTCACAGGATAGAATATCATTACAACATTATTGAGGGACAAACTATTGGAAGGTAAGTTTCTATGCATTTTGTATATCTAACAAACCTTGGTGATACCTTGGTGATATGTATCTACAAGGTACACTGATGTTGGGTAAAAATAGTAAATCCCTACATCTTTCTGTGCATTTACCTTTCAATATTTTATCTCTCAATATTGTTAGAACAATATTCTGTTCCATTGATGCTCAGGATTCGATACGCCCAGCCACAATCAAACCAAGGATATTTATTGGAAGTAGCCCTGGTTGATTTGGGTAAAGAGGGTGAGCAAGGGTCAGGAAAAGAGAACAGTCCAGTTGAATGATATGGCCAGAATATGAGAAGAATCCTTCAAGGTACATTATATCTAGGGGGAGCAAAACTTGGATCAAGGCCACCAGGCCAGACCTACTGGCTTTGTCAACGTTTGTCACTTACTGTAAGTATTGGGGTGCAACTGATGTACAATTTCTTCAGTACAGTTTTATCAGTGCCTAAATTCCTGCAGTCAACATTTATACCACTGAAGGATGAATAAAATTAGAAGACTCAGAGAAGCCTTGCACAAGTTTAAGTGCCAATGTCTAATTTCCTGCAGGCAACATTTATACCACTGAAGGATGAATAACATTAGCAGAATCAGAGAAGCATTGCATGAGTTTCAGTGCAAAGGTCTGCTCTCTCTTCTTTATTTTTCCTCCCTTCAGTAGAAATCTGGAAATACAGACAATGGGGAAGGGTTGCTTTAAACGAGGCTTCTCCAATGAGTAGCTTGTGAGCTACTAATAGCTCTCCACTTACCTGGAAGTAGCTCTCATGAGTGGAGCTCAGTCTACTAACTTAGAAGTTAATATATGTATAACAACAATGAGAGAGTGCATTCAAGACAAAAATTTGTTTATTTTCAGAACTGATAATCTGATATTTAGAAAATTGCTGAATAAATAGTTGAATTTCCAAAATGTATTTAAAGCGGATATTTGAGTGATAAATCATGTGGTATTGGGAAGACCTTTAACAAATATTGTCACCCTGGTACCAGAGCTGTTGCAGCTATGGCTATTATGTATTACCTATGTAAAGTCATTCCATAATGACAAAGGGGGTCATTACAACCCTGGCGGATGGCTGAGAACCGGCGGTAAGACCGCCAACAGACTGGCGGTCTTACCTTGGTGTATTATGGCCATGGCGGTTACCGCCATGGTCAACCGACGGTTCTCCATCCCGCCCGCCAGGGTGGAGACGACCACCGGGCTGGAGACCTGGGTCTCCAGCCCGGCGGCCGTCAGTATACCACCAGCAGTATTTGGACCCGGCTTACCGCCGTGGATTTCCAGCGGTTTGAACCGCCATGAAATCCATGGCGGTAAGCACTATCAGTGCCAGGGAAGGAATTCCCTGGCACTGATAGGGGTCTCCCCCACCCCCCACCCCGACTCCCTCCCCTACACCCCCCACCACCCCTGCCACCCCCCAAAGGTGGCAAGGCCCTCCTCCCCACCCCGACCCCCAACATAACATTACTCACACACACCCGACACGCATGCAGGCACCACCTACACACTTACACGCACACACCCCGACATATATGCCTACATCCACACACACAGTCAGACACGCACACCCACATTCAAACATACACGCACACATCCATACAGACATACCCACAGACATACACGCACACATTCCCATACACACAACACCCCCGCAAGCATACACGCACTCACACACCCCCTCTACATACACACACGCACACCCCCATGCACGCACACAAAACAGAACACCCTCCCACCCCCCTCCCCTAACGGACGATCGACTTAGCTGGTCTGTCGATCCTCCGGGAGGGGGCGGGAGCCATGGGGGCAGCTCCGCCGACACCACACCGCCAACAGAACACCGCCACGGCGAATCACAGGACGTGATTCGCTGGGCGGTGTTCTGTTGGCGTGGCAGTGGAGGTGGAGCAACCTCCCCTTCCCCGCCTCCCGCAAGTATGGCTGTTGATGGCTCTCCATCGGAATAAAGACGGAGAGCAGCCAACAGTCATAATACGCAGAGCGGCAAACCGCCTGCAGAGGCGGTCTTCCGCACGGCGGTCCCTCGGCGGTCTTGCAAAAAGACTGCCGAGGTCGTAATGACCCCCAAAGTCTTTTTTTACATTCCTTCTGGCAAACATGCCTGTTGCACAGAGGTGATTGCTGGGAGTAACCTTGTATATGATGGCCACTAATGTAATCTTGTCGAATGTGGGCAATAGTACAACACTAATAATAATAGGTGCTCTGGATGAGTTTCATTGAACATAAGTAGGTCTCATTACAGGAAAGGTTGGAGACCCCTGTTTTAAACTGTACAGATAATCCTGAAGGATGCAAACAAACTCATGAATTACATTTAAATCTATGTCTTTCACTTTTTTGCCCTTAAGTAGCCTACTTTGTGATCACTACCAGATTACTGATTCCTTGAAAGTTGACTTCCATAAAAAAAACGCACACAAAGATTGCTCATACCAATACCACATTTTACAGGCCACACTGTAAGCTTGCTAGCAAATCCCTCCAACAACTGCTGCTGTGGCTGCAACAGGTACTATGAGTGGGGGTCAGAGCCCATTACTGGGAGTTTCATGGTCCAACCTTAGCTCCGATAAGCACTCTATGGCATTTCCCAATGGCCACTTTAAAGTACCAGTACTGTAACCTTTGCCTGCATTGCAAGCAAGTATTACCTTGTCCCTCACTCCTCTGCTGCTTCCTGGATGTTGGCATCCCTATTGCGTTGTGTGCGCTGAAAGCAAGAACTGGATGCCCTCATCCAAAAGAGAGGCCAAGGGTCAGAAAAAATACTGCAGTCATGTCTCCTGTCTGAGAAAGCGAACTCCAGGCTGGCTCTGTTCCTCTTATGAAGTTAATGAGCTGAGAACCTCAGGTTAGGGTAATGTGGCTGCACATCAATGGATAGGCCCATTGCCAATTTCTATAGCTAACAAAGATCAGGGCAAAATTATGCACCCCTGCATTTCTTTGGTCATGTCAGGAAGCTCTCAGGGAGTATGCTAGGGGGTTGGCATCCATGTCATGATAGGATATACACACTCTGCCAAACAAACTCTCTGGCAGCTCAGGGACAGCTTGAAGTCACTCAGTGTTCTCATGGACATTCTTGGGGGAGGAAAATGGAGAGGGAGGGGCCCTGTGGCCATGTTAGAATGGTCCCAAGTGGCTACAGGAAGAGGCTGCATTCAGCCTCATTGGGAAGCTCTCTGACTGTTTCACTGTTAGAGTGTAGATCTCAGTGTTTACATGGTTACTGAGGAACTTTGAACTGCATGGAGAATCACCTCATGAAAGGTCAGTGCACTATCACAGTCACATGGCAGCCATCTTGGATGAATCGATCTTATTTTTAAACCAATCAGGTTAGCAATGATAAGAGGTATAGTATGTTTCCTGGTTACCTCCATATTTAACTCATCACAATAAAGTATCATGAGCCATACCACCTGCATAATCAACACCACTGCAAGTGTGTGCTTGAGGAACAGATGAGGCATCACTCTGTAACAGCTTCTCTCACACAGCCAGTTCTAGGGAGCTGACAAAAAGCACAAAAGTTATGCTGCAGCAACAAAGATGGACTATTTTATGGCCTAATTATTAATGTCAACCATAACGGCCCACAGATATCTGAAGGGGACTGATCCATAAGCTGTCTCTGTATGTTGTTGTTATTCTATTGTCATTGGATTTGGCATGAGCTCTGGTCATCAGTTAAAGCTGTCGGCTGCCATATCAAAATAGATCAGGTATCATTGCAAGAGAGAAATATGCACTTCCTATGAAACAAATGACAGATTCCTTAAATCAATTGTTAAACATTATCCAGGGCAAAGTACCATTTTATCCAAAAAAGATAAGACTAATGTTCCTAATGCTAAGATAAATGGGTAACAACATATTGGGGGTGATTCTGACCCCGGCGGTACAAGACCGCCGGGGCCAGGGTCGGCGGGAGCACCGCCGACAGGCCGGCGGTGCCCTGCAGGGCATTCTGACCGCGGCGGTTCAGCCGCGGTCAGAAGAGGCAACCCAGTGGTCTCCCGCCGGTTTACCGCTGCCCTTAGAATCCCCCATGGCGGCGCAGCTTGCTGCGCCGCCATGGGGGATTCTGACACCCCCTACCGCCATCCTGTTCCTGGCAGTTCGCCCGCCATGAACAGGATGGCGGTAGGGGGTGCCGCGGGGCATGGGCACGGCAGGGGCCCCCGTAAGAGGGCCCGCAAAGTATTTCAGTGTCTGCTAAGCAGACACTGAAATACGCGACGGGTGCAAACTGCACCCGTCGCACCCCTGCAACTACGCCGGCTCAATTCTGAGCCGGCGTCCTCGTTGCAGGGGCATTTCCTCTGGGCCGGCGGGCGCTCTTTTGGAGAGAGCCCGCCGGCCCAGAGGAAATGTCTAAATGGCCGCCGCGGTCTTTTGACCGCGGTGCGGTCATTCAGTGGCGGTACCTTGGCGGACGGCCTCCGCCGTCCGCCAGGGTCAAAATCAGGCCCACAATCTATTGCTGCTACTTTCGTTTCCAAGTAAACTCCAGCGTGATCAAAAGACTGGTAATGTACTGAATAAACCAAGCCAGAATTACAGACATTTATCTAATCCAATTAAGTGGTTATTTTGTAATAAAAAAGAAGGAACGTCTTCTAGTTATTACTGTCATTGGCGCGCATTTTTGTGGACACAAACACAGGCTGCAGGAGGGGCGGGACCTTTGGCCCCTTTTAAACTTGACTTGCGCACCCGTTTAGCGGGACGCGCGTTTTTGTGGACCCCAACACCGGCTGCAGGGGGCAGGACCTTTGGCCCCTTTTAAAATTGACTTGCACGCCCGCTTTGCGGGGCGCGCGTTTTTGTGGACACCAACACCGGCTGCAGGAGGGGCGGGACCTTTGGCCCCTTTTAAACTTGACTCACGAGCCCGCTTCGCGGGACGCACCCGGGCAAAGTCCGGGCCAAGGGCGGGCCCGTCCTGCGCCCGTCATTGATCATTAGAGGCCGGGCTGGGCCACCCCCCCTTTCATCTTGCCTGGGATGGTGTTTTTCTCCTTTTTGGTGACTACTTATTGTATTAGTCCCTGGAGACTTTTTTGCTTCAAGCCCTTGTCTCAAACTGTGTATCCTGCTACTGCTGCCCTCGGTGAGGAGCTATTGTTTGCTAAATGGGGCGGAAAAAGGGCCAACTAACTGGAGCTACGAGTGGTGGAGGTGGCAGGCAGGGCAATGTAAATACTACCATGGACTCCTTTCTTGCAAGAGCGGTTGGGGTCGTGACCAAGGAAATTGACTTGGCGGAGAGGAGGCTATCTATGGAGATGGAGGATTGGGGTCATGTCTCATTAGCCAGTGATCCCTCAGTGGCTTTGGAGGAGGAGGAGGCAGTGGTGGTCCACCATGGAGGAGAGCTGTGTGCTGTATCAGAGCATGACCATGCAGAGAAATTAGGGGACTCTGGCGACCCAGGGCCTTCAAGAAGAAGCAAAAGGCTTTTGCTGTCTTCTCCTGTGGCCTTTTCTATGGATAAGTGCAGACCCCCACCAAGGAAGAAAAAGACACTGAAGAAATCTGTCCCAAAAACGAAAGCTTCTCTTGTAGATAGTTCCAAGGAGCTATATGGTGGTATAAAATCCAGTGAGCTAATGGGCTGTGATGCAACCATTCTTTTGTTAAAGCTGAAGGAGATGATTGAGGGTATTTTGACACCTGTGATGGCAAAATTATCGGTGATAGAAAAAGCAGTTACTCGGCTAGGTGAACTAAGGAGCCAAGAGAGCCATCTTATGGGGGGGTGTAAGGCCCTGTGTTGTGTATCTCGTCCTAGTATGGATGAGAATCTACAGGAGGAAAATGCTGGGCCCCTGGGAAGTTTACCTCAGCATCTAGATAACTTGTCGAGTTCTGGGGGACAAGGTGCCTGCATTCAATCTGTGTTGGCCCCAACTACAGCCCCACCAATGGGCAGCGGGGCCCTGAATGGTCTTAGCCTCGGAAGACAGCCTGACCGTTGTTCTGCGGTGGTTAGGGGGTCCTGCCCACAGCCAGCTGGGAAGTCCAATCAGAATCCGTTGAGTAAAAATTCTTCATTGGCCCGTTTGGATCTCCTCCGGCATGTGCCCCATATGTGGTAGTACTGACAAATGTTCCTGCTCTGGCCCGTGGGGCAACAGAATCTATGGCTCAACTAAAAAATAAAACTGGCCATTGGCTGAGCAAAAGCTGCATTTTTTTATGTAAGGATCTTGATGATGTCTTGTTTGTTCGAAGAATTGATTGGATTGGGCCAAGGGAAAAAGAAGGGGTCAGGGATTGTGTTATTATAAATGTCAGATACCCGGGCCTGGCTCAACGGCTTCTCTCCTCATATAGTCAGGCCTTTTTAAGGGCAGATTCAATTGGTATGGCCCCCCTGGGATATTTTTACAATCAAATGCGACTGGGTGCAGATCCCTCTCCTGACCCTGGTAGGATCCCTGCCTTAGGCCAGAATGCCCCGTGGAAAAATTGCAGGAGAATGGATTACAATATAAACTCGGGCTTGGCAGGGGTGGATTGACAATGCACCAAGACTGTGATTGCGCTGGAGGGCTCGAAGTGCAACCTTATTTCTTGGAATATTGTGGGGTATGATGCCAAGATATCTGATCAGGATTGGGTTAGGCGTGTGGCTGAACATGATATTATTATGCTGCAGGAAACATAGGGCCTGATTCTAACTTTGGAGGACGGTGTTAAACCGTCCCAAAAGTGGCGGATATACCACCTACTGTATTACGAGTTCCATAGGATATAATGGACTCGTAATACGGTAGGTGGTATATCCGCCACTTTTGGGACGGTTTAACACCGTCCTCCAAAGTTAGAATCAGGCCCATAGTCTGAGGGTCTGGCTGCTTGGGATGGATATGATAGATTTGCCATCCCAGCAGCTCTGTCCCCCGGAGGTCGCTCGAAAGAGGGCCTGGTTACCTTAATACGTTTCTCCAAGATAGTGGCTGCCTTCCAAATTAATTGTAACCACCATGGTATATTGCCTGTTTGGGTAATTTTTTCTAATAATTTTAATGTTCTGTTGGTTAATTTTTATAATGCTGTATGGGACGGGGGGTCAAATTGGGATCCTTTTCTCCATTCTCCAGGTGCTGAAATATAGAATGGAGGAGGTGGGGTTGGAATTCCGTGCCATTGTATCGGGAGATTTTAATGCTAAGCTAGGCAGCCTCAGTACAATGGTAAATCCCTTCGACTACGACTGTGGGGACTACTTGGTGGATGACATTCAGGATATGAGAGGTAGGGCTTTGACCAAGGAACTTAGGAAGTTGGGCCTTTTGAACTTCCGGGATAATGAAGCAGTAGATTTTCACCAGCTCCCAGCATTTGTGGGTAGAGGGTTTGGCACTACAGTTGACTATATTTTTGTGTCCCCGTCACTGAAATATCTGATTACTGGTGGAGAGGTGCTTGGTGAATGTATGAGTGATCATAACCCCCTCACAGTGTGCTTTAAACTTCCAGGGGCTCTAAGTAAATTAGGACAGGGTGGTCCTGTAACCTTGAAGATAAGAGATCAGGGTAGGCGACTTTGCTGGAAACCATTAGATGCCCAACAAGTTATTGAGAGGGTGGTGGGGGGAAACTTACCCTTGTTCATGGACATACTTTTGAGAGAGACTCCGAGCCCAAACGAAGTGATGGATGCAATAGCTGAAGTAAACATAGAAGTTAGAGACTGTTTATTCTTGCTAGAAAGTCGTTCTAACAAGCGTAGAGGTGGCTGGTTTGATAAGGTTTGTTACGATGCCAGGGTAAACATGAAAACGGCCATCAAAGGAAATCCCAGAGATAGGACCGCAGTGAAAGCAGCAAGAATTGAGTACAAAAGGGCCCTGAGGGAAAGTAAGGATAGATTTAAAGCAAAGGCCTGGGCAGATTTGGAGCGCGCCTCAGTCCTGAAGGATCCTGGCTTGTTCTGGAAGGTGGTAAACAGAGGTTCCTTTGCCACAGAGACATCCGAGGGTTTGGGATGCAATATTGCCCCGGAGGTTTGGGTAAATTATTTCTGTAGAATGTTTGAGGGAACCCGTTTAAGAAATAATTGGGAAAAAGAGTGTGTGGTGTTTCCCAACTTAGCGATCAGGTTTTTGCTCCAGGAAGTTATTGATGCACTCCAGGGTAGTGCTAGTAATAAAGCCCCGGGCCCGGATTCCATTCCTATGGATTTGTATAAATCTTGCTGTCAGCTATGGGCACCTGTTCTTTTAAATGTTCTTAACGCGGCAGTTACTGTGGGAATTCCTGCCTCTTGGAGGAGGGCCTGTATCATTCCAGTTTTTAAAAAGGGGGATTGGAACGACCCGAAGTCTTATCGCCCTATTTCCCTACTTGACTCTTCTGGGAAGATTTTGGGTCGGATCATCTTAAGGCGTATTAAGGCTTGGATGGCAGAAAAGGATATTTTGAGCCAGGATCAGTTTGGCTTTAGGGAAGGTCTTGGCACTTGCGAGCAGTGCCTCAATCTTCTGATGATGATGGGGAAATATACGCAAGCTAGGAAGGGCACCCTCTATCTTGCCTTTATGGACCTTAGTTGTGCCAAAGGGTGGGGTCAAATGGGGAATGTTCAGAGACTTTTAGGCTCACCAAAGGTGTTCGTCAGGGGTGTGTGTTGGCCCCTACTCTGTTCCTCTTGTATACTAATGGATTGTCTCATTTCTTGGTGGAGCACTGTAGGGATGTCCCAAAGGTGAATGGCACTAGTGTCCCGGTGTTGATATATGCGGATGATGCGCTCCTTATGGCCCGCACCATGAACAGTCTTCGAAAAGCTGTTAGAGCCTATGCATCTTATATGTCAGACTTGGGCCTAGAGATAAATTATAAGAAATCTCATTTTATGGTATCTGGTAAATCTTTGAGCAGGGTTGGGGAGCTAAAGGTTGATGATCAAACTATTAGCAGGGTCAATTAATTCCCATATTTAGGGGTAATCTTTGACGATAAAGGCTCATGGAAACCTTCTATTGCTAGAAGGAGTATGCTCTTCCATGCCTCAGTTGGTGCTACTTTTGATTTTGCTGTAAGAGTAGGAAGCAAACCCATAAAGCTTCTGCTTGAAATCTATAGGCGAAAATGTCTCCCTGTCCTGATGTAAGGTGCAGCACTCTGGGGGTATATGGACACCCGAGTGCCCATTATTGAAGAAAATCGTTTTTGTGGAAGACTATTGGGCGTTGGCCAAAATACCTCTGGTTTCTGCCTGCGTATAGAATTAGATCTTGAGTGTGTGCAAGATACTATTCAGCTGGCTCCCCTTTTGTTATGGATTTCGATTTGGAGAAATGATTTTGCTATTTTTAATAGAGAGATGTTAAGGGATTGTTTGGCCTGCAATGATGTAAAATGCATTCTCTGGCTAATGTACATAAGAAAAGTAGCACAGGAGTTGGGGCGGCCGGATTTGTTTTACTCTCCCGAGGGTCTGACTAGCCAGGATAAGAATCGGGTGAAGGAGAATTTCTTAAGAATGTGGAGGGTTGAAAGAGAGGGAAAGGAACTAGGGAAACAATCGGTTAGAGATTTTGTTATGTTAAAGATGGGGGTGGGTCCTGAGCCCTACCTCCTAGTAATAAATGACCTGAGGGAAAGGACTCTTATTACTCGATTTCGTTTGGGGGTCATTAGGAATAATCTCTGCTTCCCGCTAGGTCAGTATGGTGTAAAATCTATCAGACCGTGTCCCTGTGATGGGGTGTCCCTGCAGACATTGTCCCATTTTACATTATTCTGTGTTTTTTACGCACCTTTTAGAAGACGTTTTTTATTACCCCTGCTGAGGCCAAAGGGATTTGTGCAATTTCGCCCTGCTTTTATGTGGCTGCATTAGGCCTCAGATGCATTGGTATGGAGGGGTTTGGGATTGTTTTTGAGGGGAGCCATTACCTGGCGTAATAACCTAGAGTTTTTTTTAAGGGACATTCTAGATTATTATTCTTGAAAATGATGTTTGATCTGTTTTTAAATTATGATTATGCTGATTTTACTGTTTTATTGATATTATGGTTATTTATTGTTGTTTATGTAACTTAAGGGTTGAATTATTTCATACCGAATAAAAGCTTCTTCTTCTACTGTCATTGGCAGTATTAAAACACATAAGTAATCCAAATAATATCTCTAGAGAATGTGTGTGTTTATGAAGGAAAGCAATCTAAAAACATAACTTTTGCTACTAACTACTGGAGTTAAATTGTCCTGGAATGAGTACATGTTAGCCTAGAGATTGATGTTCCAAAATATCCTCACATTTTATATTAAATGTATGATGCTGGTAAGAAGCCAAATTGTTGATGGCCTAAAAACTCAAAGCATGTGCAATGGAATGTAAAGAATACTTGTGAGACAAGCATAGTTAGCTGGTTCTTGGAGAGAGATTAAGCCTTCTCTAACTGCTCCTTTTTTTTCTATGTAAAGTTAGCAGAGAAAAAACATAGTTCTTTTGATGAGAGCTTCTAAATTTAGATGATACTTCAGATGATGAGGAATAGCTCACTCAATGGAATTGGCTATCAGAGACCCTTCATAGAGGTTCATTACATATATGCACAATTTTGTATTCAATAAAATAAAGGTAGCTCCAATCATTTATGTAGACATGATAAAGTATGGTGTCCCAGATAATATAAATGGAGTATTTATGGTTTATATAGCATTTACAATTTTGTTCTAGAATAATGCTTTGAACCAATTTTAATTAAATGATTTGAAATGAACACTTGTGGAAAATAATATTTTTAGTTTTCTAGAGGCATTGTGCTTGTCAAAGTTTGACTTGCCTCGATAAACTAGTCATTATTTTAAAAATCATAATTTTTTAGGCATTTTATAAACAACACAGATTTACATTTTTATAGAATTAACATCATACACATCCCATCGTAATTCATGCAGCTCTCATTTTTTCTATAGTGAAATACCATAAGATGCTTTACTAACCTATTTTCAACCAGTCAATGACATTAGTCCACTAGTTATATTTAAGTACATATCTGTTAAGAATAATGTATCTATGTCATGGTATCTCCTCTAAATTGCATTCAATTTTCCTAGTTCTTATGTTCTTAGTGCACTTTTGAGAACATCCACACACTTTTTAAATCTTTTAAATCTGTTTTTCTTGTGTACAACAAGTGTCTTAGCTGACTTTTGATGTATTCATATTAGGGAGTCTGGCTGTCTCTACTCTTGGGTATTATCTCTTTTTCCAGTATACAGTCCCAGTCACCCTTATCGGCAACCACATTCAATGAGGTAATTTTTTGAGTCAAATCAAAATAGCGGGCCAGCCCAGCGTGTACTGTATCTTTTATGGAATTCCAGAAAAGAGAAATAGTTCTACATGTCAATATCATGTACATAAAATATCCCTTTAATGTCTTACAACTCACACTTCTTAAACCAGGGCTTCTACTCATACGCCAGAGGCATTGGGGTGCGAAGTACTGAGGATGCAAGTATCAGAGAAAGTAGATGTTGGGAAGCAGATTTCACTGATTCCTATGGGACCACCATTGCAAGGGTCTAGTTTATATCGTTGATAGTCTGAGATCTTTTCCTATTTTTCTTTTTATGTTTGAAATGTATTAGAGGTTTTAATATTTAGAGATTTATATATTATTGAAGTTTGACCACACTGGGGCAACAGGAATATAGTTATTTTGGCTTCCAGTGGGCTGTTCTCTGGAATATCAATTTCAGGTGCTAAGTATAGCATACCTGTGTGACACAACTGCAAGTATTTCAATAATTGTGAAGTTTCTAGACTTAAGGATTTCATACTGTTAGAAATTATTAAGTTTCCCAGGATTTATAAGGGTTGGTAGTCAAGCTGCCTGAAGCCCTTCAGACTGTTTACTTGCAGAGTCACATTTTTTACCCTAATTTACCATGCATGCGAACGACAAAAGGCCTGAAAAGTGGAACACTTTGAAAAGATCTAAATATTTGCTGGTATTGAGAGCACTTTGTTAATATATTTAGTCCTATTGGTAAATGTGAACCTGCTTTGAACACTGGACTTAGTGGCAGAGAAGTTGACACTCAGAAGCATTTGGCAACTTTGGGCTTGATTTAGCGTTTGATGGATGGATATCACAAACATGATGAATATCTCATCTGTCTCATTACAAGTGCAGTAGGATATAATGCACTTCTAACAAGGCAAACAGGATATCCGTTATTCTAATCATATTCATATAGCCCTTACTACCCCTAACAAGGCATTGAATCCCTTTTGGTGAGCAGCACACTACTCCAGAATCCAAAGTGGTTAGTGGTGTATTAATAGGGTGGAATATAAATTGTTATTAGGAGTGGTGGATATGTGCGCCTGTGAGTTGGATGAACAGAGTAAAGGGGTGAAGCTTTTCGAAAGAGTTTTTTGGGAGTCTATAGTAGTATGAGAGGTGTGGGTTGAGTCAGATAGTGGTGCTGGGGGATAGCTGAAAAGAGGCCTAGGATGAGGCATGCTCAGAGATGTTAACATAGTACAAATATGCATAATAGTTAACCCCTTCAATGCCGGCGTCGGCCACTGGCCGACGCCTGCACTACCTCCCTGGTACGGGTCACGACCAGTGGCCGACACCAGGGAGGGGGTTAATAAATCCTCGGGTGCGTTGCTCCCGAGGATTTATTATTATTCTTTTTTACCCCAGGGAGACACGGAAGCTCTTCCGTGTCTCCCCCCGCCCCCCAACGCCCCTTTGTGACGTCAGCGCACCGCGAGGCGCGCCGACGTAACAAAGTTGATTTCCCCATCGGAGCAGGAAGCAGCCTTGCGGCCGCTTCCTGCTCCAATGGGGAAAATGGCCTTCCCCACGTTCGGGAAGGCCTAGTAAGAAAGGGGAGAGTCTCCCCTTTCTTACGAGGCCTTCTGAAACTGTTTGCTGGCCCCCGATCGCAGCTGTGCTGCGATCGGGGGCCAGGAAACACCACTAGACGCCAGGGATTTCACTTGGGGGCATTATTTTTTTTTTTTAAAGGTAGGTGCCCCCTGGGGGGGGAGCAATCGCGCCCCCCCAGGGCAAAATTTTTATTTTTTCAGAAAATAAATAAATAAATGGACAGGGGGTCGCCCATGGGCAGGGCGACCCCCTGTGGGGGCATTTTTTTTTTTGTTGTGGCAAGAAAAAAAGAAATGTATACATATATATATTTATATATATATATATATATATATATATATATATATATATATATATATGTAGATATATCTATGTAGATGGATATATCTATAGATAGATCTATAGATATATATACATAGATCTATCTATAAATATATCTATGTAGATAGATATATATATATATATATATATATATATATATATATATATATATATATATATATATATATATGTATATATATATATCTATCACTTTTGTCAATATGTGTGTGGTTTCCCTGAGGGCTGCGATCGGCCCCCAGGAAAACCAGACCCACATATAAAAGTGATATATATATATATATATATAGATTTGCCACCAGTTGTCTTGCAGTTGCAGCGGGCGTCTTCAAAGCAATGCACATACTTCAACTGATGCATTTCACCTGTAGCTTTTAGGCAGCAATAAAAAAGTCAAGTAAGTATTGTGATTATGTTTCTGCTACGAAAGGATCAGTCTTTTGTCTAGTGGCAGTTTTAGTGCCATAAAGAAGCGCAGAAGGTTTATATGCCTACTGCAAAGAGCAAATCTGTATTTTATGTCAATAGCTGAGTACATTAGTAGAGTCAGCCATTACCTGCGCTATAATATAAATGAAATGTATGTTCGGGCGGCTATGGAGAGATGAAGGGCACTTTTGCTGGGTGGTAATGAGGGAATCCGAGGAGGAGGGAGTGGGAGCACCAATAATGATTGTTGGACTGGGCGCAGGAGGTGCTAAAGACTGTGACGAATGGTATGTGACAAGGTGTTTTTTTAGTGTCTTGAAAGAACGTGCTGATTGAGGGAAGAAGCGCAGGTAAGGTGGCCTCTACTGTTGCACGTATCTCACACACACCATCGATTTTGTGACTGTCTGCGTAGGCTAGTGTTTTAGAGCAAGAGTTTAGCCAATAGCAGAGATGGCATCTTGATGTATGACTGCTGCCGGCACTCGGGTTATAGAGGACAGCTCTGACATAGGATCAGAGACTGAGACATCAGATACTGAGACAGCATCTGAGGGATAGGACAATGGTGCAGACTCTGGGAGTGATTTTTCAGTCGGAGGAGTCCCATTCGATAACTCCTCTTCCAGTACATTATGAGGGAGGTGATGAGGACAGTTCTGCTGTCCCTTCGCAAGCAGTCTGTGCAACTGGGTAATAGTGGGTTAGCCCAACCCAGAGAGCAGGTGAATGCGGCGGCAAGCAGAGAGAGAGAGAGTGCTCTCTTGGGAGCTCCCCAATTTAGTTCAGCCCCAAATTCCACCGCCCAAATCGTATTGTGGAGACATCAAAATTATCTATCGCAAAACAAACTGGTTTTGTAAGGCCGGCACCTGTGTTTTTGGTCCTGGGCCATATAGAGAAACACACAAAAACCAAACATTTCTGGAAACTAGACATTCGGGGGAGTCCACAGAGGTGTGACTTGTGTGGATTCCCCAAAGTTTTCTTACCCAGAATACCCCGCAAAGCTGAAATGTTGAATAAAAACTCTATTTTTCTTGCATTTCTGTCACACAAACTACAGGAATATGCTGGGATCCACAAAATTCCCCAGTGATTCCTCACCTGTCCTGATAAAAACACTACCCAACTTGAGTGCCTACACCTAGTGCCTGCGTCAGGAATGGATCACCCCAGGGTCAACAGCTGCCTCATGTAAGGACCAACATTGATCGTTGTGTGATCTATTCCTGTCGCGGGCACCAGGCCTACCCACACAAGTGAGGTACCATTTTTATCGGGAGACTTGGGGGAATGCTGGGTGGAAGGAAATTTGTGGCTCCTCTCAGATTCCAGAACTTTCTGTCACCGAAATGAGAGGAAAAAGTGTTTTTTTAGCCACGTTTTGAGGTTTGCAAAGGATTCTGGGTAACAGAACCTGGTCACCGCCCCACAAGTCACCCCATCTTGGATTCCCCTAGATCTCTAGTTTTCAAAAATGCACAGGTTTGGTAGGTTTCCCTAGGTGCCGGCTGAGCTAGAGGCCAAAATCTACAGGTAGGCACTTTGCAAAAAACAGCTCTGTTTTCTGTCAAAAAATGGGATGTGTCCACGTTGTGTTTTGGAGCATTTCCTGTCGCGGGCGCTAGGCCTACCCACACAAGTGAAGTATCATTTTTATCAGGAGACTTGGGGGAAAGCTGGGGGGAAGGAAATTTGTGGCTCCTCTCAGATTCCAGAACTTTCTGTCACTGAAATGTGAGGAAAACGTGTTTTTTAGCCACGTTTTGAGGTTTGCAAAGGATTCTGGGTAACAGAACCTGGTCACCGCCCCACAAGTCACCCCATCCTGGATTCCCCTAGGTCTCTAGTTTTCAAAAATGCACAGGTTTGATAGGTTTCCCTATGTGCCGGCTGAGCTAGATGCCAAAATCTACAGGTAGGCACTTTGCAAAAAACAGCTCTGTTTTCTGTCAAAAAATGGGATGTGTTCACGTTGTGTTTTGGGGCATTTCCTGTCACGGGCGCTATGCCTACCCACACAAGTGAGGTATCATTTTTATCGGGAGACTTGGGGGAATGCTGGGTGGAAGGAAATTTGTGGCTCCTCTCAGATTCCAGAACTTTCTGTCACTGAAATGTGAGGAAAATGTGTTTTTTTAGCCACGTTTTGAGGTTTGAAAAGGATTCTGGGTAACAGAACCTGGTCAGAGCCCCACAAGTCACCCCATCCTGGATTCCCCTGGGTCTCTAGTTTTAAAAAATGCTCAGGTTTGATAGGTTTCCCTATGTGCCGGCTGAGCTAGAGGCCAAAATCTACAGGTAGGCACTTTGCAAAAAACAGCTCTGTTTTCTGTTAAAAAATGGGATGTGTCCACGTTGTGTTTTGGAGCATTTCCTGTCGCAGGCGCTAGGCCTACCCACACAAGTGAGGTATCATTTTTATCGGGAGACTTGGGGGAACGCTGGGTGGAAGGAAATTTGTGGCTCCTCTCAGATTCCAGAACTTTCTGTCACTGAAATGTGAGGAAAACGTGTTTTTTTTAGCCACGTTTTGAGGTTTGCAAAGGATTCTGGGTAACAGAACCTAGTCAGAGCCCCACCAGTCACCCCATCTTGGATTCCCCTAGGTCTCTAGTTTTTTAAAATGCACAGGTTTGGTAGGTTTCCCTATGTGCCGGCTGAGCTAGAGGCCAAAATCTACAGATAGGCACTTTGCAAAAAACAGCTCTGTTTTCTGTCAAAAAATGAGATGTGTCCATGTTGTGTTTTGGGCCATTTCCTTTCATGGGCGCTAGGCCTACCCACACAAGTGAAGTATCATTTTTATCGGGAGACTTGGGGGAACGCTGGGTGGAAGGAAATTTGTGGCTCCTCTCAGATTCCAGAACTTTCTGCCACTGAAATGTGAGGAAAACGTGTTTTTTTAGCCACGTTTTGAGGTTTGCAAAGGATTCTGGGTAACAGAACCTGGTCAGAGCCCCACAAGTCACCCCATCTTGGATTCCAAGAGGTCTCTAGTTTTAAAAAATGCACAGGTTTGATAGGTTTCCCTATGTGCCGGCTGAGCTAGAGGCCAAAATCTACAGATAGGCACTTTGCAAAAAACAGCTCTGTTTTCTGTCAAAAAATGTGATGCGTCCATGGTGTGTTTTGGGCCATTTCCTTTCGTGGGCGCTAGGCCTGCCCACACAAGTGAAGTATCATTTTTATCGGGAGACTTGGACGAACGCTGGGTGGAAGGAAATTTGTGGCTCCTCTCAGATTCCAGAACTTTCTGTCACTGAAATGTGAGGAAAACGTGTTTGTTTAGCCACGTTTTGAGGTTTGCAAAGGATTCTGGGTAACAGAACCTGGTCAGAGCCCCACAAGTCACCCCATCTTGGATTCCCAGAGGTCTCTAGTTTTAAAAAATGCACAGGTTTGATAGGTTTCCCTATGTGCCGGCTGAGCTAGAGGCCAAAATCTACAGGTAGGCACTTTGCAAAAAACAGCTCTGTTTTCTGTCAAAAAATGTGATGTGTCCATGTTGTTTTTCCCTATGTGCCGGCTGAGCTAGAGGCCAAAATCTACAGGTAGGCACTTTGCAAAAAACAGCTCTGTTTTCTATCAAAAAATGGGATGTGTCCACGTTGTGTTTTGGGGCATTTCCTGTCGCAGGCGCTAGGTCTACCCACACAAGTGAAGTATCATTTTTATCGGGAGACTTGGGGGAACGCTGGGTGGAAGGAAATTTGTGGCTCCTCTCAGATTCCAGAACTTTCTGTCACCAAAATGTGAGGCAAACTTGTTTTTTTAGCCACGTTTTGAGGTTTGCAAAGGATTCTGGGTAACAGAACCTGGTCAGAGCCCCACAAGTCATCCCATCTTGAATTCCCCTAGGTCTCTAGTTTTAAAAAATGCACAGGTTTGGTAGGTTTCTCTATGTGCCGGCTGAGCTAGAGGCCAAAATCTACAGGTAGGCACTTTGCAAAAAACAGCTCTGTTTTCTGTCAAAAAATGGGATGTGTCCACGTTGTGTTTTGGGGCATTTCCGGTCGTGGGCGCTAGGCCTACCCACACAAGTGAGGTATCATTTTTATCGGGAGACATGGGGGAACGCTGGGTGGAAGGAAATTTGTGGCTCCTCTCAGATTCCAGAACTTTCTGTCATCGATATGAGTCCCACAAGTCACCCCATCTTGGATTCCCCTAGGTCTCTAGTTTTAAAAAATGCACAGGTTTGATAGGTTTCCCTATCTGCCGGCTGAGCTAGAGGCCAAAATCTACAGGTAGGCACTTTGCAAAAAACAGCTCTGTTTTCTGTCAAAAAATATGATGTGTCCATGTTGTGTTTCCCTATGTGCCGACTGAGCTAGAGGCCAAAATCTACAGGTAGGCCCTTTGCAAAAAACAGCTCTGTTTTCTGTCAAAAAATGGGATGTGTCCACGTTGTGTTTTGGGGCATTTCCTGTCGCGGGCGCTAGGCCTACCCACACAAGTGAGGTATCATTTTTATCGGGAGACATGGGGGAACGCTGGGTGGAAGGAAATATGTGGCTCCTCTAAGATTCCAGAACTTTCTGTCACCGAAATGAGAGGAAAACTTGTTTTTTTAGCCACATTTTGAGGTTTGCAAAGGATTCTGGGTAACAGAACCTGGTCAGAGCCCCACAAGTCACCCCATCTTGGATTCCCCTAGGTCTCTAGTTTTTAAAAATGCACAGGTTTGGTAGGTTTCCCTATGTGCCGGCTGAGCTAGAGGCCAAAATCTACAGATAGGCACTTTGCAAAAAACAGCTCTGTTTTCCATCAAAAAATGGGATGTGTCCACTTTGTGTTTTGGAGCATTTCCTATCGCGGGCGCTAGGCCTACCCACACAAGTGAGGTATAATTTTTATCGGGAGACTTAGGGGAACATAGAAAGCAAAACAAGTGTTATTGCCCCTTATCTTTCTCTACATTTTCTCCTTCCAAATATAAGAGAGTGTGTAAAAAAGACATCTATTTGAGAAATGCCCTGCAATTCACATGCTAGTATGGGCACCCCGGAATTCACAGATGTGCAAATAACCACTGCTCCTCAAAACCTTATCTTGACCCCATTTTGGAAATGCAAAGGTTTTGTTGATACCTATTTTTCACTCTTCATATTTCAGCAAATGAATTGCTGTATACCCAGTTTAGAATGAAAACCAACTGCAGGGTGCAGCTCATTTATTGGCTCTGGGTACCTAGGGTTCTTGATGAACCTACAAGCCCTTTATATCCCTGCAACCAGAAGAGTCCAGCAGACATAACGGTATATTGCTTTAAAAAATCTGACATCACAGGTAAAAGTTACAGAGTAAAACATCAAGAAAAATGGCTGTTGTTTTCAGCTCAATTTCAATATTTGTTTATTTCAGCTGTTATTTTCTGTAGGAAAACCTTGTAGGATCTACACAAATGACCCCTTGCTGAATTCAGAATTTTGGCTAGTTTTCAGAAATGTTTAGCTTTCCAGGATCCAGCATTGGTTTTACACCCATTCCTGTCACTAACTGGAAGGAGGCTGAAAGCACCAAAAATAGTAAAAATGGGGTATGTCCCAGTAAAATGCCAAATTTGTGTTGAAAAAAGTGGTTTTCTGATTCAAGTCTGCCCGTTCCTGAAAGGTGAGAAGATGGTGATTTCAGCACCAGAAACCCTTTGTTGATGGCATTTTCAGGGGAAAAACCACAAGCCTTCTTCGGCAGCCCTTTTTTTCAATTTTTTGGGAAAAAATGAAATTTTCACTGTATTTTGGCTAATTTATTGGTCTCCTCCAGGGGAAACCACAAACTCTGGGTACCATTAGAATCCCTAGGATGTTGGAAAAAAAGGACGCAAATTTGGCGTGGATAGCTTATGTGGCCAAAAAGTTATGAAGGCCTAAGCACGAAACACCCCAAATAGCCGAAAAAGGGCTACGCACGGGGGGGGGAAAGGCCCAGCAGCTAAGAGGTTAAAGGATGGTTTTGGGAATGGTTGGGATGGCTCACACAAAACTACTATTATCTTTGGAACATTAGAAGCCTTAGAAACAACACAAAAACGAAATTTAATTTCATTTAAAGGATGGAAGTTGGGTACATTTAAAACATGGTAAATTTAAAAAAGCATAAATAATATTAAATTAATGTCAAACACATATTTATTATGTCACTGTATTTATTAGATATATGCATGTATATTATTATTATAAAATGTTAAGGAAAACTACAAACAAAATATGGTTAAAAAAGAAAAGTAAATGAATATGCATATATATGAATATGTATATATATATATATATATATATATATATATATATACATATATATAATATATATATATATATATATATATATATATATATATATGAGTTTCATCGGTTTGACTACAGATTTATATGTATGTATATATATATATATATATATATATATATATATATATATATATATATATATATAGTCAAACTGATGAAACTCTTCCCTTCTGAGACAGCTTGCCCCCAGCAAAAGCTCACAGCACCACAATGCCGTAGAAAGCAGCCGGACAGCACTGGAAAGATCTTCTTCGTTTATTCACCGAATTGCTTCACCCATAGCAGGACATCAATGCATTTCGGCTGAATACCTTCCACTGGACAATCCCCCACACAAAATGCATCACAATATAAGCATGTTGGTCGTCATTTCTTTCCATGACCCCCATAGCCTGACCCATATACCACAGCATCTACTTTCCAATGACATTGTGCATGCCATCTTTGTATGTCTAAATACTTCGAGAAATACTCAGTCTTTTCAAAACACATTACCATCCTGCTTATTTTGTGATAAAAACGGTCTTCATTTCTCGAAAACTGGCTTTTCCTCTCACTAACGATAGCCATGCTCAATATAGATATGTCATATGCTACACATTAATATGGGTGCCATCATTAAAACATAATACTACACAGAATGCACAGTCCCTCATTAAAATGCACAGTCTATTCAAAATTGCCATCCTGCTTATTCATTCATAAAAACTATCCTTATTTCTCACAAACTGGCTTCTCCTCTCATTAAATATGATTGTATTGAATGTATAAATATATCACATATTCCATACTAATATGGGCACCATTTTTTAATGCAGAATATTCCACAACATGAACAGTCCGTTATGGAACACATTGACATCTCATTTATCCATGTATAAAATAAACAATAACTCCATACATCACAATGATTTTCTTTTAAGCAAATTGATAATATCTCTAAATGTCACATATGGAGATGCCCTAATGTTGCTGTTTTAAAATGGCAGGTGCTGTGCAATATATACATGTGCCCTATTGGCAGATATTAAAGTGACATGTGCTGTGCAAATCATTATGCTGTGCAAATTGGTAATATCTCTGGCTGGCACACATCAGACTCCAGATATTAAGGTGAAACATGCTGTGCAAAATGTAATGCTGTGCAAATTGTCAATATCTCTAGATGGAACATATCCAATGTCCTTTTACTTGATAGTCTCTTAAAAAAGCTATTGTACTAACTCTCTTAATTACTACCACTCTTCCCATTCAACATCATATGAGGCTACTTCCTGTAATTCAGGGGGTAATGGCGGCCAAGGACAATATATCTATATATATATATATATATATATATATATATATATATATAAATATATATATATATATAATATATATATTACCTACTGGCAGTCTCCAGTAGCTATAGTTAGAACCTAATTTCCATAGGAAAAGTGTTTATTGACTATATCTTTGGCGCCGTTTGACGGATGTTCATGAAATGTTCCAAGTAAAGTGTCAAGTTGGGTCTTGCTGTGCAAGAGAAATGTTGAAGGGGTGATCTTTCAAATAACGGCCAAAACAAAGGAGCTCAAAATGTGTTTCCCATGTTAATTCCCTTAAAGATTTCAGACACGACTACAGCCTGAATTGCTGGACGGAATTACACCAAATTCAGCAGAAAGGTAGTTCTTGGTCCACAAAGCAAGCTTTCTGTTAAATGGTGTAAATCCGTTCAATCGTTTTTGTGATTTTAAAGAAAATCCAAATTTGTATATCTAGGTGTGCGAATAATTCATAAATTCTCACAATCTCTTGCAGAGATCCGATTGTCTGCCAACACTTCAACCAGGAAGTGTTGGCAGCCATTTTGGGACTCAAGCTCAGCTGAGCCAAAAACAAAAAAATATAAAGAAAAGGGGGCAGGGTATAAATACCATGACCTCCCCAGCCTTGGTGCAGGGGCACCTCTGGGAACCTGCCAAGGCAAAAAAGCATTTTTTAATTTTTTTTGCTGGGTGGGCCAGGCCTCCAGGGCATACTCAAATATGTGGCAGAAATGGAGGGGATGCACAGGGCATACTCCTAGGGCTGGTAGGAGCAACAGAGAAAAGTGGACCACCACCTCCCTGCGGCTTAATATTCATTTTGGAAGGGGGCCGCCTGGACCTTTCCTCTATGGGCTCAAATGAACTCCGGAGACCACTACCTCCCCAGGGCTTTATTTAATTAATGGAGGAGGGGCTACACAGACCACTCTCCTGGGGCTGTTTGAAGCCACAGGGACCACCACCACCAAGGGGCTTAATGCAAATTTGTGGGGGGGGGTGGTCGCACAGAACTCCCACAACCCTTTACCAGGCCTTTTAAATTATTAGAAGAAAGAGGGGGCTTCACAGCCTCCCTCCTGGGCCATATACGGCCTGAGGACTACCATCTCCCCAGGGCCAGCTCATGCAATCAAAAGAGTGCGGGCCGCGTGGTCCCCCTGTTGGAGCCATTAATGATCCTGAGAACTGCCACCCTTGAGGTGTCCACCTTTGGGAGATAGCTGTTTGCTTTTGCTTGGCGGAGCTGAGACCGCTCCCACAGAGAAAAGCAAACACTAACTCACAGTTCCAGCAAGCAGGAGCATGAAAACTGCTCCTGCTTGCTGAGAGCAGAGTTTTCATTTGTTTCCCTGCCCTCTAGCATGCAGGCAGGGAAACAGATGAAAGATTGCTCCCAGATGCAGGGAGCTGCATATTTAGTAGCTCCCTGCATGCAGGAGCAATGACGGCTCTCCCTGGGACTGTGGGAGCCCCACAGTGGTAATTGGTCACAGGTCCACATGCCCGCCTCCCCTCATTTTGGCTCAGTCTTCTAAAATGTATTTCCCCAGGCCCTTCTCGTCCATCCCCCAGGATGCGACCTAAATATATATATTTTTTCAGGTGGGTCAGGGGAGAAAAAGGAGCATGGCCCCCCTCCCCGGGATGATCTCAGCCCCGGGGACCCCATCCTCTGGGGCCTAGCGTTAAATATTTATTTGGGGGCCACGCAGTCCACCCTCCTGAGGCTGATCTCAGCCCGGGGGGACTCCATCCCCTGTGGGATAAATATTTCCTCTTTTTCCCTACCTGAATGTACACGGGCAGTGAAACAGAGAAAACCTCAGCTTGCAGCAAGGGAGAGCTGTTTTGACAATCTCCCTCACTGTGAATGGAGTGTTTGCTCTGACTTGACTGTCAAAGCTCCTGCCAAGTCCAAGCAAACAGCTATGTCCCAGGGGTGGACACCCCAAGACACAGCAGGAGATGGCCTTGGGGGGTGGCGGTCCCCAGAGCCGTCAGAAGCCCTCCAGCATAAATAGCCACAGGGTGTTGGCAGTCCCCAGGGCTGCAGGGGGGGATTTAGAATGTGTGCCCCGGGGAGGTGGTGGTGGTCCCTGGCGTTGCGGAAGTGGGCACCCCCCTCATTCAATGTTTATTTGGCCTCAGAGAGGTGGCGGTCCTGGGGACTGCAGGGAGGCCTATTTGATTTAGAATGTGTGCCCCAGGGAAGTGGCGGTCCCTGTGGCTATGGAGGGTAGTGAAATCAACATTACTGGATGCCAGTGATAATCTCACGTCACCTGCGGCTTTCATAATGCAGTGTGCAACACTGGCGATGACAGAAAACTTTTTTCGATTTGAAGATCAATTCTATCACCAGATTAGGGGCACTTGTATGGGAAGCACTTTCGCTCCAAGCCTGGCATGTCTCTATATATACAATTTTGAAAAACTTTTCATTCTACCCGCTACCAACCCATTCTTTGCTAACATCAAATTATGGCGACGTTACATTGATGATGTATTGGTAGTATGGCATGGCTCTTTAGCCACTGCTGACACATTTACAGAATGGGTCAATACGCTCAGCCCCCATTTGAAATTTACCTCCTCTGTGTCTACCAAGGAAATCCATTTTCTAGACTTACTGATTACGATTCACAACGGTAAACTATCAACCAGTACATATCATAAATCAACAGATCGAAATAGCCTTTTTACATATGATAGTCATCCCCCCAAATCCTTATGAGATAATTTACAGTTTTGACAATATTTTAAATTACGACGCAATTGCAGCTCAGCACAGGTGTACAACACTCAAGCTGATGACCTACAAACCAAACTACTAGCACAACATTATCCACAGTATATTGTTAACCAAGCCCGCAAGAGAGCCAGAAATAATAATCGCGAAGCTTTACTCCAGCCCAATACTAGGGATACCAATAGGACATTGACTTGTGTGTCCACTTTCACCCCTCTATCAAATGAGATCAAGAAGCTGATCAATAAGAGATGGCCCATTCTTACAAGTGGGGGCAATTCGATCACTAGACCTCTCTTTGCGTTTAAACGATTTCAAAACATCAAGGACCTAATAATACATACGCGGCCTAAAGGCACTACCCAGTCACAGGCGACACTCTGGAATCTTCCACCTGTGGTGGGCCATTATCCGTGTGGCCACCGTAATGTATGTCCATTGACTAGCCATGCTAAGACCGTTGATTTAGAACCAATAGGTCAATGCACCTCACCAAACACACTAACTGCAACACGAAGAACTGTGTCTATATGATTACTTGCCCCTGTGGGCTACGATACATAGGGATGACTTCTAGACCCGTTAAAGTACGGATCAATGAACATAGGAGCAACATTAGATGTGGACGTGTCACCACAAAATGATGTGCCCATTTTCTAGAAACACCACACAGTCTTGACGATTTGTGCTGGGTGGTTTTGAAATCCCCAAGATTCATGAATGACTCTTCACACTCTCTGTTCAGACTTGAACAACGTTGGGTGTTCAAACTCCATACTAATATCAATGGTCTGAACGACAACATCCCGTGGGTTATGTTGTCCCGGAAGTCATTTCGTGGCGAATCTAATGGGTACCGCGACCCTCTCCCATGTAACTAATACAGTTCCTTGCTACTTACTGTGCCTTGTATGATTTGATGTAGTCCCGAGACAAACTAGGGACCAGGCAGGGCATTCCACATATACACCAGACAATTGCCCAGAGGGTTAGATATGTTATTTATCTGCCTTATAGCGGTGGCCTTACTCACTACCCTCCTATTTTTCATTGTTCAGTACGACATCATTAATTAACATTGATTAGCTCCAGCTAGTTCCCTTTTCGTTCCAATTTTGAATATGAATCCACTTGCCGGCTAACATCTTGTGGGCGATCCCAATATGGCCGCCATTATTTCCAGATCAAGTGTCCCTTGTTTATGCCTGGACTGACCCGAGTTGTTGCTAGTCCCTTTTCTAGTTCTTTGACAGCAGCACCCCGTGACGCGGAAGGACGTCGCCTCCGCATCGCGGTGTTTCGTTAAAAACACACGTTCCACTCCCGGTTCACATCTTCCGGGAGTGCACGCCAGGGGAAGGTGAAGACGACCTCACCTGACTACACAATAAGTAAGTAGCGCTGGTTGGCTCTCTGTCTGCATAATTTCCCACACGTGGCAAACTAAGCTACACGGCATTCCCATTACTCGGGGCACCGATGCACAGAGGAGCCCTTAATCCAACGGGCTCCTCCGTAACTAATGGGCCGATGTGTTAGTTTTATATTTATTTATTTTTTCTTGAACACGTATTTTTTTTAACCGACTTTTTAGTGGTGATTATGTTTATTCTGGCAAACTACCACGACCCCTTCCATGCACATGCTATGCAGCGAATTAGGCACTGTGCTTGATGACTCCTTGTTGACTTTTTTTTTATAGAGATTGGACTTTACCCTAAATTAGGAAGGCAGTTCAACTGATGAGGTCCAACAACATAGTAGTTTTTCCACGCATCCCAGTATTTGTATTTTTTACCTGATAATGTAAGAATTGGATTGCTTGATCCAGTCTTCTGACTTTATGTTTCCAATTTCTATTAGTAGTGACGTATGTGGCCTGCTACTTCCCAAGGGGCCCCCCCAATGATGAGGGATGGTAAGCATATGTTTTTAATTTTTGTTTTACACTATGGGCTAGTCACGGATTTTCCAGGGTGTCTTGATCATTTACCGTTGCATGTATATTTCATACATTGTTTATTTCTGTTTTCTAGGGCGACCTTTTTTTCTATATTTTTGACAGACAGTTTACTGGAATGTAAGTGACTGTTATTTCCTTATACATACTCAACGTAGTCCTGTATTTATCTATTTTTCTTAACTTATTATGAGTCAGGAGACGTTAAATTGATTTTCGGTCCTGAAGAATCGTTATAGGATCTGTATAGACCACAATACGCGAAACATGTTGACCATGCCTTAGGGGATAGGTGATAATTTCCCAGATCTCCAGGCCCATTTAGAAAGTGGCTGAGCATATATCCTCAATGTTCCACTTTCCTTAAGTTTTTAATCTTGGTCTTGGCCCTTTCTTTCTGACACATTAACCTGTGCTGTTTTCAGTGGGGCTAAGAATCAATTTTAATTTTTACTCTCCTGCCAGCACGAGTGCCTGACCTCTACGATCACAATGGCAGCCACTTATTATAAAAAAGATCTCCGGCAAAGATCCCCCAAACGGGGAGCCCGTCAGATATTGCAGTGCCAGTCTGACGAGGAGCAACCCGATGATGAAGCATGACTCTTGCTCCTGAACATCAGTGTTTCCCTAGATTCCTGGAACAGTGTACCCATTTAGTGAGTGATTAGTCATTTTGGGAGACTGTACACTGGACCACTAACTCCCTATCCCTCTTTATGTTGATATGGAGAGAGACTGGCCAGCCCTCCGGATTTGGTGTTAAGTTGGCCCCAGGGAGGTGGTAGTCCCCGGAGCTGCAGGAGGGCCAGGTGGCCCCCCACATTTCTTTTTCACAACCTGCCCGAGGGAGGTGGTTGTCCCCAGAGATGCGGGGGCCAGGTGCCCCCTGCATTTCTTTTTCTCCATCTGCCCCGGGGAAGTGGTGGTCTCCGGGGCTGCGGGGGGCCAGGCCGCCCACCCCGCATTAAAAATTTGAATGCCCCCGGGATCTGGCCCAAAAGGGGGCTGCAGTTTAACAAGCACAGGAGCCCATGTTTTTTTTTTTTTTTTTTTTGGTGGATCCGCCGTGACTCCTGCCAGCACCAGGTAGGGTGTCCCAACCCTGACTTTTTTGGTTTTTTTTCATTTTTTTTCTGGGACTCAGCTGAAGCTGGGTCCCAAGACAGATGCCATCACTTTCAGGTTGAAATGTTGGCAGCTAATCAGATCTCAGCACAAGATCTGGTGAGTTTGCGTAGCCTTCGTGTCCCTATATATAAAATTTGTTTTTTTCTTAAATATTTAAAAAACTACTGAATGGATTTACACCAAATAACAAAAAGGGGGCTTTCTGGACCAAGAGGTACCTTTCTGCCAAGTTATAGAGTGAGTTATAGTTACTTGAGCTAACCATAACTATAACTGAAGAATTTCTATGGTTTTGTGCGAGTATATATATATATATATAAATATATACATAAACATACATATATATATTTTATTGAGTGGCAGGAGCCACTCTATAGTTATAGTTAGGGTGACCGGAGATAGGGATGTTTCGGGTTTTTGTCCTTTTATAACTTTGCACCTTTTTCACGAATATGCGTGAAACTTGGCACAGACCTGCTGCCTCTGTTTCATTTTGGGAGAGCAGAAAGTTTCATGGTGTTTGGTCAAGATAGTGGAAGGAAAAAGGGGGCCACAAACAGGCTTCAAATCCAATGCATTTTCCATAAACTTTTATATTTTGCATAGAGCAAAAACCAATCAGCTGGATTTTTTATAAAATTTGGCAGTGTTACATATTAGGGGGTGCAGATGTTTCTTTGAGGTACTGCAGGTAAGTAGAGTGAGTAAATGTTAAGTTATAAGGTTTTTCAACTTAGTGATATCTTGCAGCACACTACTATGAAAAGAAGCAAGTAAGTCAAAAAATAAACTAGACTGCATATGTAAAGTTTCAGATTTACTACAACACTTACCAGAGCTATAGCATTTTCTACATTTTGAGATGATGTACATTTTTGTGGCGAACTGTTAAGGGAGTGCAAAGCTAAAAGGGGGCTCGAAATGTGTTTTTCGACCAATATATTTCCATAGACTATTGTATTTGGTTGCAGGATGGGGCCCATGGGGCCATAATAAGCTCAGGAAGGAAGGCTGTGCAAACCCTTCCCATTTATTTAAAATGAAGACAGCCTTGAGAGATTGGATCCAAAGGGCCTAATGAGGGTCGAGGAGGGGGCCCTCACTCGAAGGATGGAGTCACAGGGCCCCAGAAGGCTTGGCGAGGTCCGCACAGCCCACCTCCACTTTTAAACATAAAAATGGTCCTGGGATTCCTAGGGCCCCTCAGAGCAAGGTGGACAAGAAAAAATCCTATAGCAATGGCAGTGACTTAACACAAAACAATGGACTTCATGCGTAATGTAATAAGGGGCCCCCAAATCTCCAATATCTCACAAATATCCATATGTTTCGGGATGAATTGGAGTCCCCTCAAGGGTTGGGCTGCAGGGACATGTGTTACACCGCTGAACAAGTAGGAGAAGCATACTGCCATGCACACACAACTCTGAAATTCAAGTGACAGAGTAACTTGAGAATAAGTTGACTTTTCCACCCCAAAACCCTGATTTCGGCAATAAGTATAGAGCTGAAAAGTCCCACAAATTACAACCTGATCGTACTAAGTAGACAATCCAGTGAATGATATTGCAATAGTTTTTACACCCCAACAAAGCATTATCAAATAGAAAGATATTCTTGAATCCTTATTATTGATGATATTTGATGTTGTGAGAATGGGTCAGAAAGCTAGATTTTTTCATTTCAATTAACTTGACAGTGGTTTGGCAGGGCCATTACACGCATCTTTGCTGGTGTTTAGATCTCATACAGCTGGTCTGTTTTACATACATTGCCTTGTTTGCAAAAGAGAAACAACTTAAGGCTTAGAAAAACTGTGATCCAACTACAGCTGTCTTTTTGTATAACACATTGACTTTGATGCATTCCACAATAACTCAACTATTTAGTGTGAAATGTAATCATAACATGGTGTATGCAGAGTTTAAAGAAACGTGATCCGTGAGACATAAGATCTGGAAACTATAACACACGCAATTTAAAAGAAGTGTAATTTACGAAGCCATGGAGATTGTAATATATACTGTGCTCTGTTTTCACCGAGACAGATATTCTTACAGTTACATTCTACATTTGGGACCCTATCCATAAATTTTTTTAAAAAAATAATCTGTAGTAGGCATATACTGTATAGGGGTGCAAGTTTGCAACTTCTGGGAATTCAAAAATATTTCTAGTTGTGTATCTGAAAACGACAATTTTTTATGTCCAAGGTTCCCCATAGAGAAAGATCTTCCCATGCATCTACACTAAAAGTGGGGGCAATCAGTTTCCCATCTATCCTGGAACGTGAGTTTCTCCCGGCAAATTGTGAAGTAAATTTTAGACGATTCCCAGGATGGAAAAAGTTGGCGTTCAGTCTGAGAATGTCCACAAATGTACACGTCTATGAACATTCCTAAAGTTATGAGGCTAACCAAGCCTTGTAACACCTACTTCCCACTCATGAATGAGATTTGCTACTGTTTGATTTCTTCTCATTCATGGTGGAGAAAGCTGCAGTATTAAATCCATTTACAACTGCCATGGTGCAAATGGGGGTATTTTCAGCCATAAACACATGTGTACAATGTAAATTCCTATGAGAATTGGCCTCTGGTACTAAGCTTACACATCCCATGTTCTGCAACGTGTATAAAGAGATCATAAGGTGATACAGTATGAGATCCTAAGGTGATACAGTATGTTTTCAATTGTTTTGAGGAGCGCAAACTCAAAACAGTGGGGCCTGATTCCCAAATATTTTGCTCTAAATTACCGTTGCAAAATTCCTGAATTCCAGGTGTAAGTAAGGGTCACTCCTTGCTTATTCCTGAAATGTATTAGTAAACCAGGACTACTACAAGAGTACGTCACACTTACTCAGGGGGATGTGCATTTGTTCTCCACAAAAAAGGTTAGTATGCTGGTTTGCCTGCAAACGTTTATATTTGGCCAGGTTGTGATTCCTGCAGGGGTTGCACTCAGACCCTTACTCTTCTAGGTGCGAGAATACTGTGATATCACTCTTTGCTCCTGGAAAATAGACACTATGGTGCTTGTTTTCAGTTACTGCCTTCGGTTTAAAGTGGACTGGCAGAGTGAAAGAAAATGTATTGCAGTAAAGATCATTGGCACGATAGAGGATGAAGAGTACATACCATGTCTTTGAAAGGGAGGGACATGCTGATTCATTTATATAACTATCATAAGTGATATCCATGTTAAACTTTGAAAGCGAGGGTTTGATTTATTTCGTAGTTATATATCTTTTTATGAACATTTTATTAGTATTTAATGATTATCAAGAACCTGAGTGTCTGTCTACTAAGTTGCATGATTCTGCATTCTGCATTTATTGGCTTGCTCTGTGTGATAAACGTAGAACAAATGGTGGATGAAAACCTCACATGCGTTCTCGGCTCAGACATTAATAGTTCGCATTCATTAACTTATAATCAAATTTGATGACCAGTGGTGTAGGTAGGGTGCCATGGGCCATAGTGCAAGCAAGGACAATGGTGTCCGTACCCCTGACTGTTGTAAGTAGTAAATTTAAGCTCCCCGACATAAGCACTATCCCCAATGTTAGTTTCACTGGAGGTGTAATAGTAAATTGGTAAACCCTAAATAGATAAGATTTACCCAGTATTTGTTGGGCCTGAGTTAGACCTCTGGTCTCTGCCCTGCTCCCCTGCCTGGCTCCTCACTACAGGGACTCTGATCCTAGTCTCTAAGCCCCCAGCTCGATCCTGCTGCTCACTCGCTGTCCTCCAAAAGCAGAGGTCTCTCCTGCTCTGATTGGATATTTGTTTGCTCTGTTTCATTTGTTGTTTTATTTAGCATTGTTTTTAGGATTTAAGCTAGTTGGTCATTTGTTTGGTATTTCAGTGCACTTCAGTCACATTTTCCCTCTCTTTCCCACTCCTGCCTTTTTTTCACCTGTCCCCACACCTCCCACACAGCCCCATCCACTGTAGGACTACTTATGGAGGCTACTTCATAGCTCCAACAGTAGCCCATTGACCTCTGGTCTCCGCGCTGGTCCTCCACCTGGCTCCTCGCTACTGGGACTCTGCTCCCAGTCTCTGAGCCCCCAGCTCGATCCTGCTGCTTGCCCGCTGTATGCCCACTGCAACGGCCTCGAGGTCTCTACTACCCTGATTACGTATTAATTTGCTCTGTTTCATTTGTTCTTTTGGCTTATTCAGAAATGGTTTTTAGGCTTTAAGCTAGTTGCAAATGTATTTGGTATTTCAGTGCACTCCAGTCGCCATTTAGTGCTCTTTTCCATTCCTTCCTTTTTTCACCCGCCCCTGCCCGCTCGCCCCCTCACAACCTTCTCACAACCTTGCCCACTCCAGGATTAATTATGGAGGCCTATACATAGCCGCGCAGTAGTCGTAGTGGGCATGTCAAAGGGGCACCAAAGGGAAGGCCATCTGCGCCTCTCTGCTCCTGGACCGCACCCAGTGTCAGAACCCCTGGCCCTCCCTCCTTTCACCGCTGCACCACCAAGGACCTCCTCGCCCTAGACCCCAGGTGTTATAACAACAGCTGCTTCATGGCTTCCCCGCGTTCAACCAAAGCACCCTTCGCCTGTCAACACTGCCACTTCGCCTGCCACACAAGTCCTCTGGGCTGCACCAAACTGTGCACAAGCGAGCCCACACTCATCCTGGCACTTCTCCAGTGCATCCTGCTCAATGCCCATTCCCTCTAAAAGCACTCCGTAGGAATCTGGGACAACATCATCACCCTTGCCACTGAGATAGCTGTCATCACTGAAACATGGCTCAAACCCACACATCACCACCGCCACTTCCACCAGCTACAAGATGATACACAAAGACCGCACAAACAAACATAGTGGAGGCATCACCATGATCTTCAAAGAAACCATCTGTTGCACCATCACTAACGACAACCCTGCACCCTTAATGGAGCACCTCAATTTCCAACTCCACACAGGCGCCAAGACCACGATAATAGGCACCCTCGCCTACAGACCACCGGAACCTCAACAAGCCTTCTGCGACACCATCCCTAACCTCATTGCCCCCGAGGCCAAAGAGTCCCAGCAATACGTCCTTCTCGGCAATTTCAACTTCCACATTGATTACCCCAATGACATCAACACTGCCGCTATCCTAGAGAACCTCAACAACATCGGCCTCAGCCAACTAGTCACCACACCCACACAGAAAGCTGGACACACACTCAATGCCATCTGCACCTCTAGTGTCAGACTTAAGTTTACCCACACTACACAGCTCACCTGGACCGACCACACCATTGTCCACTTTACCTTCTCAGGCAGAGACCAACATGCATCCACCACGACCCAAAAGACCCACCACAGCTGGCAAAATATTACCAAGATGCAATGGACCCAATCCCTCAGCACTTCACAACCTGAAACCTCAGCAGATCTCAACCAGCCCATCCAGAACTTCACAACTGAAATCACCAAGTATGCTAATGAAGTGCCCAACTGCAAGCAGCAAAAACCAAAGAAACCTTGAAACGAGCCAGCTGGTACACCCCAGAGATCAGAGCCACCAACTGCAGCTGCTACCAACTCTAGAAGCACTGGTGAGACTCCTAAGACACCTTTGACAGAGCCACCTACAAAGCAGCCCTCTGTGAATACCACTGGCACATCAAGGAAGCCAAGAGAGCAGCCATCACCAACTGTATCAACTCCATGCTGCATCACACAAAGGAACTTTTCAAGATTGTCAAGGATTTCGCCAACCCTCCTGCCACAGAGAACTCCATCCAGCACTCCCAGGAACTCTGTGACTCCCTCTTGGACTACTTCTACAACAAGATAACCACAATCTATAACAACTGTGACCGTCACCCCTCCACCCCCAGTCTCAACAACTGCAAGCAACCAGAAACCATTGACATAATGCTCACCACTTGGTCCCCACTCACTGCGCAGACCAACCTGACAATCATGTCCTCCATCCACTCAGGAGCTCCCACCGACTTCTGCCCCCTCACCACCTTTTCAACTTCAGCGCCAACCCTATCGGCACAGAACTCACCAACATAATCAACACCTCCATTTCCACAGCAGCTTTCCCAGACAAATGGACGCACGCGGTCAGATCCCTCCTGAAAAAGCCCTTAGCTGAACCCAGCAACCTCAAAACCTATTGACTGATCTCCCCACTCCCTTTCCTTGCCAAAGTACTCCAGAAAGCCATCAACAGACAACTCATTGAATACCTGGATCTCAACCAACTCCTTGACTAATCACAATCTGGATTCCGTGTAAACCACAGCACTGAGACCACGTTAATTGTTGCCACAGACGACATCAGAGCTCTCCTTGACCACAGAGAATCCATGTCCCTGATCCTCCTCAATCACTCAGCTGTTATTGATACCGTCTCCTACCACACCCTCATTGACAGACTCCACACCATTGGCATACAGAAAAATGCCCTCAAGTGGATCACCTCCTTTCTCTCAGGCTGAACAAAGAGCATCCAACTGCCTACCTTCTCCTCCGCACCCAAGGACATCGCCTGAGGCGTACCTCAGGGATCCTCCCTCAGCCCCACCCTGGTCAACATTTACATGACCCTCCTTCGAGAAAGACACCAGATCCCATGGCCTCAACATAGTCTCATATGCTGACGACACTCAACTCATCCTCTCCCTCACTGAGGACCCAACCAAAACCAACTTTCTCAGCACAATGACAGACGTAATCAAGTGGATGAGAGACAGCTGCCTCAAGCTTTACTCCGAAAAAACAGAAGTACTGATCTTCACTAAGAACTCCTCCATATGGGAACACAGCTGGTGGCCAGCAAAGCTCAGACCCATGCCCACACCAACAATCCAGGCGTGCAACCTCAGCATCATCCTCAACAGCCAACTGACAATGAAACAACAAATCAACACAGTTACCT
Source organism: Pleurodeles waltl (assembly GCF_031143425.1). NCBI lineage: Eukaryota > Metazoa > Chordata > Amphibia > Caudata > Salamandridae > Pleurodeles > Pleurodeles waltl. The sequence goes on from NC_090436.1 coordinate 712,639,513, forward strand.
CCTCATGCTTCTACACCCTCTGTATGCTCTACAATATCTTCAGATGAATTCCCATCAACACCAGAAAAACTGTCACACAGCACTTTGTCTCTAGCTGCCTGGACTACTGCAACACTCCCTACACCGGACTATCCACCCAACTCCTCAGAAGACTCCAGAACATACAGAACACTGCAGCTGCGATTATCCTTGACCTACACAAATCGACTCACATCACCCCCCACCTCAGACACCTCCACTGGCTCCCGATCCAGAAGAGATGTCAGTTCAAGAGCCTCATGCACACCTACAAATCACTGCACAATCAAGGTCCATCTTACATCAACCACTGTCTGAACTTCCACCAGCCTGGAAGACGCCTGTGCTCATCCTCACTCACCATTGCACACCCCCCTGCATCCACCGCAGCTGCACTGGAGGTCACTCATTCTCCTACATCACCGTCAAAGCCTGGAACTTCCTACCCCTTCACCTTCCAACATCACCCTCCCTGAGATAGTTCGAGAAAAATCTCTAGACCTGACTTTTCGACTGAGACATGGCACCAAAGTGCCCAGTGACTCCTGGGGGGTGACAATGCGCAGTCTACAAATGAATTGAATGATTGATTGAGTACATTTCCCCACCTCCCCAAATATATGTTTGTTCCCCAGCATTAGCTGGACTAGAGTTAGAAAAGCAAGCCTAAAACTCCTAAATATATGCAATTTCTCCATTGTTCCTTGGATTGGAGAGAAAATAGTAACTGTGCCTCCCCAGATAGATGCAGTTTCCCCAGTTTTAGTTGGAGTCATGTTAGAATACTAAATCTGACCCCCCAAATATTTTCACTTTCTACAATGTTAGCTTGATTGAAGTTGGGGTAGCAAATTTGATCCTTGGAAACAGATGCATTTTCCTCAGTTTTATTTGTAGTTGAATTACAAGAGTAAATTGATGTCCTAATGGTGTGCACTTTCCTAAATGTTCATTGGAGACAATGTGTTCAAAGCAGAGAGTAAACATTGCGACGGGCTGACCAGGGAGGCCCCTGCACAGTGCAAGGAACACTCCTGGGGCACCCTGCACCCCGTCTCCACCAGGCTTTACATGGTGGAGGAGAAAGGACTTGTAATCCACAGGGCAGCACTGCCCTGGCGGACTAGGACCGCCAGCTCTGTAAGACTGACGAAAAGTTGTGAGCTGGCGGTGCTAGCTGTCGGGCTCTTGCGCAACTGCCAAAGTCGTAATGTTGCTGCCGGACCGCCACATTGGCAGTGGTCTGACCGCCACCACCACCCTGGTGGTCTCAAGACTGCCAGGGCCGTAATGATGCCCAAAGTGTCTCCCAGTTCTAAAATACGGTTCAGGTATCTGGGGATACTCTAATACAGTCCACCTCCAGGATGATTAAAACAGGGTATGTGGGTGAATTATGGTTGTTCCTCCTGCCTGCTCTACCTATGTTGCACATTATGAGCTGGAGTGGATTATGCTGAGGATATTATCAAGTTGGCCCGCCTGCTTCTGTGGTATTCAATGCCAATAGAGGAGCACTCTAATAAAGATGTATTAATAGTCAAAAATCAAAAGTGTAAACATTTTGTTTTTGTTTTTTTACTGTCATTTGATTTCACATATATTCACATACATCAAATACGAATGGAACATTAATACAGTACAGTAGAAATACATCAATCTACATAGAACCCAAATTTATCCTGCAATATTTTTGCATACCATATTATTCTAGAGATAAGTGATGATTTATATTCATTAAATTGTGGTGTTCGATTTGGGCAAATCCACATGCCTCACTTATTAGGGAGATTATTGACGATTGTTTTTACTAAAAGGTTTTTAATTCCTATTTTTAAGTCAGTGGGAATCAAAAGTTCTAGACCAGCCTTGTTATAATGGCAGCCACTGGATTACCCATCCAACTGTATTAATATTTGTTCCTTTTTAAAATGTGCCCCCAAAAATAGGAAATCATTCATCTTTTAATGGAATGGATTTCATGGCGGGTCTGTGGCAGTTGATAATTTCAAATGAATTGTGATTTGGCTGAACATGGAGTTTCCTCTGTGGGTTGTTTATTATCACTTTTTTGCTATTCAACTTTTTGAACTATTACTCTAAACAGTATCTAGGCAAAAAGAACAGAAATTGATATAAAGGATTTACCTTAATGTGAGTTAGTCACGTAAGCCATGACAGTATTGCATGTGGCTCTGTTTGCCGTTTGTTTTACGGTATGGATATGCATTTGTTTTGTTTTTATTTGCTTTTATGGCTACTTATTGTAACCAAAATAAAGTGATTTGATTTGATTTGATTGCTTTATGTTTACTTTAAATTTTTGTTTTATTGTTTTCCATTAGTTATTTTTGCCTTTGTTATTAGCTAAATCATTATCTTGTAAAATAATTTTGTAAATTAACATTTAACAAAAACTGTTTGCATTTTCATATATTTCTAAACAATTATTTTATATTTTTATTAATAAAACTAGATACATTTATTTGTGAAGCTATCTATTGTTATTTTTTTTAGGTAAATATATATTTACAAAATGCTTATTTTAACAGGCTTGTAATTGACCTATTTTTAATTTAGACATTATGAAATGTAAAAAAAAGTTTACTATTATTTGTAATTAAAGATACATATTTGTAAAGGATATTTACAAAATAAATTGATATTAATGTTATTTTATTTCATTTATGTTATTGATTTTAATTTTATTTAGGAATCAATATTTTGTTGTTTTATTTGGAAATATAGGGCTCATGATATTTTCATAAACAGCATTTTCACCTCCATAGTTTGGTGGGTCAATATGCTTGTAGTTGATACTCAGGACTGTAACACCGTTCAAAGTCTCCATGGCTTTTCTGGTCCTGACTTTACCCTCAGACTCAAGTCCAGGTTAACTATTCTTATCTGATGAAACAGGAAGAATGCAGTCCCAAAAAGTATTCCTAGGGCCAGACTCCACCAGAAGAACTGTTACATTGTACAACTTGCTAAACGCTGATTTCCTCGAAACACTGCTAAGGTCCTCTGGTCAAATGCTATAATTCTAGTAGTTTTTCTCACTGTACGTTGAATAAAACCAGAAAAAAAGAGTTCATCTTTCAGATACAGTCATAGTTTGGAGATTGGATAAACTTGTCTTACCATTCAAATGAGTTCTATTTAGGCATGCTATACTCTTGAGTCTCAAGCTGGTTCCCTTCTAATTACCATTACCAATTTTGTGCTGCAGCGATATATATACACACATATATATATTTATATAGAGAGAGAGAGAGAGAGAGATCCAAACGTATAGTCCATACTTATCACTTTGTTATAGGGTGTTCCTGTCCATAATATCACTGTTTCAAATCCATACATTCATAATTAGTATGCTCTCATGTCCATTATTCTCTCATTATGCTCTCATGTCTATTATTATGCTGTTTGTAAATAAATATTAAATTGATCTATATTTCTGCTTCTAGTTCAGTGCTCACAATGATGTGTACTCCCATATACATTCATGTCAAAGTATTCATTATTCGTCACGTGGCTTGTATAATCTGTATTTCTCTTTCTAATTAATGAGAGGAAGGAAGTGAAAATATTTATCATTGACAAGTATACAGATCATTTCCTTTCCTGCCTTCATTTCTATATATAATTTTTAGCTGTAAGCATAAATATTTCTACATCTGATGTAAGGAAATTTCACATCAATATTGCACCAAAGTGCACCTCGCCACATCACATCACAACATAGCACAGCCCAAGACAGCATAGCATAGCTTAACACAACATAGATACAGCATGATAAAACCTAATTTCGGTAGAGGGGTTTACGAATCAAACACTTTGTGGATTCAAGCCATCTTACCTTTACATTCTCCCTCTGTGTCTTGCTTGTAGCCCATGTTGCACTCACAGCGGTAACTGTTGATAATAGGTATGCAGCGGCCATTGAGACAAAGATTAGGATATTGCTTGCAGATGTCAATTGTTTGATTAAGTGTAGCTGGAAAAACAGATACAATTTCAATCTATTTACCTAAATATGAACATTTATAAAACATACACAAGAGGCCATGTGAGTCAGACTACTGCATAAGGGCTCAAGTCAAGAGCTGGCATCAGATAATTATATTGACAAATGTATTATGGGTGTGTAGAGTTAAGACACAGATAAATTGCAAAATGCAGTCTATAGAGGCAGAGGCTATGCACAACTATTTTGATTGCCTGCCAGGGAAAAATTCTAACATTAGGACGTACAGTATGTTGGTTGGCTGAAAGTGTGGACAAGCATATTCCTCTTGTTTTAGAAATTTAGCTATCTCACAGTAGTACATGGCTGATAATGGTCAAGTAATGGCTTGCAATTTTATGAAAATGGTGTAAGCTGAAGTTAATCTCCCAAAAAAGGATGATATAAAAGTTAATTTCCTTACTACGCAAGCTCTACCATTCTTTGTCTGTTTTATGAAATCCATTAATGACTCCCCTGGATGGTGGGTCAAATGAATTCACTAGTAAAGCTCATGAACTGTTGTTTATTTCAGTCACAGGTAAGAGGAAGCTAATCAAGTGGAGTAACCACATTTTCTGGAAGATTTACTTCTGCTTACTCTGCCTTCATAAAAACACAAGGCATTATCCTCCATTCTCTGAGGAGCTAACATGCTAAACACCAGTGGTTTTTAGTGTTTTAACACAAAATCCACCCACCATTTTACCCAGTCAACCCCTTCTGTAAATACTATGGGCCCTATTTAGAGTTCTCTGTCTGCCAAACCCTGAGTTGGCCTGCCTCATATAAAGATGGGCAGACTGTAACAATTATGTCAATGGAGCCCTGGGAGGCTCCCTCAACAGTAAGCTTTGTCTAAAGGCCTAGTGGAGTAGGGTTGTATTTAGGGTGGATGGTGTAATGTCCTTTTTTTCCCTGTTGCTACCAGGAAGAACCTAGTGGTGAGGGATAGAAAAAACTATTTTGACCACTACACAGAGAAAAATCTAAAGGTGTGAAAGTTATCAGTTATTTTTTTTAAAAACAATCTCTCTTCAAGACGCAGACAATTTGATTCTCGGTAGTCCATCAGAATAGCAGAGCTATTATATACTGTGATATCCTGACGGTCTGTATATCCTCTGTAAAACTCAAAATCAGAACCTAAGCTGGGTGTGGACTGAGGCCCATATTTATACTTTGTTAGTGCCGCATTTGCGTCATTGTTTGACGCAAAAGCGGCAGAAACGTACAAAATTCAATTATATTTTGTAAGTTTGCGCTGCTTTTGCGTTAAAAAATGATGCAAATGCGGTGCTAAAAAAGTACAAATACGGGCCTGACCATCTTCCTAAGATTCGATATCTTATAGTATTCTAAGTTTGGGGTTAACAAAAGTATCAGACTAAATTAGTTCCAATGTATTGGGGTCACACCAAATAGATTCCCCAGTCTCAGTAGGCAAATATATTTTTCAGAGAAAAGAAGAATTAGCAGGTCTTTTCACTACTGAACCCCTCTGAGTCACACACCAGGGGAAATGAGAGTTAGGAGTTAGACAACTCTGCCAGAGAATCTCTCATTCACAGATAGCATACATAGAGCCCTGCATGTACCCAAAAACACTAGGCAAACACAATGTATATTGATTGTGCACTATTTATCTACAAGTCATACGAATTGGAAGAATTGACCTATTAAACATATCTCAGCAACAAATATGCAAATTATGGCAAAGGTTAAATATGATAATACACAAAGGGAGAGTATGAGGGAGCGGGAAAGGACACACGCCGTACTCGACTCCCTAAACATAATACTAAATCACAAAAGAGAGTACGGTTTTTTTTGGCAACTATAAGTAGATTGATAGTATGCTAGTTGCGACACTAGACCAGTCTTGTACCTCGACTAAAGGTAAAATGTGGATGGAAAGTGGGGTGGTATGAGGTCTGTAGAGGGGGATTTCCTTTACGGACTAGGTGGTCTCACACACTATATAGTGTCATGCTTCATCATATCACCACCTAGCCCCACCCAGGTAGGACAATACCACCTGGGCGGACTCAACCTCACTGTTAAAAGAACAGGAGGGAGTGCGTAAATTAATTTGATTTCTGGAAAGAAGGGATCCAGCTATGCTATGGGAATAAAAACACCTACTCAGATACCAGGGTGAATTTAATAGAAGGTTCTGTGTGGTGTGATTAAAAGAAATGGGGAACCAGTGTGAGAGCAATGACTCACAAGATCACCTATCTAAAAGAAGTAGCCGACATGTTTCTGCCCTTATGATTCAGCTATGGAGGGTCTCTGGGCATTCATCAGGGCGTTGGATCCCTGTTGCAAATGCTTATTGCGCGCTGCAGAAATAATCGCAGTAGGGAAAGGGGGGAAAAAAGGAAGGGCCTACCTTAACCAAGGAAATACCTGGGGAGGACCTACAATAAATCCAATAACGTGAACAGACCAAAATTGACGGTGAGAAGATAATCCACAGCAAACCACAGCACACGTGACAAATTTCATGCAGAACACAAGAGTATTGGTTGCAATAAAAACGGTCGCAGAAATGCTGGCTATGCAAGGCGAATGGTAGGTCAGGGAAGACAATTCCTTACCCTAACAATGGAGGCTACTAGCCTCTGGTATCCTGGAGAGGGAGCGTCCCCTTATAGTCAGACTCTAGGGTTAGAAGGGAAAGAACAGAAGGGGAGAGTAAAGATGAAAAATAGTACAGAGGTAGTCAAGAAATAGACGGTGGAAGCCAAGAACAGAGTGGAAGAACTGTAGAAATCTGAAAGAGGAGGGCACTGGAGAAGGGAGAAAAAACAGGGGGGGGGGGAGGGGGGGAAAAAAAGAGAAGGAAAAAGGGGGGAAAAAGGGAAAAAACGGGGGGGGCTCAAAGAGGGGGGAAGAACAAAGAAAGGAATAAGGAAGAAAGAGAAGAAGAAAAGACAACAGGGGAAAAGGAACAAAAGCAAGAGAAAAGGGGGGAGGAGAAGAAAGGGGGAAAAAAAGGGGCAGGAAGGAAAGGGAGAAGGGAGGCTTCTTATCTGTGTTTCCATCGTTGGTCGACTCACTGCATCAAAGGTGGGCGCTCTCTGTGCGCCTATACCGACCTCTCTGTCAGGACCGCTTGGGTAAAGTGGCCTGAAAGTCAGTAGCTGATATAGTGGTCTTAATAGGGAGAAATTACTTGCAGCTGCAGGCAATCACCGCCGCGGCCCGGGGGCCGGAAGTCTTACGAGCTGCTAACGTTTCTATGCGCCGGAATTAATTACGGCCAGCCCGGATGTGCCGGGGACCGGAAATGGCCAATGGTGCAAAGGGACGCCCGTGGGTGGCGCCGCCCTGACGAGCTATGCCCCCTCTGGGCGCCGGAGCCGCCGCGGTAAGCGGCCGCGGCTAAGGGAATACCCTGTTTGAGCGGATACGCTCACCCACAAGCACTGTAGGGAAACGTAGTTTCCCGGCAGCCCCGCGGGTTGCCTGCACTCGCGAAGCTGGGAAACGTAGTTTCCCAGCGGCGAGCGAGGCTGCACAGGATAGGAGTGGCCGGGACAAGGGCGGGGTGGAAGGAAGGGGGGGGGGGTTTGGTTTTTTTTTGGGAAAATAGGACAAAAAGGGGGGGGGTTGGAAGAAGGGGGGGTTTTGAAGGTGGGAAGGGGTTTAAGAGGGGGAAAAAACGGGCAGAAAAGGAGGAAGCAAAAGAAGGAGAGGAGAGGCAGAGAGGGAAAGAGATGTGAAGGTAAGGGAAATAGAGGACCAAGAGGAGACCGAGGGTTGGGGGAAAAGGAGGGAAGGAAAAAGTGAAAGAAAAAGAAGGTGTGAGGGACAGGAGGGTGACAATGAAAAGAAGAAAGTAAAAGAAAAAAGTGAGAGAAGGAGAGAAGAGGGAAAGAAGAAAAGGGTTAAGAAGAGAAGGAAGGAAAAGGGGGACCAAGGCCAGAGAAAGCAAAAAAAGGGGGAACTAAGAGGGTTCTAATTTTAAAGAGAGAACCAAGGTATCTCGTCATTTAATCCAACCGTGTCGGTGTGCAATCTCCAAATCCAGCGTTGCTCTGCCCTAAATAGTTTTTCTGACATGCTGGGGGTCGAAGAAGAGAAATGTTCCAGGACCGTCCAAGACATGTCATCTGGGGAGTGGTTTCTTTGTAGGAAATGGCTAGTGAGCTTCGTTGCGTCTCGTTTGCACCTAATCGTGCTTCTATGTTCACAAATTCTGGTGCTCACCTTCCTCGTAGTCATACCCACATATTTAAGTAGGCAAGGGCATTTGATTAAATAAACTACGTTTTTGGTGTTACAATTTGTAAGTGATTTTTGCACCCATGGGGTTTTAAGGTCAAGATCGATGGTAGTAGATCTATGGGTAAAAGGGCAAACGCTGCAGTTACCGCATGGGTGATGCCCTGCAGGGGGGGCCATTTGCCAAAGTGTAGTCTGTGTGGAACCTCGCTTCTCCTTTGGTCTAGTGTGGACCACCATGTCCCGTATATTGATTGCTCTCTTATACGCGTGTAATGGCGGTTCAAAGGGTAAGCCACCTGATGTCAAAATTTTCCAATTCTCTCTTATAATCTTCTGGATTTCATGGATAGGGGATTGAAGGTGGTGACACATACGATCTTATCCAGACTTGGTTTCTGTGCTCGAGGCTGTAGCAACTGGTCTCTGTTATTGTTGCGTGCCCGTTTTCGTGCCCTATTAACCAGATATGGGGGATAATCCTTGGTGTGTAGCTTGGTAGACAGTTTGTCTGCATGTTTGCGGTAATCGGTGACGGATGAGCAGTTTCGTCTTAACCGTAGGAACTGCCTAACCGGGAGGTTATCTCTTAGGGCTCGTGGGTGGAAGCTCTGGTATTGTAATAAATTGTTGCAATCCGTTGGTTTATAGTAAACTTCAGTAGCTAACCCGGCATCTTGTTCATAGATTAGTAGGTCGAGGAAAGGTAGTTTGTTTTCACCTATGTTCATTGTGAAGGTTAGAAATGGATTAGCCCCGTTAAGCCAAACGGCGAATGCCTGGGCCTCTTCTTTACTACCGGTCCATATTAGCAGTACATCATCGATGTATCGCTTCCAGAGTTTGATCTGATCTCGGTAGGGGTTGTCCTCATGTAGGACCGTATGTCTTTCAAAATGGTCAACGTATAGACATGCTAGACTAGGGGCAAATGTACTACCCATCGATGTGCCTTGTGTCTGCAAGTAGAAACTATCTTCAAACTTGAAGTAGTTTCTGGTGAGAGCGAGATGTGCTAAGTCCAGTATGAACCCAGGGGGGGTTTGGGATTCACCCATATGTATGTCCAGCAGGTTGCTTATTACTTCCAGAGTAGCCTCTTGCGGGATGTTTGTGTAGAGGGATTCCACATCAAGAGTAATTAGAAGTTCCTTAGATTTGTCAAAGGTTATAGACTCCAGTAAAAGGAGGACATGGGTGGTGTCCTTAAGATAGGTCGGGATCCTTTTGACTAACGGTTGAAGGAAGAAATCCACAAATTTTGACAAGGGCTCTAGTGCTGAGCCTATCCCGGAAACTATGGGCCTACCGGGTGGAGGGATCTTCTCTTTATGTACTTTTGGTAGAATATAAAAGTACGGGATTTTTGGGTAGGTCTGTATCAGATATGATGCCTCATGATCTGTGATCCAGTTGTTTTCTTTCCCTTTTGACACTAGGAAGGTGATCTCTTCTTGGACATCAGTTGTAGGGTCACGTGCCAGACGCTTGTAGTGTCTGGTATTCCCCAACAGTCGCTCACACTCGTCTCTATACATTTTTTGTGGAAGAATCACTGTGGCCCCGCCTTTGTCTGCTGGTTTGATGATGATATTAGGATCGGCTGTAAGGCTCTTCAATGACTCTATTTTGATTTTACTCATATTGTGGAATACTTTGTTGGATGACTCAGTCAGCCCATTGATCTTAAGGGATACTGATTTCTCGAAAGCCAGTACCTCGGGGGGCAAGGTTAAATATGCCCTGATCATATTTTGTCAGACACTCCTATCTAACAAGTTTTACGTAATTTGTGACCACTCATCTAACAGCAAAAAATATCTGGTAAGTTACATGTTAACATGCCTCCCTGTGTACCTTATTGTGTCTTCGGCCTGATGTCAGAATTTCATGGCTCAGGATTCCCTTCAGTAACTGGTCCATGTGTCTAACTTTCCTCTTTTCTAGGCATTTAGTTTCAATGTAGAGAAGAGGGGGTTGTCTCCTGCTCAGCTACAGTATTGTTATTCAGGATATTTGAACAATGCTTCTTATTCAAGAAACTGCATGCAGAAAGGTACTGCTGCATTTTTATCATCTTCCTTCAGGACAGAACACACAAGGCTATGCCCCTCATATCTATTTTTAAGGCTCTTCGTTTGCAAACAATGCACTAGAGATTGGGCATTTTCCTTTTTCTATCCTGTTAAGGTAAAACATGGAAATTCGACCACACATTCATTAGCTAAAATAAAATGTAAACTAGACGTTGGTCTGCTTCTTAGGCATTTTACTTGCACCATACATGCACTGCATCCAAATGCAAAGTAATTTTAGTCCATGTTGTACGCAAGCAGGCCAAATTTGCATACAAAAACCCGTCACTCTCAAACAATCCAATCTTTTGCAACAAGGTGGAATTTATATTGAACGTTCCAGACTGAGGCCTTCATTATGACATTGGCGGTCTTATCCCAAGATCGCTGATGCTATGGGTGCCAGAAGACCGCCAAGGCTGGCGATCTTCTGCCTGCCATATTATGGACACTGCTGGATTTCTGCCACAACTAGGGCCGAAATCTGGCAGTAGCCATGCTGGTGGGCAAGGTGCCTGGGCAGTGCTACCACCTGCACGGCCCCGCTAGAAGAATGCCGCCAGCCGTATTATGGCGATTCATATGGCTTGGCGGTGTCCTGCTGGTGGCCGTTCCCTGCCGGACGACCTCCTCGTTGGACAAGGTAAGTGAGACGTCCATTAGGGGAAGGGGGTGGAGGGTGGGGGTGTTGTGTGTGAGTGTATGGTGTCTGCTTGTGTGTATGCGTCTGTGAGTGTTGTGGTCTATGTGTGGTTGTATGCATGAGCATGAATGCGTGTATGAATGTTACAGTGAGTTCGTGTCTGCATGTCAGTGTGTGTGAGTAAATCCATGTATGGATGAGTGTGAGTGAATGCGTGTATGGATGCATGGGTCATGCATGTGAGTGTGTGCGTGCATGATTCCGGGGAGGGGGATAGGAGTTGTGGGGGTGCTGTGATTCTAGGGGGTGGGGAGGGCGCTGCGGCTCTAGGGTAGTGGGGGTGAGGTGATTGCTGGGGGATTCTTCTACTGTAAAGGGGAAGGAATTCCCTGTCACCGGTAGCCCTACCACCATGGTTTTCGTGGTGGTGGTACCGTCGCGAAACCATGGTGGTAGGCCGGCTCATTATACTGCTGGCAGTCATGTGTGGACCGCCGGGTCGGAGATGCACATCTCCGGCCTGGCAGTTCATACCGCCATGGCGAGTGGTAGGTTGGCTCCTCCACATTCATAATTTGGCAGTATACACCGCCAGCCTGTTGGCGGTGATACGGCCACATTAACCCTGGCGGTCACAAGACCTCCAGAGTTGAAATGAGGGCCTGAATCTATTGTGTAGCCTTGGAACCAGTCTTTTGTCTTGGTTCCATCAGCTGCAACATTTTGTGCAGCCAAATCCAACAGCAGAAAAATGCAATCAGAGATGAAGGGAAGGAAGTGGTGAAAGGATGACTTTTTAAGTTTGGCACACCTATATGGAGCAGTCTCTTTTAAGTAATTTGCAGCTTGCTTCATCCTTGATCTTTGTTTGTTTTGGCCACTGGTGTTATAGAACTGAGCAAGTGATCTTCTAATATGCCAATGTCTGAGAGATTAGATATGTTCATGTTTAAGTGGAAAAAAATTATTGTTTAGGTTGATATTAGGGTTACAGTGCTTCAAATTACACTCCAGAATGGCCTCTGTACATTTTGAGAACTAGACCATCTTTAAGGTGTTCAGGAACAATAGACTGGATGTTTTTTTCTGTGGGGTGGATGGCGAAGACAACCTTGAAATTTATCATGGTCCTCAATGAAGGTCATAACCTCAAAAGACAGTCATTACAAACATATTGGCATCTTCTGATGGGCAATTCTTCCCTGGAGGTGGCTATATCACAAAGACCCAAAATGGCTTCAAAGGACAAAAAAGTCTCATAGTCGCCTGCAAAAATCAGTTTTTAAGGGCCAAATGAGATCGGGATCAAGATCACCTTTAAAAATTATCTCAGATTTCACGTATCGCACAATTCCTTCATCTGCAAATAAGGTATAATTAAAAATGGAAAATGGCTATTGAGTAGATAATACAGAGGTGTGGAAAAAATATTTACAACTGTCTGGTCAATGACAGCCTGCTGGTAGGCTAAGATGTACAGACAGTAGTGCTTGTTAAAAGTGTGCTGTGTTGACCAGGTGGCTGCTTTGCAGATGTTAGCTTATGAAATGTTTCCTAGCTAAGCCATGATAGCCCCTTTCTTACGGGTGGAGTGTCCCTGGAGGGGGGGCAGTATGGGTAAGACCCTGTTAGCATTTTTGGCAGCAAGTTTAGATACACTTGACTATCCACCTTGATATACTTACCTTAGAGATGGGATGTTGGTATTTATCAGAGGATACAATATTTGCTCAGACTTGTTAAAAGACTTGGTCCTATCAATGTAGTTCATAAGAGCTCTTTTAACATGAGGCATGAGTAGCATCCCATTCGCTGCAGAATCAGGGTGTGGAAAGAAGACTGGTAGCTCTATAGTCTGATTGAGGTTAAAGGGTTAAACCATTGGAAAGAAACTAAATGGTTCCATACCTGTAGGAGTAGTTTTGCAGCTTGTTTTGGATTTTTTCTGAGATCCATTTAGGGATTGTACCCTGTGTCACTGGTTTATCACTGCTGTTGTCAGCAAATGACAAAATAGTTGCTTTGTCTTTCTGCTTGTCTTTGCTTTTTTCTATATGGTACATGATCGCTCTTATTGTGTCTAGTATGTGTAGTGCTCTTTTCCTCTTAATTTTTTGGTTCTTGGAAAAAGCTTGGTACTTGATTTGACTGATGTATGTGGAACTATGAAGTAACTTTGGATAAGAGGTGTGGATCTGTCTTCATGACTATTCTGTCCTTGTGGATGTGTAGGTATGAGTTTTGAATTGTGAGTGCCTTCAGTTCACTCACCCTGCAGAGCTACGATATTGCCACCAGGAATTCTGTCTTGAGTGTGAGCATCTTTAATTGCTGTGTGAATAGGCTCAAAGGGTTTCCTCATTAGTTGTGTTAGTACCAGGTTCAGGTTCCATGTAGTGGCTACCACCCGTCTGGGTGATGCTATCCTTTCTGTTCTCTCTTGAAATCGTTTTACAACAGGTGTTCTGGAGAAATCTCTTCCTATATGACCTCTTCTGTAGGCCATGGTCACTGCTAGATATACTTTTAAGGAAGCACAAGTTAATTAGCAGTTTAGAAGATGTGTGAGATACCTAAGAACTGCTGTGCTCTTAGTATTGTCCGGTAATAGGCCCATCCTTTGCACCACAATGAGTATCTTTCCCACTTGGCCATGTAACACTTTCTTGCTGTTGGCCTTCTTACTTCTCTGAGAACAGCCATTGTGTTTTCTGGTAAGCCTAGATGGCCAAATTGTATGTCTTTAGGAGGCCTGCTGCCTAGCTGAAACTCTCCGTTTCTGGATGGAAAACTCTTCCCCTTTTCTTTGACATCAGGTCTTGTTGTGTTGGTACTCTCTGGATGTACCACATTTTTCTCACCCATTGAGGGGCAAAAAGTATCAGTGTCATCTTGGCATGTTTGCATTTGTTGATTAACCTGTTAACAGTGGTATCGGGGGAAAAGCGTAAGCAAATATTCCTGACCAGTTTATCGACACAGCATTCCCTAGGGATTGGTGGTGTGGATGGGACACGGAGTATTAGCATTTAGTGTTTGTTTGCATTGCAAATAGATCTACTTCTGGGGTTCCCCAATGTTTGAATATCTGTTTGAATACTGTTTGATTGAGTTCCCATTTGTGGGAGGATGATGCTTGCCTGCTTTTCTTGTTTGCTTCAATAATCTCTACTAACAGTAAATTACCATTGCAAATAACAAAAAGTAATAAAGTTAGACTTTAGGTCTAAGTTAGACTTTAGGTCTAAACTTAGACTTTAGGTTTATCGATAGACTTCAGATGTAAAGATAGACTAGATAGACTTTAGGTCTAAAAGTAGACTTCTGGTCTAAACTTAGACATTTTGTCTAATGTTACCTTTGTGAATTGTGCCCACAGTTTTTAGGTCCAGAATATTGATGAACTGAACTGCTTCTTGTTCCCTCCATTCACCTCTGACCTTGAGTGAGTCCGTATATGCCCCCCAGCCCATATGTGAGGCATCTGTAGTAATGGTCATTGTTGGAGTTGGCTGTTTAATTGGTTTTCCTGCTGGTAAATGTGATCTGTTCTACGTCGCCATCTCTTCCTCTATTTTTTGTGTGACAACCACTCGATCCTCCCACCTCCTCGTAGCTTGGTTTTGTAGCCATTACTGAATTGGTCTCATAAGTAGACTTACATATGAAATGTGAGGAAATCATGAGGTCATCTTCCCCATAATTGTTCCCACAGTCCTCGCTGTCAGAAACTGTCCCTTCTGGTAAAGGCAAGTTTCTTGAAGCATTGAAGCTATCCTGTTTACGCAAGGCTACGCCTTTGCCTCTATTGAGTTGATTCTTGCTCCTAGAAAGATTGTTTTATTCTTCTGGTTTTGTTGATGATTTTTCAGTATTTATTGAAAATCCTATGTATGTCTATTTTGCATTAGCTTAATGAGTTTGCCCTTACTAGCCAGTCGTCTAAGTAAATATAAACATGTATCCCATGTCTTCTCAAATGTGCTGCTACTGCTGCTTTGTAAACCCCCTTGGTGCACACTTTATGTCAAAAGACAGGACTCTGAATTGGTAGTGTGTCTTGTTCACTACACATCACAAGTATCTCTTGTGTTTTTGATTCAGTGGGACGTGCAAGTAGGTGTCTTTTAGGTCTATGCTTGCCATGTAATACCCTTTTGGTAACTGCGGTATGACCTCCAGCAGTGTTGTTATCTTGAAGTTTTGCAATTTTATGAACTTGTTTATAACCTGCCAGTCCAGTATTGGAAGCAGAGTTCTGTCTTGTTTAGGGATTAGGAAATATGTTGACCAATTTCCCTGAGTGACTTCTTTTCTGGGCACCTTTTCTATTGCTCTGTTTCCCAGCAACTCCTCTACTTCTTTTAGTAGACAGAATGTTTCTTCCTTTGAATAGACCGTTTTCCTTGGTCCCTTCACTAGAGGTGTTTTGATCAGGCATGCGCTATACCCACATTTTTAAATCCAATTGTCTCAAATTACCTTCCTCCTCTCCTGAAAGAAGTCTTTATCCTGCCTCTTACTGCTGTTGTGTGAGCGGTCTTGATGGAGTGCAGATTCACATACTGGAGGGGGCGCTCCTCTCCTGCGAGGTTGTTCATTTCCTCATGCACACCCCAGAAAGGACTGGCGTCCTTGCATCTAAAATTGCCAGTGTTGAGATGTTTTTTGTGTTTGGCTTGTGCCTTGAAACCCTTGATGTGAGGAGGTACTATGTAAACTTCCTCTTCCAACCGACCTTCAGACCAGTTTTTTTTCCTCTCCTTAGATTACCACTAATCTGCAGAGCTCCCATAGATTTAGCTATTTTGTTGTCTTTTTTCAGCTGTTGTAGGAATTTATCTACTGTGCTTCCAAACAGTTGTTCTCCTTTGAAAGGCATGTTGATGATGTTCACCTGAACCTCTGGTTTAAAACCAGACACCCACAACCATGCATGGCATTTAAGTGTTGTTCCCACCGTCATCTGTTGACTTGCAGTGGTCAGGCAGGTCCTTCATTAGATCTGCCATCTCATCACATTACTGGTATGCATACCTATTTAGCAGAGATTTGTAGCTGACGATTCTCCATTGAGTTGTTGCCCCGCTCTCAAATTTTCTGCCCACCATAATCATCTTCTCACTTTCTTTGTCTGGAGGTGGACCAGATGCAGTTGGAATGTTTACCCTTTTCTTGGCGGTAGCTGCTATAATAGAGTCAGCTGGGACTGCTCTCCTATGTAAAGAGGATCCTTGTACAAATGTTTATATTTTTTCTCTGCCTCAGTGTCATAGCTCTGCATTTGTAGGTTCCTTGAAAACTTCTCTGCCCGATCCAAAATGCTGGGCGCCATTGGCAATAACTGGTAACTGATCTGAGAGGGCAGCAGTGTCTCTAGGAGAATTGTTTTTTTTCTTCCTCTAATTCCACTCCATAATTTCAGCAGCTTTCTTAATAGGCTGTCCATACATAGCAATATCATTTGGAGGCGATGGCTTCAATGGATATGTGTCAATTCCCTACTCGGAGTAATTGGTTTCGATGTCTTGTCACTGTGTTAAAGTAAACTGAGATCCTTTGGAATCCTGAAACATCCCCACGGCCAAATTGTCTGGCTCCTCTTCCTTGAAGAAGATTTTTTTGTCTTCATCCTCTTCCTGTGGCTCAGGTGTCATTGGAGGTTCTAGTTCTTCAACTTCCCTCTCAGTCTGCTCTTTAGGCATCAAACAGTTCTGAGGAATTCAACATTCTTGAAGGAATGCATTGAAATCCCTTTTCTTCTGCAGAATTGCAGCCATTTCTGCCTCAAGTTGCTTTTTCTGTCGCTCACTTTCAGTAGCTGGATGTTCAGGGTCAACCACGGATGCTGATTTCCTTTTTGATGATGACTTTTCTTCCCTTCTTTCTTCTTTTGATGTTGAACCTTCTTAACTTTGTAACTTTGATCAGCCTTCAAAACCTCTCAACTTTGATCGTCTTTCGACGTTGTTGTCTTTTTTGGTTTCTGACCATCTGCTGTGTCCCTGCCATGGGACCCAAGGGGTTCTTTGTGTCTTAGCTTTCCTGTGGTCATTGATTATTTTGAGCTCTCCCTGAATGTTTTTTTCAGAGTTACCTTAGGTTTGTGGTGTTCCCTCTTGACATCGCCAATTGTCAACTAATCATCTGAGCCTTCGCCTTCTACCCCTTCAGCTCTGCTATCCTCATCGTCACTCGACAATCTCAGGTCCTTAAGCAATGGAGTCAGCTTCTGACCCTGCATGGCATAGTGTGCCTGACTTTGCTTGTCCCTTGCTCTCAGTGTGTTCAGTTTAAAATTCGCACAGGACTCGCAGCCTTCGGTGTTTTGGCTGAACGGGAGGCACAGGTTACACTCTTGATGTTAGTCTTTCTAGGCAAATTTGTGGTGGCAGTTCAGGCTGGAATGGTGTCTTCTCCATATCATGGGGAACAGGGAGCCCCATACTTGGGCATCCGCCGATATTAGTTTGATGTTTCAGATTGACACTCCTTCTCCAATACCTTTGTTTCAGTGCTCTTCTTAGGTTTTTTTTCAATGAAAACGTCTTCAAAAACTTTCTGTTTTGCAGATTGAAGAGCATTCAGCAACGCTTCCAGACCCAATGTTGGAAAAAAGAATCTAAAGATGGTGACCACGACTGGGAGCTTCCAGCAAGGCATATGACAGAGGAGGCTGGATAGGACACCAAATGGTGGGACTGTCGACAAAAAACAACAAACAATCACTCACTCAATCAAGGATTTGTAGAGAACAGCAAATCTCCCAGGAGGGTCTCAAGGTGCTGGAGTTGCTAACGGCTAGGTGATGATCTGCTCATGATACTTCTCGGACACACCATCAGACAGTATACAGACAGATTCTGGACTAAGACCTAAGTCGATATTTACTCCCCCCTCCACAGCCATCCCGTGTGAAGTTTTAGCTTTTGAGAAAGCAGTCTTAACTGACCTTGCAACAATACATCCTAAACACCCCTTTATCAATATTTCCACAATTGAAAGGAAAGCCTTAGGGACACTGGCTGAGGATACCTCCATTGTTATTAAACAGGCAGATAAGGGAGGGGCCATCGTGATAATGAACACCGAAGACTACCGGCAAGAATGTCTACGGTTGTTGAGTGACAGCACCTATTACGCAAAGATCACTCGGGACCCTACACTAAGATTACAATCTCAGATTAGGGCGATGATCACAGAAGCAACTAACAACGCTTGGATCTCCCCTAAAGAGGCGGCTTTTCTGGACACGCCTCACCCAAAAGTCCCATACTTTTACTGCCTTCCCAAGATCCACAAAGGCACCTTGCCACCCCCGGGACAGCCGATCGTGTCTGGCATTGGATCAATTTTAGAACCATTGTCCATTTTCTGTGACCACTTCCTACAGCCTTTGGTAAAGGAATCTTCCACCTACCTACAAGATACCAAGGATGTATTGAATTTGATTGAGTTGATCAATGACACAGTTGATGTTCACGGTTTAATTACTCTGGATGTCGAGGCACCGTACACAAACATACCACAGGATGCGACACTACAGGTAGTGAAAACTACACTCCAGGACAGTAGTGATAATCTCACGTCACCTGTTTCATTTATAATGCATTGTGCCACTTTGGCAATGACAGAAAATTTCTTTCAGTTGGAAGATCAATTTTACCATCAGATAAGGGGGACTTGCATGGGAAGCACTTTTGCTTCCAGCTTGGCTTGTCTTTATATGTACAATTTTGAGAAACAATTTATTTTACCTACTACCAATCCGTTTTTTGCCAACATTAAACTATGGCGTTGTTATATCGATGACATCCTGGTAGTGTGGCACGGCTCTCTTACTACTGCTGAAACATTTACAGATTGGGTTAATACACTCAACCCTTTTCTGAAATTCACATCCACAGTGTCAACCAAGGAGATACATTTTTTGGATCTATTGATCACTATTCAGAATGGCAAATTAACCACTAGCACATACCACAAACCAACTGACCGTAATATCCTCTTGACGTATGACAGTCATCATCCAAAATCCTTACGCGATAATCTGCCATTTGGTAAATTTTTAAGATTACGACGCAATTGCAGTTCAGCGTATGTGTACAATACACAAGCCAATTATCTTCAAACCAAACTATTAGCACGTAACTATCCCCAGGACATTTTCAAACGAGCCCACAAGAGAGCGAGAAACAATAATCGTGAAGCCTTACTCTCACCGAGCATGAGGGACACCAACAAGATGTTGACGTGTGTGACCACCTTCACTCCCCTATCAAATGAGATCAAAAGACTCATTATGAAGAGATGGACTATCCTCACCAGCGGGGGCTTTTCCATCCCTAGACCTTTATTTGCATTTAAATGATCACAGAACATTAAGGACTTGGTAATACACACACGTCCCAAAAGCATAGTCCAAACACAATCGACTCTTTGGAAACTTCCCCCTAAGATAGGGCATTATCCTTGTGGACAGTGCAATGTTTGTCCTTTGACTAGCCATGTCAAGACACTTGATTTGGCACCGATAGGTCAATGGCACCTGACGAAACACACTAATTGCAACACGAAGAACTGTGCCTATATGATCACATGTCCTTGTGGCCTTCGGTACATTGGGATTACCTCCAGACCCGTTAAAACAGGATTAATGAACATAGAAGTAACATCAGATGTGGACTTGTCACCACGAAATTATGTGCCCACTTCTTAGAGACACCCCACAGGCCAGACGACTTACGCTGGGTGATTTTGGACTCCCCCAGATTCATTAATGACTCTTCACACTCGCTGTTCAGACTAGAACAACGGTGGGTATTTAAACTCCACACCAATACTAATGGTTTGAACAATGACATTCCATGGGTGTCACTGTCCCGGTAGCACCCCATTAACACCCCACTTACACGATCTTCTTACTTTCACTGTAACCCATTGTTTCCTTTAGACTTGGTACGATACAGGCTCCCCCGCCATAGAGGTATCCTAGTGTATTCCTTCAGCCATCCACCAAATGAGGTTATTTACATGGGTATAGAGGGAACTTCCCCTTCTCCAATGATTGTTTCCCTTTAGATGTGACTTTCGCTAGGCATCACCAACACTTTTGCCATAGCAAGAATTAATTTATCATAATGACTGATAGGTTATTCTCTACTGATGTTGTTACATATTTCCTTGTTAATTTATTATTCACTACTGGACAGATAATGTAGTCACTCTAATATGGCCGCCCGCATTACGTGACATGGTTGCCAATTTTCTATTTCACGCCGGGCTGCTCTTATACTTAGTCCCCCTTTAGTTTCTATTACGAATGCATCACGTGACGCGGAAGAACGTTGCCTCCGCGTCGCGTTTTAAATACTACGAGTGCTTTCCCGAACAGAGTGTTTCGGGGAGAGCACGTCGCAGGTAGGTGAAAGGAACCGCCACCGCTAAGCCTCAAGTAAGTGATGAGTGTACTTCAAGTCAAGTCACACAAGCTTTATTCGGTCTAACTAACTCACGCAATAACTTACAACAATAAAACCATGATCTATACATAATAAATATATAATAACAAGATTAAAAAGTAAATAATGAGGATGAGATAAAAATAAAATGAGAGATCTGTGAGTGTACAAAAGAGAAAAGGTAGATATAAATCTTCACATGTGTCTCCCATCCTATATATGAGGGGGAAACGTCAGAATTCCTTATTATTGGCTGCCTTTAACTTCCTCATCAATAATTTTATAAAAATTTCAATGAGTAAAACTATTGAATTAAATGAATTAGAATCAGGGTTCAATTAATAACAAATCACTGTGATCTTTTAAAAAATGTGTACGTATGTGCCAGGCGGACGCAAGGAACTTGCTGACCGCACGAGTTAGGAAAGAGGAGCAATCTCTCAACATCAATCTTAGGGCATCTTTGCACGTTCTCAACCCCATATTCCTGCAAGCGGGACGGAGCCATTTCCGCCGGGCAGTGCCATAGGCAGGACAAATAAACATAAAGTGCACTACAGTTTCCACAGAACCGTTACAGCTTGGGCATTGATCAGATAGCGGGGTGGAGCACCAGGAACTGGAGAAGGATTTCAGAGGGAGGCATCCATACCTGAACCGAACATACAAACTTTTACTTAGTTGATCAGTAATTAAATCCAAGAAGGGTTCAAAGTGGGGAAACCACTTGTAATCGAGAAATTGAGACGTCAGCCTACCATGTGAAGTACATAACAGATATTGTTCCCTAACATGGGACCACTAAACTGATTTTAAGTGGTCCTTGTGAACCCTCCTTAGATTATTAGGCTGGCTCCAGAAATCACTGAGTCCCAAGGTATGGAACCATTCCAAAATATACTTGAACCAAGGGACAGAAAGTAAGTTTGGTCTATCCAATAAGTCTTGCAAAGACTCCTTGTATATGACTAATTCAGGGGTAGTCCAGATGCGAACCCAAAAGGTTAAAGGCCTTAAAGCTATTACATCTGAAATGTGGGGGAACCCTAGGTCCAAAAACACTGGAACCAAGGGCGTGCTACGAGGACATGCCAAGAGTGATCTTCCAAAATTATTTTCCCCCACAGATAACTTGCTAGTTTTGGAACAACCCCAGACCTCAGCGCCATAGACCGCGGCACTCTGAGCCTTGGCTAGATAAATTTTAATAGCTGGGGAAACAACTTTCACAGTATTAGACATTTGGAAACGCAAAATTGCCCCTGACCTGTGTGCTAAGAGAGCAAGGCTTTTTCCTACCTGGGCCTGCCAGTTCCTATTGTTGCTGATTCTCACCCCTAAATAATCAATAGAGCATACCTTGCTCAGGTGAACCTCGTTATATAAGATGTTACATCGTTTTGTGCAACCAAGACCGAAGATCATCAGTTTTGTTTTACTAGAATTAAGTTCCAATCCATGCTGCACAAAACACACTGAACCTATCCAGGAGGACCTGAAGGCCCATAGGTGTTTTAGAGATCAAGAGGGAGTCATCAGCAAATAAAAGAATTGGAACTATTGAATTGTTCAATGAAGGGGCATTGTTTTGACAATCTGTTACAACTTGCAACACTTGATTAATGAACAGCGAAAAAAGAGTTGGTGCCAGGACACAGCCCTGGTGTACCCCCGCCTGATATTAATGCGATCAGTAAGTTCCCCCTGACTGCCCCATCTTACTCGAGCATAGGTGTTCTTGTGCAATCTTTGAATTAGGTACACCAAATTCATCGGGACGCCAATTTTCTTTAGGACTTCCCACAATTTCTGTCTTGGAACAAGATTGAAAGCGGACTTTAGGTCAACAAAAGCAACATGCAAGTTTTGTTTGGCCAAAGTGACGTATTTCCAGAGTAACAGGAAGAATCTAAAAACTTGGTCCATAGTGCTAATTCTTGAACGAAAGCCAGCCTGGAGGGGAGATAGGACCTGATTGGCTTGTACCCAGTCCATTAGCCTTTCTAGGACTTGCTTAGAGAAAATCTTTTGAAGATTATCAATGAGGCTAATTGGGCGGTAATTGACGGGCAGTCCCACATCTCCTTTTTTATAAATAGGGATAATTTCGGCCCGAGCCACGAGTCCGGAATGGGGCCACCTGCTGCGATGGCGTTTGATAAAGTATTAATATACCACGCCCAAATAACGGGTTCTGACTTATACAGATCCCCCGGTATCTTATCAGGACCAGGAGCCTTAGCGTGTTTCAGAGAACTAATAGCTGCTGTGGTTTCAGCAATTGTAAAAACAATGTCCTCCGTAGGGCCTTCGATGAAAGGTCTGCGTTCGACACCCCTATGGTCCTCATGGTCCTGATGCATGGATGAAACATAAATCTCAGAAAAATGAGCCACCCATCTTTCAGGCTGGATATGAAGATTTGGAGTAGCATTACCCTCTCTATGCCTGTAGGTCAACAACCTCCAAAAGGAGCCCTCGTCTCGATTTTCGACTGCCTCCAGCAGCTTCTGCCAGATCTCAAATTCCTAATTTTTCTTCGCTAGATACAGGGCCTTAGTGTAGCTAAATCTAGCAGCCCTGATCTCCTCCTGTGAGTGCTTGTGGAGGGCCAATTTAAGATTGAGCCTAGCAAGATCGCAATCTTTGCTGAACCATTCTCTGGATCGGATAGTATCAGAAGTATGCTTAACAGTGGTTTCTTTATAAAAAACATTCTGTAGAATGTTTATCAATTCAGCATGGATTTTCAGGATTGGAAGACTATCGACCTCTTGCTTTTCAAGACCGGAGAACAGCTGTAGAAAGGAAGAATACATTTGTTTGACCAAGAGTGGGTTGGATGTAAGCTTTGGCCAACTAACACGAGTTTGCTTGTAGTTCAGAGAAGGGATCGGAACATCGGTGGTCTCTAGGTGTTGTGTTCTCCCAAATGCTTTGTTGGATGAAGTAAGACATAGGGGGTGGTGATCGCTATCATGGCGGGGTTCCACCTTCATGTCCAGAGTGTTTTACCAAAGCCTGATGTCGACAAAAAAATAATCAATAGTACTGGAAGAACACCCCTGCTTAAAAGTGGGGGCACGATTTGGATCAGATCTAGTCCGACCATTGCATTCCCTGAGTCCACAGCGTAGGCAAAGGGAGGCCATCTGTGTAGCGACACAAGAACCAATGCTAAGAAAATCGTCCTTCACTTGGGGAATACCCCAAGATTCATCTTCTTCAGTTGTTAAATTACCTACAAGGTTCTTGGATACAAAGGAACAGTTTATATCGCCCCCTATCACCAGATGGTTAGAAGGATGCAAAAGTTCCATATGCTCAGCTAGCTGAGCGAGTACCCTAGATTCCATACTGGGGGGGGGGGGGACCTCGCGTACACATTGACCAAGGTCACTGTAAAACCAGGCTGAAATGTGAGTCTAACACCCAATAAATCTAAAGAATTAAGGGATAGTGCAACATGGTCGCATTGCAGTTTCTTATTCACAAAAATCATGAGCCCACCCATAGGCCTACCAAAGCCTCCAGAGGCAGGCTGAACTGCGACAAAATAAGTTATGAACCCCTCAACATATATTATCTCTTCCGCCCAGGTTTCCTGAAAGAGGCATAAATCTTGCTTAGAGATAAGGTTGACCCATCCAGGATCACCCATCTTTTTCCTTATTCCAGCCACATTCCAAGACATAGGGGGTCATTACGACCTCGGCGGTCTTGTAAAAAGACCGCCGAGGCCGCGGGAGACAGAATACCGCCATTGCCGGCGGTATTCCTGGCTCCCTATTATGACATTTCCGCGGGGCCAGTGGATGGTAACAGTGTTACCGTCCGCTGGCCCAGTGGAAATGTCACATCAACATTGCTGCCGGCTCGTAATAGAGCCGGCGGCAATGCTGATGTGCAGCGGGTGCAGTAGCACTCGTCGCGCATTTCACTGCC
Source organism: Pleurodeles waltl (assembly GCF_031143425.1). Classification (NCBI taxonomy): domain Eukaryota; kingdom Metazoa; phylum Chordata; class Amphibia; order Caudata; family Salamandridae; genus Pleurodeles; species Pleurodeles waltl. Next base: position 712,663,897 of record NC_090436.1, read on the forward strand.
CGAAATCCAGGCAGTGAAATGCGCGACGGGCTATGCCTGGGGGCCCCTGCACTGCCCATGCCAAGTGCATGGGCAGTTCAGGGGCCCCCAGGGGCACCCCAAGTCTCCTTACCGCCAGCCTTTCAATGGCGGTGTCTACCACCACTGACAGGCTGGCGGTCGGGGACTCATAATACCCAGGGCAGCGGTGCTTGCACCGCTGCCCTGGGGATTATGACCGCCAGGCGGAATCCTGGAGGGATATTGGAGGGGCCGGCGGTATGGCAGTGGCAATTCCGCCACGGTCATAATTGCTGGCGGAACACCGCCAGCCTGTTGGCGGTGTTACCGCCACCTTACCGCCGGCCGCCAGGGTCGTAATGACCCCATAATGTTAAGTACAGAGGACACAGATGTGGGCCTAACTCTCGGGGGTACGGTGGGATTCAGAGCCCTTGGTCGTTTGTCTCTGTGAGTCGTAGCAACTGTAATGGGGAACACTGGGGGAGGAACATCATTTAGTCAGTCTAAATCAGATAACCGGGGGGAGCGGATGTTGGTCAAAGCTGGTCGATTACTATTGAGTGGACCCTGGACCCTTCCCACAAGAACATTAGATGGTCTATCAATCCCTCGTGTCTCCCCCCCCCCGGAGAATACATGCAGAGGCCAATTCCGATGTCTCTGCCAGATTTCAGAGAACGAGTCCGTAGGTTGAAAGCCATAAGGTTATCGACCATAGAGGTGTCAAAAAAAAGGATTGAGATGTAATCAAGGTCTGAGTCTGGTTGAACATGTCTACATGCCTCCTGAATATCAGAACGGATAACAGACAGACATATCCTCTGTATGCGAAACCAATAGACATCTTTATTAATGAGAGAGTCGTGAGACTCTCTCTGCCCAGCAGATAGCCTAGGGACCCCTGTCATATAGATGTGTGCATCATTTCTACTCTGATCATGTCTCCCCTTTGGATCTGTCACCTGACTTAATTTGAATTGGCCTTGGCGTGAGACTCTGGGTGGACTTGCGGGCGCCTGTGCACCCTTCCCCTCCATAGCTTCCGTGGGCAAGGGATTTATACAGGGAAGACGTTGGTCATTATGTTTTAAGGCAGGATTAAGCATACGGCCGGTATTGGTGGGGTTGTCGACAGGCAGAGATAGACAACTCCCCTTTTTATTTGTTGCCATGCTCGTGGACTTGACCCCCAACTTTGGACATTTGGGGTGAGAAATTAAATTATCCCCAGTGTCTAATGTTACTAGCACGTTAGCCCCTCCAGTCAGCTCAGGAATGTGGTCATTCATACTGGGCGATTTACAATTACACAGTACCTTCGGCTCAGATAGTCCAGAAATTTTACCCAAAATAACCATTACCAAAGATTTAAAATTGTCCAGTTTCTGGGAAACATTTTCCAGTTCAAGTAACATCTTACATTGGGTCTGCCAGTCCAATTCCTCTGTATCAGGTTCCGCAGAAATTAAAGGCGGAGAGCAACCTGGGCTCTCACTAGAAGCGGATAAGAGTTGGAATCTATTTGAACAGAGAATATCGCTAGAAACTACAGTCTTAGGGCCTAAATGCAGAGAGTCCCTAGATTGGGTACATTCTGTAACTTCAGCATTTGAAGTGTGCCTCATTGGCGGTGAAAGAATTGCAGCCTTAGATATGGGAGGTGGATGGAGGTCCGCTTCCACAGACAAATGAGGTGTCCGCAGTTTTTTAATAAATAGATCCGGAATCTTCCTAAGAGTCGAAGTAGCAGCAATGGGGGGAGCGGTGATAGATGGGCTCCTCAGTATTGCCTCTACTTCCTCGAACAAGGAGGCAATAGCTTGAAATTGATTCCTAATGGGCTTAGGATGGTCATCGGTTTTCCTACTAGCTCGTTTCTTGTGTTTTTTGGCACCAGAAGGTGGCGCAGTGACATCATCTGCCATACGCTTCCCCATTATTGACTGGGAGGTATCCGAGCCAAAAACTGGGGCCCCCAAAAGCAAATAAAAAAAAGAAAATTAAAGAGGGATGGCCCGGCCTCAGTCGGTCACTTACGTGCGAAGGACGAGCCCGTCCTTGGCCTGGGTGCGGCCCGCGCAGCGGCGTTGCGCGGTGGTTTTATAGCGCCCGCGAGTGTCCCCAGGTGTAGGGAGAGAGCAGGGGTGCCTGGGACTTGGAGTCCCACCATGTGTTCCCAGGTGTAGGGAGAGAGCAGGGGTGCCTGGGACTTGACAGGCAGCAGGAGCGGTGTTGCGCGGTGCGCTTTATAGCGCCCGCGAGTGCCCCCAGGTGTGGGGAGAGAGCAGGGGTGCCTGGGACTCGGAGTCCCACCAGGCACTGACAGGCAGCAGGAGCGGCGTTGCGCGGTGCGCTTTATAGCGCCCGCGAGTGTCCCCAGGTGTGGGGAGAGAGCAGGGGTGCCTGGGACTTGCTGAGCGGCGTTGCGCGGTGCGCTTTATAGTGCCCGCGAGTGTCCCCAGGTGTGGGGAGAGAGCAGGGGTGCCTGGGACTTGGAGTCCCACCAGGCACTGACAGGCAGCAGGAGCGGCGTTGCGCGGTGCGCTTTATAGCGCCCGCGAGTGTTCCCAGGTGTGGGGAGAGAGCAGGGGTGCCTGGGACTTGGAGTCCCACCAGGCACTGACAGGCAGCAAGAGCGGCGTTGTGCGGTGCGCTTTATAGCGCCCGCGAGTGTCCCCAGGTGTGGGGAGAGAGCAGGGGTGCCTGGGACTTGGAGTCCCACCAGGCACTGACAGGCAGCAGGAGCAGCGTTGCGCTTTATAGCACCCGCGAGTGTCCCCAGGTGTAGGGAGAGAGGAGGGGTGCCTGGCTGTTATTTTCTACTTCATCGTTAACCGTCTTGATTATGAGCTTTCTTTGCCAACTTGCAGCCCTCGGCTTGGAGCAGGAATCACTTAGTGTACTTACTATAACTTTGAGGGTGCCTTTTTTCATGACCCTAATACTAGGTCATTGAAATTAGCACACCTTGTGTACATACTTGAACTTTTGGGCATTACGCGCTAACTATTATGCCCAATCATGCTATCTGTTTCTCTTTACCCCAATGTTTCCCCAGTGCAGGGCTTCACTTCAGAACCCTCCAGATGCCCGACTTTTAGGTTAACTTCCCTAGGCTCTATATGGAGTCATTTTAGTCCCCATTTGAGAGCAGGGTGACTCACGTTATCCACATAGATGTCAGAGGCTCTGGCAGTTAATTTCAGATTGGCAATTCACTTTTTACTTAATGCCCATTCTTGACATGAAGAACGTGTAAGAGCTTTAAGAGGCACCTATAACTTGTGGCACCGGTCAATTAAGCAGGCCGTCGACAATTCTAATATTACTACTCACGCAGTATTGTGTACCGGAGCAACATATATAGCACCATCTTGAGTGCAATTACAACATACACTGCACTACAGTTCTAATATAATATGTGATGTTTGAATTTTCATTAGTAGTGACTGGCTGGACCGTGTTATTCCCCAAGGGGTCCCCCGTATGAAGTGGGATGGTAAGCAAATGATTCTACTTGCTTTTTGACCACCACATTGCTCACTGGTCTATCACGGGTGTTATGGTCATTTAACCGTGTATATTGTTTTTATATTTTGTATTTATCATTTTCTAGGGCGACCTTTTTTGATTCACTCTTTTGACAGACAGTTTACTCAAATGTAAGTGACTGTAATACATTTTTCATATACATACTAAGTAGTTTCCCCTTCACTTATTATACAGTCAGGAGAAGTTTATTTGATTGTAGGTTCTGAAGAAGCGTTAGAGGATCTTTCTAAGACCACAATACGCAAAACATGTTGACCAGACCTTAGGGGTCAGGTGACAATTTCCCAGATCTCCAGGCATTGTAAAAGTGGTTGAGCATGAACCCTCATTCTCCACTTTCTTTATGTTTTTAATCTTGGTAGTAACCTCTTGATATAACCATTAAAGCAGATTGCTGTGGGGTTACGAACCAATTTTAATTTATTTACTCTCCTGCCACAATTAGTGTCTGACCATTATGATCACGATGGCAGGCACTTTCAAAAAGATCTCCGGCAAAGAGCCCCCGAATGGGGAGCCCATCAGATATTGCACTGCCAGTCTGACGAGGAGCATCCGGATGATGAAGCATGACATCCATCTGGATGTGTGAGGGCTCTTGCTCCTGAAAATTTAATGTCCCCCTAGATATATGGAACAGTGTACTTATTTGTTGTTTGAATAGTCATATTGGGAGAACGTACACTGGACCAGTAACCTCCCTATCACTTTCTTTGTTGAGATCTGCTCATTTGAACAGCCAGATCTTTAGTCCTTTCCTGAACTGCCCAAGTGATGATGCATTCCTGAGGTGCTGTGGGAGGTAATTCCAAGATTTGGCCACCTGGTGCGGGAAGGAGCATCCTCTGCTGTTGCCTCGGTGGATCCATGGGGTGTCTGTCAGGAAGAGGGAGGTGGATTGTAGGTGTATGCTTGATTGGTGGAAGTTCTTGCATTTGTTGATGTATGCTGGCCCTTCGTCGTGCAGGGCTTTGTATGTGTGGGTCGGCATCTTGAACTAGCTTCTCTTCTTGATTGGGGGCCAGAGAATCTTCTTGAGGTGGGGTATGATGTAGGTCCATCTGGGAAGGTCAAGGATGAGCCTTGCTGCTGAGTTTTGGATTGTCTGTAGTCTCTTCAAGATGTGTGCAGTGATTCCTATGTAGAATGTTTTCCTATAGTCCGGCATGCTGGTGACGAGGGCCTGCGTGACGGTCCTTCTGTTGTTAACTGGGAGCCATCTGAAGATCTTGCAGAGCATGCATAGGTTGTGTAGCAGGTGGATGAGACTGTGTTTACCTGATTCGTCATAGATAGCTTGCTGTCCAAGATGATGCCGAAGTTGTAGGAGTGGTCTGTTGGGGCAGGGGATGTGCCAAGATTGGCCAGCCACCTCACATCATTCCGTGGCAAGGTGTTGTTCCAGAAGATGAGGACTTCTGTCTTGTCTCTGTTGAGCTTGAGACAGTTGTCCTTCATCAATGGGCGATGTTCATCATACATCTGTGGATGTTGGCTGTCGTGGTGGAGGGGTCTCATGACATCAAAAGGACGATATGTGTGTCATCAGCATAGGAGATGATGTTGAGTCCTTAAAGTCTGATGCTGTTGGGCAGAGGGGGTCATGTATACATTGAAGAGGGCAGGGCTGAGGGACTATCCTTGGGGGATGTTGCAGACAATCTTCTTGGGTTCTGAGGTGAATGATGTGAGACAGATTCTCTGGGTTTTTCGGGTGAGGTATGAGGCAATCTATTTGAAGGCATCTGCCTGGATTCCGATGTGGTGGGGCCTCCGAGCCCCTCAGGCACCACTATTGTGGACTGTTCCTTACTGAATCATCACTCAGAATTAATGTCTTTATTTTCACTCTAGGGCATCCTGTGTCTCATGTTTTGCTGCATCACCAGGGCTGAAGGCATAGACATTACAATTATTTCTGATTCTGTAGATCCTTTTGAGAACTTCACATATTTTGGACCATCATATTTTTCTGCATTTGTGGAACAGCCCATTTCTAGTGCCCGATTTTCTCACAGAAGTGGCAAGCAGTGTTTCTTTTTATCATTTTGACATTCACATTCATGCCATCAATGGTCCTCATTTCTTTTCACCACCTTGCATTTGCACCCTTCCATACCCCACCACCTTTGCATTGTTTGCATGTGATCCATCCCATTCTTTCCAGGCTGAACATAATTCATATTTGAATCCATGTGGTTTTAAATTGCATCTTTTGGGAAATCCTTCCTTCTCTGTAATCTTGTTCTGCTTCACATAAAAAAGTATTATTGTATTTTACAAGCTGTGATTTGTCTTCAAAGCCATCATGAAAGCAGTTATGAAATCACTGACATCATCCTTCTTGGGATCATCAACTCTTCTGTGTTTCTTAACAATCTTCATGAGCCTCTTGTGAAAGGCATGCACTGATTCTTGGGCTCGTGGGAGGTTCTCAAGAGCTTTACTCAATTTATGTCCTTTTCAGTCACTCATTTTTTTCACATTCTCTATCTGTATGTACTGGCTACATCATCAGAAGGGAATCAAACAAATGGGTTTGCCCACATCACCCCACAAAACATGAGTTACAACATACAGAAGTACAAGAGGGGTATAAATTAGATGCACCAAAATATGAACAGGGTTAGTTTGATTCTTATCTCCCAAAGTTATTCAGCTTGAAAGGTGTTCATGTGATAATTTCCTTCTATAACACACCAAGGAGGTAGTCACTAAACAATAACTAGAAAATACTCCACTTATTTCCTTACTCTTTGTTAATCAACCAAATTGACATAAAAGTCAATTTAAAAAGACTCCTCCATAATGTGCTGTATTTAATATCTGTTTGAAACTGTTTTCTTGCAGTAAGTTTTTGTGTTAATATTTGTGTTGCTGAGATAATGTGTATATATATTTGTATTTTCTGAGACTATGACAAAACCTAGATATATTTATTGGTTGGCAGTATCACTGTTCTTCATCAATTAACACATCATGCTTGGTAAAATCAGGTTTCCAATGACCATTGATTGTTTCATTGTGAATAACTCATATAGGTTATAAGGGATCCCTACTATATACCACTCTTGCATTTCTGTTCTTCCTCAAAAGGAGCATTATTAGGAGCCACTCTATTTGATTCTTGTGTTGGCCATCCAACTGCAGCAGTGGTTCCCAAACTTTTGACTTCTGTAGACCCCCACTTCATCAATACTGGGATCCTGGACCCCCACTGAATCATTATTGGAATCGGGGGACCCCCCCAAACAGAGTCAGTACTGAAACCTGGGACCTAATCTGTAAATATTATTTCATTTTCTAAGCAGTCGGGGACCCCCTGAGGATGCTTTGCGGACCGCCAGGTTTTCCAGACCACAGATGGGGAACTATTGAACTACAGCCTTCAGCTCTGTCCACAAATCACTAGGAACCACAATCTGAAACAGAGAATGTAAATCAGTCCACAACACCAGGGAAATATTTTTCAATATGCGTACCTCTTAGTACCACTTTTCTGGTTCTTATTGCCATTTCAGAAGGTAAGGAGTAAATGCGTACAGATCAGCTCATATCCATGGCACATGCCCCAACTCCAAATCTTTTTGTGTCCAAGCTCCTGATTCACTTACTGAACCATACACTCTACTTTCAATCCTTTTCACTTACTTTTTACTTGTTGTCTCTTTCTTCCTTCTTTCTCACTATTCCTTTAAGTCACTTTATTCCCTAGTTTTCTCAGTTACATTTTTAATTTAATTATTTATAAAAAAAGTTATATGACCTCTTAAATAAATTCAACCCAATTCTTTAATTTCATCATGTATCAAATCCATTTTATCATTTTGTTTCACATTTTTCACCTTGCTAATGTTCACCTCATATTCATCAGCTAACTCCTCTAGTTTATGAGGTGATTAATTTGTACAACTGGCAGCTTCTCTGACAACACAGTGAGTCAACAGCCTGTTAAAATTCCGCTTCTGCAAGGCAATGCTGTCATCGCCGTTTTGGTGCACTCAGGACCACTATATGGTAGTTCGATCTCCTTCCGCCCCCCCACCCCCCTTCAGTTCTGAACTAGTATCATTCAGTTCTGTTGTCCTAGCTGGGTACAGGGGAAGTCTAGAAGTCAGAATATCATCAAGAAAATTATCGTCCTCATCAGAGTCATTTTTCTGCTTTTCTCCATTGTTTGTCTTGTCTATACCATTTGTTTAATTACCCATGGCAAGATACGCTCTTACACCTTCTATCATATCCTCCCTCCAACTTTTACCTTGTTGATCCCATTTGCTCTTAAGCCATTATCTAAATGAACCCTTGTTGGAAATGGCCTTTCTGCAGGGTCAACCCTAAACGTTTTGCCTTCCTCCTTCTATTTTTCTGACCTCATTTTTTCTGGCTTTAGGACTCTGCACACTTTACCACTGCTAATGAGTGCTAAAGTGCATATGCTCTCTCATTAAAACATGGTGACATTGGCTCATACCCAATTGGCTTATTTAATTTACTTGTAAGCCCCTAGTCAAGTGCACTACATGTGCCCAGGGTCTGTAAATTAAATGCTACTAGTAGGCTGCAGCACTGGTTGTGCCACCCACATAAGTAGCCCCCTAACCATGTCTCAGGCCTGCCATTGCAGTGCCTGTGTGTGCAGTTTCACAGCTACTTCGACTTGGCATTTAAAAGTAATTGCCAAGCCTTAAACTCCCCTTTTTCTACATATAAGTCACCCCTAAGGTAGGCCCTAGGTACCCCATAGGGCAGGGTGCTATGTAAGTAAAAGGCAGGACATGAAAATGTGTGTTCTATATATCCTGGTAGTGTAAAACTCCTACATTTGTTTTTATGCTGCTGTGAGGCCTGCTCCTTTCATAGGATAGCAATAGGGCTACCCTCATATACTGTTTGAGTGGTAGATCCTGATCTGAAAGGAGTAGCAAAGTTGTGTTTACTATGGCCAGAATGGTGATCCAAAATCCTGCTTAATGGTGAAGTTGGATTTTATATTACTATTTTAGAAAAATCCTTCTGTGCCTTCCAATCCACGTCTGGCTAGGTTTAATTGACAGCTCCCTTGTGCATTCACTCAGACAACCCCAAATACAGGATGCTCAGTCACACTTGCATACATCTGCATATTGAATGGGTCTTCCTGGGCTGGGATGGTGGAGGGCCTAACACTTACATGTCAAAGGTCAGTAGCCTGCCCTCACACAAATGACTGCCACACTCCCTACTGGGATCCTGGCAGACAGGATGGAACTGAAAGGGGACCTTGTGCACTTCTAAGCCACTCTTTGAAGTCTCTCCCACTTCAAAGGCACATTTGGGTATTTAAGCAGGGTTCCTTGCCCTACCAACTTAGACACTTCTTGACAAGACACTCTTGCCACAGACACTTCCTGGAGAAGAATACCTGAACCAGAACCAGCAACCTCCCAAGAACTGCCTGGCTGCCCAAAGGACTCACTTGACTGCTTTCTGAGAAGGACTGCTGCCTTGCTGTTGCCCTGCTGCCTTGCTGCTCTCTGGCTGTGCTGAGAAATGCTCTCCCAGGGCTTGGATAGAGCTTGTCTCCTGTTCCCTGAAGTCTCAGGACCAAAAAGACTTCATTCCTGCAAGAAGAACTCCCTGTGCGGCGGAAATCAATGCACAGCCGGCAGAAAACGATGCACAGCCTACATTGCAGTGAAAAATTCACCACACACCGAACCGGAATGACGTAGCCCGACTTGTCAAGGAAAAGATCGAGGCAGCGCCAGCGTAGCGACCGGAAATTTTACGCACAGCCCACTGGATCGAAGCACAGCTGAGCCAGAACAACGCAGCCTGACTTCCTGAGAGTAATCAACGCAACACCTGCCGTGCAGTAGAAATTTCCTTGCAACAGCCACCGGATCGATGCAGCCCCTTTGACTTCGTCCTGCCAGCGCTGGATTTCAACGCATCATCCCCGGGGAGTCCAAAAACCCCGCTACCCGAAGAGGATCCAAGACTGAGCACCGGAAATCAATGCAAAGCCTTTTATGTGTGGAAAATAAACAACACATCGCCATGTGCGGCCTGAGAAATCGACGCACACCCCCCCTGCTTTCCACGCATCTCCTCCTCTGCAGCTCCTTGCAGAGATTTTGACGCAAACCAGGTACTTTGTGCTTGCAAGAGACATTTGTTGCTTTTAAGAGGCTAAAGACACTTTATATCATTTTTACAGTGATATTCCAAAATATACTTATTGCATTTTAATTGTTTTGACCTGCATCTTATCAGATAAATATTATATATTTTTCTAAACACTGTGTGCTGTATTTTTGTGGTGTTCTACTGTGGTATTACATGATTTATTGCACAAATACTTTACACATTGCTTTCTAAGTTAAGCCTGACTGCTCAGTGCCAACCTACCAGAGGGTGGGCACAGGATAATTTGGATTGTGTGTGACTTACCCTGACTAGAGTGAGGGTCCTTGATTGGACGGGGGGGTAAACTGACTGCCAACCAAAGACCCCGTTTCTAACAACCCTTCACCTGCTTAGTCATTTTCTTTTTCTGTCGCCATTTAATCCCATTTATTTAGGGCCTCAACCTGTGTGGACCTGGCCGTTGGCTTCATGTAGGACATGCTTTGTCTCATGAAATCTAGCATTTATATATCAAAGGTACCCTCCAATAGAAACTGAATTTTTTTGTAAGATGTGGTATATTCATGCCATTCAGAAGTCTAGGCATATGTATACAGTAGAACCCATCTTCTGTTACCACCTCATATGCAGACATCCCAGTAGAAGGTATTTTCTGACACTCTGCAGGCCCAATAGAAATTCTAGCCTTTTTAAATATGTTTCCCATTATGTTCACTTAAAACAATCTTAAAATCACCTTACAATTACAACAGTTGAAGTATCAAATAACAACCAATCTCAGTGCAGCTCTGTCAAATGTTAACTTTTCACATTATGGCTCCATCTGCAATGATGTGGTGACATCTCACAAATCCCAGCGCAGCTCCAAGGCTGATCAACCAATCACAGTGTGACTTCTCCACGAACATAGAAAACAATTGCAGAATCTTTCCAACTCAATCTTAAACTAAATAAACACTTGTCTGCTCAACCTAAATAAAACAATTCAGTAAGTTGAATCAAGATATAACGTTTGATCAAGAGAAAACCAGAACAACAAACAGCACAACATAAGAGGTGCTTTAAAGCTTCAATTCACACTAGCTAGACCCTCATCTGGTGGCAGTCCACCCTGTCCAGTGCGCTTAGTCCTGTGTACTTAGGAAAATGTTACACCAACCCGAATTAGGCACACGATCCTGAACAGAAAACGTGTTGATTCAGAAACCCGTATCCAAGTGTATGAAGCACCTTCCATTACTCACAACCTTACGCAGCAAGTAAGAACCACAATATCTTGAGATCTTGGATTGTGACAAGTCTGAACTGTTAGAAATACAAATGTGATTACAAATATGAAAAATACATCAATTAAACACTAATCAATCTGCCAAATGAACAGAGGGTATAACAATTCATTTTCAAACTCATGCTTCAACCCAAAATTCACAAATACATTTAGTTACAATCTAAATTGTTCTGGCATGCACTGAAAGTCACTTTGTGAGAATCTCTGATATTGTAAACTTCTAGTGGCACTTCAGAAAATCCGCTATTCCTTCAGATTGGGCATTAAGGACTAAGAAAATCTTTTGATGATTGCTAAGAGAAAGGAGGTGCTCCTTTAAAATGCAACCATCCTCTGGTACCAATTTGTGAGGGCAGAACCCTTTACCCTAATACTCTGAACACCCCAAATTCAGATCACACCAAAGTTTACCCCAGGAAATTCTGCTCCATGTGAATCTTGCATTAAAAAGCACCCTACCCAACATCATTATAGCAGAGTAATAATGAAAAACTGGAACCTCTCAATATCTAAGTTCCATATCAGGAGAAAAGTTAAAGAGTTTTATGCAACAGTCTCAAATCAACTGGTACAGAATAAATGCCAGGAAGGCTCAAATGCAGAGTTATAAGGAGCAGTCAAGAGTCAGAATCATTTTAAGTCCCAAAACAGCAAAACCATTAAGAAATCCGACAGTTTGTTCAGCTGAAAGAGGTCAGGAAAATCTCTGGCTCACCCCCACAACCAAGGGGTTCTTATAAAAAAGTCTTCCATAACAAATTAGAGAAAGTGTAGTCTCATTGCGGCATGATCACAAGTAACAAATACAAAAATCCAGCAACTTCTGTGATATTGTTATCCAGAAGCATCTAAAGTAATAGGACACATTAAACAATAAGTCTTCCTGTAAATAAATATGATTAGGCCCAGCAACTGAACTACAATGGATGGACCATGAGATATGTTATAGTTAGGAACACTAGAAAGTTAATTACCAATACAAACTATAGCAATCCATTACATCATCTTTTCCTCACTTCTGCAGAGCACGTGGGGAGAAAGGATGCGCAGGGGATGAGATGGGAGACGGAACCGCAGGAGTGAATGCTAAAACACCATCTTAACAGCATCCGTGTTATACAATATGGTGATTTTGTGAAAATGTGGCACACGAAATTAGATTAATAAGCACACCGCTATATATCATATTAAAGTTATTTCAACTGCAATCATGTTAATTCAGCATTAGCATATTGGATCCACCATAAAAATCATTATTCATCATTATTTATTCACGAAAATATAAACCTAGAAAAAATCTACCAGAGGGTGGATTTAGGCACAGGAAAAGGTTGTTTACCTTATTTTACCGGGAGAAATTTTATGTTAAGTGTAATTAAATTACACATTGCCCGCAGACGAACAGGACAAAATAAGAGTCTGGCCAGGCAAAGTGAGCCTCTTAATCAGAGCAGAGAGTTAACGCAAAGTATAAACCTTTTGCTGTGGTGATTGTAACCCTGTCATGTAGAGTAAACTTATGGCAGGCCAGCTGTAGAAGGAAGTGTGCACATTCGACAAGCAGGTTTTAATCTTACAAGGTGGAAAGGGACCAATTGCAAGAGTGAGAGATTAAATGGAAAGTTAATCATGCTAGGTGAGTCACTCTGGTGATTCTTTCTGGGAAACACACCTGAAAATTAAATGGCTCCAAGACTGGAATCATAGCACACCTTGCGACTTGAAAGACTCCTTTGAAGAAAAACAACTTGCAAAAGTCCAAGTCCAACACTACACAGGAAGAATATGCAGGCATGTATTTCTGCATGTACCACAGAAGATAATTTACTTAACCTTTTTGAAACTAGCTGGTATTATTATGAAAAGCATAAAGAGGAGAAGGGAAATCTTTTTTTTTTAATCAAAAGACCCATTATTTTGCTCTGCTTCATCATCAGATATAACACTGGTGGTGTTATCTCATTGTGAGTAGGACCTATAAAATTAGAGCATTTGCAGTTTTTAGTAATGTAGAGATATTATGTAGTTAAAATGTTGCTGTGCAAAGAGCCTGAGAAATGCTTATTCTGGAAACCAAGGATAAGATTAAAAATTATTTCAATGTTAACACGATTTTAGCCAGTCCACAATTGCTGGGAAAGGCTAATATTACCCAAGCCTTATCCCAGGTAGAAAGCTAGGAATCACTCATTGAATTAGAGAAAGATCAAATGATCAACTTTGCATGGGACACTGATGACTGAATATTTATGAGCAAAGCTGTTTCTTGAGGCCTTATAGTCACAAACAAACATTGTATTTTCCTTGATTACCTAAGATTTAGAAGAGACTGATCCATGTTGCACTGAGGTCCACAAGGGATTGGTTAATTCTGATTGGTGATCAAAACTCAAGCCAGTGAAAATGTATTAAAATTCCAAATTGGTAGCTAGAAAATAAAACTTGGTGACATTAGCAAAAAAGTCACACAGTTTAAGAGATTCCCACACAGCCCACAATCAATAAACTAAAGAAAGATTTAAAACTGTTTTGTCATGATGCTATTTATCCGTAGGGTTCAGAAGACTATTTTTCTCCAAATAGAATAATAAATCTCCCAATCAAAAATGAACTTCCAAGAACAGTTGGTCCTCAGACCAAGAAAGCATGGCAGTTACAGTAGTAGATACCCAGGACAGTTTCCTCTGAGGGGGGATTTCCCACCCCATGCACCTCCAATGGATTACTTACAATGGAGGTGAATATTTATTAAATGTGAACCCAGTAATCCCCTATTTTACATCATGCCAAAATACAAAACCACCTAGACATCCAATGGTAAATATCAGTGATTGGTTTCCTATTGGAAGCCCTATCAACATTCTGCAATGTCTATTTGTGATCGCTGTTCACAATGATGCCATCCTACGTAAAAGACAACAAAGTTATGCTTCATGTTCTCAATGACCAATGTTTTAGTCCCAATGAGGAACTCCTCATTGGAAAGAATATAGAGTCCTCCGACTCAAGCATTCACCAGGAGGAACTTCTAAGCATAATGGACAAATTATTACAAACATTTTGGAATTAAATTAATGAGTTTAGCATTAAATAATTTATTTATAATATAAAGATCAGCTCTATTTACAGACCCATGGGACATAAATGGGCAGCATGGACACCCACACTTCAGCACATTTAAATGTCCCCAGTTTTGAGGTTCCGCATATTTGGCCGATCAAATTTCTATGATAACACAAATTTATGGTATTGTTAGATTGACAGTGATTGCATTGTTTGGAAGGGAGATGAGAGTACATAATTTCATCAGATGGTTGAGTGGACACAATGATTTTTTGAGGTTCACACATATCATTTCCAACAGTCTTCTGCCATATCTCCATCTAATGATCACATCCAAAGATGGTAAACATACTACTAGCAGTTATTGGAAACCTCCTGTTAAAAACAAGTTGCTAAATTTTCAGATATTTCACCCATGGGCTCAAAAAGAAAACATTCCCCTTAGGACCATATTATTGACTCTGTTGTAATTGGTCCACTACAGAAGTTTATAATATCCAGGTAGAGATTCTGATAGACAAATTGTTGGAAGCTGGCTCTTTATATGCTATATCAAAATTGGATATATAGTGCAAAGAGTCGAGGGGTTCCCTAACAGTGAACTGGGGCTTGCTCTAGCAATCCCAAGGTGCTCTTTTAGGGGGTAGTGTGGTCAAGCACCCTTAGGCTCGTCAGAGAGCAGTGTTAGACATCTGCGAATACACACACTGTCACTAAGTGAGACACATGACTTCAATAAGGAGATCCACACCATTTTACAAAAATAACAAGTATCTTTATATATATTTCACACCAGAATCAATGCGATCAGGTAAGTACATTTTGTAAGAAAAATACTTTCAGGATTCAAAAGTCGACACAGTGCATTTTTCGGAAATGGCAATACTATCCTGTGGAGGGAAAATCAAGCACTGCATTCAGGTATAGTACCGCTACATATAGGACCACTCTCCTGGACTTAAGGTAAGTACTGGGCAATAGTCAAGACCACGCCAACAAGTTATGCCGGGTGGTACTGTGGCAGTCTGGTGCAGAGGTGTAATATGGCATTGGGTGCTCAATGTTAGACAATGGGGATCAGTCCCGTTGCAAAAGAAGCTGCAGATTAGGACTGGGGATCCGGTCAGGTAGAACCACCAAGTTCTTGTGATGCTCTGGGATGTAGGGACACCAGTGGTCCTCCTCTCCTCAGTTTGGTGCGTCTAGGTGCATAGGGATCTTGGAATGTTGGGGTTTCTGTCACCGGTAGCAATCGCAGTGGAGGGGGCCCACATAAATAGGCTGCAGGTGCGGACTGTTGGACCAGTCCTGCTGAACCAACAAGTGGGCTCAGATCTCATGAGCCTGGGGACATTGATGCACCAGTGGTCCTCTTCTCCTCGGTCCAGGTCATCCAGGTGCAGAGGTGCAGTGGACCATCAGGTTGCCGTCACTGGAGGCGGTTAAAGGGGGACTGCACAAAGAGACTGCAGGTGTCCGGGTGAAGGTCGCAGTGGGGAGGCCCATGATGACCTTTGTTTTTGGAGAGGCTGGAGACCACGTTGGCACCATTTGCCCACTTCAATTCAAACTTGGGGGCTCGGGTGCAGTGGGGCTGTCTGGCATTGGGTTTTGGCTGTCCAGAGTCCTCTTCAGGGTTTCTAGTGTGCCTGCAAAGGTGCAGGGAAGCAGCTCTGCTGCTCCACGGGAGTTCCTTGTCTTGGGATGAAGGCTGGCAGTCTTTAGAAAGTTTCAGCTGCTGGAGGACAAGGCTTCTTTCTCGCAACTGTCAAAGTCAAAAGGCAGACTGGCAGAGTTGGTGCTGAATCTACCATGGATCTTCAGTTCTTGCCTTTTGCATCTCTGGAGTGTTGTTATTCTTTGGGTCAGCAGGAACTGCTCTTCTGGTGCCAAGGGCTCCCCTAAGTAGTGAATTTAGGGGTGTTTTGGGGAGTGTAGGGTAGTAGCCATTGAGCTACTTACCCCTGGGGTCACTACACCCCCTAAGGATCACTTCCTGTAGGAGGCGGGCATAACCCTGTCCCACAATTCCTAAATCTTCCAACACCAAGATGGCAGATTTCTAAATATTATGTCCACATCAAGCAGCACACCTTAGGGGTGAGACTGACCTGAGGGGCGGACATACCTCTCTGAATACTAAATTTCCCACCTATCCAGGTGCCAAATGGGCCCTGGGGCAGGGGAGTTTGCATCTCTCCAGACCTGCATACCAAGGGCGGTGGGCTTCTTTGAAGTCCCCTGACTTGGAAGGCAGATTTGCAGGCCGTCTGGTCTTTGTTTCTGACTGCCCAGGAGCAAAGACTCTCTCTCACTCCTGGGGGTCAGACTCATGTCTGGAGGTGTCAGTCTGCACACTAGTAGTTAGTAGGTTTTCAGAGGCCAGCACTAAGGTGCCCTCTGGAAGCATGTTTTACTAAATTCATCACTGGCAGCATTGAAGGTTTATTAATACAAGATGTTTGATGCAAAACATTCCTATTTTCCCTGAAGCCATCATGTAGCTGAGGCGCTCGTAGTGACCAGTGTCCAGCATGTACTTAAAATGGCTTCCCTGTTCACTCACTATTTCTAAGAATCGGCAAAGACATATAGGGGCATAGTAGGCGCATATCTGCTATTGCAGATATGTCCTCACATGTTATATAATGCAACATGCCTTGGGGCTATAAGACCTGCTGTAGGGGTGACTTACATATATTGCATGCAGTATTAGGAAACATGGCACTCAGGCTGTGTGCCATGTTGTGCTTTTGCTTTTAGCTGCACCAAGACATGCAGCATGCAATGGTAATCTGCATTTGCTAGGTGAGGGGTCCCTGAGGGTAGCACAATACATGCTCCAGCCCTAGGTACCAGGGGTAGCATATGTTAGGGACATATGAGGGGGCAAAGGTATTGTCAATTGAGGAACATTTGCACCATTTTAGGGAAAGAGAAAGAGATCTGGCACTGGGGACCTGGCTGACAGGAACCCAGCGCACTCTCAGTCAAAATTGCATCAATTATCAGTCAAAAAGTGGGATGGCCATGTCAAAAAGGGGCACTTTCCTACACAAATTGATTGGCCTTATTATCATATGTGCATCATAGCCAAAGTCTATAAAAGGGCTCGAAACAATAACACAGAAGCCCTCATCGAAACAATGCCCATAGAGAAAGAATACCGGTTGTTGTATGTTACAGCTTTCAGCACTGAATCATACAAGATCAAACAAATACTTAATAAACACTGGCAAAATCTATGTTCAAACAAAATGAATTCGGGGAAACTCAAGTTTTCCTTCCGTGAAAGCACCAATACATAAGAGAGGCTGGGCCACACACAACCAAATATAAACATCAGAATAACTGACATATCTTTGTGGGGTCTCCCACCAGTGACAGTCCATTACCCATGTGTATTATTCTATTACAGAGGGACAACTTAAGAATGTGATAAAGGGCTAAGGACCAATTGGACGCTGAAACAACACACACAAAATTAGGAACTCCACCAATGTATTCTACATGATCTGCTCATATAGGTTAGTATCACATCTCAAAAATCTCTAGATAAGAATCAAAGAACACTGCAGTAATGTCAGTATAAAAAAGCTCACTATGGAAATCACTGTACATTATGTTGGTACTGGACACCACGAGAATGGTCTCAAATAGACAGTCATCCATCAGGTCAGAGTTCCGAACATATCCATAACACGTCTCTTGGAGAGAGCAAAGATGGGATTATAGACTGAGAATGCACATATCAGGATTAAATGATGAGATCCCTTGGCGTTTTTTCAATACAAACAACTAGAGACAATTTGGGCCTCATTACGAGCTTGGCGGCCGTGGACCGCCATGGCAGCATTGGCGGTCTAACCGCCACCGTATTACAACTCATATTGGCCTATGGAGCAAAGACCACCACGGTCACAAGGCAACACAAACAGGCTGGCTGAGCTTGTGTTTTAGCCGGGCACATCATGAGGTTGCACACCACCAATATGACTGTGGCAGTCCAACCACGTCTCAGCAGGTGGAAATGGATAGTATAAAGGAAAAAAACTCACCTGCAGGTAGCCTCACAAGTCCGCTGTTGCCATGGAGCCCATCACACACATCATGCCACTACTGCTGATCATTGATGGAGCACAAAATCCATGTGGGCGCAACCGACCGTAAGTACACACACCTACTTGTGGCATTATGCTCAACAACAGATTGTCACGCCGTCAGCCACATGAGATAAGGATCACGCTATGGGCACCAGGTACACTTGACATTGCATACATAGTCGGACTCATTTACACAGCCATTTCTCGTTTCCTTTGGGCAAGTCTCTCACACTGCACTACAACACTACACAAAAACACACGTCTGACCATCTCAGGCACAGTGTACACAACATTGGGTCACACAACACCAACAACACACCAACATCACAGCTACAAATATAACTCTCACACTCACATTCCTCACATGCCATGGACTGTCGTCACATTCAACACACATATGTTTGAATGTTGCATGGAACACAAACACCGCTACTGTAAAACAGCCCTGCCACCCACAATGCAACACAAACGAAGGACAATGGGATGCACAATAGACAAAGTTACAAATATACAAAGATCACTATGCAGACAATACCTGCAAGATAGGGATAGGGCATCTCGAACAGTTAGAGAAGGAGGCTGCACTGGGACACATATCACTTTGCACATACCCCTTCAGCAACATTTGCACAGGACCTGCCCCTACATCTATCTCAGGGACAAATAATATTATACCCAAATGACATGCCTATCTACACAATGTGGAAGTGCAATTCAACAAAGCAGATACAACTCCAACTGCATGGGACAGACACCTACACAAACTAGCTGCAAGGTACACACAGCTAAATGGACACATGCACAATCAAATGCAAAAAAAGGTAGCACAATTGAACACACTCCATGTCTGCACAAACAAAACTCAAGCTGCCAAACATTAAATGTATCCATAATCCATAGCAGGGGGGCACGTCTAACACTATACATGCTCACATTGGACAACACAAGATGAAATACTTACCATACCAAACAGTACACAATGCCATGACACTACCATTGCATTTACACCCACATATCCATATAGTCAACATATACCCTTCTCTTGGGGGACATCAGCACTGCCCACAACGTCAGACAATGCAAACAACAGCAAATGGGTCAGCAAGCAGGCTGAAACACACACACCTCTAGGCACACAACACAATATAAAGGTAGAAAAAGGAACTTCAGGACAAATGTACACCCCAAAAACCAACTCTTTGTGTTTATTAAAATCAAACATGAGAAGTCCAAAGCCATTGGCCAGTCCTTTAGGGTATGCAAAGGTAGATGATGGTGCCATCATTTAAATCCTAATTACAGGGAACCTCCACAGGAAGAGGCATCAAATGGGCTGGCAGGCATCTCAGGGATCATCTTTGTGGGAGGGGGGGGCAGATTTGAGATGGGTGGGTATGTTCTTGGGTTGGGGAAGGTTGGACTGCTTTTTGGGAGAGGTGGGCTCCTTCTTGGGGGGAGGGGCATGGATGATTGCTAGGGCCAGGTCTGATGGTGGAGGACTGGGAGGTAGAAAGGGGTTAGGAGGTGGGTCGGGCCTTTTGGGTTTGGGACGTGGTGGAGGTAATAGGGGAAAGATCAAGGTGAAACAAAAAAACATTCTTAAAGACAGAGGGATGGTCATTGGAAGAGGTTTGGGGTATGGAGGTTGAGGGAGTGATTGTCTGTTGTGTGGATGGGGATGTTGTGGGTATGTGCATGTGAGAGATATGCTTGTGTTTGGGTGGCATCTGTTGCATGGGTGAGTGTATGCATTTGTGTATCTTGGGGGCTGGGAGGTCGAGGTGCTGGGGATCGAGTGGTAGATGTGTGTGTGTGTCTGTTGGGGTGGTGTCTGCTGGTATGCATGATGTGGTAGATGTTTGTGTGTCTGTTGGGGTGGTGTTTGTGGGAATTCTGGGTGTGGTTGGTGTGTCACTGACTGTTGTGGTGGTACCCATGGGTATGCATGATGTTGCATGTGTTATGCTGGGGCTTTTGGGGATGTCTAGGGAAGTGGTGAGAGATGTTGTGTGTGCCAGTGTATTTTGTGGTGCTTGTTTCTGTGTGTGCTGCTCTTGTGTGTTGAGGTGGGTAAATGTGGATCTGTCTGTGTGCTTTGGGTAGGTAGGGGAAGAGGGCATTTGGATTGGGAAGAAGGAGGTGGAGGGAGGACAAAAGGTGGGGTATGGCTGGCTTCCATCAGTAAGGAGGGTAGAGCCTGAAAAGATCTCTGTAGGCCAGACATTGCACCATGAATGCCTTTCAGGAATGCACATGTCTGCAGGAGTTGGCCTGCCAATCCCTGGATGGCATTTACAATGGCTCTCTGACCCACAGAGATGCTTGTCAGGGACTCAATAGCCTCCTCATTGAAGGCAGCAGGGGTAACAGAGGCTGGGGCAGAGGTGCCTGTGATAAAGGAGATGCCCCCCTCTTGGGTGAGCATGCATGTCCAACTGGATGGAGAGCAACAGGGAGGGTAGTGATAGAACGGGGGTGGCAGACAAAGATGGGACAAGGGGATGCCCGATGGATCCACCAACACTGGTGAGTGTCCACTGGAGGAAGAATCTGATGATACAGAGGATGTTCCGTTCTCCCCTATGGCACTCCCCAGGCTCTCCAGGCTACTGGGTCCATCTGTGTGTGTGGTGTCTTGACCCGAGGTCGCACGGCCAGATGTGCCCCCACTCAGCTGTGCACTGTCTGCTTTGCTTGCTGGTGCTGATGCTGTAAACACAAATAGAAATAGGGTCATCACATGTCCATGATCACACGTGAACAACAACTCTGATTATCAAACATTACCATAATGTCAAGTAAGTCCCAGCAAAAAACTCCACCTAAGTGGCCAATACACCTGCCATACCATATGCATGTATGCCATCTGAACTGTCAGCAGTTGCCCACGGGAAAATAAGGATCTCACAATACTACGTTTGCATGGCTGAAGTTGTATACTCACAGTCACCATTGAACAAGTAGGAGACCTCATCACCCCTCGATGCTTCGCCTCATGGAGCATACCTCAGTTACCTGTTGTCATACAATGTAAGGCCAAAGCCAACAGCATTCCCAAAAATCCACACAAAAGGTCATGCATACATCTATTTGTCACATACATAGTGACCAAACAAAAATAAATAATGCTCCAAATTCTTGCTATGTTGATGACAAAAGTACAATAGCCTGAAGGAGATGACATGAAAATACTCATGTCACACTTCACCAAGAGCTATTTGTCCCAATAGTCATGGTAGTTGTACTAATGTTGCTCAGATAGGCCGCACATGTGACAGGGAAAAGGACACTGTAGAGATCACGTGCAATATGTCATGGAGATATGTTCCCAAAATCCACAACGCAATGAATGAGCAAGTCCCAGGGTGATCAGCACCAATGTCTGGCACCCTTACAATGACATACCCTGAGTGTATCAGTAGACACCTTCAGTCCCTTGGATGTTGGAGAAGCCCTGAGATTCGCAAGTACTTGTTGAAGGCCCTCAACATTTTGCCCAATTGGAAGCTACATCACTGTCTCCATTATGTCATGCAGACCCAGATGTCTGTCTATGGATGAATGCTTGTACATAAATACATGTCATTTCAATATAACTGCAAGTCACTCCATGATGCTTACAAACAGTAAGGTGCAGTGCAATTTATTAAATGCTGCCACATCAGTGGCATGGAAATGCACATTGTGGCTCAAAACTCTGGGCCTACCTGTCATGTCCCTCATTGCTACCACAGTTGTACATGCCAAATTACATGCTATGACGCATGAGGGAATGTGCCAGCCAATAAACAATGGTGACACACTTCTGTATGTGGCACAACATATAAAGTCCCCCCTTGTAAATGTCTTTTTCCACAAACAGGTTGCCATGCTCATATATGTGAGGAAATACAGACATCATCCCATCAACACAGGTAGACCATGCATGAAGCAGTAGCTTACAAATGTTTTGCTAATGAGAAAGGGAAATATGCTGACATGTAGGCCCAAGGAATGTTGGCAACAGTTATGGCACATAGATCATGTCAATGGGCAATCCCCACTTACCAAGGAAAAGTATTGATCTGTAGCACCACCCAAAGAACAATGAGTGCACTGTCACATGTATGATGGCCATCTATACATTACATACTACAGTGAGGCACTAGCACCCATAACATGCTGAAAACAACTAGACTGTGGGTGGCAGATTCCAGTATAGTCATTTACCCAGACACATGGCTGAGGACAGTGATACATCACTTGCTTACTTTGACCTGTAACATTAAGGAGTAGTGGTCTGTTGCACAGAATTTACCCACACTACAACAACAAACAGTACTTACTTGATCACTGTACACAGCCATATGCTGTCCTGTGAGAGCGGGTGGTTTGTGGATGGTACACAGTTGTGTTCTAGTTTCTTGGGCCAATTGGCAAGTCATATCAGTATACACCACATGACGTGTCTACACAAACAATCACTCATCTACTGTGTGACACATGGCTTCTCCCTAATCATCAGGGGGAGATGTCAGAACCTAACACATTCACTTGGCAATGTGACAAGCAAGAATATGCCATGTATTCACCCCCTTGTAGCTGTTATGCTGTCCTCAAATGCCCATCAAGGTCTGGGTAGGCCACCATCAGGATGCAGGCCATAAGGGGGGTCATGGGCCAATGGGCACCCTGCCCATGATGGGAGGACATGCCAAGCTGGAACGCAGCGATTTTCCTAGTCCAGCATCTCAGATCCTCCCACCTTTTCCTGTAGTGGGTGCTCTGCTGGCTGTTAACCCGAAGGGTCCGCACCTTCCAGGTAATGCCTCTCCATAGAGCCTTCTTTTGATGTGTGTTGACTTACATGGATGCAAAAGACAAATCCAGAGATTATAATCACAAGTTTCATCACAAATGGTTGAGTCACATACATGTCTGTAAAATCAAGCTTGGACTTTTCTATTTAACAAAATACACTCACAAGCCAATAAGTACAGGGAAATGACTACAGACATATATATTTCCACATTTACTTTGATGCACCCTTTACAGTTATTCATTGCAGCACACTAAGGTGTTCATTAGTTATAAGTGAGATAAGAATATAAACAATGAGATCTTCAGTAATCTGCACTTTTTTGTACTCATAATTTTCAGGCAGCATGTGGGACATGGTATTGCGTTAACTGACTTATTGAGCTTGAATATTTAGCTATAGGGATGAACATATGGTATAGTTGTCAAATTGTTTAGGGGGTGTGAGAATACTTTTCTTTGTTCAAAGATATTGGCTGCATAATGGAGAGAGCAACACATTTATTATGTATTGGCATGGCATGGCGTTGAATGGTATATAACTAGGTGCACCACATTGGGATGGTCAAGAATTGCATGTCTCTGCTGTAGATCAGGGGCATCATCTTCTATCTTGAAGTATTGGTTAAATGAATAAAAGGTCCTAGATGGAGCATGCAATGCCTAAATTATCAGACTAAACTGTTATAAGTGCCTGTGTACATAAATATGAAAAACAAATCTGTATTGAGTTCTGAGGCTCTCAGAATGAATGCATACTGCTCCGCAGGGAATGGAGTTCAGGGTAAACAACACTATTTCTCAGCTGTTCACACTTTACTACATATAACACTCAAGCAACACTCATTGGTGTGGATGAAGTAGATGTGTATCTGGAACAACAGAACACAACTTTAGGTAAGGATCGGAAGGCGGTGGATATCCTAAAGAGGATGAATAAGGGCCCGATTTATAAATTGATGGAAGGCCATTTTTCCACGAGGTCCCCCTGGTGGGAGAACTGTCTGCCACATTTATAAATGATCACCAAGCAGACTGTCTTTTGTAATACAGTGACTGCAACTTCTGTCATGGCAAAATGGAATTTTCTTTTTTGAAATTAATAAAGAAAATGTCCCCCTCACCATGGGAGTTATCGCCCATGGCGAGGGGGTTATTTCTATTTCACTGTCCCTGAACCCCAGGATTTGCCTGGCATTGATGGATGTTAAAAAAGAAAATGGCTATATGTCCACCTATCCTATTTGGGTAGATGAACATTCAGCCATTTCTCTAACGGCGCTTACTCTGGTGGGGTGTCAGAGAAGTGTGGTTTTAGCGGTGATGGAATTGTCACCACTATAGCCAAACCATTGATCTTCCTGCATTAAAACCTGGCAGGTGGAACATTATGCTGGTGGCATAAATACCCTGTTGCTGTTACTCATCCTGGTTTAAAAATACAGGCCCTCATTACAACATTGGTGGTAAATCCCGCTTACCGCAGTGCAGAAGACCGCCAGCAGACCCCAGCGGCCACGGAATTCCGCCACAGCTATTACGACCCACAGCTCGGAATCTGCCAACATTTAGACACCCACACAAGTCCGCCAAACCAAAGGTCAGTGATAAACAGGCGATAACAAAACCTCCACCGTCACGCCAACAGGAATATGCCCACACTATCACGACCCACGAATCCACGCGGTGGTCTTTCAACCGCGGTAAACCATTGGCGGTAGACACCGCCGCGCTCAAAATACACACACTTTTACAAAACACAACCACATTGGACAATTCCAAATACACACACCTGATACACATACACACACCACTCCCACTCACCCACACCACAATAAAACACCCGCCCACATCACCCACAAACTCTTACTACCTAAAATATTGATGAAGGCCAGAGAAACAGCACAGCAAAGACAACACCACCATACAGAGGCACACAACACCATCACACATACACATCCATGCGCAAAACACCACACACCCCTAAAAATCACCCCAACACATTACAACACACACCACCTCACACATCACCCACACCACCCCATGGCACCGCAAAGACACACCAGGTTTTCTGAGAAGGAGCTCAGGGTCATGGTGGAGGAAATCATCCGGGTAGAGCCACAGCTATTCGGATCACAGGTGCAGCACACCACCATAGCTAGGAAGATGGAGCTATGGCGCAGAATCGTGGACAGGGTCAACGTAGTGGGACAGCACCCAAGAACACGGGATGACATCAGGAAGAGGTGGAACGACCTACGTGGGAAGGTGCGTTCCGTGGTCTCAAGACACCACATCACGATTCAGAGGACTCGCGGCAGACCCCCACCTCCTCCCCCACAACTAACAACATGGGAGGAGCAGGTCTTGGCTATACTGTATCCTGAGGGCCTCGCAGGAGTAGCAGGAGGAATGGACTCTGTTAAGTTAAATCTTTAACTACTTCATCCCCCACCCTACCTGCATGCTAACACATACCCGCACCCTCACCCTCACCCCATCACTCTAACTCCTCACA
The DNA here is from genome assembly GCF_031143425.1 of Pleurodeles waltl. NCBI lineage: Eukaryota > Metazoa > Chordata > Amphibia > Caudata > Salamandridae > Pleurodeles > Pleurodeles waltl. The sequence continues at coordinate 712,689,353 of NC_090436.1, forward strand.
TATGTCCCACTATCACAAACCACACATCCCAAAACCAAGCCCTGCATGCAACAACAAAGCATGGACACCCATCACAAATGCATGTCCACTGCACATACCCACACAGACCCCTAAAGAATTAGCACACAAGGTCCTACACAGGAATGCAAGCACTGGGGTACAGGGTCACCCACCCATTGCACACCATGGCACACACATATACTAAAACTATGCCTTTACACCCCTGCTGGACCCCTACCCAACGTCACCGGACAGGAGGTTCCAGACATGTCCACTCCCCCCACAGAAGAGGCCCACAGTGATGACAGCAGCTCTGTCCAACTGGATCTAGATGACCAGCCCGGCCCATCTGGGACCTCGGGACAGTCGGTTCCCCTCACACTGGCACAAGCCACAACAGAGCCTCCCCCCTCCGGAAACACCAGCACAGCACCCACACAGCGGGCCCATACCTCTGTCCCCAGGACACGTCAATGAGCAGTGTGTCCACCACTACAGGGAACCCAGGCTAACCCACCACCCCAAGAACAGCAGGGACCTGGGGGCAGTGGCAGTGGGAGTGGGCATACGGTTCAAGGGACAGAGGCCCAGGAACACAGGGGAACTGGGAGGGCTGCTGTGTGGCAGGGGGAGGACAGGCCCAAGGAACCCACTCTCCGCAAGGCCCTCTCCAACATCATGGGTGCCTACCACCATTCCCAGGAGACAATGGCAATGGTACTGGCCAAGATTCAGGAGACCCAGCGGCTGCAGGAGGAACAGTATTTGGGGTTCAGGGAGGAACTCAAATCCATCAATACCACCCTGGGCACCATTGTAGGGGGAGCTGAAGGAACTCCTGAACACCAGGAGGGACACTGTGGCACCACAAGGGGCCCCTGACACTAGCCTGGATGATGAACTGCCCACCACCTACGCCGGCGCTAGTGGACAGGAGGCACCGCCACAGGACCACGACACCAGCACCCCACCCCCTGCAGATGGAGAACCACCCCACAAGCGGTCCCTGAGATCCAGGACAAAGACAGAGAACAATGCCAAGACCCCTGCCAAGAAATGAGACCACCCTGATTGTCATCCTTCTGTCCCACTTTGTCACCCTGTCCATCCATCAACTGCCCCAGCTCAACTTTCTATGCCCCTTTGGGCAATGCACCTGTGAAACAAATAGACTGGATCCTGCCATGAAAATTCCTCCACCATCACCCTTGCCCATTTTACAACCCCCTCGACTATTTAGCACTTAAATAAACACCCTTAAATCACAAAACTATCTGGAGTCAGTCTGTGTTTTCACAAATGTGTATTTGCAATAACCGAGGGAAATAGCAATATCGATTGCATTTTCAACATACCTATGTCACACAGCTCTAGTCCATGAGGAAACATAGCAGAGGTCAAACAGTGGGACCCACATCTGTGAAATCAAAAGGGAAAGTGACAAATGAGGGTCCATACACTGGGTGAAAGTGACAGACAGATGAGAGGTAGAACAAGCGATCAGATGTAGCAGGCAGTGATGTCTTCTTACCTGTGTCTCACTGAAACTATTGATGAATCACGGTGTTTCTGTTGTCGATATCCTCTTCTTCTGCTTCCTCTTCTTCACTGTCCACAGGCTCCACAGCTGCCACAACACCTCCTTCAGGACCATCCTCCTACAGAAAAGGCACCTGTCGTCGCAAAGCCAAGTTGTGCAGCATACAGCAGGCCACGATGATCTGGCACACCTTCTTTGGTGAGTAGAATAGGAAAGCACCTGTCATATGGAGGCACCTGAACCTGGCCTTCAGGAGGCTGAAGGTCCTCTCTATAACCCTACTAGTTTGCCCATGTGCCTCATTGTAGCGTTCCTCTCCCCTTGTCCTGGGATTCCTCACTGGGGTCAGTAGCCATGACAGGATGGGGTACCCAGAGTCACCTGCAAATGTCGAGGGAGAACTGTTAGACACACACCAACCTTTAGGGACAACCCCAGACCCAGACAACTATTCACACTGTATAGGGTCCATGTCCTCACCTAATAGCCACACACAGTGCCTCTGGAGGTGCCCCATCACATAAGGGATGCTGCTATTCCTCAGAATGTAAACGTAATGCACTGAGCAGGGAAATTTGGCATTCACATGGGAGATGTACTGGTCGGCCAAACACACCATCTGCACATTCATAGAATGGTAACTCTTCCGGTTTCTGTACACCTGTTCACTCCTGCGGGGGGGACCAAGGCCACATGAGTCCCATCAATGGCACCTATGATGTTGGAGATATGTCCCAAAGCATAGAAGTCACCTTTCACTGTAGGCAAATCCTCCACCTGAGGGAACACGATGTAGCTGCGCACGTGTTTCAGCAGGGCAGACAACACTCTGGACAACACGTTGGAGAACATAGGCTGGGACATCCCTGATGCTATGGCCACTGTAGTCTGAAAAGACCCACTTGCCAGGAAATGGAGTACTGACAGCACCTGCACTAGAGGGGTTATCCCTGTGGGATGGCGGATAGCTGACATCAGGTCCGGCTCCAACTGGGCACACAGTTCATGGATTGTGGCACGTCCAGTCTGTAGGTGACAATTACATGTCGCTCTTCCATTGTTGACAGGTCCACCAGCAGTCTGTACACTGGAGGATGCCACCATCTCCTCACCTGCCCCAGTGGACGTGCTCTATGGAGGAGAACAGCGAGCAGAGGGTCAGCCAACACTGAGGTACGAAAACACAACATTATTGCACAAATTTTTCAATTTGCTATTGGCCTGTCTTAGTGTGTATGCAAGGCCTAGATATATGTGACGCATTTAAAAATAATGCCATGTGGCCCCCTGAAATGGCGGCCGCCTGACCTGTAAGGTGGGACAATGGGATATGAGGTAACTGCGCTGGCGTAGGACAGCGTCGCGGTAGGCGGTCAAAGACTGCGGCTCATTCCTGCATTGGTTAACATTGGGGCATATGGGTCCCAGGAGCCAATGACGATGTACGCCGGCGGTGACGGTACATACCGCCGCGGACGTGACCGCTGTTTTCTATCTGTTCACTCACTTGATTTCTGATCTTCGACAGGAGAGGACCTACACTGCAAGTGCTGCTGTGACCACAGTCTGGAAGCGACAATGGCTCATGTGTCTGGGGAAAGGGCCCCTGCCTTTACCACGGAGGAGTTGGAGAAACTAGTGGATGGCGTCCTCCCCCAGTACACGCTACTCTATGGTCCTTCTCTATGGCGAAGGCCCAGCTGGGGTGGCCTCCCAACGTGGGAGGGGTGCCCGTCTCACCATGACCCCCCTGATGTTCCGGATTCTGGCGGTGGCGTACTTGGAGTTGGATGGGCACTTGAAAGCATCACAGCAGCCACAAGGGGATGAGTACACTCTCATTCAGCTGAATCAGCGCGCATTGGAGGTGTCTGGGTGGGGGAGGTGGGCTGTGGGTACCCCTAGGCCAGGGCGAGTTTTGTAGGCAAGGTCCCTTCGTAAGGCAGGCCATGTGGCACTCCACCCACCAGTGTTAAGGGCCAACTACCCCTAGTCAGGCTCCTGTGACTTCCATGTGTGCAGCAATCAGGCATAGGCCTTGTACCCCATGGCCTTGTGATTAATTAGGGAACTCTAAGTACATGGCATAGTGCAGAGGGCTGCTGTGTCTGTAGTGTCCACCAACGGTAGCGGTACTGCATGCACTGAACATGTCTTTCTTCTGTCTCCCCTCCCTTTTATGTGGTCTCCCTGCTCTTGTGTGCAATAGCATCATCAGGCAGAAGAGCAGTGGCACCGGAGCAGGAGGGAGCTGCATCCCACATGGCCCTGGAGGGCGAGACTACGGACTCCGAACTCACCAGTGTGACGGAGGGCGAGGGGAGCTCCACGGCGGGGACAGGAGCTGAGACCAGCGACACGGACTCCTCCTATGATGGGAGCTCCCTTGCGGTGGTGGGCCCCTCTGTGCCCCCCACATCTACAGGTACAGCCGCCACCTCCCCTCCCAGCACCACCCTCCCGGCAGCCCCTCAGCGTGTGCCCTGTGGCCGCTCACCCGTGAGGGTGGGCATCTCCTTCACCCCAGGCACCTCAGCCCCTGCCCCTGTCAGCCCTGCTGCCTCAGTGAGGAGGCCATTGACCTCCTCAGATCCCTCACTGTTGGGCAGTCTACCATTCTGAATGCCATCCAGGGTGTAGAGAGGCAGTTGCAACAGACAAATGCATACCTGGAGGGCATTCATTCTGGTCAGGCAGCCCAACAGCGAGCTTTTCAGACTCTGGCCTCAGCACTGATGGCAGCCATTGTCCCTGTGTCCAGCCTCCCCCCTCCAACTTCTTCCACCCAGCCCCAATCCCCTGTACCTCAGCCTCTCCCAAGCACACCATCAGACCAGCACGCACACACCTCAACACACAAGGGTAGCTCTGGCAAACATAAGCACCACACATCACACAGGCACTCACACAAACATCATACCCATGCACACATACCGACATCCACTACCTCCACTTTGACCCCCTCCTCCTCGTCTCCCTCCTCCCTCCCTGTCACGTCTCCACTCACACCTGCATGCACTACATCTTCAGCCACTACCTCCATCACCAGCACGCCCATCACCACACACCGCTCACGTGCACTCATCACCCCCACTACCATTCACACATCCCGTGTCCTCTCCCAGTGTGTCTGTGAGCCCTCCTCCCAAAGTACACAAACGCAGTCACACACCCACCCAACAGCCATCCACCTCACGACAGCCTCCAGCCCATGCACCTTCACCCACAGCCAGCAAACATACACCTCCTACAACCACTACCTCTTCCTCCACTCCCAAACCCCATCTACCCACGCCAGTGTGTCTAAAAAACATTTCCTCTTAAATGTTGACCTCTTCCCTACACCTCCCCCACTCCTTCCATCCCCTAGGGCACGCCTTTCCAGATCCCAACCCAGCACCTCAGCCACCACATCACCAGGAACAGTGGTGCCAGCAGTAACCGGCTTCTGGAGTGCACCAAGCAGCAGGGCAGCCAATGTGCCACGGAGCCAGACCACGGACAGTCCCCCACCTCAGAAACATAAGAAGTTGGCCACAGCCCGGAGGGAGAAGGGCAAAACACCTGCCACCAAGGGCTTTCCCAGGACTACAGTTGGGAGTGGCAAGCCAGTTGCGCCACCATCCAAAATGGGGAAGGGGCAGAGAAAGAAAAGGAAGTCGCCGCCAACCTGCACGGTGGACAAGACCGCCACCAGCACCGCTGCCCAGGACACTGCCGCCACCAGCACTGCTTCCCAGGACACCGTAGCCACCAGCAACGCTGGTAAGGACACTGCCGTAATCAGCACTGCTGCCCAGGACACCGCCGCCACCAGCACCGCTGCCAAGGACACCGCCGCCACCAGCACCGCTGCTAAGGACACCGCCGCCACTAGCACCGCTTCCCAGGACACCGCCACCACCAGCACTGCTGCCAAGGACACCACCGCCACGAGCACCGCTTCCAAGGATACTGCCGCCACCAGCACCACTGCCAAGGACACCGCCGCCAGCAGCACCGCTGCCAAGGACACCGCCGCCACCAGCACCGCTTCCCAGGACACCGCCGTCACCAGCACGCTCACTGAGCCACCCACCAGCACTACAGGCAAGCATTGCCGCTACTGAGGCCGCAGCAAGCACTGCCAGTGGCCACACCACATCATGTGCCAGTGGCACCACCGCAGACATGGCTGCCATCCCCAGTGGTCAGTGGTACAAAGCTGGTGGTCAGTTTCAGGGGCCTGGACAGCTTCCATGTAGGCCCACTGTCAGTGGAGAAAGACATCCACTACCTCAGTCCTTGGCAGGATGAAGCACTCTGGGCACAAAGTCCCCTCCAGAACCAGTGGAGAAAGGCATCCACTACCTCTGTCCTTGGCAGGATGAAGCACTCTGGGCACAAAGCCCCCCCCAGAACCAGTGGAGAAAGGCATCCACTACCTCTGTCCTTGGCAGGATGAAGCACTCTGGGCACAAAGCCCCCTCCAGAAACAGTGGAGAAAGGCATCAACTACCTCAGTCCGTGGCAGGATGAAGCACTCTGGGCACAAAGCCCCCTCCAGAACCAGTGGAGGTAAAGGCATCCACTACCTCTGTCCTTGGCAGGATGAAGCACTCTGGGCACAAAGACCCCTCCAGAACCAGTGGAGACTGTTATCCACTTGTGAGACTGTGGCTTTGCACTCCCCAGGATGCAGCAGTGGGCAAACCACCCACTGGAAAGACTTGTGAGACTGTGGCTTTGCACTCCCCAGGTTGCAGCAGTGGGCAACCCACCCACTGAAAAGACTTGTGAGACTGTGGCTTTGCACTCCCCAGGATACATCAATGGGCATGGAGCCCCCTCGTGGATCTGGCGTTGAGCACTCATCCGGCTGAGGTGCCCCCCTTCCCTTCCCCCTGAGGTGCCTATTTCATGTCGATCTGATGCCCCTGCAGTGTTCTCTCCATTTTGATCGGGTATCTTGTGTGGGCCTCGCCAATGCATTTTGGGCCCAGTGGTCCACGGACTATGTATGTGCAGTATAATGACTTGAATTCTTGGTGTATATATTTGTTAATAGTGTATATATATTTTTGAGTAATCGATTTTTATTGATTACAATCGTTCAACTCATTTCCTTTTGTCCTTGCATTCTTCCATGGGGGGGGTTGGGGGTATAAATGTAATGTATCAACATGTACTTGTGTGTGTGTTGTAGTGGGTGAGGGTGGGGGTTTTGCGTGTTGCATACATCACTCTGTTTTCCCTCCCCCCTCCCCTGTGTCATAGGTGCAGTACTCACCGTGGTCTTTGCCGCTGGCGTTCGTGCTCCTGGTAGAGGAGCAGGAAGACAATGGCAGGTATAATATGGAGTTACGGCTCCATGGCGTCCTGGTTCCTCGTGGGGTGTGTAGAGGTGAGCGTTTCCCCTTCCAAGTTCTGTTTCCGCCGTGTTTTTGTTCGCGGTGAATCTGCCCCAGAAAAGGTGGCGGATTGGCCTCTCATTATACTGTGGGCGGTACATTGTCTTCCGCCTGTCTGTTGGAGGTGACAGCCATGCTGTTTGTTTCTACCGCTGTGGCGGTCGGAGTATTAAAGTGGCTTCCTATGTTGGCAGATTCCATTTTTTTACCGCCGCTTTAACACCGACCGCCAGGATTGTAATGAGGGCCAGAATGTCTAAATAATCAGACAAAACTGTAATAAGTACCTGTGTACATAAATATGAAAAACGAATCTGAATTGAGTTCTGAGGCTCTCAAAATGAATGCATACTGCTCCTCAGGGCATGAAGTTCAGGGCTAACAACACTTTTCCCCAACTGTTCACACATTACTACATATAACACTCAAGCAACACTTATTGGTGTGGATGAGGTAGATGTGTATCTGGCACAACAGAACACAACGTTAGGTAAGGATCGGAAGGCGGTGGATATTCTAAAGGGGATGAATAAGGGCCCGATTTATAAATTGAGGGACAGCCCATTTTTCCACGAGGTCCCCTGGTGGGAGAACTGCCTGCCACATTTATAAATGACCACCAAGCAGCCTGTCTTTTGTAATGCATTGACAGGAACTGTTGTCATGACAAAACTGAATTTTCTTTTTTTAAATTAAAAAATAAAATGTCCCTTCACCATGGGAGTTCTCACCCATGGCGAGGTGGTTATTTGTATTTCACTGTCCCTCACCACCAGAATTTGCCTGGCATTGATGGATGGTAAAAAAAATGGCTATTTGTCCGCTTACCCTATTTGGGTGGATGAACATACAGCCATTTCTCTGACAGCGCTTACTCTGGTGGGGTGTCAGAGAAGTTTGGTTTTAGTGGTGATGGAGTTGTCACCACTATAGCCAAACCATTGATCTTCCCGCATTAAAACCTGGCAGGTGGACCATTATCTTGGTGGCATAAATACCCTGTTGCTGTTACTCATCCTGGTTTAAAAATACAACATTATGTAAAGAAAGTGAGGATTTATTTTGTGGTCTTTTGCACATTGTGCAAAGATCCAAAGATATTTGGAAAAAATGTAATTCACAAAATTACTCAACACAGGTGGTTCTAAAGATGTGGTATTGGAAGCTGATGACGATGTGAATTGTCTTAGTGATGTGGATGAATATATGCACTTTGTAAAGACGGGACGACTTTTGTGGTGGTGCACTGGTGGTGAAACACTCTTGATGAAATGTGATTTCTCTGGTTTGTGCCTATACTAGATTGATTAAACTATTTTTCACCCACCATACAAACAAATGTGTTTCATGGTATGATGCTCTCATCATCCATGCTCTCTGTTTTTGGTTAGGCGTATGTGCTGATATTGTGATATAAAAATGAAGATACAGGTTTTTAAAATAAATGACAGTGTAATCCATTTCTCTACTAAATAAATGGCTTGTTTGCTCTAATGGCCCTCCGCTTGTTGTCACCCATCAGAAGGATCTCATATAAATGGTATGGAGCAACAATGACATGCATTCAAGTAACCCTGAAAATGATTATTAAAAAATCATTTTTATTCCTACATAATATCTCTTATAAACCTTGAATATTCCAAAATGTATCTGAAAAATATTTTATAGGAAGTGTTTATTATTAACTGCTTCCTCTAAAAAGACTCTTCTGCACCAACAAATAAGGAAATCCTTGTCATTTTGCAGATTTTTTGCTAAATTAACTCTTTTACGCTTTAAGAAAATAGACAACAAGATCTGATTGGTCCCTTAGCGCTCTACTTAACTTGTATCACTTGTACTTTCACTTGGATGACCTCGGTCATCCATATATTTTTAATTCAACATAAATTATATTTTAATATCGCTACCTCCTCACCACTGCTCTGGTAAGTGCTGCCATTGTTTTGGGCTTGTTTGAGCTTGTCTGGGCTTGTCTGGGCTTGTTTGGGCTTCTTGGCTTCTCCTCTCCCAGAAGGCCCCGCCCCCCTCCCTCCTCCTCGTAGCTCTTCCCGCTCCTGACTCCTGCTGCCCCCGCCCCCTGCACTCCCATTGGAGGTTTCCCTCCCTCCTCCCAGCTGCCACTCCCTCCCACCTCCCCTTTTATGCCGGCTGCAGCGCGAGGTTGACCTCTGACCCTGCATCCTTGCAGGCAGGTCGCTTCCTCCTCACCAGTGTTCCGGTAAGTGCTGCCATTGTTTTGGGCTTGTTTGGGCTTGTTTGGGCTTGTCTGGGCTTGTCTGGGCTTGTTTGGGCTTCTTGTCTTCTCCTCTCCCAGAAGGCCCCGCCCCCTCCCTCCTCCTCGGAGCTCTTCCCGCTCCTGACTCCTGCTGCCCCCACCCCCTGCACTCCCATTGGAGGTTTCCCTCCGTCCTCCCAGCTGCCATTCCCTCCCACCTCTCCTCTTATGCCAGCCACAGCACGGACGCGCAGCGGGCGTGCCACTGTCTCACCGAATGCAGCCAAAGGCAAGCCCATCTGCGCCCATCTGTGCCAAGACCGCGCCCAGCGCCAGACCCCCTGGCCAACACGCCTCCCGTGCCACCAAACACCTTTACACTGCCAACGAACTCCACGCCCTTAATCCAGGACGCTCCTCCATCTGCTTCCAGTCCACACCAAGGCGCACCAAAGAACCCTTCTCCTGCAAAGCCTGCAATTTCACCTGCAACCTAACCTCCAAACTCCAAATCAAAACAGATAACCACCTAAGATGCATCCTACTTAACACCCGCTCCGTCCACAAACATACAATTGAACTCTGGGACCTCCTGACCACATACTCGCCCAACGTCACATTCCTCACCGAAACCTGGATGAATTTGGCCTCAGAACCAGACGTAGCCATAGCCATACCAGAAAACTACAAGATCACCAGAAGAGACCGAATCAACAGACCAGGAGGAGGAATCGCCATAGTCGACAAAAACACCATAAGAGTCTCCACCAACTCCCACGACACTATAAACTCCGCCGAGCACCTCCACTTCAAAATCCATATCAACGCCAACAACACACTCAGAGGAACACTGGTCTACAGACCCCCTGGACCCAGACTGCAGTTCTGTGATGACATCGCCGATCCCATCAGCTCCCAAGCCCTCGCCTCAACAGACTACATCCTCCTTGGTGACCTAAACATCCACCTAGAAAATAACAACGATATCAACACCACCAACCTAATCGACAACCTCGCCAACTTCGGCCTCAAGCAACTCGTCTCTACACCCACCCACTCCGCAGGCCACACACTCGACCCCATCTTCTCAGCCAGCAACCACGTCTCTGTCAGCCACACCACCGAACTCAGTTGGACAGACCACCGCTGCATCCACTTCTCCTACCAAAAACCAGTCACTCACCACCACCCCACACAACCCCCCCCGACGCAACTGGAGCAAAATATCAACGGATCAACTGATCTCCACTCTCGGCCGGGCCACACCCCCTGGGACCCCAGACCCCAACATAGCCACCACCAAACTTCATCGCTGGATAGAAGATTGCACCAACACCCTCGCACCGCTCAAAAAACCCCCAAACACCTCCCACAGAATCAAGGCCAGCTGGTTCACCACAGAACTACAGGAATCCAAATGGCTATGTCGCAGAATGGAAAAAACCTGGCACCTTGACCCTACCAACTCCAACCACATTGCTTTCAAGGATGCCCTACGCAAACATCACCAACTGATCCGCACCACCAAAAGGACCCACTTCAAAAACCACATCAACGTCAATGCTCACAACAGTAAAGAGCTCTTCAGCATCGTCAATGAGCTTTCCACCCCCAGGACCAGCTCCAACGAACCCCTGCCATCACAGGAGTTCTGCAACTCACTGGCAACCCACTTCCGTCGAAAGATAGAAGAAATCCACAATAGCTTCAAACCCCAGACCCACCAGCTGACTACAAACACCCAAGAACCCAACGCTTCAAGCAACACCCACCTCCTCCACACCTGGACCCCCGTCAACATAGAGGACACCGCCACCACCATGGCCTCCATCCACTCCGGATCACCATCGGACCCCTGCCCACACCACATCTTCAATAAGGCAAACATCATCATCGCCCCCCACCTCTGCAAAACCATCAACAGCTCCTTCGAGTCAGCCACCTTCCCAGAAAGATAGAAGCACGCAGAAATCAATGCCCTGCTAAAGAAACCAAAGGCAGACCCAGACGACCCCAAGAACTACCGGCCGATCTCCCTCCTCCCTTTCCCAGCCAAGGCCATCGAAAAAATTGTAAACAGCCAACTATCCCGGTTCCTTGAAGACAGCAAGGTACTCGACACCTCCCAATCCGGATTCCGCAGAAACCACAGCACTGAGACTGCTCTCATTGCTGCCACAGACGATATTAGGACCATGCTCGATGAAGGAGAAACTGCAGCACTCATCCTCCTGGACCTCTCCGCAGCTTTCGACACGGTATGTCATCACACTCTCTGCTCACGCCTCCACAACGCTGGAATCCGCGAAAAGGCACTCGACTGGATCTCGTCATTTCTCTCAGGCAGAACCCAGAAAGTCCGCCTCCCACCATTCCTGTCAGAAGCTTCCAGAACCATCTGTGGCGTTCCCCAAGGATCTTCGCTCAGCCCCACGCTCTTCAACGTTTACATGGCCCCCCTCGCCAACATCGCACGAACCCACCACATCAACATAGTTTCCTACACAGATGACACTCAGCTCATCCTCTCCCTCACGAAAGACCCTACAACTGCAAAGAACAACCTCCACAACGGACTTCACGCCATCGCTAGCTGGATGGAATCAAGCCATCTCAAGTTAAACACAGACAAGACAGAAATCCTCATCTTTGGCACCAACCCCTCAACTAGGAATGACTCCTGGTGGCCCACTTCCTTAGGAACCGCACCCTCACCCACCACCCACACACGCAACCTAGGCTTCATTTTGGACTCCACACTCAGCATGACTCAGCAGGTCAATGCCATCTCCTCTTCCTGCTACAACACTCTCCGCATGCTCTGCCAAATCTTCAAGTGGATTACCGTTGAAACCAGGAAAACTGCCACCCACGCCCTGGTCAGCAGCCGATTAGACTATGGAAACACACTATATGCAGGAATAACAACCAAACTCCTAACAAAACTGCAAAGAATCCAGAACGCATACGCCCGCCTCATTCTGGACATCCCATGCCGTGACCACATTTCCCCCCACCTCAGAGACCTTCACTGGCTACCAGTGTCAAAGAGGATCACCTTCAAACTCCTCATCCACGCACACAAGGCCCTCCACAACACAGGCCCAGCCTACCTCAACGACAGACTCACCTTCCAAACCCCCACCCGCAATCTTCTCTCCGCCAGCCTCGCCCTCACCTCCATCCCCCGCATCCACCGCACCACCCCCGGAGGAAGATCCTTCTCTCACCTAGCCACCAAGACCCGGAACTCCCTACCGCCACCTTCAAGACCTCTTGACATTCAGGAAACGCCTCAAGACATGGCTCTACGACCAGCAGCTCCTCCCCCAGCGCCTTGAGACCCTAACGGGTGATTAGTGAACTCTATAAATCCTTGATTGATTGATTAATTGTACTTCACTAGAAGCTTCAGTTTGACTACTTGACATAAGGAAAAACTCCAAGGTCTATTTCGGGTCCGAGGGAGTAGTATTAATGAAAGGCATATATGCAAAAATGACCTTTGTTTGGCCATAATTTTTTCCTAGCCTCTCACATGGAAATTATAATTTTAGGAAATATGGGCAATGTACTGATCATGCAAATTAGTCATAAAACTAGTCCCATTCATAAGATTAACTTTGCACTAAAAATAATCCAATATGTGCAAAGTGGATTAATGAGCAAACAGTTATATCACATTGCTTGCTTGATTATAATTATTTGTATTAGATGATTTTATAAGCATAGGTAATAATATGCTAAACCAGGGCTTCACTAAATGTTTAAAACAAAAATGATCGCATCACTAATGATTTGCAAAGAAGTATTTCAAAGTATACCTTGGAAAATATAAAATACTGTAAACCACAGAAAATACATAAAACAAGTATCTCTTACAGCTAAAAAAGCTACGCAAATCATTGGATGATCTTAGTATGATAATTAAGGTTACTAGAATCTTGGCTGAACTGCATGAATCTATACATGTGGGGCATCTACTCACCAAATAGGCCACACTATGTAATCAACAGAAGTGCCTTTTGGGTGTTCAAATACATTACTCTGGTATAGTCTGAACAGAGATATCAACATTCAAAAAAGATGGAACGCACAGCTTGTCTTCTCAAATGATAAAAACACTTCAGCAAGCACTATCTAAAGGAATCATTTAAATCAATGATGTGCCACTACATAGTATTATTCCATGGTTTTAAACACACCAATTTAATAATTCTACAGTTCCAGCCAAGTAGATTCCTTACACTTCAAACTGAAACACACGTTGTCAATAAACAATGTAATAAAAAAACTGGATCATAATTTTCATAATGTTTATCTCTGAAAACCAAACTGTAGAAATGGTACTGTATACAATTGTACACTTGTGTGGATGCATCATGAATGATGCTCATTTTGATCACCTTTAAAACCAATTGCTTAGAAGTACATTAATGAAAACTAAGAAAACTCACCAACACCTCCATTGATTGGTCCATTCCCGTTAGTTCCTTGCCCTCCAATCCCTGTTCCTCCTATGCCAGGGTAAAAGCCATTACCACCAGGGACAGGAATGAATCCATTGCCACCAGGAATAGGGATAAATCCATTCCCACCTGGGATGTACCCATTTCCATTTAAACCTGGACCAAATCCATTCCCCCCTGTTCCACCGGGTCTGACACCCCCCACTGGAGCACCGTCAATACAGAGCCGGCGGTATTCATCTAAAAGCAAAAATAGAAAACATTAAATATTAGGAAAAGGCAGTTTAGCTATCTCTTATAAATACATGCACTTTCATAGAGTCCAGGAGCGTACAGTAGCAAAAGTAGATCTCTCTTTTTCTCTCAAATACGCTCCAATGACAGGAGATCCATTACATTGAGACAGTTTTATGAAGTTCCTTTTCAACTATGTTTACCAATTAAACATGATAAATTGCATTTCTACTATAACACTGTTAAGGGATTATTTTCTAACTTTAAAGTAGTCACCATAAAACCTACTTCATGTGTTTGATTAAATTATGCTACTAGCATTAATATTACTCCTTCTAGTGCTACTTCTACTACTGTGTTTACTGTTTCTTCTAATGGTACTTTATCCAGTTCGAGTAATACTATCACATATTCTACAATCACTACTATCACCATCACTTCTATCATATTACTACTACATAGGACATCAAATACTGCAATTATCTCTAGCACTACTGATGCAGTGTTTACAAACACTACTATAACTATTATTAATTCTAGGATGAGTGATGCATGCACTCCTGCACTAATATTAATATTTGTGAGGCAACAAGTACTGTAAATGCTTTCACACTTTAGGGCAATGTTCATGGTACATAAAGTTACTTAAATAAATAACTATATTAATAAATAGTTAATTAAATACTGTCCCTTCGAGAGTGCACCGGACCTACAACAATTTCTTCTTCAAGTGTTATCAATATGATTGATACCACTGCTACTGTCAGACTCCGAGCAGCACTTCTGAAAGGACTTTTACTCAGATACAATGACAAGGCAGAACTACCATTACTTTCCAAGCATTGCCTCTTCTGACCATTGCCCTATTTGTCATTACAATGTGCAACATTAGTTCTTCAGAAGGCAATTAAGTAAATTTGTAACAATCGTTTAATGTAAATCAATTAACTAAAATTAATGTGATAAAATACTTACCATTGGACACTATTAGTGTTACTATCAGCATAAAGGTTAGGTTTGAGCACCAGTGACTTTAAACAATTTAGCATTTTACATTATTACATATATTTAATTGTATTTATAAATTATTTAAATAACTAAAGAAATGAAGGGCCTCATTTACAAGAATCTGACACATCTGCCTTGATGCATCAGAATTCTTGCACTTCCCTAAGGTGCCATAAAAGCAAAACTATTTTCATGGTATTGGGTCTGGGTTGGCATTAGAGAGTGGACTTGGGTTATTACTTGAGTTACAATATATTTATATGTCTTTACAATACAGAGCTCCATGGTGCACTTTTCCACAGATGCGTCAGAAATTCTGACTCATCTGTTGGTGCTAAACTCACGCATTGCTTGAGTAACATTTTAACAATGCTACTCCAGCAATACAAGAAGGATCCCTTTGGAAAAAGCCCTGTGTCAATTTTATGCATGCTCTGAGCAGGAGGTAAAATTCTGATGCAGTGAAGTCGCAGAATGACACAGTGAAATGTTGTACATTTCACTGCACCAGTGATGCATGGCTTTTTGCCTGGGAATGCCTACCCTTCATACATTTTACCCGGTGCAGGTATAATGTGACACTGGGCTTTACCAACTGATGCATTGGGCCTAAGGCATCAGTTTGTAAATCTGCAGCAGTGCAGTGCACTGCTAGTGCCGCCACACCAAAACAATTACACTAAAGTGGTGCAAAGGGCTTGTAAATGAGGCTCTGATTATTTTAAATAAGACTACTAGTAACCCACATAATCAAAAACTACAGAGAAATCTGTTACCTCATACATCATACCGTCATTAACCTTATTATTTAAACCTCAAAAAAATAAAGTCACATACAATTCATCTGCCAAAAAGAAGTTTTCCTATACTAACAACCTATTACTGCCCTGTAAAGCTGTATACCTAGTCCAAGACTCTTACATTCTCAACAGTCAGTATTACTTGGATTCCAATCTCAATGCAGACATAAAAAAATCTTATCTGAGTTTCAAACTGCTTTACATTCCAATTTTGCAAATTGAGGGCCGTTGGATTATTAGAAGAAAGGGAAAATTGACTTGTCACTGACATTAAACAAATGAAACCTTAAAACACATCATCTCTATCTGTCAAACAATACTCCAAATTTGAAAAAATACATCCACCTTTTAACTGAACAGTTAATGAAGCCACATCATTTTGCATTCAGGAAGAATCTAATTGTTTTATTGAATGTTCAATGACATTTTTAAATATCACTTTTATTCATTTGTGTCATGAGGCATATAAACATCTTTAGCTCATTGTTCATTTCGAAAATCTTCTTCTATAAGAACTGTTAAAGAAGTCATTCCACTTTGCTTTAATGAACAATTGAATTGTGGGGTTGCCTGTGCAAAGACATTTGTAATAATCACTTAAAATCATTTACCATTGTAATGGAAATGTTAATTCTTCTAAAGATCTTTGTCCTAATTATTTATTTTCTTTTATCCAAAGAAAACTAGTTTTAATATTCTCCTTGTAGTCTTGTCCTGATCATCTGTTGTGAATTTATGTTGGACAAATCTACAAATTAATATTTACTCCAATTCAGTGAGTTGCTCACAATTACAATATACTACGCTAATTTATAAGGAAACAAAAAATAACAAAATATTTCTTCTTAAGAGAAATTACAGCAGAGCAATACACTAGATAATTTAAAGGATTTAGTTGGTCTGATGAAGTTCACTATCTTGGTTTTGGCGGGATTTACTCTTAAGCTGTTGCTCTTACTATATTCATTCAGGATAAAATAGTAAGGGTGATAGTATGCATTCATGCTTAAACAATTTGCTGTTTAAATTCTAGTTAGACTGACTCATTTAGATAGATTTCCTTGTACTGAGGTTTCTTTGTATAATTCCACCAAAAAACTATAACAAAGGTCTTTTATTTTTGCCAGAGCCTGTTTCTATTTATTTGCTGTTGAGTCTGTTATGAAACAGACAAAGAGATTATATTCCTTTCCTTCTAAAGAGCTCTTGATGAGTAAGCTTAGCATCATTCTGTTGTTGAGTGTTGAGCATGCTGTCCTGAAAACTGTTTTACTTCATCCCATTCGATTAGTTTGTGTTGTAAGAATTTGGCAAATATTTGCCATCTGCGTCTACAAGACTATTTGCATCCAATCGTTGTTCAGTTCACTCCTTAGGCCCTTTTTGTGAAGCCAGTCACTGAATTCAAGATGGTTGAAGTACATTAACTAGATAGTAGTAACTGCCAATAAACACTAAGTAGTATAATATGTGATAGCTCATTACATTTGTTTTTTAGCTTTATTAAGCTAGAGCTATTCGTACCTGAGCCTCGTATTGGGCACATCTCAGGAATGGATGCAAGGGCAAAGCAACGACCAGACTCACAGCAGCACTGCATTTTTGTAAACCTTCCAGCAAGTTCTTGAGCACAGTGGCCATTGACTAGATTGGAGAAGCATGTTCCTGCCCTTTGATCTGTAAGGGAAATACAATTCATATTGCATAGTTATGTAGCTTTTTGCTGTTATAACACCACAAGAGTTTCATGATACCCAAAGATGAAGCATGTTGTATATTAGCACATACAAGCAAACACAATATTTGGACTACCACGTGTCATGTGGTCATGACTACATTTTTCCACTGGTAAACATGTAGATATATAAGCTGGACAGCTTTCAAGAATACGGTTTTTTTCCACCAAGAGGGTTTAATATGTGGTATGGACAAAAGGTTACTATCAACTAACTATCAACATTGTTAATGTATGTATTTACGATAAACCCACCCACATGTGATGCTGGTACAATTAAAGTGCTATGCTTGGCTACAAGAGTCTTGGCTGAGCAATGCATAAATCAAGCTCATCTTTTTTGGTACGGGTAGCCGTTACTGTAAAACAAAAGAATTATTAACAACTGGTGTCCTGTCAGTCTGGCATTCTTCCCTTCTTTAGAAAAATGAAATATAAAATACCTGGCATCCTGCTAGTTTGGAGTGTTCGCCCCATACAAACATATTAGAAATATACCAGGCACCCTTCAACTCTCCCCCACAACCTTCAAATCAAATTCTCCATTTCCTGTGAAAATAGTTTTAAAAATTTGCATCATTCCCTCCACCCACCTCACACTACCATATTTCTCTTCCCTTCCTCAGTTCAGTGTCTTGCTGTCCAGTCTCAACACAGCGCTGGCATCATGCAAACTGTGGCTTTGCATACTAAGTCGCTAACAGCATCGAAGGTCATTTAAAATCAATGAGGATCTGTATAGGAAAAACTACAGTTAGTGGCACCAGAGTCCCACCCATCTACCTTCTTTAAATCTGCCAGAACATGAGAAAGGCACAAGAAGACATGGCAATTGGAGGACAGTCAGACCGTTTCAACAACCCCCTTTGCATCTCACAGGAGCTGGGGAAAGCATGAGATTACCACCTGCTGAAATGCTTGCTTCAAAGTCTTCATTTTCACTGCACTTATGTCAGACCAGTGAAATAAAAGAGTTAATTTTCTCTGTTATGGTGTCAAATCAGTGACTAACAAGGATTTTAATCAGGTGCTCATGATAAAGTATGGCTCTAAGAGACCCATATGAAGTTATATGAAGTTATAATATTTATGGGCCAAGGACATTGCTGCATAATGCATTAGTTACTGAAGAACCATGAAATAGGAATAGAAGAAAATGTTCTGCATTGTTGAAAATTTCCGAGGGTTAACATAAGCAGGCTGCTAACAGTTTATAAGAGGAGTACTTCTCTAAAGCTCCTGATTGGGAATAATACATTTTGTCACTATGGATAAAACTATAGTACTTGCACTTTGAAATTCCTGAGACGGTAAGCTGAACGTTTCTCTGCTTGGTTTAAACCAGCTGCCTAGTTGTTTCCAGTAAATTTGCCTAAAATGTTCTCTAGGCCCCACATTCCCCATGACACATCTCAAAAACAAAGGAGGAAATATTTCCATTCCTGCCTCAAGCTCAATCATTTAGACTATCCAAAATGTCATGCCCCAAGTTTCGGCATCAGTCAATTAAAACTACCACACAAAGGCAATTTATTAATATTCCTTCATTAGTCTTCTA
Organism: Pleurodeles waltl; assembly: GCF_031143425.1. Classification (NCBI taxonomy): domain Eukaryota; kingdom Metazoa; phylum Chordata; class Amphibia; order Caudata; family Salamandridae; genus Pleurodeles; species Pleurodeles waltl. Next base: position 712,708,305 of record NC_090436.1, read on the forward strand.
GGGCCTCATTACGACTTTGGCAGTCAGAATGATCCAACTGCCAAAGCCACAGGGAGGATGCTGCCGCCAACCAAGTGGCCTCAACCCGTCATATTACAGTGTTTCCATTGGGCTGACCAGCTGAAACATTTTATTACGATGTTTCCGCTGGTCAGATCGGCAGAAAAAAATCCATGGCATTGGCTTCAGCTCCCTTAAGAGGCTCAACAGCACCCTTGAAATGCACACTTTCTGCACAGCAGACAGTACACATTCCAAGGGTGCTGGCAGAGGGTCCCCTTTGGCCCCCAGCACTGGCTTTCTGCCGGCCTGTTCATGGCAGGACTTCACCATGAAAAGGCTAGTGGAAAGAGAACTTGTGATCAGCATAGTAGTGCTGAACTCAGCGCTCCAGTGGCTGACCACGACTCCCACCACCGTCACCCCATCGGGATCCATGATCCTGGTGGAGGAGGTGGTCCCCTGATGGTCAGACTGCCAGGGTCGTAATGTGGCGGTCAGACTGACAGGAGTCCAGTGGTCTGGCTGCCACCAAGGGTTTGGTGGTCCTTGGAATGCCAAACTTGTAATGAGGCTCTTAGACATTAGACATTAAGGCTCTCATAGTGAATATCAAAACACACAACAGGTGATGGATTACAAATAGTCTGAACAACTGGCAATTGCACTGGTAAGAATTCCAACCCATTGTCTTTTCACCCACTGTGCACTCTAGACAAAGGACTGCCTTATGCAAATCAGTTCTGTCCCTGCTTCTCATGGAAACAATTGTTCCTAAACTGTTAGGCAATGTCTCCTCCAGAAGGGAACATAGGCAACTGCTGACTGATCTCAGCCTTATTATGCCTTGTCAGTAATCCAGATCCTGTAGCACACTGAGCCGAGAAACCCATCTCTGGACATTCCTTAGGGCATTATAAGAAACACACAAAAGGTGAAGAAAGGAATGATTATATGACGGAACACCGAATAAAAAACAACTACTAACCTTAACAACGAGGTCGGAACACCGACCTCGTCCTTACTACTAATGATTTTACCACGAATGCCTTAACAACGATATTTCGTTGTAAAGGCATTCCTGATAAAATCATTAGCAATAGGCACCATTCACCCTACATCCCTCACCCCACCCCCCCAACCCCACCCCAAAACCTAAAACCCCCTGACCCCCCACCCACTCCCCAAAACCAAAAACGCCCCACCCCCCCAACCCCACCCTAAAACCTAAAACCCCCTGACCCCCACCCACTCCCCAAAACCAAAAACGCCCCACCCCCCCAACCCCACCCCAAAACCTAAAACCCCCTGACCCCCCACCCACTCCCCAAAACCAAAAACGCCCCACCCCCCCAACCCCACCCTAAAACCTAAAACCCCCTGACCCCCACCCACTCCCCAAAACCAAAAACGCCCCACCCCCCAACCCCACCCCAAAACCTAAAACCCCCTGACCCCCCACCCACTCCCCAAAACCAAAAACGCCCCACCCCCCCAACCCCACCCCAAAACCTAAAACACCCTAACCCCCCACCCCCTCCCCAAAACCAAAAACGCCCCACCCCCCCAAAAAACCTAAACCCCCCTGATCCCCCACCCACTCCCCAAAACCAAAAACGCCCCACCCCCCCAACCCCACCCCAAAACCTAAAACCCCCTGACCCCCCACCCACTCCCCAAAACCAAAAACGCCCCACCCCCCAACCCCACCCTAAAACCTAAAACCCCCTGACCCCCACCCACTCCCCAAAACCAAAAACGCCCCACCCCCCCAACCCCACCCCAAAACCTAAAACCCCCTGACCCCCCACCCACTCCCCAAAACCAAAAACGCCCCACCCCCCAACCCCACCCCAAAAGCAAAAACGCCCCACCCCCCCAACCCCACCCCAAAACCTAAAACCCCCTAACCCCCCACCCCCTCCCCAAAACCAAAAACGCCCCACCCCCCCAACAAAACCTAAACCCACCACTTACCTTCGCCAACTCCCTTCTTTGTACCTTAACCACGGCATGTTCGTTGTTCAGAACATACGTAGTTAAGGCACAAAAATACAAAGTCGTGGTTAAAAAAAACGTTGTTACGCTTTCGTTAACCACGACTTTCGTAATAAAAAAGTCGTAAAAAAGGATGTTTACCGAAAGGAATACTTTCAAATGGCAATACTATAGCCTGGTGTTCCTCCTGGTAACTCTGCCCCCCAATTGAATGACTGATACCACAGGCAACAGTAACAGCAGAGGCTGGATTTACCAGGAGATTACGAGTTACCAGCAGGGGATTGATAAAAATGCATAAATTAAAAATAAAGGTTATTTTCTCAAAGCATAGAAACATAACAACAATTACTTTTGAATAGTTCTCAAAACTGTTGCTGCTGAAAATGCAATTTGAGGGCATTTTCAAACTGGTTTACAATCAAAATGTTTTTTTAACCTTACCTTAACAACAGGTACATAAGACTGATTTTTAAATATAAAATCCTTTGTTTTAAGACAAGCTTGCCTACAAGTAACACATGCGATAAAGTGTCTTTACAGCTTACATCGAAGCTTCAAAAGAATTCGAGACTACTAAGCTGCCTGCAACCTTCTCCAATTTCTCTTAAGGGGAGACCCAATATCATCTTCAACTGTTTGCATCTACGGTTTAATTTAATAACCAATGTTAATTATGCATTACTTTGTATTATAAAACAATGTAAAGTGATAGAACACAGTAAAGTGATGGTAATAGGGCTATCTATTTTCAGCCACAAGCAATGTATTGTGTTTTCATACAATTTATGAACTCGGCTTTATTATCCTAAAATGATTTTCGGCCCTTACCAATGACAAATTCATTCCATGGCCATAAGAAATTTAATAACGATTTTACTTGCTACTTTAGCTCAAGAACATTTATAGATTTTTAACTCACAGTAGCAGTGCCCTGCACTGTTAACTGGGTCATTTTAATGAGCAAACTATTCTTTAGTCTAAATGTTGTCCCCAACATTTTATTGAGCTAAACGAAGTTTAAGATATAATGCTTCAATCTAGGAGTGTATAGGGAGGGCCAATGAATTATTTGACAATTTGTCTCTGAAACATTTACAAATGTCCCACTCAGTAACCTGCAACAAAACTCTTAGACACATGGACTATATGTGCAAGAGGTGTAAGAAGGTCTTAATTGTGTGTCCTTTCCTTTTGGGCTGTGTATGACTATTAAGGTCACGACCTACAACAAAATTTCACCTTCTGACTCCTTTTCATAACAGTTTTCTTTGAGGCTAAAGCTTATCTCTGTTAATGCAGTCTGGTCAGCAAAATGGCCCTCCTCCCAGGTGCACATTGCTGTGGGAATTTTCTTTTTTTTTTTAGGCCTGCCAGGTACAACATACACAAAGCCGCCAAATTAATACCAAACATGTTCCCTAAAAAAGGCAGACCTTTTGGATTTTTTCGTCTTGTATTTTCAATATCTTGTTTTACATCAACTTTGTTTTTCTTTATATGTTTCTCATTATCATTCATCTTGGAGCAGGAATTCAATGCAGTACGTAAATCTACTCCTGAACAAAATGGCGAGAATGTATTTCTTATGAGTTTTAAAACAACGTGGCCCTTGTAAAAAAGGCAACAAATTTCATTTTGTCATTGAAGTTCCAAAGTGCTATATACCAAAGAGGGGGCAAATGATGGCAATAAATTCAAGTTCTAAAACAGATGTGTGGCTTGAAACGGCGATTGACTCAAAAATGTGCTGGTCCTATGTAAACACTTTAATCCTGGAAGTAAAGATCACGCATGCTAACCTTGTGTTTCTAGTTTTGGAAAGTCCCAGTCTGAGAACCAGGGCTGGTGGCCAGGCCATTTTGCATTCGGATTTTTCACTGACTGAACAATACTACATTTTTTTAATTTCTAGCCAGCACAAATGTTATTCCTGCATTCCTCGGTCGGCGCAAAGGTAATAATTGCATTAGTTGGTCAGTGTAAATCCTGCTATACATTTGCCTGGATACCAGTAGAAAAGTGACCCATTACCGGTCAAATCAATTTTAACTGGCTTTGTGATTACAGACATCGGCAATAATTTTGATGTTTCCCAAAACTTTTGCATATAGGTGAGGGGAGTTTAAGATAATTAACTCTATGGCCCATAAGTATACTTTTTTGGCGCCGCATTTGCGCCGCTTATTGACGCAAAAGCGGTGCAAACTTACTAACTACAAAAATGTAGTTTGTAAGTTTGCGCCGCTTTTGAGTCAATAAGCGGTGCAAATGCGGCGCTAAAACGTGTAAATATGGGCCCATGTTTGATGGCACTTTAAGCCTGTCCTTCTGTTTGCATTGTGAAACACTGTATTTATATGGAGACAACATCCGATGTAGACATCCATGTTTGAAAAGTCATCAGAGTAAGTTAAAGCTCCAAGCTGAAATGTTTCCAGTGGAAATGAATGAAAAGCTGCAGTGTGTGAAAGATCGGTTAGAGGTTGGGTGTCTGCCGGGTGAAAACTGGTGTGTATGCCCCTTCCCGGAGCATTCTTCTGCTCTTGGTCGCTATGTTTTTATTTTTGTCCTTGGAGTTTAAGCAAACAAACTTTTGCAACGATTACTCAGCAGTGAAATAAGAAAAGCCTTCTCCAAACACAACACAATTACACAACATTAGGGAACTGGCAATTGTACATTTGGCTGATTATTATATTTCATGTTCCCAAAGTACCTCTCTTGCAGCCAGAGGGAGCTGAATGTAACACAGATGCTACAATATCAATGTGATACTGAAATAAGAAGTCAAATGTAACCTAGTGCAAAGTTGACACAATAGCACAATAAATGCTAATGGTTTCTTGCGCTCAGTCACTGCAAGTGTTGCATCAACCCGATTCCTATAATAAAAAGCCACATGCTTGGCAAAAGAACCGTCAGAAAATAAACACACTGAAAGAATTCCAGTTTTCCACAATCAACTTTAACAGCAACAAACATGCCTTAAAAAGCAGTAAAAGGCTTTTAAGTGCCCAAGGCCAAATCAGCATTCTCATGTTAAAAAGCAATCTAAGCTTCTTTTTTACAAGTAGGACAACTGGAAAAAATCTTTAAAGTGTTGCCAAACCAAACATTGTCCTTACATTTTGCCTTACTCGATGCTGAGCTAGAAGTGTCTGTGTTTTTCTGGGGAGTTCCATTCAAAAGACAACAGTGTCCATTGCAAGTAGGCCAGAAAGGAAGCAGTCACAAAACTTCACAATAATTAGACTGTATGCCAAAGCTCAATAGCATTTTATTTCTTGGGGAAAATTCAAAATCAATTAACAATGCACTCAACTACGTTTTTGAAAAATGTGTTATTGCGCCCACAAAAGAAAGATACTGGGACCCCTGTACAGCCACATTAGCAGCCCTGACCATGCTCCCTGTCTTTCGTGGATACCTTTGCATGCAATGGAAGCCTCGAGCGACAGTGACTTGAAGCAGGTGGCCCTTCTGTTTTAACCGCTGACCTTTTAATTATCACCTGTCTGTGGTGTCAAATAAAGGAAAAAATGGTGCGGGAGAGTGATAATGATTCTTCTCCCAGTTCCATACCTTGTCCACATTGCAAGAGAGAGGTTAGGCATGAGAGCTATTAATTCCCCAGGCAGATGGGCTGGACTACAAGAAGCAAGGGCACACGGTGTCCTAGGTTGCAAAATGCAGGACTCTAGTGTGTTGCACTCCAAGAGGTGAGGCACAGAGTACTTGGCCCTATACGTGCAGGGAGGAAGTTGTGTAGGCTTCATAGTGTTGAACACAGAGTCTGCACTAGAAGGTCTGTGGACATATCGTGTTGGGCCTCATAATGCAGTATCACCCTGAACCTTGTGTACGGGTGCAGTTTGTATGGGTGTCCAGTGTGCTAGCCTCAGGGTTGGGTTGGTCTATAGGGCAATCTGGGAAGGACACATCAGTGTATGGGCAGATTTTCTTGGCCGTTTGTCGGCTTGTTTGGGGTCTGGTAGGGCAGTTTTTACTGTTGATGTCTGATGTTACCACAACACTGCCTGCAACAAATGCACACAGACACGCATACCTTGCAATATACAGCTTTGTCTTTACAAGTTCAAAACGGCCCTGATTTGCAAATGTAAGGCGTTTTTTAGCTATTTGATTTGCTAATGGGGCTGCTTTTAGTTTGGTGCCAGGCCTATTTTCTGCTTCATGCCTACCCTGGCTGGGCTTCAAGACTTAGGAGCACAGTGTGCCCTTCATAATGTAGGGGAACAGTATCCTCCACTTCAAGATGTGGAGGAACAGTGCGCTGGGCATCAAAAAATAAGGGTGCAATGTGCTGGGTTGAAAGATGAGGAGGCATACAATGCTCTATTATACATTTTTTGTAGAGATCACAAAAGCACCCACAATACTTCAAGCGCTAGCAATAGCAGTGGCCAAATAGGGAAACTGTTGCCCGGGTTCTAAACATGTAGAGAGCTTAGGAAGTACCCCTTAAGATTTTTATGAAAGGAAGTTAGCTTTCTATTTCTCTTCAAGAGCAAAGGAAATGAGTTACATAAGGCTGACAGCAATTGGAGAACGCTCTGTCATAAACTGTCCTTTTTGATCCAAACAACAGTAAGTCATTAGATGACTGCACACTTTTGATGCGATCCTTCCAGGCGTTTCTGTAGAGATAGTGATGATCTTTCACAAATAAATCCTGGCATTTAGAGGGGACCAGCGTTGTTTTTTTAGCATTGAAGACACTCGCCTTAAACAAGGTACACCCTCAAATAGTCTGGCTACATTGTTCTGTATAATTTTAAGAAATGAAATCAGGTTGATAGCCATGCTGAGTTAGAATTTTTTTTCGTAGTTTAGCAATTGTCCTACAAAGGCTGCTGTGGAAGTATATTGCCCCACCTCTTTAAAGCAGGGCAGACTATACTGTAATCTCATTTTTATTATCTCCCTATCAAAGTATTATTTGTACATGTTTTTATATGCATGTATATCTGTTTTACAGTAAAACCATATCCTATTAATGAACCATCCTAGCCGACTCATTGTAACAGTCTGATGAAATTCGTAGTTTCAATTACTAGGGTTGGGCATGGCATGTTAAACATGTTATGGTATGCCGTTACGCCAAGTCAGTTTCTCTCTTTCGCAAGAGATACACCAGACCCCTGTTGTGTTCCTCTGCTTACACTAAAATGACCTAAGATTACCTGAACCTTTACATTTTAGCAGTGGGGTTGCCAGTGGCATAACAAAATTTGAGAGCCCCCTCCCTGCAAAGTACATGGAGGGGTCCCCCCTCTCGACTCACTCCAGAGCTCTCAGGCCAGGGCACTGTGCCGAGGTGGCCCCCCTGGAGCTCGGGAGTCCCCCCACAATGTGGGGAGCGGGGGCCTTTGTTATGCCCCCTCAGTCAAGGAACTATGGGCCTAAGCCCCTTTTCTTAGGGACTTCCATCATGTAAGGTAGGACTAGAGTATTGAAAGCTTTTTCATTATCATCACAACTGGAGTCCCAACAGTATGTGTTGCCATATCTTTGAGAACGTTCAGGCACCTAAGATTAGGAAAAGTGTTTTTGGTTGGGATAAACCCATTCTGATCTGGACTGGATTCCTGGCAACAGCCTATTGGCAATGTGTGACTCAGTATTTTGTGAGTCAGGTTCAGAAATGACAGCGGCCTGTACAAATTTATATTTAGTTGGCCCCTGCCCTTCTCAGCCAAAAAAACTATTGTAGCCCCCCTCATTGAGTCTTCCAGAGTCCCAAACTCCCTCACCTTCTGTTAGACAGACAACAACTTGCCAGTTACTGTAGCATTAAAAGAGGCATACAATTCTACAACAAGCCATCTGAGCTCAGGGTCTTCTAACATGCCATATGTATAATGGCAGAATGCACTCCTCTATCTGGATTGGTGCCTCTAAAATAGAATATTGCACCGGGTATATCTGAGGTAGTGTGATCCCATTTGGATAGGTTTGTATCTCAATGTAAGAAGTAGTATGGCTTGCCGTGGAAAGCTTCTTATAGTAGTCCATAGAAACATCATTTAGTCAGCCCTGAGTGTTGGCCGTCCCTCCAGCTTCAGTACTAATCTCCACAATTAGGCCCATATTTATACTTTTTTAGTGCCGCATTTGCACCGCTCTTTGATGCAAAAGCGGTGCAAACTTACAAAATACAATTGTATTTTGCAAGTTTGCGCTGCTTTTTCGTTAAAAAAATGACGCAAATACGGTGCTAAAAAAGTTTAAATATGGGCCTTAGTGTCCTACGTGCCTTATTTTTGATGAGCCAGGCAAAAAGCATGCCTAAACTAACTCCCTTAGTGTGAGGCCATGCTGCGTGTTGCTTGTAGTATATTTTAGCTAGGCTTTCTAGTAATTGTGAGTGTTTCCACCATAACACTGATAAATGTTAGTCCACCTTTGAATAGGAAAGTAGTTAAATTTCAGCTTCCCTAATTACCTCCTCCTTGGAGAGAAGATCCCTTATTTGTGCATGTTTGAGAAACCTAGGTTGGCTTAATGCAGTGTCCTCTGCCAACTACCTTGAAAGCCTCTCACTTTACCCTGCATTTTCAATGAAATATTGCATAATGTGTGCCAGAGACTTCCTAAACTTCCTAGCTCTACCCCTCACCCAAGACATAATCAATATAAGTAGGTTGTGGTCAGATGATGTGTGCTCCACGTATTCACCTGATCCACCTGCTTATCCCACATTGTATCATTGGATATTATCATATCTATTCTGGTGTGTAGTTTGTGGACTGAGGAGTAAAAGGAATACTCACTGGATTCAGGCTACATAAATCTCGATATCTCAAAGAAGCAGCAGTTCTCCAACCACTTTCTGGAGTGCTGTGTCACCTTGATCAATAAAGTGTTTGACAGTGGTGGACAGGACCAGCCATCTCAGTGTCCTTACTCATTCAGAGGTTTGCTACTTTGTGAAGTTTTGAGGACTCTGAGGTGTGTTTTCTGAAGGCAGGCCATATGTATGTTAGTGAGAGTCAGGTATGTGAATATTCTGTGCCATTTCATCAGAGTGGCCATACCCAATTCGTTAGAAAGTTATATGACATAAGTATATTAATCGTGGGTCCTTAGGAGCCAGGAGACTCCTTTGACATCTCCACGCCAAACCCTAATTAACATATAAAAATAAAATACCACTTGTAAAGAAATGGCTCCCTGTTGCAGTTACCCCCCACTTTTTGCCTGATACTGATGCTGACTTGACTGAGAAGTGTGCTGGGACCCTGCTAACCAGGCCCCAGCACCAGTGTTCTTTCACCTAAAATGTACTGTTGTCTCCACAATTGGCACAACCCTGGCACCCAGGTAAGTCCCTTGTAACTGGTACCCCTGGTACCAAGGGCCCTGATGCCAGGGAAGGTCTCTAAGGGCTTCAGCATGTCTTATGCCACCCTAGGGACCCCTCACTCAGCACAGACACACTGCTTGCCAGCTTGTGTGTGCTAGTGGGGAGAAAATGACTAAGTCGACATGGCACACCCCTCAGGGTGCCATGCCAACCTCACACTGCCTGTGGCATAGGTAAGTCACCCCTCTAGCAGGCCTTACAGCCCTAAGGCAGGGTGCACTATACCACAGGTGAGGGCATAGGTGCATGAGCACTATGCCCCTACAGTGTCTAAGCACTTAGACACTGTAAGTGCAGGGTAGCCATAAGAGTATATGGGCTGGGAGTCTGTCAAAAACGAACTCCACAGCTCCATAATGGCTACACTGAATACTGGGAAGTTTGGTATCAAACTTCTCAGAATAATAAACCCACACTGATGCCAGTGTTGGATTTATTAAAAAATACACACAGAGGGCATCATAGAGATGCCCCCTGTATTTTACCCAATTGTTCAGTGCAGGACTGACTGGTCTGTGCCAGCCTGCTGCTGAGAGACGAGTTTCTGACCCCATGTGGTGAGAGCCTTTGTGCTCTCTGAGGACAGAAACAAAGCCTGCTCTGGGTGTAGGTGCTTCACACCTCCCCCCTGCAGGAACTGTAACACCTAGCAGGGAGCTTCAAAGGCTCAAGCTTCGTGTTACAATGCCCCAGGGCACTCCAGCTAGTGGAGATGCCCGCCCCCTGGACCCAGCCCCCACTTTTGGCAGCAAGTCCAGGAGAGATAATGAGAAAAACAAGGAGGAGTCACTGGCCAGTCAGGACAGCCCCTAAGGTGTCCTGAGCTGAGGTGACTCTGACTTTTAGAAATCCTCCATCTTGTAGAAAGAGGATTCCCCCAATAGGAATAGGGATGTGCCCCCCTCCCCTCAGGGAGGAGGCACAAAGAGGGTGTACCCAACCTCAAGGACAGTAGCCATTGGCTACTGCCCTCCCAGACCTAAACACACCCCTAAATTCAGTATTTAGGGGCTTCCCAGAACCTAGGAAACTAGATTCCTGCAACCTAAGAAGAAGAGGACTGCTGAGCTGAAAAACCCTGCAGAGAAGACGGAGACACCAACTGCTTTGGCCCCAGCTCTACCAGCCTGTCTCCCTCCCTTCTAAAGACACTGCTCCAGCGACGCTTTCCCCAGGACCAGCGACCTCTGAATCCTCAGAGGACTGCCCTGCTCTAAAAGGACCAAGAAACTCTAGAGAACAGCGGCCCTGTTCACCCAAGACTGCAACTTTGTTTCCAAAGAAGCAACTTAAAGACAACTGCGTTTCCCGCCAGAAGCGTGAGACGTGCAACTCTGCACCCAACGCACCAGGCTCGACTTGTGGAGAATCAACACTTCAGGGAGGACTCCCCGGCGACTACGAGACCGTGAGTAGCCAGAGTTGCCCCCCCCTGAGCCCCCACAGCGACGCCTGCAGAGGGAATCCCGAGGCTCCCCCTGACCGCGACTGCCTGACTCCCAGATCCCGACGCCTGGAAAAGACCCTGCACCCGCAGCCCCCAGGGCCTGAAAGATCGGAACTCCAGTGCAGGAGTGACCCCCAGGAGGCCCTCTCCCTTGCCCAGGTGGTGGCTACCCCGAGGAGCCCCCCCCCTTGCCTGCATCGCTGAAGAGACCCCTTGGTCTCCCATTGATTCCAATTGAAAACCCGACGTGTGTTTGCACACTGCACCCGGCCGCCCCCGTGCTGCTGAGGGTGTACCTTCTGTGCTAACTTGTGTCCCCCTCCGGTGCCCTACAAAACCCCCCTGGTCTGCCCTCCGAAGACGCGGGTACTTACCTGCTGGCAGACTGGAACCGGGGCACCCCCTTCTCCATTGAAGCCTATGCGTTTTGGGCACCACTTTGAACTCTGCACCTGACCGGCCCTGAGCTGCTGGTGTGGTAACCGGTTGCTCTGAACCCCCAACGGTGGGCTACCTTGGACCCAAACTTGAACCCCGTAGGTGGTTTACTTACCTGCAAGAACTAACAATTACTTACCTCCCCTAGGAACTGTGAAAATTGCACTGTCTAGTTTTAAAATAGCTATATGTGTTTTATTTGAAAAGTATATATGCTATTGTGATTATTCAAAGTTCCTAAAGTACTTACCTGCAATACCTTTCATGCAAAGTATTACATGTAGAATTTGAACCTGTGGTTCTTAAAATAAACTAAGAAAATATATTTTTCTATACAAAAACCTATTGGCCTGGAATTGTCTCTGAGTGTGTGTTCCTCATTTATTGCTTGTGTATGTACAACAAATGCTTAACACTACTCCTTTGATAAGCCTACTGCTCGACCACACTACCACAAAATAGAGCATTAGTATTATCTCTTTTTGCCACTATCTTACCTCTAAGGGGAACCCTTGGACTCTGTGCATACTATTCCTTACTTTGAAATAGTGCATACAGAGCCAACTTCCTACATTGGTGGATCAGCGGTGGGGTACAAGACTTTGCATTTGCTGGACTACTCAGCCAATACCTGATCACACGACAAATTCCAAAAATTGTCATTAGAAATTGATTTTTGCAATTTGAGCAATTTTTCTAAATTTTTAAAAGTCCTGCTAGGGCCTTGTGTTAGTCCCTGTTAGCATTTCTTTTAGAGTTTAAAAGTTTTGTGAAAGTTTGAATTAGGTTCTAGAACTAGTTTTAGATTCTTAAAAAGTATTCCAACTTTTAGAAACATAGGGGGTCATTCTAACTTTGGCGGGCGGCAGAGGCCGCCCGCCAAAGTAACCACGTCGAAAGACCGCACCGCGGTCAAAAAACCGCGGGGGTCATTTCGACTTTCCCGCTGGGCCGGTGGGCGACTGCCAAAAGGGCGCCCCCCGGCCCAGCGGGAAAGACCCTGCAACAATGAAGCGGGCTCCGAATGGAGCCGGCGGAGTTGCAGGGGTGCGATGGGTGCAGTAGCACCCGTCGCGATTTTCACTGTCTGCAAAGCAGACAGTGAAAATCTTAATGGGGCCCTGTTAGGGGGCCCCACAACACCCGTTCCCGCCATCCTGGTTCTGGCGGTGTAAACCGCCAGAAACAGGCTGGCGGGAAGGGGGTCGGAATCCCCATGGCGGCGCAGCGCCGCCATGGAGGATTCTCCGGGCCAGGGGAAATCCGGCGGGAAACCGCCGGATCCCCTTTTCTGACCGCGGCTTTACCGCCGCGGTCAGAATGGCCCTGGAAGCACCGCCAGCCTGTTGGAGGTGCTTCCGTTGCCCTCCACCCTGGCGGTCATAGACCGCCAGGGTTGGAATGAGGGCCATAATGTCTAGTGCAGAAGTGAATTGATGGAACTCGACATCACCCCTTACCTCCATCTTAAGATGAGGGAGCTAAGGTCTCTCTGCAAAATAAAGAAAATCACAATTGGCTCAAGACCCTCCAAACAACAGCTCCAGGAGCTTTTGGCAGAGTTTGAAAAAGCCAACCCCTCTGAGGATGACACCCCAGAGGATGATGTTAGTGACATGGAGGAGAATTCCTCTCTTCCAGTCCTAACTAGGGAACCCAGGGACCCTCAATCCCTGATTCCAACTGTGATAGTCAGAGATGCTTCTTCCCTCACAGGAGGGGCCAGCACCTCTGAAATCACTGAGGATAGCCTCAGTGAAGAGGACCTCCTGTTAGCCAGGATGGCCAAAAGATTGGCTTTGGAAAGACAGATCCTAGCCATAGAAAGGGAAAGACAAGAGATGGGCCTAGGTCCCATCAATGGTGGCAGCAACATAAATAGGGTCAGAGATTCTCCTGACATGTTGAAAATCCCTAAAGGGATTGTAACTAAATATGAAGATGGTGATGACATCACCAAATGGTTCACAGCTTTTGAGAGGGCTTGTGTAACCAGAAAAGTAAACAGATCTCACTGGGGTGCTCTCCTTTGGGAAATGTTCACTGGAAAGTGTAGTGATAGACTCCTCACACTCTCTGGAAAAGATGCAGAATCCTATGACCGCATGAAGGGTACCCTGATTGAGGGCTTTGGATTCTCCACTGAGGAGTATAGAATTAGGTTCAGGGGGGCTCAAAAATCCTCGAGCCAGACCTGGGTTGATTTTGTTGACTACTCGGTGAAAACACTGGATGGTTGGGTAACTGGAAATGGAGTGCATGACTATGTTGGGCTTTATAATTTGTTTATGAAAGAACACATTTTAAGTAACTGCTTCAATGAAAAGTTGCATCAGTTTCTGGTAGACCTAGGTCCAATTTCTCCCCAAGATTTGGGAAAGAAGGCAGACAACTGGGTCAAGACTAGAGTAACCAAAACTTCCACTGGGGGTGACCAAAAGAAAGGGGTTACAAAGCCTCCCCAGGAGAAAGTGGGTGACACTAGAAACAAAGAAAAAGAGTCCTCTGTAGGCCCCCAAAAACCAGAACAGGTGGGTGGGCCCCAAGAAACAACCCAAAATAAAGGTGGGTACCAGGGTAAGAACTGGGATGCCACTAAGGCATGGTGTCATAACTGTAAACAGACAGGGCACCACACCAAGGACACTTCTTGTCCCAAAAACAAACCCCCTATCAAAATCCCAGGGGTGACCAGTGTAGCCATTGGGGATGACTCCTCAGATGAGGAGGTCTTCATAGCCTTCAACTGGAAAAAGGGCCCAACAGGTGAGTTAGAGATTCCAGAGGGAAGTAGACACTTCCACCACCTACTGGTGAATGGAATCCCAGCCACTGCCCTGAGAGACACTTGTGCCAGTCACACTATTGTGCATGACAGGCTGGTGTTCTCAAACCAGTACATCCCAGGTGAGACTGCCAGAGTAAGAGTTAGCCCAGACAGGGTCACTGATAGGCCTGTGGCTTTTGTGCACATAGAAGTGGGTGGGACTTTTAGCTGGAGAAGGGTGGTAGTCAGTACAGACCTCCCCCTTGATTGTCTCCTTGGAAATGACTACCCAGAGGTTAGTCAGAGCCCAAGAGAGGAACTGGTCCAGTGCCAGTCCTCTCCCAAGGATTCTGGAGGTCCTGCCCCTGCAGTAACTGCAAGCAGGCCCCAGAAGAAAAAGAAAAGAAAACAGTGTAGGAAGGGTGGACAACCTTTAGCCAAGGTTCCAGCAAGCCAAGGAGATTCTGCTCCAGTAGGGGAGAACTCTAAAAGTGGCACTGGTAAAGTCCAACCTGACCCACAAGAAGTCCTGGCTAGTCAGGCAACTGTAAAGCCTGAGTGGGTGGTTCCTCAGCTAACAGAAGAAAGAGTGGAAGAAGGGTGTTTACTACAAGATGTAGTAACCCCCCACTCTAACAAAGCAGACAGGCACCCTGAACCCAAAGACGCCTGTAACTTAGCCCCTTCCCTTGTAGGTGAAGAGCTAAAGGTGTGGTTCTGGGCACTGACAGCTATCAGTGGCCTCTGCTGGGTGTTAGCCTTTATGGCTGCACTATCCTTGGCATGGTGATCAGACCCCATGCCAAATAGCAAGTTAGGCCCCCTGACCCTGTTGGTCATGGTGGGGTTACTCCAGCTCTGGGTAACCTCTTTGGGTAAGCTAGGGGTGACCCTGGCTAAGATAAGATTAGCAGAGGTGGATACCTCTAACCCCAAAATAGAGAGAATGGGTGAAGACATTAAAAGCAAAGACAAGAGGCAGTTCAGATTAGGTCCTATCACTGTGGAAGTGGGTCAGTTCCCCAGAGGGAATGACCTGAACAGGAGGATGTAAGGCAGAGTAGGCCCTGCAACAAACCAGCCTATTTCCTCTACTCTTCCTCGCCTGACAGACTAGGAAGACTCTCCCAGCTTTGGCTGAGTCTCCTGGCCTGTGGGCTGGGGGGGGCTTGTGTAAAGAAATGGCTCCCTGTTGCAGTTACCCCCCACATTTTGCCTGATACTGATGCTGACTTGACTGAGAAGTGTGCTGGGACCCTGCTAACCAGGCCCCAGCACCAGTATTCTTTCACCTAAAATGTACCGTTGTCTTCACAATTGGCACAACCCTGGCACCCAGGTAAGTCCCTTGTAACTGGTACCCCTGGTACCAAGGGCCCTGATGCCAGGGAAGGTCTCTAAGGGCTTCAGCATGTCTTATGCCACCCTAGGGACCCCTCACTCAGCACAGACACACTGCTTGCCAGCTTGTGTGTGCTGGTGGGGAGAAAATGACTAAGTCGACATGGCACTCCCCTCAGGGTGCCATGCCAACCTCACACTGCCTGTGGCATAGGTAAGTCACCCCTCTAGCAGGCCTTACAGCCCTAAGGCAGGGTGCACTATACCACAGGTGAGGGCATAGGTGCATGAGCACTATGCCCCTACAGTGTCTAAGCAAAACCTTAGACATTGTAAGTGCAGGGTAGCCATAAGAGTGTATGGGCTGGGAGTCTGTCAAAAACGAACTCAACAGCTCCATAATGGCTACACTGAATACTGGGAAGTTTGGTATCAAACTTCTCAGAATAATAAACCCACACTGATGCCAGTGTTGGATTTATTAAAAAATACACACAGAGGGCATCATAGAGATGCCCCCTGTATTTTACCCAATTGTTCAGTGCAGGACTGACTGGTCTGTGCCAGCCTGCTGCTGAGAGACGAGTTTCTGACCCCATGCGGTGAGAGCCTTTGTGCTCTCTGAGGACAGAAACAAAGCCTGCTCTGGGTGGAGGTGCTTCACACCTCCCCCCTGCAGGAACTGTAACACCTAGCAGTGAGCTTCAAAGGCTCAAGCTTCGTGTTACAATGCCCCAGGGCACTCCAGCTAGTGGAGATGCCCGCCCCCTGGACCCAGCCCCCACTTTTGGCGGCAAGTCCAGGAGAGATAATGAGAAAAACAAGGAGGAGTCACTGGCCAGTCAGGACAGCCCCTAAGGTGTCCTGAGCTGAGGTGACTCTGACTTTTAGAAATCCTCCATCTTGTAGAAAGAGGATTCCCCCAATAGGAATAGGGATGTGCCCCCCTCCCCTCAGGGAGGAGGCACAAAGAGGGTGTACCCACCCTCAAAGACAGTAGCCATTGGCTACTGCCCTCCCAGACCTAAACACACCCCTAAATTCAGTATTTAGGGGCTCCCAAGAACCTAGGAAACTAGATTCCTGCAACCTAAGAAGAAGAGGACTGCTGAGCTGAAAAACCCTGCAGAGAAGACAGAGACACCAACTGCTTTGGCCCCAGCTCTACCGGCCTGTCTCCCTCCCTTCTAAAGACACTGCTCCAGCGACGCTTTCCCCAGGACCAGCGACCTCTGAATCCTCAGAGGACTGCCCTGCTCTAAAAGGACCAAGAAACTCCAGAGAACAGTGGCCCTGTTCACCCAAGACTGCAACTTTGTTTCCAAAGAAGCAACTTAAAGACAACTGCGTTTCCCGCCAGAAGCGTGAGACTTGCAACTCTGCACCCAACGCCCCCGGCTCAACTTGTGGAGAAACAACACTTCAGGGAGGACTCCCCGGCGACTACAAGACCGTGAGTAGCCAGAGTTGCCCCCCCCCGGAGCCCCCACAGCGACACCTGCAGAGGGAATCCCGAGGCTCCCCCTGACCGCGACTGCCTGACTCCCAGATCCTGACGCCTGGAAAAGACCCTGCACCCGCAGCCCCCAGGACATGAAAGATCGGAACTCCAGTGCAGCAGTGACCCCCAGGAGGCCTTCTCCCTTGCCCAGGTGGTGGCTACCCCGAGGAGCCCCCCCCTTGCCTGCCTGCATCGCTGAAGAGACTCCTTGGTCTCCCATTGATTCCAATTGAAAACCCGACGTGTGTTTGCACACTGCACCCGGCCGCCCCGTGCTGCTGAGGGTGTACCTTCTGTGCTAACGTGTGTCCCCCCCGGTGCCCTATAAAAGCCCCCTGGTCTGCCCTCCGAAGACGCAAGTACTTACCTGCTGGCAGACTGGAACCGGGGCACCCCCTTCTACATTGAAGCCTATGCGTTTTGGGCACCATTTTGAACTCTGCACCTGACCGGCTCTGAGCTGCTGGTGTGGTAACTTTGGGGTTGCTCTGAACCCCCAACGGTGGGCTACCTTGGACCCAAACTTGAATCCCGTAGGTGGTTTACTTACCTGCAAGAACTAACAATTACTTACCTCCCCTAGGAACTGTGAAAATTGCACTGTCTAGTTTTAAAATAGCTATATGTGTTTTATTTGAAAAGTATATATGCTATTGTGATTATTCAAAGTTCCTAAAGTACTTACCTGCAATACCTTTCATGCAAAGTATTACATGTAGAATTTGAACCTGTGGTTCTTAAAATAAACTAAGAAAAGTTATTTTTCTATACAAAAACCTATTGGCCTGGAATTGTCTCTGAGTGTGTGTTCCTCATTTATTGCTTGTGTATGTATAACAAATGCTTAACACTACTCCTTTGATAAGCCTACTGCTCGACCACACTACCACAAAATAGAGCATTAGTATTATCTCTTTTTGCCACTATCTTACCTCTAAGGGGAACCCTTGGACTCTGTGCATACTATTCCTTACTTTGAAATAGTGCATACAGAGCCAACTTCCTACACCACTCATTTGGCTTTCCGTGCTGTTCATGAATGTGGAGAATGTGGAATGCAGCCTTCACCGCACATTGTAGGGTCCACTCCTCAGTTCTCTCAGAATTTAACTAGTCCCAATCTAGAAGTCACCCCTTATTGTACATTGCCTCCCAGAACCTCCACCTCAGTCCACATGACCAGTTCAAGGATACTGAGTCGTATATGTACATGGTCTAAATCAAACCATATCATCTGCTTCTATCAGAGTCAGTGTGGGGTCACAGTCTTGTTCAAGTCTGACTCACTCTGGATGGGGACAGCATCTTACCACCCTGGAATTGTGTCCTGATCCGAGTCATGTAGTTGGGGTTGTGCAGCACCCTAGGAGAGCACTTTGCTGATGCTGGCATCTCCTCAATCACTGTGATCCGCAGTCACTTGATTCTCCTTTCCTGTCATCTAGTATACTGGCCCCATTCCACTACAACCACTCTCAGACTGTGTTTGGAAATGTGAAGAAATGCTTTGATCCTTACCTGTTATCTTGGTATAGTGGGGTACATAATGGCATATCTGAGGTCTAGTGCCTCCAGTTGTTTCTTGACCTCCACAAACTTCCCTCACTGTTGCTGGATTGTTGTTGAACCTATTGTCAGAGTATATTATGGTAGTGCTCCCATCCAGGACCCAAGCCCCATTGCCCTGTGAAATTTGAAGTATCACTTCTATATCCCTGAAATTGAACAGTCTGGTCACTATGGTGAGTGGAGGCCTCCCTGAAGGATGTGGCTAGCTTGGGACTCGACAAGCCTTCTCCAAACAGAACAATTTCAGGATTTTGCCTTGAAGGACCCTCGTGGTCAATCACTCCTCTCTGAATAACTCAACATTAGGGCCCTTATTGCGTTGCAGGATCCCAGTGATCAGCATATTGTTTTGACATGAGTGCTCCACAGCGTCCTCAACTCTGAATTTTAAAGCCTTAATCTCTTCATGCAGAGATTTTATTTGTGCTTGCATCTCTATCAAAGTTCGACGCATAGTCACAAGGGTGGTTTCAGTACCGTTGACCCTTTCAGCTAATTTCCTGTAGTCAGCTCTTGGAAGGCCAATCGCTTGATCAACTGAGTTGATTTTACCCTCAACTTTGATATATAGAATGGTTAAAAGAATCTTATCAAACTTCCCCGCATGTCTGTCCAAGGATATTTCTACATTACTCAGGGAGTTAACATTTTGCGAGAGTGACTTTGTAATAAGATGGCACTCTTTCAAGGATTTAGACGTGCCACCTTGGGTTTGAACATTGTGACAGATGGTCACCAACTCACAGGCCAAGATATTTCCACCCTTTTGGCAACTTGTGATTTATGTTGACTCTCTGATATTGGCAGCACATGACTCTCGATCTGGTCCAAGTTGGTACCCCCTAGGGGACCTTTATGGGCCCTCATTCCCACATCCAATGACAGATCCAGTACTCGTCCATAATGTCAGTCCCACCCGACTTCCTCACGTGGTACCTGAGATTTTTTGTGCTCCCATCCAAATAGGGGAGGAGCACTATCAGTCAGGGACCCTCATCCCCGATGCATAGGGGAATAATACAGTGGATGGAACATGAAAGAGAGAGATGTCACAGTGCTATCAGCCTCCTTTTCTCCAGGGCCTCTCTGCTGTCGGTCTCAATCTGGAACCCCACCAGCGTAGTAGTTCAGCCACATGTGTTCTCTTTTAGGTGAGCAAGGTTTGGGAGAGAAGTGAGAACTGTTGTTATTTTCACCACTGTCATTCTCTAAGAATGCTGAGTCATCTATGTTCCCAGGCTTTGCTCTTTTCATCTGCTTCAACCGGAGGCATGCCAACTAGTCCATTTATGTCTGCCCCGCAATCGGAGAACTACCAGGCTAGCAGGCCACAGTCAGCATCTCTCCTAATATGGGCCTGCCTGTGGGTGGCTCTCATTTGGGTTAATGGCATTACACATCCCACTCCCATACTTCAAGTGCCCAACGGAACCACTTCCGAGAAACACACTACCGTATCAGCAGACCTAGGAAATGCAGCTAACTAAAGAAGTCACAGTGGCTCCCAACGCCAAACCAGGACTGTGCGGCCCAAGTTGAAGGTTGCTTCGACCACTTGGACACCTGACAAGTGCGATGGGGCAGATTGAAGGAGTAAGGTAGAGGATACTACTGAATACGGGTGCTCTAAATTAAGCAACTTGCTTGGCTGCTATCTTGGCCACTCCCATAATGTTATCTCCTAGTATGAAAAAAGAAGGTAGAAACTACTGCCAAGAGTTGATCTTTAAATATAATAGCTCTATCAATCATTCTGATTCTGCTTTCACACATACCCTTTCACAAAATCACACAGGAAACTCACCAATAAATAAGTAAGGTCTTTCACTTATAAATAAGCCAGGTCTATTGGGTTTGTCAGTGCTTGTTAATCTGGTACTAGAATGAATTGCTCTTCATATTCTATTTCAGTGATACTCAAAGTACAGCATGGGGCCGCATGTGGCCCTCCTGACCATTACATGCAGCCCCTGGTCAACAGCAGGACTGTGCTAATGTTTACTCGACACAGCACTATCCTTAAGAAAACGTTAAATAAACAGGCAAGCCTTCATTTAAACATTAATTGAAGATAAAGAAAGGAAGCAACTAGGTTGTCATGCACCTTTAGCTTCAGGAACACCATTTTTAAAGACACACTGCAGCAAAAGTGTAAAAATATGATACCCTTAAACAAATCAAAATTTGTATTTCATTAACATGCAGAGCTGTTTCACCTTAGTACATCAGATAATATCAGTGCACTGAGAGATATTTTCTTTTTAAGTGATAGTTTTCAAACATAAATTGAGAAACATTCATTCTCCACTCGCCAACCCTAAAAACACTGCCAATCCTAGGTTTTCTTGCTTCACATTGTGCGATTCAGTCAGTGGATGTATATTCTTCACTTGCCCTACACTCACCATACTGCCACACCCTGCCCCCCAGAAACAAAAACCCTGCCAACCTGCTAGCATCAATGCGGCCCTTGGTCACATCACAAACCAAACTTTGCGGCACAAGGGAAAATGTTTGCGAGTACACATGCTCTATTTGATCCATATTTGTTCAAATGATGCGAAATAATCAAATATGGGCGGCATTACTTTTGTTTGCCATGTTTGCTGGTAGATTTAAAGCCAGGCTCTGAAAATCTGGTTTACCCCCAAAGTATCTGGAGGCACATGATACTGTTAAATACATATAATCTAGCGCTTCAGATATCTGCTTTAAAATGTGCAACTTGGGTATAGCCAAGCTTTGATCTTAACTTGATTTTAGGAATGTTATTTCATTTCTTTCACATTACATCTGTCTCATTGTAACATTTTTTGTATTTTGCTTATTTATTTGCTTATTTGTACATATTCTTGGGATGTGTAAATTGTTCCTAGTCTGATGCTTCAATATACTTTTTTAGCAAATAACAAATCCACAGAAGGCTTAAACTATGTGATATAATGGTCTCTTTACCATGGAATGGATAATACATGTTTTTCCCTTTTTCAAAGGGGCAACAAAATGCATTTCATTCACTATAAATAAAGTTTATTGCTTCAGAATCTGTGGCGGTAAAGAAACACTTTAATCCCACTATGATTATACCTTGCATCTAAACCTCCTAATTTAAGCTACCACAAATTATAGCAGATCATAACAAGGGTACCCTAGTACAGATAGATCGGTCCAATCATTTCTCAGAACAACAAGCATCTTCTATTGTAGATGGAAACCGCAGGAGAGAAAATACCAGGTTCCATAGACTTTAAAACCAACTCGCCAGTGAAGATCAGCCCAGCATAGAACATTATTCAAAACGGTAAAATGAAGGCCAAAACATTTCCCATGTGTTGATGCACTAACAGCAGATAGATTTCAGTTGCCCTTCATTGCCTAGCATGTATCACATTATTATCTAAGATCCTTCAAAAATGTTGCTGACCTATGCAGTGCGAGCCATCTATGGAGGTTACATAGCCACGAGGACACTTGCAGAAGTAGCTCCCGACTGTGTTTGAGCATTCGCCTCCTTCACAGATGCCAGGAATGATGGAGCACTCATCGATGTCTGCAGTAGGAAATAGAAAAGAGGGAGACAATCAGAATGCTTCTTAATAGTAGGCATATAGCCCTAAACAGCATTCTGCAGTGTACCGCAGAAGAAAATGCAGTTACTTAAAAAGCAAGCTAAACTAGATAAAACATAATTTCCATATTATTTTGTGTATTTTGTGTTCAAAACATTGAGTTTAAAGTGAAAAATTCAAAATACTGATTATTTGAATGAGAATTTGAAGATGTTTATCTTTCTTTCGGTGAGCATGTTCTAGTACAGCAGATTATTCACAGAACTAACCAATAAGAAAGGGGTTGGAATAAGTTGCATGCCAGAATATCTAACACAGAAATATCATCTGACATAACCACTGTAGTTTGGAAAATGTAGATCTATTATCAAAGTCTAGGGGGCAATAATATCTCGGTCGATATTCTGACAATGGTTCTTTTGTACCAATTAGAACATGGGACTTCCAGGTGAGATTAGAAAATGCACCACTATTTTTTAGGAAATGATTTCTCCACCAGATGCAAACATTTTATATCCTCAAAAATAGGTTTTGGGTGCTAATGCTCATATGAGGTGTGCTTGCATTTGTGGATTGCCAGTTTTGTGGACATTCTGCAGGAGTACAGTTGAAGATACCTATGATGGATGGGAAGTACTGACACTATTCTGACATACAATTATAGTAAAACTTTGTGAGTCTTCAAGCAGTGGTTAATTT
The DNA here is from genome assembly GCF_031143425.1 of Pleurodeles waltl. Classification (NCBI taxonomy): domain Eukaryota; kingdom Metazoa; phylum Chordata; class Amphibia; order Caudata; family Salamandridae; genus Pleurodeles; species Pleurodeles waltl. Next base: position 712,731,024 of record NC_090436.1, read on the forward strand.
AAGCTGGCCGTTAGCGCTGAGGCCCACCAGCACTCATTTTTGGAGACAGGAACTTATTTTTCCTCATCAGACATTAACCAGAGGAAGAGAGTTGAAAACATACAAAAGGGAAAGAAGGAAGAAGAGAAAAACATAAATTCCATCACAAAGGGGGAAAGCAGCAAGACAGAGAACAAGAGACAGGAAGTGTCTGGATGTAGATTAAAGAGGATGAGGTGGATTCAAGACTACACAGCTCAGGTATTTTGTGTGCCACTGGCTTGTGAGCAGAGAGTTGGGCACCAACACTCCTTCTTCAACAATGTAAGCCCTGCTTCTGAGGTATGGCTTGGAACACAGTTATTTTTCCTCTCTAATCACAAAACACTTAGGGGTCATCATGACCCTGGCGGACAGCGCTGATATGGAGGAAAGTACTGCCAAGAGGCTGGCGGTGCCTTTCTCCATATTAAGACATTGGCGGTTTGGTACTACACCGACTGTCAAGCGGTAACGACGGTAGGCTGGATACTTCAGTCTCCAGCCCGGAGGCCGTCACTTGCCCGCCTGCGGGATTATGACCCCGCCTACCACCATGGTTTTCGTGGCAATCTTACTGCCACGAAAACCATGGCGGTAGGCACGGTCGGAGCACCCGACTTACCTGATGTCAGGGGGTCCTCCAGCAGGAGAAGGGACAGGGCACTGCTGCCAGCAGCAGCGTCCGCCAGAAGAATACCACCAGGCTGTATCATGGGTCATGATACGTCTGCGGCGGTCTACTGGCGTGGCACTTCTGCTGTCAGCAGCGCCACCTTATCGCCATCCGCCGGCATGGCCACAGCCAGATTTCCGGCATCATTCTGGCGGGAATCTGGCTGTGGTCAAATATGGCTGATGGCTTGTAGCCGCAGCAACTGTCTTGCCGGCTGTCGCCACAGCGGTAGGTGTTTTTTAATACCAGGGTTGTAATGAGCCCCTTACTGCCTTCTTGCTTGTTTTCTATTGGAACACATTGGAGTTAATGCTGCCAAAGACCGCTTAGAGATGACATAGTACTGAACACAGCCTATCCTTGGAATGCAGTGTTATATACAAAATCTGCACTTAGTGCATTCTTTTAAATTAAAACGATAAGAATATGCATGGAAATTTAAATATTCCTTGTTTCCAGCAGCATATTTCTGCAGAATTCTCAAGATATATACTCTACGCCCTCCATATAAATGAGATATATGTGTAGGAAGCTAGAAGAATACATCCAAAATACAGAAAATAAGACACAGAGGGGCATAGGTGCTGGAAGTAGAGATGTGGGGGGCAAAGATGGGTGTTGCTGCAGTATCCCCAAAATAAAAATGCTGGAGTTCAGAGGGTGAATGAACAATAAAGATGTCTTTAGTTTTATCTTGCAACATTTTATGTGTGTTCAAAGACAGAGGTCGAATGTAAGGTTATGTCTTCTGATAAATTGATGAATTCTTTTAACATGAAGACTGCTTTTACTTCTCTTTCTCTGACTGCAGAGTTATATGATTTTGCAAAGTGAACTATCTGACAGTCTTGCTGGGGTGAATGGATGTGAAAGGAAAGGATGTAGGATATCGTTTTTTTCTAATACCAACATTTAAAAACCTGTAAAATAACTGTATAAATATTTCAATATATATAACAGTTTGAAAACCACAAATGAAGCATTTTGTTTTTGGTGATTTTGAAGCGTTATGGAAGCAAAGGTTTTAATAAGATCAACACAAATCAAGCCGCTTTACTTGGTGATGTGCAAATTATTATATTTGCTGAAAACCAATATCCAAACTTTTTTGTTTGTGCACTGTATAGTTTTATCAATAAAACTGAGCACCACTGTGAATGTTGAGGCATTTTCTACATAAAATGTGTTGTATGTAAATGACAATGTGCCACCAAACCATGCTTTAGTAATATATATGTGACAGTGTGCTTCAAAATGCACCACCGGTTACGTCGCAAACCATTACCACTTTCCTGCTGAATGGGCATGACTCATTTGCTAAAGCTATTCTTTGTCTGACACTTTTTCACAATTACAGTGACTTCAGTGATGTAAGACTAATGTCAGCACCCCAACTCTGAATTTTGTTCCTGTTTCTGTTTTTGTCAGCCAGTAGCTTATCCAAAGCTTAAGCTCAAAGAAGTGCAACTGTATGCGGAAAACAAAATTCCAAGGGCACAAAATTGAGATATGAAAAAGGGGAGTATAAAACTTACATAAAAATAGAAACAGAAATATTAGTTTGATACTGTTAAAAGTTCATATTTGAAATTAGGAGCAACTGGCATAAAAAGTAATGCAGTGTTGGTGGTCTATGGTAGGCACCAACAAAAGCTAATGCAGGATGCTCGATTTTCACATGTGGTTGATGTATTTTGCAATAAGGTTTCTCGATAGGCAAAGTTCTTGAGAGCAGTACCTGTTTGTACATGCTCTTAACCTCTTGGGTGTGGGCATTGGCCACTAGCCGACGCCACACCCACATATAAAAGTGATCTCTTTACACACACATATAAATATATATATATATATATATATACCTATATATATAGGTATATATATATATATTCGCAACCAGTTCGCTTGCAATTGCAGCTTGCGACTTCAAAGCAATGCACATACTTCAACTGATGCGTTTCAACTGTAAACTGCAAAAGGATATGACTTTTGTCTAGTGGCAGCTTTGATACCATAAAGTAGCGCAGAAGGTTTATATGCCTACTGCAAAGATCAAATCTGTATTTTATGTAAATAGCTGAGTAGATTAGTAAAGCCAGCCATTACCTGCGCTATAATACAAATGAAACGTATGTGCGAGGGGGGCTATGGAGAGATAAAGGGCACTTTTTCTGGGTGGTAGCAAGTGAATCGGAGGAGGAGGTAATGGGAGTGGGAGCACCAATAATGATTGTTGGACTGGGACGATTGGTATGTGACAAGGTGAAGTAATAGTGTGTCTTTTTTTGAGAGTCTTGAGAGAACGTGCTGATTGAGAAAAGAAGCAAAGGTAAGGTGACCTCTACTGTTGTCTACGTAGGCTAGTGTTCTAGAGTGACAGTTTAGCCAGTAGCAGAGATGGCATCTCGTTGGATGACTGTTGCTCAAGCCCTCACTTGGGTTATAGAGGACAGCTCTGACGTAGGATCAGAGACTGAGACAGCAGATACTGAGACAGCATCTGAGGGATAGGACAATGGCACAGAGTTTGGGAGTGATTTTTCGGTTGGAGGAGTCCCATTTGATAACTACTCTTCCAGTGATTATAAGGGAGGTGATGAGGACAGCCCTGCTGTCCCTTCACAAGCACAGTCTGTGCAGTGTGACAGTAGCGGGTTAGCCCAACCCAGAGAGCAGGTGCATGCGGCGGGAAGCACAGAGAGAGTGATGTCTGGGAACTCCCCAATTTAGTTCAGCCCCAAATTCCAACACCCAAATCGTATTGTGGAGACATCAAAATTATCTATCACAAAACAACCTGGTTTTGTAAGGCAAGCACCTGCGCTTTTGGTCCTGGGCTCGGTGGCCATATGGGGAAATCTACCAAACCTAGACATTTCTGGAAACTAGACCGTCGGGGGAGTCCACAGAGGTGTGACTAATATTGATTCCCCAACGTTTTCTTACCCAGAATACCCTGCAAATGTGAAATGTTGAATAAAAACTCAATTTTATCTTGGATTTCTGTCACACAAACTACAGGAATATGCTGGGATCCACAAAATTCCTACCACCCAGTGTTTCCCCACCAGTCCTGATAAAAACGCTACACAACTTGAGTGCCTGTACCTAGTGCCTACATCAGGAATGGATCATCCCAAGGTCAACAGTTGCCCTCATCTAAGGACCAACATTGACCGTTGTGTGATCTATTCCTGACACGGGCCCAAGTCTATCCACACAAGTGAGGTACCATTTTTATCGGAGGACTTGGGGGAATGCTGGGTGAAAGGAAGTTTGTGGCTCCTCTCAGATTTCAGAACTTTGCAGCACCGAAATCTGAGGGAAAAGTGTTTTTTTGCCAAATTTTGAGGTTTGCAAAGGATTCTGGGTAACAAAACCTAGTGAGAGCCCAACAAGTCACCCCATTCCGAATTTCCCTAGGTGTTTAGTTAAAAAATATATATAGGTTTGCTAGGTTTCCCTAGGTGCCGGCTTAGCGAGAGGCCAAAATCCACTGCTAGGCACTTTGCAAAAAACACGTCCGTTTTCTTTGGAAAAATGTGATGTGTCCATGTTGTGTTTTTTTGGCCAAATTTTGAGGTTTGCAAAGGATTCTGGGTAACAGACCCTGGTGAGAGCCCCACAAGTCACCTCATTCTGGATTCCCTTAGGTGACTAGTTGTCAAACAAGCACAGGTTTGGTAGATTTCCTTAGGTGCCGGCTGAGCTAGAGGCCAAAATCCACAGCTAGGCACTTTCCAAAAAATACGTCAGATTTCAATGTAAAAATGTGATGTGCCCATGTTGAGTTTCCTGTTGCAGGCATTAGGCCTAACCACGCAAGTAAAGTACCAGTGTTAGTGGGAGACTTGGGGGAACACAGAATAGAAGAACAAGTGTTATTGCCCCTTCTCTTTCTCTACATTTTTTCCTTCCAAATGTAAGACAGTATGTAAAAAAAGACGTGTATTTGGGAAATGCCCTGTAACGCATGGTGCAGCTCACTTATTGGCTCTGGGGTATCTAGGGTTTTTGATGAACCTACAAGCCCTATATATCCCCACAACCAGAAGAGGCCAGCAGATGTAACAGTATATTAAGTTTGAAAATATGACATCACAGGAAAACGTTACAGATAAAACGAGGAGACAAATGGCTGTTTTTCCATGTTTTTTTATTTCAACTGTTTTTTTCTGCAGGAAAACCTTGTAGGCTTTGCACAAATGACCCCTTGCTGAATTCAGAATTGTGTATACTTTTCAGAAATGTTTAGCTGTCTGGGATCCAGCATTGGTTTTACAGCCATTTCTGTCACTATCTGGAAGGAGGCTAAAAGCACAAAAAATAGTAAAAATGGGGTATGTCCCAGCGAAATGCCAACATTGTGTTGAAAAATGTGGTTTTCTGATTCAAGTCTGCCTGTTCCTGAAAGCTGGGAAGATGGTGATGTTAGCACCGTAAACCCTTTGTTGATGCCATTTTCATGCTTTCTTCTGCTGCCCTTTTTCCAATTTTTCTGAAAAAATAAACAAAATTTTAGCTGCATTTTGGCTAATTTCTTGGTCTTCTCCAGAGGAACTCTGGGTACCTTTAGAATCCCTAGGATGCTAGAAAAAATGTTTGCAAATTTGGAATGGATAGCTTATGTGGACAAAAAGTTATGCAGGCCTAAGAGCGAACTACCCCAAATAGCCAAAAAAGGGCTCAGCACTGGGGAGCGGAGGGGCTACCAAAGGCTCTATAAGTAGCCTTTTCTAGAGAATTTAGAAAACCACGATTTATCAAACAAGGTTACTTTCAACCTAGTTACAAACTGGGTTCAACCGTTGTTCATCACTGCTGAAATGGATTAATATTTCTTGGGTTTCTTCTGAGCAACTCAACCAAATAAAAGATGTTTCATTCCAGCAACACAATTTGGGCCAGCTTGTATTCCAGCTGTCTTTCTGATGTGGCACCTCAAGAAAACAACTTAGAACTCCTGGCAGCTCTTAAGCACTTGCGTTTCTCGTTGGTAGAGCTATACACCCTGTCCAAGCAGGAACCACAATCCTAGTCAGGGTACATCACTACACAACCTAAATTATCCTGTACTCAACCTCTTGTAGCTTGGCACAGTGGTGTGAGGCTTAACTTAAGAGGCAATGTGTAAAGTATTTGTCCAACACTTAAACAGTAAAACAGTTTAGAAAAAACAAATAATAATGTTATAAATAAAACAAGACCAAAACAAAAAAATCCAATCAGTAGAACTCGAGATATGAATTATTGAAAATTAAAAACAAAAATAGCGCTTAAAGCAAGTAGCACCTAAAGTGTTAATTGGTCCTGTTGGACTGGGACAAAGTCGACAGTTCAGACTGACTGCAATGGAGTGCAGGCCACATCCAGGTACCTTGATCTTGGTCGCAACAGCAAGATGCATCTTGATTCTTATGCAGATTAAGTGGTGCGCGGAAGTTTTCCAAGCAACTGCTGTGATGCATCATTTCAGTGAGTGAAGCATCACTTCGAAAGTGTGGCATTGGGTTTCTAGATGCTGTAGAGGCGATACGTTATTCTTCTCCATGCTGTGGCAGTGATGTGCTGGTTCCAAAGTGGCAGTTCTGAATGCAAAGAGGTGGTTCCGAGTTTGATGCGTCGGTCTGGTTCCTGTAACCACAGTGATGCGTCAATTCTGCTCTTGCAGCCGAGGATGGATCAGTTTTACTGGAGCAAACCCCTAAGTCCACTTCCTGGGGGCCAGGACTGTGGTGGCACCACTTGCAGGACAGACTCACAATCTGGAGGGTTCTAAGTCTTTTGTGTCCCTGACACTTAGGCAACAGGAGGCAAGTCAGCAAGCCCTTGGAGTTACTTTGTGTTCAAGTGATGCAGGTCCAGTCCTTCTCAGCCAGGCAAAGAGAGAGCAGCAGTCAGCAGGGAAACACAGTAAGGAATAAGTTCAGCAAACAGCAGTTCCAGCAAAGTGGCAGTCCATGAGCAGCACAGCTGATCATCTTTTTCATGGCAGAGTGGTCACCTATCCAGCAGTGTACTCAATTGGTTATGTTAGAGGTCCAGTACTTAAACCCAGAGGTTCCTTTGAAGTGAGGGAGACTTTAAAGAAAGCATTGAAGTGCATAGAGGTTTTCCCTTCCTGCCCTGGCTTCAGACACAGAAAAGGGGGTGTAATCAGTCCTTGTGTGTGGGGACAGGATAAAAACCCTTTCAGGGGTGTCAGTTCCTTCCTTTCATCCTGTTTAGGATAGCCCATCGCCATGCAGATGACCACTTAGCCACACCTGCCCTTCCTTTATGTGTGACTGTCTAGAGGGAATGCAGGATGCCAGCTGTCACCCACCCCAGACTAGTACTGCATAGAAAGGCAGAAGGCACAAAATGGCTAAAGTAACTAAACAACAACTTTCTAAAAGTGGCATTTGCTAAACTGGAAATTAAAATCCAACTTCACCATAAATTGTGATGTTGAACTCTGAGTTCAGTGACACCAAACTTAAAATGTCTATCTCTTCACAATGGGGAATTACACTTGAAAGAGGTAATAAGGTTGTCCTATGGGAGAGACAGGCCTTGCAGTAGTGAAAAACGAAACTGGGAGTTTTTCAATACCAAGAAATGTAAAACTTAAAGGTACATGTCCTACGTTTTAAATACATGGCACACCACAGATTGGCCTGTGGACAGGCAGGGACTACTTTAGGGTTGACATGTATGAAATGGGAAGGTTTAGTGCTGACAAGAGGCTTGCCAGGTCGAGGTGGCAGTTAAAACTGCACATACAGGCTCTGCAACAGCAGGCCTGAGGCATGGTTAGACAGGTAGTTAAGTGGGGCGCAATGAGTGCTTCAGGCCCACTATCAGCATTTCATTTACTGTCCCTGGGCATGTGTAGTGCATTTTACTAGAGTCTTATAAGTAAAATAAATATGCCAATGGAGAATAAAGTAATGTTATCATGTTTAGGGGAGAGAGCACAAGCACTTTAGCACTGGTCAACAGTGTGGCGAGTCCTAAAACCAGTTAAAATTAGTTACGAAAAATAGAGGAGGGCAAGCAAAAAGTTGGGGGAAGACTACTCTAAGGCTGTCAGGTCTAACATGTATCCCCCAGTTGAAGGTGGGGAGAGTTATCCAACCCTTTGGGAGCTCTCTTCACTAAGGCAAAAGAGTCTTGAGGGACAATCAGCATTGGCGTGGTCAGTCGTTGAGCGATGCTCCACCCTAAAGTCCATTCCCTGTAGGGAGATGGACCACCTCAACAGTTTAGGGTTTTCACTCCTCATCTTCATGAGCCATTCAAGGGGTTTGGGATCTGTCTGAACCAGGAAGTGAGTCCCAAACAGATATGGTCTCAAATTCTTCAGTGCCCAGACCACAGCAAAAACACACTTTCAATGGCACTCCACCTCTGTTCCAATGGAGGTAACCTCCTGCTAATGATGGATACTAGTAGGCTGAGGCCTTCCTCATTCAGCTGTGCTAAAACTGCCCCTATGCCATGTTCTGAAGCATCTGTCTGCATGATGAATTCCTTGGAGAAGTCAGGAGCCCTGAACACAGGTGTTGTGCACTTTGCTCCCTTAAGAGAGTCAAAGGTTTTCTGACAAGCCTCAGTCCAGATCACCAGTCTAGGCTGCTTCTTAAAAGTCAGCTCAGTTACAGGGGCCACAATGGTGCCATAGCCCTTAAAACATCTTCTGTAATAGCCAGTGAGGCCTAGGAAGGCCCTCACTTCTGTTTGGGTTTTAGGCACCCAAATACACCACTGAATCCTACCTATTCTGGCACTTGCTGGCTTTGATTGTCAGGCATTCCTGTTGTAGGGCCTGACGCACCTCGTGGAGGTGATGCAGCTGTTCCTCCTAGCTGGAACTGTAGAAAGCAATGTCATCTAAGTAGGTGGCACAGAAAGCCTCCTTTTCAGCCAGGGCCCTGTTAGCCAACCATTGGAAGGGGCATTCGTAGCAGGGGCATTCTTTAAACCAAAGGGCTGCAGGAAAGTCTCCATTTTTGACATAGTCACCCCCACTTTCTACCTGGTATCTAATGCAATTTTGACCAAAAGAGCACTGGGTTCCTCCTAACCACGTCCCCAGAGCCAGATCCCTTTCCCAAAAACTGTGCAATTGTTCTCCAATTGGCCAGATCTTTGGCACCACTATAAGTCCCTAATGAATTGAACCCTTGGTACCTAGGGAATGGGTACCAAAGAGGGCCCCCAAAAGCTGCAGCATGTATTGTGCCATCCTTAGGGACTTCTCACTTAGCACATACAGACTACCATGGTAGGCTGCGTGTCTTGGCGCAGCTAAAAGTGAAAACACGTTCTGGCACTCAGCCTGAGTGCCGTGTCCTCTAACACTGCATGCAAAACATGTGAACCAGCCCTACAGCAGGCCTTACAGCCCTAAGTCAGGGTGCATTATATTACTTGTGTGGACATATCTGCAAGAGCAGATATGCCCCTGCTAAGTCTATGTTGATTCTTAGACATAGTAAGTGAACAGGGAAGCCATTTCTAAGTTTATGTGCTGAACACACTGGTCAATACAAGTTCCCCAGCTACATGATGGCTTCATTGAAACTAAGGATGTTTGGTATCAAACATCTCATAATAATAAACCCTCACTGATACCAGTGATAGATTTATAATTTAAATCACCCAGAGGGCACCTTGTAGGTGCCCCCGAAAAACCTACCACTACCTGTGGTGGCTGACAAGCTCTAACTAGCCTTCTAGCACCAGGCATGTGTATGACCCCCAGTGGTGAGGACCTTTGCTCTTGGGGGACAGACACAAAGCCTGCTCTGGCAGGGGTGATAGCACAACCCTCCCAATAGGAAGACCTCAAAGAAGCCCACTACCCTTGATATGTAGATATGGCTTCCCTCAAAAGAGAGGGTTCCGACCCTGTGTCCCAGGGCCCATTTGGCACCTGGACTGGTCGGAAAATTACTATATTAGTAGTCAGAGGGAGTGCCTAATCTCAGGTCAGTCCCATCCCTGAGGTGAGCTGCCTGACATGGACACAACTTTTGAAAGCATGCCATCTTGGTGACTGCAGAACTAGAAACTCTGGGACAGGATCATGCTCACTTCCCACAGGAAGTGGTGATATAGGGGGTGTAGTGGTCCCATGGGTAAGTAGCCAATTGGCTACTTCCCCAAAACTCCCCAAAACACCCCTTATTTCAGTATTTAGGAGAGCCCCTGGCAGCGGGAAATGAGATCCTGCTGACCTGAAGAAAATGGACACTCCAAGACACAAAAGTGAGAAATAAAGACCAGTGATCGACTCAGGGCCAAGCCTGCCTGGCCTGCTACCTTCAACAATTGTGACAAAATTTCCTTGTCCTCCAGCTGCTGAAACTTCGAGAAGGCCAGGAAGTCTGTCAGCCTTCACCTCAGTGCAAGGAAACTCCCATGGAGTAGTGGACCTGCTCCCCTGCATCCTTTCAGGCACCCAAGAACCGCTGAAGAGGACTCCAGACCACCAAACCACCCCGCTTGACAGCACCACTGCACTCAAGCCTCCCAGCTCTAGTTGAAGTGGGCCGCCAGTGTGGTCCCCATTTTCTTCAGAGACAAAGTCCATTGTGGGATTCCCGGCTGCAACCTTTATACTGTTGCCTGCAACCTCTTTGTGCAGGCACCCCTCAACTGCGACTGCATCTGGTGACAGCAACCTGATGGTCCACTGCACCTCCATATCCGGACACCCTGGACCGAGGCAAAGAGGACCCCTGGTGTCTCTGTGTCCCCCAGGCTCGTGAGACTGGAGCTCACTTGTTGGATCATCTGGACTGGTTCCCCAGTCCATGCCTGCAGCCTGTTTAGGCAGGCTCCCATCCACTAAGACAGCCACTGGTGATGGACACCTGACGATTCAGGAACCCTCTGCACCTGGATGACCAGGAATGAGGAGAAGAGAACCACTGGTGTCCTTATGTCCCTGAGCATCGCAAGACCTAAGCCCACTCTGCAGCTCACCCTTACTTGACCCCCAGTCCTAACTTTCAGCCTCGTTCCAACTGGATCGATCTCCATTAACTAATATTGGGCACCCACCACTGTACTATATCTCTGCACCAGGCTGCCCGGTGTGACCAGTAGGTGTGGCCCTGATACTTGCCAAATATTTACCTTAAGTCCAGGAGATTGGTCCTGTAAGTTGCCGTACTCTACCTGTTTGCCGTATTTGTTCTCTTCTCCATAGAATAACATAGCAGCTTTCAAGAATTGCACTAAGTGTTGAATTTTCTACACTGTAAAAATTGCAAAATGTACTTACCTAATTGCATTGATTCTGGTGCCAAAATATATATGGAGATACTTGTTATTTTTGGTAAATTGGTGTGGATCTCCTTATTGATTTGAGTGTCTCATTTATTGTTGGCTGTGTGTGTATTTGCAAATGTCGAACACTTCTCTCTAATAAGCCGAAGGCTGCTTGACCCCACTACCCCTTAAAAGAGCACCTTGGGATTGCTAGAGCAAGCCTTGTCCACTAGCGATGGAACCCTGGACTCTTTGCATGGTATATCTCATTTTGATATACCATAAAAAGAGCCATCCTCCTACAAGGACATCACCCAGAATTGGTACTGACCTTCTGGGGTTGAGAATGCTGGCCTCTCTTTTTGACCTCCTCAGTCAGAATGATCTGCCGGTACCCTTGTGTCAAGTCAAAAGTAGTGAGGGATTTAGCAGTGCCCAGCTTGCCAATGAGCTCATAAGCTCTGGGGATGGAGTGTGCATCAGTCCTGCTGACTGAGTTGATTCCTCTGTAATCCACCCAGAACCAGAGTTCTGGTGCGGCACCCAGTGGGGCAGCCTTTGGTACCAATACCATGGGGCTGGACCAAGGACTATTAGAGGGCTCAATCACCCCTAATGTCAACATCTTGGATACTTCCTCATTGAGGCTAGCTCTCACCCTGTCAAAAAACGAATACATTTTGTTTTTTACAGAGGTACTGTCACCAGTGTTGACATCGTGGACGCACAGATATGTGAGTCCAGGGGGTAGGCAGAACAATGGGGCAAACTGTACCTGTAACTAGTAACAGTCACCTTGATGTTCTGGGGTCAGTGTGGTAGATTTACAACCTCTACTGACCCATCATGTTCCTGTGTAAAGAGGAGGTCCAGGAGAGGGTCACTCTCCTCTTTCACTCCCTCATCAGTCAGGAGTAGCATGCTCACTTTGGAACTCTTGAAGTGAGGCTTCAATCTGTTCACAAGGAGTACAGTTATGGGATCCTTAGGGGTCTGGAGATCCACCAGGTAGGTGGCCTCACACTTTCACTCCTTGATCTCATAAAGGCCTGTCCAGTGGTCCTGGAGAGCTCTGTGCTCGACTTTTTCTACAACTCATACTTTCTGGCCAGGTTGGAACTCAACAAGTGTGGTCTTCTGGTCATACCAGAGTCTTATAAACTCTTGGCTGGCCTCTGGGTTACCATTTTCCAAAAGTGGTACATCTGGTTGCAGAGGGCCAGCATGTAGCTGACCACATCCTAGGGGGGTGGGATTCTTTGGAGATTTCTCTCACCCTTCCTGACAATGCGACTGCATCTGGTGACAGCAACCTGGGGGTGAATGTTTGATTGGTTCCGCATTCCGTGCATCCAGTTACGCTATCCCACAGCGTTGTGTTTTGCTTTGCTTTTGCTGCCCTAAGTGCGCCGGGTATGCCCAGACGTGGGTCCCGGGCTCACTGTGCCACTGGATTCAAGCTAGCCTGGCTGATGAGGGGTGAAACCCCGAAACCGGTCCCAGGATGCTTGTTTCCGGTCCAGGGAGAACCTGGCCTGGCAGTTCGGGCTGGACTGTTCCCATGAGGAACAGGGTCAAGGCTGATTTGCATATGGCTGGGTTCAAACTGGGGTGGCATGGTGAGCAAAATAATGGATGGATTAAACCCAGATCTGTGACTGGGGGTGAATGTTTGATTGGTTCTGCATTCCGTCCACCCAGTTACGCTATCCCACAGCGTTGTGTTTTGCTTTGCTTTTGCTGCCCTAAGTGCACCGGGTATTCCCAGACGTGGGTCCCGGGCTCACTGTGCCACTGGATTCAAGCTAGCCTGGCTGATGAGGGGTGAAACCCCGAAACCGGTCCCAGGATGCTTGTTTCCGGTCCAGGGAGAACCTGGCCTGGCAGTTGGGCTGGACTGTTCCCATGAGGAACAGGGTCAAGGCTGATTTGCATATGGCTGGGTTCAAACTGGGGTGGCATGGTGAGCAAAATAATGGATGGATTAAACCCAGATCTGTGACTGGGGGTGAATGTTTGATTGGTTCCGCATTCCGTCCATCCAGTTACGCTATCCCACAGCGTTGTGTTTTGCTTTGCTTTTGCTGCCCTAAGTGCGCCGGGTATGCCCAGACGTGGGTCCCGGTCTCACTGTGCCACTGGATTCAAGCTAGCCTGGCTGATGAGGGGTGAAACCCCGAAACCGGTCCCAGGATGCTTGTTTCCGGTCCAGGGAGAACCTGGCCTGGCAGTTTGGGCTGGACTGTTCCCATGAGGAACAGGGTCAAGGCTGATTTGCATATGGCTGGGTTCAAACTGGGGTGGCATGGTGAGCAAAATAATGGATGGATTAAACCCAGATCTGTGACTGGAGGTGAATGTTTGATTGGTTCCGCATTCCGTCCATCCAGTTACGCTATCCCACAGCGTTGTGTTTTGCTTTGCTTTTGCTGCCCTAAGTGCGCCGGGTATGCCCAGACGTGGGTCCCGGGCTCACTGTGCCACTGGATTCAAGCTAGCCTGGCTTATGAGGGGTGAAACCCCGAAACCGGTCCCAGGATGCTTGTTTCCGGTCCAGGGAGAACCTGGCCTGGCAGTTCGGGCTGGACTGTTCCCATGAGGAACAGGGTCAAGGCTGATTTGCATATGGCTGGGTTCAAACTGGGATGGCCTGGTGAGCAAAATAATGGATGGATTAAACCCAGATCTGTGACTGGGGGTGAATGTTTGATTGGTTCCGCATTCCATCCATCCAGTTACGCTATCCCACAGCGTTGTGTTTTGCTTTGCTTTTGCTGCCCTTAGTGCACCGGGTATGCCCAGACGTGGGTCCCGGGCTCACTGTGCCACTGGATTCAAGCTAGCCTGGCTGATGAGGGGTGAAACGCCGAAACCGGTCCCAGGATGCTTGTTTCCGGTCCAGGGAGAACCTGGCCTGGCAGTTGGGCTGGACTGTTCCCATGAGGAACAGGGTCAAGGCTGATTTGCATATGGCTGGGTTCAAACTGGGGTGGCATGGTGAGCAAAATAATGGATGGATTAAACCCAGATTTGTGACTGGGGGTGAATGTTTGATTGGTTCCGCATTCCGTCCATCCAGTTACGCTATCCCACAGCGTTGTGTTTTGCTTTGCTTTTGCTGCCCTAAGTGCGCCGGGTATGCCCAGACGTGGGTCCCGGGCTCACTGTGCCACTGGATTCAAGCTAGCCTGGCTGATGAGGGGTGAAACCCCGAAACCGGTCCCAGGATGCTTGTTTCCAGTCCAGGGAGAACCTGGCCTGGCAGTTCGGGCTGGACTGTTCCCATGAGGAACAGGGTCAAGGCTGATTTGCATATGGCTGGGTTCAAACTGGGGTGGCATGGTGAGCAAAATAATGGATGGATTAAACCCAGATCTGTGACTGGGGGTGAATGTTTGATTGGTTCCGCATTCCGTCCATCCAGTCACGCTATCCCACAGCGTTGTGTTTTGCTTTGCTTTTGCGGTTCCTCAGAAAAGCCATTCCCAGACTCTGCCAGTCAATGATTTTCCTTGGAGCGGGTTTCTGTCTAGACTCTTATTACCTTTTGAAATTTCCCTTTCTTGGTAGCTCTCCTGGCAGGAACTCCCATCTCCTTGCAGAAGTTATTCAAGTGAGCCACGGTATAGACTTGCAAGATGGCCAGCTAAAACTCCATGGTTCCAGTTGCAGAAGCAGACAAAGGTGTGATTTTGAGGGAGAATGTAAAAATGCCAAACAGGGAGAATTAAAAAAAATTCTAGATGGAAATGGATATGGATATGGATGGGTAGTGCACACCAAATTACTCTATGGTACTGTACAAACACAAGCTCTATCCATATCGCTTATCACCAATGTTAGAAACTGGGTTTCTGACTGGCAGAGGTATACAACCTATCCAAGAAGAAATCACAATCCTAGTCAGGGTAAGTCACTGCACAACCTAAATTAACTTGTGCTCACCCTCTGGTAGGTGATGAGTTGAGCTTCTCCACACGGTGGCAGTGATGAGTTGGTTCCGAAGGGAGGATGCCAAGTGCAATGCAGTGGTTCTAATGTGCGATACCCGGTCTGGTTCCCACAACCACAGAGATGTCAACTCTGCTCACACATCAGATAATGCATAAGTTCCACTGGAGCACACCCCTAGGTCCACTTCCAAGGGTGCAAGACTGGAATGGCACCACTTGGCAGGACAGACTCACAAACAGATGAGCCCAAAGGTGGGAACAGGACAGTTCTAAGTCTTTTGTGTCCCTGAGACTTAGGCAACAGGAGGCAAATGTGTAAGCCCCTGGAGTCACTCTGGGTTCAAGTGGTGCAGGTCTGGTCCTTTTCAGCCAGGCAGAGAAAGAGCAGCAGAGCAACACAACAAGGCAAGAGTTCAGCAAACAGCAGTTCCTGCAGTGTGGCAGTGCTTGAGCAGCACAGCAGATCCTCTTCTTCACGGCAGAGAGGTCACAGGTGCAGAAGTGTACTGAATTGATAGTGCCAATGGCCCAGTCCTTATACCCAGTGGTGCCTTTGAAGTGGGGGAGACTACAAAGAAAACTTTGAAGTGCACAGAGGATCTCTGTTCCTGCTCTGGCTCCAGACACACTACAAGGGGGTAATAAATCCTATGTTTGGGGATAGCACATAGCCCTTTCAGGTGTATCTGTTCCTCCCTCTCATCAGATCTTTCAATAATTTTTGTAAAGTGAAGGATTATGTAGTTGTCTTAAAACTGTTCATAATCTGTTCAATCTTGAATAAAGATGCTTCCTCCTTCATCAGCAGTTTTGATAACTGTATTTTTATTGCTGGATAGGGAGGCTAAGGCTTAATTTTGAGCTTTAGTAAAGTTGAACTGCACATATTTATGTTCCTTGAATACTTTCTCTACCTCAAACAGAACTGCATTCTTGAATGTTATGATTTCCTTTGGCATCAAGCTAGTTGGAGAATGGCCTAGCTGGATATTATATTTATTAAGTTGCTGAGGTCTACAACAGTAAACTTACCATAATTACAACTGTATCTAAACTCTGGGTATTAGTTGGGCATCTTTACCATTTCAAGATGGCAGCCATGGTCACAGGAATTGTCACATGACCTATCACTTCCTTATTTAAACATGCCGGAAAGACCAGCAATATTTGATTCTGACTCGCATGGGTTGAGCGGATGCAGATAGAGACAGATGTTAGCGGTCCAATATTTATAAGGTAGGAATATGCTACACTGGGGCAGCCTTTTTCTACAGATTATATTGTATGGAGGTTACGCGAATTTAATATTTTAATATTTGTTTACTTGGGCTTGTAGGTTGAAGTCCCTGTGTGTGTTGCTATGGAGTCTATGTTTGCAACCTGTTGCAAGTAGCAGAATGTAGTTATTTTGGTTGGGAGCCTAAAACAGTGTATATGAAGTGCACGCTTTCTATGTTCTTGAGGTACTTTTTGAACTTTCTTTGTCATGTAGGTGATGGCCTATAATAGTATCCACACCTGTGGTGTTTTCTAGGGTTCAACAGGCGGTACACATGGTGTGATTTGGCTGATTGCACGTACTGTTTTATAATTAATTTTACTTATGTGTAGGTATTATTTTAAAACACTGAGTCCTTATGGTGGTCTGATGGACCACTGGCAGCCACCACAGACCGCAACGTCGATATTACCTTCTCATTTAACAAGCTGAATCGAAAGCCCATGATATTGCTTAAACTGGGACTGAAAACAAGGCGATTATTGTCCAGGACTGTGTCAAGAGGAGGATTATTATCCCTTCCTGGATCTTTTGCTGGAATACAATCATGTGATCTAGGGCGGTTATATACAGTGTTGTTGTCTACAGGATGGACATTCATTGTATTTGTTGTATATTTTTTTTAACTTCCTGAATTCTACTGATTAATATATTGGATTTGAACAGTACAGAGTTGTCTTATTCATTAATTGAAGAGTGGATCTTAGGTACACAAATTATATCTAAACAATCCCTCTAGGAGCATTTTGTTTTGTTTTTTAATTTAAAAACTTTCCTAAACTGGAATTTAAAATCCAACTTCACCATGAATTGTGATTTTAAATTGTGAGTTCATTGACACCAAGCTTGAAATGTCTATATCTTCACAATTAGGAATTATACATGAAAGAGGTAATAAGGAAATTTCAATGTTATCCTATGGGAGAGTTAGGCCTTGCAGTAGTGAAAAACAAAATTGGGAGTTTTTCAATACCAGGACACATAAAACTTAAAAACACAAGACCTGACCTCTAAATACATGGAACCCTGCCCTGCCCAGTGGGTAGGCAGGGACTACTTTAGGGGTGACATATATATGCAAAGGAATGTTTAGGCCTGGCGAGGTGGCAGTTAAAAACTACACATACAGGCTCTGCCTTGGCAGGTCTCAGTGGTTAGAGGACTACTTAAGTGGGTGGCACAATGAACGCTTCATGCCCACTAGTAGCATTTAATGTACAGGCCCTAAGCACATGTTGTGCACTTTACTAGGGACTTACTAGTAAATTAAATATGCCAATTGGGAATAAACCAATGTTACCATGTTTAGGGGAGAGAACGCAAGCACTTTAGAACTGGCCAGGAGTGATAAAGTGCACAGAGTTGTAAAACCAGCAGAAATGAGTTCTGAAAAATGGAGGAGGGCAGGCAAATATTTGAGGGAAACCCCTCCCCTAAGGCTGATAGGTCCAACATGCACTGAAGTCTCTTCTGCCCCAGAACTCTTCCACACTGAGACCTTACACGCTCATAAGGAGTAATCCCCTTCCCACATGACGGGTATAACTGGAGGCACTCCTTCTTAAGTCTTCCAGATACTTAGCTTTCAAACTGCAGGTAATATTCAGATTATTCTGGAAGCTCATCATCAATTTTCAGGAAGAACTCTTGTAAGTAAATTCTCATTTGCAGGAAAGAGGGCCCATTACTCTAATGCATGCGTGAAGTAAGTGTCTGACTTCTTGACAATATGTTAGTACATCCCTAGTTCTGATTAGTGCTTCTAGCCGCATAAGTATACAACCAGAGAACCAATCTGTGCCCCACGCCTTTTGAGATTTAAAAGCCACAAATGAAACGGTCTGATGTGGGAAGCGGACCTTTCTCAAGGTATGCCTCTACTATTCCAAAGAATACACCGTTTTTTGACACAAGTGGCCTCTCCTGTATAACTAT
This sequence comes from Pleurodeles waltl, assembly GCF_031143425.1. NCBI lineage: Eukaryota > Metazoa > Chordata > Amphibia > Caudata > Salamandridae > Pleurodeles > Pleurodeles waltl. The sequence goes on from NC_090436.1 coordinate 712,749,145, forward strand.
ATGTTGGAGAACCAGGCCTCAGGTTACAGAAGGAAGACATGTTAATATGCAAAGCATGTTATGATTCTTATTTATGCACACCATAAAATATGAAAGAAAGATTACTTGCAGGGAGAGGCCCATTTTTAATTTCATTTGGCAGTTAACTGCAGCATGGTGACACATATGTGTTTTTAATATCATTTTACATTATATTCTGTGGTAGGGTATGTCTATATTAGCTCCTACTCTTACCTTAAAAGTGCATGGGGAGAAAGTGGCAGAGGCGCTCTATGAAGTACATTAGATAAGATTTTAAATGTTGTTTTCCCTTTAAGCATTCATGCAAACATGTACTTAACATACTCTCAGACATACTGTATGGGTAGCACTTCTAACCATCTTGAAGGCTTCACAAGTCGTTCAATGCAAATTCTAAAACGCCCATAGACGGTGCATGAAATTAAAAATGGCAACATGAAAGTTACAATTTGTTACATTAAATCTTGGATTACTAGTTTCTGGTAAAGTTATTTATCAGAAGCTATAAACAACTCCAATAACAACACGAGGAATGACGTGGATTTTGGCGCAGTAAACCTGGCTTTTTTCCCTGTTAAGAATCAACACATTTGAACTAGGATGAGGACAGAAAACATTGGCCCACTCATAATTACGACAGCCTTAAATAAGGCTTTGCCCAGGCAAAGCAATTTAATACAAAACGCTTGGAGCCTAAAACTATTTCGTTAAGAAGAATTATAGTGTACACGGGATCACAACTTTGATAGCAGCAAACGTGATAAAGATCTTATTGAACGTCACCCCAGGGTGCATTTTTACGCATCAGTGTCCATGTCAAAGTGAAAGATTCTCACTGACCCACCACCACGAATCACTTTACTCCACAGTGCTGTGCTAGTAGAGAGCAGAATAGAGAAAAAAGAGGGAGGAGAGACTGTAAAAATGGATAAAAGAGGTGGGTTTTTAGTAGTTTACAGAACACTGCCAGTGAAGGGTGAATAACTTGGAGCAGTACAGTTATATATGTGTATGATTGCTACGCAACGTTAAAGTGACTGCACCATAAATCAGAACATTGTTTTAAATTGAAAGCAGTGCTTATTTTGAGCTGGTGGATGTAGGTGGTGGGTTCTGGCATTCATTTCTGAAACCAGAAATTATTTTTCGTTTTATGACTTAGACCAAGACAAAGGGACAGCGATTTAGACAAGGAATAAAGGAGCCCAAGAAAAATAGGAAAACCATCACAAAATGAAAACGCTGGGATGAAAAAGAGCTTGCAAGAGTAAGACAAAGTGACAAGATGTATGTGCAGTGAATGAAAGAGGCATGGGGGAAGTCGACTAGACAGCCAAGCAATAGGGCAACTCCGGCATTCAGCATTGCCAGCAGTTGACTAAAATAAAATTGGTCCCTTTACCTTTTCACCAACTGATAGGAAGTAAGTTCTCCAGGGAAATGTGGCATATCCACACAGTTTCTGTCTACACTACAGAATGTTCAGGTTACTCTGTCATTCCTACTACACATGACACCAGTTTGATGTATTTTTAGAGTACCTTACCATTGTGTAAAGATTGCATTAATCGTCAAGATCATTGACTAAAAATGAAAATATCGGTATGTGAAGGGAAATGTATTATTTCTAAGAATTTTCGAACACAGGAGCCAATATCATCAATAAGCCTCCCAAATACAGCATACATTAACACTCAAATATCAACTTTTTATTAAACTTTGGGCATGCAGTGAGCCCTAAATATCAGTTTGACGATTTCTGAAAATGCTATCGAATACAAACATTTCATTTGAATTAATAAACTCCGTTCATCCACACAAAATGTTATTTTCCTGCAAAACGCAATTTTATGTCTTGAAAAACCTGTTTTTTCTTTTTTGTAAATCCTTGTTGGGGAACTAACATCACCTTGCCATTTCATCAGGTAATCCCAAGAAAAACTGCCACATATTTACACATTTGGATTTTCCATCTAATTTATGATTAGATATGGTAGAGCCGTCCACCAACATTATATTATACCAAGGATGGTGTCAGTCTACCATAAATGTGTACAACATGTCAAGGGCCAGCAACAGTAGGTCATGGCTGACATTCAGTCCATCAATCAAGGATTTATAAAGCACACTACTCACCAGTGAGGGTATCAAGGCGCGGAGGAGGGGAGGTGGGAGAATGTGAGGGGGGGAGGTGCTGCTACTTCTCGAACAGCCGGATCTTAAGAAGTTTCCTGAAGGTAAGTAGGTCTTTGGTCTGGCACAGGTGGGTGTGGATGTGTTGCAGCCTCTTCTGGAGTTTTGCCGTGGTTCCTGCTTAGAGGGCATTGCCGTAGTCTAGTTTGCTACTTACGAGGCCTTGGGCAGACGCAGCACATCCTTTAGGGCAGAGGGGCCACCTTTTGCACCACATGAAGAGTGCAGGTCAGGCTGAACAAAGGTCAGCCTGACAGACACTCTTCATGTTCAGGTCAGGCAGCCAGGAGCAGACATGAGCGATTTGCACAGACTCCTGGCTGCCTGAGCTGAACTTTTCTGGGCTGAAGAGGTCACAGCTCCTGTGGGCATGACGTCCTCGGCTCAGTAAAGGTGCCTCGAGGCCCTCCCCCAGGGGGACGAGGGAAGCGTTACTCATTGACTTTGACCGAGGCGCTTCAGGTTTAAGCCCTGAAGCGCCCAGGGCGAGTGTCAATCAGTGACACCGCATCACAGAGTGGGGTGGGTCACTGACCCCATCCCACTCTGTGATGAAGTTGGGACTGCTGCCTTCCTCATTGGCCTCAGCCAGTGAAGGAAGGCAGCAGTCCCAACCCTCCTGAGACCTCCGAGGCTGTGAAGGCAAGTGTGTGTGTGTGATCTTTTTAAATTAATGTTTGGTGCGTGTGTGCATGTTTGAATGTTGATGAGTGTTGTTAATGGATGTGCGTGCGTGCGTGTGTGTGTTAAAGTGTGAGTGTGCTTCCCGCCTCCCCCCCTCCCTCTTAAAACTGTCGGCCGCCACTGGGCTTGGATGACTGTTCCTCTGGTTTCGGTGGGTATCCATTTGTAGACATTATTTCAAGGGTTATGTTATAGGGTGGCCAAAATCTGTAACATAATTTCACAGGAGACTGTGCGTGCACACAACCTCAGTACATTTCTTTAACACAGTGAGAAATAGTGCATGTTAAATCTACTGCCATCTCCTGGCACCTTGAAAAATTCTAAAAAGTAACTGGACAATGACTTTATAAATTCTGGGTGAAGTATCAGTTTTATATACTCAAAGTACATAATTTTACTCAAATTTTGAAGAACATTAATTTTATTTCCTTAATGTGACATTATGTAAGGAAATAATGAATGTTGATGCCAATTGGTACTTTCCATTAAGCTTGAGCACATAGTTGACAGATTTAAGAGGCCACATATCACCTCGCTCATTAATGACATCACTGATGGCATCCCAAATTATATCACTGTGTCAGCCCATAGGATGGGAACAGGAAAAAAAACAGGATGGAAGCATGATTGTCCATGTTGAAAATTATGTGGTGCACTGCTTAAAAATCTATTTTGCCATTTAACGTGTGAATAGTGATGTAATATGTGACATGATCAGCAGTGCATGGTGAGATCTCAGTTTATAGTTGCCTTAATTAACTATAACGGGGGAATTTCATTTTTTTTTTAAATACTAGTCTTTTATATTTTTTAATGTCACTTTAACTTGTGGTTCTTTTCAGTCACTTTTTAGAGTTTTTAAATGTAAGCTAAATCCTTAGTACCTTACCTAACTACGTCACTTTAACATTTGTCTTTTTTTAGTGAATTTTTAAGGCTTTTTTAATGTAACGTATGATATTATTATTGTACCTAACTATAATTTTGTCCGTGAATTTCTCAGGGTTTTTCATAAAGTAAGATCTTATTACCTTACCTAAATATATCACTTTATCCTTTGTTTTTTTCAGTGAATTTCTCTTTTTTTATCATTTCCTCTAAAACCCTCACAGAGCATAGCTTTCAACTTTGCACAGTACGGAGTTGGATGTAGAGCCTGGCCTAGGGCCAGGCCCTGAGTCCAACTGCCCATGTGCAGCAACCCCGGATGCCATACACAGCTGGGGAAAGGACACACAGCCTGACCTGTGGCCATCTCCTGAGGCTGCCCCTCCCAAGGGTGGCAAGCCACCTGAGGTGCATGATCTTCGGCTGTGTGTGGTGTGATGTTAGTTGCAGGGTCTGGCCTCCAGCCATGTCCTGCACCAAACCCCTGGGAGCGAACAACCACCAGCTGAGTGGGCTGTGTTCCAGCCATGAACAGTGTTGAAATCAATGATTTAATTTCAGGTGTCCTGCATCCCGTTGTCAATCAAATAAAATGTTATGAAAGATGTAATATATGAGGTCATAAGAAGTGCATGGCACCGACGTGAGCTATAGTCACATGACTGAACTATAACTGGTGAATGTCAGTGGTGTTTAGAGTTTAAAATGTTATGTTTTTACTTAACTATGACCTCACATAAACCCTTGTTTTTCCAGTGAATTTCTGAGTGTCTTTTAATGTAAAGTATATAGTATTATCAGACCTACCTGTAACATCACTTTAACCTTTATTTAATGAATGTCTGAGCATTTTTAAAAGAAAAGTAACACTATCAAGGGGTATCCTTTTAAGTAAGGGAGACCTACTTGTTTGTCAAAGGGTCAGAACACCAAAATATGAAAAACAGGCCTATTGTCTTTACCAGGAGGCGAATACATCAACATATATAAAGCATACTTATTGGTCTTGTCGAAAAGTCGAAACAGAATAATTTATCAAAAGCCATAATCCAGGTTACTCCTTATAATTATACATATGGCAATGTTTAATAATAATAACTGTAACAAAAATATTAGAATTAAAGCATTTGATTCAATCTACCATAAACATGCATGTGAGTCTTTCTTTAATACTCTTCAGGCCATAAAATGCAGCTCTTCTTGGCAGGGAACTAGACAGTTTCCTGGGGAACGGGGTCCCCGGGACAGTCCTTGTGTCAGACTATGGGGATGGGGTCCCCAAGGACATTTTAGGGCTTGGGATGGCTCTAGAGGAGGGCCTCACATCCCCTCCTCAAAAAAAGAAATGCAGGGGGCCCCAGGGGATGGTCTCTGCTGGGTCATTAAATGGCTCGGGGAGGCTGGTCACATGCCTTCCTCCTAAAATAAATCAATTATGCATCTGGCCGGGGGAATGCAGTGTCCAGGACCATTATGTAGCTTGGGGAGGGGACATGCATACCCCGACCCATTTTTTTAATTGAAACAATAAACATTGTGCTGACTGCATGGGCCCTGGCCCACACCTGACCCACACACCCTTTATCATGGAGAATGCTGCAATATAACTTTATAAAGCTAAACTTCCAATAGCTTGCCAAACCATAAGGGTAAAGCAGATTGGCACTGCGCGAAAGCCATTAGTACAAATTCAGCGAGCCAGCCAAACACCTTCTCACATGCCTGTCGCAACTCAAGGCTGTTGGTAGTTTAGCTTTATGAAGTTATATTGTAACATTATCCTTGATACAAGATTTCCTCTGAGGGGATTCATGATGGATTGAATATTCTTAATATGCTCCATTAATCACGTGTCATGATGATAACCCTATAAACAACTAGGGATTGAAACGTCGTCAACACTTTTTGAAGCCGATTGGATATGACTATTTGTGTAGTGTTTCTAAGGACCCTATGCGGTCCTTTTCTGTTTAAATTTTGGATCCTTCACTTTTATGTTGTAACACTGTTGATTGTGCATATTTCTATTTTGTGTTTCTCTGGAGCCATATTTTAATGTTTTTGATATAATTATATGTTTTTTAAAAATTATTTTGATGTTACACCATTCTTGATTAATTACCGTATACATTACCAATTTACTGTGTCTCCTGGAACTATTGTGGTTAAAGAAACACTTAACTGTCCTGGTTCTGGGTCTGCCGAGCAGTTCCTGTAGTTTACATACTAACTCAAAATATAGCACAAGTGTGCTGATAACTATAAGACAGATATTTGCCAATCGTGTCCTTCCTTCTCATCAGCCTGTATCGCAGTAAACTGCAAACTTACCATGGTATTCCGTGGCAAACTATAAAACTAAGTATTTTACCACTCATAACGGTAACATTACTTACACTAGATTCACCTACTAATAAAAACTTACCATTTATACATTATAATCTATACTACTGTTGCATTATTCACCTACTTTCACGCTACATCTATTTTAAGTACCCCACTCCACTCTATGCCACCCCACTCCATGCCACTCCATTCTATGCCACTCCACCTTAAGGAATTACATTCTACCCCACTCTACTTTATGTCACTTCACTATACACCATTCCACTCTGCAATATTCCACTGTATGTCTCTCTCTACTCCATTCCACTTTAAACCACTGTAATGTACGCCATTACACTATATACCACTCTATTCTACAACACTCCAATCTAAGCCACTCCACTCTACACCCCAACACTCTATCCTACTTCAGTCTACGCTATTCCACTGTATGCAACACCACTCTATGACACTGCAATCTAAGCTATTCCACTCCATGCCACTCCACTGTACACCACTCCACTGTACACCACTCCACTGTAATCCATTCCATTAGAAGCAACTACACTCTATGACACTCTACTGTATGCTATTACACTGTATACCGCTCCACTCTATGCCACTCCAATGAACGCCACTCCACTCTAAACTACTCCAATCTATGCCATTCCACTGTATGCCACTACACTCAATGTTATTTCACTCTACACCAGTCCACTTTATGTTACTCTATTGCATGTCACTCCACTCTATGGCACTCCCCTCTACTGTACTCCATTCTAAACTCTCCATTCTACACTAGTCAACTCTACCACACTCCAGTGTATGCTATTCCACTATATGCCACTTCATGGTATGCCACACCACTCTATATCACTTCATTCTATGCTATTCCACATGTGCCACCACACTGTACCTGACTACACTATATGCCACCCACACCACTCCACTCTATGACACTCTACTGTATGCTATTCCACTCTATGCCACTGCACTAACACCACCCATCTGTAAACTATTCTACTGAATGACTCTCATCTCTTCACTATTCCACTGTACACAACTCCACTATATGCAACTCCACTCTACCCTATTCCACTCTATGCTACTTTACTCTATACCACTCCATTATGCACAACTCCATTCTATGCTACTCCACTCTATGCCACTCCACTTTATGTCATCCTAGTCTACACCACTCCCACTCTGCTCTACTTCACTCTATGCTACTCCACTGTACGCTATTTCACTGTATAGAGCCCCACTGCACTAAACTCCACTCTACGCTATTCCACTCTACACACCCCTCTATGCCACCCCACTGTACATCACTCCACTATACGCTATTCCACTGCAAGCCACTTCACTCAACATTATTACACTGTATGATGCTACACCCTACCTCACTCTACTGTATGCCGTTCTATTTTACAACACTCCGTTCTATGTTTCTCCACTGTATGCTATTACACTGTACCCCGCTCCACTCTACACCACCTTACTCTATGCTACTCCACTTTATGATACTCTACTTTATGCTATTCCACTGTACACAACTCTACTCTACGCCACTCCACTCTACACTATTCCACTCCACGCCATTCCACTTATACTATTCCACTTTACGCTATTCTACTGATCCACTGTACGCCACTCAACTCTATGCTATTCCACTATATGCTGCTGCACTCTACCTCACTCTACTATATACCACTCCACTCTATGCTACTTCACTGTATGCTATTACACCGTACCCCACTCCACTCCAAGCCACTCCACTCTTTGCCACTCCACTGTACACAAGTCCATTCTACGCCAATCTAATCTACACTACTCCATTCAACGCTATTCCACTGAATGCCACTCCACTGTACGCCACTCCACTCTCCAACACACAACTGTACGCTATTCCACTGTACACCACTCACATGTACACCACTCTACTGCATGCCACTCCACTGTACAACACTCCACTCTATTCCACTCAACTATACGCTATTCTACTGTACACAACTACACTCTTCTTCACTCTACGCTACACTATTCAACTGTACACCACTTCACTGTACACCATTCCACTGTGCACTATTTCACTCTACTCAACACTATAACAATGTATGTAACTCCACTTTACCCCACTCCACTCTTCCAATCAAAACAACTCCACTCTATACTGCACCAATGTACGTCATTCCACTGTTTGCTATTCCACTATATGCCACTCCACTGTTCCACACTGTATTCTACGCCACTCACCTGTACACCAATCCACTGTAGGCTATTCCACTCAACACCACACCACTGTACGCTATTACACTGTACGCAATTCCACTCTGCTCCACTCCACTCTATGCTATACCACTCTATGCCACTCCACTCTATGCTATTCAACTGTATGCAACTCCAATTTACACCACTACGGTCTATGCTATTCCACGTAATGCCACTCAACTCTACGCCACGCCAGTCTATGCCACTCCACTGTAAAATATTTCACTTTACACCATCCACTCTACACTACTGCATTGTACGCCACTCCACTATACCCCACTCCAATTTACAACACTCTAATGAACTCTGTTATACTGGACACCACTCCACTCTACTGCACTACACTCTAGAACACTTAATTCTATGACACTAAACTGCACAACACTCTTCTCCTCTCTACTGTACAACACTCCACTTGATGACACAAAATGCTACAGTTAAATTGTTATTTAAAAAAATTAAAATCGAATACAAATTCATTAACTTATAACTTACAAATTAAGCATCACCTTTAAATTACTATCTATTTATTTGTTCTTTAGATACAAACCAAACAAACTACACAAAAATATGACATTCTTAAGTTATACTTAGATCTTTAATTTATCATTTACACAACTTGAAATTATTATAACTTGTGCATCTCCATACACAGGGTACTTACTGAACGCGGTACCCAACTCGAGCCTTCTCCAAGAACTGCTGATACCCTTTACTATTATAAATCTGATCGCATGTAAAATGATAGGATTTACAATAACACTTCTGACACTGCAAATCACATAATTTGTGAGAACACAATGCATGGTAGAGTGGCAAGTTATAATTAATGTAGTGTGGCTACTGATTTGAATACACTGTGTATGGAGGTGCACGAGTAATAATGATTTGAAAGATTGTTTTTGCATGATCCATGTTTCAGCAACATATTGATGATGGTATAAAAAGTTATTTTATTTCAGCCCAGAATAATGACCTCAGTTGCCCTAGTAATTATGCATGAATTTTAATTTCATAAAAATAATTCTAGTGTCTTACAGGTACAAAGACAGTGGGGGTTATTACAACTTGGGAGGAGGTGTTAATCCGTCCCAAAAGTGACGGATATACCACCAGCCGTATTATGAGTTCCATAGGATATAATGGACTCGTAATACGGCTGGTGGTATATCCGTCACTTTACCGTCACTTTTGGGATGGATTAACACCTCCTCCAAAGTTGTAATAACCCCCAGTGTGTCTACATACATTTCATGTTATCTAGTGTAAACAACTGGGCATCGGTTCGGGAGTGACAATTCAATGTTTTTGCATGTTGGGATATTCAATATGTTGTTACTTGTGAAGGGACAATCCCAGAACGAGTATTTTACTAGTACTGATTTAAAGAAAAATGCAGTCTTTATCTGGAGTTGATAAAATGTTGACTTTGATTTAGAATTGTTTTAGTTTGCTGATTCTGTAAAGTGATTTTATTATTTAGTATGCCATTAATTTATTTTCTCACATACAATGAATTTAAATGCAAGTATGTAAATTGGTTTTGCACTGCTTGCACAAACCGGTGAAAAGGAGTTCGGCAAACCTGAGGGACATGTTTTTTCTATGTCTATATACATGTACGTATCAAAGAACAACAACTTTAAACAGAGAAAGTCCAAAAATACCACCACACCAGGATTTCAGCACAAGGCTTAATTCATTATGAAGTGATATGGTGATTTTCAAACCAAAAGTGCAAAATGATTTATGTAGTAGAAGTAGAAAAGAGTTTGGTAAAATCAAATGTACAATAGAAAACCGGGTGGTGTAAAACTTTCTTCTTAAGGAAAGACAGACGTTGCATCACGAGATATATATATTATAAAGGTTCAATAAATCATTTAGTAAAAATTATTTTATGTTATATATTTCATCAACACCTTATAAATAAACACCATGTAAATACATTGGCTGTTTGAGAATAAATCGTATGGAGTATGGTCCTACTCCACTGTGGGGGATGTTTTTCTTACTGTGAAAACATACAAGTATATCACAAAAAAACATTTTTGATATGGTATTATAAAAACCCTCAGCGTATAGCACATATACAAAATTAATTTGTGTATGTGCCCGCAGCCGACATAGCAAAGTTTAGGGGTGCTGAATACCAAGACTTCATAGTTTTGATTCCACCTCATGCCTCCTTCATCCAATGCTAGAACCCCCCCCCGCCTCTTTATCTCACTCTTGCAGGTTATTTATCATTCCAGCTTTCTTCCTTTTGTCACTGTTTTCCATCTTTCTCTTCCCTTTTTTCCCTTTGGGAGAAAGTCTGTTGAGTAAAAAAATTATGTCAGTGGGCCCCACTGGCAACCACCAGTTAAAATTAAGCGCAGAAACTCACAATCAAAGAAAGACCACATTGCCATAGCTGAGATGGGTTAGGCGAGGGATCAAAAAGCTCAACTTCTCCCTGTCTGTGGACATTCCACAAGGAAAAAACACACCACAGGCCATAGTAATATAAGTTAGGTTTGAAGGTCACACCTTTCTCCCTCAAATTTCAGCCACAGGAAAAATGCTGATCTGTACGTGAAATGAAAATAAAACTTGGGTCAGGAACCAGTTGGATGGGTCAAATTCCACACCCTCCTTAGAAACAAACACTCTTCTGGGTAAAATTCGTGGATTTCAGACTGCTATATGTGAACTCAAATCATCAAAGATCATAAATAACTGGTGAACTCCGTGATGCAGAAAACCACGCAACACAATGTAACATTACAGAAGTGACTTAGAATAGCAATGAGAAACACTGTCTTTGACAATGCTTAAAGTGTGCTGAGGGACGCCAACTTTATGCAACTCTACAGTAAGCACAGATACTACCGAGAGATGCAGCCACAGTCTTTCTGAAGTGAAATGAAATGAAATGATGCATCAGGACACACACTACTGAATGCGGTTGTTAAAAAAATTGGAGTTGAATCCGCTTCTGAGATGACAAGGTTTTTTTCACCTTCTATATGATCTGTATGAAGATTTTTATTAGTAAATTTCAGACCCACCCACCATGTTAAAACATGAGCCTTGTAATGTGATATTTGCGTTTAGAAATATTAAGAATGTTTCTAAGGAAAGTAGCTCTTTTCTTAGAATGCGGTGCCAAAATAAAACTTTATGAAATAATATCCCTTCTTTTGGATTGACTGTTAACCACGGAGTAGTGTTCAGCATCACAGCCTATAATCACGTACCAAGTAATCCCCTCGAAATCTGGGCAGTCTTACTAGAACTATTTTTTAATCGAAGAAATAAAAGCAGTGGCTGATGATTTGCAATCACTTTTAATACAATGAAAGGTATTGTCTGTGACCAGCGCAAGCCTTATTAATGCATCTTGTGAACAGCAGCTCTTACGTAGATGACAGCTAATAAAGAGACACAAAGGTGATTAGAGGTGTAGAAACAACCAAAGATAAGTTGATACTGGCCACCCGGAAAGCTAAAGACCCAGAGGAATCCGGCATTGATTACTTTCTGTGTACATTACTTTAACATGCTGAGCAGCCATAAATACGGCTGTGTTTTTCCTTCCAAAAGGCCTAAATTCTTATAATGGGAGGCTCACCAGGTGCTATTGAATTAAAAAAGAGGAACGGCGGGCTGTTGGATATTCCAATTCCGGGGTGAACAAGGCAGGAATCCAGATCTAAAACAAATGACTCTAAAACTAAGATTCAACACAATCAGCTACAATCGCTTTACAAAATCAGGTAACCTTTGGAAGGTAACTTATATTGTCCTGCCAGCAGGAACTGAACCTGTTTTCATTTTGTCAAGAAAATATAGACAGCTGGCTTTATTTTAATAAAGATTGTGGTTAACCAAGGTTTTCGTGTATGGTTACAATGGCCAGACACCGGAGAAATAACATGATTACCCACCAGCCCCTCTATTTTGAAAAGAAATAGAGCTTCTGTGAACTTTAGATAGTTGAAGGCTATATTTTTTCACAGTCATGTGCTTCCTTATAAGGGCCTTTGCCTCCAGGGGATGTCATCTTCTTTCCTCTCTTCTCATCCAGACAAATGAGCCTCTTTAGATGCGCCATCAATTATATAAATAATGTAATACATGTTCATGTAGTCATCTCAGTTCATCTTTCCATATCCAACACTAGCCACTAGAGATCGTGTGGTGTTTTACATTTTTATTATCCTCTTGTGTCTCTTTGATACAGGATATCCTTCAATTTGTCTGGAATATGCCTTCCCACTCTTCATTCTCTGGATCTGTGAACACCGCTTCTGTCCCTATCACCATTATAATGTCTATAAAGAAAGTCAATGTTTAGCTGAGTCCCTGTTTTAGGGCCAGCCACACCTGTAGTTTTGTCACTTTCTGGGATTCAGGGTCTAATTTTCCTTTGTTTTCAGGTGAATGACCCACTACTGTTACTTTAGTTCATTTCTGTGTGATTTAGGGCCTCATTATGAGTGGGGATGACTTTGCTGTCATGCAGGCTGCACCCTCCCCCCATCGTATTGCTATGTTCCCACTGGGCTTATAGGCAGAAACATTGTATTACGACGTGCGGGAACAGTGCTACTTAAGAGAGCCGTGGTCTCATGACCGCCCGCCTCATAATGAGCTCCTTAGATTCTTCCCTCACCTCCAAATATGCATTATGTATTGGCTTCCACGTCAACTTGATATTCATCTGTCAAATAACACTTGTTTTCATAATGTGATTTATACCTGTTGCAGGAAGGACCACGCCTTTCACTCACCATCCTGCTGTGAGGTCTCCATGCTATTGTTTTACATGGGCTGGCCCTCATGTGCGGACCAGTGCTTTCCTTCAGCTACCCACTTTTATTTTGTGCTTTCTCTGACAATCACAAGGTTTCATGTTGGTCTGTAATTGGACAAGATGTAACACAGGTATCCTGGAGCCAGACAGTCTACTGCTTTTCAGGAATTTGTATAATGTCTGCTTCTTGGCTTAGGGCCAGTTGGCTTTGTAGCTGTTTGCTTAGCTGGGGTATGCTTGGGTAAATTATACAGAATTCGAGCAGAACATTTCATGACTTTGTCTAGTATAACAAACTATTGGGGTGATCAACTAGAAGACTTCTGCAACAATCCCATTTGCAGGATACTAACCAATTGATTAATGTTTGTACTGTTTTAAATAATTTGTATGCTCATAACTCGTGTACATTCAGCAATTGGTAATGTGTAGTCAGTATGTTGGTAATGAAGGCTCTATTTTCATGGATGGCCAGAAAAGAACCCCAAGGTTTGCATATGAAGAGGAAACTTCCACAGTCTCGGGAGGACTGCATGGAGTCAGTAAGAGACACAGATGCTGCTGTAGGAAGAGTAGAGCTTTCCTATGTGACTGCAGGGCCAATCAATGTCTGATCTCAGTGACGCTCAATGTGATGCCTAAAAGGAGGTGGGATGTTACCTTTGTAAAGGAGAAGATTCAGGTGTCAATGGCATGTAGGTGATATAAGAAACTGAGTGAGAAGACAATATGGCTGTGGGAAGGAGTGTAGAATGATCAAAGCAGTGGTCTGAGTTTGAGTGATACATTCCAGTAGAGGTGTGGTTGTCGATATCTTTGAGCCTCAGGTGACAGGTCAGACAGTCCAGCTATGCTGAGTCAAATTAATTTAATTTCAAAGGAACATTTAGCAAAGAAAATGTAACCACAAATTGTAATGCCATGTGAGCTATGAATGACAGAACCCTTTTGGCTCATGGTGGACTCCATAGTACTGTGAAATAGGTGTTAGAGCATAGTGAAAGTGGTGCAGGTTTAGAATGTTGAGTTTGTGATTGCACACAGATGACTAAAGATGTGAAATATGCATCTCCGCATGTGGCGTAGTCATTGGTCGGTACCCAGGCTGTGGAAGATGCTACAACTGGTGACAAATAGGGGATAAATAACTCAAAGTTTGACAGTGATCTCCCAGAGAGTTTATCATGGTTCAGGCAAATTGCTCATGCATGCTATGTGTGACTCAAGTCGGAGTGCAGAACTGACGTTTGGAGTATGTAGGATCAAAGAGCAACTCCAGCTGGTCTGAAGCACTTGAAGATAACAAAAGCTTCACAGAGAAGTTTACACATTGTTGGCCAAGAAACTTCTAGCAAGGCATTAAAGAGAAGTACCGCACTGCTATGCAACATAGAGCTATAAATCATACTGGGTGATAATGCTAAAAGCGGACACAAACAAATACAGAAAAGAAGAGCTGAAAACTACCATAGTCAGAGATGAGTAGAATACATAAAAGTGCTAGCTGACAGAATAATTGATAATAAAGCATACTGTTGGTGCGCTTACTAGAGCCTCGATAACAAGAGCTTTATGACCTCAGCAGTGGGCAAAGAGAGACCCAAGAAGAAGCACATGGTTTGTGCTTACTGAGCTGTCCAATACCCGAAGCGGCAGACCACCAAAGCTGCCAGGTGGTGGCTCTGATGTCTCCAGAAAAGTGAAGGGCCCCAATAGAGACTACGAAAGAGGTCACAGTTCCACAAACTGTACAAGATGACCCAGAGGCCAGCACATCACAGGCCCTTAGAGAGAGCACAGAGGAAGTGAGTCCTATTGGACATTAATAGATAGACTGCTTGGATAAAGACATTTCATGATTTTATTGATGCGCTAGAAAAAACAGATGACAAGAAAATTATCAAATACCTTAAGAAACTAGCTGATGAGGGTGTAAAACAAGTCGTAAAGAATATGTTGCGAGCTGATGAAGTTACATACCATCAAATTAAAGAAGCCCTAAATCTCAAATTCAATCTGATACTGAATGTCGATTATGAAGGGTACATTTTCAGTCAAAAATGACAGATAGGTGGTGAAACCATAGATGAATTTGTTGAGAGAATCAATGTGGTCATCAAAAACTATAAGTTCAATGAATCTAATGATGAGGAAGCAACACGTCTCAGAGTTATTGACGGATGCCTGTCAGATTCATTTAGAAGACAAATGCTGAGAGAAGCTCTTAGTCTGGAGCAATTTCTCATGGCTGCCAGAGCTGAAGCGCGTGCTGATTGACAAGCTGCTGACGTGGAGGCTGGAGGTACCCAAACTGAGTCAGTCATGAACATGAAAAGCAAGTAGAAGCACAAGGTTCAAGGACACATAGTGATGTCTTCACGGGTAAAGAAGAAGTGTTTCAGGTGTGGATTTTCATTTCCACATATAGATAAATGTCCTACCACAGGACAGATATGCAATGGCTAGGAAAGAAAAACCATTTTGTATCGGTTTGCAAGACAAATGAAAAAGTAAGTTCTTCACAGTGAGAAGACAAAATGGCCACCCAAACGTTCCAGAAGCAAAGTTTGACAAAAGCCTATAAGGCCAAACGACATTAGTTGAGAAAAATAGACAGCAAACGAAGTTAATCGTCATCTAAATTGTCATCAAAAAGTTCTTCAGTATAAGTGTCAAGTGAAAGTGAAGAAGATGACTGTGCAAGATCGAGGTTCACCTCAGAAGAATGAGCACATGTTGGACTGGCTGCACATGAAGAAAAATACAGTCAAAGAAAAGTCAACATGAAAAAGCGCCAAAGTCATTCAAACATTGTCTGAAGATTACACTGAAAGTAAACGGTTGTTCAATACCTTTCATTATCAACAGTGGTGCATCAATAAACATGATGCCTTTGAAAACTAAAATATATACATGGGCTGCATTGAC
Organism: Pleurodeles waltl; assembly: GCF_031143425.1. Lineage (NCBI taxonomy): Eukaryota > Metazoa > Chordata > Amphibia > Caudata > Salamandridae > Pleurodeles > Pleurodeles waltl. The sequence continues at coordinate 712,765,259 of NC_090436.1, forward strand.
GCCATTGAAAAGTCAGGGTTCCTTTGTAGCGATAATGAAACACAAAAAGACAAAAGTGCGAGGGCCCATTCATGTACTTCAAGGTACAGCGTCAAGTGCCTGTTTGCTTAGTTTCAGCACAGCTGCTGATATGGGACTGATCTCAGTGAACTACAACATGAATGTTTATCACAAAATAATAAGTCAGTTCCTTTCACTGTTTCATGCTTTAGGAAAGCGTAAGCACAATTGCATACTAATGAGGACGTCCATCCTGTTGCTCAAAGACACAGATGAATTGCATTTCATTTTAAAAAAAGCTATTGAAAAAAGGAACTTGAATCATTAATTAAACATGGTATCACAGAGCGTTCTACTGGTCCAGAGTCATGGGTTTCTCCCATAGTGGTAGTATCCAAATAGAACAGTGAAGTAGCTGTATGCATCTGTGTGGATATACGTCAAGTGATCAAAGCAATTGAAAGAGAATGACATCCAGGTCCGCACTTTGCTGTCATGATAACACAACTGAATGGTGGGAAGATCTTCTCTCGCCTTGATTTAAATAAAGGATATCACCAGTGGGAACTTGAGGAGAATTGCAAGAACATTACAACATTTAATACACATATTGGTCTATCTCAATATAAAAGACTACATTTCGGTGTATCATCAGCTGCAGAGCTTTTTCAATATGTCATTCAATGTATCATACAGCCTGTCATGAATGCTTCAAACTACAGTGATGATATATTAGTTTTCAAAGCTACACAGAAAGAGCACATTAAAACTTACAAGCAAGTGTGTTGTTTACTTGTTGAGGCAGGTTTAACTTTCAATGCCTAGAAACGTGAATTTCATTAGACAAAGCTAAAGTTCTTTGGCCATATCTTCTCTGATGGGGGTATGACACCCGATCCAGCAAAAGTGCAGGGGCTGTCAACTGCCAGTCCCCCACAAGATGTTTCTACACTATGTTCATTTATTGGCAGTCCTGACAGCGACTCAACTGATACAAAATGTATGAACTCTGACTGAAGCACGGGTAACAGTGATGATTACTCAAGCGGCAGGGAGAGTTGAAAAAGGACACATTTTGGATATGGGCAGAGAAGAGGATGGGGTCCTTACAGTGGCCTACCTATGACATAACGTGTATTGTTAAAGCGCACGTTCACCCAGAAGGGCATCTTGGCACTGAAAAACAGATGTTTATTTTACCCAACTCAATGGGCTCATTTTATCAACCTCATAAGAATGGAAATCTGAGTAGACTTACTGGGATTTGAACCTGTGACCATGAGGTTGAACACAGGCCCCTACAATGAACGCATTAGTCCACTAAGCCACCAGACCACTATACACCCACCACCATATTTCTATGGCCCACCTCCCTACATAAACCCACCTCCTTTTGAACAGTGTAACCTACCAGGAGGCTACTTCCTACATTTTCAACACAACCAATGATGCCCTTTTTAGGGGGAGGCCAAGGCCACACAAGGAGCATAGAGAAGAGGAAGATCCAGATCTAATGGGCCCCTTTCCAGAACCATTAGGGGAGACCACAAGAAGTATGACCAGGGAGAATAAACTTACCCCGAGCAACCACCCAGCCTCATCATAAATCTGTCAGATAAGACACCAAACCCCATGTGAGGGTTCTCGAAAAGGGACTAGGTTTTGTACCCACAGGAACTCTAGACATACTTAAACTACATAGTTAGGTCAATGACATTGAAGGAAAATCAAACTAAAGGTTTCCCTTGAAGGGAAACCCTTGGATGAACAGGAGGATACACTGCTAAAGGTAAAATCAACCTTCACCCCACCGCCCACTGCAGTACAAGTGGAATCACAGATTTTGAAAAGGCAGTACTTAAGGATATAGGTTAAATCACCCTAGCCTTATAAAAACTTCCTACAATACGACCAGGGAAGAGAGTATGGCCATAAAAGAACTAGCACATGACAGGAGCATAGTCATAAAACCAGCAGACCCGGGGGAGCCATAGTTATCCAATCAACTGAGGCATATCATAGGGAATGTCCTATTCTTTTTAGTGACAAGATGAATGATGAATGCCTGAAACAGGATCCCGCAGATTTTCTTAAAAAGAAAATTAGTAGCATGACTGAACAAGCTTTAGGCAAAACATGGATAACAAAAAAGGAAGGTGACTTTCTAGTAAATAAGTCACCTACTACCCCATGCTTCCATTCCATTCCCCAAATTCATAAAAACATGGCAAACACCCCGGGACACCCATTCATTTCAGGCATTGGTTCAATTCTTGAACGCCTGTCTAGATTTGCAGATGCATTTCACAGACCTATTGTACAAGGCACCAGCACATATTTAATAGACACTAAGGATGTACTATGCCTTCTATGTGACATTGACTTCAACCCAGAGTCCTGTCTACTTCTGGGACTAAATACTGAAATTCTATACACAAGCCTCCCTCAACTAGAGACACTATGTATAGAATACCACACTCCCAGAAACATAGTTATGGATTGCTGAAAATGGGCTCTGACAAAAGAACATCTTTGAGTTAGAGAGGTCCTTCTTTCTGCAGAAGCATGGGACAAGCATGGGGAGTACCTTTGCACCCAGAATTGCCAGCCTATATGTACACCATCTAGAAACCAATAAAATTGCCAATAGCCCTTTCCTGTATAACATCAAATTCTGGAAAAGGTACATTGATGAAGTCCTGGTCCAATGGGAAGGCAACAGGATGGCAGCTAAGAGCTTTGTGGACTGGCTAAAAACACAAAATTAATTCCTCAGTTTGACCCACACTATAAGTAACACAGAACTAGTGATCTTTGACCTTTACATCATTGCAGACCAAGGTAAATTGAAAGCAACCACACATGAAAAACCTACAGCCTGAAACTGACTGCTGCTACATGACAGTTTCTATCCACGGCACCTGAGGCAGAATCTCCCACTTGGACAATTTCTGAGGGTAAGATGTAGATGCTCAGACAATCAAGACTACAAAACACTAGCTGCAGGAGTAGCCACTAAACTCAAGGCCAGAAAGTACCCAGCAAGAGTAGTGGATAAAGAAATGAAATTGTCCCGCAACAATAACAGGGAAGCTCTTTTGGACCATGGCCCACAGAACAACAAGAATGACAGGTTGATCTGCATTACTACATTTAATGTAGCATCTGTCAAGCTACACTAGCGGATCCTGAACAGTGTCCCCCTTAATCTACCCAAACATATGTTCTCACATAGGAGAGGCAAGATTCAGAGTGGCTCCTTTGTGCATACAAGACCCCAGAAACAGATAACGGACACTAGACAAACTCTTGAGGTGCGACCACAAGTGGTAGGTCACTATCCATTTGGAGGTTGTAAAGTGTGCCACCTAACCAAGATTACAAAATCAATCAATTTCAGCAACAACACAAAATGGGCATTGAGAAACTTCACAAACTGCAACACTCCAAGAGTAGTTTATATGATCACCAGCCCATGTAAGTTTCATTACATTGGAATGACAACCAGAATAGGGGAGCACTGCAGTAACCTTAAGTGTGGTTGAGCGACAGATCGAGGAAGGGCTCTTCCTCCCTTACACCTAGGTTTTACAACACTTGCACAATGGGTATTATGCCAGGGATTTACTCACCAACTTTCCTTTTAATCACTACACCAAATGGATTCTATATCACCAAATGTTTCTTATGTTTTTTAATGCAGTCTAAATAAAGGAATTATGCAGAGCCAGATGTTTTTACTCAACCGTCCTTTCCTTTCTTCTTTCCTTTCCTTTCCTTTCTTCTTTCCTTTCCTTTCCTTTCTTCTTTCCTTTCTTCTTTCCTTTCCTTTCCTTTCCTTTGCCTTTCCTTTCCTTTCCCTTTCCTTTCCTTTTCCTTTCCTTTCCTTTCCCTTCACTTTCCTTTCCTTTCCTTTCCTTTCCTTTCCTTTCCTTTCCTTTCCTTTCCTTTCCTTTCCTTTCCTTTCCTTTCCTTTCCTTTCCCCTTTCCTTATTTTCCTTCCCTTCCCTTCTCTTCCCTTCCCTTCCCTTCCCCTCAATTCTTGCCATTAAAAAGCCACATCTCCATACACATTACAACTGCCAATCAGATTGGTAGAGGAACCAAGTCAAAGGTTCCATGTATTAATAATTACATTATTTACATCATGCACCTGTTCAGGACAGGCCGGCTTTTTTGTAATCATGGAGCACGCTAGATGCGCTGCATTTTAGAGCTACCCAGGGGCTAAAGAGGAACCAGGTAATGGTTCCATTAGATGCTGCAATTTTTTCTGGGTGCATGGACTAGTTCTCTGGCACCCAGCATTCAGAGCAAGTAACATGTGTTACACTTGCTCACAGTCAGATCACTTAAAACCGGGCAAGCAGAGAAAAACAGGTAACATTCAGGCCCTGGTGAGGCGCTTTCAGGTTAATTAGCCAAGAAGAGACCTTGACGCAGTAAGCACAGCGTAGCCAATATGTTTCCTCAATGCAGGACGATGTTTTTCTCATATTGACTGCTCCGGCATTACTTATTAACAGAGAGTGTGACTTCAGGCTCGCCTTGCCACCGGAGGACCTATGGAGGAAAATTCTTGCTTTATATATCTACATAATGTCTTCCATTCCTGTATTGTATTGTGACATATGTCTGTTCCAAGTGAGTGCTCGATCACAGGGGGTCATCATTGTTTTAGTAAACACTATATGAAGTATCTCTACCTGCCTGCATGGGCTATAGCAACTTCAAGGTGTTTTGTAAGCAAGATGCATGATGCCCCATGCCTATCATACTGGTGGAAAATATTTTTTTCATATGAAGGTGCCATATAACATGGCAGGCTAATTCTCTGCTTATATGTTACACGTATCACAGAATATAGCACCAAGTAGGTGAAAAGTTTATTTGTCCATGCAGTATGTGTGAAGTCCCTACACTTTGCTGTTATTGGATAGTCTAACTAGGAGCAGTATCAGTGAGGGTAATCCTTGGTCCTGACAAAAGCCCAGGGAAGGAGAGCTTGAAACATGTACACCATGTAGAAAAAAACACAAACTTTCTACATTTCTTCCCTTTTTAATCATAACGTCTGGAGGACTGAATAAAGCATAGCTTTCCTACCCAGCAGGTATTTTTAATTTACATTAAAACTCCTCCCACTACTATTTACCATCATTTGATGTATACCATTCACTGTTCCTGTATATCTAACAAAGAACAGCATACCCCATTCTGCAGTAGAACCAAAAGAACTGTACGATGATGCATGCCCCCAACGGGTAACCCTGGTGGGTGAGGGTTGCGCTTTTTCTCCCTGTAGGAGGTTTAACACACACTACGAAGTAGGGCTCCAGTTTTTAGGTTGGGCGTGCAAGCACTCTGATGTGTTGTAATTTATCTGTGGGCTTTTAACCACACGCCCATCCCTATCACTCATGCATGGGCTTGCATTTCAAAAATCCATTGTTATCATTGGTAAATGCTTTACGTTTGTCCCTCCTTGGGGCAGTTTTGTTACCGCATTGGCCATCGACCCTGTTACATGAAACATTGCACGTTTGCTGATACGTTTGACTGCGAGTGAACTTCTTTTTCCTTTCATGTCTCTCCCTCATCCTCACGCTCATGTCGGCCGAGGCGCTTCGAATTGGCTTGCTTATGTCAACTGTTTTACTCTTCATTTTTAATTTATGTGGCAAGAAAAGTCCAGTTAGGAGTTTACAATGGTAATAGCTCTATCTCGAGCAAACACAAGACCCACTGCATTGCAAATGCTCATTTTTAATGCATTCGTTGGCATGACCAGTTACTGTTCCAGAACCATACAAGACTTTGTCAACGTGAATGCTCCATTGAGAGCATTGATGAAAAATAATGTTTCATTTTATTGGTCACATGAATGTGAGAAAAGCTTTAAAAAACCAAGCAAGCTATCAAGACCTCTACTGCAATGGCATATTTTAATCCAAAGCTTCATACAGAAGTTGGTGTTGATGCTAGCCCTGTCAGGTTAGGCACAATTCTTATGCAGCACAGCACACGGCTGAATACTAGAAGACAAATTGTGGCATATGCAAGTAAACGTTTGTCCCAAACTGAACATGCTTATTCATAACCTGAGAAGGAAAAATTAGCAGTGGTGTGGGCTTCTGAACATTTCCACGTGTTCTTATGTGGAAAGCATTTTATGCTTGTGGCAGATCATCAGGAATTGTTGACCTTCTTTGGCAATCCAAAAGCGAAAATGCCTCCTCGCATTGAACGCTGGAGTCTATGATTACAAGAATACAACTACACAATCAAGATCTAAATCCTGTTGACAACTTCTCCAGAGTACCTATACACTGTCATGGTATCCCTTCCAGGACAGCTGAAGCCTACATAAATTTAATTTCGAAATCAAACACCCCAGTTGCCATTTCACTGGGAGAAAATTTCACTGCCGCAAGTCAAGATAGTGACATGTTAAAACTGAAAGACATTATTACACATCAGTCTTGGAACCAGCACACTAAACCTCTTGCCAGTGACAATGAATATCAGAAGTAAAAAAATGTCAAAGATGAACTGGTTGTTACTCAGGAATGCATTATCCTGAGGGGTTCGAGAAATGTTATTCCGGAGAGTCTGTGACAACAGATAATTAAAGTGGCCCATAAAGGATATTGTGGAATTGTCGCCACAAAACTAGTGCTCCGAGACCAAGTCTGGTTTCCTAACCTCGATGAGACAGTTGAAAGAGAGTTAAAGGCCTGTCATCTATGCAACTGCCTATCATCGAAAACCACTCAATGCACCTTAAGCATGTCAGAGTTGCTAAAGCATGTACATGAAGGAATTGCTGCTCACATGTTTGGTCCTCTTGACAACTGACATTACCTTATGATAATTGTTGATGAATACTCCTGTTTTTGATTGATAAACAATCTCTCATCTAACACTGAAGAGAGAGTCATCAAGAGATTAGACAGCATCTTTGTGACATGGGGATTCCTGCAATCTTAAAATCTGACAATGGCCCACATTTCAACAGTCGAGAATTCAGAGACTTTCTCAGTCATCCTAATGTGAAGCATCAGAAGTGCACACTTCTTTGGCCACAGGCCAATGGCCTTGTCAAACGTTTTGTGAGTACATTGAAGAAAGCTGTTATCATGCTGTATTGGAAAAGCTCAACCTTAAAGATGTCTTGAATTCTACCCTGCAAGTTTACTGTTTGAACCTTCTTTGGACCACAGGTGCAAGCCCTGCAACTTTGATGTTCGGGAGAGCCATGACGACCAAGTTACCTCAGTGGACCAAGAGAAGATCGAGTACTGAGGAAGAAACCCATACAAAGACTTGGATAATAAAAGGAAAATGAAGGCCTATGCACACTGTAAGAAATTGGGTCTCAAGTTGGCAGAGGTATGCACCCTGTCCAATCAGGGACCACAATCCTAGTCAGGGTGAGTCAGATACAAAACTTAAATTAACCTGTGCTGACTCTCTGTTCGCTTGGCTCAGAGTACTCAGGCTTAACTGAAAAGGCAATGTGAAAAGTATTTGTGCAACACTTAAATTACAGTAACACAGTGAAAAACATCAAAAAAATTAAAACTTCAATAGGTAGATCCTGATATATGAATTTTTAAAGAATAAACTGCAATGTAGAGCTTTAAAGTCACTTCTAATGCCTAGGATTGGATTGGCACCTAAGGCAAGTCTAGGACTAAGGGATGGCAGAGTCCAGTGGCAAGAAAAGAGTTACAGGCAGTCTTTGATGTCCCTGAGACTGCAAGAACAAAGGCCAAGCCAGCAAGCCCTTGGAGTCTTTGGATTCTGTAGATGATATAGAGAGCAAAGTCAGGTCCTTCTCACTCCCAATCAAGAGGTAGCAGGCAGGAGGCCAACACAGCATTGCAGTTGAGCAGAGTGAAAGTCCCTCCTGGAAGCACAGATCTACTACTTATACACAGTTGGTCTTTTGAAGTGAAGGGTTTTAAAGAGAGGCATTTGAAGTGCATAAGGTCTCTGTCCTTCATTCCCTGGCTCCAGATACTCTTCAGGACTCCCACCATCTAGCCCAGGAAGACCAATCAGACTGGTGACGGACCATCAGAATGCAAATGTGACACACTAGTTCCCTTTGTCTGTGACTGTCTAGAGGGAATGCACAAAGCCCAGCTGTCACCCAACCCAGATGCGTATTCAGAGACATGCAGAGGAACAGAATGGTTAAAGTAAGAAAATGCCACCTTTCTAAATGTGGTATTTTCAGACTTACAATTTAAAATCATACTTCACCATAAGTTGAGATTTTAAATTGTGAGTCCAGAGACATAAATTGGAAGTTACACCTAAAGGTTGCTTCAAGGTAACCCCAATGTTAACCTATGGAAGAGATAGGCTTTCCATTTGTGAAAAATACATGTATTCATTTTACACTACCAGGACATGCTAAACTTAAAGGTACATGTCCCACTTTTTGAACACACTGCACCCTGCCCTTGGGGCTAACCAGAGCCTACCTTGGTAAAATAGGTAATAAAAAGGAATGTTTGGGCCTGGCAAGTGGGTATACTTACCAGAATAAAATAACAGTTTAAAACGTAACATGCAGGCTCTACAGTGACAGGCCTAAGATGTTTAAAGGGCTACTGCAGTGGGCGGCACAATCAGTCCTGCAGGCCCACCACTAGCATTTAATTTACAGGCCCTGGGCACTTATAAAGCCCTTTACTAGGGGCTTACACGTAACTTAAATATGCCACTTGTGGGTAAGCTAATATTACTATGTTTTAAAGTACAGAGCACTTGCACTTTAGCACTGGTTAGTAGTGGTAAAGAGCACAGAACCCTAAAGCCAGCGAAAACGAAGTCAGAAAAACAGGAGTCAGACATGCAAAAGACATTGTTTTCACTAGAGATCGAGTGCTTGTTCATCAGTCAAGAAAATGTAAGTTTGATGCTCCATAATGATGAGCTATTCCATGTTATAACCAGCAAAGAACACATGGTGACTGCCCAATGTTCCTGGAAGTCAATAATACAAGATTCCTCACATTTCTGACACATAGCTCACTCTCGGCAGATACTGATGTCATCGTAGAAACTGGGGGTGAGGAGACAGTTGAAAAACCTCTGACTGTTGTTGCTCCTGCAGCACTAATACAGATCCTGGACACTTTTATTGCTGGTTCCCAGTTTCTACAGACACAATTGGGGCGAGTAGTCAGAGCACCAGAGGGTCGTAAAAAAACTATGACTGTGTATGTATTTGTAAAAATATGTAATTTTTTTTTTAACAGATGGGAAGATGTAGTTTTGTGTGAGTTATTAATGATGGAACCCTTTACCCTCCGAATGGACTCCGTAGAACTGTGACGTAAGTGTTAGAGTGAGGTGAAGTGAATGCAGGTTAAAATGTTAAGTTTGCAGTTACACGAAGACAAATAAAGACATGTAATACCCAGCTCCGTGTGTGGCATAGTCATTGGTGGGTACACAGACTGAGGATGATGCTACAAAACTTTCCGTATTACCCACATAATAATAACTATGGATCTGATTCTTTGAGGGAAAAATGTGATAGCTGCCAATTAATAATGATATCCTAATACACAAAATCATGAAGCTACAGATTATGTGCTGGTGTGACTGCTGGTGCACATTACTACGTTTAGGTTTAGGGGCAAGAAAGGATCACTATCAGAGAGTTCACAAGACAAAATTCAAGGAGTCCCACAAACTCATAGCTTTGTGAAAATGCCAACATTTGCAAAGTATGAAAGAGAAGGGCCCATCACCATAGTTGATGGTGTTATAGAGGAAGGGATTTTGTTACAGTGAACATTTTCAGGAGGGAGAAGGAAAATGAAAACAAAGTTTTTGATGCAGATGCAGAAATTGGCCAAACTTAGAGCCTGATTTAGAGTTTGGAGGAGGGGTTACTCTGTCACAAATGTGACATGTATCCCATCAGCCACATTACAATTCCATTATAGCCTATGGAACTTGTAATACAGCGGGTGGGATATCCGGCTCATTTGTGACAGAGTAACCCATCCACCAAACTCGAAATCAGGCCCTTTCTCTGAGAGTACCTGCCGTGACCCAAAACCACTTACCCACCAACAGTGCCAAAAAGGCACTGTGAAGGCAGTCATCTCTTAGACATTTATTTGTTGCAAACAGGCTGGCACAAAGTGGTACAAAGTGATTGATATCCCGCCCAGTGTTTTACAATTTCCATAGGATATAATTGAACTTGTAATATGGCGGATGGGATATCAGTTACATTTGCGATGGAATATCCCATCCGCCAAGTTCGTAATCAGGCCCCCAGTGTTTCCCTAGCTGCAAATTAACATCTTTGAAAACTTGTACATTAAGAACAGAATTCATATTGAATTAGTTTGAATTGTCTGGGGTGAACTAGTCTCAAGAAACACCTGCCATATTTATAATACGGTGCACTATGGCAGTCATTAGCACAATAGGGTCCAACTTTTTGAGGCTATTTTGGTGCTTTGTTGCACTAGCGTAAAAAAAATTGATGCTAGGGTAGCAAAGCAGAGGGAGGTCCATAGGTTAATATGGGTGTGTCGTTTTAACACCTCCCTTGAGCAAACATTCAAATTGATGGAAAAAATGGCGCAGTGAAATGTTTTCACGGCACCATTTTTCGGACCTCCCTGTGTGGGAACGCCCCCCCCCTGCATACATTATGCCTGGTTCAGGCATAATGTGGCACAAGGGGTTACAAAGTGGCACAATGCATGCATTGCGCCACTTTGTAAATATGGCGTGGGGGAATGGCCTACTTAGTGTCACCTTAGCTTAAAGAATTATGCTAAGGCAACTCTAAGAGGTGCTAAGGGCCTGTAAATCCACCCCTAAGTTTGCTGCTTCAAATGACTAAATGTAAGGCCACTAGCCTGCCTGATTATAGCAGGATAAAAGGGAATTTGGTAGAATGAAACCAAATTAACTATTTATTTAGTCTAAGTAAGGATTGCGAAGTAGGTCACAGTCGCTGTGCCAAGGAAAAGGCAAGTAGAAAGCTGGAACTGCAATGTCCGCACATATACTGTATCAAAGGACATTTTCTCAGCATGAAACGCATTGCTTTGTGATAGAGGTATTTGAAAAACTCTGAGTTACTCAATTATTTTGAAGCAATTAAGTTCAACAGTTTGGGCAGTTCAAGTGTTGTTCAAACAAGTTGTGACTATTTTATTTTGGCACACTCTGTTTATGCATGAAAATACATAAAGCTGTCTGCCTATAGCCCAGCTTGAGCCAATGTGCATCCGGAAAGGCAGAACAACATCACTACGGGGACATGGCCCTTGCGTTCACTTCAGAACAAATATATACTGAGTAAGACACACTGGGCAAGTAGAAGTCAAAGCTAGTCATGCATGAAGCACTGACTAAACTCTGTAGCCAAATTTGGTGATCTAGATTCACTTTGCATGATTTGATAACACCCACTGCCCACCGTGCCAGGAAGCAAGACAGGTTTTCAAGTCCAAGACTGGTGGTAGGTTGCCATCATGTTTAGAAACAAGGAACAGGATTGAATAAAATGTATTGCTTTCTTCCTCCAGTGGAACTGGCAGGACTGCTCCATTGTCTAACAAATTCTGTAAACCTTGCATCAGAGTTTACCAACATCATCCATCTTTTGGCAATGGAGTAGAAAGGAACTAATCATGGGGAAAAATGTAGAACTGAATTTGTTAACCTTGCCATATCACATTTAGTATTCATGTGTCTGTGATGCATTGCTCCCACTGTGGATAAAATTGTCCCAATCATGATCCAACCTTGAGATAGTCTTTTTTGTGACTGATCCTGAGGAGCTGAACTTGATGGTCGGTGCTTGTTGCCCTTTGTGTACCTACAACCTTGGGCTTGACCTTGAAAATGATGTTTATTCTGGTAAGACTGAGTCTGTCAAAGAGATGAGGAATTTCTTCCCTGTTAACACCTGAAAGGGCTTTTGAAGCTTATTCTCCTCTTTTGCCTTTTGAATCATCTGATCTGACTCCAGGCAGAATAACTTCTGATCTGTGAACCAACTTATAAGGCAAGCATCGCTGATGAGCTTCCAACTTCCAGCATTTTACTCATAGACGGCAATGAACAGAAATGGCTGAACCAGCTGAAGAGGTGGCTGCCCAAAGATTGTGAAATAAACTATCTGACAAAAAACAAACGAGAATCTCTATGTTTGTCAAAATGAGAGTGAAATTCTCCCTCTCCTGTATAAGTGCTTGAAAGTCTTTGAGAAGAGCTGGAGAAGCATATGTATTGTCTTGAATGGAAAGATTTGTGGCAGAAAAAGACCATTCAACCTTCTTGCCCACAACATCCGAGAGGACTAAATCATCCAAGGCCGAACTAAAAGTCAATGCCATTCAATTCAATTAAATTTGTTTTTATAAAGCGCAACTATTCACCCATAAGGGTCTCAAGGCTCTGTGGAGGTTTGGTCCCCTGTGAATCAGCCAAAGAGCCAGGTCTTGAGGTCTTTCCTGAATTGAGGTAACTATGGTGACTGCCTGAGGTGAAGAGGCAAGGTGTACCAGCTCTTTGCTGTGAAAAAGGTGAAGGATCTTCCTCCACCCAAGGTATTCTGTATGAGGGGTACAATGGTCAGTGTCTGTCAAACAGAGCAGAGCGGTCTGGTGGGGGAGTAGAAAGTGATGCAGTGGTTTAGGTAGGTAGGTCCTAAGTTGTGGAGAGCCTTGTATGTGTGGATGAGGAGTTTGAAGTTGATCCTTTTCTCGACGGGGAGCCAGTGGAGGTCTTTCAGGTGTTTAGTGATGTATTTGTGGCTGGGAATGCTTAGGATGAGTCTGGTGGAGGCATTTTGGATGTGCTGTAGCTTCTTCATATTCTTCTGGGTGGTGCCGGCATACAGGCTGTTGCCATAGTCAAGCTTGCTGGTGACCAGGGCGTGGGTTACCGTCTTGTGGCAGTCGTTTGGGATCCATTTGAAAATTTTCTGGAGAAGTTGGAGTGTGTGGAAACAGGAGGATGTGACAGAGTTGATTTGGTGAGTCATAGCAGGGGATGAATCCAGGATGAAGCTGAGGTTGTGTGCAGGGTTCATTGGGGTGGGAGGGGGTTCTGAGTGTTGTCGGCCACCAGGAGTCATCCCCAGTGGATGCAGAGGGTCCCAGGATGAGGATCTCGGTCTTGTCTAAGTTGAGCTTGAGGCAGCTCTCCTTCATCCAGGCGACTATGGCTTCCATCCCATTGTGGAAGTTCTTCTAGGCAGTTGTAGGGTTTTTGTTCTGTGAGATGATCAGCTGGGTTTTGTCAGCATAGGAGACAATGTTGAGTCCGTGGCTTCTGATGATAGACGTGAGAGGGGCCATATAGATGTTAAAAGAGTGTGGGACTCAGGGAGGAGCCCTGGGGCAGTCCGAAACTGATCTCTGTAGGTTCTGACAGGTAGGGCGGGAGGCTGACTCTCTCTGTTCCATCGGTCAGGAAGAACTGTATCCACTGTAGGGCCTTGCTGCAATTATAAGCTGCATGGGCTCTGGAGCAGAGGGTGCGGTGGGAAACTGTGTCGAAAGCAGCCTAGAGGTCCAGTAAGATGAGGGCCGCTGTTTGGCTGCGGTCGAGGAGTGAGCGGATGTCATCTGTGGTGGCGAGGAGGGCAGTCTGCGTGTTGAGATAGCTCCTGAAGCTCAACTGGGAGATGTCCAGAATGTTGTATTATCATTGTGTTTGCAGAGCTGTGCATTGATGGCCTTTTCGATGACCGTGGCTGGAAAAGGCAGTAGAGAGATGGGGTGGTAGTTCTTGAGATCCAGAAGGTCAGCTGTGGGTTTTTCAAGAGTGGCAGATTTTGGTGTGCTTCCAGTTTTCGGGGAAGGTAGCCGTCTCCAAGGAGCAGTTGAGGGTGTGGCAGAGTTGGGTGCGATGGAGTTGTTGGTTTTGTTGAAAATGTAGTGGGGACAGGGATCTGCAGGGGCTCCGGAGTGGATGCTACTCATGATGGAGTGGGTCTCGTCTGTGGTGAGGGTGGCCAAGCAATGTAGTGGCTTCACAGGTTCAGGGGATTCGGGCTAGATGGTTGTAGGTGGGTTTTGAGGGTTTGGGGATTTGAAGCTGTCGCAGATGTCCTTGGTTTTTTGGTGGAAGAAGGCGGCTTGTCTGTCACAGAAGTCCTGGGATGAAGGGATGTTTGCAGCTTCTGACTGGGGTTTGGCGAACTCGTTGACCATGTCGCAGAGCTCTTTGGTATTTTGTACAATGGTGTTGATATGGTTCTGCAGGGCAGTTTTTTCGTAGTGGATCTGATGAGGTGATGGTGGAAGTTGATGGCAGATCTGAAAGCTTCAAGGTCCTCCGGGGTCTTGCTGCTCTTCCATCTTTTTTTCTAGGTGCCTGCAAGTGTGCCTAGAGTCCTGTTGTGCAGGGGAGAACCAGCTGGCCTTCTTGGGGTTATGTTTGTCTGAGGTCATTCGGAGTGGCACTAGAGTGTTGGCGCATTTGGAGATCCAGTGGTGGAAGTTCCATGCTAAGATGTTTGCATCTGTGGTGAGGGGAGGTAGTACCTTGTTGAGAGTGCTGGCGAGTTGTTCCTAGGTGATCTGGTTCCACTTTCTATATGGGGAGCAGAGACGGACAGTAGATGTGGTGATAGAGAAGAGTACGCAGTGGTGGTCAGTCTAGTGTAGTGTGGAGGTGTTGCCTAAGGTGATGTTGTTGGTGGAGAAGATGGGATCGAGTGTGTGTCTGGTGATGTGTGTAGGCGAGATGACCAGTTGCTTGGGGCCGATGGTGGCAAGGTTGTCGAGCAGGGAAGCGGTGTTGTTGCAGTTGTTGATGTGATAGTTGAGGTCACCAAGGAGAAAGTAGATAGTGGAGGCGAGTGCGTGGGGTGCTATTATGTCGACGATGGAGTTACTGAAGGCTGAGCCCAGCCGGGTGGCCTGTAGATGAGGATGCCATGGAAGGTGGAGTTTGGGTTCACATGGATCTGAAAGTTGAGGTGCTCCATTATGGGGAAATGCTCTTCTCAACTGGTTGTCAGGTGGACGGTGAATTTGCGTGGATGGCCAGGCTGCCGCACTGCCGAGAGGGCCGATCCTTGCGGAGCAGTTTGTAGGCACTAGAGATGGCGATGTCCGGGCCTGAGGCTGGGTTTGTCCATGTTTCGGTGAGAAAGGTGATGTCCGGTTGGGTGGAGTCAGGCAGGTTCAAGAATTCTATGGAGTGTTTGTGGAGGGAGCATATGTTGAGGAGGATGCAGTTGAGGTGTTCAGGGTGGGTGTTCAAAGGTCCTGTGGAGGGAGGGTCTGGCATTTGGTATAGGGTGAGGATGCAGTGGCAGTTTAAGCATGAGAAAGGTCCATGGGTGTCTCTGTCCATTACTGCTAGCATTAATTCAACTTTAAGAACTTGCAGGATTTGTTCCTTGAACTCATGCAGTAAATAACACCTGTTCAAAAATCCAAGATCTTTCCATTCCTAAAACAGCATATTTTTTATGATGTCTTGCAGGGGGTCAAATAATGCATTTTAACCTCTGCTTACTGAGAGTAAAACCCATCTGATTGTACAGGCTTCTACTCAAAGCAAAGTACCTCACATATGTGCTTTAATACATCCTTAAATAGAGGCCCCTGGATATATTTGCCACATTGATCAGACTCCTGGGCTAACCAGGAGCAACAAAGCACTACTGCAGTGTAAATCCCCTGGTTTTAAAGGTTGTCGGGATACTAAAGCCTACAAAAAATCCCAGGATCTTGGCTGCGAAACCCCGTAATGCTGCCTCTAATGCCAGCTACACAAGATACTCACACTGGCTCTCAAGACCTTGAGATATCATCAGGGACATAGCTTCAGGGAGCGGAGTTTGGGGTGTTACACCCCACTAATAAATGTATTTTCTGATGAATAGTTGGGTTCAACAACTTTATAGTCTGGTGTGGTGAGGAGTCTGTCAGATTTCACCAGGAATTTGTATATACACAAGAAGCGCATACATAATCTCCCTCGATCTGTTTTGAAAGTACTAAAAAAATAGTTATTTTACAAAATACTATTTTTCTTTCACTTTGCCACGTTCTTCTCTATTTTACTGCACCTTAAGCCCATATCAAGCACTTTGCTTGTCGTATAATGTATTTTAACATTATATGCCAACGTATTTGTTGGAAAATCTGAACAGTGCCCCCTAACCCAATCTTACTGACAAAGATACACCTCTGGATATCTCCCTGTCTGATCCCAGCACATAGACAGGGAGCGAGTTAGGGATTGGTGCAAACTAAACTCTGCAACCAGCAACAAGGTAAGGTACCACGCAATAATACCAGAATTATACTTTTTTTCCAGAAAAAAATGTAGCATAGCATAACACACCTCCCATCTGATGAGGGCAGAGAAACAAACAGGAGGAGGGACTGCATAGGAGTGGCTTTGTTGACAGTGTAGGAAAGTACCCCTTTGTTTATATGGTCACCCCCACATTTTGCCTGGTATTTGATGCAATTTTGACAGAGGTGCACTGGGTTCCTGCTAACCAGGTCCCCAGTACCAGATCTCTTTCCCTAAAACGGCAGTTGTACACCAATTGGCAATACCTTCAGCATGCCGGTAAGTCCCTAGTAAATGGTATCCCTGGTACCTAGGGCATGGGTACTAAGGAGGGTCTCTAAAGGCTGCAGCATGTATTGTGCAACCCTAAGGGACCCCTCACCACACTCAAGCAGAATGCCACTGCACGCTGGTTGACATGATGCAGATAAAAGTGAAAACATGACATGGCACACATCCTGTGTGCCATGCCTGTAAACACTACATGCAAAATATGTAAGTCACCTCCACAGCAGGTCGTACAGCCCTAAGGCAGGCTGCGTTATATTACATGTGAGGGCATGTCTGCATGAGCAGATATGTCTCTGTGTTGTCTAGATCAATTTATTAGAAATTACAAGTGAACAGAGAAGCCCTCCAAAGGTATGCACTGAGCACTGGTCAAAACAGGTTTCCCAGCTATGTAATGGCTTCACTGAAACCTATGGTGTTTGGTATCAAACACCCTGTATTAATAAACCTACACTGATTCCAGTAATAGATTTATTTATATACACTCCCAGAGGGTACCTTTTGGTACCCCCTGAAACCTGCTAGTCCTTTAGTGTGCTGGCTGACTGGTACAGTCTAGCTTGCCACCATAGACAGGTTTCTGACCCCCTGCATGTGAGAGACCTAGATCCCAGGTGCCAGAAACAAGGCTTGCTCCGGAGGAAGGTGTTCACACCTCCCCCAGCAGGACGGCTAGTAATTTAGAATTCCAAGGCCAGGGACTTCATTGTCCCTCCTGCTTTTGATGTGTGACCCTGGCTTCCCCCAGACCTGGGAGATGCCACCCCTGCTCTGAGGCCCATTTGGCACCAGGACCGGCAGGAAATGACATATGCAAGGAGGCGTGGTACACTACCAGGCCAGTCACACCCCTAAGGTGAGCTGCCTGATGTGCCTCACTCTAAGATAATTCCTTGGAGATGGCAGAATTAGAAACTCCAAAACAGGGTTATGTCCACTTTCCACAGCAAGTGGACATATAGGGGTGTAGTGACCTCAAGGATAAATGGCCCATTGGTGACTACCCTTCACACCCTTTAATGCCCCCAAAATTTGTATTTAGGTGCCCTTCCCCCGACACCAGGAATTCAGGTTCTACCAACCTAAGAAGAAGAAGGACACCAAAGAGCCGCTAAAAGCAAGAACTGAAAAGCAGCAACTGACTTGGTCCCAACCTTGCCGGCCTGCCTGCTGTCCCCGACAATTGTGCCAAAGTTGACTCATCCTGCAGCTGCTCTGCCTCCAAAAGCCTGGGAGGACTGCCAGCATTTCAAGGAGTGACCAGCATCTCCTGTGGAGTAGTAGAGCTTCTACCCTGCATTCTGCGAGCCCCCCTGCCCGAGTTAAAGTAGGCAGATGGTGCCAACAAGGTCCTGATACCCTCAGGGTCAGAGAGGTCTTTTTAAATATTTAGAACACAGCCTTGAAAAAGCTCTAGGCTTGTACTCCTTGACAGGGTGAAAGATTTGTTGGCTATATCTATGTTATAACCATATTTAGACTGAGTAGGGGATTTGCTCTGCAGAAATCACTCTATAAAATGCATAACACTGGTTTGTATACTGGTGGAGCCTACTCGGACTTCCATTCTTTTGTGGACTGATAAATCCCACTGATTTTGTGAATGACAGCCAGCTGGTAAGACGGGGTGCAGCATCTCTTCTACTGAGATCACTGTACAAAATGTAGAACCAGTTTGTATTCTTGTACGACCGACTCAGCCTTTCATCATTTGAATACTTAATAAAACATAATCCATTGAATTGGTGAATAATGACACATATTAAAATGCCAGGAAAGAATGTATTTTGTGGTTTGAACAATATAAACGAACTTTATAATATTACTCAGAGAGAGAACATATCAAGTTTGCGTGCACGGTTCATCAGTTACAACTTTTGCATGTCGGTTCATCTTTCCCTAGCAGAGGTTCTCTCGCAGCGGTTCTAATTAACCGGCCCCGTATTGTACACAAGCACCATCAGTTCCCTGTCAATACACATGAAAGGGGGCCCGACGGGGAAGGGTTTGCAATTAAGAGACACCAACAATAAGGCCAGCCTGTGTAAATACCATGTTTAGACTGTTCCAATAGACTTTCTTTCAGATAACCCCAGTAGAAGGGCTCGCACATCCCCGCTCATGATTTAGCAATGTAGACGTCAATGGCCTATAAAAGTCATCAAACACAGGGACACGAGATTCCAGGGCGCACTGCCTATCACCTTTTAAAAAAGGTGCAACCCCAAGAAGCATCCCTTCTGTACACAGAAAAAGAAAGCTTGAAAAGGACAGATGTCAGGAGAGCTTCCACCTCCCTTCACAGACCGTCAAGTGCTGCTCTGGGGCCGGCCCAGCTGGACCGTGCTGTCATTGCACTCCACCTCAGTCTGGGGCTCCTGCCTCAATGATTCCCTGTCACAGCCAACCAAAGAGGTTGTTTCGCGAGCCAGCAACCGATGCCAGGCCGCCATCTTGGCAGCAAAGACAAGAAACCACTGAGAATTTAGCCTGCTGTGCGATGAATTAAAGCACAGGACCCCTTCCGGGCTCACCACAGTGGCATATAGAGTATTCATTTCTCACGTTATCCCTTTCAGGCAGCCTATAGAACACGCTGCGTTTGTTTGCCTTCGGTTGCGCGTCAAGGTGCGTGCACCTGGCACATTACATACACACACAAACAAAGAGCCCTGGGTTACTAAGTGGAAGCTTAACCTAGGCATCGGCTCAGAGGTTCAAATAAATTCACAGAGGGTTTACGGAATGTTACATCAAATAAACGTTAATATTCCCTACATTACGACGAACTTTGCCCATCATCTTCTTGACTAATTCCAATATTTATTTTCAACTGGATTAGCCTATTTTAAAACACCTCTAACATATCGACCCATATTACTGTTTCCTGATATAAATCGGACTACTGCAGTCCCAAAAGGTTCCAATTAAATACGTGTCACTGTTTTTTTATCAGCTCTTATTGTTCCTCTCAAGGGATTCAATGCAGACCTGCTTAAATCGACAATTCTGGAGCTAAAATTTAAAATATTTATTCTGCCACATATTTAAACATATCAATAAAATCAAGCCAAAGGTTGTGGTGTTTATGCGTAGTCCTATAAAATCTCATAGTTTGCTTGTCATGCCTTGAAGTCTGGAGTTAAAGGGCGTTGTAACCCTTTGAGTGGTGTACCCCCAGATTCTTGACTGTTTTTGCTGGCTGTGGAACTCTTTGCTCTCTACCTCTGCTAACCAGTAATAAAGTGCCTGTGCTTCTCCTTTCAACAAGATAAAATTGGCATACCCCTAATTGGCATATTGAACTTACCTTTAAGTCCCTGGTATATGGTGCCCATAGTGTACCAGGGGCATGGAAGTTAAATGGCACAAGTGGACTGCAGCCCCCATTGTGCCGTATATTACAAGGACAGTGTAAACCTGATTGTAGGCCTGCCACCAGGACCCTGGCTGTGGAGGGCTCGAACTGTCAAAATAACCCCTTTTGCTAGTCTGATCCTTCATTTTTAATATTAATAATTCATCCCTAAGAAAGCCTTACTGCCCATAAAGGCAGAACAAATGGTATTTAAAAATAGGGCATGTAAAAGTTCAATGTTGAACATGTCATTACAATGAAAAGGCCCTAAAAGCAGTTTTTACTGTAGCTGGGTCGGCTGTTCCATACAAAATCTTTGGGGCATTATATTAAACATAAATAAAGCACCTCCACCTCAGAACCAGCTACAAAGTTCATTATTGGGCTTTTTAAAATATTTATTACAAGCCCAATTAATTAGTAAGCCAGATTTGTAGTACGTATATTAGTAAGGTGCGTTTAAAACATATCCTGTTAACTTGCCTGATGTCTCCAAGGCCTTTCTGAGCCCTCCAACTGTCAAACAGCAACTGATGGCTAATATGGGTGAGATGTGAACTGCTCCCAAGACAGGGACAAAGGGGCTTGGGTGTGGGACGGTATTGTTCTCTCCCTGACAGGATGCTCTGCCTTGACTAACTTCAAGGAGGCTTCCCCTGTCACAGGCAGATGTAGCTCACATATGGGCCTACCCCTTCTATTGTTGTTGTAGTCAGATGGAACCAATCACAGTTTGCAGTGACTGCAGTGGAGGGGTTGCCCATGTCCGTAGCCCTTCTATGGGTGGACACAGGGAGCTCTGAGTAGGGGAAGAAAGATTCTATCATAATGTGTTTAGGGTAAGAGGGACACTGTGGGATAGTTTACAGTAAACAATCCAGGAAGTGCTTTAAAACTGGATAGGGTCACCCCAGGAACTTTAAACCCATTGGTTAGGGAGTGGCCAGGAGTTTCCCTCATCTATAGGCTGACAATGGGCATATATGAGACATCTGCAGCACCCTCTTCAGAAAACGTTCTGGACCTGCTGTCTGTGGACTCAGAAAAGCCAAGGAGGCTGGACCTGCTCTCCCCATTGAGCGCAGGACAAAGAAATGGACTCCAAAGGTGACAAAGTTGACCTCCTGTTTGATGTACTAAGACACACCAAGCTCCAAGCAGCCTTTTTCCTGCATTCCCAGCTGAGGAATTCCAATTGGACCAGCCCTGTACCCTGCTGCTGGCCTCTGCTGGAGTGAGCCTCGACCCCTCAAGAGTTGTCCATGAAGTCCTGGATCCTTGACTGGCGTCAAAGTGCACTCCTCCTAACAAATCCTAAAAACATAATTCAGAAATTTCCTTCCAACATTTTGCACTGAGAACTGATTGGACCAACCTGCCAAACCGATTAAAAAAAAGGTGCATTGCTACTGAGCCACAGATCTCCATTGCTCCTGTGATGTTCTCCTCCTCCACAGCAAATCCTATTCCACGGGACCTAGTGGAAAAGAGGAGCCCTCTTTCGCTACAGCCCACAGTCTCGCCCTGCTAGAAGATTCGGAGCTCCAAAAAAGTGACTAAGGGGCTCATTACGAGTTTGGTTATCAGACGAGTCGACTGACAAACTCACGGGGATGAGGCGGCTGTCAATCCGGCTTCCTCACCCCCGTCATATTACAATGTTCCCACCAGGCTGACTGGTGGGAACATCATATTATGACGTTCCCACAGGTCAGCCGGGCAGAAACAGTGCTACAGGTGATGGCCCCCCATGTGGCTCCCTGCACTATGGTTCTGCCAGCCTTTTCATTGCGGGGTCTCCACCACAAACAGGCTAGTGGAAACTGGACTTGTGATCAGCACGGCGGCACTGAACTGAGCGCCGCACTGTCTGACCACGACTCCGACCTCTGTTATCCCATTGGAAGCCATGTTCCTGGTGGGGAATACATTGCCCCAGTGGTCTGACTGCCAGGGCAGTAATGAGGCCTGAAGTACGGTGGTCCGACTGGCACCGTGGCATTGGTGTTCCTTGGACCGCTAATGTCATAATGAGGCCCTTAATCTGAAGGTAGGAATCTTCACCTGAAGAATGCACAAAAAAATATCCAGCACTTGAGGGACCTTCTTTGGGAGCAAAATTTAAATTTCTCCCACTCAGACCTTTCCTGTCAAAAGTCAAAGGCTTCACCAGGTCCTCATCCAGTGGCTGTTTGATGACCTGAAGCCCTCTTTGGCTACAGCCTTTTCCCCTCTGAGAATTTTTGACTTCCATTCCAGAAGATAAGCCTGGAGGTAAAACTTCTGAACGAATTGAACTTGGTTTCTGTATCCTATCTGAGCTCCATAGTCATCAGCCTTAACCTGGGTACCAGTCAAGCGCAAACAGATGATTGCAGTCAACAGTTTAAAAAAAAAATCTTTATTTATCATTTTGCAATGAACACAAAAACAGATCATCACTACTATTCATGTATGGAAACATATAATGCGAATCTAACATCACGCCTGTCAATACACGGTCAGGTACAATAAGTATATTAACAATTAAGGTAAGAAACATTGGGTACAGAATTGCAACATCAGAGGCTACAAGGGATCAAATGTGAGTGATTTAGGCTTTACATTTTGCCTCTCTACATTTAAGGGTTAAAATGTCTTCTTTTCTAGCCAAGCCAAAATTACTGCACAGGTTCTGGAAGCCAAAGGCATCAGAAAGTATCCTACTTGCCAATGAAGTGTTAATAATGCAGAGGATAACAGGTGCTAAAATATAGACCCAGGAATTAATTAAAAGTGTAAAGTAAATAGCTGAGGTACCTACCTACTTATGAATGGTTAAAAATAGTACACAAACTAATAACACACATAAAACAGAGCTGGGATTCAGTACCTCCACCCTGCAAAAACATCTGCACCTGAATGTTACTAAGACCAATTGCTGGAAACAATTTCTTTTCACTTTGCAGAATCTCATCAATTTTTCCATACATTTATGGCTGTGGCTGCTTTCCAAGGAAATATATGTATTATTTTAGTCATGCAGTTCATCATTGAGTATAAAACAGCATTCCAACCTCTCTGATGCAAAGCACAACTTCTCTAAGTATAACTTACATACACAAACCGGTTACAAAGAAACTGAAAAACGTTTGCTCACTTAAATTGTATAGTTAGACATATCCAAAAAAAAAAAACCCTCTTCCACAAACTAAGAAGTGCTTCATTGTAGTCTTTTGTAAGAAATTGGGGTATTAGTTGAAGGAGTGAGTACCAACCTCACATAATAACCACAATCCTTGTCAGTGAGAAGCATTAAAGTGACTAGATTAACTTGACCTCAACTCTGGCACAGAGCAGACATGCTTAACTCAGAGGCAACGTGTAAAGTATTTATGCAGTACTCAAACAGTAATAAAGTCAAAAAACAACACAAGAAAAATCCTAAACCAGTTTAGAAAAATAGAATGTTTTATTTAATAAAATGACATCCAAATGACAAAAAATCAATTAGTAGAAACAGTGCTATGAATTTTTACAGTTTAAAGTGAAAGTTAGCACTAAAAGGGGTTAACTGTCAACTGAAGTCAGAGGACATGGCCACACCAGCGACCAAGATGGCCACTTGGCTGTGAAGCTCCGCCACTGAATGCCCTCAACTGCCACAGCGAACCGAGTCATATTACGGCACAATCATTCTAACCCGGGCCAAAATGAGTCCCTGATCCCTTAGCCACCACTGGACAGACTCCAGCAGCGCAATGACCCATGGCTGAACCCTGTCATTTGTATGCACAGCCTGCAGCTCGGGCCTCCTAAGAGGCCCCATGGTGACAGGGGCCGCGGATGAGTTTGAGGCCGCAAGGCTATGGGGCCTTTTGACGGGCCACCTGGATATCGCCGCGACGAACTGGGACCTGTCTGCCTGTCAACTGATTTGGATGCACTGAGAGGGGGTCATGAAACCCAGGACGATGGTAGTGTGGCGCCACATAGTGTGCACTGCATGGTTGAGAGGGACTGCACGCTAGACATCCATTAGCTGAGTGCTGTTCTTCATTGTATACTATCCTAAAGCGTCTCCCATTTGCTCCTGTTCTGACACCAGAAGGGCCAACTTACTGGGGTCTGCAGAGCACCACCCACCGAAGCTGCTGCAGAGACCACAGGTGTCAACACCAGGGCAGTGCGTGCTCTATTGTCGACTAGAATGCAAGAACCCAGCACTCTCAAAACAACATAATTTATGCATTGTGCTGATAAGTTGTTGTTTAACCTTTTGCATTGCAGAGTTCAATCCTGAAGACTTATTTTTAATGTGCTTACAAATACTGATCATTTGCAATGTACTGCTGCAGGTTTTCAGAGTGTGTTAGGGTGTGGTCCCTTTCCAGGGCCTTCTAGAGACTTTCCCTGCAGCATGCCTGGGTGTGGTTGTGGGCTGGGCCAAGACTCTATAAAAGGGAGCCAGCCCAGCTCCAAGTGCTCACCATTCAGAGGTCCCGGTGCAGAGCAGCAGCAACTTCCTGAGCTCCTGTCCCGGGGGCCTATTTTAATCTTCCAGACCTCTGCCCTTCATTCTTCATCGGTGATCCTTGTTCAGGGCGGTAAGATGGAGTTTGGGCTGGGCCCCCGACTCCGTTAATCTGGGGCGCTCGACTTCTTGGGCCTAATTCTTTCATAATTAATAAGATTTCTTTGTGTGTGTGAAAGGTGCGCTTGAGCGTTAGTGTCATTTACATGCTGTATCTAGAATCGGGAAGATGCGCGATTCTCTCCTAGTGTTTAATTCTTGGTATTCACTGCGCGCTATCATTTTATGACTTTTACATTGTGATTTAAGAATCGGCAAGTCGCGCGATTCGATTAATGAAGATTTAACCCTTGGTGTTGACTACACGCTACCGTTTCTTGACTTTGACATGGTGGCTACAAATCGGCAAATAGCACAATCCATTTAATGGTGATTTAATCCTTGGTATACATTGCACATTACAGTTCCTAGACATTTACATGTTGGAACTCGAATCGGCAAGACGCACGATTCTCTCCTCGTATTTAATTCATGTCATTTATTGCACGCTGTCATTTCTTGCCAGTTACACAGTGGTATTTGAATCAGCAAGACGCGCGATTCTTTCCCCACGCTTAATTTATGTTGTTTATTCTACGCCACCATTCTAAGGCATTTAATTGGTACTATTCGAGTTAACAAGTAGTGTGATTTTATATCTAGAATTCGGATTGTGTTATTCTTGGTGCACAATCCTTCCATGGTGTTCATTATCTATGTAAAAATCTGCAAAGTGCACAATTCATGTTCCAACATTTCAAGAGAACATACAAAGGCCGGAGTTTATAGATGCAACATTGTATGATCCTAAAATGTATTCTCAAAAAGGATTTCTATGATTGGTTTGAGAACTTATTCAGAATGATGTTGTGATTCTCATGCAAAGGAAAGTATTTGAATTTAAAAGTTTTGTTTAATCTATCTTGATTCCCTCACATCCGGCCATCTTGAAGCCTAGTCATTTTAAGTCTAATTCTTAGGTTGTTCATGTTTTCAGAATAACAATGCTTAGAGTCATAGGCCCTCATTCTGACCCTGGCGGTCCTAAACCGCCAGGGCCGCGGGCAACGGAAGCACCGCCAACAGGCTGGCGGTGCTTCATTGCCCATTCTGACCGCGGCGGTAAAGCTGCGATCAGAAAAGGGGATCCGGCGGTTTCCCGCCGGGATACCCCTGGCAGGGCTGAACCTCCATGGGGATTCCGACCCCCTTCCCGCCAGCCTGTTTCTGGCGGTTTTGACCGCCAGGAACAGGATGGCGGGAACGGGTGTCGTGGGGCCCCTGGGGGCCCCTGCACTGCCACTGGCATGGGCAGTGCAGGGGCCCCCTAACAGGGCCCCAGCATGATTTTCACTGTCTGCATAGCAGACAGTGAAAATCGCAACGGGTGCAACTGCACCCGTCGCACCCCTGCAACACCGCCGGCTCCATTCGGAGCCGGCCTCTGTGTTGCAGGGCCTTTCCCGCTGGGCCGGCGGGCGCTCCTTTGGCGGGCGCCCGCCGGCCCAGCGGGAAAGCCAGAATGGCCTCCGCGGTCTTTTGACCGCGGAGCAGTCAAATGGCGGTGACCGCATGGCGGGCGGCTACCGCCGCCCGCCGCGGTCAGAATGACCGCCATAGTCTAGTATTGATTTCATGATATGTGTGTTGATGTTGATGTTGTGTGTTTTAACCTTTTTTCTTCCTACAGGTCTCCTTCCTAGCTGTTCCTTTCCTAATCCCCTCTTCCCCTCTTGGACTCTCTTAACCTCTGTGATTTATCAATCAGAGTCTTGGAGCTGTTCAGTGGTGGACGTGTTGGGAACGTACGCAGACCCCGAGGATCTGGTGACTCTGACAATAGGGTATGGAGTGCACCTGTTGTTTTCTATCATGGCCGAGGTGCTCAATGCAGATTCACCGGTGGGGTGAGGACCTGCAGGCCTAGTGTGGCCCTGGCGACGCACCTGGTTGGGGAATACATAAATATGCTATTGGCACTGATGGTTAGATGCATTACGGGCCCAGGTAAAGTCGCAGGAGTTCTACCCTTCCCCCCTCTCAGCAGCTTGCGCATGGACTGAGAAATACATCTTGAACACTTTCATCTGTCACAAACGTGCATTTCTGCTTTCAGTTCCCCTCCAGGAGCATTCCCTCTTCGTTTGGTGACTTTTGGCTTGGCTTCATTTTCTGTTCCCTTTTTAGTTGAGTGGGCACGGACCCGGCACACTTGCTGTAGTTTTCCCAGGGGCATTGTGTTGCTAATATTGAATCTCTGTGCGCATTGCCGGACTATCCTCCTTCCTGGGAGCACCTCTTTTATCTAACCACCCCCTTTCACCATGGGTCGGGGGACCCCAAGCAATGCAAGCTGCCATTTGATTGTGCTAGAGATCCTGAATGCAACGACAGAGTGCACATGGGGTGATGTGGCAGACTCACCTGGAGGCGACTCTTCTTCGGATATCACTACCATTATAACTGAGCTACGTGCAAACTTCAGGGCCAATGATACTCGTTTCGACACCCTAACGACCAGTGTAAATTGCATGGAGGAATGACTAGACCACCAAAAACAGTGACTGGATGGAGATGAAGACCACATTTTGACCCTTGAGGATGGCGCCAGCGGCGTAAGGAAACTGTTGGAAAAAGTGAGAAAGATCTTTCAAATGGTGGCAATTAAAAACTAAGACCTTTAGGCGTGATCTTGAAGGAACAACCTACGCATTATTGGCCTCACGGAGACCATGGACACAGGTCATATGGATCACTTCATCAAACACCTTCTCCTTGATCTGTTTGGACACTACAAATTTTCTTTCACTTTCTCAGTGGAGCGGGCACATAGGTCCCTGGGCCCTGGACCATCTCCCGGCACCCCACCATGGTCTGTCATAGCAAAATTACTTAACTATAGTGACCGTGATACCACCCTGAGGCTCAAGTCAGGAAGAGTTACTTTTCAGGGTATGCACAATTCATTCTTCCCCAGCTACACAATTGCAGTATAAGGTGCCTGCTGCAAATTCAATGATAATAAAACCATGCTGTGTAAACTGGGACTTACATTTTCTATGTTATTTCTGGCTCGACTGCGGGTGCAGGTGGATAGAAAGGCTCGCTTTTTCAAGAATCCGGAATACGTGCTGGCCTTTTATAAACTGTACAGGAACAATAATTCTCTGAACCATGACAGGGCCCCATTGTCGCTCACCACATCACAACAAATGTCCCAGGAGTCTGAACAGTGCATTAGACTGATCACAATGGTGTTTTTTTACAACTGTATGCCAGTTCACCCCCTGGCATCCTTGCCCTGGCCTTACTGCAGACTACTGGCCTCCCTGTCTTCCCGCCCGACTTTCACAGCATTACAAATACTTCAGACTGCTCTGCACAAAGGATGCTGTGGGCAGACGTGTATCGCCCTTGTGCTACTTGAATTATTGTGTTATGTTTTTGTTTAAATGGTTGTTGTTTTCAGGTCTTATTGGGATTCGTTGGGCACAGTTGGGTCCGGTGTGGGTGGAGGGGGGTGTTATATGTTAATGTGATGTTAGTTTTGTATGATCATCGCAGATCCTGCTTTTTGACCTAGATGGATACTGTGGTACGATGGATATACATGACATACACCCATCCTGACTTTTTTAAATGTAGTCATGCAAGGGCAATGACTCTACTCTAGAACTCAAGTTCATGAGATGGGACATCAGAGGCATTAACAATCCACACAAGGGCAAGTTGGTCCTCTAATATATCGCCCAGCAGGGAAACAACATTGCTTTCCTTCAGGAGAGCCACTTGTCCCCCAGTGGATCTCACTGGGGCCCCATAGATGTTTCTCGAACTACAGCATGTATTCAAGTGAGTGTGTATTTTAATCCACAAATCCATCCCATTTCACCCTACTGTGCACTTCTCAGACACAAGTGGGCGGTATGTTGTATTTCGGGATCACTGGCTGGTCAGACGGTCCTCTTTCTGCACATATATACCCCAAACATGGACGATCCGTTTTTTTTTTCATTCTGTGGGGTCCTTGCTAGATAGATTCCACATCTCAAGCACCCAGTCCTAAACCACATTCCATGCATGAGTTTCATTCCCTTAGTGAGGAGCTTGCCCTAAGGGATGCCCGGTGCCTCCTGTGAGGCGAATGCCCGGGATACACATTTTACTCAGTACCCCATGACACCTGGTCCTGGATCGATCATTGGATACTTTCCACTACTGTCACGCCCTGGTTGGGGGAGATCAAGAATCTACTGCGTACATTGTCAGATCACTCCCAGGTATGCTTGGTGGTTCAGATCCCTTACTGCGGAACCGGGACCGCTATTGGCAATTCCCATGCTCGGTCTTGCTGGATGGCTGGATGCAGCATTTTGTGATGTGCTCCGTACCTCCATCATGGACTATTTTGACCTGAACAAGGGCTCGGTATTGACACAAGCAGTCCTTTGGGAAGCCTTCCACGTTTATATAAGGGGCATTGTCATTTACAAACACTCTGGGATTCTGAAGGCATTTCAGAGCTCCCTTACCCGGCTCAAGGCCAATCTCCAAGCCATTAACGACCCTGACTCTATTTCTTGCAACGGCTCACAGTTGGCCAAACAACATTTGCTCCTCGAGGACTTTAGGGAAACCACAGCATGTGAAGTTTTGTTCCTTGGGAAATACACAAAGGCTCGGCAATAGGCTGAGGAGGAGAGACTGGGCAGGACCTTGGCCCGAATCCTCCATCCCCCTTGAGGCTGTTCTCACATAGCAGAGCTCACCAACAATAAAGAGATTCTGCAGGAACTGTTCCACTATTATACTGCATTTTATGGCATGCTGGTATCTCTTGATGAGGCAGCACTTGCTGATTATCTATCCGAGATTGCAATTGTTTGGCTGTCTCACCCCAAAAACAATTGCTCAGTGAATCCATCTCTTGTGAAAAAATCATCAAAACAATTGATGCTCTGGTAGGTTCCAAAGCCCCGGGACTGGACAACCTCACTGGCTCTTTTTATAAAATATATAAACAAATACTTGTTCCTCATCTTCTAGAGATGTATGCGGAATCCTTAGAGACTAGCAGTCTTCCCCCATCCCTGCACAAAGCAGTCATAATGTTCTTAAACCTGGTAAGGACACCCAATGCACGTCCTATCGCCCGCTCTCCTTGATTAATTTCAACACAAAGATATTGGAAAAAATACTGGCCACACACTTGTCCCTCCTGCTTGACCAAATTATATCTCCACTACAATCAGGCTTTGTACCCGAGTTCTCTACTTCATATAACTTGTGTACTCTCTTTACAGTACTCCACAGACTGTCACCTGAGGCGCCTGAGGTGGTCGCACATCTCAATGCAGAGAAAGCATTTGATTCCCTGGAGAGGCCCTTTTTGTTGGCCACACTACGTAAGTTGGGCATCCCCGTAGTTTAGTATTCCTGATACAACGTTTGTATACACGGCTGCAGGCACGCATTTGGGCCAATGGTTTCATCATTGCCTCATCCGATATTACAAGAGGGACTAGACAAGGTTATCCCCTATCACCAAATCGAGCAGTGGTGTTGTCTTCTGCAGGGCATGGTGAGGTGCATCACCTTCATTAAGATGGTGGTCCTCCCCCGTTTTCTGTACCTGTTTTGTAACATTCCGATCCTTCTCACTAATATCTTCTTTTGTAACCATCAAAACTTTATTACTTCAATTGATATGGGCGAGCCATCGGCCTACGGTGGGATGGGAGACATTGATGCTGCTCTATAATAGGGGTGGATTTGGGGTCCCCCACTTTCAGCTACACTTTCAAGCTGCCCAGTGTCAATTATCATGTCTTCCCTGTGCCATCCCTGAGCGTGATCAGGCATCCCTGTGCCATTAGCTTCCATACTTCCACTGGGTATCCCGATGGATCCTGTTGATATACAACCCCGCTCTACCACCTGCTGCGCGTGGTGGAGACTCCTTTGATTGCTTGGGGGAGACCTCTTCTACACTTCAGCTCTTCCACTGGTTAACAACCAGTGGCTACCTTCCACACAGGATAAATTGGTACAATGTACTCTCGTATATCACGAGCTTCATACATTCAGTGACTTATTTCAAGAGAGACATGCCCTGTCACATGGGGATGATACTCGCTTTGCGAATGCCACATTGTTTGATCATTTCGCCTTACGTCGCATACAAAGCACTTTGCGTGCCTGGATTCCCACCTTGCCCCAGATGATTTCTCTCCTTTGACTTTGGTGATTGATAATCTTGAGGTAAACTGACTATTGTCTCATTTATATCATACTTCGATTGCGTTGCTGCCTGCTCGCGACACTCGGCTGAGGAAAAGGTGGGACAGGATTTAGGACTTCCACTGTCAGATAATTTTTTGAACTTTTGCTGCTCTCAAACTAAGTTGACTTCTCCCAACCACAAACATAGATTGATCCATTACAAATTCCTCAGATGCACCTACCTCTCGTCCAGCGCTCTGGCCAAGTGGGTTTCATCCCGACCCTCTCTTTGCCCGAAGTGTAAGGCTCCTGATGCCAGCTTCGCCACATGACATGGAACTGTGGGAACATTGGTACGTACTGGAGAGTCTTGTTCACGCGACAATCCATGATGGTTGACATAGCAATTGCACCGGGACCTCTAATGGCCTTGCTGGGCTTCGTAGCTGAGATACCCCTTGTAGGCTGCAGATTCGTAGCAATAGCGCTGTTACTGACTAGGAGGGAAGTTGCCCGCCACTGGGGCAGCAAACGCTGCCCAACCATGACTGACTGGATTTGTAGTTTGATATACTGTGACACAACAAGTGAGGTTGACACACCCATTTTACTTTCTCCGACCAAGCCATGTGACCTATGGCAACTCCTGAGAAATTATCTGGCACTGCACAAATGTTCTGTTGAAGACTGAAGCTATCAGTTCACAACCTATTGGTCTCACACAGCATCTACCTGTCCTCCTATAAACCAGTTTGTTAATACAGACCATCTACAGCCTCCTCCTCTCTTTATTTTTGTTGAAAATCTGTTTATTAAGAGGCTCCTGAATACCGCAAGAAGTTGAAGACTTGGGGCCTTGTTTATGAGGCCCTAGCAGCACACTGCACCACTGGAGCACCATTTTGTTTAGCGCTCTGGTGGTGCAATGTGCCAGCTCATATTTACAAGGCCACACAAAGCCCACTTGCATGGCTTTTCATGGGCTTGTAAATATGGACCCCTTTCCCACATAACACTAGGTGAAAGGGGTGTCCTGTGGGTGTTGCTTGGGGTGTTCGATGCAACACCCATGGAACCCAAAGGAATCTGACGCATTCCCAAATGTACAAGTCTGGGAATAATTTTGATTCCTACGCCCCCTCAGGCCAGGATGGCATAAGAGTGACGCAACAGGGAAAAATATCTTTATTTCTCCCCGTTTTTCCAAGCAGACATTTTTGTTGCAGCACAGGAAACATTATCAATGAGTTCTGTGGGAGATACAAAGTGTTAGTCAATATTCTTCACCGCTGCATGATTCCCCATAAAAGTAATTTATTTTCCACCGTGTATTTAAAAACGTGCATGAAATACAAAAAAAAATTACTATATAAAATGGTTTCAATGCCGTGACGTTGCACATTGGTTTAGTGCAAAGTCCAGAATCATTTGCGTGCCACACATAGCTCATTCTGGAAGACTGATTACTGTGAGGAATGGGATTCATCTTTGGGTATATTGCTTAATGCAGCTTAGTGAAATATACAATAAGATCACTACTGAAAGTTGTAAACTTGGTGTAAAATATTCCGTTAAAAGTGTGACTACATATGAAAGTAGCTAATAAAAAACATCTCCCGGAATGGAGCGTGTGAAAGTGACACTAGGTTAGGAGAGAAATGTATGCAAAAAATCCCTTCCTCTGTAAGCACAGCAAAAAATCTGCAAAACATTTCACACAACATTACTTCCTCTGGTATTCACCAGAATCACTTACAAAAGAGCAGTACATCAATAATTGACTATGCTGCAGTTTGCATTCCAGCTTTATCTACCTTCCCGAATCCCTTTACATTCAACCATACAAAGCAATCTCCGTTTTTTATAATCACTGCTGAGGAACATGTTGTTTCAGGCTAAAGGCAATAACATAAGTTCCATTTAGAAGTAGCCAGAACGTTGATGTGAATATTCGCCATTTTAAATAGAACTGCAGTATAATTAATTAAGAAGTATTGTTCTAATTTTTCCGCTGTCGCCTCAAAAGCAGGGGACCTCATATCTTTTCGTTATCGAGAAACGGTTAAATATTGAAACATAAACGTTACACTTTTTATGTAAGATTATCAGGCATATTTACAACCTGTCACGCCCTGACTAAAATTAAGGCATGGGTGAGTTTGGGTAGTACTAGTCTTTCATTCAGGAAAGCATCTAAAGTTTCACGAACACACTGGATGCAGCTTTGTGTGAAAAAATTCTTAGTCATTCTTGTGGTCCGCATCACCACATTAAAATGCATTAATCACCCATTTTTAGCACCTTAATCACTTGTACGCTGTGAGGGGTGAAGCAGGATGGGAGCGCCCATCAAAACTGAACAGCAAGGAGTCCGAGAGTTGAATAAGTGGCAGCCACGTAAGTGGCAGCCGTGCCGTGGCAGGGCTGTCCTGCAGCAGGGCAGCTCTCACGATAAGACAGGAGCGTTCTAAGCCTTGAAATCAGCTCCCTGTGGCGTACCTGCTGTGATTCACACCCACTTTGGTCACCCCAGAGTGGTGCTTACAGTTTTAACTGCCACGTTTCTAGGGAATATAATCAACAGGAGCTGTGGAGGCCCTGAACTCTGATCTCTCAAGATCACAGGCACCTACACTACAGCGGGCCTCCGAAGGAGGTGCATTTACACCTGCCACACTGTCTCCTCCTTTGCTGTGTACAGAGTACCTGCACTTCTATTTTTCCATTTAAAGCACTGGTCTCACTGCGGAAACAGTGCTGCAAGGTAACTACTGACCACCAGTCAGGTCTGCATTCACTGATTTTAATAAATAAAATACATATGGGGAGCAGTGGTGCATTTAAGGAGGCAGCGCACACTGTCCGTAGCGCTGAGCTGCCCAGAGGAAAGCCTACTGTGTCATATGAGACTGGCGTCTCTCTTGTTTTAGAAAGTTATTGATGATCTAGCACTAGTTATTACACCTAAGGCGCCGTGCAGGCTGGGGCTCACTTCAATCAAGCTGAGCTGGCCTCTAAGGGTCTCTTTAGCATGTAGTTTTGCAAACGCTTTATTACTGGTCAGGGTGATATAAGAATTAAACACTCTTTGCAGTGTTTGATTGGTTAATTGGTGGCCTCAATCAGTCACTGAGGCGGCGGGCTGCAGCTGTGTTTTTCTTTGCTGTGTCCACCACTGCCAGAGACCAGGGGCACTGAGACCTCGTCTATGCCCAGCCCGTCAGTGCTGCTGGACCTGTTGAGAAGGTAACGCTCTAAGTCAATGGGAGCTCCATGTCTAACAGCAACGGTCCAGTCACCTGCTGCTCGCTACAGACTAGCAAGTATCACTTGTACCTTCCTCAATCCTTATCTAATATGCTTTTAGTGGGTCATCATCATGAGCCTAAATAAACTAGGCGCTAGGTTAGTATCCTTTCATTTCTAGTGCTTTGCAGCAGTTTTAAGGTCTGCTTAGACTTTCTTATTTTTCAAATGAATGTAATTTCTAATATGTATGTGCTTCCATTATCTTCATTGCTTGATTTTGCTTGTCAGAAAGTGTCACTCATAGTTGTTGAATTACACTGAAATTATCAAAATGTCACACATAAACAATCTGAAACCTTGGCAGCTATGAGCATTACGCCTTCTTTGAACCCCGATAACAGCACATAAACTACAGGGTGACCTCATGGTGGAATTGATAGTAAATAGGTGACCCTTAAAAAAGCAAAGGAAGTGGACAAGCATGAGAAAACTTAATGTGAACATTTGACATAAGAGTGTAAAGAGTGAGAAGGGGAGCTGAATGTTGAAGCCAAAGGAGCCCTCCTCACTCACACTGTGGATCTCTCCTCAGGTAGAGCTTGCTGCCTTACCCCTGAAGGGTTTTAACCAGTAGGAAAAAAAGTTCCAACATAAAACTTTTGACCGGATCAAATCTGGTTGGCGTATCCAACTTTAGAACCATCATGGCTGGCCTGAATTTGCACTAAGGCTCAGGTCGACCGCAACCATTGACAGCCATTGCGCTTTGAGCTTTTTGGCACTAATGTTTCATATTTGTCATTTTGGTGTCATTTTGCTCATTGTAATATTCTCAAATTTGATAAATTGGAGTGGGATTTTCATTCTGCTGTATTTGTGACTTTTTTAACTGTATTGTTATTACTAAATGCATTACACATATTCTACAAGTTCAGCCTGTCTCTTCTGTGCTATAGGTACCAGAGGGTGAGTTCAGGTTTAAATTACACAAATGTTAACTGGACCTAACAAGACTGTGCTTTTATTACTTATGAAGGACCTCAGTCCATTCTGACTAATAAACTACTTTCTCACATAGACTAGAGGCACCTGTGTCCTAAATCGTTCAGTATAGTGGGGTTGAACACAGAGACCTATTTCTGCTAGATTAAGATTTGTTTTTTTAACTCGACAGAACAATCCATGGTTGGACTGGAAACCAAATCCAGCCCTGATAAAAATGTTCAAACCAGCCCCACTGTGCAGGTGATTGTTGCTACAATTTGATACACTGTTGGGTGATTCAGATTATCCAGTTCTCAAACCAGCCTATTGGCATCCATGCTACTGTGAAAATGTCAGAGGATCTGAATGGACAGTCTGGCCCTTCCCTTCAGCAGTCTAGTTTACAATGGCATGTATATGTAGCGGAGAGTGGAAATGGCAGGTTAGTGGCATGACAATAAACAAATATGAGACAGCTTCCTATAACATACACAGCTTTCTCAAAGAAAATCCACAAGCATAGGGCAACACATATACGAGGGAACCCACAAGTATGGGCACCTAAACCCATCATGTGCATGCAAAGAAGACACACACATACCTCCTACACTTAGGGGAAGCAATGTGTACCTCTCATGACAGAGAGGTACCACATGGGGATTACTTGGTACTAAAATGCTTCACAGGATGGGAAAAAGGTAATCATTTTTGTAATGTAATTTCAGATTCCGATTGCGCATCGTGCAAAGGCAGTTTCCCATGAAAACATTTGATTTTCCTCAATGCCAAGCTATTTCTAAAAATGAACAATTGTGCTTTGTGTGCTGTCACCACATGCCAAACTATTTTTTGAACTGGGGCGGCGGGGTGCTCAGTATGGTTAATCTGCATTAGTATAATTTGTAAGGCCTTAAAAGCATAATATTTTCAAATACTAAGTCAAGAATCATTCAAGAAAAGATGCCCTCTCAGAGGCCTTGTTTTTGAAAAATATATAGCTGTAACATTTCCGAAACATACAGAATGTGCAGATATCTTGTGAAAATTATTTCTAATAATTAGTGCTTTTAATGATGCATGGAGTCATAACCAATGAACTAATGATGCTGAATTTAGAACGAGTTACCTAGGTCACTTAAACCAATAATGATGAGAGAGCATAGTTTGGCTGTCCCATTATGCCCTTTAAACATGAATGTGAAAGGGTGGTTATTTTTCTACATAATGTGAAGAGACATTTTCATTTAAATGATACACTGCAATACATA
Source organism: Pleurodeles waltl (assembly GCF_031143425.1). Taxonomy (NCBI): domain Eukaryota; kingdom Metazoa; phylum Chordata; class Amphibia; order Caudata; family Salamandridae; genus Pleurodeles; species Pleurodeles waltl. Next base: position 712,801,503 of record NC_090436.1, read on the forward strand.
CAAATAAAGTGCACAGTTGGATGTAACGTTTTAAGCAAGCTACATTTAATCATAATTTTGAAAGCTGTTTTAGAAGTATTACTCTATATAATCATTTTGCATTTCATAATAAGCAATAGTATACATTTAAACTGAAAATATGTTCGTGTTTCATTAGCTTGGCTGGATTGAAGGCCACACATATTTTTTCTATGCTAATCTTCATTGTGCAGTTTGCTTTTGCATATTTTTCTACGAGCTGGAGGTTTACGGATCCAGGACTGAATTAATGAGGAACTCATTGTGTTCTAGAGATAAGAAGATCAGCGAGAAGTGACACAAGGACGAAAGGAGTAACTAGGGATGATGGCTGTAACTTTTCTGAATTTCCTAAGAGTGTGAGAATGTACAAGGTCAATGCAGAAGGCTTCAGAAAATTTCAGAAAGTTAAAGTGTCAATTAATTTTAATTTAAACACTTATTTTTTAGTAAGGATGTTTTTGAAATGGTGTAAGCCTCTGGAAGGATTGAGATTCAGGCATGGCATAGCTAGTGGAAGAGCCAGATTCCTTTTTTCCTTTCCTGGGAGCAGACCCTGCTGAGATATATCCCTTAGACTTAAATTCTCATGTGGCTTCATGCCACTGCACCTCTGTTAATGGAAACTTCTACATAGGTTCTGTTTGCTGACCCTTTTTCTCTAAAAGTTTTAGTATTAGAATAGTTAAGAACTTAGATTCAACAGTTAGACAGAAGCATTTGATTTTAGATTTTAAACATCAGTCTTTGCTTCTGATTTTCTGCATTATCGCTATTGAGATATTTGTCTTTTAAATGCTTGTGAAGTTTAATATTGTGTGATGCTTTAACTCACCTTTGGTGATTTTGTACATCTATACAATGGTTTTGAGACTCATTTATGTCAGTTTGACTTTGAGTCTGTAATAAAGCCCTTTTAAACTTTCAGACAGTCTCTGAGACTTAGGACCTTATTATGACCCTGGCAGTCTAATGACCGCAAGGGTCGTGGTGGCGGTCGGACCAGTGTGGTAGCGCCATGGTCAGACAGCCAGCACCGCCAGTTTTCATCCACAGGGTGGTCTGGCGGTCCTAATCTGCCAGGACAGCACTGCAAGCAGCTATGCCCTTGGGATTGTGACCCCCCTCTCCACCAGTGGTTTCATGGCAGTAACCCCGCAATAAAAAGGCTGGCAGAGACAGGGTGCAGGGTGCCCCAGGGGGGCCTCTGCACACCCCATGCATTTGGCATGGGCAGTGCAGGGTGGACCGTGCTGCTATTGGTTGACAATGTCATCAGGAGCCGCACTGCAATTGGTGGTTGTGTCGGAATGAAAGATTGTGGATACAATGCTGTTTTGAGTTGAAATTTCACTGAAATTGTTGAATTTTAATTGGTAAAATTGAAACACTATAAAGTTGTATGAGATTTGTTTAGAGGTGATGTTCAAATCCCAGGTAGAGAGAGTGGAATAGCACCTTCCAAAGGCACTCCAGGCCATTATATGGAGATAAATGTAGGGCTTCACACATGTATCTGGCTTGGTGAATGGTAAAAGATCACAGAAAAGGAAGGTCCTTTTAGATTCCCACAATATGGCACATTTAATTTGCAAGTTATTGAAAATTTGAGGAGGATACAGTATGAAATTTAACCGCCTCCTAGACCTGCACAATACGAAGCACTTAATGCTTGGGAAGAGCTGCCCATGTGAGGGATAAAGAAAAATATCAGAAAGCTATTCATACTTATTCAGATGCTAGATGTGATGCTGAGCAGAGGAGGTGGAGAACAGACTTGATAAAAGGGGTTAAGCTATATACGACTTTAACCACAGATGGGACCGAGAGAGAAGGGGAATGGAAAACAATTTGGAAACAGAAAGAGAAGAAACAAAGAGAGACTGATGACAGTAATGATTCTGGAGATAGTCTTCTAGTTGTGTTACTATCTGAACATTCACCCCCGTACAATGAATCTAGAAGTGAGGGCGTGGACAATGGTACTGGAAGTCATGGCATAATTTCCTTTCTTACTGCACCGGCAAGAACAGCTTCCAGTCGTGTGAGACCTATTCCCAATAATGTGCTTTGTGAACCAAGAAGCGAGTGTTGAGAGGATGTGTCCCAGTTGATCCCAATGTGAGTACTGTTGATGCCCTTACCATTCCAGTAACTATGGGTCTGGTAACTCCTATGTATAAATAAAAAGGTTACAGGAGAAAAGCATACAATTTGTCTGTACCCAACAATGTTGGAGGACTGATTAGGGTTCTGAACAGTCCAGATGCTGGGATGTTTGTTCCTTTAATTCCAAAGCACACAAGTAGTCCATGAGCAACAAGCGCAAAAACTGAATATGTCTGGATGCCCTTCAGCAGGTACTTATCAGAAGATGCCCACACATACTACTGCTGTACGGGAACCACCTCTAAATCTTGGAAATGGTGCTCAGGGAAGTGATGTCACATCTAGGATTCCTATGGTAATTAGAACCATTAGTGGGAAGGAAATAGATGAATGTGTGCAATTTGTTAATGGAAGCACTCAAGCTAAAGAGAAGACAAGTACAGAAGTTACTCAGGGAACAATTCCATCGACAGAGAGAAAAGACTCTGGGGATGTAGCGAAGCTGACAGTAGAATTTGATGCAATGATTGTTGGAAACCTTGATCTAGAACAATTAGGGAGTTACTAAGAAGATGATCTCACATTTATGTGTTGGGACATCACTAAGCGAGCTGGCCAAGTTCACAGTAGGTTGACTGAATTGGCTCACAAATACAAGGTTGATTTAACTAAGACTAAGGCTCTGGGAAGCTTCAATAAGAAAACCATTGCTGAAATTTGAACTCCAGGACTGAAAACTGAGATTAAAGAACTAATTCAGAATATTAGGAAATTGAATGATTTAGGTAAGTTGGAGATGAAATGGGTGAAAAAGAAAGAAGTAAAGAAACCTTCAGGTGAACCGCTTCCAGGTGGAGCATAGGGAGGTGTTACAAACTTGCCCCTGAGAGAAGTGCCTGGTGAAGGCTATGTACATGTGCCGTGGAGTAGAAGTGACTTTGCATCATTTACCAGTGATTTTACAAAATTACGAGAATAGCCAGGGAATGGTACAAACAGGTTGAATGGTTTGTGAACATTTTGCAGGTGTTATGGGTTGATTTGGACATGTTGTTTGACATTGTTGTTCCCAGTGACTTGTGGACAGAATGTAAGATAGCTGTTTGGTGACCTGAAATGGAACCAACTAAAAATGAGACAACTAAGGGTCCTTCACCACTGGTTATGAAGAAAAATCAGAAAGTCATGACATTCCTGAAAGGGAAAGTGCCTCCTCAGGATGTTGATTAGATTAAGATCGATCGAACGACTCAAGAAGCACAGAAGTTGATTCATGTTTACTATGAGAGATTGTTGCAAGTTTTCAAACAGTACAGTGGTATGGAGACATTAGAAACAAAGGATATGGGACATTTTGTGTTAAGGTTTGTGACAGTGTTGAGGCCAGAAATTAGCCTGATGATTCAGCAGCATTTGATCTGTTGGCAGAACAAGTCAATTGATGAGATTTTGCAGTATGCAAAGTATTGTCATGATGAAATAGAGCTGAAGCAGAAAAGCTGATGCTTACCCAGAAGAAAGCAGCCCAAAGAACTGTCCAGATGCCCATAAATGTAAACAATTCAGGTACAACGCAAGGTGTGTATCAACTGCCACAGAAAACAATGCAGAAAACAGCCACAGGGAACAGTAGAAGTCCTAAACCTACCCCTATCAGGAAATTTATCAAAGTTGTTTGTGTAGAGAACAAACAAATGTCAGCCCAAGAAACCACCCCAGTCTCAGTGCAAATAGGATCTTTTGAGGGTAAAAACAAGTTCATAGTATGTGATCGCAGTCCAGTGAATCTCTTGTGAAGAGGTTTGCTCTCCGAGATGAACTGTGTTATCTTCTATACTCCAGATGGATTAGAAGTACAAACAAAAGAGGAGGTGCTGCTTTTAAAGTAATGAAACATGAATCGGGTTGCATGTTACTGGTATTGCTTATTAGAGGATGATTTGCCCCCAGATTTGAGAGAGACTGTCAAACATGAAAGGTGGGATTTTGTGGGACAAGACATCAGACTGATCAAAGGGTTAGAATCTGTCTGAATCACTGTTACACCTAATGTTGAATTCCTGAGATCACCACAATATAACTTGACACCCAAAACAATTGCTGGAATAACTCCTGTAATCGAATCCATGATACAGCAGGTAATTCTGAAGGAGATAATGGGACGTATTTGTAACTCTCCTATTATGGGTCTTCAGGAATCAAGTGAGGACTACAGAATTGTACAAGATCTTAGAAAAATAAATAACCTTGATGTTCTTTGTTGCCGCCTGGTACAGAATCCAGCTGTAATATTCTTGCAGATTCCATGTGAGGTTGAGTGGTTCAGTCATTGACTTGTGTCAGGCCTTCTTTTAGATACTGTTACGTGAGGACAGTCATTCTTTTTTGCATTTCGGCTCAGAAACAGGGTCATAATATGGTGTTGTGTCCAGCAAGGGAATACTGAATCGCCATCGATCTTTAATCAGATTCTAAAGAAAAATCTGGAATCTTTGGTCATGCCTTTTAATTAGGTCCTGACACAGTATATCGACGACCTGATGGGAGTGTCGAATACTCAAGAGGCGTGCAAGCAGAATACCTATGTATTACTGAGCCACCTAGCTGAGAACAGACATAAAGTGTCCCTAGGAAAGTTACAATACAGCCAAAAAGAGGTCCAATATCCTGGACATCACATTGAAAAAGAAGCGAGAAAAGTGTCACAAGAGAGAATCTCAGCCTTACTGAAAATGATTCTGCCAACTACGCAGAGAGGAGTAAGGTTGTTTTTGGAAATGGTGGGCTATTGTAAACAGTGGATACCCAACTTCTCCCTAGTGGCTGTCTTTACAGAGGCTGACTCACAAGGATGTGTCTGATCTTGTACCATAGGATAACAATTGCCTTGTTGCATTTCTAGAGCTGAGAGAATGTCTCTGTTGTGCCTCGGCTCTAGGGTTGCCCAATTATAATAATTCTTTTGCACTTTTCTGCAGTGAGAGGGAGGGCTGTGCTCTCTCAGGGCTGACTCAAATGCATGGAAATGCTAAGAGACCAGTGGTATATTTTTCAGCCACATTAGGTCCTGTTGCTTCTGCTGTACCTGGCTGCCTACAATCTGTAGCACAAGTCATGACAAGCATTGAGAGGTGTGAGAATATTGTTATGGGTTACCCATTAACAGTAGAAGTACGCTTGCACATTTGCTAACTAGAACCAGAACACAATAACTTATCAGCAGCCAACTTACTAAGTACCAAGTGATAGCGTTAGATGCAGAGAATGTGATGATTAAATGCCTTGGAATTCTAAATCCTCCTACTCTATTGCCGATACCAAATCGGGAAAATGTGGAAGATTGTGACTGGGACCATGATTGTCTAGATGTTACTGAACTATGCACCAAGCCAGGACCAGACATCAGAGATTAACCATTGCCTGAATCTGATTATGTCCTTTATGTTGTTGGTTCTTGTTCGAGAGATGATGGCGGAAGTCCAAGAGCAGTATATGTTGTATGTACTCTTTCTGGAGTGGTTGAAACTTCCTGGCTTCAAGGAATCTTCTCAACTCAAGTTGCTAAACTGATTGCCCTTACTAGAGCACGTTGTGTCTCTGATCAATTGAAAGTGGCAATCTTTACTGATAGACTGTACTGGTTTGGTGTAGTCCATGACTTTGGACAACTGTGGTCTCAGAGGGAATTTTTGACGTCTTCTGGATCTCTGATCCGGAATGGCGAGCAAGTAAGGAACCCCCTTGATGCATTATTACTGCTCGAACAAGTTGTAGTGGTTAAGTGTCTTGCATATTGTTCTGGAGATGATCATGTGATTTTGGGCACTAGATACACAGACGAGGCTGCCAATTACTGTACTTACAATGTTTGTACATTTAATGGTGAATTTACAAATAAGGGAATGGATGAGACTAATGTTAACCTCTTGTTGACACCTGGGATGAAGTGATAAGGCTTCAAGAGGGAATGTCTGAGGACGAACAGCAGAGTTGGGACACAGCAGGTTGTGTTAAAAGAGATGATGGCTTTTGGGTTTCAATGGATGGATGACCAGTGTTGCCAAATAGACTGTTTTCCTCCCATAGTTAGATATTTCCATGGTCCAGCCCATGTTGGTAGAGATCCCATGGTGAGACTGTTTAGGCAGACTATGTTCAATATGAGTCACACTAGGTCGCATAGGAAGGTCTGGACGGTATTTTAAAAGAATTCAGATGGATTTAATTGAGATGCCTGTGTGCAATGGATTCATCATTGTATGCATCTTTTCCAAATGGGTCAAAGCGTACCCAACTAGGCGACATGATAGCCTCACTGTGGCTAAACTGTTGTTGCGGGAACTCATCCCCAGTTTTGGCATACCAACCTCTTTGGAATCAGATAAAGGAACTCATTTTAATAATGAAGTTCTAAAATTGTTGTGTACAGCACTGCAGATGGAACAACGATTGCATTGCAGCTATAGACCGGAGGCTTCTGGTCTTCTGGAGCAGGTGAATGGTATCCTGAAATCCAGATTGACAAAAGTGTGAGCTTCAACATTATTGAAATGGCGTTATGCTTTTCCTCTTGTGTTGATGAGTCTTTGGAGTGTTCCTGATCAAAATACTGGTCTGTTCCCCGATGAGAAATTAATGGGAAGGGCGATGAGACTGCCAGCGACTCCTGCGAATTCACTTGTGGGTATTACTGATGACATGGTCTTAGATTAATGCAAAGGACTAGCTTATGTGGTGCGTTCTGCGTCTCACCAGGTTGGATCAGCCACAACTCCTGTGAATCAAGAGCAGTGCCATGACGTAAATCCCGGTAATTGGGTCTTGATGAAGAAACATATGCCTGGAACCTCGTTGGCATGGCCCATACCAGGTGATTCTGGTTACCACAACTGAAGTGAAGTGTGGAGGTCTCCCCAACCAGACCCATGCTTCCCATTTTTGCTGAGTTGAATGTCCTGTCAATACGACAGTACCTGTTCCAGAAGAGCCTGTGGAACAAGAAAGACAACAGGGGCAGGTCAGCCAAGCTGTTGGGGACAAAACTGAACCAGAAACAAAGCTTGGCCATGCATAAAAGGGTCTTGCACAAGTCACAACTGAGACCGAAACAGATGAAAATGAACTTTGTCCTGTGGTGATTGAGTTGGACTCAGAACAAGACCCTGAAGAAGAGACTAGTGCTGGGAGAAAGCGAGTTGAAGCTGGAGACCGTTGGTCCAGAAGACAAGAACAGGGAAAAGTGAGTGCTTCTAAAGAACGAGTACCCCCAATAATTGCTGAAGAAACAGAAAGTTCAGACCTGAGTGAAACTGAAGACGAAGGTGTGGCACTGAGAATGTCAAGGAGAACAAGTGCCTAGTCACAACAAGTCTTCATCTGAGTGGACCTACTCTGAAAATGGCACAGTCACAAATAAAGAGTTCTGGGAATCTTGAGATCAACATATTGGTTCAAAAGAACTATCATGGACTAAACATAGTGGTTGAACTGCACATCGAATTCTCATTGCCATCGATGTGCTTGGTTTGTGTAGAAGTTAACTGACATTTAAATTGACTGGTATAGGGAACTGATGGCCTTCATGACATTTCATGCATTTTTCTCTATACTGCCTTTTGACTATTCTGTAATAAATCTAAGCTTTGCCTTATTTTTGTATCTGGGACTCAGTTCTTTATGCTACCAATAGTTTATTCTATTTAACTCTGCTAATGTGTGCACCTGATAAGAAGTGAAGTCTCTAACCACTAGATCAACTGGAGATTCTTGAGCCAAATTATTTTAGTGAGATATTGGGGTGATTAAATACTAGGATTCTGGTGATTATTGGGGTTTGGCTTCCACATACTCCACTGAGGCCACTTTCAAGAGAGAATGACATTCAGTTGACTAATTTGACAGACAACAGCACATTGGCATGTTTTGATCTATCACCCACAGATCCAGTGGCCTGAAAGACTCGATTTCTGCTTAGAAGCTGCCAAACAAGTTTGGGGAACACAGGGCAGACAGGCGCTACTAAGCTTCAACTATGGTGGTTGAGGTCATTTGCAACTGTCTCATGGGGTTCGTACTACTGTGGCTGTAGAGAGTAGCAACAATGATCAATTGAAAGCTTCTGAGGAAGGTAGTTTGGAGGACAAGAGCTCATAATTTAACAGTCAACCAATAGACATAATGTCCTGTCCAATGCTTATCTTTTATGTGAAAAGAAAGTATTCGTAAAATCACAGCAGAGCTCAGCACTACACAGTTTGATAAGAATATAGTACAAGACTACGCTTAGGCCTGCATTTACCTGCTGGTTATCATTGCAGCTGTGCAGTGAAGCACATGTGGTTCAAGCTCTCACCCTCTTTGTAGAGGCCCATAAACAACAGAGAATGCAATCCCAACTGTTCCCCCTACCATCTACCAAATGGCAGTGCTCAAGAAGAAATAATCAGAAGAAATTTGATAACAATGCTCTTGTGGAATTTCTAAAGGGATCCCTGTTTCCATTCTCCTCACGTTATTGTCTGTCTCCACTCTCCAGCCACAATAAACACCCACTGCCTGGGGAAGCTGTCCTCTTCTTTCATTTTGTGCCATGCAAATCATGTGAATTTCAAAAGGGATTCACTTTTCCCAGTACACAGACTCACACAGCTGATAGTGCCCTCCTAAAACACATGCTACACACTCACTACAGTTGCACACTTGACATCCACATGGGATTGTAGAGCAATTTTCTTGGTTCAGCTTTATATGAGAGAATCTAGTAGGCTCACTTCTACCTGTCACAGAGCAAAATCTCTGATCAACCTACTGATTCACAAAACACTGACCTCTGCCCGGCCACATTATGTTATGCGCCCATGGCATGGGCAGTAGTCCTCAATCTAATATGAGTTCACAAGTTTCGCATCCCTCCAGGGCATAGAACGGGTTTTGGACCATAGGTTACTATAAACAGACATAGATGTCTTCTCACATGGTAGATTATCATGCTAGCAGATTCAAAAGAAAAGTAAAGATTTGAGTTTTACATGAAGTTGGACACCCAGGGCAGGAGTACACACCCACTTACCATCGAGTGGACATTCCTATCCCAAAAGATCTCAATTATAGATAGAGGCAGGCGCTCCTTACATGAGTTACTCTTTGGTACCACTGGAACTACCCTGTCTTCCTGTCCTCAGGGGTTGTGAAGGATGCAGCAGGAATAGAAAGTAAAAAGGACCCTTAAGAACCTTTTTACTTTTAGCAGTATGTGCTCTATGTCCATACCCTAGGCACTTAACAACAAACAGGAGATTGTTGAGTAATAATAGTGATGAATGGGGTCAACTTTGTGATGTCATCAAAGCCATATGTAAATAACGTCACCTCTGCTACCTGTGAAATTTTGGTGGCTTGTCATCCACATTTGCCTGTCCATCCATTGATACAGCGTAGAAAGGAAGGATTCTGTGTTACAGCTGACTACAGAGATGAGGAGACTCTGTCTCACAAGTGGGAATTAGTAAGAGACCTTGCAGCCAAAAATAACATCTGTCAGCCAAAATGTGCGACTTTAAAGGAATGTGAATTACACTGTGCAGCACATGAAGAAACATTTTACGAAATCAGCAGTAATGTCTCACAGAGACAAACTGTCCTAAATTAGTTTTTCCTCTTTTCTGAAGCATTTTAACGTGTTGCATGTCAAGGACTGTGCTTGGAATACAAGGTTTCTAATCCTGTTAGAAAGGGAAAATGAGCATCCTACATGTCTAATTCAATCTGGAAGCAATCAAATTGTCTGGAAAGCACAAATCATCTCTAGCCTGATGCCCACCTCAGATTACTTTGCAAGTGGTCCTTCTATAGTATTTCATGATATTTTTTCTCAAGAATGGTTTGAGTTACATCAGTAGGTAGTAGGGCGAACGCAAACTGGTTGCAAAAATAACAAATTATTCTGCCAGCATAATAAATTTCTTGGCACAGTTTTATACCAGCACTTTGATTACTGACTCAGCGTGTCTAAGTACGCACACGTTTGTGCAATGAGAGATCGAGTGGGAAATTTCAAGACATCTACTCATTCTAAATATTTACTTTGTATGAATATGCAAACATTAACAGTGTAAAACCAAGGGGGTGGTGTGAGGTCATTTAGTTGCCTGGAACAAAAGTTGCTCAGTCAACTGATAAGAGTTGTAGTTGACAATGTAGACAGTAGGTTTTATAAACGTTCATTGAATTGCTTTAAAAATAATTTCCTTATTGTTCTTCTAGAAAAGAGAGAAATTAAGATGAAAAAGCAAGGCATGTTGTTATTACCTTGAACTGTTTCCATCCTATGCATTTGTATTTATTTCTAAGTACATTGAATACTTATAGGGCAGTTTTAATCTCTGGTTCAATCTCATTCCTCTTGCTACACAGGAGACTGTCAGTAATTTTGATTTTCTGACAAAGATTATTATGATTTTGCATAGTTCTGATGGTAAGAACTATTACTCCTCTTTCCAGAGGTTAGATATATTATAGTGCTGATCCACATGGTTGTAAGGCAGAATACTGAGAAAAACAATATTGTGACTCTAGAATATTGTGTCAAAAATATTAGCTACAAAAATATTGAGTCACAGATATTGTGGGGCAAAATATAGTCAACAAAGAATTTATATGTATACCATTATATACAATTTACTTAAGATATTAAACTAAAAAATAATAATATAAAAAAATAGTTTTAAATAGTAATGTAAATTAAATATATTTGCACTTATTTCCAACGGGACAAGAATGACTAGGAGTAACGGTGAATCTAAAGTTTGCAAGGAAATTGACAAGGCACAAAGTTAATTGACTAAACACAGAATGCTCCAATCCATGGATAGAAGGGTAGAAGACTCAACAACTGATGTAAGTTCAGACCTGGATTCCAGTGATGACCCGCCCTCAATGCAAGTAAATTAATGTTATTTTTCTGAGGAATCTCTGCTTCTTATGCAAAGCAATGAACAGTCCTACAAAAGTACTCAAAACAGCAGAGACAGAAAAAAAACACCAAAAATGACAGCAAAGGAGGAAAACAAAACGAGAATGCCATGGGAACACGGGGCAAGGACACAAGAAGCAATAATGGGTGGCAGTGAACCAACTAACCAATCTACGGTAATAAACCTTTCTCCAAAAACATTAACTGACATTGAGAGGGAGTTTTTGAAATTGGGACTTTCCTTTTGCCCTGACTTTTCAGATAACTATGCTCAAATGTGAGTGGACCTGTTTAAATTTCGTGAAAATTGAAATTACATAAAGTACATGCTATGAAAAAGAAAGAACATTACGGCCAAAGTGGATCAACTGTTGAACGTTCCAAACTGTTGATTGATGTCATTGAAATGCTCAATGTTTTATATGATTTGAGTAATAAACCTGATGCGAATGTAGTCATGAATGTTTGTGATCTATTTGACCCCATACCACACATGGATTTTTGAGGAGGACATTGGATAAATACAGTGTTAACTGTTGAGACCTTTATTAAACTACCATCTAAGCATATGCCTCAACTACCTAAAGATAATATCTGCAGACATTAAAAGATTGTGCAACACAGTATCAAGGAGCCATCATTTTAGTAAAAAAGCAATGGGAATCTGTGGAGGCATTGCAGAGAGATGACAATTTATGCTTAGATCTTAAATGATCTGTTAAAAATAGAACCCTAGTGACTGAACTTTTCAGAAAAGAGACAGAGGGAAGTTCAATTTTACATGTGCAAAGCTGCCATCTGCTAAGTTTAAAATGGAGTATCCCATTTAGCAAATTTCTTCAAGCTAAAAGGAACTGCATTGCAGAGGAGGATTATCATACGACCAAGAAGGAGAGGATGAAAAGGATGAAATTGAGAGTGTACTCTAATAAAGCTTTAGCAATAGCTAGCACTCGTGCTGATTAAGTCAACAGGGAAGAGGCACTATTTAGGCCTTGAGTAAGAAAAACTGGTAACTCCAATGAACCTATTCAATTTATCACCAGATACACCCAGCAATCCAATCAACTGAAACAGATTTTGAAAACAAATAGTCTCTCACATGACCCTGTCCTAAAAGAGAAGGTAGGCACATACCCAGCTGTCATGTTTCAAAGGAATACATTGTTGAAGAACTTATTGGTTCACAGCTATCACCAAAACAAAGTAATTGATGGAGGCAGGGAAAATGATTTTAATAGTGTAGCCAATGTAAAGCCTGTAAATATAGTGACAATGTACAAGAAATCACATTAGCACGAACACATAACAAATGGCACATAACAAAATTCATGTAAGATAGAGTTTGTTGTTCATGGTATTACGTGCTCAGGTGGGAAATGGTTCATTGGCTCAACCATTTTTCCAGTTAAGAAATGCATTCTGGAACACTGGTGAGCTATAACCAACAATGACCAGAGCTACAGCACTGCTAAGCACTTCAATGTAAGTCATGAAGGAGACGAGAAGAAGGTGAAGTTTTTTACCATTAACACTGTACTCAAGAACCCTACAGGAGGTGACAGGGTAGTATCCCTAAGGAAAGTAAAATCCAGATTTATTTTGCAAGTGGGATGTGTAGCACCAGTAGGTATGAACATGGATGAAGAGCTTCAAATACATCTACAATTAGGAGAGAGGAGGAGGCTTCCTGATTTCTGATGTTTAACAAATGGACTAAATTGTTTGTTTTTTATCAGTGTCTGAAGTATGTTGAGGATAAAATGACTTTGAAATAAGGAACAATATGTCTCTCTGACCATTAGATTGACTTTTGCTTTTTTGAAATATTGTTTAACAGATTAAAAACGTTACATCTAGAAAGTGGAGAACAAGCTGTATCGAGTTCTTTTATGAAAGTAGAAATTAGTGAGAGGCATTCAATGGCCACTGTTTAATCTACATAGGGAAGATGTTGAATCAGGTGTTCCCACAATAGGCCACTAGAGCCACAAAAAAGTAAGGATTGTAGTTAGAGGTCAAACTTGGTGACACTCATGGTGTGGGATAAACTGTTGAGGCTACTTGGAGCCAACAACCTATAATCAAGCTGATATGTTGAGGTTTAGAAATGATGAGAAATCAATTGCTGAACATACTTTCAAATGTATCTCCCACGGTTTTGCAATTGTCTACTTGGAGCCGGTTAAATGGAATTAAGATCTCTCACATGCCGATAATGAAATATGAAGCAACAGTAATGGCTAAAGGCAAAAACAAGATATAATGGGTGTATAATGTAACAATTAAATTAGTTGTAGCAATACGGGTGAAGGAACACATTTTTGCAATGAAACTAATTGTTGCAATAGGGGTGATAAATATGTTCTATTCAAAGTATGCATTCACTGCTGTTTATAAACTTGATAGTACTGTTCAAAGTATGTTTTCACTGCTGTTTACGTAACAATGCTGATAAATAGATGTCAGTAATGGCTGTTAAGTCATGTGACCACGACGGAGTAAGGTTGAAATGTGTTCTTTTCTGTTTGCCAAATAAATAAGTGGCCAGAAATTGCTGCCTGGAGTGGCTCGTTTTTATTTTTCTGGCGGCATACAAGGCGGAATACGTAGATGCAGCATTTATCTATATGTATATATATTTACTAAAAAAAGCAACGGTTAATGTAATGTTATACTTATGTGTGATGAAAAGATCTGTTTTTCTAAATTTAGAAATTCACTGAAAAAAGGTTAAAGTAACGTTATACTTAGGAGAATTTCTCAGTGATAGCATTAACATTTTGAATTAAAAAAACACAGAAATTCACCAGTTATAGTTAGCAGAGCTGTGTGTTTTGTTAGTCCAAAATGTTAATGTTGTCACTGACAAATTCACCTAACTATATGGTACTTTAACCTTTGTTTTTCAGAGAATTATTAGTTTTTTTACCGTAAAGTAATAATTAATTACCATATGTAAAGGCAACCCGCCTGCCAACAGCTAGGCCCTGCAGCCAACCCCTCTCCACATGCAGCCAACCGCATTCTGTGCATGGCCAATGGCCATATTCAGCAAGCAGTTTACCCCCAAAAAGGCAGCCAATCCCACACTGTGAAGGGTCACAAATCATGCACGGCCGGGGTTTGGCCAAAGGGGCCTGGCCTGTAGACAAGCCCTGCGGCTGACCCTCTGCATGCTGCCAAACCACCACCACACGTGGCCTTAGGCCATGTGTGGTGGATGGTCACAGGACAAGGCATGTGGCCCGCCCTGTAGCCAACCCACCCAAAGGCAGCCACATGACCATGCACAGCAGGGAGTTGGTCATAGGGCCAGGGCCTAGAACCCCACCACCCAGGTCCTTTTGTTCTATTAAAGGGGATGGGGGCATATGGCCAAACTCCAGAGCCTATTAAGGACCTGGGGATCCTATCACCCAGGGTCGTACATACATGTTAAAAGGGAATGGGGCTATGAGGACCCCCACCCCAAAGTTTGTAATGCCCTGGAGACCCATCAGACAGGGCCATTTGTTTTTTAATTAAAGGGGGGTGGGCTGCGCACCCCACCAAGCCTTGTTGGGTCCATGGAGACCCCATCCCCCAGCACCATTTCTAAAAATAAAGGGGATGGGGTGTTTGGCCTCCCTCTCCAAGCCGTTATCTGCCATGGGGACTCCATTCACCAGGGTGATTTATTCAAATAAAGAGGAGGGAAGCCACGTGGCCCACTCCTCTAGCCTCTTTAGGCCCTGTGGACTCCATCCCCAGGGCTGTGAATTTCTTTAAGGGGAGGGGGGCCACGTGGCCCACATTCCTGTGCCATTTTCAACCCGGAGACCTCATTAACCACTAGTACTTATTTAAATAAAGGGGACGGGGCTGTGTGGCATCCGCCCCAAGCCTTGATAGGCCTTAGGGACCCCATCACCCGGGGTCACTCTTTTTAATAAAGGGGGTCTTAGTCCCCCTCCCTGAACCTAATTAAACCCATTAGGCCCTGGGGTCCCAGGGCAATATGTTTTTTAAAAGGGATGGGGCCAAGTGGCTCCCCTCCCCGATCCTTATTAGGCTTTGGGGACCCCTCATCCCAGTGTTTTTTTTAAAAGTGGAAGCAGGCTATGTGCCCCCCTCCCCGTGTCTAATTAGACCCTTGAAAAAGGGAGGGGAGGTCCATGTAGCCCCATTCCCTGACCCTTATTAGGCCCTGGGGACCCCATCCTTCAGGGCATTTTTTTTTGTAAAGGGGATGGGAGCTGCGTGGTTCCCATTGTTGGGCCTTATAAGGCTCTGGGGACCCCATCCCCCAGAGTGTTTGTTTATGAATGTGGAGGGGGCTGCATAGCCCCTGAGTCTTGTTAGGCCTTTGCAACCCCATCCTCCAGGGCCTTTTTTAATGAACAGGGAGGTGGCCTCTTTACCTGAGCCTTATTAGGCCCTGGGGACCCCATCCACTAGGGGGTCATTTTTTTGAATGCGCACAGAGGCTTAATGGCCACCCAAGCCTTATTGGACCATGGCACCATATCCCCCAGGGCTATTATTTCAAATAAAGGGGAGGGTGGTCAGGCAACGCCCCCCCCAAAACCTTGTACGTCCCTGGGGATCCCATCCTCCAGAGCTGTCGGATTTTTTATCAAAGGGGAGGGGGCTACTCACATGGGAGGAAGATGAGCCGAGGGAAATAAAGCATGTGAGCCAATTCCAGAGGATGGGGCCCCCAAGGCCACTAATGGCTCAAGGAGGGGGGGTCCACGCCCCCCCTAAGAGAAATCTCCTTAGGGGGTGGACTCCCCTAGGCCTTTAATGGCTCAGGGAGTGAGGCTGCATGTCCCCCTCCCCTTTTTCATTATTATGACCCCAGGGTGGGTTCCCCAGAGCCTTTGATGGCTTAGGGAGTAGAGTCACACAACCCCTCTACCCCTCATGACTACAGCCCCGAGGGTGCGCACTCAATAGCATAAACTCAATAAATTTTGGTCAGACTGCAATTTTGTTTTTTTTTCCAATCCAGTGGGAGCCCCATGGTACTGTAGCATTTGTCGCTGATTCTCTTTCAATTTTGGCCCGATGGGCTTCCTTTTGGGTTCCCCTTTAGGACCTAGGCAGTTAGGGCATCCCTACCCAGCTCTGTATACTTAAACTTAAGGTCAGAGGATTAAGGTGGTCATTTCGAGTTTGGCGGGCGGAGGGGGCCGCCCGCAAATCTCATCCAGCCCCCTGACCGCTAGTGCGGCTAGGACACCGCCGACCCTATTCCAAGTTTACCGCAGGGCTGGCGGTTGGAAACAGAGCAGTGACGAGGGCCTTAACATTGACGCCCGCTCGCAATCGAGCCGGCGCCAATGTGGCAGTACAGCAGGTGCAGTAGCACCCGCCGCTCATTTCACTGCCCGTCATTCAGGCAGCGAAATGCGCGACTAGGCTGTGCGTGGGGGCCCCCTCCACCCCCATTTCCCACCAGCTTTTCCACTGCAGTGTAAACCGCTGGCGGATGGGGATTCGAAATCCGCAGAACAGTGCTGCCCTGGTAGATTACAACCACCGGGACCGCCAGGCTGCAGGCTGGATGCAGCCTGGCAGTGTCAGCTGTTGGACTGTGCCAGCTCCACCACGGTCAGAATGGGGTGGTCGGACCGCCACTACTGCGGTGGTCTGCCCACCACCCTGAGTCTGGTGGTCTCAAGACCTGGAATGACAATCTAAGTCTCTGAGTCCTCTAATGGCTGCCAGCAAGTTGCTGGCATCTAATCAGAGCGTTCGCTCCTGCGAGAGTCTGACTCCCAGGGGAACAAAATGGCCCAGGGAAAATAAAGCTCCCTGGGCCAATCAGAACACTCTATTCTTAAACTGGTGCTTTTGCAGGAGTCTAGAATGACCCTAGAGGACCCTAGTGGACCCAATCATCCAGATATACAATTATTTTTCAACTTTAATTTCTCATAAACTATGGAACACATTTATACCAAATCACAAAAACGCACAACCTGTGGACCACGATCTAGCTTCTTGAGAAATTTGGTGTAATTCTGTTCAGCTGTTTTTGCTGTAGACAAAATAAAATGTCTAGTTATAATTATAACTGTGCAATTTTGAATGTTTGTGTAGTTTAAATTCGCTTTTTGTAGTTATAAGAAATAATGTATTCCTAATTATAATTAGGCTTTAACCTTTTTTTTTTTTTACTTAATTATTTTGGTTTTAACATTGTATGTATTATAAGGTATTTACATGTATTAAATAATATTTTGGTTATTTACAATTAAATGTAGCACTTTTTTCTGCGGTTACCACAATGTCTAATGTAATATAGTACAATTGGACTGTGATTAGAGCCTAATGTGTGTAACTTTCTAGCACAATTCCCAGTGTCTATGGTTAGAGGATATTGTTCAACAATAGTGGGTTGCATTTGGGCTATTTGTGTAGTCCACAGAATGTTATAGGTTAAAATGGTTTTGTTTTTATTGTTAAATGAACTTAATTTGAAATAAAACACTCAAAGGGTGTTGAAACAGTGACCCTAGTACATGTTGATAAATTTGGTGTAATAGTTTTTTTTTGCAGTTCGCCAGTATCACAGTGCTACCTAAACACTACACTACTGCAGTACCATGTAAAATATTTTTCAAAGGTATAAACCTATAAAAATAATTTCTCCTAATACTACACACTTTGCTCTAGTGCCTTATTTATTCCTGTACTATGCAGCATAAGTAATCCATTGTATTTCCTTTGTAAATACAGAACACAGTCAAACTATGTTGTAATCAAAATGGCAGCCTTTTCATTTTGGAAGGGATTTATTTAACCAATCATACAATGTATAGTCATTGCCATGTACTGCAGAACTACCACAGTATACTGCACCAACATACATCACTACGTTTTTCTACCTTATAATGTAACTTCTACTGAACCAATTCATGAAACACCCCAGAAAGGATCATCTACACACCCAAATATCTATCTCACTCTATCTCTCTCTCTCTCCCTTTGCATGCATCTAACCCCTGCGCCACACACAGCCTTTGGCTGTGCATGGAGGAAAGTGGCCTCAGATCCTGTCCTGGGGCCAGGCCTTGCAGCCAACTCCTGGCAGACATCCTACCCTGCGCCATACATGACCTTTGGCTGTGTGCAGCGGGGTTGGCTACAGGCCCTGCCCTGCAGCCAGGCTCTGTAGCCAAACCCAGTAGGCATCCAACCCCACACCATGCACGGACAAAGTCTGTGTGAGACTGGTGTTGGCCACAGGGCCTGGAAGCTTAGTAATTGCTTCCCATTCAGATTTAACTTCTTTGAAATAAGCAGCAGTGACAGGATGCATGCTGACCTGCTTATTTGTCCAAGCAGAGGCCACAGATATGCACAAAATATTCTACCTAACTGAAGTACTTTCTAATAGCTAAATAGTAAGTGCTACCTTGTTGGGTAAATTTAGAGTGCATATTCCACATTACTGCTTCATAAAGGACCCCGAGGTAATGTCTCCAGTGATCTCGTATATGTCTGCATGCAGGAGCAATCCTTTCATCTGTTTTTCTGCCTGCTTCACTGCGGGCAGGAAAACAGGTGAAAAGTCTGCTCCCAGTGAGAGAGAGCAGCTTTCCTGCTCCTGTCTGCTAGTGGCGGGCTTACAGTTTGCTCTCACTTGTCTGGAGCTGTCAAAGCTCCTGCCAGGCAAAAGTTAAGTGCTATCTCCTCAGGGTGGGCTCCTCATGAGATAAGGAGCTGGCTCTGGGCGTGGCGGTCACAAGGGCCAATAGTAGCTCCAAGAGGCGGCCACACAGACCCCCCTCTCCTTTCACTTTGCATGGGCCAGCCCTGGGGCTGAAAGTAGAAATTCACTAAAAAGAACAAAGGTTACATTATGGTAATATGTATATGTTTACATATATATGTTAGAAACCAGTGGTTCATCTGTAAAATAAAGAGAGCCGGTGGTTGCGTCAGAAGCTCAATCCATGATCAGGCACTCCCTGCCCTTTTATCTCACTTTAGGAGGGTCCTACACATAGCCCACCTCCGGCCCATCCCAAAACAGCCTAGCCCCCACCCCGCCCTCCCGAGGAAAAAGAAAATGATAATAACGTGGCGTTATCATTATTTTATTTTTCCCTTTCTTTCACTGCATGAAGCAGTGGGGCGACGTTCCTCTGTCTTAGCGGAGGAGCCACTGCTGGTGGTTTGTAACTAATATTTGACTCCAGCAATTAATAATCATAACTATAGTCACCTGCAATGAGTTTGCGACAGCTAAAAACTAGAAAAGATTCAGGTAACAATGCCCTTGCAAGAGAATGACCATCTGTAATTGCTTGGCACCCAGTTGGGAATTAATCAATTCTAGGTAGAGCATCTGCCTGAGTAAACTAGGTAAATACTGCAGTACTCGTCTACACTGAAGGTGGGGACTTTAATTCGTGAGCTCATACCGTGTTTCTAATCGATAGAAACACGGTTTGAGCTCACCTAAGCATGCGTGCATGAATATAGATTTATTTAGCCTCAAAAGGTGTTTTTCTTGAAGCATACATTTTGCTTAACTCACCTCTGCATGGCTGTCTCCCAACACTAAAGTGATTTGTACGCAGCCCGGTGCATACCAAACAGAAAGCTCGCAGCACCTCACTATGTTTTCTAACTAAAGCAATCCAGAATCAGGGCTGCCACGCAGGACCGGTTATAACAGTGGGCCATAATGCAAGGGAATGCCAGCTGCTGCAAACAAACACTGTTCTCCATGACAACGCACCTTTTCTGTGGAGCTGTACATTGCCAGAAACGATGAAAGCTGTTGAGGCTGGATCGCATTTGCAATAATCACCAGAGAATCAGGGATTCCAGTGACATAATGCCTTGGCGAGTCAACGCGTTGCTACCCTTGTCGCACCTCCTTTTTCCACATAAAATTAAAAAATATAGTAAAACATCTAAACTGAATCTTGTTAATCTATTGGTTGTTTGCCAAAGTAAAACATGTCAAAAGTTGGAAGATTCTACCTTCCTCTAAGTCTGTTCCTCATTTGTCACAATTCACACTGTGTGCTGTATGGTAAGCGGTCTGGCATGCCCATAATGTCACATTAAGGTAATAAATCGACCTAATATCCAATTATGTAAGTTTCAATTCAGGTGCTTGGAGTTTAGGGAGGCTCATTACTTTGAATGGTTAGCTGGAAATGTGAGGTCAGTGAGTTCTTTATCCATATTGGGACCCATAAAAAAATACATTTCCTGAATGTGTTTAATGTCCCACTACTTGGAAACTGAGAATCTTTCAGTACTAATCAAGCACAGTAGCACTTTCCAACACCGACAAGTTTTTTTTGTACAGCTAACAATGCTTCACAAATTATTTTCCTCTAATAGAGCTTAAATGGTAAATAATTCTGTTAGGCAAACCCAGAATTACATATTCGTTTTTTGGTAGCTTTATTATTTTTAATACGCAGGCGGCAAACTAACCGAAATAAAGGGTCAATCACATATCAGCCATGCATTTATGTTTTTTACAAGTCTATATATATATTAGTCTAATACCCAAATTAATTATAGTCTATATACACACATTCTTTTTACATTTGACCTTTTCATTTTTTTTATGAAGTGATCATGTCCAAATGTTCCTTGACTTTCAATATTTTAGATTCCTCTTTTTAGCAACTGACAACACACAATGAAACTGCAGTGTCCAGTCTGGCAGAATCTCACTAGTTTCTGGCATTTGAATCAATGCAGTTATCAAAGTAGAGTTGCATTTCTTTTGCATCCATCGTGAAATTATTTCAAAAACATTCTACCAAATTTACTATATGCTCTATGAAGTGAGCAAATATCGGTACCTTCTTTTAGCTGGCAAAGCAGAGGACCAGGTCACGTAAAATAAACCTTACAATTCAATTAGTAAACAAATGAAATATTGCACGGACAAATACTAATTTATTAGGATAACATACTATAAAACAAAAAAAAGTTCTAAGATGGTTTAGAATGAACAGTGTATAATGAAATATTTGAAAAATGTAGGCTATGCTGCGGGTGGCATTCAAAATGTTAAAATTACTATTTGATGATACTCCTCTTAAGGGAATTGACTTTGACCAATCCCCGGTGTCCATCCATTCCATTTACTAACTAGGCCAGGTGGAGAAGGTAGTTTTAACTCTCAACATTTCCAGAAAGATCTCAATACGAATATGAGATAAAAAGTAATCAAGCAGAATAAATTCGAGACAAATTCCCATTCAGAGTGATTTAAAGTCCGATAATATTGATGGTGGTAATCTAGTGAATGGCGTTCCAAACACACTCCTCAAGTTTAAAGCAAATAATTTCAGATAGTAGATATGTCTCTAAAGCCTTCATTTTATCCATCATGGAATCCTCTGTACGCAACTTTTACCACTAAGGATACATTTTGTGAGCAAGTAGATAGAGTAGGTGCATTCCATAACTCAGAAGAACCATCATTTATGGTAAAAACAAATAGTTTGTAACATGGAAAAAATAGAAAACTAATCTTTTGATTTTAAATCTTGATGGTAAATAAAGAGCGAAAGAAAGATGAATAGTTTGTGCAAAGTGTCACTTAATACCACAGGGATGTAACCATCAAGTGCGAAAAGAGAAATATCAGCCTTCCATCCTATTATATTAGGCCCTATTAGATGAGGTATATAAAGCAAAGTAACACTAGATATTCTTAGCAGGTGAAAATCAGCTGAGACTGATAGACATTACATTATGAGCGAACTCTGTAGGGGAACAGTCCGTTTTAAGTCATTTTCAGAACATGTCTTATTCTTGTAGAAAAGCTGTGCTAAAGAGAAACATTTACCTAACTAAGGAAGTAGAAAGGGCAAGAGACCAAAGCAATACTCAAAATCCAGCCTTGCCGCAGTACATGATTCTATTTTTAGTAGAAGAGCATTCAAAGACCTATAAAGGGCAGGTTAATTGGTTAGGCTTATGTTATCATGAGATAGATCTCATAAGGTAGATCTTTAATGATCCTAAAAGTGATATGTTTGGTCTATGTGAGCCTATGATTAACAAGCACTGGCAAAGCCAATAGGTCTAGTCATTGGACCCTGTTGGCTTTGTCAGATGCTTTTTGTGAGGATGCTGTGGAGCATTGTAAAATAAAAAAAATAAAAGAAGTCCAATGGCAGTCATATCATTCCACTGACACACACATGCGTTAGCAGGCATGTGTGCACTAGTAAAATGAAGCAGGTGCCATTTGCTTTAATTTTGTATTTACCGATCCAAGATGGTGGATGTCTATTCAATAGGTAAATAAAAATAAGAGCTTTTGAAGTGGAAGCACCAATTACAAATAAAATGTGGATGTTAGGGTTGGGTAAGTAGATGCGGGTGAGGAGGAAGGGGAAAAGCAGCACATGTAGGGAGAGAACACCACAGAAGCATGGAGTGGGGGAAAGAAGCACACTGAAGAAAGAGAAAAAGCAGGGGAGAGAAGCACACGTACAAGAGATTACTACAGAGAGGTGAGAGAAGTACGCAAGGGAGACGGCTGGAAAACACATTCACTCATGGAGTGCCTAAGCATAATAGATGAAAGAGAGCAGCCCAGGGGGGAGAAAAGCACAAATATTAGTAAGTGCAACATGGTTTGGGTGGGGGAGAGATGCACAAGAGGGAGACATCCGGAAAATACATAGCTCAAATCAGGATCCCCCAATGGCACCTGTCCTCCTAAAACACTAAATACAGTTTTCTCACGTTTTCCTGGGGTAGCTCTATCTCTCCTCAGTAAATCTCTCAGTCAAGGTGTGGGTCCTGATACGTTTAAGGAGGCAATTGTGATCCCTCTTCAAAACAAAATTTGGTGAGGATCCTCTCATTTTGAAAAATTACCACCCCATTTCCTTGCTGCCATATCTGACAAAGGTATTTGAAGCACACGTTGCCAATCATCTATGTTCCTTTTTAGAAAAATCGACTCCCATCAGGTAGGTTTTCAGCCAGCCGACTCAACTGAATCCTTCATTCTTTCAGTTGTAGACGATATGGTAGAGGTGGCAGGTAATGGCATTGGTTCTTGTAGGTCTCTCTGCGGCATTCAACACGGTCAACCATGAGTTATTGGTGGGCTGTGTCAAGGTGGCTGGCCTTTAAGATTCGGCACAGGCATGAATTGTATCTTTTTTGAAGAATCGTTGGCAAGCTGTCCGGCTGTTTCCTTTCAAATCTTCCAAGGTCCAGTTACTGTGTGGAGTTCCTCAAAGGTCTGCTATGTCCCTTCATACTTTCAATCTGTATATTCGACCCTTAATTTGTTCCCTCAAGAAGATGAATGTCCGAATCTACAACTACGCTAATGACATGCAGCTTTTTTCACCACTGATGATTCCAGCGAAGCCGAGGCACTATGTTCCAAGACACTATGCTGTTCATCAGAGATTGGATGAATAACAATCTGCTGAAGTTGAACTCAGAGATTGTTATAACTCAAAATAAAATTGAGAGGTGGATTCCTTCCTTCTGGCCTTCATCGATGGGTACTTCTCCCCAACCTAAGCATTTAGTAAAAAGTCTAGGAATTGTAATCGGCAACAGTTGTCAATGAAATCCCAAGTCAGATCAGTCATATCTGCTTGCTTTTTGCAGTTGCAAAAAATTAAGAAAATCAGCAAGTTTCTTACTGTGGAAACTCTAGTCCAGTATATCCTTGACTTGGTTATTTCACTTATTGACTATTGAAATGCCTTGTATCTTAGTCACCCTAAATGCGTTTCTCACAGACTTCAACTTGTACAAAATCAAGCAGCTAGACTTATATTCAAACAACTGAGACATTGTCATACTACATCTCTGACGAAGAAACTCCACTGGTTACTAGTGACACGACGTACAATCTTTAAGACTTGATGTATTATCTTTAAATCCACTTATGGAAGAACCCCTGCCTTCAGCACATCTAGAATTTAAAAAATGCATCCCAAACCGGACCTTAAGATCTATCCACATGAACTTACTCCACACTCCACCTTTTTAAAAAAAGAGGCTGAGGGGGTTCCGTTTTTTGGTTTTTGCTCACGACATTTGGAACTCCTTTCCCCAGGAGATCAGATCCACTTCCTGTTACCAAAAAGTTAGGAAACTATTGAAGACTTGGTTATTTAAACAGGCATATGATTAACTGTCTTGTTGCCGGGCTAAGCCTCTGTTATCTAGCACCATTTAGAGCGATGAAACCGCGTGGTGTAATGCCTTCTAACAGTGAATGTAACATAACTGTAACATAACATGCACTATCGTGAAGTGCTTAAACAAAAAGAGAAAGTAGTTCTCAAAAAACAAGAAGAACCGGAAGGACACAAGTAAAGAGGCTATGCACCCAGGGGATGAACAAACACAAGTGAGATAAGGCAAGCCATCAAATAAGAAGCAAACAAATTAGAGTGACAATGAAATCCACACATTGTAAGCAATGGTCAAGCTTTAAACCCATTTTAAGATCTTTGTAAGCAGACAAGAGGTCTTTTGTAACCAAACAGATTGCACTATCCAGAGGGCACGACCTACAAATAATAGCAGGCATGCCCCCCCCCCAACAATGGTTAACTAGGAGACATATTTAATTATTTTTTAGGCATTGCAGAAATCATTTATGAAACTCTAGGAAGTGAAGATGAAAGTGTTTGGTGTAATCCAAGTAAGACAATTCTCAAGTGATATTAGCAAAGCCAGGTAAGAAACAATGGGCTGCATGAGCATGACATATAAACACTCTGATCTAGTAAAATACTTTAATTGATATATCAGAGATGAATGCTGGTCTAAGATTTTTGGTGGATGGTACTAGTGCCAATGGGTGGAATGACAGTAGGCACCTGGGCTGCACCTATGACAGTTATCTTCAGTTTTAATTTACTGGTGTACATCCAGAAGTAGATATGCACCTGCAGAAATTAACAGCAGGGAAATATATGGAGGATGAACAGTATTTTGATAATGCACTACAGCTGCAACAGGAAAATCAAAACTATTTTTCAATATTTTCATTGCTCCAAATGTAAAGCATAAGCAGGAGAGAGGCTTGACTCTAAGGAACATAAGCAGGAGAGTTCCTCGAGCCTATAAAAGTTAACACAAGTTTTGAAGGCATAAAGAAGAAGAGTTAAATGAGTGGCTGTTCATAAAGCACTGTCACTGATCAACTATCAGACTATCAGGCTTTTTGAACTTTAGTTCCTCACTCTGTGAGGATGTTAGTCCCTCCTTTAGCTCCTGTAATAAATCTAGATAAATGGCAGTCATAATTTACTGAACTATATACAGTTAAAGATGAATTACACCACTCAGTTGAGAAAGATGATATAGCTGACCTGTATGCTGGAGACCAAAGTCTAGAACACAATTCTACCACTGAGCAGGTGAAACCATAATACATGAATATTGCATTAACATCAAGGGGATCTTATGGTATTTCAAATAACATTTTAGAAGTTAATCCATCTCAGTGGGCAAAGCAGCAGCGTTAAAGCAGCTGTTTTTGCATTGTGTTTCAAAAACACACATCCCTAGTTCATGAAAGGGTATCTTGACTACGTCAATTCCTAAGAAAGGCCCAATGGCTGGATCTACTACATAATAAAATTATTTGATGCAACTATTTATGCTATATGTTAAATTGAGTAGGCAGACTTATCATATCATTTTTTTAAGTAGGGTACTAGGTTTCAAGCTAAATGCTCTACTCTCGATAATGCATTGGCTTTAAGGTCGATGAGTCATCATTACAAAAAGGTTAAGAAACAGAAAGTCTATGTGACGTACATTCACTTTTCTGATGCGAATACGAAAGTAAATAAATTCTTTACCGATCTTTAATAAAAACTCTTTCAATAAATACTAGCACCATTAAAAGGACAATTCAGCTGACAGCCCCTTACACCAAATTCAATAAATCGTGAATTGCAATGTAAATGTTTTTACAAACAACAGCCACTGGTAAACTCAATTTACAATGTACACTTTTCTAAGAACTTGGCTTGATCGTGTTGACAGGTCTACTCTTTGGTAGACGCTTGAGTTGTGGGGTCTCCCACCTTATATATTTTTAAAATCATATTTACTTCCTGAGAACTGATTGTGTGGGTCAACAAATTCATGCACAGATATGTTTCACATTTTAATTAGTTTCAAACAAGGTTTTTCTTTGGCTTTTAATTTTCTATTCTTATAGCGGATGTAAAGCATGCAACACAAGGATCTACAATGTTTTCCCCCAGGTGCGCCTGTTGCCATGTTTTAATACATAAATTAGTTTGTTTTTTGAAGAGCTTGTAAAGCATGCATAAGTCCTAAGAGCATCAAAGTGCATCATGTAGACCAGGTGTGTATAGCTAAGAAAGGCACGGCCTAGAGCAATTGTGACAGAGGAAAAATATATAACATAGTAAACAGTACTCCGCAAAGACAATAATAATCAGAGATTAAGATGTATGTAGTGAAGCAATTAATGGTATTTTAAGTTCTACTCAAGCAAATATAAAGTTGCTGCCTGCACCCTTAAGAATCATAAAGTTGCAAAAGGATCCCTGGGGCAGTACTAGGCTGGGAGTAGAGTTCAGTAGAGAAGGGAAAATATTCCACTGCTATATACATCCTAATGGTAGATAGAGTAAATTAGAGATCACTCCTTTCAGTAGATTAACCAGCAAATCAGGTCCAAAGAAGAGGGGCCATAAGAAGTAGATGACAGCCAACATGGTTGGAGATCAGACTGTTGAAAGGAGGAAATAGAGGCTGATGAAGTAATTCTAGATGCGTTCTGAACACAGGCATTGAGGAAGTGGTATTTTCGGCAGGAAAGAGTGAGCTCTAGACCTTTCTTGCACGCCCAGAGAAATATTGGCTAAACGCATGCTGGAAAACAAAGTATGATATAAATTCTCCATGGTTAACTTATCTCCTGAAACATGTTATGTTTATGTAATTTTAGAACAGGAAGGCTGTCTTTAGCAGGGAAATGGGATGCATTGAATAATATGCCCTGAGGTAAAGGAGGGTGTACTTTTTGTCAAAGATTCAAATATTATTTTTGAGCTGAGATTTGTATTTCAATTACATCAATTTATTAGACCTCTTGTTTTGAAAGGTTATTTTCAGACTGCAAAAGATGCTTTTTTTGCATAAGGTGAAATTGGGGAATGTATGTTTTCGTTTGTGCTTGTTTTTTAAGATGATACATTTATTGTAACTCAATGGTTTTTACGTGTACAAATATTTGAAAATCTCCTATTATCTATGGAAAGGTGATTGTATGTTAATAAACATATTTATGATAAGCTAGGCCAAAACGTGGATAGGTATACAAAAGAAGAAAATGAAAAAACACTATCTGCAGGACGTCACATTTAAACAATTGGAAAGGAGAATGCAAAGAGGAAGCAAACAGCAGAAGATATGTGTGAAAGAAAACAAATCACCTCCTAATTTCAACGGAGCCAATAACAAGGGTTACTGTCCCCATTGGAATTAGAAGTATTTACCTTCATCTAGAGTATTTGTTTGAAAACAGCAGAGAACTCTTGGTCAAAGTACGACCCAAGATGAAGAATTATGTGGGGAATCTGACCTGGAATTATGATTTCCAGCTAATTCCTCATTTATTAGTGGACTTGATCTAATTTGTAAATGGCAGAATTTTCCCTACCCCAAGCATAACCCACACCCCAGATACCAATAACCCACTGCACGGGAAATCTGAACATTTTTCTGGGCCACTCATAATGAAGGAAAAAAGTACAGGAAAACAACAGACTCTGTTCAACAATCAGACATAATTTACATAAAGTCTGATATCTCGCATTGGCTGAAAACCAGACATACAGATCCAAGGAGGCAGTTCTCTATGGATACAAAAGAGCAAAATGGATCGTGCCCCTTTGTAGGAAATTTGGCACAATGTGGCACACTGAGGCTTATAGGATTTTAAGTAGAGATACTAATAGATTTGTGGTATATTCCATTTCGAGATTGGGTTTGGCAAAGCAAGTGTATGCAAGCCATAGAGTAGCTGTGGATTTTCTTCTTCATTATGAAGGTGATATCAACATTGCTATTTTGCACTTGCCCCTAGGAGCTAAAGGCATAGGTGTGTTGGGCTCATACGAAATTCTGCACTGTATTTTTTGCCTATTGATATTTTGCTCATGTTTTTTAGAGATCTAATGGATTTGCACATCTTCTGCATTAGTTCTTAGAGTTTAAAAGAATTAGTAGTCAGAGCTGATATGAGAGATACATAATGTCTTTGCACTTTATTGCTTATTTACCCATGTCCAGCTGTGTAGTAGAAAAATGAGATTTGTGGGAAGTCGTATGCGAGCAACCTGACCTTTCTGAACAATGCTATATAATTTCCCATATAGATTGACGAGATGGACTATGTGTACATGAGATATATATGAAGAATATGAATGTATTGCTAAATTGTACAAGGCCATTTGAGTAGCTAAAAAGGGAACTAATAAGATGTTGGAATTTGATTATTTTGACCATACTGTACAAACCTGACATTCCTCTATGTTTTAATGGTCTTCTGCGTAGACTGACGTGACCTTTTTTATGTCTTTATGTATACTTTTATGATCCTTGGTGAACGAAATAAAGTTATGACGATGGGTTCACTTTACTGTGAAGATAACCTCAGTAATCAACAATCTGTGAATTTCATAATTACTTGGCATGGACCAGCTGTTTAAACACAGAAGGGGCGAAAACGAAACCTAATCTGGCATGGTAGAACTAAAGCTGTGTTATTTGAGGATGTTGACTTTCTGCTGCTTTCAGAAAAATATTCGCAATAGTGTTGAAACTTCAAAAAAAAAGTTGTTTTCTTTAACAAACCAAAATCTCCCCGCAGCAAATATAAAAAAAAGATTTGGCTGTCTATGCAAGTAAGCATGTTCGCTTTGGCAACTTTCGCTTTTTGTGGGCAAAATGCTTTTTTGATGTACTACGTTCTTTGTAGTCACCCTGGTTGTCAGCCAGCTTTGAAACCTTGGTAGTGTTTAGGTGTAAACTTCCCGTTTAAATCTGAGAAATGTTTTAAATACAGGGAAGTTAGAACACTAAAAAGAATCATAGTTTTTAAAGTTCCTGGCAGACTGAACGTGAGATGTGGTTGAAGATAATACACACAGGAAATATCTGCTTTCCCAGTGTTACTAGTGCACCCCAGTGCTTAATTTGTAAATAAAGAGGCGTCGGTGCTCAAAGCCCTTTTCTTAAACACGAGACTGCTTTAATTAATCTGCCAGCACTGAATATTGAGGCAGCGTAATCCCGAAGCCATCTCGGGCCTCTTCAATCCATTTACGGCCACCCCTGCCCCTTCAGCTCATCCTGCAACTTTCAACTTTCTCCCTTTATGGCGCTTTTTAGTTTTTCCTTCTTCCGTCTTTCTCATATGTGTCTTTTGCTCACAGCAATTGCTTGAGGCTGAAGAATAAACCCCGGCCCTCACAAATAAGTGCCGGTGCTCAGCACCGGAAACAACAAGCACAAATTAAGCACTGGTGCACCCTTAAAGTAGCAAGCAGATGGCATCCTTAAGGTATATCTTTCTCATCACTTGATAATAGAGTCAGCTCAAAACCACAACACTATTCGAGAAAGACGTATTTATCACCCACGTTTATTAGCTAACTACAATGGAAGTTTTCATGAAAAGGAAAATTAGGGGCGCTAGGTTAACCCATTACACTTAAATTCAAAGGCGTGGCCGCCAACAAACACTCCTGCGGATACCAAACACAAATCAGGGTGAATAGTGAAATGTTAAGGAAAATGATGGCTCTTTCATCAATTCTTTTGTCAAGGCCAGGGTGACTCTATTGTAGGTAGTTGGGTAGGACTTGAAGGCCTTGTTAATAAAAGAGGATATGACTGTAAAGATATTCTCAAACCAAATTTAGGCCAGTCATGTGCAGTGCTGTGCATAGCCTGTAACCCCTGGATACGAGATACGTTTACCGTAAGCACTTTTAGTAACAATAGCAACTTTATGTGATACCAGAAAGCATATCTCACACAAGGATAACGTAATTCTATGAGTTGGAGTGTATAGTGTTGGTCAGTTTAAACAGAAGCACAAAGGGGCTAAAGCCACAGTCCCCGGTTCAGGTCAAAAACAAGAAAAAAATAAAAGCAAACCAAACTCTAAATAAGGACCAGAGTATTTAATCCACTACCACGCATACACTGTGTATGAAAAGCAGGTTGATAGCTGGGAGCTAAGGGCTTGATTTAAATGTTGGCGGAGGGAATACTCCGTTGCAAACGTGACGGATACCCCGGCCACAGTATTACGATCCCAATAGGATAGAATGGGATTGTAATATGGCGGATAGGATAGCCACCTCGTTTGTGTCAGAGTATTCCTTTACGCTGACATCTAAATCAGGCCCTAAATCTGTCTTTGTTTTTGCATATAAGCTCATAATTGGTTAGGAAGCACAGATATAAATGGTTGGTGGAGAAAAGGGGAGTCAGGTGCACTTACTGATGACTGTCAGCACCAACCTGCTGCAACCTCAGGGGAGGATGTAGTGCAAGATTTAATCCCTCAGGTAGCCCCAATAGTCTAGTGTTGGTGCCGCTTGGGTACTTGAAACTAGAAGCAATAACCTGTGATAACAATAAAGTACAGGTGATGCTAGACACAGGAGAGCGTCTCAGATGAAGCAGAGAAATGGAGCACTATAGATTCTACTGTGAGATCCCCATTGGGTATGGGGGCTGTGCCTCTATCTCCTCACAACCTGCACCACACACCACAGATCCTTGGAATGTCAGTATGAACTGTGTTCTGTGGCAGTGACTGGGGCAATGACTGCAGAAGAATGTCCTTGCATTTCAGTACCCCTTTTACGAATCCAAATCAAATGAAAAGAGGCAAAAGCTGTCACTCAGGATGACTGATACTCTGATCACTTATCTGTCCTGAAAGCAGATAAGTGATCGGAAAAAACAAGAGATGATGGGGCTGACCAATTGTCACATTCTACTTATCTGTTCTGAGGACTAATGCAAGATGTGAGTCACACTCCAACAAGGTCCCTCTTTGTGGATTATTACTTGTCATGTATTATGTATTGATCTCACAAGCTCCGAAAGACAGCTAACACCTCTATGCCAATCCTAATACAAATAAAACAGTAGTCTATCTAATTTTGACTTATGTTCTCATATAGAGGTTGCTAACACAGAAACTGCCATTTAGCAAAGCTGCAGAATAAAAGGGTTACTGTTACAAAACACATCCATTCCCTTAATCTAAGAAGGGTATAAGGGTGTTAAAATCAACTAACTGGGTGTATGCAGCTCTGTGCCCTGTGATTATTGACTAGGACCTAATGCCCACAAAATTAATGTTTCACCGAGTTGCAAACTAGCAATGATAAATGTCAGAACAAATCATAGTTTGAAGAAAGCATTTAAGAGTCTTACAGTGGGTTACAGTCAGTGCCACAGTATTTATGCCATTGTGCGGTCACATTTTTCACAAAATTATAGATTTGCTGCATTTGCCACATAATCCATTATAATCTGCAATTTTTATAAAAACAATTGTTTCTACCTAAAAATGCAGCAACGTGTTGCTGCACGGTGGAAGGCACTTTGTTTCTAAAGGTTGACTGGTCACTTATTATGCGGCTTATTGCTATATTTGGGTGTTAAACTGGTACTACTATGGTGCACACAATGCCTAGACCGTGTTAATAAGTGTAAACATGACAAAATAAGGAAGTAATACTATTACAAAATGTGCTGCATTATGCTGCATAATTTGCCCTTTCTTGCTGCATAATTTCCTCAATTCTGCTGCATAATTTGTCCCTCCCCTGCTGCATAATTCCACTGGCCCTGGTTATAGTGCAGCCCTGACATTACTGAAGAATATCTTAGCTGCACAGATTTGGATGTCTTATTTTGTAGCATATTAATACTGAGCTTATGTTCCTGACCTCTGGCATCATTTATCACTCTCCTTCCTCCTCATTTTCTCACACACTAAGCAACATCCCCTGTTTTGCACTGGACCCACAATTAAGAGACATACTGGATTGGACCATACAGAGACCTGTAAATGCGAACGGTCCTATAATCATTTGTAGGTCACATTGGACAAGCCATATGACACAATTATTGGATCAAACCATTGTAACCAAACACTTTGATGTGGCTGGAATTAATGAAGAGTATCAATCTCATCAATCAGTAGTGTTTTGCTTCTTACAAGTAGTTAATTGTGAACTCATTCTATAAAGCAGTTCAGTGAGTGGTCTCACCACGAATGCCATTCATTCAGCATTGTAAACATGTATTGATACTACTGGAAGCACCTCGGTCACAGCATCCTTTCTGTCTAGAGAGCACTACCTGCTTTCCAAGATTGATGCTTAAAGATCCAAGGTTATTATTTACTGTAGATGATATACTTTACAGAAGACGCATCACACAACACAGCCTATATTTCTAACATACGTTTTACGGATGTTTGAAAGAAAGGTTTATCATTTTCCAAACAACAGCACAGTGGGCAAAATTGTCATCCTACAGGCCACTACCACTGCTTCACAAGTCTGACAACCATTTTTTAAAACATTTAATAGTCACCTTTTAAAAGCAAAATCCAACAAGGGTGCTGTCCCCAAAGCATGGTTAATTCATACCTCAGATCAACAAATCATACCAGAGCTGGACTGGAAACCCAAAGAAGCCCTGGCAAATTTTGTCAGACAAGCCCAACATATGTTGCATAGCAAGCAAGTGCATCGAGTAAGTCTGACCACTACAAGACAGGTTGGGGGTTCTCACTGCAAGAAACTCTGGGGGGAAAATGCCAAAAATTGTGCATTCTACAACACAATTTTCAATATGTATTCAATTTATTAGCTTTTAAAGCATAGTAAATGAGAACTTTGCAGTGCATCAGGACACAATAAACTTTGTTGGGACTTTTCAATGATCCCCTCACCATCACCCTCCAACAGTGCCTCTCATCGCTCCACAGCCTCTCTCTCACATGTATTTAATTTGTTTTATAACCCCTCTCATTTCAGCGTAGGTTGTCGGCGCAATTACATCACACACAGATGTAGAGACAATGAATCATACATTTGTAAATTAGTGTACAGAAAATTTTACCTCAGACAAAGAGGACTACAAGGTGTAGGATTCACGTTAGCAGTACTGGTAAGCATTATTTTAAGAGTGCTTGGTTTGAAGATGCACAAACTCAGGATTCCGAATGTAACACGTTGGTTGGGGTTTATTGATAAGAATTTATTTCTACCCAAACAACCCATTTTCAGCAACATTAGGATAATGAAAGACTGGGAAAAAACATAACTTTATATCCTATACCATGCAGTTTGCATGCAGCTGTTTGATGGCAGTTCATAGCTCACTGTGCTACATTCTGATTGTAATTTATGAACTGCACAATAACAAAAGGATCTCTGTGACAAAAGCAGTAACCCACTGAGCTCTGCACATAAAATACTATTCTGTAATCTGCATGATGCACATTCTTTGCTACGGGCATATCAACCCTCTGTGCTACCTTAAATGAGTCAATACTGGAACTAGACAAAACCCCAATATCTTTCCAGCAGGTATAATAATCACCAGAGTTATCTTGAAGCTTTTATTTTTGCCTGAAAACTTCTGGATATATAGTCCGGTCCGGCCAGTTGGGACTTAAATCATACCAGTGGAAGTGTGGAATGGAGGATTAGAAGAAAGATGACTTTTAAAATATCTTTTAAGATTAGCAGTACACATAACGACAAAATTGACTTTTTGGTTGAGCAATAGCAATTCTGACACTCTGAGCTAAGCACACCTTTAGCAACAGCTGTGGCAATTATTGCTCCCACGTTAAAAAAAACAACGATAATAATGAAACAATATTGGCTGTCATGTTCCCCATGTCCATGCATGAAAATCTCATCCAGTTCAGATTTTTTCTTTGCATTCTGGGATTTACAGTCATGATTTTATGATAGGGTAAGCAGGACTATCAGTTATGTATCACTAGTTCACCTCTCCTGAACATCATCCTGTATTTCCCTGATGTAAATCTCACTGTAGACCCAACTTGAAGGATATCAACATGCTGGTTTGTATGAAAGGCGGCCACCACACTCAATGTTCCCGTGGACATTCTTACAGTTCTGAGCAATCATCAGACAACTTAATGTATTTTTGGTTTTCTTGCTTTCAACTAATTAAAGTAATTTGCCTGATAGAAATGATTGGTAGCTAAAAAGTCAAAGACTGGAAACATTGTATGGAAGGACATGGAATGAGCCTACTACCATATCTGTGTGTAAGTTACCTGTATGCCTGTTGGAGGTTATGAAAATTATGCCCTTAGGTGTGGTGGTCTGTACTCATTGTCTATCTATGGATGTGTGCCATAGCTCTCAAGTTTCCTGAATTTACATCTGAGACGCATATCCAACACCTTTTTTAGGGTCGAGCCTGTGTTGCATGCGCTCGCGCAACCGTATCGCAGCAAGATGCTTTAGTTATTAGAAAAGGGCTCGGTGCCCTGTTGACATCACGTCAGTGTTAACCATTGGTTTGTGGGCTTGACTATTAAAATCCACTTGCTTTCATTAGTCAAAGGCATGGTCACGTCATGCCTTTTCCGGTGGCTAGCCCTCCTCGAGCGCATCGACCAAGTACAGAAAACCTGCGAGGCTCGCTGTTTTCTGTCCGGCTCATGGACTACTTTTTTTCTCTATTTTACTAGCGCGATTTCGCTTGGCAGAAGTCGAGCGCTTTACACAGTTAATTTCACTTTTTCGGGTTAGGTACATAAAAGCACTTTTGCCGATAGATGAAAAGTCGGGTTAGGAGTTTACAACGCAATCAGCTCTAACATGAGCAAACGCGAGACCCGTTGCATTGCAAATGCTTGTTTCCTTTGCATTCTGGTACTTGTAGTCCTTCATTTATAATGCAATAAATGAAACGGGACTTAAATTATAAGAAAGCAACTAAGAAACTTGAAGTTGATAAGATGCTCGTGTATGGATGGAGTCTGGAAACTTGAGAGTGCTTGTGTTCGCCTCTTTCTACAGGTGCTAATCAAAACCCAAACCTGTTGACTATGTAATTGGCGGTAGATCAGCCTTTCAGTGAGGAAAACTGGCAATTCTTAAATCCGAGAGTTAACAATGTGCATGTCTGAGAATCCACATGGACCACTGGCTCATAAACAGAGCCAATTTGGACAATCACCATTCTACTTTGCTGATGGCAGGACATCAAACAACTGAGAAGTAAACAGTCTTGGAGGCCAGCAAAATGCACTTGACAATAGACGCGTCCTTCCGTGGCTTGGTTTCTTCATGGTTACTGCATTTCTGGCAGATGTTTTCTGCTGTAAGTGTAGCGTATGTTGTGCAAGATTGTTCCATTACGGTTGTTTTCGCAAAAGAAAATTTCGAAATGGCTTTGTTTTTTTTCTAATCAGGTTCACATGCAACATCAGTTTCACCGCTGCTGTATTACAGCGATTACTATGCATGTTAATGTAAGTGGAAACAGCATTGAGATGGTCTGGCCAGATGCTTACGTAAATAATGATTCCTTATAGATAATGTCAAATAGGGGAATGTACTTTTTCTGCAGAATCTTAAACGCATAACAGTAACTTAAATGTTGCTAGCAATAATCTTGCACCCAAGTAAGAAAATAGGCACTGTGTGGGAGCATGATCTTTATAATAACACATTCAAAAATTAATTATTCCAAAGCCGTATATTTCTTTGATTGATTTAAGTATGTTGTTGTCGTCGTGATCGTTCAGAGACTAGGTTTTCAGAACTTGCAAGGGAGTTTACAATAGCTGCCAAGTAGCTTCGGCTTTTTTGCCAACCGGCCCTTGAATGCTTTTTTAGAACTACATATAACATAAAGAGGTTATGCAATATTTACACAGCTGCGCAGCTAAAGTGTGTAGTTAGCATTTTAAATGTATTTTTAGATTTATAAGCGAGAACACCGACATCATACCAGCTAGATGGCCACATTTGTGACACAGTCCACAAGTTCTCACTTGTGAGTATTAAGAACTGCGGGACTTACCGTGATTATACAATTGCCCGACCTCAAGTTTTCGAGTTCCATTCATGAGTAATTTATACAGACAAGGTACATTTCTTTGCATTCTGGGATTTGTAATCCTACATCTCTAATTATTTCAGGGGAGCCCTGGTTAATGCATCCCAGGGGCCAATGGAAAATGCACCTCAGGGAAGAACTTGGTTGAAAGACGTCAGGGAAGCAATGGTTCCATGTCTCAGGTGTGCACTAAGTGTGCACTTTAAGTTGTGAATGAGGTGACACTGTTTGGGTGATAAGGTAATAAGTTATATCCACAGGCTGACATACAGTAGGGTTCATGGTGATGTACTTTAGGGAGTATACATGACTGTGCCAAACTAGGCCAGAGGATAACGTCAGGGAGTTCTTTTCTATTGAGTGCTCGCCTAAGCCATAGAGGGGAGCACTAGGTGATATACCTCTTGGGGGCGCTGGGTAATTTGTTTCAGGTGACGACTGTGTGATTTGCCACATAGGCTAACTTGGTCTTGTGCTTCAAAGGAGCAGTGGGTGATGAACCTCATGAGAGGACTGCATGCTATGTATGCACCAAGTGAGCACTGGATGATGTAAATTTTCGGGACACATAAATGTGCACAATTGACGTCTACACTTTTCTCCTGCTTGTATAACATCTATGTTGATTTGTTGACCAGACTTGTCCAGTCATCTGACATTTGTTTCTATGTGTATGCCAATGACATCCAACTCATTATAGGGTATATTTAAGAAATGTGGTGCTGCACATAGTGCAGCGCCACTTTTCTTGCGCCCCTTAATGCCCCTCTAATGGCACCATGTGTGCACTGTATTTAAAATACGCTGCACTATGGTGGTAGTTAAGGGACTAGCATCAGAATTTTTGACGCATGTCCTGAACTTTGCAAAATTAGCGTAAAAAATGTTGACTCTAATCCTGCAAAGCTCATTGAGGCCCATTGTAATCAATGGTATGCCTCCTTTTAACGCCTGCTCTGAGTAGGTGTTAAAAGTGCGAAGAAAATGACACAAATAAATCTCTTAGATTTCTTTGCACCATCTTTTTGGCCCCTCCTAACTGGGAACACCCCCTTTGCACACATTATGCCAGGAGCAGGCATAATGTAGCACAAAGGGTTACAAAGTGGCGCAATGCAAGTGTCGCAATGCATGCATTGCGCCACTTTGTAAATATGATGCAACAATTTTGGCCTCATTGGGCCACATTAGCATAAAGCTAATGATGCTAATGTGGCGCAAGGAAGCGCTAGGGGTTGTTGAATATGCTGCTATGTGTTTAGGTGGTGATCTTCTGTAATTTGAGCTATTCAGCTATGCATGAGAAAGATATAGCAATGGACAATGCCCTGAATCCTACTTGAGCAAAACTGAGGTCCATGTGATGCAAAATGATGCAGACCTCTGAACTGACATATACTAGTTGCTAGAAACTGGACTTTGCCTTACTCTAGCTAGTATGTCAGAAATGTGGGATTTCACTTTGGCTCACCTTACTCTTTTCTTCCAAACCTCTACACTGGTCACTGGTGTGCACCTTGCATCTTCTTTATCTGATTCTCCTACATGACCCCACTCACCAGCATCAACCATGCCCACGGACTCAACATCATATCCTATGCTGATGGCACCAAGCTCATGCTCACCCTCTCTGAATAGACACCTAACACCTAGGCCAATATCTCTGGCTGCAAGACTGAAGTCATCAGTTGGATGAAAACCAACTGCTTTAAGCTCAACATAGACAAGACAGATGTAGTAATCTTCAGCACAGACATCACACACTGAGAGTCTACCTTATGGCTTGCTGAACTCAGACCCACTCTCTTCCTGGCAACGAAAGCAAAGAACCTCAAAATAGTAATCAACAACAAACTCATCATAACCGGGCAAGTAAGTGCAGTCTCTGTCTACTATTTCCACACACTCAAGATGTTCAATAAGATCTTCAGATCGCTTCCCACTAACAGTAACAGAATTGTCATCCAAGTTCTCATCATCCACAAGCTAGACAATGGCAACACACTCTATGCTGGAAGCAACACTCAACTGGCCAGAAAACTCCACACCATACAAAACGCTGTGGCCTGACTCACCCTGAACATCCTGCCTGCACTCAAATCATCCCTTACCTCAAAGAGCTCTGCTGGCTCCCAATTCACAAAGGGGCACTCTTCAAACTCTTTATGCACACATACAAATCCTTACACAACATTTTCCCCAGGCACCTCCCCAGCTGCATACATTTCCACAAATCTACCAGACACCTCCACTCAACCAGAATCCTACTTGCACACCCCTGCACAATCAGAACCAGATCCAGTGGTTATGCCTTCTTCTGCCTCACTTCTAAAGGCTGGAATGACTTGCCCCTGCACATCAGTGCCTCCTGAATTCCACAAACTGAAGACCTGGGGCATGGCTTAGGAGCTGACAATGGCAAAGGCTCTGAAGAAGACTTCCACTGCATCACGCCAATAAATAGGACCTGGCTGCTGATCCCCAGGGGTACCCAGCTCAGGTCGATCACCAGATCGCCGCAAAAACTTGGAACCTGTCAACCGCTGGGACATGGTAGTCGAGGTTGGAAATGGCAGAAGGTACCAACCAGCAAGCAGGAGTAAAGCGCAGTGGACCACGCTCGCAGAGGGCCGTGTATTGGGCCCATCCAGCTTACTGGAAGACAGAACACCAACACCGGCACACAGCCAGCAGTCCCAGCAGCTGAAGCTCAGTGGGCTCCCTCCCCAGATGCTGCAGTGGACACAGTGGGTTGTGGGGCACATAACCCTTCAGGACATGTCGGGCCCTGAGGGCCAACATCAGAAAGACGTGCAGAGAAAAGGACCCCCAGCGACAGCCCTGTTCTTGACCTGGTGCCCTCAGGTGAGGGTATGTCTAGTGGCCCAAGTGTCACTGATAGCCTGCACAAGATTATCCTTCCTTGAAACCTGGTGCGAAGATGCAGACTCAGCCACAACATGGCTAGAGCCCCGGATCTGGTGAAGGAAGGATAGGGTTAGACCCCTGGATATTTGACTGGGCAGGAGAACTTTTAGGTTTATTTCTCCCTCCCATGTTGCAACCCCAAAAGCCCATACATTGATATTGGAGCTGAGACTGAGGTCCTGGAGGCCTCCCTCTGCTTAGTGGGAGCTCTAGGTCCCTGCTGTGCCACAATGCCCACGCTGCCCCTGTGGAGCCAGCCACACTCGGTGGCATTCTGGAGATTTACCCCGTGAGAGGCTCATCGGGGAGGAGCTAGTGGCAACATAGCAGTCTAGCTTGGGGGGGTGAGATAGGTGGCTGGTTCCAATCTGGCTGCCCCGGTGGTGACTTGAATGGTGGAGGAGGGCCCTTTGCAGATGAGGATCTGAGGGGAGACTACGAGATGAGGACTCGGAGGCGCATGGTGCCCAACAGCTTTCTGGAGAGCTCCCTATTAGGTGCAGCTTGAGTGGCTGCTGCCAAGGCGATGTGTGGCATTGTCTGTTGCTCTTGTCCCCCAGTTCTGGACCTCTGCGACCATCTCTTTTGACTCCAAGCACAACAGCATGAGAGACAAGCCCTCTAGCACTGCAGTGCAACAGAAAATCAACAAATGCACCAAGAAGGTGGTTTTAAGGGACAATACCGGGGCGACTGGCGGTGAAGCCCAACATGCGGAGGGGTTACAGATGTCCTCTGTCCTGCTAGCAATCCAGGATCTTAAGAAAACTGTAGAGGGCAAAATGGGGGAACTGAAAGTAGATCTGTCTCAGGTCGAACAAGATCTGCAGAACACAGTGTACAGGGTCACGAAGGTGAGGAGCAAAGTCTCGTAAACAGAAAACACAGTCAAGTCACATGAGTCCCACCTTGTAATCCTGCAGTGCCTGGTCAGCCACCTGTAGGTACGGGTGAGGATGCAGAACGAAGATCATTGCATAATAATCTGCACATTGTGGGCATTCCGGAGGGGCAGAAAGAACTGCGTAACTTCATTCACTTTTGTCTGGCTACAATGTTGGGTGCCAACATCAGAGGTTTCTACCTGCTTTATGGTTGAATGGTCACACAAAACACTGACCGCTAAACCCTAAGTGGGTTCCCCACCATACCCCTTCATTGCCAAAGTTCTTAACTAGGCCAACCAAAATTCCAACCTTTGAGTGTCACGCAAGACTTGATTGCTGATGTTTCAGTCCTCCCCAGAAGTGATTTACTTTGACAAAACCCTAAAGGTCCAACAGCAGAGATCATCCTTTCAAGAAGTAAAACAAAAACTTAGGGCCATAGGCATCCAATATATGCTCCTGTTCCTGGCCCACTTGAAAGTATTATTTCAGGACAAGACTTTATTTTTCGACACACCAGAAGTGGCCTGGGACTGGATAGAGAAATGTGCCAACCTGCACAGTGGTGACTCCACCTCGCTGGTGGGTTGGAGGGGGGTTGGTGCTTCTTCAGTGAATGGCGCACAGCTTGACAGTAAAGACTTCACCACCACAAGGACAGGGCCCAATCCCTTGGGTTGGAGAGATTCCCCGCACAACAGGGAGCAGAGGTGGTGGCCATGGGATTGTTGCAGATGGTGGCGAATTGCTGTTGGCCTCTCAAAACCCTATGACATAATTGACTCTGCAAAGACTGGAAGGTGTCTACACAGCTTATTGAAAATGCATGATGTGTCTCTGGATGGCTGGTAACCCAAGACTCGAGCAGTTTTATGTTATGGGTTTGTGTTGGTTGCGGTTGGGGAGCGAGTTCATGGAGTGGTTTGGGTGGAGAGATGCATGACAGGGGAGACACACATTTCAGGTTAGCCCAGTGTTCTACTGTCCCTAGTTATACCCCAACAGCTACTTGTAGTTTGTGAAAAATGGGGTGGGTACTGTGGAGGGGGGTTTGTTTGACCCACCATAGGTACATTTGGACTTGTCGCGTAGGCTCTCATTATTCTAATGAGACTACTGGATTTGAGTGGCAGAATCTGTCACCCTAATCTGGGTTTAGCTCCAGCTAACTAGCAGTGCCTCATCTCTACCCAAGAGCAGGAATGATTGGCCAGCCGAGCACATGACATAGTTGATTTCTCAGAGAAATCGTGGTCACTCAGGTCTCATCAGTTTCTCTCAGTTACATAGTCTCACATACACAATGACAAACAGAGGCAGTATATGTTTCAATAAGGTTTTAATGATGCAACTGCATCTTAGATAACAAAGTATGTACTGCAATAACCAGCACGATACAGCATGACAGAATTAGAATTGTGACAAAGAGAGTAAAGCATAGAAATAACGCTACCATATTGTCACTAGAGTCAGTAGACTAATACCTACCTAGGATATAATAGAGCACAGCATGTTAAGCTCTAATTCTGCTCTTCAGCTTCCCCTGGGAAGACATCATCCCCCATACCTGAGCAAAGGCCTGAAGTCTGCAGGACCAGCAGTAGCGAAGCGTTCAGCAATCAGCATAAAGTCGTGGTCCTCTGGCTGGAATCTCCCTCTAACGTGTAAGGGACAGGGAGGTGTTTATATAATAAACAGCGGATGTTCTGAGAAAATGACCCTACATAAGGATGTGTGTTTTTCTATGAATACCAGAGACAAAACTTTTACCACATTCACCGACAACCTATCTTACTGCAGCCTTGAAAGATGCACAGAGTGAACAAGAATGTCTTGTTTGAGAATGTAGTGCTGGCCTAGGCAAAAACAGCTAGATAGAGAGAAATAAAACAAGACTGCAAAAGTGGCTAATGTTAAAATAATAAACTAAGCTGAATAAAAAATATCTAGATTAAAGTTCACAGCGGCAGGCCTAGTATGCTAAAATAACATGCATGGAGCTGTAACTAAAATGGCTACACAACAGACTCACTCACTTGGAAGTCACACAGGAGACACACACTAAATGCTTGCACACCATCACCTGAGATGACACGGCCTCAAACACATGGCTAACTCACAACAGTGCATTGCATTATTGCAG
This sequence comes from Pleurodeles waltl, assembly GCF_031143425.1. Taxonomy (NCBI): domain Eukaryota; kingdom Metazoa; phylum Chordata; class Amphibia; order Caudata; family Salamandridae; genus Pleurodeles; species Pleurodeles waltl. The sequence continues at coordinate 712,843,726 of NC_090436.1, forward strand.
GAAACTGTCCTCTCATTGTCATGCTTGCAACTCAAGGTGATCATCCCTGAATACTCTTCCCTAGAGGCGATAATCCTACTATCAAGGAACACAAGTTGTCTGTCCTATACCCGATGTTGTTGCACAAGCAAACAGAACCAATGGTTGTGGTGAGGAAGGCGTGGACACAAGACTTGGGACCGCTGAATGACGAGAACTGGATTGAGGAGGTAACTGCCCCTAGGAAGGCAGTATAGCTTCTCAGTTCCGGCTGATCCAGCTCAAACTATTGCATCGCACACACCTTACAAGAACACAGTTGTTCAAAATAGGATTGGTTTGGTCTAGAGGGTGCCTGCGCTGACCCCAGCGGGGACCTGATATGCACATCTTGGCACTGCCTGATCACACTTTTGGGAGAGAGTATTGGGAACCTTGGAGACAATACTGTGATGGATGATACCAAGGGACACAAAATGAGTCCTTCTACAAATCACAGAGGATATAGGGGATGACAGATACATAGCAGGGCTGTTCTGATTTGGCCTAGTGATACGTAAGCGTGACATTGCACTCACATTGAAAGACAATGTGGCCCCCTCAGTAGATAGATGGGCCACTGGTATGAATAACTGTATAAGTCTGGAATGTCCAGTTTACTTGTCCAGGGGGTGCCCACAGAAACACTATAAGGTTTGGAAGGATACGGCTGGACACAAAGGGATGCATCTAGAACCCTGTCCACCTCAGACATGGTCATTGGAGGGGGAAACACATTTCCATGGGGCCATCTTTGATTGATTGCATGGGCCGCTGTACGAGGTTTAATGCTTTTTGTTTGGTCTCACATGTGGGTTAACTGGTGTGGCCCACAATGTGGCATGTTCATGTGTCTGTGGTGAATGCGTTCTACTTTACTGTTGACTTTGTACCATGCTTGATCAGTGTGTGATTAAATCAATAAAAAAAAAAATTAAACTGAAGACCTGGCTCTTCACCTATCACAGACCATACAGCTCTTGATTCAGCACAAAGATATCCGCCTGGGTTAGTTATGCTCTATTTAAATGCATATAACTTTGCATATCATAAGATAACATAATGTAACAAAACATTACATTCAAATCATGCTGCTTCTCACTGTCACTGGGAATCAGCATACAATTTACATCATTATAAGTTCCTGCCTCGATTTTTTTCTGGGTCTCCCCAGTTATCTCTTATATCACATTCAACAATACAGAATAAGCCTGCCAGAATTGTGATTGGGACCACTAAATTTAATTTGTGACCCACTTTTTCTAGCATCACTACACTAGCTCCTTGATAAGACAAGGGCACTTTAATGGTTCTATGCATAGTCCACAGATGTCTATTTGAACATGGACTAGTTTTTAGTCAAGACAGGATCCATTCATTTACTGCCCCCAGATAATTCAGAGACTCTTTACAGCTATTGAGAATTCCTAAAAACAAATACGCTCGACTCGGAGGCCAAAGCATTTTCTGTATTAGCACCATGATCTGGGAGTCTTTTCAAAGTCTTTGGACTAGCTCTAATCTTTCCATTTTTGTCAAGCATGAAAGCCTCTTCACGGCTGTATTTTAATTCCTGGATGGCACTGTGTACTGCTTTCTCCCTACTACAATGAAACCTTTCCAGTATACCTGCACTAAATAGATAAAAAACATAACATAGCAGAATACAGCATAATATGTAATATAATGTGGGTCACATGATATCCTTCAGGAGCACAGGGCATACATAATGGGGCAGAAGGTGATGTACAATCGGATACCACGTCCATGAGGTGTAGCTGGGCACGCATACGATGCTTGTTTAAAAGAGTTAGAATTTTCCAGTTATAAATGCATAGCTACGAGTAGCAGAATGCGACGAAAAAAATATGAGTATCCCATAAGTTATTCACTTCTGACATTTTGGAAAGCATGAAGGGTATTTTCAGCTTTTCTTTCTAACATCTTTAACGGGTTTGTTTAGAAGGGTGAGGAGCTATTTTCAGGCAGATAAAATATGTTATACATCCTTCTTTGTGAGTGAACAGATCGTACACAGGGGTATGCATACATACATGCACAATTCATTTAAGGCATTCCTGAACAACCACATAGTTGCAACTGGCCCCATGCCAACCAAGTGTGCAACATTTTGCAGGCAGGAATTTTAAACTCATACCTGCAAAAGTAAAACGGAAGGCCCAAAGATGCAAAGTTGTGTTGCTGAAATTAAATAAAACTAGCTTAAGGTGCCACACACGAATGTACTACGCAGAAGCTATGCACATGGTTGGATGAATAAAAAATGTTTTAAAAAAATATATTTCATGTTGATATTGGTGACAATGTAATGTTTTCGTTTGTTGCTTGAAATCATTAACTGCTTTATTAGTATTAGTGTCTTGCTTTTTGAAGAAAAACTTGTCTTAAATAATAATTGTACTCACTTTCATCCACATGGCACCTCTTAAGTAGTTTCATACCAAATTTGAAAATTTAAACGTAGGCACAAGGGGTCCCAGGCATGAAATCATTGTAAAGCGACGGGCAAAGTATAAGAATTCTCTGCTCTTTGTTAACATCGGAGAGAGCATTGCCAGACTAAAATGACTTTTGGTTAGACAGGACAAGCGAAATAGTAGCATAGTGATAAAGGTATTCATTCTCCATTACTGAAGCATCATGCTTGCTTGTGTCTATTGCTCAAACATTGGTCTAGTTATCAACTCTGCCAAGCACACACATGTGCCTTATATCTCGCAACTCCTCGGAATGGATTATGGTGCCATTTTGGACGTGGCTCTAATTTGTTTGTATGCTAATATGCATGTGTGCTTGTTTGGCTAGTTATGCATCCCTATTTGTATGAGATGCACACAGGTGTGTGAGCTGCCTGCATTGACGGGTGTCTTTCCTTAAGTCGTATGTATGCATGTGAGTTGCACATGTTCAATCGTGCAACTCACATGCATACGTATATTAAGGTCTTTATATTGGTCCACCGCAGGATGACACCGTGTGGCTTATTCACAAATATGTTTTGTACTATGTACTACTACTCGTGTAGTACTCTTTCACATACTCTTATATACCTTTGAAAATCTGCCCATAAACGTCTAACTCTCTATTCTAAAAGTGTAAAAAGGGCACAGTTCATTATTTCTGTACTAATTGTACTTAATATTCCCATTCTATTCATGTTTTTCAATGTTTTGGGGCCAATTCACAAAACCACCGAAGTGTACATAAAACAGTACTAGAGGAGCAGCCACGGCCCGTCCTTTAGGGCGGAGGGGCCACGACCCGACCTTTTGCCCCTCATAAAGAGTGTCTATCAGGCTGAGCAAAGGTCAGCCTGACAGACACTCTTCATTTTCAGATCAGGCAGCCAGGCGTGAGACATGCACGATTTGCGCAGACTCCTGGCTGCCTGAGCTGAACTTTACTGCACTGAAGGGGTCACAGCTCCTATGGGCGTGACCTCCTCAGCTCAGCAAAGGTGCCTTGAGGCCCTTTCCCTCGGTGATGAGGGGAAGCGTCACCCATTGGCTCTGACCTGGGCGCTTCAGGTTTAAGCCCTGAAGCGTCCAGGGCGAGTGTCAATCAGTGACACCTCATCACAGAGTGGGATGGAGTCAGCAGTCTCACTGAACCAATCCCACTCTGTGACGAAGTTGGGACTGCTGTCTTCCCTCATTGTCTGTCAGCAGTCCCAACCCTCCTGGGACCTCCGAGGCAGAGTGGAAGGTAATTGTGTGTGTGTTTATTTTTTAATGAATGTTTGGTGCACACATGTATGTTTGAGTATTTGATGAGAGTTGTGAATGGATGTGCGTGTGTGTGTGTGTGAATAAATGAGTGTACTTCCAGCCCGCACCCCTCCCTCCTAAAATTACCAGCCTCCAATGTAGAGGAGTAGTACTTTATGTGCTTCAAACTGTCTTTGTGAAACAGCTGCTGTGTATCCAGGCCTTGTATTTCCTTGTGCAATTTAATTGAAACTACTGGACTAAATCACCTAATAACGATTTGCAAAAAGAAAGCCCATAACTGTGTACATAGTTTCTTCTTTGCACGTAGTGATATAAAAATCTAGCAGTATATTTCTCAGTCTGCGTGTTACTGAGATCAGTAACTGTTTTGCTCTCTTTCCATATGTATGTATATGTTCACATGCTCATGTACAGTAGATTCCTCTGTGTGAAGCTCTGGACATGTGCAAACCTATTTTCAATGCTTGTTAAGGGAATAGATTCCACCAGTGCTTAACTTGAGCTGATGGTTTCCAGGGGGGGGCACCAGCACTTAGTTTTGAGGGCAGACACATATTTCTGCATCAGGCATTTACTGTGAGCAAAAGACACATGGGAAACACAGAGAAAGAGAAAAACGAGAAAGCGTCACAAAGGGAGAAAGCAGACAGCTGCAAGAGTGAGCTGAAAAGGCAGGGAGTGGCTGTAAATAGATAAAAAGACTCGAAGTGGCTTCAGGATTACCCCGCCTGAGTACTCTGTGCACGCATATTCAATTGCACCAGCCGTGAGTTTCAAGGGAGAGCTTTGGACATCGCATGTTTTTATTTACAAATTAAGCACTGGATTCAACCACAACCAGAACAGAGACTCTCCAGATACTTTAAAATTTAAAATATGCCAGGAAGGGCTTTTATTAAAATTTAGTAAAAATAGAAGACTGCTTAAAAGTAGAAAAACAGCATGCCGCTTTAAAACACCTGGGTTCCTACTAGATTAAACTGAAGTTATGAGCACGTGGGTATTGGACACCTTCCTAATACGAACAGCTCATATAACTGCAGAATTCGACCAGACCAGATTGAATAATTCGGGATAGTGAGAAAGGGTGACAGAGCTGACACATTCGCCATGAAACGTAGTGGATTTTAGTTCTACCTCATAACATGGATTATTGATGACACCTAATGTGATGCAGGCTGTAAACATGCACTCCCTTTTAAAAAGAGGACTCTCTCTTAAAAGATAGCAGTGTTTTTTAATAGCTGTGCTTCTTAAAGTTATGTGTACTGAAGACTTTGCTGATTCCTGTTTTTTCAGGGTCGAGTGCGCAAGTGCTCTGGCCTGTTGTGGTCTCTCTGTTGACTTTTAACCACGCCCATGTCCACTCTTACTATTCATTCTTTGTTGTGCTTGTCTTAAATGCTTCATTTTATTGGTGTATTTTGTGAAATGTCCCTCCTTTGTGTGCTGAGTCCTCTCCCATGTGATTTAACTAAGTAAACATTTTTGCTGGCCGTCACACTATGTCATGCTTCCTCCTGTCACAGCGTGTGATGGCCCCTCCTCTTGTTTCGGTTTGCCTTTCATCTCAGCCGCGATCCTTTGTAGACATTCATGCTGGGAGACAATAACTGTCTCGCTCATGCTCATGCCAGTGGTGGCGCTTTGAATCAGCTTGCTTCTGTCAACTGTTTTACTTTTCATTTTCAATTTATGTGGCAAGAAACGACCAGTTAGGAATTTACAATGCTAATAGCTCTAACTCAAGCAAACACAAGACCTGTTGCATTGCAAATGCTTGCTTATCTTTGTTTTTACCAAATAAAGCATTCACTACTGGATGGAGATTGGGTTCAGAGTAGTTTGTGAACCCAAGGAAAAGAAGATTATGTTTTCTCTCTTAACATTTTGCAGAACATTGAGCATTAATTTTGAGTTTTGAATCACTTCGCTTTACCAGAACTTTCTATTTGCAGTTTATGGATTGGGCAATTGGTGGCTGAGCTTCAGGGTTCATAAGCACCATTAATGTAATTAACAGTATTATGTATGTGTGATGTGCAATACCACTGCTGCCTTTAGAAATTAGTACGGAGACGTTTTATAGCTGGATTGTAATAGACAGGGCTTGAAACTACATTTGATATGCTACATTTCATTCATCTTATTTCTAGGAGCTGCGCTTTAGTGGGCAGACAATCCTTCTCTACACCATGGCACACCTTTAACTAGATGCCCCCTTGAGCAGGCTTGGTTAAGGCATCCTATCAAGGTGAATGAACTGATCACAGCACAGACATTTGGTCACAACTGCACTCTGAGAAGCGCATTAGTGAAAGGCAGTCCAGCTGTTGAACGGTGTCAGTCCACCATTCACTGCAAGTAGCAACCATGCCATAGTTTCAAAAGGGGACAGAAATCCCTTAAAGGTGAGTTCAATTAATAATTTCAGTTGCCGAAGGAAATACCTGGGAGGGTCTTTGGGATTCCTGTGTCCCCTTGCCAAGAAATGACCCCCCAGGCACACTGACAGTATGCCTTCTGGTGGCTTCTTTGACACTGTGACCGTGCAATGGCAATAGATTCTCTCCTTTGCATGGGCCACACCCTCTTTTAAATGAGGACTTGCCCCTTTAGGATTGTAGTGATGCATATTTATTGCCAGTACAATACATACTACAGAAAGTGTCGCACAAGTGTTTGTAGCCCCTTCTGTTATACCAAAATTCATGGGGGGCAACCTCCCTGGTGATAGTGTTTATTAAGCAGTGTTAACCAAGAGAGTGGTTAGGTAATGACCTTGAGCTGTGGACTGGAGATTATTCCCATGACAAAGCGGATGTTCTGGCCAGTTGTCACCATGCCTCTCCGTTGAAGGGCCTTTTGTTGCTGGACAATGTTGCTTTAACTATCCATCTGTTGTCTTAGGAAGGAGCAGACAGGTACAACGGTAGGTATTTTACTTTTCAGATGCGGGCGGTAGGCCTTGCCTCTGGACAGTGTGCTATAAACTACAATCACACTCCAATTCGTCCTACTCCCAAAAGTGCCACTGCCATTATGCACCAACTGCAGGAGACAGAGGCGTCCTCCAAACATGGGTAGACTTGGTTGGGTGCGGTAAGGAGGGAAGACATCTTGCATCCATATTGAACAGTCTTGTCCACACACCAGTAAGATGTCAGGAGCAGAAGTAGAGGAGGTTTACATGCTCCTGCTGCTTGCATTATCTCGAACAGTCTCTCAGGCACACCATACAATGTATTCAAATGCATGATTTATTGAGCAACCATTCAAAATAAAGCATTGCAATTCAATGCTTACTGACCTTCACATTTTTGGGTTGCTTCGTTTTGCTTATGGCCAGTCGGACACCTGCACTCGAAGGACCCATCTGTGTTAATGCAGTTTCCTCCTTGGCAAAGCCCTGGTATTGCCTGGCATTCATCAACATCTACAAAGAGAAAAGAGAAATTACAATTCTCCGGGCACACATGCTTTTATTTGCATCTCAAATACATTCGAGTTCATTCTGAAATGTTTGTTGTGTTTTCGGACATTCTAAAGAGTGAGTGGAATGACAACTTGTATTTTAAACACTAACACATTTACATTGGTAAAATACTACCCGCCAGTAAATCTTAGGGAATGCTCTTTGCTTCTAAATATTATGCAAGACTATGAAGCTCTATTGATCTGGATCTCTCAAATTACAAGATATGTCATCACCTACATTTACAGTAATACATTTTGTTTATGGATGCATTTACAAACATAGAGTTGGACACAGCAATATCAATGATTTCAGCCATTTTTGTTATCATTTCATTTCAAGACTGCGGAATGCCTTTGACTTGAAGATGCATCTTTTATAAATAATAACCATCTGCTTTACATGACTTGCATACCATACCCAGCTACATGAAAAATTCCTAAGACATTTAAGCGAGTAAATCAAAGTTATAATGCAGAAAACATGGATCACAAGACATGTGGCAAGCATACTTACACTGCAGGCAGTGCCTTTCATGAAATAGAACAATGAGAACTTTGGTGGACTTACACTTTTTGGCTTTTTTGTCATTACTTTAAACACTTAGGTATTCATTTCAAGTTTTTCGGAAATCCTCTTTTGGCAGTAACAGGATTTTACGCATGAATCATGGGTTCAAGATGGGCTCAAAAGCCACTGTGTTTACGTTTTTCACCACCACATTCTGATAAGGAAAGTCTAGTCGAACATGTATGCAGAAAAACGTGCAGGAATGTGGGGAAAACTGCGAAATTGTTACGGGAATACTTTCCCCTGGAATTCCCATCATTTATGGGAACCCTAGAACACGGCAGACCGTCTAAGACTCATGTTTTTACGAAACCTATGTACAAAGAATAGTGAAGCTATTTCCTCTGAAAGGTTTGGGGGCATATTTATACTCTGTTTGCACCGAATTAGGGCCATATTTATACTCCGTTTGCGCCGAAATTGCGTCGTTTTTTTTGACGCAATTTCGACGCAAAACTAACGCCAACTAACGCCATATTTATACTATGGCGTTAGAGGCGAATAGCGCCAAAGTTCCTTGAATGTGCGTCATTTTTTAGCGTGAACCCCTTCCTTGCGTTAATGATATGCAAGGGAGGCGTTCCCGTCTAAAAAATGACTCCCAGGCCTTTACGTGGTATTTATACTCCCGGGCAAAAGAGACGCCGGGAGTTGGCGTGGCAAAAAACGGCGCATTTGCGCCACTTTTTAACGCCTGCTCAGGGCAGGCGTTAAGGGGCCTGTGGGCTCAAAATGAGCCCACAGGTGCCCTCCCATGCCCCCAGGGACCCCCCCTGCCACCCTTGCCCACCCCAGGAGGACCCCCAAGGATGGAGGGACCCACCCCAGGGACATTCAGGTAAGTTCAGGTAAGTATAATTTTTTATTTTTTATATTTTTTTTTGGTGGCATAGGGGGGCCTTATTTGTGCCCCCCTACATGCCACTATGCCCAATGACCATGCCCAGGGGACAGAAGTCCCCTGTGCATGGCCATTGGGCAAGGGGGCATGACTCCTATCTTTACAATGATAGGAGTCATGTTGATGGGGGATGGGCGTCGTTAAAAAATGGCGCAAGTCGGGTTAAGACGATTTTTTCGACGTAACCTGACTTGCCCCATTTTAAGACGCCCATGCGCCATTTTCCCCCTACGCCGGCGCTGTCTGGTCTACGTGGTTTTTTCCCACGCAAACCAGGCAGCGCCGGTCTGATTGCGCCGTCTAACGCCATTCCATAAATACGGCGCCCGCATGGCGCTTCAGAATGGCGTTAGACGGCGCAAAACTTTTTGACGCTAAACTGCGTTAGCGCAGTTTAGCGTCAAAAAGTATAAATATGGGCCTTAGTGTCATTTTTTTTTAACTCTAATTCGGTGCAAAACTAACTCCATATTTATACTTTGGTGCTAGACCCCTCTAGCACCAAATTTATGGAGTTAAAGTCATTTTTTGAAAGTGGAGACCAACTTTGCCTTAATGAGATGCAAGGTAGGTGTTCCCGTGCAAAAAATGACTCTATGGCCTTAACGCCATATTTAGGGGCATATTTATACTCTGCGGCATATTTATACTCTGTTTGCACCAAATTAGTGTCATTTTTTTTTACTCTAATTCGGTGCAAAACTAACTCCATATTTATACTTTGGTGCTAGACCCATCTAGCACCAAGGCCCTGATTTAAACTTTTTTTGCACTGCATTAACGTCATTTTATGACGCAAAAGTGGCGCAAACTTACAAAATATTGGCCCTTATTTATACTTTTTGCTGCAAAACTGCACTAACTCAGTTTTGCACCAAAAAGTTTAGCACCGGCTTGCACCATTTCTGTGCACCACCCGGGCACCATATTTATGGAATGGTGCAAGCCGGTGCAAAGGGAAGGCTAGAGTTTAAAAAAAATGACTTTAGTCGGGTGGAGCTGGCAGTATAGAAGAAGAGGGTTTAGCACCAGAAAATGGCTTTAGGCAGGTTAGAGTAAAAAAAATGACTCTAACCAGATTAGCATAATTTTATGGTGCTAAACCTACCATGCCACATGACTCCTGCCTTAGAAAAGGCAGGAGTCATGCACACCACCCTAGTGGCCAGCACAGAGGACCGGGGTCCCCTGGGCATGGCCATTGCACCCTGTGCCATGTATAGGGACCCATTTCAGGGCCCCCTATGGCACTTTCAAAAATAAAATGCACTTACCTGTACTTACCTGGGATGGGGTCCCCCATCCTCGCAGTCCCTCTAGTGTGGGTGGGGGTGCCCCTAGGGCCTAGGTAGGGCACCTCAGGGCTCATTCCATGGTGTTCCACCATGGAAATAGGGCCACAGGTCCCCTAAGGCCTGCCCAGACCCAGGTCTTAAAAAATGGGGCAAAGCAAGCTTTGCCCCATTTTTTGACCCCTCCTCCCTCCCTTGCACCATTTTTACATGGGAGTATAAATATGGTGTTAAGGACATAGAGTCATGTTTTTGCACGGGAACGCCTACCTTGCATCTCATTAAGGCAAGGTAGGTTTCCACTTCCAAAAAATGACTTTAACTCCATAAATATGGTGCTAGACGGGTCTAGCACCAAAGTATAAATATGGAGTTAGTTTTGCACTGAATTAGAATTTTAAAAAATGACGCTAATTCAGTGCAAACAGAGTATAAATATGCCCCTTAGCGTCAAAAAATGATGCTAATCTGGTCAGAATAATTTATTTTGACTCAAAACTGCCTAACGTCATTTTTTTTTAAGCTAGCCTACCCTTTGCACCGGCTTGCACCATTCCATAAATATGGTGCCCAGCTGGTGCTAAAATATGGTGCAAGCCGGTGCAAAACTTTTTGGGGCAAAACTGCCTTAGTGCAGTTTTGCACCAAAAAGTATAAATAAGGCCCTTGGTTTGGAAAAAAGCAGCAATATGTATCCTTTTGGTGTTTTTCTCACCTCATGCTGAGAAATGTTTTGTTCATAATATATTGGAATGCCTGGGCGCTCACTCTGTTACACTACTGAAAAACATTTGTCATGTCTTTTTCGCCTTCTCCATGCGCTCTTTTTGAATCCACTGGGTTAGTAAAATCTCTCCTGTCAACTTCTACACAGTGACTCGTCTTGTCCTCTTCAATCTCTTCACACCCACTTTGTCCAACATCCATCTCCTGCTATATGGTCCCCTATTTATATCTTATTTTTTAAATCTTATTTTTTTCAAGTCATGAATGATGTCCCACAACATGATCTCTCCTGGCACGGACTACACTTGCATTTTCTAATTGACTGACAAAGAAACATTAAGAGGACATATAAAAGTTGTTTTATAAATTGAGCCATTTCTTGTATCATAATGAGAAAAAGGTTATTTTTAAAATAATATCCCAGATAAATCTGTGCATGTAGAATAGTGCAATCTTACACACGTTGTACTAAATGTCCTTATAAGTAACATTAGACACACAGATTTCTTTATCACGGAGGTCTCCTGAGTTCAAAGTTAAGGAGTAAGCCATTGGCCTACAGCTCCTTTCCGAATATGTAACACTGAATCAACAACTCGTGCAACCTTGTGTAAACGTAGTATTGCTTTAGGCAATTACTTTTACTAGATGGCAACCCATAAAATATTATATACTTTTCTCCGCATCGCTACTACTATTTCTCTATATGCCCTCTGTCTTTTCTTCTTTCCCCATATCACAGTCAAACCAGCTCTTGGTCTAATATGCGCCCGTGCTACATTTGTGAACAAGAACAGTGTTCTCAAGAGTCCCTTCTGGTAAGCACAGTATAACAACTGTAGAGAGTAAAAAGTGCAACACACCCCTGCAATGTCTGTGACGTGTGAAAACCAACGAGGATACCACAGCTTTTAAACAAGAAGTCAAAGCAAACCTGCCATTGTTGAATGCTATTTCTGAGACACTCACATTACCATTCGAATTAAAGTTCAGCTTGTAAGGTATATTTACCTAGGCAATGTATGTTTCTTAAGTTGCTTGTACAGAAATATTAACATTAAACTTTAAATGAATTATAAACAAATATAGACACATAGTCGTCCTGTACCCACATAACACTTCAAAATTAACAGGAATACAAAGTATATAAGAGAAGTATGAATGTTATAAAAATTAGATTATTTCAGTAAGCATACAAATTACATTTTAAGTAACTTTTGGAAATCTGTAGTTTAGCAGTATCGGTGCGAATGTGTCCCCAAATATTATTAAACAAATGTAATCTGTAGCGTGGCTTGTTTGGAGAGTTCAGATTGCCATTTTTTCAACGTATGCACAGCACTTGCTTTTCCTTTTCCAGAAAATTACCTTTATGGCTTTCATCACTGCCTTTTGGATCCATCGTTTCATTAATGACTCTAGAGCAGAGGTCTTCAAACTTTTTGATGCCGGGACCCCCTCTTAAAAAAAGTTAGGTGTAAGGACCCCCTTATGATAAAAATTTCTAGAACCTGGTACTCCTCATCATCAACAATAATAAACATCCCCATTTCGCACAGCAAATCATTTTTACTGTGAGGAAATAATATTAAACAGTGTTTAGCAAATCAAAGATCGGTGAGTGTGGGGGCATGGTCAAGGGTGTGGCTAAAAACAAAGGTCCTCATTCATTAGGAATTGACATGGGGCAGAGCTGCAAGTCTCCTTGCTACACTTCCACACTCTCAATACAAAAGGGCAGGAATGGACCGTATTTATGAAATACAGTACATTTCTGTCCTTTCCCCCTGCGCTGGTGCACAATTGCTGCCTAGTGCCAACACAGGCAGGATTGTAGTTGTGCAGGAAGGGGCACCTTCCTGCACAAAAACAATCCAGAAAGGCATTGTACCTCTTTCTACGTGTGTGGCAGATAGCAGCACACATGGAAAGAGAAAAAAACAAGGAGAAATTAAAACATTTCTCCTCAATATGCCTGCTCTGGGGAGGCGTAAGGTTTTGGCACTGCTCCAGTTTACGTGATTTTGTAAATCTGGGGCAGTGTCAAAATCCATCTGTGTTGCATAGGAACACCCACCACTACGCCCGTGGAACGCCTCCTTGACGCAAAGTAAGGCAATGCAGAAACTTGCACTGCCTTGCCTTACTCCATATCAACAAGGCCATTCAATCCGCTCAGGGTGGCTTTGAGTCAGCTCATAGGTACGATTGAGAGGCTTGTGATGCTGGAGCATCAAAAAAAGTGATGCTCCAGCAGCGCAAGCCTCTCATAAATAAACCCAAAATATTCTCGATTTTTTTTTAAGTCTTTCACCGCCAGGTAGCTACATATAAAATAATAGCCAGCTGAAATGAAAAATAAATAAAATAAACTTGTTACTCATTGGGAAATGCACTGTAGTGCATTATGAAACCTCTATTAGGTAATGCACTGCAGAGGTATGTGTTTAACCGGAGATCAACAGGACTAAATCTTTGTTAGTACAGTTGAGAATAGTGATTTGTGTATTTTTAGTGCCATGAGGTCACAGCCTGTGACAGAAAGCACTGTGAATATATAAACAGGCAATATTTTATACTTGCATTGCACACAGTATAATATAGGCCACTACAAAAAGGTTTATTATAAAACGGTGCTTCCAAAATGTGGATTTAAGTAATATCAGAGCATATGCAATACCTTTTTTTTTTTTAATAGCTGTCCCTTCAACACCTCCAGGTGAAGTGAGCACTGTTGAAATACAATTACAATTAAAAGCATGCACTTCACAGCTCAGTTGTTAACTCTTCGCACTACCCCTCAAAAAAGAAAAATGTTTGTCCTCACAAAGCTTTGATCATTTAAAGCTGCTCCCAAGCACCCTTTACATTTGCAGATCAGCTCGTAGAGCACATTTGCTTTTAATTCAGGAAGCAGAAGCCCTGGGCTGAAAGTCTCCTTAGCTGTCTGTGCGGCTTTCACAGCACAGGAGACTCAAATTAAAGTTCAGCTGAGGCATTTTAAGGATCAGCTGGGGGAATGTGCGACCCCCTTTCCAGGTCTTCACGCCCCCCCTGGGGGTCCCGACCCCCAGATTGAAGACCTCTGCTCTAGAGCAAGATGAGCTATGTGACTAAAGAAAATAATTTTCTCTTTGCATGAACGAGTTCTTCTCTGGTACCAATTGTTTCCATCACAGAAATCCAAAACTGATAAATTATTTGACTTGTGCGTATTATATGTTTATATATTCATAAGTTGTTTTTTTTTCCTCCATTTCCAGCATACGTTGTAGTAAAGTTGTTGATTGATATGATCTTTTGGAGTGCTAGACTGGAAATTAATCCACCCTTGCTCCTTGCTTAGTGATATTAATGTCTAAATCTGTTTCCCAATCTTCCCATCATTTTAACCCATTCATTGATTATTGTCCCTGGTTGCTGCACAAAGTGGAGACCGACCAATCCTCTAAGTATTTATCTTCGATCCTGCTCTATCTTTTGATCAGGACATCGGACCATTTAGAATTCAGGAACACCTATAAAGCAGCTTTCATATGTAGTTTAGCAGTTAGGTTTCACTTAGGCAGTAAGATTTGTAAAGTCCAGAAAAACTACGACCTGGAACCTTTTCAGCAGATGATTAAATGCTGCTAATCCTCTTGAGATCCTGTACTTTAAGTGAAATGCTTTTCTTTCCATTACAAATACTGAGTTTTTCCCAAACATGTGAGAAATCAGTTTCTTCAATTGATTTCCACGGTTTCCACACAGATCACTTAAAACTTGTCTCATTAACATGAGGTTTTGACATTTAATTCTTTTAACCTGTATATCTATTCAAAGAAAAAATATTCCAGTAGGATACCTCTTGGCATTTCCTTTTCATCTATCTCCTAGTTGGGGATTTCATAATTCTTACCACTTTTCCTAAACATTCCACTGGTTTGCTGCACAAGGAAACTGTTCATGTGTTTCCTAAAAATATGCATATGTATTGCACATTAGTTGTAGTTTGTTTGCAGATTAAAAGTGGAAATAAGAGCCTATTCCATTGCCATAGCAGATTTAAGAAGATATTACCATTTTGTCAATAGGTTGTTCAATATGTAAGTAATCCTGGACAAGAGATCATTTTTATTAAGGGCCGTATTTAGAGTTTGGTGGACAGGGTACCCCACCGCAAACTCAGGAGACTACCCTGTCCGACATATCTTTAGTCTACCAGCCTCATTTAAAAAAACTTCCTCTGACAGCCCGATGGAGTAGGGGCTGTCACAGGAAGGGCATTACATTTTTTGAGTGGGCAGTGTAATGCCTTTTTTCTGTTTGCCTCTTCCAGGATGAAACAGAAAAACAAATAAGGGCTGTCACACCCTACAAAAACACTCCTAGATTGTGAGGTCATTATTTTTTTTGTTTTAAAAAAATAAACTCATGTGGGTGTTTCTGTAAACAAACAACAAATTTGAAAGGTTTCTTGCATGGCTGTCCACGAAACATTTCATACATTGAAATGGACAGCTTGATAGTGGTTCTTTAGAATGTATAAGCAGGACTGCTGAGCCTCTGATCACCTCTAAATTTCATGGCCGATAGTCCATCGGGATGGTGGAGGTACTGTCCAGACAGACAAATGGAGTACCGTATATCAAATTCCAAATCAGGGCCCAAATTGAATTTTGCCCACAGACCGAGTTTTAACATTTAGCAGTTTTCTACTGCCTCTCTAATTCTCATAATTAGGGGTCTTAAATTGCTTTCAACCATATTTTCTTTACATTTCGTCTTGACTATACCTAAATATTTTATTACAGAGGCTGTGAGTTGGAATGGCCAACTCAGCTTTTCCAGATCTTTCTTATGTAATGTATTTTTTATTGTTTAACCGAAATAGCAAGACCACTGTGACTGAGAAAACACTCTTTTTTGTATTTAGAGCTCAGGGCTTTGATGGTGTGGCTAATTGATGTATGTATAAGCAGGTAGTGCATTTTGAAAATTTGAAGCTATTCTGTGCCCCCATTTGGCTCCTGCTGCCAAATTTCTCTCTTCCTTAATACATCCCTTTGTGCTAAGGGTAACCAGGAATTTTGATGGGACCAAGCTACATTGAGGGCCTGCTGGCCCACTGTAGCCAAATAACTCCTCCATCCTCCTAAAAGATTTTCACTTGGTCATCTTGGTCAGAAGTGTGCGTTTGGAGAGTCCAGGTGAGCCCCTATTAGGACTGTGGAAAATTCTTGCTATCCCTTCCTATCAGTGCTTCTCTGGTGCAATTTCAGGTGATTATAATTCTGAAGGCTGATAGATTACCTAATTTGCAGAACTTTCCATGTAGGCTTCTAGATCTGAGAATATTTGAAATTTCTGAACAGATCTATTATCAAATTCAATAGACTTCAGTCATTTGGATAAATGAATTCTGCATAAAAATCTTACTCCACTTATTTCAAAGTGTGGACACACTTTTTAAACCCTGACTCCTCTGTCCTTACAGAAGCCTCATCTACTTGCAAGTGAATTAGAACATATTCAGCAGCCCCCAGTCATTATGGCCTCCGACTACCCCTTTTGGCTTGGGATCACAGGTTAATATCTTTATTAGGGAGAAGTAACCACAGAATTCCTTTAACTTGCTATTGGATTCTCTAAAGATCTACTATGATGTATTTTCTGTCAGTTTCTGATGCTTCTCACTGCCCCATCCTGATTTCTACCTTCATACCATGCTGCTCTGTTTTTCTATCTCTGGCTTTCATTTTGCCGTTAATGCTCCCTATGCCTTTCTAATGGTTTAGGTGTGTACGTTCAGATATCCACAAAGTACTTGTGGGGATAGTTTATTCCAATCATATGACCTCTTCATCTTTGCTATCTCCTGTCCCATGCTTTCCTAATTTTTTATCCATTCTTTAGAGTGGTCTAAAACACATTACATGCAACAGATACAACCTAAACTGTAGTTAGTAAAATGGGTGTTCCATCAATTCTTTGCATGCATTTCACACCTCCAGGACTGAAAGCATAGACATAGACTAGAACTGTGGAACTGAAGTTGGAGTCGCTATTGGAGAAGGTCCTGGCTGTAGAGCAAACACTATATAACACTAGTGAATATGTTGATGCCCTGGAATGCTCTCACACTGTGGCATAATCTACAAAAGACTATGAATGATCGAATTTCAACAGTGTACAATATATTCTATAACCCCCTAGGAATCTCAGGCCTAAGTGATATTTTAATTATTCCAATGGAATTCGCAAAATTCATTACATTTCCTGAAGTTATCAGTTGCACAATTTTGCGGACTTTTTTTGCCAGAGAGCACCGCCTATTTAAAAGTATTGCGATATACCATCGAGAAACACATTAGCACAGAAATGCCCCATGAACAATTTTCTACTCAAACAATTCTCCTGCCCTGTATCTCTCAATACTTTTTAAACCGGTGTGTGCATGCAGGTAAATAAAAAATCTGGGCTCCGGGAAATTTACATTTCACTGCATAATTTTGAGAAATTGTCATGGAATTCCACATAATTTCTAGAGGAGAATAATAATGTCATTTTGCCCATTCCCAATCAAAACTGTGGAGAACATGTGCAGAGGGTCACAAATATGCACCACCTGTCTAGCATCTGAAAGGGGCAGTAATTCTGTTCTTCATGGTGCTTAGAATGTTGGTCAGTTTATTAAGTGACAAAGAAAAGATGGGGTTGCATCTGTGGGTAAATCCCACAGGTTGCCCACTTGGGCTTCCTATAACAGAACTAAGTACGGTGCGGCGATGCTAGTTCTGAGGAGACAGATAACATTCTTAAGTCTTGATTAGGATTGCCATGGCCTTGATGCGATAATTTTCAATCTTCAAAAATTCAATTTCACAGGGTTTGGAATTTAAAGGGTGTGATTGCTATCACCTACTATGCTCTTTAAAATGGGGCAAAATGTGTTTTTAGGTGTTTTATGTGCTGTAGGTGTTTTATGCAGCAAAACCACATATCTTGCTATTTTCTGAGGATTTGAATTTTCTGGGGCTCATTGGGCTCTTCCTCAAGGCAGGCAGAGCCTATGTCTCCTCACGAGAAGACATAGATGGGTTCCAGAGAATTCAATATTGTTACACACTAATGTTCACAAACAGCTGAGACCTTAGTATGCTACACTAGTGGAAGAGGTAGACTTCTCGAGACAAACACATTTCAAGTGCTTCTGAGATGGTGGTGACTCAGTCTCACAAGCACACCCCTCTTTGCACTGCCTTTTAATATTTTTGTTAAGCTCATTGTTGATCCCTTTGATATGTGCTAAGTGGCAGTCCATCTCCCAATTAGCTAGCTAGCTAACACATTCAGGGACTTTTGTTTTCTAACTTGGGCCTTGTGCATTCCTTGGCTGTTTCCCCTGTGTCTGTGGCATCCTTTCTTTTCACAAGCAAACCTACACCATGCCACCCCATTTGCAAACATAGCTCCAAGATACTAGTCTCTTATGGTTCAAGTGCCCTTGATACAGTTGATCCTCCTATTTTTCCTTTCTGTTCAAGGGTTTGAGAATATCCAGGTTTTCAAAAATCATTTAACATAACATAAGATAAGAGATAAAAACATCACATTTTGGTCAAAAATGCTACCGTCCTTTATTTCAAATCATACATTTAGATCTACTCTACTTTGTTCATAACCTCATAGAAGATTCCTATTATCTTTGTGAGATATATGCTTATTGTACCATTTAAATTTTGACACACAGGCCTACCTGGACATTTACTTGTGCCCTGATTAGGGAATTGTACTGTACCTAAAATAACACCACACACCCACTCAGGTTAAGACTTGTAATGCTCACCCACATGTACCCAAAGAATCAAGTGCCCTTAGGTGCTCACTACTGTCTACTGTGAGCTGAGTACTGTAGGTGCTGATTGCAATGGGCTCTGGCCTTTCTCTTACTATGGCAGAACAGTGACCACTGTAATAACCAACTTTGCAGAACTAAGTATAACATACCTTTAGGAACACAAAGCTTTTGCAGCTGATACAAATAATTCTGCAGATCATCTGAGGAGTTCAGTTGCCCTCCTATGCATAGAGAGCAAAACTACAACATACAATACCTGTCTAGGTGCAATTAAACTAAGAACTGACCTCGTAATTAAAGTACAACCATTATGCTTTTGAATTTAAAGGCAATTCTAATCTCCAACCAAAGATTCCAACAGGGATGTTGATCCGGGATGTAAAACCACAAGGTCAAAGAGCAACTGGACATAAAAAGGGTTGTCAAATTATAGTGATTTTAAAAGCGACACCTTTTTTGGCGATAACAAGAAAAAAACATCTAATTATAGATGCATGGAAAATTTCTTCTAGCTTTTAAAATTCTTAGACCAATATGCTCCTTAATTATCATTGCAGTCCGCTCAGTGAAGAATTCTTGGATTGTGCGCTTACAGTCTCATGCAGCGTGGCTGGATATTGTGCATTTTCTCACTTATTCCCAGAAATGTATTGCCATTCACTATTATAAAACTGTTACTAGGACTGCAAGATGCTGATAATCTGAATGCTCTACCTATTTTGATTCCTAATACATTTGTGAGGGTTCTTCTTGCCAATGTTGAGCAGGAAAAATTAATATAATTTGTTACCAGAGCAGCACTGTCTTGCACAGCAAATGCCCCAAGAGCCAATCCATCTTTGAATATGTTCATTTAATTCTAGCCCTCCAAGCCCTTAACATTGCAGATCAATGATAGCAACAGGAGTGTAGTGAGGAAAAGCCAGTCGAGCTGCAGAAGGAGCAGCCTCTCTTGGAGCTGCAGCACACCTCTAACTTCTGGGGCCGAAGAGTGAGCTAAGACCTTGTGCTCTAATAAATGACTGCAGTGTGAAGGAAACATCTCATCTGAAACTATGGAGTCAGCCTGCCACATATTCCACATAAAGAAGACTTGTGGGTAGAAGGAGCTGTAAGCTTGAGGTTGGCCTACATTCTGCCTCTGGAGGTATCAAAGGGGGGACCTCTACCATTTTTCTAAGTGTGAATGAGGACTGGGACTTGCCTGCTTTGTTATGTCTGTTGACTGAAGCTGTCACACGGTTATGTAGGCCTAGAGGTTCAGCCTTTTAACATGACTGCCAATGCAAAGGATGTTTAGTGGCATTGGAGCCCTGAGCCTTTTCATCTTGGCTTTATTGTTGGTGCTAGCTTGCTCAATCAAACCCAAGAGAGCTGCGTCCAAAGATACCAAAGGCTGTAACAAGTAAGACAAGAACAATTTCTTAATCCTGTGATGGGGTCACATGCTGTAGAAAAATACAAGAAGAATGATGAAGAATGACCTGTCTCAAGAGGTGACTTATCAACAGAACAGCAAATGATCATGGATGGTATTGAAGAGAAAGTGACCTCCACAGATGCAAGATCTTCAATAAGATGGAGTATGAGATGAGATGAGAAAGAGTCTTGTGAAAAGGGTCAGTTGGCTGGAGTCATGGGTGGTACCATTTGGTGAAGGAGATAAAACTCACTGTGAGTTTAATATTCAAGTAGTGCCAGATCTGATCTACTTTGAGTCCAAAATTGACTCTCTCAATAACAATCAGTCAATCTATCAGTCGGGATTTGTGGAGCACAGCTAATCACCTGTGAGAATATCCAGGTGCTAGGATCCTGCTGTGATAAGTCAAAGAGCCAGGACTTTAATTTCTTTCTGAATTCCAATGGAGAGGGTGCTTTTTGGAGGTAGAGGGAAAGGTGGTTCCAGGATTTGGTAGCAACGTAGGAGAAAGAGTGTCCTCTGTTGTGGCTTTGACCGATGCTTGGGGAGTGAGCGAGGGTGAAGGAGGCAGAGTGCAGGTATCTGGATGGTGGTAGTTCAGGTGGAGGTGAATGCAGGCTGGTACTTGGTCATGGAGGGACTTGCAGGCATGTACCAGTAACTTGAATTGGCAATTTTTCAGGATGGGGAGCCAGTGGAGGCTCCTGAGGTGATGGGTGGTGTGTGTCCATTTGGAGAGGATGAGGATGAGTCTGGTATCTGAGTTCTGTATCGTCTGGAGTCTCTTCAGAAGTTGGGTGGTAATTCCTTTATAAAGCGTGTTGTCGTAGTCGAGTCAGCTGGTGACTAGGGCTTGGATGACGGTTTTCCTGGTGTCAATAGGGAGCAATCTGAAGATCTTTCAGAGCATTCAAAGGGAATGGAAGCAGGCGGAGGCCACTGGGTTGATTTGGTGCTTCATGGTGAGTTTGCTATCCAGGATGATGCCAAAGTTGCGGGTCTGGTCTGTTGTTGTGGGCCTGAGTTCGGAAGGCTCACAAGGTGACATTTTACAGTGAGGTGTTGTTTCCAAAGATCAGCACTTCAGTCTTGTCCATGCTTAGTTTCAGGCAACAAAGTGCAAGGTGCAAGGGCAAACATTCATCTCCTGAGAGTGGCTGTGCAAATCAGAGATGCCGAGACCTGCATTATGGCAATTCAAAGATTTGTGGAAAACGGGATTTATTTAGCAGACTTTTCCCCTTGCATTATAGTGCAGAGAGCTTATACTCTAAATTGCAAGAGTATGAGTGGTAATACTGAAACAAGAGTACAGCTATAGCAGGTTTTAAAAAACGTTTTGATTGATTTTTATTATGAGTTTAGAACAGTGATTAAAATAATAGTAGAATTTCAAGTGAGCATTATACAGGTCCCAATCTTAACAACTCTATTTACAGAAAGAGCATGTAACTCAACCAATAAGAACATTTGAAAGGAAGAAGAAAAGAAAGAACAAGGAAACACAAACAGTACTCTGGACTCCCATGTTACACAAGAGTACAGAGTGGCTGTACTCCCCAAAAAACAAACATATATAAAGCATTCATATTTCAGTCACATTTGAGGGTCAAACAATTACTCTTATATTTGTAGGTTCCTGGGGGCACCCTTTACTGACCTCAGAAAAACAGGAGGTGAGTGTAGGGAAAGGGAAAAACAAGGAAGGAGAACAACATAGATATAACAGTGCAGGGGCCACTGGAGTAGGACAACAGCCATGGTATCAGCATACAAAACGTATTAGAGTCCTATCAGCAATGACTGTCCTAAATAATCATGCATACATTACTGTGTGACTTGAGGTGGTCACTGGCCACAATCAAACTTCAATTTCATAGGAATTATTTAATTATGGACGGTCGGTTGTCATCTTTCTGGATCTTAGACAATATCAAAACCTAGTTTGTACTTCAGACTTCCTTTCCCCCACTTATTGGCCAAATCTGTTAACATATGGGCTTCTGCACCAGTCATTTCTCCAACTCTTTCCTCCAGCCATCCAGCGCTAGAGCATCCCTGCTCTTCCACTACATTGCGATCTGCTGTTTAGCCAATTCTAAGGCCAGGTCTATGAACCTAGGCAGTTCCCTGATCCAGAGGCGCCCGCTGCAAATGTCAACAGGAGACGACAGAGGTGGGGGGACGACAAGGGCAGGGGAAAACAATAAAAAAAAACCGTTTAAAATGTACCTTTCCTGCCGTTCCTACCGACTCCTGCCACCTCGCTCGTCGCTCCTCTTCTTGTTGTGTCCCAGATTCACTGGGACACAAACACAGGCTCCCCAGCAATCCTGGTGCTTCTTTCATGCTACACCTATCATGAAAGCAGCATCAGGATTGGTCTTAGCTGCTTGGAATGCCACTCGGATCCTCCCTGGGGTCGGTGCAGTTTCTCCAGCCCAGCTGTTTAATACAGATGGGCTGGAGAAACCTAAGTGTGCATGTGTGTTTGGTCAGACTGAGACGCCTGGCCAAACACACATGCGCATTTAGGTGCACTCTCCCCCCCCTACCTCCCATGGCCCAGCCCCACCCCTCCCTGAACTACTTGCTGAGCAAGCTGATGAAAAATAAAACAATATTGCAACTATGCAACTATTGTTTTATTTCTCATCTCCTGTCTCTTGAACGGGGGGGGCAACACTCCTCCACCATTGCGGAGAAGCCGCCCCCACCCTGATCTTCTTATGTTGTGGCATTACACCAAGCAGGCAGTTCCTCAGAGTGCTAGGGATACACAGCTCAGCAATACAACTTGTTTGCTGCAGAACATTGGACTAGTAAGACACCAGATGCAGACACACCCAGAACATATGCAGAAGATCCACATTAATAGCTTTACATCAGGGGCAATTATCTGGCAGTGCGTGAAATATCCTACAGAGCCTGCTTAAAGTTAGATAAGAACGATGTAGTATGTGGTAGTGAATTAGCTGAAATAACCATTCGTAGATACTGCCTTGTGGTTACTCACCGTCCAATTCCACTCGCTATGGGGGATTTCACCATGCAGATCCATCGCCCAGACAACTTTGAGTGTGGTTAAATAAGTCTTCATTTGCTTATTTAAATGAGTCAAACACACAAAAGTTAATGAGAAGATGCTTGTAATCTAACTTTAACCACTGCAATCTCTCACTGTAGCAGACCAACCCATTGTTGTTTTGCCCAACAGGACACCTCAGATTAGACCCAGCCATATGTAAATCAGTCTTGACCTTGCTCCAATGGGAACAGTCGAACCACAAATGACAAGCCCGGTCCTCTCTGAACTGAAACACAAGCAACCCCAGACCGGTTTCACCCTGATTGGGGCTCTTCAGTTGGATGTGCGCTAGTTGCCACTGGCACCGTGAGCAAGGGGCGAACATCTGGGCATACTCCTGGCTACTTAGGTCATTACATCAAACATGAAAAAGGTGATGGGAGGGTGCTTGCAATAAGTCAAACCACTGGCAAACGCTCGGGGTAGTATTTCAATCCATTATGTTATTTTTGCCCTCCATGTGACCTCAGACTACACCCAGCAATATGAAAATCAATCTTTACCTTGCACCAATCAGAACAGTCCAGCCCGAACTGTCAAAAACGAGTTCCATTCCCTTTTCATGTTACACAGGAGGATCGGTTGGGATTGTATGATACAATAGTTGAGTTGAACCAAAAGTGATGTTCGTTTCACCTCTTTTTCTCTTTCCATTGTTTTATTCACCCATGTCCACGCTTTTGCAGGGACTTCTCTTGTGGTTGTCAGTAACTTCATATTGTGCATGAGGTTGCACTAAAAATATAATGAATGTTGCAGGACTCAATGTGTTCTGATTCAGGGTAACTATTGCTTTTGGAATTGGTTAACAACCTCAAAAACAGGCACTAACAAAATGGCTTTTAAATGAGAGTGCTTTTTCCACTGGTGAATTCAGGCACTCAGTAAATAAAGGACTGACTCACCAGCCAATGAACTAGAGCTTACTCATTTTCAGATGGATGTACATACGTGGTTAGGTAAATTGGCTAAAGTCAGATGATGTATTGCACCATGCACAAACTTCTACACTCAGGGTTTCTCTGAGAGGGTAAATAAACACCAAACCTCTTGTCTGCTATGGTAATTTGTGAGCTTCAGTGTAACACAATACCAGTCAAAAGGCTTCAAAACACTGTAATACAAATCTACCCTTGACATCTGACATAATTTCTCCTATTGAATCAATCAGGCCTATAGATTTTATTGTTGGCTTATTGGCATAACCAACTCAGGCCTACTGCATTGAGCATTTTCCTTTCATCAAGGCAACCACCAGATATAGAATCATACAATTACAATTATGTTCATAATTACATTTGGAAAACACTACACAACCCATTTTAAAAGTGCTTAACATGGATAAGTACAGTGTATGCCTACCTCCAGGGTTTGTTTGAGGAGGCGCGAACACCAAAAGCATGATATAGTAACCTGTGAGGTTCCATGTAAAAATATCTGACTACAATCTTTAACAGAATCCACCCTAAAAAGTGCATTAGCTTTAACATATGCATTCACAGTAAATAGGTTAGTGCTACTGCTTTCGTTGTAACCTTTCATGGTAAACAGATCAGATTTGTACAAAAATACAGTTTGTAAAACAAAATACTACTTGTCTGAAGAAAGGACCTAATACTAATACACCAATAGGGACTACTAGCTTTAAAATATGCTTTTCACAATAGCCCAGGTCTACTGCCCTTTGTCATAAGACTTCATATTAAACAGCTCAGGGCACAACATTTCTCAATGACTAATCAAGCCTAAAGGGTTAGCTGCTATATTGTTACTATAACCAACTCAGGTCTCGAGTATAGCATAAGCTTTCCCAAAAGGCAAAGCAAGACATCTTTTTCCGTGGAAGCACAGTTAGTCGCATAAGGTGAGGTCACAGCTCTGCTGACAAGCCAGACCTAAAAGTCATCGTAGTGGGAATATGAATCTATTGATTCTGAGCAGCAGATAACATATTATTGCAGAGCATTTTCTCTTTTCTCTCTTCCTGTACACCACATTACCCTAAAATTATCATGTGCATAGTAGTACTGTGGGTAATAGGAATCACAAAGTGCTTATGAATTCACCAGGAGAATCAGGGCTAGTATGCCAGGATTAAAGTACATACCCGGTACTGCAACAGTTGATCAGAGGTTTGAATTACCATATAAACACGTCACATAAAACACGAGTGTAAATTAATACATATTGGTTTTCATAACTGCAGACCAGATTTGTTGTTTTTTCATACACTGCTACGTATAATTATAGTGCCTTTGGATATGGGTGTGAAGATGTTTAGGTGACGTAGGCGTGCAAATGCGCCCGTCTTCTGAATGTTAACACCCTACTTTACCGGAGAGATAACCGGCTACCTCTTTACTGATTTAAACTATGCCTTGCACACACATCAGGGATATCGACTCAGACATACGTATGCAACCAATCACCCACATAAACACGTATCTGCCTAAATATGAGCCCCATCACAGCGTGTGCTGAACTACAGGTCGGGATTGAAGCTGGGACAACGTGCTCATCATGTCAGACTGAGACGAGAGGCAACAGACATTCTGCCAGCAGAAACAAAGGCTGCAATTATGTTTATCAAAGCTTGAGAAATGACCAAGCATGCTGTGAAAAATAAGCTCAAAAATCAAGGCATGCAATAAACGCGAGGCTTTCAGGGAGATGCTGGCAGGAATGCTCCATGTGTTGTCTTAGAGTTATTCGTAAAGCCTAATTTTGTTGCATGATTTCACCACTCTGCAACAATGTGTGTGTCCTTTCAAAGCATGGGAAACATTTATACCCACCCATTCAGCACTTAGCACATCTTAAAGAACAAGATCCATGTGGTTTGCTAAAGTGAACCATGTATCCAAGAAGAAAATTTATAGTATATTTATTAAGTCGTTTTTACATAATTTTTTAATACTTAAGTATATCACATTCTGCAAAATTTCATTTGATTGTATTTTTATTCATTTTTAAGAACGTTAGTAGCTGTTTTTGATTTCTGCATTGTGAATATTGTTATTGATTTATTTTTATTTAACTTGTTCTGCTTTAGCAGGAACCATGGCTATTTAGAGCAATGATTATTTAGACATATGAACAAATCTCAACAGATCATACTGTGTCTTTACACCACTAAAAACTGTCCT
Source organism: Pleurodeles waltl (assembly GCF_031143425.1). NCBI lineage: Eukaryota > Metazoa > Chordata > Amphibia > Caudata > Salamandridae > Pleurodeles > Pleurodeles waltl. The sequence goes on from NC_090436.1 coordinate 712,869,960, forward strand.
ACATATGCAGCCAGGCTACTATTTTCAGTCAAGAAATTCGATCACATCTCATCAACACTGGTTGAACTTCACTGGCTCCCCATTGAGGCCAGGATCAAATTGAAGCTAGGCTGGTTAGCCTTCCAGGCAAACTATGCGAAACCTCATCTTACTTCACCAACCTATTCAAAACATCAGGCGGAATGAGGAATCTCATGAGCAGAGAAAACATTCTATTGTCAACAATAAACCATATATCACTGCATCATTCATCCTGTGTGTGCATACAGTAAGCTAAATACATGAAAATGGTTGTGATAAAAACATCTTTCCAGTTTTCCCCCACATCAAGTGTTTTAGTAGATTTGTTAAAGGTGGGTAACTTGGTTGCACTGGTAAGTTACGATCTGGAGAGTTTTAGCCCTCTGAAATTGAATAGTGAGGCTCGCACCCAAATTATGTTCCACAGGGCTTCTGCCAAGTTGTCTGAAAGGGACTCAATCTCATAATCTTGGTAGCAATGTGGCTTTTTTGGGAAATGATGAGCCTTACATGCCTGAAAATATTTTTTTCTTACTTAAAAAAAAAGAAAGTCTTTTAACATGCGTAATGATGAACAGGGGTCCATATTGCACAAAATGCCATGGAGGATGTGCGCACTGTTAGAAATGGGGTCTTTGGTTGGCAGTCAGGTTACCCCCTGTCTAAGCAAGGACCCTCACTCTAGTCACGTTAAAAAGAGAATCACCCTCAGCTAACCCCTGCTTACCCCCTTGGTAGCTTGGCACGAGCAGTAGGCTTAACGTCAGAGTGCTAGGTGTAAAGTATTTGTACCAACACACACAGTAACTTAATGAAAACACTACAAAATGACACAACACAGGTTTAGAAAAATAGAAAATACACAACGCTATGTACCTTGGGTGCGTCAAAAATAACCCGCACGGGCGAGTGTGCATCAAAAAGGGTTTGCGATATGTCAATTTCACTCACGAGAGAGACTTTGTGCCATTTCTCCTTCATTCGGGATGGCGTGTGTCATTTCTTCTCTCCGGAGCAGAGGGATGCTTCATTCTGGTCAGTACTCTCGGGACCGGGTAGGCCGTGCGTTGTTTTCACACACCCAGTGGTGTTTGTGTCAGATATTCAGCCACACGATGATCCGAAAACCACGCAGAGCGGGTTGCGATCTCACCGGTCTCCATCAGCGATGCTGCGCCTCATTTCTCCAGCAGCGGGCGTCGATCTTCCGGTTGCGGTGCAGGTGAGCGTCAATTTTCAGCCACAAAGCCGGTGGCGCATCAATTTTTCAGCCGCAGATCAGAGTCACGTTGATCTTTTCCCTGCACGGCAGTCTGTGCGTGGATTTCTCACTCTTGGGCTGCCAGCTTCTATTCTCAGGGTCCCAGAAACTGGATGGGCACCACTTGGCAGACTAGGAGTCTCTCCAGAGGCTCCAGGTGCTGGCAGAGAGAAGTCTTTGCTGTCCCTGAGACTTCAAACAACTGGAGGCAAGCTCTAAATCAAGCCCTTGGAGATCTTCACAAGAAGGAAGGCAACACAAAGTTCAGTCTTTGTCCTCTAGCACAGGCAGAAGCAGTAACTGCAGGAGGGCTCCACAAAGCACAGTCACAGGCAGGGCAGCTCTTCTTCCTCAGCTCTTCAGCTCTTCTCCAGGCAGAGGTTCCTCTTGGTTTCCAGAAGTGTTCTAAAGTCTGTGGTTTTGGGTGCCCTTCTATACCCATTTTGCCCTTTGAAGTAGGCTTAATTCAAAGGAAAGTCTCTCTTGATTGTGAAATCATGCCTTGCCTGGTTTAAGCAAGAACATGCTCATTTTCTAAAAGTGGCATTTTCAAACACACAATCATAAAATCAACTTTCCTAAAAGATGTACTTTTAAATTGTGAGCTCAGAGACCCCACACTTCACATACCTATCTGCTCCCAAAGGGAATCTACACTTTAATCATAGTTAAAGGTAGCCCCCATGTTAACCTATGAGAGGAACAGGCCTTGCAACAGGGAAAAACAAATTTAGCAATATTTCACTGTCAGGACATATAAAACACATTACTATACATCCTACCGTAACCATACACTGCACCCTGCCTTTGGGGCTACCTAGGGCCTACCTTAGGGGTGCCTTACATGTAAGAAAAGGGAAGGTTTAGGCCTGACAAGTAGGTACACTTGCCAAGTCGAATTTACAGTTTAAAACTGCACACACAGACACTGCAGTGGCAGGTCTGAGACATGATTACAGAGCTACTTAGGTGGGTGGCACAACCAGTGCTGCAGGCCCACTAGTAGCATTTGGTGTACAGGCCCTGGGTACCTCTAGTGCACTTTACAAGAGACTTACTAGTAAATCAAATATGTCAGTCATGGACAAACCAATTACAGGAGCACTTGCACTTTAGCACTGGGTAGCAGTGGTAAAGTGCCCAGAGTAACAGAAAAGAGCAAAAGGAGAGTTCAGCACACATCAACAACCTTGGAAACAGAGGCAAAAAGTTAAGGGAGACCACACCAAGGATGAAAAGTCTAACATGCACACTATCTGCACCAGTGGGTTACTTTGGTATTACAGAAGGAGCTACAGACACTTGTGCATCCCCTTTTGATATGCATCATCAGATCTGTGTACCCTTTGAAAGGTGGGCTGCATTGGCACTTGTTCAATGAAGGACGAACAGGCTGCTTCAAACAGCTCTTCCAAGTTTCACAAATGTACTACTTTCAGGGCAGGCACAAGTTTGCAGCTGACCTGGGGCAGCGCATTAACTTCAATAGGGCACACTAACCAGTCTTATCCATGGTCACCCAGTTGAAGGTGCAATGAGGAGCAGACTAGGGTAATGTGCCCTATACATAGTACAAGCCCAGGGCAAAATTATCAGAGATAAAATCACTTAGTGGCATTGAGAACCTCCCACTTTTGCAGCTTAAGTGGGGGCTCCCACTGGCCCCAACAACCAGATAAACTGGGTCTCATTAAAACCTTTATTCAATATATAAGCCTCTTCTTACTGCAGGGATGGACACATATACTCATAAAATGCTCAAGTGCTGAGGTGTGAGCGGTCGGGCTGCCATGTGAAATGAAGTGACAAAGAAAGAAATTATGAAAATATTGAAAAAGGGTGGAGAGCAGCAAATCGGGTGATTGCTAGTGAGAAAGGAAATAAAGATGGTAGAAACTAGAAAGGAGAAATCAGAAAAACAAAGTAGGAAAAAATGGGGGAAGGAAGGAGAGGTGGTAAAATGGAAGGGTGGAAGAAAAGATGGTTGAAAAGAGCAAATGCAGAAAGGGTTCATGGAAGAAAAAACGATGGACGGACTGAGGGGCCCAAAGATGCTTGAAAGGATGGATGGGAGGGTGAAAGAGTGAAAGGATGGATGTGTGTGGATGAATGGATTGATGTGTGAAGGGAATGGTCATGGGTGTAAGAATAAATGTGTGAACAGTTGGATAGATGAAATGGTGAAAGGGTGCATTGAAGAATTAAAGAATGTAAACATGGAAGAATGAATGGTTGGAGGGAACAGAAATAGGATGAATGGATAGATAGATGTGTATACAGGTGAACAAAACTATTTCAGGAAGAGTCAGACTTACTTGTTTCTTCCAGTCAATGTCATTAAAGGTTTGGTTCAAAGTGGGGGGGGATTTTACTTTTCTGGCTACCCCTTTGCTCAGTGAAAATACCTTCTAGTTTTTTCCCTGAATTGTTTCACCTCTCAAGTTCTGAGATATGCATGTAGGAAAGTGTAATAACATATAAAATAAATTCTGCAAGGTGTAATCCCATCTTTCATCTTTTTGATTTTTTTAACACCTGAAGTGATTTAGGTTCTGAAATAACTTTTCCCAGTACAAAATTTCCATCTGAAAACACTGTTCTTACCTAATCCTTGACTTATCAAACAAAATGGAGGGCAAATATTGTGAATGCAGTTAAATAAAGCAGAGGTATGAATCCAGAGCCCCATGTACAAAGAATTTAGTTGCAAGAAGTGGTCGCAAATTGTGTACCAACGTTTTTCAGATCAGTTCTGATTTTCCAACCGACTTATGCACATATAGGTCAGGTCACAAAATAGAAAATCGTAAGGGATCACAGAATGAACTGCCTAATGAATATTGTTGGACTTGGCCCTCTCTGAAAAGACATCCACAAACATTTTGCCTTAACCCTCCAATTTTTTTCTCTATTTGTTTTTGCTGGCCTTAGGACTCTGTGCAGGTTACAATTGCTAATCAGTCCTGAAGTGCTTGTGCTCACTTCCTAAAACCCGGTAAAATTATCTTACACCTGAATGGCATATTTAATTTACTATATGTCCAAAGAAAAGTGATATACCCAGGGCCTGTACATTGATGGCTACCAGTGGGCCCGCTGCACCTATTGTGCGACCTGCTTAAGTGGCCCCTTAAAACATGACCCGGGTCTGCCATTGCAGCCTGAATGCAGTTTTAATGTGCCAATTTGACTTGACAAACTACACCCTTTGCCAACCCTAAAATTCCCCTTTCATTGCATTTTTCACACCTAATGTAGGCCCTAGGTAGCCCATATGGCAGGGTGCATTGTAATTAAAAAGTTGGGCATATAAATTTACATTTTAAATGTCCTAGGAGTGAAAAGGTCACAAATTCATTTTTCAATGCTGTAAAGCCTATCTCCCTCATAGGATAACTTTGGCTTGCCGTATTACATTTAATAAGGGTTAACCTTTGATTGGGCGCATTTAAGGATTTCATGTTTGGTGTCTGAGAAATTGTAATTTAAGGTCCTCTTTAATGGTAAAGACAGATTTTTAAGTTACAATTTTGAAAAGGTCACTTTTAGAAAGTTGGCATTTTCCTGTCTTGGGTATTTTGTGCCTAAAGCCTGTTCCTTGGTCACATGTAGCTGGCAGTTGGACTTTGTTTATTCTTCCCAGACATCCCACAATAGTGTGATTAGGTGTGCCTGGATGGGCTAGCACTGGCAGGATTGGGGGCAAAGCTGGGCGCAGCCCTACTTGCAAGTCAATAGGCTAAACTCTTCCTTCACATAAAGGACTTCACACGACCTAATTGTTCATGCAGTCAAGCTGAAGCCAGGACAGGGAAGGAAGGAAACTCCAAGCACTTCAGAGGGAAATCGCTAGAAATTCCTCCTACTTTAAAGAAGTCACAAGGTATAAAAAAGGACACTCAGACTCACTCTCAGGTTCACTTTCTGGACCTATAAAAGAACTCCCAAAGGACTGCCTGCGCCTGCTGTGTATTTTGGAAAAGTGCGTTGCTTCAACTGGAAGGGCTGCTTGTAATCTTCCCTAATGATAAAACGAGCAGTAGTTGGAGTGTTCAATAAGTTTAATCCAGGTAAGGGAGATCTCATCCTTACATCTCAATCGCCTCCAATCTTCCTGCACTACATTCTCATTCCAAATGAACTCATTCCATTCCATACTAACTGAGAAATAGAAAGAGTACACACCTTACCAAGCCTATGTACATATATACATAAATGCCACACATCTCCCTTTTTATAACAACAAAAACAATAAAAACATGACATAAAAATATAATACATAATTACCTAACGTTCCGAACATTCTAGCTACAGTACATAGTAGAAATATGACTGCTTGGCTTAATACACAACACACAAAGAGAATACTTCACACAATAAATATCATGACCTACACACATAATCAATCAATCGTTTGTATAGCGCAACTACTCACCCGTTAGGATCTCAAGGCACTGAATCATACAAACATGCATAATCATCCTAATATGCAGGTGTTCTTATCATTCTTTTTTGCCTTCTTGATGAGGAATCGCTATTAGGCATTACATTTTATCGCTTTGCTATCAGCCTCATCAGACTTCATCTCTTTACTGTCAGTCTCACAAGACTTTGTATCATTTCCATCAAGACCTAAACTATTTTCTTTGTAGATACCACCTCTATTCAGATTCTACACTTGATGATCCTGTGTCTTAATAGTGTTGGTGAAGACCTTTATTACCTTCAAGGGCTTTGAGAATTTACCGACACCATCTTTGCATACTGGACTTCTTATCAACGCCCAATCACCCACAGAAACATTTGTTTGCTTCACTGTGTTCCTTTAGTCAAATTGTGCTTTACTGTCTCTCATTCTCTTATCTTCCTTCAATTTCTAATCATCAGACATAGAATTGTTCCCCACGCTAAATTGAAAGCAATTTAAGCCAAGACAGTTAAAAAATTGTGTTAGGGTATCTTCCCCAAAATCGCTTAAAAGCAGACTTGCATGTGATGGAATACAGCAAGGACCTGCACAATTTCACCCTTTTTCTCACCTCTTCTCTCCAGTTTAGATGATTATCCTTAGCCAAAGATATTGTCTCCTTTAGAACTCTATTGAACCCCTCCTCCATCACATTAGTATTTGGATGGTAGAGGACACACCTTTTGTCCTTAATAATGCATCTACTCAAAAAACTCTCCACTTCCTTAGAGACTAGTTGCATTCCATTATCAGTGTGTAGGGTTTCTTGGAGACCCTCCCTTCCCATCATTTCCTTTAAAAAGTTCACAACATGTTTGGTCTCAATGCCCCAAGTGAGACACACTTCCGGCCACCTGGAAAATAAGTCTATTAGCACTATGTCAAATGCCTCCTGACCCTCTTCATGAATCATCCCCAAAATGTCCAATGAAACATTCTTTGATGGACCTGATGGGTTGACTTCTATCACCACGGTCTGCACCCTGGGCTTCACCACCTTTTCATTTACTACATACTGCATGCATTCTCTCACTAGACTCTCAGCTTGGAGATCCATACCCAGCCACCAATACGAAAAACACAGCCTTTCCTTTGTTTTTGTAATTCCTTGATGATAGCTATGTACTAGATCCAGCAATTCCTCTCTGAGTTTGTTCGGAGGGACCCTTCTGGTACCCTTGAACAATTGACCATTGTTGGCGCCTTTTGTACTTTGCACTTCCTTGTTCTTTGCTCTTCCAACCAGTACATATTAATCCCATTACTTCTTGCAACAAATCATCTGATCTCATCTTTTCATGCCATCTCTTCTCAGAAATAATTTTATACTCCACTTCAGCTCAAATTCAGACTCATCATCAACTGCTGCTTGTTGTTCTCCGCCCCTGGAATACACTTTACATCAAAGTTGTAGTCCTGCTAAACTACCACTCACTCAACAATCCTGCCTTTCACTGAGTCAACACTCTTTGACCTGAAGATCTCACAAAAAGGAGTGTGATCTGTCCTCACTGCAAAAACACCTCCTCACAAAAAGTTTTGAGTTTTTTAACTGCCTTTCTTTCAATTACTGAGTACTTTTTTTCTGCCCCTGTCAAACTGTGGGGATGAATGTGATAGTGTTTGCCACACCATGACCACCCTGCTGGAGAAGAGTACCCAGACCTTCAAGAATGGCATCTGTAGTAATGAAGAATTTTTGTTAGGCTCAAGATTCTTCAAAACCTTGGCCTGGCTCAATTTTCTTTTTAGTTCTACGTATTCTAGTTCACACTTAGGACTCCAAAAACACTCACCTCCGATTTTTCAACAAGTTTTTCATATTAGCACTTGAGTCTGCAAAATTCTGCACAAAAGTACTCGCTATACCCAAAAAAACGCATCAAATTTTCCTTAGTGGCAGGCAAAAGCCATACTTTGATTTTTATTGATCAAATCCGCTTTGGGAACCGCACCATCACCAGAGACAGTGTGACCCAAGTAGCCAATGGTCTTGGTCCAAGATCTGAATTTTTCCAATTTGATGGTGGGATTATCACACAACCTCCTTAGAATTTGTCTCCCCGGTCATGATGCTCAGGTTCATCCACGAAATACACAAGATCATCATCCAGACATATGCATACACCTTCCACCCCCTGTAAAAAAAATTCCATGGCTTGTTGGAAGACAAATGCCACCAAGACCAGCCCGAAAGGTAATCTGGCATATCTAAAGATTCCAAAAGGTGTTACGAATGCTGTCAGATCCTTAGATGTCTCTTCCAACTTGATCTGGCAATAGGCAGAGGTGAGGTCTATGGAACTAAACATTCTCACCCCACCCAGCATCATCAACAGTTCTGAAATGCTCAGGAGTGGATTTCTATCAACTATTACATTTTTATTTATGTGCATAAGGTCCACACATAATGTCAAATTCCTGTACGATTCTCTTGCCACAATAATTAGAGCCAGCCATTTCATTCCTTTGACCTCCTCACTTATTCCTTGAGCCCTCAATTCCAGTAGTTCAGAGCACATTCCATCCCTTATGGCAATTGGCACATTTTTCACCATACTACAAAAAGGTTAGCCCCTAGAAACAAAATTTATCTTATGGCTTTAACCTTGCATACAACCAAGGGTGTCCCGTAACACCTGAGAAAAGTCCTTCTGTAACTCATTGAGTAAAATCCTGGATGTTTAGAAATCCTTAACTCATTCGCTCTATGACTCGCCTTCTAAATAATAGTTGGGTTGATATTGGGATCTAACATCACTCGAAAAGTCCTTTTGGTGAAGTCAGCTAGTATTAATGTCACCCTTATTTAAAACATACACTTTTCCATACATATAAAGTTTTTCATACTCAATCAAACCCACAAAATATTACGCAACTCAATAACTTCTCCCTCATATGCATAGGGTTTGATGTCAGGATTCAACAATGTCATCTTCTCCTTAAGTTTCTCCTCAGAAAATGTGTTAGCAATTATCGTCATTTTTGCTCCTGAGTCAAAGGGGACTTTTCACCATCAATCATAATAAAGTCAACTGGGCCAGCTCAACCCTTGTGTTCACTTGAAATAAACATCCTCCTTGTCCTCTTCATCACTGACATTCACTTCCTTGACTTTTTGCTTGAATTGCTTCATTTTGCATACAGATTAAAAATGTCCCTTCTTCTTACAGGACATACAAACAGCTTTAAGAGCTGGACAGATTTTGTCATTGGCAAAATGTCCAACTCTTTCACACCTAAATCATCCCTTTACCGTGTCACTTCCTTTGTCGGTCCCTTGGGTATTTTTAGCATCTCATTTTTTACATCCATCTTTGATAACATGCACCACTTGCTCTTTGGCAGCACATCCCTCTTAATTATTTCAACACATTTAATTGAATGATCAATATTCTCAGCCGTCAGCAACACCTCATCAAGTGTGGTCTCATCCTTTGGACAGAGCTCTACTCATACCTTTTCAATGTTGCACCCCAACATGAACTGATCTCAAATCCTCTGTCAAACATACAAGAGTACGCTAAACGTCTGAGATCACTAATATAATTCTCTACAGACTGTCCTTCTGACTGATTCCTTCTCCCAAAATGGTACCTTTCAATGATACTACTGACTTTAGGTAAGTAGTGTTTATCACATTTCCTTCTACATGTCTCGTACTCATTAAGATTTGAAAATGAACAACCAATATGCAATATGAATATGTTGACAACTAAAGGAGAAAGACCAGATTGCATACAAAAAACAAACTGTACATACCGCTGACACACAAAGATGTGCCCGAAATACTTTTAATGAGAAAAATATTTCGTTATTGCGACTAAGCTAATTCCACATGGTTTCAGAGACACACAAGGAACTAAAGCTAATATTGTTTGTAAAATTGATACTAAGAATGTGCAAGACATCAAACACAGCAGTAAAAACAACAGTCTAAAACAACAGTTCCATCTTCTCTCAATCATCAGCAGAAAAGTCCTAATCTAACTTGCAGTAAGTAGGAAGACTCAAGACTTCCTTTACAGCCTGCAGGAAGGGTATTTCCTTTGATTTGTGAGGCAATGGGAACCCTTCTTTCTAGTAGACTGGAGCCAATGGGAATCCTTATATGTCTCTTGTATGTCTCACAGACCTCTTCAGAGCACATTCGAAGGAAAACACAAGAGCATCAGATGAGCTTCCTAATCTTCTTGATATCACCCAAGTAATTAATGATTTCCTCCCTTTTGCACGATATTGCCTTTACCACTGTGAGGCTCGACCAGTTACAGGCTTGTGAAGCACGGCGTCCTTTTTAAGTGCACCAACTGTGGTAGAGAATTGTTGCAGGCAGTCAGCTTCCCTTGTATGGTAGAATCAGATTCCAGTCACTGTGTCGCGTGGCTTCTCCCACATACGCATAGAGCAGCACACGTGTAGCACTGCCTGTCTTCATCAGCTACAGACACCAGACTCATCCCACTGGAGAGTTTTTACTTCCAAAGAAGAGATTGAGGGCCTGGTTTAGAACTTGCTAAAATCTAAATCCCATTATATCCAGTGGGATTTAGATTTTGGTGGATGGGATATTCCTCACTGCTGTGATGGAGTAACTCATCCACCTCGGTCTAAATCAGGCCCTAAGTCTGAATATGGAAATCTTCACCGTGACTTCGTCCAGCAACTTCTCGACAATGATGCCTCCTCCTCCTCCTCCTCAAATACTGCCTACAGCCATACCCCACTGAGCTTTACCATGTCAAGACATTTTTTGCTGAAATTTCTTTGAAGTCCGAAGGTAAGTACAGACTGGGCCCAATCCACTTCTTGTATTCAACCCGTGCTCCGTCATGGTCTTCCATATTCTTCGACTTTGATGGTCTCACTTGACTAGGTGTCCGCAGTTGGAGCTTTGATCTTGTAGGTGCTCCTTAAACTTTAGAAATTCATAACTCCACTTATACTGATTAGATTTTTGTCATTTTGGTGTAAAGTGATATACTGAAATGTACTCTATTTTTCTAAATTGGTGTTAGACATTTCTTGTGTTGCGTTTTTACTTTATGACTGTGCTTCATAACTACTTTACATTGCCTATGAGTTAAGCCTGACTGCTTGTGTGCCAAGCTACCAGAGGGTTAAGCAAGGTTATCTTAGTGACTTTTGTGGTTCACACTGACAAGGATCGCGGCTGTTGCTTGGGCACGGTTAAGACCCCACTCAACCAACAACCCAATTTCTCACGAATATTCATTAGGCATGTCATAATTAGTGATCCCCTATTATTGGCCAAAAGCACAGAGATGGTAGCCTGCAAAGGATCAGCAGACCACCAAGCCTGTGATTGTGTTTAAATAAAGGATTTTTTTTAAATGCAGCCTGTATTCCTTTAAGGAAATGGGACTGCACTTTTTTTTTTTTAAAAGATGTATTTTTTCAAAACGTTTCACTTAGAGTTTGTGTCAACGCTCCCTGAAACATTTTTTAAGATTCACAAACATGAAGGGTTCCTGAGCGAACCTCTTCCCCTTTGAGAATCAGTTACTACCCCAAAATGGGAGTTGGTAACTAGAGGTGGGCAAGCCAATAATTAACAGGAAGAGCTGAGGTAAGCCAGAGATATACATCTGGCTCGAGCTTTCAGTGGCTCGCTCACCTCTATCAGGTCTTCTCAATGTTTTGCAACCTGACAACGGGTGCAAAATATTCATACATAAAGGTTAGAATTGCTATTTGGAAGGGACGCCCACAACACTTTCCTTTCCCATAGCGATTCGGAAACCATTTCTAAACCCATTCAGCGATTAGAAAAACCATTTCCAAATCGTACATTTCAAAAGGGGTTTTAGCATTCGAAAATCCTCTTATTTCCTGAGTCAGATGTTTGCAAATGCTTAAACCCTTTGTACATGAGGCCCAAATTGATTCTGAGCAGCAGAAAACATACTTTTGGATACCTTTGCAGAGTATTTGCTTTTCTCTTGCTTCCTGTATATAGTCATTAACCTAAAATTAGCACATGCATACTGGCAAATTTGGTAACAGGAATCAGATACAGATGCTGAAGAATCTGCCCGGAGAATCGGTGGTAGAATGTCAGGATTAAACCTCATAACCAATATTGGAACAGCACAATAATTCCATGCAGCTGGACATGTGTTTGAATGATCATATCATCACATAACATGCTGAGCATAAATTCATAAAAGGTGGAAGGTATGCCCAATTTATAATGAAAGAAGATGCATCATTGCTCTCCATTTGTATATACATTTCAACTTGGTTTTAAAATACCTAGGGTTTTGCAAACAAATAATCTGAGATTGAAGAAAGTATAGTCAGTTTGCAAAGCTTCTTTTTCTATAAGTGTAATTTAGTCCTAGAAATCCAGGCATAAGCGCTGATTATGGGACAGATTTAGAGTTCAGCAGATGGACTACTCTGTCACAAAAGTTAATGATATCCCATCTGCCATATTACAAGTGCATTATATCTAACAGCTTTAATAAGGTAGCTTGGGACTAATAGGTTTTTTGGGGACCACTGAATAAGTGGGGAGGCTTGGCCCTGCAGAGTGTTATCCTGCTAGATGGGGAGTTGCAAGGAGTCACTTCAACCCACTAGCTGGTGTCAGGCATAAATGTAATACCTCCAGGCACCCACTGCAGAACTCTTACTCAACTGGACAAAGATCAGAAGAGGATTTCACCTGCTGTCTGTGACCTGGGAGTAGCCCTGTAGAGCTGCTCTCTCTTGTACCCAGGACAAGGAAGTGGACTTCAAGCATCAGTTGGCTGACCTGTGTGGCTACAGGGAGATAACAAGCTGCAAGGGACTGTTTCCTCGAAGTACCCAGTGACCAGTGGGCTAGACCCTGAGGTTGGCCTCTGCCTGACACCTGTCTTTAAATACATCCCCTAAAGCCCTACTCTGGAGGGGGATGAGGCTTTAGAAGTGTACGCCTGTGATAGTTTTGGAACAAGAAGAATATTTTGGAAATGTTTGAAAACCTTTCCTCCAGACAAATGGTACTTTGAAACTTTCTTTATCTGTCTTACTTCCAGACTTTCACCAGGACGAATCCACTTGGTGTATCAAACTCAGACTCCATCGTGGTAGGCCTAAAATTGCACTTTGGTCCTGGTCTACTGTGATCATTGACTATCATTGGTGCTCTATATTTTCTTGATGCTATTGCTACTTAAACTGTTAAACATTCATATCTCTGGTTCTCCTTATTGGATTTGTGTTATTTAGGAACCAGTTTGTTTATATATTTTAATCTATTTTTCTAATTTGGTGTGGGATTTACATCGTTTGGGATTTTGAGTTTATTCCCATTTTGTTACTGCATAAATACTTTACACATTACGCTAAGCTAAGCCTTTCTGCCCTGTATCATAGCTACCAAGGGCTTGAGCTCAGGTTGATTTAGTGACTTCAGTGATTCACCCAGACAATAGCTGAGATTACTCCTTGAGAAGGGCAGTCACCCACACCAAATAATAATCCAATTTCTTATACTCACACTAAAGGAGTACAGGTAGAAATCAGTCATCGAATATTAGAAAAGGCCACTTTATAAAATAAGAAAATATAAATTTAATTGAAAAATACCACTATGTTACAAAGTATGACATGACTCATTTATGCCCAGAAAACAGATTAATACAGTCAAAGCATTGAAAACTTACAAAAGATGAATACTAAATCATGATTCCAAGTTAACCTTTCAAGTAAACAGGAGAAGAAGCTTTTACATTCATGAGAAGAAAATATAGCAAACTAGTGTGATGAGACTAATTACAATATGAGGAGAGTGTCTGTCTTCTAAAATTAAAGAATTACTCAATTTACTTGAATAAATCTACCTATATTGAAAAAGGTAGAATGATTAAAGACAAAACATTTGGTCTGACAAACGAAAAAGAGTAATAAACATCTAATCAATCATACCATGATATAAATAGCCAGAATAAGACAAAAACCTGTATTATATCCCTTCTTAGCTGGCTACATTACCATAAATTAGCTTGGTACGCAGACAGAACATTTGCCCCTCTCTGGGGACCGAGTGATCACAACAGAAAAATGTTACAGCCTATCATCAAACAAGATGCTATAGACATTAATTAAGGTGCAAAGTTGACAAGACACATGAGGCAAAACAGATAGAGTGTACCTTTTATGAGGCAATGACAGTATAAAAAGAAAATATAATTTTCACCTATAATAAAGAACCATTTAAGGAGCAATGACAATATAAAAAATATATAATTACACCCATAATAAAGAACCTAGACAACCTACCCACCACCTGTAGACTAGGGAGTATTTAGACAGAGAGAAGACACACATTAGATTTAGAAGATATCCAGAGCTATCATGGGATCCTATGGTGGTTTTGGCCTCATGCAGGTATTCACGACATACATGAGATCATATGGATAAACTTCAACCCTTCCACTCAGCATATCAATTACCTGGGCAGCAGAGGATGATGACAACCTTTAAAATGATAACATAGAAGAGACTCGATGCAGTTATCTATCATTTTATCTGGGGCCATCACCTTACTTCAAGATGGTGGGTGCTTTCAAACATTGCCTATAAATGGTGTAGTAGCAAGGCTCTCGCCGTTTTTTTTAATCATGCTCTCAAATGCAATAATGCTCTGAAAACAGTTGGTACTTCAAGATCCAATAGACACTGGGCCAAATTTTACTCTGGTATGGATTTATTTACATTATCATAAGCCATCTTTGATTAGAAGGATGTTATGTCCCTCCTTTACACTGCAATGCATTACACTGATGCTCTCTTCGTCTATTTTCTTTGCGCATCATCCATCTACTAACTCTGATTTAAGTTGCCATTTGTGTTTTGTATCTCTGACACAAATAGATTAAAAAAAAAAAGAAGTTGATATAGAATTATGAAACATTCTCCTGAACTGAAAATACAAAAAATAGAAAGATTCAACTCATATCAGGACACCAAACTACCATTCTGATTGGCAAGCCCCACAAACATCGGGAAATGTTAGATAACCTACTCTTTAACCCCTCACAATATCTGAACCTTAAATTTCTGTGTGGGGGTCCAAAATGGAATCAGAATGCCAATGGCTGTGGTCACTTAAAGAAATTGTTAAAATCAAAATTAAAAGTACACCCACCCCACATTGACACGGGAGGGAAAATGGAAAAGGCAGAAAAACAATAGTTTTAGACCTTATCAGCAGACAAGGCCTGACCTAAACCCATTGAGGGAAACAGTTTTTGTTAGAAATGTTTGCAGATGCAAATCTTTGTCTAGACCTACATCATTCTTTAATGTTAGCCGCAAGAGTAAAATATGACTAATATTACTTTGTCAAATTATTTGGCACACTAAATAGACCTTTGGTGCTCAAAGAGTGTGTAAGGTGACATATATCACTATTATAAAAAGCTCTATATCTATAAATAATCAACTAAGAAGGATGACCAACATTTGTGTAGACTTGCCTTTTCTACAGTCAAACAAATTTGCTGGTGCCCCAAGCTGACAGGTTCTAGACTGTATAGAAGCTTCTGTCTTGACTTTGGTGCCATTCAGAGCAACAGATCAGGTATTAATGCAAAGAAGAGAATCAGGATGCTAACCTACCCAGAACTGAGTAGAGAAGAATTAGGAATTAGGAAACTTGCAGGAGAGAACTCCAGAAGATTATTGAATCCAAGGAAAATCCTGAAGAAAAAAGAATGGGACAAAAAACTGCATAAAGGGTTATAAAGGGAACACAACTAAAAATACTGTCAGGAGCATTGTGGTCCACCTTGTCCTGAATTCAGCAGCCTTTTATACAAAAGAAACAGGAAGTGGTATGACAGGAAGCACGAAGTCTATCTTGATTTACAAAGCAGCCATAGGAATACACTATCTCCACCATCTTGGATAGGAAAGCTTCACGGTTTCCTGGAAAACATACAACAGAAAATGCAACATGGACGATTCCAGAAGGTAAGTAAATAACTTCCTGAAAAAAATAAGTTTTCCAATCACCCTTTCGTCCTCAGATGGTCCCCGTGGAGGTTTTTGTGGAAAACATTGCAAGCATTCAGGAACTCCGAATGACTTTACAGATGGTGTTCTTGGGTTCCTGGAGGCATCACAACCACTGCAAGGATCAGAGGTCAAACCTCATTACCTCAATGTCACACCCTCACATGTATGACAAAAAAGTTATACCTGATGATATCCTTACACGTTCCTTGACTCACCCAGAATAGAAGTACAGTCATCCATAGGGGTCAGGGGCACAATCTTAAATATTGTTTCAGCCTTCTGCATCTTTTGTAGGGGCACTCTTGGATGATCCTGAACTTTTTTTGTTAGATTAAACACAGCATGCTGCATTCTGTGTAATACTGCAGTGTGCGGGCAGGCATTAGTGAACTGCTGTGAAAGGATTAGACCAACTTGGATATTTTTAGAGCATGGTGTACTGCAGGAAAATACAAATATATTCAGAAACCAATTATATCAAGTAAATTTTTAAGATCAGCTTCTCAGTGCCGGAATCTCATCAATCTACTTTATTGCTTTGGCAAAGAGGATGCTGTTAAGGTAGACCGGCCATACGCTACCCACCAAAGGACAGGGTTGTACGTTATAATCCCAGCTATAAAATACTGACCTGCTAAAATACTGTGGCAAAACTTTCACTATATTAAGATTGTGAAGGGGTGTGTGTGTGTGTATATATATATATATATATATATATATATTTATATATATATATATATATATATATATATATATATATATATATGTGCAGCTTTACACTTCTTAATTCTGTATTTACATACATAGATGACACATATATCGTCAAGGTACATAGAGAGGTGGAGTTAAACATAGTACACCTGTACTTACCTATGCATACTTACCTTTCAATATATATAGTATTCAATATTTTTGCCACACTATCTTGGAAGGTCGATATTAGAAATGTGATATTTTGTAAATCAAGCAAACACCCTAGATGCTGATTGATCCTTGTCTGGGTTTGTTTGTTCCATTGCCAGGCAATTGTTACCCTCCTGAGATTGTGGGTGATGACACTGTTCCAGTTCTGCTCCATTATAGTATGCTTGGATAGCGTTGTAGGGTAAGTCAGGGAAGTATATTTTTACAGTCCCTGGTAAGAATAAGTAATTCACAAGGTAATTCAACCTATTCGAGAACCTGCTTGCTGCACATTGAAAAAAAAGATGTGTAGGCAGAAAGACGCAGCAATTCACAGTTCACTGCAAGTCGCATTTTGAGGTATGAGCAGTATGTCCCACTACTGGCCTGAATGGCTACTGACAATCTTTCAAAAGGGTCCCAGCACATAAACTGTTCTGATCGCTTGTATTGGTGGTATTCATATTAGTGAAACGAAATGCTGTTTTTGAAATATTGCCAAGCCACCCTTTAGACCTTTAAAGTATAAAGCACTGGGGTAGGACCTATTCTGACTGCTAAGGACACCAAATCAGCACAGATGTGGGTAGCCCGCTGTATCCTGGACTGCAACTTGGACCTCAAGGAGGAGAAGGCAGCCCGAACCCAAGCTGCTTTCTGTGTTTGGGTGTGAAATCTGCACCCACATTTCAGATTGCTCCATTTTTTTCACAATAAATTCTGCTCTGCAGTTGGAATTAAACGAGAGCAGTTTGCAGCATGTTTGTTTGGGGCAAACACATTTGCCCAACCCTAGCTGTGAGCTTTAATGCTGTTCTACCATGTTTACCATGTACCTCACTAATGGCAGCAATGAATCGCGAGCTGTGCTAATTGAATAGTGCACATTGTAAGTAGCAACTTTGTTCCCCCCCTGCACCAGCCGCTAGTCATTTACCCCATGTGCAAGTAGGTAATACCAATTTGTTGGACTTTTGCTTATGCAGGGTCATCCCCAGACTTTTTTGCCTCCTGCCTCCTATATTTTTCTGACATGTTGCTGTTGGCTTTTCAACTCTGAGCACTTTACCACTGCTAACCAGTGCTAAAGTGCATATGCTCTCCTGTTTAAATTGTATGTAAGTGGTTTATCCATGATTGGCATATTTGATTTACTAGTAAGTCCCTAGTAAGGTGCACTAGAGGTGCCAGGGCCTGTAAATCAAATGCTACTAGTGGGCCTGCAGCACTGGTTGTGCCACCCACATAAGTAGCTCTGTAATCATGTCTCAGACCTGCCACTGCAGTGTCTGTGTGTGTATTCTTACACTGTAAATTCGACTTGGCAAGTGTACCCACTTGCCAGGCCTAAACCTTCCCTTTCCTTACATGTAAGGCACCCCTAAGGTAGGCCCTAGGTAGCCCCAAGGGCAGGGTGCAGTGTATGGATAAGGTAGGACATATAGTAATGTGGTTTATATGTCCTGACAGTGAAATACTGCCAATTTCGTTTTCACTGTTGCAAGGTCTGTCTCTCTCTCATAGGATAATATGGGGGCTACCTTTAAATATGATTAAAGTGTAGATTCCCCTAGAGAGTAGATGGACATGTGGAGTTTGGGATCCCTGAACTCACAATTTAAAAATACATCTTTTAGTAAAGTTGATTTTAAGATTGTGAGGTTGGAAATGCCACTTTTAGAAAGTGAGCATTTTCTTGCTTAAACCATTCTGTGACTCTGCCTTGTTTGTGGATTCCCTGTCTGGGTCAGTTTGACAGTTGGGTTGTTTTTCACCTCACACCAGACAGTGACACAAAGGGAGCTGGGGGGTGATCTGCATTTCCTGATTAGCCATCTCTGCTAGGAGGGAGGGGTGGAGTGGTCACTCTCATCTGAAAGGACTGTGCCTGCCTCTGACAATGCTGTCTCCAGCCCCCTGGTGTGTGTCTGAGGCCTTGCCTGGGCAAGGCAGGATTTCACAAGAAGGTGTGAGTCCCCTTTGAAGAAAGGTGACTTCAAAGACTAAAATGGGTATAAGAAGGGCACCCAAACTTACAAACTTTAGAAACACTTCTGGAATCAAGGGGAACCTCTGCCTGGAGAAGAGCTGTTAGCTGAGGAGGAAGGGCTGCCCTGCCTGTGACTGTGCTTTGTGGAGCTTTCCTGCAGTGCTGCTTCTGCCAGAGTAAGAGGGCAAAGACTGGACTTTGTGTGCCTTCCATCTTGAAGAAGAAATCTCCAAGGGCTTGATGTAGAGCTTGCCTCCTGTTGTTGAAGTCTCAGGGATAGCAAAGACTTCTTCCTGCCAGCACCTGGAGTCTCTGGAGAGACCCCTACTCTGCTCTGTGGTGCCCTTCCAGTTCCTGGGACCCTGAAAGGAGAGGCTGGCAGCCTAAGGACAAAAAAATACACGCACCGAGCACCGTGCGGAGAAAAGATCGACGCGAATCCGATCGCGGCTGAGAAAACGACGCGACGCCGGTTCCGCAGCTGAGAAACGACGCCGCAGGAAACGCGACCGAAAAACCGACGCCCGGAGCAGGAGAAACGACGCGCAGCATCGCTGACGGAGGCTGAGAGATCGCACCCTGCGCCGCGGGACTTTCGGATCGTCGTGTGGCTGGCTTTTTCAACGCGCACCGCCGTGCCGAGTTGTTTTCGACGCACACAGCCGTGCAGGGTTACTTTCGACGCACACCGCCCGTGCGGGGTTATTTTTGACGCAAACCAGGTACATTTTCACGCTAGCAGCGCTAGTGTGGTGTTACATACTACCTAAAGACTCTTTTTATTTTAAACCTTTAAAAAATCATAACTTGACTTGTGTATGTTGGATTTTTGTCGTTTTGGTCTTGTTTTGTCTAGATAAATATTTCCTATTTTTCTAAACTGGTGTTGTGTCATTTTGTAGTGTTTTCATTAAGTTACTGTGTGTGTTGGTACAAATACTTTACGCCCAGCACTCTGAGGTTAAGCCTACTGCTCTGCCAAGCTACCAAGGGGGTAAGCAGGGGTTAGCTGAGGGTGATTCTCTTTTATCCTAACTAGAGTGAGGGTCCTTGCTTGAACAGGGGGTAACCTGACTGTCAACCAAAGACCCCATTTCTAACATTGGTGACCAGCGGTCGGGATTGGACTTGTATTTGTACTTGACATACAGTGATTAAGTGTACACTACTGTTTTGAGTTCAGACCACTACGTGACCACATACTACTTGTCTTGTGATTCTGCTTTTTGTCCTCTGATGTCCTCCTGGAAGTATTGCTAATATTTTTGGACTTTGTTTTTTGGTTGTGAAGCCTTTGCAGAATGGAAGTCAATTTCTGGCACCTATTTATGTATAAAAAGTGGCAGCTTAAAGCATTCTGCATGGAAAGGGGACTGGCTGTGAACAAGAAATCCAGAAGGGAGGATCTTGAGTCAGCCCTGTTTCAGTATGAATTGAAACGTTGTCAGGCAACACCACCAAATGACTCTGAGGAGGAGGACTACTCCGAAGAGGAGGGCAGTGGCTCTGAGGAGGGAACAGAAAGAGATGATTGGCTCCTAGCTCGAATCCGGAGTCTGGAAGAGCTAGATGCAGAGCTTGAGAGGGCTGAGGAGCAGAGAGCCTTAGTCCTGGAAAAAGAAAGGATTGCAGCTCAGGAGCTGAGCTGTGAAGAGCTGAAGCTGGAGGCCACGAGGGCTGAATCCAGTTCAGATGGTGGCAGCAAAAATCTTGTATCCAGTACTGCTGAAGAAGTGCACATGCCCAGAGAGGTGGTGCCCTACTTGAAGGAGGGAGTTAACACACGCCAGGAGGTTCAGGGGTATGAGGTAGCTCCAGTGATGCACAGGGTCTCTGAGGTAGATTGGGGAACTGGCATGGGGAGTCATATTCCTACTGGTGGGAGGGACACTCTACTGACTCTAGTTGAGAGTGACAGGGAGAGGGGTTCCCCCCAGGTAGAAGTCCTGGTTATGGAGTGTGAAGACATCCCAGAAGAGTGTGGGTTGAGTGTCAGGGACAGTCAGGTACTGTCTCACCAGTCTCAGGAGGGTGATGTGGGGTGCTTTTTCAAGGCAGAGTCACTGGATGGTTGGGTGAAGGGTACTTTGGTTAATTCATGTGAGGGGCTGAGTGATGTAATGGCTGGAGAGCATATGTCTAGTCCTTATTTTCCAGAGCTATGCCAACACCAGGTGGAGTGTGAGTTCTCTGACCCCAGGGAGCTTACAATGGAGGCAGACTTCTGGGTGAGTACCAGAGAGTCTGAAGAGGCATTTGGGGGTGCTCCTGAGAGGAGTGGTCTAGGTAGTTCCCAACCAGGTGAGGTAGGGAAGGATTGTAGTGTCCCAGGTAGGTCCCAGTGTAGTGGGATGGGTGAGGGACCCCATGTCCAGTCTCAGAGGAGAGGGAATGGGGATGGGTTGAGGCCCAAGGTGCCCGAGATCCGGTCCCAGGTCCTGGAGGGTTCCCTGCGGGAACACCAGGAGGGGAGCCTAGCCTGTACCATAGGGCCATCTATTGAGGGAGACCCCACAGTGTCAGGAGA
The DNA here is from genome assembly GCF_031143425.1 of Pleurodeles waltl. NCBI lineage: Eukaryota > Metazoa > Chordata > Amphibia > Caudata > Salamandridae > Pleurodeles > Pleurodeles waltl. Next base: position 712,891,162 of record NC_090436.1, read on the forward strand.
ACTTGGGGGGGCGGCTGTAGCCAGCGTCCCACCAGTTCTGGTGTCTGGCAGTACCACTCCTAGTGAGGGGGTACAGAAGTCCAGACAGAGGGTTGAGAGGGGGTTGCGGACCCCAGTGGAGAACCTGGAGGGTCAGGGGTCAGCTCTGAGAGCAGAGCCCCCCATGAATGACCTTGGTGAGACCATTTCTGGGTTGGGGGGAATCCAGACTCTGTCAGATGGGCAGAGGTCAGGAGACCTGCGCCAGCCAGACTCTTGTGTGGCCCTTCGGGACAGTGTGTCCCTTGAGGGGGGTAAGTGTGCCCCCCTGGAAGTCCTGGTGTGCCAGGCAATGGTTCAACCGCAGGGTGGTGACTCTGGGTTGAATGATCAGGTTCAGGGGGTAAACTCTGACCTGATGGGGGGTAAGTGTGCTCCCAAGGAAGTCCTGGTGTGCCAGGCAGTGGTTCAACCGCAGGGTGGTGACCCTGGGTTGGATGACCAGGTTCAGAGGGTAAACTCTGACCTGGTAGGGGGTAGGTATGCCCCCCAGGAAGTCCTGGTTTGCCAGGCAGTGATCCAGTCTGTGGGTACCGACCCTGGATTGGGAGGCCAGGTTAAGGGTGTCCCCCCTGACCTGGAGGAAGGGGCTACTGCTAACAGTGCCCCTACCATGTTGTCTTCTGGGGGGGCCACTCCTAGTTGGGTGGTTCAGGACCCCAGAAGAGAGGGCAGGGGAAGGGAAGCCTCACCCCTGGCCCTGGTCCAACCTGAAGGTACAGACCCCAGGTTGGAGGATCAGTTGCAGGTTAACATCCCTGCACTGATGGAAGAATTGTGCAGGACTGCTTCTACAAGCACCCTGACAGTTTTTGACTCTGGGGGTGCCGCTTCTGTAGGGAGGTTACAGAGCCCCAGAGGGGAGGACCAGGGTCAGGTTGTCATCCCTGACCTGGTGGAAGAGAGAGTGGTCAAAGGGTGCCAGGCACCTGGGGCTACCACCCCCCACTCTCCACAGTCACAGTGGTTAGAGAGGCCTGAGGTCGGGCTCTCATCCCTGACAGTTGTCTGGGGCCACTGTGGCTTGCTGTCCTGGTGGACAGAGTTGCCCCTGGGGGGGGGAGGACGAGAGTCACACCCCGGGGGTGGAGTGGGCAACACCACTGTGTTGGCCCTGGTGGTACTATCTGCCCATTGCGATACATCTGTGAGCAAAGTAAAGTTAGGTGTTGCACAGATGGTGTCTGTAGATGTGGAGAAGGGTTCCCCATGGGTTAGCTTAGTGGGCCCTGAGAGTATGGACAGAGGGATCCAACTGGAGTCAGGAAGGCGTAGAACTGGAACATGCCCCTGCTGTTGTGGGCCTGGGTCCCTGTTCTATCGCCCCAATCAGGGAAGTACATCAAGGTATTGATTGTTCTCCCCTGGCTTTAGGCTGGTAGGGGGTCGTGTTGGACTTTTGCTTATGCAGGGTCATCCCCAGACTTTTTTGCCTCCTGCCTCCTATATTTTTCTGACATGTTGCTGTTGGCTTTTCAACTCTGAGCACTTTCCAACTGCTAACCAGTGCTAAAGTGCATATGCTCTCCTGTTTAAATTGTATGTAAGTGGTTTATCCATGATTGGCATATTTGATTTACTAGTAAGTCCCTAGTAAGGTGCACTAGAGGTGCCAGGGCCTGTAAATCAAATGCTACTAGTGGGCCTGCAGCACTGGTTGTGCCACCCACATAAGTAGCTCTGTAATCATGTCTCAGACCTGCCACTGCAGTGTCTGTGTGTGTATTCTTACACTGTAAATTCGACTTGGCAAGTGTACCCACTTGCCAGGCCTAAACCTTCCCTTTCCTTACATGTAAGGCACCCCTAAGGTAGGCCCTAGGTAGCCCCAAGGGCAGGGTGCAGTGTATGGATAAGGTAGGACATATAGTAATGTGGTTTATATGTCCTGACAGTGAAATACTGCCAATTTCGTTTTCACTGTTGCAAGGTCTGTCTCTCTCTCATAGGATAATATGGGGGCTACCTTTAAATATGATTAAAGTGTAGATTCCCCTAGAGAGTAGATGGACATGTGGAGTTTGGGATCCCTGAACTCACAATTTAAAAATACATCTTTTAGTAAAGTTGATTTTAAGATTGTGAGGTTGGAAATGCCACTTTTAGAAAGTGAGCATTTTCTTGCTTAAACCATTCTGTGACTCTGCCTTGTTTGTGGATTCCCTGTCTGGGTCAGTTTGACAGTTGGGTTGTTTTTCACCTCACACCAGACAGTGACACAAAGGGAGCTGGGGGGTGATCTGCATTTCCTGATTAGCCATCTCTGCTAGGAGGGAGGGGTGGAGTGGTCACTCTCATCTGAAAGGACTGTGCCTGCCTCTGACAATGCTGTCTCCAGCCCCCTGGTGTGTGTCTGAGGCCTTGCCTGGGCAAGGCAGGATTTCACAAGAAGGTGTGAGTCCCCTTTGAAGAAAGGTGACTTCAAAGACTAAAATGGGTATAAGAAGGGCACCCAAACTTACAAACTTTAGAAACACTTCTGGAATCAAGGGGAACCTCTGCCTGGAGAAGAGCTGTTAGCTGAGGAGGAAGGGCTGCCCTGCCTGTGACTGTGCTTTGTGGAGCTTTCCTGCAGTGCTGCTTCTGCCAGAGTAAGAGGGCAAAGACTGGACTTTGTGTGCCTTCCATCTTGAAGAAGAAATCTCCAAGGGCTTGATGTAGAGCTTGCCTCCTGTTGTTGAAGTCTCAGGGATAGCAAAGACTTCTTCCTGCCAGCACCTGGAGTCTCTGGAGAGACCCCTACTCTGCTCTGTGGTGCCCTTCCAGTTCCTGGGACCCTGAAAGGAGAGGCTGGCAGCCTAAGGACAAAAAAATACACGCACCGAGCACCGTGCGGAGAAAAGATCGACGCGAATCCGATCGCGGCTGAGAAAACGACGCGACGCCGGTTCCGCAGCTGAGAAACGACGCCGCAGGAAACGCGACCGAAAAACCGACGCCCGGAGCAGGAGAAACGACGCGCAGCATCGCTGACGGAGGCTGAGAGATCGCACCCTGCGCCGCGGGACTTTCGGATCGTCGTGTGGCTGGCTTTTTCAACGCGCACCGCCGTGCCGAGTTGTTTTCGACGCACACAGCCGTGCAGGGTTACTTTCGACGCACACCGCCCGTGCGGGGTTATTTTTGACGCAAACCAGGTACATTTTCACGCTAGCAGCGCTAGTGTGGTGTTACATACTACCTAAAGACTCTTTTTATTTTAAACCTTTAAAAAATCATAACTTGACTTGTGTATGTTGGATTTTTGTCGTTTTGGTCTTGTTTTGTCTAGATAAATATTTCCTATTTTTCTAAACTGGTGTTGTGTCATTTTGTAGTGTTTTCATTAAGTTACTGTGTGTGTTGGTACAAATACTTTACGCCCAGCACTCTGAGGTTAAGCCTACTGCTCTGCCAAGCTACCAAGGGGGTAAGCAGGGGTTAGCTGAGGGTGATTCTCTTTTATCCTAACTAGAGTGAGGGTCCTTGCTTGAACAGGGGGTAACCTGACTGTCAACCAAAGACCCCATTTCTAACACAATTGTACTGATGTTATTTTACCAGTACTTCCAGGCACACTTATTGTCGTGTCAGATAACTTCAGCGCTCTGTGTCCCACTCCACACTGCAGAATTCCACTGTTAGTGTTAGTTTTCCACACCAATTCTTCTTCAGTTCACCTAAGATGTGAATATAGCCTGTCGAAAAAGTTTTACACAGTCCTGAGCAAACCAGTGCCAGGGTTCGCAAGGGGCAAACCAAGGGTCGCAGCTGCGACCCCTAAATGACGTCCATGGGTTTAAACCCCCTGTGGCTCTGAACTTCAGTGGCTTTCACAGCTTATGATGTGTGTTCCTTACAGTTGCTGCTGTGAACATGACCACAACACTAACAACAAAGATCAAACAAACCCAGAAGGAGCAGTAAAAGGAGGCTGAAGTCAGCCCTTGATGCTCCTTGGGCTTCAAAACTGTTGTTCTTTCTTTGGCAGAGCCAACGGACACACAGGAGTTAAGAATAATCCCACCCTCCCTCCGTGTGTGCTCCCCCATACACCGTGCTCGCTGTGTCTTCCCCTCCGGAGCATCTGCCTCTTGTATCTTCCAGCAGAATCCACAATTCCCAGAAACACATTAGAGCATTGCAGCGTTGATAGCACTGGGCCTATACCATTGATTATATCCTTCTGCGGTTCCATTGTCTTCAATGGAGTTATCAGCATTCCAGAGGTCTAATTCTGCATATGCCAGTGACTTCCGAATATCTTTACTCATTGAATTCCTCAAGAAAGGGCCATGGCACAACTTTCCCTTTATGTTCACTTTGGACCTCGACCTGTAGTAACTGAAGAATTAGCACAATTGCGTGATTCATGTCTCCTGAAAATATCTGAAAAGTAAAACGATCCTGAAACTGTAGATAGTTTATGGAAAATGTCAGTTGCAGGGAGGTTTCGAAACCTAACAGCGCCTCCGCAGCTCTGACAAGTCTAAATACCGTATTACCTGAGCTGACAGTTTCTCGGAAAACACTGAATATCAGCGGACCGACAACGTCTGATAAATACAACATGTTTCCGTGATTGTGAGGAATGAAGGTGTAGCAGACTGAATGGAAATATCAAAGGGTTCGAAGCAGGGGCTTTCGAAAGGCTGTGGAAAAAGAGAAGGATTGTATTAATTGTGACATGAGTTACTTAGGAACAGATTTGACCACAGAGATGCCCTTTTTAATCTCTCCCTGGGAAATTTGTCACCGATCTTGGTATTAAGGGCTTATCCCTTTTAGAAAATAAACAGAGAAAATCCCACGAGGCAGACCATAACACATATGATCAACTGCAAAAACAGGAAAGGGGCGAAAGTGCTAAAAATAGTGAAAATCTAAAATATGAAGAAAGGCATTTTGGCAAAAGTAGAACACATCCGGAGTTCTTCTACAACTTGTTTATGAATATAATTCTGGCATTTTAAGCCCCTTTGCTACTACACTGCTGCTAATGTACGTTTCAGAAGGGCTGCATCTTTATGGAAAGTGTGACAGCCGAAGTGGGATTTTTACGATCAGTAACACTGAATTTTGTCACTACCCATCGTTTTGCGATTGTTACAGGATTAAAGTTTCCGACATTTCCACTTATTCCCTTTTCAGTGATCTACAGAAATTGGTTGTCCTGGGACACCCTTCAATTCCATACATCCCTTTTTGTGTCGTTTGAAGACTTTAAACAACAAATGTTTGAACGTGTGGGGGTAATGCATACAACGGAGCGCTCATCCCAACACACTACACATGAATGTAGTGTAATGCTGTAGATTGGGAAATAGGGTCACATATTACTGTGGTTTCGAGGGATATTTTAAGACGGTCTAAAGCTATTTGCCGATAACTGTTTTCGGTTTGGGATGCTGTATTGGATATTATTGAGCCGAAAAGGTAACAGATATGCAACGAAATTAATCAAGGGACTGGATTTCTTGAGTTTAATGACCTTCACATAATAAAGCTTGTATCCCTCAAAGAAAAGCTGAACAAGAGAGGATTTTATAAATAGGAGCCAGCAGCATAAGTACGCTCCTTATTTGAATTAAGCAGATAATCGGAATACCCACAGAACAAGAGACCTAAGGCGTTGCTATCCAAAAAGATTTGAATGGAACATAATCAATCACCATTAAAGTGCACCTATTTGACCGTGTAACTGGGTATACTATGACATCGGCCCTTCTTTCGGATGGTCTATTTATTTATTTATTTAGCAGTTTAGCACAAACTAACCCTAATAAGGCGAGAGAGCTCTTCACGTAAGTTAATACGATGAAGAAGCAACAATTGCATCAATATCAGCTTAAATAATGAGCATAAATCAGTGCACAAAGTAGCATACACAATGAGGACAGAAATAGAGGAAGCTCTTGGAGCATCAATAGCAGTACAATGTCCACCATGAGACCATCTCTTTGTGGGTCCTTCAAAATTGTAAGAGGAAGAATATCCATTTTGTGGGGTCGTTTTGCTGGACCAGTGAGTCCATAATTCCTTTTTGGAAGTTTCAAGGGGATATGTATTTACATTCAAATGGTCCTAACTGTTTCCAGGCTGTTCAACTTAGTCTCACTTTGGCAGGTATAACCTCTAACAACTGACCACGACCCTCCATGCATAAGATGGGAAACACTCTTGATTTGATTTTTTCCAAACTCCCTGATCTGCAAGCACAGATATTCTTATCTGGTTGGATCATTATCTAGTTCCCTTCTCTTTTAGCTGCATGTCTCATCAGAAGAAGTCAGATACGCCCTCAACTCTTTCCAGAGCATGGCATAAAATTTCTGAGACACCCCTTTCCCAAAAGCTTCAATCTACCTCCCCTTTCCTTTTGGGTACCCTAGATACGGATGTGCAAATTTTAATAAATGGATTATTAATGCCCTTGATTTCATGGATCCTCTAAAGCTTAAAATGGCAAAACGGTCACAAACTTCGGCCCCTTGGTTCTCTTACTCTTTAAGAGAAGAGAGGGACTGATGTAAAAATTTGGAGCTTCAGTGGAGAAAGTCATATTGCCCTGATGCTAAGGCAAAATACAAATTAGCATACAAAATTCCGTAAATCTATTCATAGAGCTCAGAGAGAGTAATTATCGTCTCAAATCTCAGTGTCTATCCCCTAAGGCTTCAAAAATGCAGTTTCATACCATCTGTTTAATTCTGTAATGATTTATCACATTTTTTCATGAGAAAATCCAGAAAATCTATGGGCCTACTTTCTCACCTGGAACTTTGTCTAAGGGGCAAGCGGAACCCGTGCTAACTCAAGGTCACCAACTTCAAAATGTTCTCTTCATTCCAGAGGAGGACTCTCTGAAGGAACTTGAGGAATGTAAATAAGGATCTCTTGTCCTTGTCCTCAGCGAGTTCTAAGGATGTTTTCCTCTACTATTAATCCAGAGCTAAATAAAATTATTAACACTTCACTTAAAGATGGACTATTTCCCTCTGCCTGGAAGTAAGCATTTCTTTTGCCCCTACTGAAGAAACCTAATGCTGACTCAGCTCTATTAAATACTTTTAGACCAATCTTTCTCCTACTGGCTGTACCAAAAATCCAGTAGAAATTGGCAAATAGACAGCTATCTTCCTTTTTGGAATCCAATAGTCTGCTGCATAACTCCCAATCTAGGTTTAGGTCAGGTTTTGGAATGGAATCTGACTCATTGGAGGTCACAAAGTTCATCAAAGAGAATTTTGATTGTGAGCAATCAACTACGTTACGTTTTGCCTGACCTATCAGATGTGTTAGATACAATTTCCCCTGGCACCCCTTTGGGCAGAATTAACATGGCAGGCATTCAGGGCCAGGCTTTTTTTTGTTGCAAAAATATTTTTTGTAAGATGCATCGCACCTGATTTACTGGTTTATTTCCACCCTTTCACATCTTCCCCTAAACCTCATCTGTATGGAGTTCTGCAGGGCTCTGCTCTGAGCACCATCCTTTTCAATCTGTATTTACCACCGATGGCTCAGCAGACTGAATCCTGGGATGTGCAGGTGGTGTCTTATGCGGATGACATCCAGCTCCTATTGCTTTTTCAAGAACATATGGACAATGCCCTTACTAATATTAATTTCAGTTGTAATAACAACAACAGTTTCTTCTCTTCTTTTTTCTACATTATTCATTTCTATTCGAATCAAGACCTTTACTAGTTTCCATCATATTGTTGGCATCTTCCAAATTGCCACTCAATGCACTTTGAGAATATCTTCAGTGGCATGATAATTTATCTTGAAATAAAGTCCTGGAAACTGAAAACAAGTACGCTTCTTCTTCAGGAGTTCCTGCCATTCATTATTGTGGTGGACTATCAATGCCTATTCATTCTACTACTTCAAATGCTAAGTTTGCCAGGCAACACTGCACAACTTGTTGCACGATCAAAAGTGGACTTATAATGAACATTTACTTGATGGCCAAGACGATTCTAAATTGTTATCACCTCTGTCTTCACTGACCAGAAAACACTTAAGACAGGAAATGTAGTAAGGGTTGTTAGTGAGAAGCAACTGTTGCAACAATTACCATTTTAAGTGGGCGTCTCCCTCTACCACATAACATTATGTTGAAAGTCCCTTGTAGTATGTTCTACCAAACTGTTCATATAACATCATCCTATTTTAGAAAGTGCAAGATTGTACACTATATATTCAGTGCTTAGTTGATCGAGAAGTTAAGGTTTTGGGACTTATTTGTCATCAGCGTTTTATCCAGATCCAAAAGGACAAAGACAGAACAGTGAAGGAAAAAAAGAAGGAAGAACACATCAAAAAACAGTGACAACTGATAGAAAGCAGGGATGAAAACGAACCTCAAGATTCGGAGATGCAGACAGAAAGTGGAGATTGGCAGGAGGTGGAACCAAGATAGGTATACTTGATGATATTGGGCAAGGTGTTCAGCAACATCGGCAGCACCAGCAGCAGGCTCCTAAGACAAAACTTGTGCCATTCCACTTTGTTCTGTTTTTTTTGGTACAAATTAAGCACAGTCTATACCTCTTCCCACATTCTCTCTAAAACGTTCTAGGTGTTCTGCAGTGGAAATATCAGAGTAAGAGAGATGTTTCTTCATGTTGCTAGTCCCATGACCTGGGACACTGGGGTTTCCACATGCCACATTGCCTTCAGGAAGCACCAAACAATCTCTCCCATTTGCAGCCTCTCCATTGCTTGCCCTGCTCAGCTCTTAGCTCAAAGAAGACTGAGGATGCTTTTACAACTTTATCAACAAAACATACAATACCACAAAATGCAAACCAAGAGAGGTATATTGCAAGTTTTACCTTGGCAAGCACCACTTCGAATGTTCGGGATAAATCCACGACGACAAGGCTGAGGCTGAGCAGGACACATTTCACAGGGATGACCCCAAGCACGGCCAATGGTTGCACAGCAAAGGGTTTTCGTACATACAATCCCAGTAACCTGTCCCTGGCACATCTGGTGGCTGACCTGGGTAAAACAGGGGCCGGTTCTGTAATCTGGAATACAAGAAAAACGAGTTCATGCCTTTATGTACAAAGTCATATATATAGGCCAGAGAGACACAGTTATGTAAATGTCTATTTTTAAATATGTAAACAATTACCAGATCAACTGAAAAGTGTTTTAAATAATGTCAAAAGGCCTATCTACAGTGTACACGGGTGGGGATAATTCAACAGTGATGTGACTAAATCAGGTCGTTGCTGTTGAAGGAGTCAGCCTCGGGCATGCCATGTTAAACTGAAACATTTGTGGGTTGTTTTTTTTTGCAAGCATGAGTTTCAACCAGACTAGTAATCATTGAGATGCTCATGTTGAATATTATGCGAGACACAGTGGACTTGTTTTGCAGTCTGTTAAGGAAGGGACAACTCTAGAGCCCATGGGTAGCAGGGAGCAAGGAATGTGTTATTAGAACCCGCTAACCCTGTTCTGGCAAGGACCACAAATACAGAAATAGCAGGTGGCAGTACTGTCTCAACCTAATGGAAAGTTAGCTGGTAGCACTTACACAACCATGCTAAATAGGGGCACTGCTATCAGGATTATACAAATAGGCGGTGAGCAGGCAGACAGGATATGAGGTGTTGTGCTCATTTTTCTTGAAATGTTATACCTGTGGCTATTTTATGTTCCACTGTCACACACGAGAGGACGGTGTGCTGCACATTTTTGCTTTGCTCATGTGTGGACTGAGCAATCGTTTTGCCAGTATGTAATTAGATTGAAATGCACGCCGGAAGTTGCTCTTTTCACTGAGCATGGACAGCACTTTACCAAGGCAAGTGCTGCAATACTTCAATTGAAATGTCTCAAATGGCACTTACTTGAGACATATTTTGGCTTAGGGTGAATAGGATTTCACTGATACAAAGCTTTAAAGGGGACACCCAGTATGAGAAAAGAAAAGTTCTCTTTACCCAGTCGAGCATCACTGACAACAATCAACAATACGCATTCTCGAATGTTTCTTTGTTTGATGATGTTAGTTTCGGTTGTGAGACTTACTGTGTCATAACTCACCAGTGGGACACTAAACATTTGTCAGAAAACATTTGAGTGGGCAAAATATAGTGCCCCGTGTGGATCAACTTGTTTCATGGGTGGTGCTTGCTAACTAAAATAAAATATATGTGTGCAAACACAGGGCAGTCCAGGCCTTGTAGCATTGGATAAAGTCCCTCCAAGAGGAAGAGGATATAGAGAAAACGGTTTGACATGTTAATTGTAAATAGAAGTTTTCAGAAAGCCACTGTTATCCTGCACACGTGAGTTGCCTTAAATGTCGATGGCCTAGCTATCCAAGTGACTCGAGCTTCTGGATCTGACTGGAAAGGGAGGCACACTATCGATATTTTAACAGCACCCTGTAACAATATGAACTCAAACATCGACCTGCACTATGCTGTCAAGGCAAGTAGATGTGGAGTGAGGAGTGTAAATCTCTGTACGACAGAGTAGTCTATCTTGAGCTGCCAATATTTGGGCAGGTCGATATTATGTTTTCCATATTGTGAAGTACTACTTAAGATTGTTTTCTGAGAGCTCAGACGTTATTGCAGTTCTTCGTGAAACCTTCCACGGCTCCTTTCCATGGCCTGGGCCAGGGCAGGTGTTGAAGCTTAAGGGTGAAAGCCTGTTTACAAATGCGTCTGTGTAGTACAGTACATTGTTGCTGTCTTGGCAACATACTGTACAGCCTCTTTCAGCCCAAATACAGAACCGTTGTTAAGGAGGGAGGAAATATGCAGCACGCTGCTAAAAATGAGACTGTTGATTTATTACTTACTGAAAACAAGCTACAGGAAATGTCCCCTCCAAGGAAGAAACAAAAGTTCTCATTGTGCTGAGCAAAGCATGGGGAGCTCTACCTCTGGTCGGCTACAAGAACAGCGCTAGTATTGAAGGTGAATTCTGTGCGTCGACTAAAATGCAGCAAATGTGCAGAACAAACGGCATTCATGCCATTCGCCCAAACAGAGTAAACACAAACTTAAACAGGAAACATGCCCCCTGGCCACTTCCAAAGGAATCAATTACAAGCATTGAACGCAGGAAAACACAAGGAGGCACAGCGCCACGTTTAGTTTATTTCACGTAAAAATCGATTTTAGACTTAAAAATAATGTCCCCAATGCCTCTTGTGAATGTCAGTGTACAAGCACACCCTCTTCACTTATGTGATAATAACCAGTGATGATTACTGTCTTCCAACCTGGAAGGATGCTGAGAACAATAGTTGACACAACAACTTTCAGTGTTTCTTGATTTTTCTGGTGAGTGTACTGTACTGAGTTAAATGTGTTATTTTGCTGCTTGAAACTGGGAGACTTCATGAGCAAACAGTCAGCAAAATAGAAAAAACACAGTGAAGTGAAGCGCCTACACTTTGGAGCAGGCACGGCTCCTCCGTATGGGTGGAGGAGCGTCGCCCCGCTGCCTGCAGCAACCGCTACAGCAACCGCTGCAAATCCTTTTACATGGAAATGATAATAAACTGAGGCACTGGGGGTGACAAACTGAGGGGAGTGCACTCCCCTCAGAGCACATGTGTGTTTGGCCGGCCGTCTTGAGCCGGCAAACACACATGCACACCGGGCTGTCTCCAGAGAGAGCCTGCACAGGCTCCCAGTCAGGGCAGGCTGGGAGCCTGTGCCTGCAGCAGCGACCGGAGAGGAGCGCGGCACGGGAGCAAAGCAGGTACGTTTTTAAAAAAATTATTTTTTCATAATTTTTTTCCCGCGCCCTCCGCGCCCCTCATGACCCCTGTCCAGCCACGCAAGCCGCTCCTGCTTTAGAGGTTACCTTCAATAAAATGGTAGCCCTCTGGCCTCCGATAGTCACATTTTCGACAGAATGACAAGAGGGCCACACTGTGGGCCCAACGCAGACACTGATGGTGAAAATTGCATACCACCTCATTCTTCTTTGTTACAGTGCTTTACTAAAAAAGCCTGTCACTTCCCTGTCTACTCTTCTTTCTCGATCACTGGGTATGTGATTTTTCATTTTGCCCTTTTATTTTTTCACAGCCTTCGCCATGTGGCCTGGGATTACCCAAAGCACACTTCCTGTTTTTTTTCCGTCTTTTACTTACAAGGACTGAAATGCCAGTGACACTGGTTTAGATTTTTCTTTGGTCTGGGGCTAGTTGTAGGCATTTTAGGTCACTTAGGGTTCTATCATTTATGAGCCAGGATTTGTTTGTATTTTACTCACCTTCGAGTGTCTCTGTTTTCTGAAGGGACAGAATGGCAGTGTTGAGAAAGCTAACAAGAGTATATGTACGTACCACCTTTCTCCTCCATTTAACAGTCCATTCTGCAGTGAAGCATTTTAGGGCCATATGTACGAACACATTTTGCCATTGACACAGAATGAGAAAAACCCTTTGCTACATCTTGCCCTTATTGTGTTCTTACATGTAGGGTGGTGCAATATGCATTCCAAAAAGTTGAATCTATTTTGTTAGCTGTGCTGGTATATTTATTTTTGCTTTTGCTCCCCTTGGACCTGGAGCTAAGAAAACGTTCTCATGTGTCGCACTTCAGCTGGACAACCAGAGCTACACTTGTCGTTAAGACACCCCATCGCCTCCATTTCTCTTATGCCTTATCCCTGCAAGTGCATGCCAGTTGAGAGCTAGGTGGAAGAGCTTGGGGGATGGTAAGCAGCCATGGCAAAGCCCTGCTGCTGGAACTCCTGGTCATTTTACACGAGCGCGGGAAGTATGTATTTGTGCATATTTATACTGTAGCAGTTTGTGCATGGATTTTGATGGAGAAAACCAGGGTAATGGGGAAAGAGAAAAGAGAAAAAGTAACACCTTTTATCACAATTCCCTGCACAATTCCCTGCAACTGTAACAGCAAGTGTCCCCTCCCCTTACACGTTGTCTCATCTGAGACCAACGTCTGACCAGCATTTCCAGGCATGCTTACTAATGGAGGAAAGAGGCATTTGTGGTTTTGAGAAGCTTGGAATCTAATATATATTTAGAAATGTGAAATGAAGGATTCCTCGTAATCTTCACTGATTGATTGCGCACACATATATAGTAAGCTACACACATGACATTGTCTCTGGACACATGCCAGCAGTAACTTTGCATATTCTCTGTGTTTTAAACCCAAGACTAAAGAGACGAAAAGGTGACTTCCACATTAGCTCTCTGTTTTGAAACAAGTACTGGCATAATCTTCAGAGGCACATCCTCGTGGTGTGAGCAGTTTTGTGAACACTGTGAGTATCTGGGGGTAGTACTCAGTTTGCTATACATTGTGAGTATCTGGTAGTAGTACTCATCGATGGTTCACTTTTATTCACAATCCCAGTGTGGCATCACATAGTTGATGGGGTGTCTTCATGCAGATCTGAGTACGTAATGTGACACACAGAAATGGCGGCACCAGGTTTCACTGAGTGCTGCCATATTTGACCTGTGCACAGTAAAGCTGCAGCCCATTGAGACTTCCTTCATACCATCACAGGCCATCAGAGTGGTTACTACACTGAGCAAGTGATACAGGGCACAATGGAAGAGTAGTAAAAGTATTTTAGATATGGTTTACACCAACTTTGCACAAGATGTGACCACGAAAAGGGAGGTCAAGCACTGGGTGAAATCATGAAACCCAAAACTCAGGAAAGTATTTTACAAATCTATGTCCTTTGAACAAATAAAGAAATGCTTTGTTCTTTGCTTCGTGCAATAAGAAGAAAATATAAATCTATAGCCCGTCTGCCTTGCAAATACCTCCTTCATTCTGAGAAAACATTGAACGAATAATACCACACATGTTAAGCCTGGGCAACTGTTTAATGAGAGGCATGGCTTAGAACCATATTTAGAATAGTGTTTATCAGTGTTAATAGTATCAGGAGGAGATGTGGCTAAGTGGCTAGAACTGCTGTCTTTTGACCATCAAGACCTAGGTTTTAATCCCAGCCTCAATGCCTAACTCAAAGTAGTGTGGTTCTGGGCAAGTCACTGAGGAACATATTCATGAGCACAGTGGTGCAAACCACCACCTCATATATATGAAGACATGCAAAGCTGCTTTGAATGGCCTCATAGATATAAAGCAAAGAAGCACAAATCTCTGTGTTGCCTTACTCTGTGCTAGGGAGGCTTTGCAGTGGGTGCTCCCATGCAATACCCATGGATTTGTGATGCGTCCCCATATTTACAAGAACTTGTCAACCTGGGGATGCACCAGGAGGTGCAACATGGAGAAATACTTTTTTTTTCCTCATTTCTTCCTCTTTCTAGAAAGAGGAAAATGACTCACAGGATTGTTTTTGTGCAGGAAGGTGCAATAATACCTGCGTTGGCACTAGCTAGGACAGCAATGTGTTGTATGCTACAGATACAGCACATTCCTGCCCTTTCACTTTGATGCAGGGCAGCGCAGCAAAGTGCCTTGTTGCACTGCCCTGCACCAAAACCCCATAATTATGCCACTTAATATCAATGTACCTAAAGAAAAGTGAAATAAAATGTGTTTAACATGTATTTGTCTAATGTCAGTTGATGTACACAATCACAAGATTGTCTCCCAACCTTTCCCCGCTCCCATGTTAAGTACAGCACTCGTTTGCTTTCTAGTGGGACCTGAGCTATATAAATATATGCACATATATTAAATTGTACGCGATTTTCATCCATCAAGTTACATCACTAAAGGTGATTGAGCACTGGGTATGCAAACTAAGAAAGAAGATCCTCGGGCCCTTGATGTTATCAGAGGAGACAAAGTCCAGGGTAGTTTTAATGGAATGTTGCTGTCACTATCAGAGGTAACTGAGAAGTCAGCCGTCAGGAGCAGCAGAGGGGAGATTCTCTGGGAGATGAACACGAGAGCTGTTCTGCGGGTTTAGAGTTTTTACTCCCGTCACAACTTGAACCTTCTCTTTTGCTCACCTATCATGTCTAACATTGGACAAGCGCCAGGCCACAAAAGGTCTGGGATAGGAGGGAGACTGGCTTCACTAATCAGATAGTCAATGAACTGCAGGAAGCCATCGGGTTTCCCTCCATTTTGTGACACTTTGGCTTCAGTAAGCAGCAGGGTAAAAGGTAGCTTGTTGAATGATGAGTCAAGTATTTTTTTCACGGACATAGAAGTGTGGATTTGTCTTTATGCCATCTCTTACTTCTTATAGTATTTAGCCAACGTTTGAAATGAATGTTTATAAATATATAAACACTTTGATTGTGGCAAAGGGATCTCCTGAAAGAATGTTTTTAGTGCAGGAAAATACAGAGGTCAAGCTCAATATATAACTTAGGTTTAATTGGGGTGATTCGATGGAATTTTCCAGTGCTGGGGACATGTTAACTCGGTGTAAAATGGATGAAGTAATTGAGTTACTTATATTGTCATAATGGTCTCTTGTGTTCCACATGATCATTTTTAGGTGGATTATATAGATTCCAGTAAGGGAAAGTAGAGCCTTAGTTTGGAAATTACCTTTCAGGGATCGTTCAGATACTTTCCATGTAAATATGAAACAAAATCTAATTTCAAATAAATATCACGTTTTAGATGTGGGGATGTAGTTTTATCATGAAAAATCTAACACAAATCTCAATGAATTGATAATTGGTGACTCGTAAAACAGGGCAGTTATTAGCATTTGTTTTTCTAAGTGAAGATGTCACCAAGGAGTGTATCCAGTGGTCCTAAAATAAGGCACATGACCGAAGTCTAGGAACTATAAGTAAAATGCACCATTATTCTATCGGTACCAAAAGATATGATCATTTTCCTATAAACATTCAGGCTGAATCTCCACGTCTGGACACTTGCTTTTGGGGAACAACTGAAGGGCTGCATATTTTCTCAACATGTCTCCTGCTAACCATGTACCTTTATGCAAAGCTTTTGAAACCTCTAGCTGATTTCTAACACCAACAATTTGCCTCAATTGTTTATTTGGTTAATAGTATCCAAAATAATGTGGAGAAATATAAAACAAATCAGTGACACACTGCAAAAACGTCTCTGAAAATATTTCGAATTTGTTAAAGATGACAGGTAAAAGGGATGTCTTTACCTTGTTTGTGAACTGCACATAACTGAGAGCCTTTCATTTTGTGTCTGGAAGCATTTATTTCGTGCACCAAGCCCTCACCTAAGACCCTAGTTTACAATCATTGTGCATGATGGGTCTACAGCAATTTTTGTAAATCGCAGGATATCATGTCATGAAAACAGCCAGATACTGGCAGAGCACAAAATTTGTCATTACAAGACATCAATTATTTCAGCATTCAGATGGGCTTTGGCCTGTCCTTTTCAGCTTTTAGCTACTCTGGTTCAGCCGGATTTAGACATTGACTCTCAGGGCTATCCATTGGCGTTGGTATTAGATCACGGTATTTCCCGGAAAAGAACATCTGAAAATAGTGACTCTTCTTGTCTGTTGCTCTACCTTGTTTTCCCGCCTGTCTCTATCTGGATCCAGTGCTTTCGCTGTCATCCAAATCCTGATTCAAGTCTGTTATTTTTGTTTTTACTGGGCTGCTCACCTATTATTTACTTACAAGTTTTTGGATTTAAGCTATATCCTTATGACAGCACTTCCCAAATATTTTAGGACTGGAGTTAGAATAGTAAATTTGCCTAGACGATGTCCACCAAACCCTCTGCTTCCTTTAGGGAGCATCTGAAGGCAAGAAAGTGCATTTATTTTCTCCTGCATGTTTTTTTTAAATTTTACTTTACTGTTCTAAAATGTATGTCAGCCATGCTGATTTCATAAATTAAAAAGAAGCCAGCATGGCTGTCTCTGCGTTACAATGTGAAGACATCAGTGAGACACCCATGTGCATGCATGACATCCATACTGGAATATTTTTTCTCAGCATTTGAAAACGGCCACTGTGAGTGTGCGTCCATGTGTATGCATCGCAATGCAGGCACCAGCATGCATTATCATGCAGTAGTACCAATTTAATTTGCCATTGGGAAATCCTATATGTTGGCATTCGCTGTTTAAAGACAAATCCTATTGACTTTTATAATGCTCGTTTAAGGTGATGGTTCCTTTTGGTAAACACATGAGATGGCTAATTGGTCTAGAAAGAGTGAATAAAAGACCCCAAAAAATTAATGAGAGGAAAGGGAGAGAGCAGACTCAGAGAAAATGCTGATTGGAAGATAGGTATGTATATGAATGATGTAAGGATTTAAGACTACCCTAATTAAGTTGTAAGTGAATTTAGAGTTTATTGTGTTACCTGTCATTTAATGATCTCACACCTACTAGACTTTTATGATACTATAGCATAGAAAAACGCATACGTAGCAGAGGACCAGCTATTCCGTCGCTAAACAAACTGGGCAAGCAGACAGGCCTTTAGTATTTTGTGAACAGAAAATTTAGCAGTCACACTTCTCAGCTAAAAGGGAGGAGCTTCACATTGCTAGGCTGACTGCTATTGGAAAGATCTACTTCAACCCTTCACAACTCTAAAATTAGAAATACAGAGTTTCAAGCTAACATTGTTTCTTGAAGGCCTTCTTGGAACTTATTGCAAAAACACACACTTTTGCACAGTAGAAACACGTGGGCATTAGGCACATTGGTTTACATAGAAACTATGGGGGTTATTTTAAATTAAGTCTGCAGTCTGCCAATCTCGAGGACGGCAGATATAACAACCACGACCCTTCATAATAAAGATGTCCCCCGACCTTTCAGAGATCTGTGTGCTTTAAGAGGAGCTGCGGCTTTTTTGGCTCCTCTTCAACTGAAAGACAGTCCTGTAGCAGCAGAGTGAAATGGGGCTAGAGCAGCCAAAGAGAATCTGTCAGCAATTACCTCCTGATCAGGTTAGTACTGACCTGTTCAACCACTGGGGGAGGGGGGGTACTCTCCATATTTTGCAAATGCCTGTCTTGAGCTGAGACATTAAGGTAGGGCACCCTCTCGACCTTGTCTCCACCCTGGGTGTGAGATGGCCAGAGCCGCAGACTACTGAGCCACCTATGGTAGGCCTCCTCTGGATTTCTTCAGCAAGAAAATACCTCTAAAGTGGTGATTGCTTGATTTAATGAAGCAGTGGGATAAATCATTTTTCAGTGAGATGGGTACCTGTGGAGTGATGTAAATATTGATCGGAAAAATTAAATAAAGCCGAATGTGTTTTCGGGGCACCCCATAGAGTGGCAATCAATCACACTCAGGCCTAAAGTACTCTGACAATTCGAAAACCACTTCAGGTGCAAGTCAAAAAAGTTCATTTCATATACACCGTTCCCACCGCTCATTAGCTTCATTCTGGAGATAAAGCACATACATGAACATACACAGCTGGCAGAGATATTTTCCCATTCATATATGTGTGCCCAAATCATGAGCAATTTTGCACTGAAACCAAATACAAAGCACTTTGCAAAACTGCATTTTTCTGATCTTGACAGAACTAGGGCTAAACCACCTCTAATTCAATTTTCAAATCCTAATGCAGCCATGATGTGTGTGTTTTCATTTTCCTCTCATATTGCACACAGCAGAAACACAGATTATATATCCAGCGCTGAAGAATGGTGAAGCATTTACCAGCTGCATAGCAAAACCCAGAAGAGACAAAGAAAATGAATTCATGCTGATGGTTCATTGGGGAAGGATGATGGCAAGAAAAAATAAATTTGTGCTTTAGAAATGGTACATCCCTCCTGGTGTACTCATTTGGTGGTTGCTGCTCAACCAGTTAGCTGGGCCTGCAAGTCAGCCTAAGAGGCTGGGGGAGGGTCATGTGACCTCACCACCAGCTTTTACATGCCCTCCCCTTATGGCACCTCAGCCTGGGTGTCGAGGCTATGGGTGGAAAGGACAAGAGCAATTGCCTGTTTAGGCATGTACGACATAACCCCTATCACTGGATGATCCACTGGGGTTCAAGACCACTCCCTAAGTTTCAGCTTGCAACAACTTGAGACACATCTGCAGGAAAAAGGGACACCTTTACTCCGTCTCTTAATCTGGCCTTATCCCAGGACTGGTTGTTTACATAATATTACATAACGTAATACTTGTTACTGTGTGATTTCACTGGTGAGAGAGCTCATGTAAAAACAATATTAGTGGCATAGAAGTTAGCATATAATGAATAATTAACCTACATTTGAAAGCCTAACAGAGAAAATAAAATGAGTTGTAAAATGTGCACGTTTGAATTAAGGTGAACCATGTGACCCCCATTCGTATTAAACACTACTTTTTAACAAGAGAGTTTTGCATTTATATTAAATGAAGTACTAATGTGAATTAGTATTAAAGTGTTATTGAAAGCATTCACTGAATGTGAATTAATCATACTTATATTGATTTAATTGAATTTCATCATTGTGAGTTACATGTGTGCAGAAAAGTAAATGCACATTTTAATCAGTTCTAACATTATAAATGATGTTTGCAATTAAATATATTTGCTTTAATTATTTGAACTGAATTGTAAGGTGCACAATAGGTTTATTAATGTGTTGAATGTATAAATGTGTATTAAGGTTTCTTAACTTGACTAGGTCTGAAAGATTCATTTTGCAGTAATAATGGAAAATCACTTGTTTATTTTGTCCCTTCTGACCTGAATTCTTTTCCTAGGCTGCTAATGTGGATGTTGAATGTCCTATTGTATTGAAGGGAAGAAACATGTTTTAGAATAAACAATGTTGCATTATTTGTTCTAGCTGTGGAACAAGACAAGAAAGTTGTAGTTTTCATTTGAAATGTATTAATATAGTTCCTTGTGTTTGGTGAGAAAACACTGCAAGTAACAAATAACTAGAAAATGTAATATTTTGGCAGAATTATATGAAGTCATGGACTTAACAATGCACTTTTGCTGAGAAGATACATAATAGTTGCAATATCTGCAGCCACTGGAAGCTGAATCTGACGTCTGAAGTGTGCCCACCTGAAAGACCAATCGAGAGGATTTTGGTTATTTTAATTAGAGGGAGACTATGAAACTTTGAGTTAGTTCCGCTCCTGCCTCAATGCTGTTCAGAACTCTGTCGGAGTCTGTTTAAGTTTGCAGTCACTCTCCTATTCTTTAAGGCCCCATATGAGTTTCTCATCTTAGCCTTAATTGTCCTTTTCTGTTCTGTGGTTCAGTACTAATAAGACCAAATAATTCTGAACTGCTGATTCGTCCTATGTGCAGCCCGTGTTCTGCACCGTCCTCATGCTGCTATCAACTGACGCCGGAAGAAGGTGACCATCCTGCTTGATGAACCGTCGCTGTATTCTGTCCCATGAGGAGCGGTATAACTAAATGTGGTTTTTTTTTTCCTTTTCATTGAGGCACTCACACCAGCATATTTTTATAGTGAGTTACCCTAGTTAGATGTTTTTCCAAATTATTTTGTCTTTCTTTTATTTTTGCTTTTGCACACATGTGTTAGCCTTCCCCACACATGCAAGTACAAATTCGTGTTAGTGACAAGAATGGCCCAGCTCTGAAACCTGAAATCTGAATTTGAATGTTAACCTTATTTTGATGATTTACTGATGTCACCATCATCTGCTTTGAATTCTAACAATAATGTGCATATTGTATTGTTGCTAATTTATATTATTCTTTTGGAGTGTATAACAGTACTGATGTTTTCAGACGCTTCAGTCATCCTAAAGTTTTCATGTATGTTTATAACTTAGTTTTGTGCACCACATCTGTGACATTGATTTTGGGATTGCAATAAAGCTTTAAAACTTTATTCAGTTTGGATTTGGATTTAGTGTTAAATTGTTCATGGTGTCTAATATTGTTTATAGCATATCCTCTACTCTGTATTAATTTTTCTTGTCTCATCCCACACTGGCACATCAGCCCCCCTCCATTTTCTAGATTTTCTCCACTTTGTTTAATTTGCTTTCTCTCTTTGCAGGATCTGTTTTCCATCTCTGTTATCTCTAACCCTTGCTTCTCCTCTCACAGGCCCCTACTGAGTGTTTAAATCTACTGGGCAACCACTTAGCTAGGCCTGCAGATGAGGCTAAGGGGCGGATTCCTCTATTCGTGTTAACCAAATCTGTCACAACAGCAACAGATTACGCGTACCACCAATACAAAGGTCTGCCCTCACTCAGCAAACACTACCCACTCATATAACACACTCCTTCATACCCTTACATTCAAACCACAACTCTGTACTACTGTGCAATACAATCACAAACAAATTTTTCTAGTCTGCCAAAAACCCACAATGCACATATCCTCAAACTCTGAATCAATCACTCTTTTCAAACAAATTCCTTCCAATACCCACAGTTTACTTCTAATATTGTCATTGGCACCCCCTTAACTCTTTCTTCAACCCTCTGTCATATCTCTTCACTGCACAACCTGTCTGTTCTTGTCACACAAAAGTAATGACCAAACGTTTTCAACAGTCCCCTCCACCAATAAGGCTACCCATCTCTATCTCCCATCTTTCAACATCCACAACTCATAAATCTTTCACACTTTAATACTACCCCTCAACTCAGTACCAAAATATAAAAACACACAATATATCTGGAAAAACTCTTATGCATTCAAAAACAACCAAAATACCTACATACATCCACTCTGCTTTGAATACCACTCAATCAAACCCTTGTCTACCTTCTCTACCTTATTCTTTTCAAGCAACAAAGACACCACCCATTCAATCCATAAACACACAACAAAACTCACTTAAACATTTATTGCAAATATCTTCTTAATTTCAACCAGTCCCACCACCATCCAAACACACAGAGGATAAAAAGTTTTCCAAAGGTTTTGGAGGAAGATAACTATAAACAAATGTAACACTTTCTTTGTCATGCACAAGTTAACACATCAGCAATAGCACATCACTTGCAACTTCAATGGACAATGTTCTCTCTCCTGCGGGACACGCTCACACCACCTCCAAAAAACAGTCTTTATACTGCTAGCTGATAAATAATTGTTCTGTTTAAAAAAAACAAATTCTAAATATTTGATCTTGTGACAGACACAGAAACTGACTTACTTTATATAACAAGTCTGGTGGAAGACATGGCATCAGTAATGCCTGAAGCAGATTTACCAGGCTATCAAACCATGACACACAATTACAGCGGCAAACGAGGAGGTGGCATACCAGCCATATTTAAGGAACCAACAAATCTCACCAAACCTGAGGTTTTACAAGGTTGTGAGGCTGTCTTTGGCAGATACAACCCTAGCCCAACCTTTTCATGTAACCTTCTCCTTCTTCATGGATCACCACCTAGCAATAGAACACTCCTGGACCCATTTCAAGGCACAATCTATAACATTTTTACAATATATTCAAACCTATGCCTTCTTTGTAACCTGAACATATGGTTTGACAAACCTAACATACCCCACCCAAGAACGAACCTCACTGGCCTAGGCACACACAACTTACAACAGCTCATTCCTGATACCACACATATTGCAGGGCACATCTTAGATATAATTTTCAAAAGCAGACCTTCTCATGCTCCACAAGATTATTCCTGTCACATAGTCAGACTACTGTCCAGTTGCCTTCCAAAAAAAGACAACAAAACTCACTGCAGCTAAACTAATCTTACCCGCAGCAACATATTGACTTTGGAACAAGCTGAATTTGGAGTAACAAGAAAACCAGCTTACATCCAACACAAATATGGTCGCAATAAATTCTATGTCATGGATGTCTCCATGAACTGCCATGAAAGGACTGGTGGAAAGAGGCTTGTGATCAGCATGGCAGCACTGAACTCAGACCGCCGCCACTCCACCAGGATCCATGATCCTAGAGGTGGCAGCAGTCCGACCGCCAGGATTGTACTCTGAGGGTTGGACCACCAGGAGTGTGGCAGTCCGACCACCACCATGGATTTGGAGATCATCCGACCGTCAAAGCTCATACCGTCATACCGCTCAGACCGTCATACCAGCATACTTCCCCCAATCATATTACAATGTTTCTATCAGGCTGACTGGCGGAAACATTGTATTATGATGTTCCCACTGATCAGACCAGCAGAAAGAGTGCCACGGCAAAGGGAGCCGAGGCCAATACCTTCGCACACAGCAGACAGTGTGCATTCCGAGGGTGCTGGCAGGGGGGGCCCTGCAGTGTCCATGCCATAGGCACTGCAGGGGTCCCACAGTGGCCCCCAGCACTGGCTTTCCACCAGCCTTTTCATGGCAGGGACCCCGCCATGAAAGGACTGGTGGAAAGAGGCTCGTGATCAGTATGAATCGCTGAACTCAGCGCGGCAGTGGCTGACCACGAGTCAGACTGCCGCCACCCCACCGGGATCCATGATCCTGGCGGCAGTCTGACCGCCAGGATTGTAATCTGAGGGTTGGACCGCCAGGAGTGCGGTCCGACCTCCACCAGGGATTTGGAGATCCTCGGACTGCCAAAGTCGTAATGAGTATTTAAAAAAAAAAGGAGGGTGGACCTTGTCACCCGTGGACCTGAGTAAGTAAGTATATGATCCAAAAAATGGCCCCTGCGGGAGAAGTGTAAGCCTCGACTTCCACAGCACTGGTAAAGTGAACCTTCCCAGAAGGTAAGCTTTTGTTGATTAACTTTATTTAGATAATTTTCTTTTTTATGAAAATCAAATTTCTTTGTAATAATTTGCAAGATAAAGCATTCATATATCAATCAATATAAATCAAAAGTTGCACGTTCTAAAAAATCCAAACTATCAATAAAAACCTACATTTTACGATTGACTTTAAAGAAGACACTCTATTGTAAATCAACAGTCTACATCCTTCCATTTTCATCATCAAAACTCCAGCCTGAGCTACAACTCTCATCTGCCATACAGTTGGTGCTTAATTTGAGCCAGTGTTTGCAGGTGGGACCCACTGGCACTCATTTTTGGGAGGGAAAACATACAAGAAGAAAAGAGGGAGGAAGAGAAAGACAGAACAGAAAAACTGTGATATAGAAAGAAACGGGGAACCTGCAGAAGTGAGATAAAAAGACAGGGAGTATCTGGTGGTGGATTAAAGAGTCATGAGGTGGAAAGAAGACAGCACAACCTTGGTACTAAGCATGTCATACAGTAGTGCTGGCTGGGAGCTTCTGAGCAAATCTTTGGACCCAGCAGTTATTCTTTTACAGATTCAACACTGCACATAGCCCAAACAGCTGTAACAGTTAAACGATTACACTCAGTGATGGCTTGCCCCTACGGACACTGGGGTTCAGCTCTCCTTGAATTCTGCCCCAATTTTATTATACTAACCGTGACTATTGCACAGCCCAGACAACTATAACAGTTAAACATTTACACTCAGTGATGGCTTGCACCTATGGACTTTGGAGTTCTGCTCTCCTTGAATTCTGCCCCAATTTTATTATACTAACAGTGACTATTACAAAGCCCAGGCAGCCATAATAGTTAAACAATTACACTCAGTGATGGCTTGCCCCTATGGACTTTGGGGTTCTGCTCTCCTTGGATTCTGCCCACATTGTCTTATACTAATAGTACATATTAGCCTACTATTCACTATAAGTATAATAAAAAAGTGAACAATTTGAGACGGGTCAAGCAGGAGACTTAGGCAGGCAATGATTATGTATGATGGTTGGCCCAGGTATATAAAGGTGCATACACCAGCCATCACAAAGACTGTCTGGAAATGGTGAAGTCCCAGCCCTGGCTTCAGGAGTATGACACACCACATTACCTTGCCATGTATTGTAGAGTCTCACACACATAGATAGCCCCAGCCGATTGGGGTAAAGCCCTATAGAGCCCGGGTCTGTTGGTCAATCACTTTGTTATCTCACTCACTCACATTTCATCACACAGTGGGGTGTGGTCAGAACCTTCACTGACTCCCCTCTCCCTCCTGGGATGAGGTGGGACAGTTGAAAAAGTAAAATCCTAATAATGAAGTCTGTGCAGTGAATAGTGTATTCACTGCTTAGACATCAGCTTTCAGTGTTCTGCTTCAGAGCTGAGATGTAAGGATCTGTGTGCCTGCCTGAAGGTTTATTTCCCAGCAGCTGAAGAGCTGAAGTGAACTGCTGAAAGCAGATGAAGCCAAAAAAGTAAAATACATCTGTTAACTATTGTGTACATTCTTGCCAGTGAAAGAGACAGTAGTGTGCATCTGTGAAAATGAGAATGTGCATGTGTGAGCCTGTGTATGTGTGCATGTGTGGGTTTGTGAGTGAAAATGAGTGTGACTGAGGACAACTTTGAGTGACAATGTCAGAGTGAGTAAGATCATTTGAATGTGAGATTATGAGTTTAAAAGTCATTTGAGAGGTATGAGTTAGTGCAAGTGAGTGAGAGTGGCAGGGAACGTGACAGTAAGTCAGTACGAATGAGTGTGAGGGAGTGTAAAAGAATGCAAGATTATGAGTGTGGGTGTGGCGAAAAATTAGTACTAGTGAGCCAGTACATATAAATGAGCCTAAGTGAGAATATATGTGTGAGTGAAAGTGGGAGAGAGTGACAGGAAAGCAAGTTTGAACGAGTGAGAGACAGAAACTGTGAGTAAGAATATGTAGGTCACAATAAGTGAGTGTAAGAAATTGGATTATTATTTGGAGTGGGCAAATGCCCACCTCAAAGAATAATCATAATGCTTGTCATGGTGAACCTTCAAAGTCGCTGCCTTGCATTACTCCTTGCTGGGAAGGTGTTATATGGGTTGAGCATTCCTGTTCCTTTACATTCATCCATGTTTTTTTGTGCATTTCCAGCTTTACCAAGACTAGCAAACCCCAGAATGCATCAAAATTCATATGCCTTCCCGACAGAGGTAAAACAAGAAGGAACATCTTGCTATCTCCTTGTTGCTTCCTACCTACTAGTGTGCTGCTTTCAAAAGCACGCTTAGAAAGACGAAAACATCTCTAAGGATTGTTTCTGTGCAGGAAGGTGTGAATGAGAGTGAGTCAATGAATGTAAGTGAGCATGAGTGAGTATGTGTGAGAGTGAAAGTGACAGAAAAGTGAGTGACACTGTGAGTCTGAATGTCTGAAAATAAGTGAAATTGAATGAGACTGAGAGCGAGTGAGAGTAAGAGTGAGTGCAAATGAGAGAGCAGGGTGACGCACTTACTATCACTGATGAGGCATCAAAGTGCTTTTTGGCAAATTGCATGCTACTTTGGATTAGTGATCGATTGGTATAGGAAAATATGAGTTAATTTGAACAGTGGACATGTAAGTTTGCTAATTGGATTGAATAGACTAATAGGGGATAGAGGAGGTAAGAGTCTAGAAAGTGTTCTTTAGGAGATCATAATAGTAAGATGAGGTCTGGGATGAGTAAAAGGATAGATGGAGGAGGGAAGAGTCTCTATAAATAGATTAGGGTGATCATAGCACTAAAATGAGGTTTGGGATGAGTCAACGGAGGGCTACATGAGGGAAGGATTTAGAAAGGGTTGTTTAGGAGATCATATAAGTAAATAAATGAGGTTTAGGGTTAGCCAAGGAGGGAAGAGTCTAGAAAGGGTAATTTTGGAGTCATAGGAGTATAATGAGGTTTGGGATCATTCAAAGAAAGTTGTTAGAGGATATATTAAGAAAGGTATAGGAGGTGCATTGGAGAGTGTACATTTTTTTTTCTTCTACAGTAGGAGTAAAATAATAACTATATAGATACATATCTACATAGAAAGAGCACACATGTAAAAGGAATGTAATATATCAAGGTATAAAGTTGCATTGTATAAACTCAGACTTTCAAGTGCTGATGTACTTGAAGCTTATTTGTGTATGTTTCTAACTATTTTCCTAATTGTATATTTAGCTCAATATTTCAATAGTGAAGCACTGGTAGATAAAATAGTTATGATAATATGTACATACTGAGATAGATAAAACAGAGACCCATATGAATGTAATCAAATAACATATGTAAGCTATGCAGTGACATACATGAATGTTAAGCATAAAATAATATGCTTCTATATATTTACCTATATTACATATATATATGAATTTGTTAAGAAGACCTAAAGAATATCTATATTTTTTTCAATCATAGTTATTCGTATTTGTACAAAGAAATACACATATCCAAATTCATATATAAAATAAAATTATAAATGTTTACATACCAGGGATATGCTATACATTAGTGTGTGAGTATAGTGGTTATGTAGGAAAGAGCCAACTCTTCAGTAGTGTTCTTAAAATAAGATAGTCATCTGTAAGCCTTATGTTTGGGGGAAATGAATTCCACAGTTGGCTGCTTGAACAGAGAAAGAAGTACCACCTATAATTTTTTTCTTGTATAGTGGGGTTTTGAGGTGAGGTACCTATTTGGAAAGAAAGTTCCTTTGTTGAATGTACTTCATAATTTTATTCCGTATGAAAAGCGATCCTGTTCCATGTATTTCTTTGCGGGTGATACAAAGCAACTTGAAGGTAGATCTTCTGGCAACCGGTATCCAATGTAGGGCCATCAAGGCAGGGGATATGTGGGCTGGTAGCTTTACATGTAGGAGTAGTCTGACAGCAGGGTTCTGAATCTGTTGTAGTCTTTTCATAGTTGATAAAAATGAGCTGTAGTAGAGGCCACTGGCGTAATCCAGTTTAGACAGTACAAGAGAGGTAGTATACTGGACTTTGTGTGGAGATCCCAGGTGGAGGAAGAGTTTCTATAGTTTATAAGTGAGCGTGAAAGACAGTGATTATGGGTGTCTTTCTCTTACAAGTCTAAGTCTAGACCTGGCATCCTGGAAGCAATTCTTGGAGAGTGGGTTACCCACTGCAAAATGATGGAGCTGGCATATAGGAAGTGATTTTTGGCATGGGGGAACCCACAGCTAACTACTAGTGCCTTCACACAAGAGGTTATTAATAGCATATTGGGCACCAGTGGCAAAACGATGGTGCTTGCACAGTGGAGTGCATTCTTGGCATGTGGGGGCACATGGTAAAATACTGGAACTGCTATATTGGAGATAATTCTTGGCATAAGGGGCACCCCTGGAAAACGCTTGTTGTGGCCTATTGGAAATCATTCCTGACATATGAGGTATTCTTAGCAAAATGTTGGCTAAGGCACTCTCAAGTTATTCTTTTAATATATGATACCCCTGGTAAAAGGCTGGTGCTTGTATTCTGGAAGATATTCTTGGCATATGAGGTACCAATAGCAAAAGGCTGGATCCAGCATATCGGGGATAGTTTTTGATATACGGGGTACCCACAGCAAAATGTTTGGGATGACATATTGAAGGAAATTCTTGACATATAAGGCATGCATGGCAAAATGCTGGAGCTAGCATATTGAAGGTAATTCATAGCTTAAGGGAGGACAACCATGACATATGGGGCAGAGGGACAGGCAACCATGACAAAATGCTGTCTCTGATATCTTATATGTAACTTTTGACATATGGGTCATACATGGTATATGGATGGCATCAATAGCACAATTCTGGCACTGCCCTAGTGTATGTAATTCGAGGCACCCATGACAAAATGCTGGCTATGGAACAATGAAGGTAATCATTGACATATGGGGGCACCCACAGCACATTTTGAAAATAAATTGAATCAACCCCTAGGGAGCATCAGGTTACTCTGGCTTAGCATATCAATGGCGTATTTGTCGGTCTTTGTGAAAATCGTGATTTAGAATGCCCTATTTGTCCTTGGAGAGTAACTCATCACCCCCACCCGCGAACCCTGTTAGAAGAAGTTAGACTTGCTTAGAATTTAGTACCAGTATTATTTTCCAACAGTATCAGAGATCACCAGCTTTCACTGATTACAGAAAGAACATGAGGCCACCTCACTGCTTTTTTCTGAGTGTGGGTTTACAATAGCTGTAGATGTTTCCTCTTCGTATGCCGATGGCAAAAAACTGATTTCCACAAAATTAAGAGGACCAATATTGAAGAGTGCTTAAGCAGTTCAGCAGTGAACGAAAGGACCACATCAAAAGTGGGTCAAAACTTTCTGATACCACTTGTTGTAGCATATGAGCAAAGTACAATGTACTTTGAGGAGTAACTAATATGTATGCGATAGTAATCGCTAGTTAAATGGACTGTTCGTCTTTTTAATGTGGGTACACCACTCTCTTATATAAAGGAGCTGAGAGATGATTGAATCAGTAAATAAAGAGCACTGGTGAGTCGTTGCTTAGCCTAGGGATTAAGGAATATTGGAAAGTAGTAATCATGGGTCGGGTCACGCCTAAGTATTTTTCCTCTTTGTTTGTGTTATTGTTATTATTATTATTATTATTATTAGTAGTAGTAGTACAAGTAACAGTATCACTATTAGTATTATGATTATTGTTATTAGTTGTAATAGCAATACTATTGTTATTAACCGGTTCTGTGCCGAGGACGTAGTGGTTACGTCCTGTGGCACAGTGCTGCTGTGCCGAGGACGTAACCATTACGTCCTCGGCACACAGTTCAGAGGGAGCGCTCTAGCTCCCTCTGTGTGCTCCCCCCCCCCCAAAGGCAGGGATGGAAGGGGAAGCCCTTCCCCTTCCACCCTAACCCCCCGCGTGACATCAGAGCGCGTTTGTCACAGAGCCTCCCCTGAGCTTCCAGCCCGATCGGAAGAGAAATGCTTTGCATTTCTCTTCCGATCACGTGGGGGAGGCCGAGAGAGGCTTCAAAGGGAAGGAAATTTATTTCCTTCCCTTTGAAGTCTCTCTCTGCGTTTTGGCAGCCGGATTGAAAGCAATCCGGCTGTCAAAATGCCCATTAGACACCAGGGATGTCTTTTATGAAATGAAATTGTCATAAGGGAGCGACCCCTTGGGCAAGGGTCGCTCCCAGGGAGGGCTTTTTTTTTAAGGCCTTTTCTGCCCCCAGGGGGGGCAGAAACCTCTAGGCACCAGGGATAATTTTGTTTTTTTTGTTTTTTGTTTTAGGTGTGGGGAGCGACCCCTTAGGCAAGGGTCGCTCCCATAGGGGGCAAATTATATTTAGGCCATTTCTGCCCCCCTTGGGGGGAGATTGGCCTATTTTTATGAGGCCAATTTGCCCCCAATGGGGGCAGAAACCACTAGACACCAGGGAGGTTTTTTTTCCGGTTTTCACGTAAGGGGAGCGACCCCTTAGGCAAGGGTCGTTCCCCTGGGGGGCAAATTTATTTTAGGCCATTTCTGCCCCCCATGGGGGCAGATCAGCCTATTTTAATTAGGCCAATCTGCCCCCAAGGGGGGCAGAAACCACTAGGCACCGGGGATTTTTGTTGTTGTTTTACAGATGGGGAGCGTCCCCTTAGGCAAGGGTCGCTCCCCTGGAGGGGCAAATTGTATTTAGGCCATTTCTGCCCGCTTTGGGGGCAGATAGGCCGATTTTAGGTCAATCTGCCCCCAAGGAGGACAGAAACCACTAGGCACCAGGGATCTTTTTTTTGCGCTGTCACGCAAGGGGAGCGACCTTGTAGGCAAGGGTCGCTCCACAGGGGGGGTGGGGGGCAAATTTATTTTAGGCCATTTCTGCCCCCCCTGCGGCTGGCTGAGCTAGAGGCCAAAATCCACAGGTAGGCACTTTGCAAAAAACACCTCTCTTTTCTGTGAAAAAATTTGATGTGTCCACGTTGTGTTTTGGGCCCTTTCCTTTCGTGGGCGCTAGGCCCACCCACACAAATGAAGGACCATTTTTATCGGGAGACTTGGGGGAACGCTGGGTGGAAGGACATTTGTGGCTCCTCTCAGATTCCTGAACTTTCTGTCACCGAAATGAGAGGAAAAAGTGTTTTTTTGGCCACATTTTGAGGTTTGCAAAGGATTCTGGGTAACAGAACCTGGTCAGAGCCCCAAAAGTCACCCCATCCTGGATTCCCCTAGGTCTCTAGTTTTAAAAAATACACAGGTTTGGTAGGTTTCCCTATTTGCCGGCTGAGCTAGGGGCCAAAATCTACAGGTAGGCACTTGCCAAAAAACACCTCTGTTTTCTGTCAAAAAATGGGATGTGTCCACGTTGTGTTTTGGGGCATTTCCTGTCGCGGGTGCTTGGCCTACCCACACAAGTGAGGTATCATTTTTATCGGGAGACTTGGGGGAACATAGAATAGCAAAACAAGTGTTATTGCCCCTTGTCTTTCTCTACATTTTTTCCTTCCAAATATAAGAGAGTGTGTAAAAAAGACGTCTATTTGAGAAATGCCCTGTAATTCACATGCTAGTATGGGCACCCCAGAATTCAGAGATGTGCAAATAACCACTGCTCCTCAACACCTTATCTTGTGCCCATTTTGGAAATACAAAGGTTTTCTTGATAGCTATTTTATACTCTTTATATTTCAGCAAATTAATTGCTGTATACCCGGTATAGAATGAAAACCCACTGCAGGGTGCAGATCATTTATTGGCTCTGGGTACCTAGAGTTCTTGATGAACCTACAAGCCCTATATATCCCCGCAACCAGAAGAGTCCAGCAGACGTAACGGTATATTGCTTTCAAAAATCTGACATTGCAGGACAAAGTTACAAAGTAAAACGTAGAGAAAAATTGCAGATTTTTTCACCTCAATTTCAATATTATTTTTTTTCAGTTGTTATTTTCTGTAGGAAACCCTTGTAGGATCTACACAAATTACCCCTTGCTGAATTCAGAAATTTGTCTACTTTTCAGAAATGTTGCGGTTACTGGGATCCAGCATTGGTTTCATGCCCATTTCTGTCACTGACTGGAAGGAGGCTGAAAGCACAAAAAATCGTAAAAATGGGGTATGTCCCAGTAAAATGCCAAAATTGTGTTGAAAAATTGGGTTTTCTGATTCAAGTCTGCCTGTTCCTGAAAGCTAGGAAGCTGGTGATTTTAGCACCGCAAACCTTTTGTTGAGCCATTTTCAGGGGAAAAACCACAAGCCTTCTTCTGCAGCCCCTTTTTCCCATTTTTTTTTTAAAAAAGATTTTTTTTACTGTATTTTGGCTAATTTCTTGGCCTCCTTCTGGGGAACCCACAAAGTCTGGGTACCTCTAGAATCCCTAGGATGTTGGAAAAAAAAGGACGCAAATTTGGCGTGGGTAGCTTATGTGAACAAAACGTTATGAGGGCCTAAGCGCGAACTGCCCCAAATAGCCAAAAAGAGGATCAGCACAGTATTATATTTATTAATTTAGTTTTTTTTCTGTTATTAATTTACTAGGTTTTTGCCCTGGGGGTTTATGAAACATATTTTACAAATTACTTTGTAAATAAAAAATATCTGCGTTAATACATGTGCCTTCAGTTGCTCCCTCAGGGCAGCAGATGATGTGCTAAATGCAGGGAAGGTAATTTAACATTCTTACTCGAGTCTGGGAATATTTCGGGAAAATGCAACTTCCACCAAATAGTCCAGGCTGTTACTTTCCTATTCGTTTTTAAGAACAATTGTTTATTAAGCAGAAACGCTACTGCTTATTTTGCAAACATATCCAGAACTCTGTCACTGTCGCGCTGTAAGAGATGATTAAGTAAAAATACGAAACAATATAATTTACTGTTCTAACGACAGTCCTTGAATATCACCATTCCTGGAATAATGTAAATCGGTGTGGAAATGTTGAAATTCCAGTTACTGCAGCCCGAGGACGGTTTTTTAATTAAAAAAAAAAAAACAGAAATATCATGAAGCTGGTACTTCTCGCGATTTTGTCCACTAGTCACTTGCTAAATTACTGAATAGACAAGAGACAAGAGAAACATCACCGCCCAAGCCAGCAAATGAGACACAAACAACTACATTGAAGTGCCACTTTCAGGTAACTTTACAACGAAATGGAAAAATAACCTACAATTCCCTTTCACATTATTGGCAGTTTACTGATGTGTGGCGTGATTACAAGCAGTAAATACCAGTATCACAGGGTGCAGTGTTTACTGGCTGCTGCATCTCCTCATCACAGTTCACGGTTTTACATTTTCATGCTCAGAAATGAGGTGTATAATGAGGAATTGCAGTTTAGCCCACTGATTACTGTGGTGTATGGTGGTACGTGGGCCTTATCAGTAGTACAGAAGCATGAATCACTCATACACGTACAGTTAGTTACTGGCCACAAGGATAGCCTCCTCAGCCTTTTTATTAACTCCTGCACTTCATCACCGAGCATACCATATGCTATAAAATCATGGGGCAATTCACTGATATGCCCCTTCCCAAATGCCTATCATGGGCTAGCCCATGATAAACATAACCGTCCTCCCCAAACCAAACAAAACAAAAAAAACACAAACATAAAAAATGACACCAGTGATTGGCAAAACAAAAGAAAAACATAGAGAAAAACGACATTTTTAGCAGTTAATCCACCATAAATTCTTGGAGTCGCATCAAGCCTTGTGGTCGGGGACGTAAATTATATCTATCCATTCCTAATCTCTGTGGCAGAGGAAAGTTCATCAGTGATTCAGGCACCTCCTGAACATGTACCCCAGATTGCTCACAGTTGGTGCTACCCAGCGTGCAGATCCATTTTAGAAAACCACTTGGATCCAGTCAACTCTACAACAATGTCATTGAGTGTAGATGGCAAATGTTGTTCCCGCTTCATGGAAACATTGGGAAAACGTATCTGATCATGATAGATGTCTGTTGTAAAAACGCCTGCCAATGGTAGTGGTTGAGAGGACCCAAAAGCACACACCCGAGTGGATGTTGGCCGCAGCTGAGGCTTTATGTGAAGAGTTTGCAGCACTGATTACGCTAATATATTATTGGATGCTCCAGTGTCGATCAAAGCAGGAACCACGTGACCTGCGAGAAGTGCAGTGCACCTTGGTATGTGTCCATACCATCTCCCTCCCCCAGTGTCATTGGCTGTTGTACTAGGTTGATTGATTTGGGTTTTTGCAACTTCCAATTTGCAGACGAATGGCACACCTTGCCAAAATGGTTCATTTTATTACAGTACGAACATTTCTTGCCTTGAGCAGGGCAAGGACCTTGATGAGGAAACAGCCCACCAGACAGGTAACATGTTTGTGAGCTTGTGGCAGATTTTGGCCTAGTCTTCTTTTTGTCCTTTGCCCCTGAAGTGACTGCATTCACATGTTCCACCTTAATCTGCGTCTGTACAGCAGCTTCCATATGTGCTATGCACACATTTGACAGCTCTTTAGAACGGCCCATTGTGAGAATGTTCACCATAGACATTCCAGGCACCTGTAGGATGTTTTCTTGCAGCTTGACAGATGCACAGCCTTGTATAAATTGTGAGCGGATCTCATTTCCGGTAACGTGCAGGTGCTTGCAAGTTCTTTTAGCCCAGCATAGAAAGTGTCAACCAATTCTTCAGGGAGTTCCCTAGCTTGCCTTAATAAAAATCTCTCACAGTCTGTGTTCGCTAGAGGCTCGAAGTGAGCCATCAGGGCCCTTTAAAGTGATTGGTAAGTGAAGGGTGGGCCTTCTTCCACTACTGACTGGCCCAGTTTATGAATCCTCGCACCTCCTAGGTGTAGCTGCATGGGGTGGCCTCTATCATTGTCCAACGCCACTGCCGCAAAATAGATTTCCAGCCTATATACCCATTCTTTCCATCGAGCAGCTTGTGCAGAAGGAGGACCCTCCATGACAAAAACGGCTCAATAGCATTGATGGATGACATTGTTCAGTCAAAAGTGGAAAACGGTGATTGGTGGAATACAAAATTCACATATGCTGTGTCTTTTTATTATTTGTTTTCTAGGAATAGCTGTCTGCACTTTCCCCAGAATTGAATATGATGAAACTATAGGTCAGAGGTCAGGCACTGAGTTCCTTATTTGCTTATGGAGCTTTTAGTGGTCACCATTGGGTTGATCACTGATGTTTCTGTGCTCCTGACATTTATTTAAAATTATTTTCATTTGCAAGTGTTCATAATAAGGACCTTCCAATAACTGGAACCGTCTCTGCTGATTCTATTGTCCCTGGGGACTAATCACCAGCCATGTGGTCTGGTTGGGTGGGCCCACTACAACCAGCTTCAACCTGCAGGGAGTGTCCAGCAATTATTGGCTGCAACAGCCCTCCTCTGCTTACCAGGAAACAAGCGCATCTCACCACTTCACAAGCATTGTCCTGGTAACACAGGGATCAGATCACAGCATCATTGCTCCAATGCGCGTGTAGACACTGCTAGCTCAACACACTGATTCACTAGCATTGTCCCTGCAACACAGGGATTATAAAGCAGCGTCGTCGCTCCGACATGCGTGTAGATGCTGCCGGCTCGCCGCGCCAGACTGGGTTGCCACACACCCACTTTGGGGATTGCTGCGATGATTAGCAGCCCTCAGCTGAGCCCCCTTTGAGAATTGATATATGCCCGATGCAGGCCCCGCTGACCTCTGGAGTCAGTCCACGCCAGGAGAAAGAAGCCAAAGAGAAGCAGGTATCGGGTCAGGCAGGGAGGTGAGTAGACTGGGCAGCGCTGCGCGTTGAAGACACGCAGGAGTCACTACCACTCACTTGTTGCCAATTTGTGGTGTATGGTGGTGCATGGGCCTTATCAGTAGTACAGAAGCATGAATCACTCATACACGTATAGTTAGTTACAGGCCACGAGGATAGCCTCCTGAGCCTTTTTAGAAACTCCAGCACTTCATCACCGAGCATACCATATGCTATAAAACCACAGGGCAAGTCACTGATAAGCCCCTCCCCGATTGTGTAGCATGGGCTATCCCATGTCGAACATAACAATTACTGTGCATATTTTCTACTCTTGACAAGCAGTTTTCCATGTTCACTTTTCACCAGGTGTTTCCTGGTGAAAGATGGATGGGGACAAAGAAGTTTTTTTCCCGAGAAACTGTAATCACCATTCAAGAGCCACCTGGCGTCATAATTACAGTGGGGTTTGGAATGAGGGAGTAGAGGCGTAATGGTAGTATATTCCAAATGATGTGCATAAACACCATTATCAATTAGCGACTGCAATAATAGAAATGTGATGGATAGTACCTATTTAAGCAGAAAATTTTCATTACATGTTGTTTGACCTTTATTTCCAGAACCAGTGACAGTGTCATTGATTTCCCATAATGGCCTTTACATCCAGTACAGTAATGTCTTGTGTAACGTCTTCTACCCCCACACTATGATGATGCCATTGTGTAGCAGGTGTCTGGAAGGAAGTGGGGGCAATGCCACTAAATTAGAAAGTCTAAAAATGCAGGTGCCTGGCACCAAGAATGGTTAGGGAAAACTTACTGCCCTTTGGCCCTTTGGTTATCTGATCAGCAACATGAGTGACAAGGTCAAAGCTGAAATGAAAACTGCAGCAGGTCACCCACAGCGATTCTCATATTGGACCAGCAGATATTTCATTCCATGAACATAGGACCAGTGCTATCAGGGATTGCTTATCTGGAGTTCTAGGAAGGAGGCATAGCACAGTCACATACAGTAGACCAATTAAAATGTTCTTGGTGACGAATCAGTAAGATGGAAGTATGGCATGGGAAACTCTTCCTAAGCTTACAATAAGGTCTACAGACAAACAGCTCACCTGCTAAACGAGAGCTCCACCTGAACGAATGCTAGAAGTTTGTGATTTCATCCCTGTTCTCAATTACCCTATCACAGAAAGCCTACAAAAGGCTGAATTGATAATATTCAAAGTTTCTGTCATAAACTACTTTTTCAGACTCCCTGTCAGTTAGAATGTATGCTCTGCATCATTGGATTTGTAGTGTGGTTGTGTTCCCTCCTCTATGTGTGCCTTGTGTATGTAAGCCGAGGACTTATAGTGGTTTATCTTTGGGAAATAAAAGGTTTCATGTGCTAATCTTTTGGGAAAGGTAACTTTTATTATTCAAAGCAGGAGCCACACTTGCTTGCCTCACTCATTTAATGACCTAGCATGCCAGAAGCTTACCAGGAGCAATATGCAAAGACCTTTTAAGTATAAAGATATATTTTCAATTACATCAAAACTTGGTTTTAAAAACTTGGTTCATACATGGGGTGCCAATGTTACTAAATGTATTTTTATGCTAGGACGACAAAGAAACAAGTTAAATGTAATATGTGGCTTTTCATTTTGAGAAATTAAAGGCAAACGTTATCTTGGTAAAAGACCTCTATCACCTTTCATTATGCATAGAGGGCACAAAGATTTATGCATGCATTATATGTTTTACAGAAACTCCATATGACACTGGGCCTTTTTATGACTTCGGCGGACAGAAAAGCCTGGCCGCCGAAGTCCCAACAGGTAGGTTGCTGCCAGTTTGGCAGCCTCCCCACCCGGCACATTACGAGTTTACCGCTCGGTCAGCGGGCGTAAACACAGTTTCTGCCCGCTGGCCCAGCGGGAAACAGCCTACAGCATTGTCTCTGGCTTGTAATAGAGCTGTCAGTAATGCTGTAGTGTGTAGGGTGCACAAGCACCCATCACAATTTTCACTGTCTGCAAAGCAGACAGTGAACATTGCAACGGGGCTGGCCAGGGGAGCCCCTGCATCTTGTCTCCGCCAGCCTTTTCATGGCGGTGTTACTGCCATGAAATCACTGGCAGAGAAGGGGGTTGTAATCCCCAGGACAGCACTGCTTCCAGCGCTGACTTGCGGATTAGGACTGCCAGCACTGCCAGGCCGAGGTGAAGTCGTAATCTGGTGGTGCTGGCAGTCCAACTGTGGCGCTACCGCTGCAGTCATAATATGGTGCTCGGTCTGCCACACTGGCGGCGGTCCAACCGCCACTGTGATTGAGGCCCACTGTCTGTGATACAAAACTCTGAATCCAATCACTGAAGCAATGCAGAGGAAATATAAACCATACGCTTATGAAAAATGCCAAGTGTAAAAAGTGACTCTTTCATTGGAAATTAACAGTTCTATATTCATTACGGGCCTGAGTGTCATAGTTTTTTACATTTATAGTGATATTAATAGAGATCTATCGGCCTGAAAACAAACACTTATAAGGCTTCTCCACATGTACTTGATAGAGATGACAGTGCAACATATACTAAGAAAAAAAATTCTCCCTGGGAAGTACTTTTAGCACTGTTCAGAGTCTAAACTGGCTTTAAACATGTTGGAAGAAAGCCATAGGAAAAAACGTATAGCATTACTTTTACACAGGCTTTTGTCTTGGATTCCTCTTCTTTCACAACTTGAGCCAAGAAGGTATTTTTGTTCTTCTTTTAGCAAGTCCAGATGGACTTCCTAATGATATGAAAGGTGCGTTTTAAAGATGCAGATCACCCCCCACTCTGGGTATAAAATATGTAAACATATTCGATATATTGATGTTGGGAAAAGATGGATTTCCTCTTGCTTCGCTCCCTATAAGTGTTTGAAATTGTTACTTCAGCATTGTATGGTGATTTTTATCTCCAGCTACAATTGCATTATTGCTATTTACAAAGCTTTTCATCTTGGCATATACTTTGCACCCTCCCTGTGGTATGCAGGGATAGAAATTTACCTCGTATGTTTTCGGCCCTTCCCACAGTTTGCAGTCTGGCACTTCCCTCTCATGATCATTTCTGAAGTAATGCTGCGGAGAGTGATTCATTTCTTTTATTGGGTCCTGTACCTCAAACAGGCTGTTGCTATACCTTCGCCTTCTGGCCAGGTGAAGAGATTAACATACGCTGCAGTGAAGTCAATACATGGTTAATTATGAATCAGCTTCTGGGTGTGTTATTATTTACACATCCCATCACGTATCAAGTATGATGACATCTTTTTATGGGACAACATGATCATCCACGCTGATAATTTTTTGCATTTCCAAAATTGCGATTTCTTAACTGTTAATCGCAATTTTGGAAATGCAAAACCCCAGGGTGCTGGGGGCCTAAGGCCCCCTCTGCTGCATCCTAAAATAAGGTGCACACATGCCAAAAGGGCATGTGTGCTTTACATGTAAATTTTAAAAATGCATTTTAAATACATTTTTAAAATTTGCACATGGTTACCACCAAGTTCAACCTGGTGGTAAATAGCGATTCCTAAATGACCAATTCTCATTTAGGAATTGCTTCTTACATGTGCTTTAGAAATCGCAAATAAGGAATCCTTATTTGCGATTTCTTATTTAGAGAGTCTCAATTTGCGACTCTCTAAACAGGGTCGCAATTTTAAGGAATCACTATTTTAGCGATTCCTTAAAATTGCTTTCAGAATGCCTTTAATAAATTCTGAAATGGCTTTTTTCATTCGCAAATGGGCATTCGCACCGTTTGCAAATGCAAAAAGCTTTCATAAATCTGACCCTTAGTCCTCACGTACACTGTCGGTTTTTTTAAGCATTTCCTTAAATTCTCGCGATGACAAGAGAACACTTGCTGAAACAAGACTAAATATTCAACAATGAGCTTAGAAAATTTAAATTCCTATTTCTGGTAAGGGCGGTTCGGGCACGCATCACTGAAACATTTTAGTAACATACAGCCCATGAGCTTGAAAATGCAGTCAGTAAATTATTATAGGCAAGCCGGTTTTCCACGAATACTCTCTCATTAGTGCTAACTATGTGGGCTGCAGTGGACAGGCTCGATTACATCTGGCAATTAAAGTGTCATTAAAGTGGTGCACACCTTACTCCACCTCTGGCTGCCTTAACCCTCTGAAATTAAATAATAAATAATATAATACTATAATACTGCCAGTCAGAAATGGAATATGTTTTCTGCTACTGTTACTGCAACTACGTAGAAATGAATACTAACATGATATAGGTTAATTTATGCCCCCAATTTAATGGTCGGTCAATGCGATGGTGTATTTTAAATGCAGCTATGTCAGGTGGCAGATGTGGCCTAACTGCTGGAGCTGCTAACTTTGGAACTGGGGAACCGGCCTAGGCTCAACATTCTGCGATTCTGAGCAAATCACTTAACCTCCCAGTGCATATTAACAAATGTGCAATGTCTGGCTTAGAAGTAAAAATGGTTGAGCCTTGGGTTAAGTGCTCTGATGCTGTTGGGGCAAATTCACCACTATGTAAACCTGTAAAGATATTTAGAAAATCAGCGCCAGTGTTAGACATTGACCTTCGTTTCTGTTAGGATTGCATCTTATCCTCCGTGTTTCCATTTGCAGAGGACTCTGTACATAGAAAGAGCGTCCAGTGCAAAGCTGATGCTATAGAAAGAGGCTCGATTTGCACTGTTGCAACGGGTTTAATGGTATCTCATCGCTGGGCGTCCTGTGTTGTGAAGAAGCATTGTGACTTGCATGGGGCCAATAAAAAAAGTTTGAATCTCGGCGCAATTACTCCCAGGACCCTCATAACAATGAGAATCATTGACTTAAACATTTACAAAGCTCTTACGACTTCCGTCCATCTCAAAGCAGCTATGAAAACGTTGCAATTAATAACTGGCCTGATATTGACAAATTCCACACTATAACAGGGCAATGAGTTGTATCTAGATATTGTTGACCATCTGTCATGTAAAAGTTTGTACATAGAGTCAGTCCATGGTATCACACGTGTGCAAGTATTCATGATAATGAGCGGGGTTTCCATTCATATTAATGAGTGGGACTTCCATTCATATTAATAAGCAGGGCTTTCATTCATAATAACGAGCGGGGCTTCCATTCATAAAAATGAGTGGGGTTTCCAATCATATTAATGAGCGGGGCTTTTATTCATATTAATGAGTGGGGTTTCTAATCATATTAATGAGCAGAACTGGCTTGCAATGCATTCTGATCCACATTGTGAAACCAGAAGACTGGTGGAGAACAACGCCATGAAGCTTCCTACCCGTCCACATTCCGTTTGGCCCTTGTAGCATGAAATCCGCACCACTCCTACATTTTTTTCTATGAACATTCAAGCCAAATGTGCATTAAGTACGCTAAAATATATTTTAACATATTTAAGTAGGCTGCCTATTGTTTCCTTTGGCCACATTGGGATTTCAGCAGCTGGAGTCCATCTGAACTTAGAAGCAAACACATAGAGACATTTAATAAACCTCGTTATGGTCGCCAATTGAGAAGGAGCTCTAAATAGTTTAGACTTGGAAGAAAGTAAAACATTTAGTCCAGCAGATGGGATTCCAGAGCATGTTTATATTAACCTATTGGATTTCCACTATTAACGCCTCGCCAACAGCCCTTAGCAATACTACAATGGAGAGAAATAAGCATTAACGCGTATGCCTCTTTGAGGTGTTCCTGTTTGTGTTAAAGATGAACCAACTCCTCCACTTTTTTGCTGCTCTGGATATTCGTGCTGCTGCTTAATCTCCCAAAACAAACACAAAAGACACGGCGATAAAGCATTAGAAGCGTTCCAGTTAAAAAGATGCAACATTGAAAAGCTTCAACCATAACCATAATCTACAATGCCAGTGGAGCAAAATGCTGTCCGCAGAGGACAAAACGTGCTTCAAGATACATAGAAAATGCTACCATAAGGTAATTAGATGAGCCAAAAAAGATTACTTCACAAAGAAATCTATTGAGACACCAAACTAATCGAAGGAGATGTTTAACATCTACTACAAGCTGGCCAACCCAGTCTCTTTAAAGATCTGCTTATGTGCATCAGGACTCTAAAAATGGCAGCCCGTCTCCAGAACACTAAACTCACATCCTTATCTTCTTACTTCCCTGTTTTTTACTGCTGCTACATTCACACTCTTCAAATCTGCAGAGGCTCAATCTGGCCACCAAAATTAAAGCATCCAATGCACTTACTGACTGATGTTTAACCACACGCCTTAAACATGCCTTAAACAAACCTCCTGCTCTTACACTGGGGAGTACACATATGATAAATGCCTGTCACCAATCAGGTAAGACATGACCACCTAAAGTATATTACTATCACCCACATTGTAAAAAAAAATGCAGATCTCTTGATCATGGATGTTGGACTTGGCCCTTTCTGCAGTCATGCCCAAACATTTTGCCTTCACCGTCCTGTTTGCTGAACCCAATTTTGTTGGCTTTTAGGACTGCTAAACAGTGGTAAAGTGCTTGTGCTCTCTCCTTTAAACATTGCAATACTGGCATACACTCAATTGGCACATTTAATTTGCTTGTAACTTATTAGGGTGGTACTACATGTAACCAGGGCCTACAAATTGAATTCTATTAGTGGGCCTGTACCACTGATTGTGCCACCCAATCTGTCTCAGGCCTGCCATAGTAACATGTGTGTGCAGTGTAAACTGTCATTTCCACCTAGTAAACTAAACCTTTTGGCTGGGGTAAGCCTTCCTTTTTAAAATATATAACTCATCCCTAGGGTAGGCCCTATACAGCCTACAGGCAGGGTGCAGTTCATTTAAAAAGAAAAGGTTGGACATGTACTTTTAAGTTTTACATGTCCTGCAAGTGAAAAACACCTACATTTATTTTTCACTACTGTAAGGCCCACCTCTCCCATAGGATAACATTGGGTTACCTTGTTATTTTTAATACATGCTAATTTTCAGTTTGGAGCAAGTAGGAATGTCGAGCTTGGTATCTAAAGAATTGCAATTTAGAACCATCTTTAATGGTGACATCAGATTTTAAGCCACTATTCTGAAATGCCACTTTTGGAAAGTTGGCTTTTTCTTGTCATAACCATGTGGTGCCTGCAGCCTGTTTCATGGGTCACATGAATAGGTGTAAGTGGAAGTTGGTCTTTGTGTATTGCTCCCAGAAAGGGAGGCAAAAGCGATTGTGTGTTGGCAGCATGGACAGTTTCTGACTTGGTAAGGGGGAGAAGCTGTCACCTACCACACTTGCACATCACAACGGCTCAACTTGAGTATACTCAAAAAGTGTTTGACACTAGTCAACAAAGACCCCAGACAAACTGGGGACAGGCAAAGGTGGCAGAAACATTCAAGCACCTATGGGGGTGAAAACCTCCAGAACTCTCTCCTACTTCAAAAAAGGCACTAGGTATAAATATTCAAGCCTCAGATCAAACACCCTTGAACCTGTGGATACTACAGAAGAGGACTGCTGTGCTGCTCTGCTGCCAAGAGGACTGCTACTTTGCTGCCCTGCTACTCCGCTGCTCTGCTGTCTGCTGCCCTGCATGCTGAGCAGGAAGACTGGATCAGCACCCTTCATCTCAGGCTGAAGTGACTCCAAGGGTCCGCTGACTGACCTCCTGTTTCAAGCTACAGGAACATAATAAGCTCCAGAGCCTTCATGTATCTGCCCAGCTGACCTGCTGCTTGGACCTGCAACTGAATCAGTCTGAGCCCTGCATGCCTCTGCTGGAGTAGGTTCCTGACCCCCACAAGGTCCCTTTCAGGCCCTTGGCATTTGGTGTGGCATCAATTGAGATCGACTCCAAAGGAAAGGAGAAATCCTGAAGGTTTGGGCTCTTTGTGTCCATGAAAGGGCCTGTTTGTACCAAGATCTTGCCCCCCCCCCATCTTACACACTCATTTCACCCCTAATGAAAACCTCCGGTGAACCTGACTCTTTGAGCCAAAATGACCACCAGTGATACTGGGCAACATAAATTCTGTACTTAGCGCTAAAGCACCGACAGCTTATGATGACAGCCAGTGCAAATCTCCAGCAAAGACTGTTCTTGATGCCCAATAGTATCTTCGCGCTACAGCAATGACTGTCAACAACACCAGTCCTGCTCTTCACACTACATCGACAAACATCCACAACACTTTCCCTGCACCTCGCAGCCCCTTCCACCATGAACGGAGCTCTTCACACCAGACTTTTGAAGGTAACTATTTTAGAGGGACTAACCTGGTCCCTGTATCTGGCCCACGCTCCATCACAGTCAGCCTGACCTTATAACTTTCACTTGGTTTCACATAACCAGATAATTGTGAGTGGCGTCTGTGCTTTTAGGTGCTTTACTAACTGAAATCTATGAAACTGCATATCACCAGTGCCAAACATTGGATTTTTGTTGTTTTGGTCTCAAATAATTCAATAAATGTTACTCTATTTTTCTAAATTGGTGTGGTATTTTTCGTGAGCTGCATTTTCCCTTTATTACTGTTTGAAGTACTACATAAGTACTTTACACATTACCTCTAAGCTAAGCCTCATTGATTTTGTGTCAAGCTACCAGAGGGTTAGCAAAGGTTAATTTGGGGGTTGCATGTATTTCACCCTGACAGAGGTTATGTTTTCTGCTTGGGTAGCGTTTCATTCCCCTCAAATAGTAACCCAATTTCCAATACTAGATAATAACAAGCCCACACCTACCTTTCCTTTCCTATTGAAGATCTAGCAAAAGAAAGTGATGAGACTGAGCCAAGTGCACATGGAACGAAACCATTTCATCCACTACCACAAGGAGTCCCTCATCATCCTAATGAATGATAAGGAAAGAGCATACTCCTTGACATGTCAATATCTTATGAAACTGTTGACTACACAATATTATTGGTCAGGCTAGAAAAACGGACAGGAATAGTTTACACTGTCCTACCTTTGAGCCAGCCTTTCCTCTCTAGCCACAGTCAAGAAAGCATGATCAGAACAGCTCAAACTTCCACTCGCCTGATACGTTGTGGCATTCCCAAGTTTCATCCCTTTCCTGTTTCTTCTTAAGTTTCTATGTATGTTCCTCGACACAGCTTCTCTAGCAATATCAAGTGAACGTCCAGTTATGTGTTGGTGATATCCAAATCCATATCCATTTCCAGCTAGGCAACCACCCAAACAACACTACTTACATTTTCTTATGTTTGCCATTGTGTGTCTGAATCTTGCATCCAGAGATATTGCTCTATATAATTATTGTGTTCTCAATATTGTTAGCAAAACTATC
The DNA here is from genome assembly GCF_031143425.1 of Pleurodeles waltl. Classification (NCBI taxonomy): domain Eukaryota; kingdom Metazoa; phylum Chordata; class Amphibia; order Caudata; family Salamandridae; genus Pleurodeles; species Pleurodeles waltl. The sequence continues at coordinate 712,935,877 of NC_090436.1, forward strand.
ATCTTATTGGGTGTTGATTTTCTATTATTTACTCGAGCTGGGCAATAATTTGGTAGATATTATTTTGGTCACAACATTTATCCCAGATGATAATTTAACAATGATGTTCAAGTACCACAACATCTTCCACTGGAATTAATAGACCCAACATGGAGATCATGGTGATTGTAAGGTGCTCCACACAATACTTCCTTTATTCCTTAATGACCAGAAGGCCCAACTGCCCACAACCCGAACCATGTCATACATGGATTATTGATACATCTTTTATGTTAGCCTCCCAAATGATCACTGTAAGGCTGCAAATAATGCTATATCAGGCATCCAGAATGTGCCTTAACCTACATAAGCAGCACCACATCAAGTCTGTTTTGAAAACACTTCAGTGGCTGCCAGTTAAAGACAGGATCAAATCCAAGTTTCTCTGCAAAATCTACATAGCATTCAGGGGACATGGACCATAATATTTGCAAAACCTACCCCTCACTGCACCCATGTCAGAAACTTTCACTCAGCAGAAGCTATCCAGATTCAGCAGTGGGCGTGCAAGAAGATAAAGGATGAAGGCAGATCCCTGGAAGTACAAGGACCAAAGCTGACCTCAGTCCCTCCCTGAAATCCATGCCCAGTCACATGTGCTTCTGGAAAACCCTGGTAACTGAACTATTCACATTGCGTTTTAAATGAACCTTCTGGGATTTCAAGGATTGTGATAGCATAATGACAACTGCGTACACCAGCTCTACCTGACTGAAGGGATTCTCACCTTCCATCAATTTTCATTCAGACTGGGCATAGTTCCCATCCCATTTTGCACACTAAAGTAACCAAAGGGTTACTTTAGAGTGCAAATAGGGCATTACAAAAATCATAAACATATGTAGTAAATATATAGATAAATAAATAAAACTGAACAATTTTTGGTTTTCGAGTTCAGTCTGAGGTTGTAATGTTTGTAGCAGCCCTCTCAAAAAACTTGCTGTGTGTTTGCACAGTGCAAGGAATGTTTTCGTGGCAGGTAATACTAAGTGGGTCTATGGAGGACATGAAAGTGGGGTGCCATTTTTGCTATTGGAAGCATTAAATATTGCCCCACGTGTAGGGAAAAGGCATCAAAGGGTAATGTTGCCTAAGACGCCATACATCTTTGAACTGGCCTTGCATAGATAAAACATAAAATACACAACGAATGGTAACAGTTCATCCTCATGCGCTATGTCTGCTTCTTCCTCCACTTCATGCTGCTTCCCCTTGAGACTGGTGTGTTTTACTCACTGACATGTTCAAGTAGAAATACCCGTGGGTGCAACACTGCAAGTTCTTGTACAGCCTACCAACTATTCCATTTTTCATGAAGATAGGTTTTACCTACTTCACCTACTCTTGTAACACACTATTTAAGTCTCTATTACATACACATTCAACATTATGAGAGTTCAAGGGTTCCGCTAATAGTATCCTTTAAGTAGAAATACTAAAATACCACATAGTCCTAGGTACAAGGCTCATAAAGAAAGCAGAGCTCAAGTTGGCGCCAGAATGCTCAATGTGATGGATTTATAGATACTATCGTTTTCATTGAAAACACAAAAATGGCTGGATTTGTGACTGTAGGATTTCTTTGAGGAAAGCAAAATGATGAATGAATAAAAAGGATTAAACTCGCCTCCTGGGCTGTGCAGCTGCCTGGCATGGACATAATAGAAAGTGGTGTTTTAAAAGCTGCCCAAGCTGTCCTATCAATATGTCTTTTTACAATAAAATGTGTGTGTTTCTTAGAAGCCTACAGCTCTCAAGGACTCCTTGTGGCGTTCGGTTACTTAAACTGTGCAAATATATTAGTTATAAAAAATTGGAAACTTTTAAAGGGGCTGGGACCTTTCGAGGGCATAAAAAGCAAAGCTAAAATGGTCATTCGCTTCGACTTGTTTTCATACCTAAGCAGTGTTAATAGCCACGAATTATAAAAAAAAAGTGAAATAGTTGTCTTGATTTTGATAAGCCACCCTTAAATAGCGCCAAAACGTACCTGAAAAACCTGAGGGAGTACTATTCTCTACAAAAAAGTCGTCTTTCGCATTGTATTATGAGGTGTGCAGAGTCTGGCGATGGTAAGGAATTGCACAAAAATATCAGCTCCAAAGCATCACTTTGCTATAACCTCGTAGTCAAAATTATCATGGAGTTCAAAATATCGTGTATATAAATATCAAAGTTAAGGATATCTTTTTTTGACTGTTTACGATAGTAGCATCTACATTTAAAATACTTTTAACTATTTAGTATTGTTTTTGATTATGTTGTTATACTGCATTGCGTTTTTGTTTACATTTAATTATATTTTAAAAAAAACATAGTGACATACTTTTTTTTAGTTCATTGGGTTTATTGGGATTGAGCGTTCAGAGTTTCTTTAAAATATACATTAATTAAGTTTAGTTGATTAACATGTTAGAATAGTAAAAGGGACCCAGCCCACCCAATATATGCGCGTCACCCACTGTTTGTTAGATTAAACTCACATACATCCATCCTCAAGTGCACACAGGCACAAATATATCCATCCATTCACAAGCACACATTCACGCACATACGCACACCCAGCCATTCACAAGAACACACACGCACACACCCAAATACACACACACACACTGCCACCGGCACACATGCACAGACACACCCACCTAATTACAAGCCCATGCATACAAACACACACCCATTCACCAGCACACAAGTACAAATATTAGATTCACATATACACACACATAACCAAATATTCAATGAAGCACTTAATCGGTAGGCATTGAAGGTGAAAGACAGGGCAGGTGGGTACCAAGTGGGAGAAGCACAATGGCCCAGGAAGGAGCTGGAGGCTTCAGCAGGGAAGTAAGAACCGAAAGATCCTACTGCTTCCTCACATTGCCTAACTTTATCAAGGTTCAGGCAATGAGAAGGAGGACCTTCCCTAACTGACCACAGGTTGGGGTAGGATTAGGGCAGTGTTTAATTTGTGCTTGTTGTTTCTGGTGCTGAGCACGGCACTTATTTTTGAGGGCCGGGGCTTCTTCTTCTGCCTCAAGCATTTGCTGCGAACAAAAGACACATATGGGAAAGACGGATGAAGGGGAAAACGAAAAAGCGTCACAAAGAGAGAAAGTAGAAAGCTGAAGGGGCAGGGAGTGGCTTTATATGGATTAAAGAGGCCCAAGATGGCTTCAGGATTAAGTTGCCTGAGTATTCTGTGTTCACACATTTAATTGCAGCAACTGCGTGTTTGAGGAGGGCTTTGGGCACCAGCACCTTTTTATTTACAAATTAAGCACTGGATTAGGGAGACTCGCTGACAAGTTGGGAAAGAGGCATGACTGATAGATAGTCAGCTCTGGGCACTTTAGACCTGAAATCTAAAGCATCCGAAGCTGACATAATAAGCGATCCTCCCCTTCTTCAGGGGGACGCAGTGGCGTAGCGTGGGTTGTCAGCACCCGGGGCAAGGCAAGTAATTTGCGCCACCTAACCCGTGGATTTTAGCACTCGCGAGTGCGAGCACGCCCCCCCCCAGATGTTGCGCCCGGTTCGGCCGCCCCCCCCTGCACCCCCACGCTACGCCACTGGGGGGACGATCCTCACAGGGATTTAATGGGCTGATGATTCCATTGCCCTTAGGTATGTGAAATCTTCAGCCTAGAAAACCTTGGCTTCATGGTGTCTGTGCATTAGTGGATGTTAAAGCACCTGAATACCTGTCTTTAACATGATGAGCGTCTGTCAGGCAGACCTTTGCTTAGTCTGACAGACTCTCACGTGCTCTGGAAAATGGGGCCACCCTTGAGCTCCCTTTTTCACATCATTCTTTTTCATGAAGCTACAAAAGTGTCTTCAATTCGAATATTTTTTGACTATTAAGGCATCTTTCCCATAAGCAGTGCCTGCTTTAGGACAGTGTGAACGGTGTGCCTGCACTGGCCTTCAAAGTCAAAGAAGCATCCGGTGCAAGATAGGTTGAACCGAGATAAAAACAGCCTACAGAGATCTTTGTGTGCTATCATCTTTCAGGAGATAATTACAACAACATATTACTCCAGTAGTTAATGCTTTTAAGAAAGAGATCAGTGATTTGCCTAATCATAGTTTTGATTCACGCTATAGTAGAATAGACAGTTAATGTTCCTGCTGCAAAACACAAGCGACATGCAAATCACAGATAAGTGTTTTATGTAGGTAGCTTGGTGGGTTATTACTTTAGTCACACAGATCCTTTTGTTCTTGAAGTTCATAGGTTACATTCCTTCTCATATCGCACATTGAGATATTAACTGGCATCAAAGTGCATAGAGTTAGAACCTTATTGCTGTTTCTCTGAGGTTTTTCATTATTCTAAGGATGCTAGAAAGGGCTCCTGTGGGTAGAAATACAATTGTATTAGTTTGACGTTCCACTCATTGTGTTATGTTTGTGGGGTGGATTTCCTAACAGTTTGTGTCTGATGTGCATCAAATAAGTGGTGCAAACCTGGCGCAAAGTTTGCTTTGGAGCTTACCTTCCTGTGCAAATCCTATATTGCTTTGGACACTAGCATTAAAGTAACAAAAATTACTATGCACTACAATGCACAGCTTTACGTCACAGAGGCATACTGTGGGTAGTACATGGACGTTTCCTGGTAATCACCAATGGATTTTGATGCTAATCATTATCTACAAACTTTGGTAGAAAGGGATTGGCATAAAAAATTATGCCTCCTTGAAGCAGGTGTAAAGTTTAAGACAAGATTTATATTCTCCAAACCTTTCCAGTTCTGCATGTGTGCTGCACCGTACAGCAAACATGCAAAGTGATTTAGTACTAAACCTTATCAAAGTATAGAATTTTGTGCTTGAAGGGTAACCCTTTCAGTAGAAAACCAAAGCTTTACATCACTTAAACAAACTTGCTCTATGGTGCTAGAGTGTGTGCATTGGCACAAGACAGCCTAAGGTATGCCAACACTAGAGGAGAGAGCAATAGCATTATATCATTGTAGATCTGGTGCTTTTGGGCTCTCTCCTTTTCATGCAACACAGAGCAGCAATTTTGGTTACCGCTGCTGGATCATTTCAGGTATGCTCTAAACAAGGTCAAAGGATTTTTTCACCCTACCAAACCGGTAAGAGAAAATGAATAACACAAATCAATCAACATGTCAATTTACAGCATGACTAATTTAGTCAGCACAAGGAAACCTCTAGGGAGTAAAGTTAAAGGGTTTTATTACAACGTCTGACTCAGGTTAATGTAGAAAATTCTCAAGGCAAGACTATAAAGATAAAAAATTGCCATTGGGTGTCAAGGTGTTAGAATAACCAAAGCTTGATTAACATTGAACAGGCTAAGAATTCAATTAATGCGATACAGAACATAAGCACCAGAACCTGATGTTCTGAGAATAGATGCTGACCCAACCTTCTATGCATAAAGACAATCTAAAACAAAGTTAGTCAATTAAGCAAAGGGTATCCATAAAAGTGACAAGCCACAAACTGACATTTGGTGGGTTACAAAACAAAAAAGGAAATAAAGTTCAAAAATAATTTGGAAAAATGGCATCTGGGGCAGGATAAACCTAACTAAAGCTGGCAAAAAGTAAGTAAAAAGGGAAAGTGTCAGAAGCTTGGTCAAGAGTCTTCTTTTGTGTCAGAGAAAATTCTAAGTCTTCTTTCAGCAGGCATTAGGAAGGTGAGGGGCAAGGGCAAAGAGGTCTGCACCTCTCAAAGTTCAATGGAATCTGCTCAAAGTCCAAATGGTGATTGTTGGAAATGACCCTTCTGCAGGGTTATCCCCAGACTTTTTGACTTCCTCCTTCTCTTTTTTTTATCTCATTTTTGCTGGTTTTTAGACTCTGCACACTTTACCACTGCTAACCAGTGCTAAAGTGCATATGCTCTCTCCCTCTAAACATGGTAACATTGGATCATACCCAATTTGACTATTTAATTTACCTATAAGTCCCTAGTAAAGTGCACTGTATGTGCCAAGGGCCTGTAGATTAAATGCTACTAGTGGGGCTGCAGGACTGGTTGTGCCACCCACTTTAGTAGCCCCTTTACCTTGCCTCAGGCCTGCCATTGCAAGGCCTGTGTGTGCAGTTTCACTGTCACCTCGACTTGGCATTTAAAAGTATTTGCCAAGCCTAAACCTCCACTTTCTCTACATATAAGTCACCTCTAATGTGTGCCCTAGGTAACCCCTAGAGCAGGGTGCTGTGTGGGTAAAAGGCAGGACATGTACCTGTGTAGTTTACATGTCCTGGTAGGGTAAAACTCCTAAATAGTTTTTTACACTACTGTGAGGGCTGATCCCTTCATAGGCTAACATTGGGGCTGCCCTCATACATTGTTGAAGTAGTAGCTGCTGATCTGAAAGGAGTAGGAAGGTCATATTTAGTATGGTCAGAATGGTAATACAAAATCCTGCTGACTGGTGGAGTAGGATTTAATATTACTATTTTAGAAATGTCACTTTTAGAAAGTGAGCATTCCTCTGCACTTAAATCTTTCTGTGCCTTACAATCCACGTCTGGCTGGGTTTAGTTGACAGCTCCTTGTGCATTCACTCAGACACACACCAAACACAGGGTACTCAGCCTCACTTGCATACATCTGCATTTTGAATGGGTCTTCCTGGGCTGGGAGGGTGGAGGGCCTGCCCTCACATAAAGGACTGCCACACCCCCTACTGGGACCCTGGCAGACAGGATTGAACTGAAAGGGAACCTGGTGCACTTCTAAGCCACTCTTTGAAGTCTCCCCCACTTCAAAGGCACATTTGGGTATAAATCAGGGCCTCTGCCCTACCAACTCAGACACTTGCTGGAGAAGAAACTTGAACCAGAACCTGCACCCTGACAAGACGACCTGCCTGGCTGCCTAAAGGACTCACCTGACTGCTTTCTACAAAGGACCGCTGTCTTGCTGTTGCCCTGCTGTCTTGCTGAACTCTTGCCTTGCTGCAGAAGTGCTCTCCAAGGGCTTAGATAGAGCTTGCCTCCTGTTCCCTGAAGACTCAGGACCAAAAATACTTCTATCTTTCAACTGGAATCCTTTTGCGCCAAATAATTAGACGCACAGCTTACTCTGCGGTGAAAAATTCACTGCAAGCTGAACCGGAAAGACGCCGCTCGACCCCGCGAGGAAAAGATCGACGCAACGCCTGTGGTGCGACTGGAACTTCGACGCACGGCCCGTCTGGACAACAACGCCCGACTTCCAGAGAGGAAATCGACGCAGCGCCTGCCGTGAGGGAGAAAATTCCACGCACAGCCCACCGGAACGACGCGCAGCCGGACTACAAGCCCAGGATTCCACGCACAGACCCCGGGGCGGCTGAAAACCCCGCGTCCCACAGAGGAGACCTGTCCGCGTGCCGGAAATCGGTGCAACGGCTTCCCCGTATGAAAAATAATGACGCAAGTCCGTGTGTGAAGGGGCGAAATCGACGCACACACCCTTTTCCACGCATCTCCTCCTCTGCGGCCCTTTGCGGAGATTTTTCACTCCAAACCAGGTACTTTGTGCTTGAAAGAGACTTTGGGGGTCATTCTAACTTCGGCGGGCGGCGGAGGCCGCCCGCCAAAGTTCCCCCGCCAGAACACCGCAGCGCGGTCAAATGACCGCCGCAGTGATTCTGACTTTCCCGCTGGGCGGGCGGGCGACCGCCAAAAGGCTGCCCGCCCACCCAGCAACGAGGAAGCTGGCTCCGAATGGAGCCGGCGGAGTTGCTGGAGTGCGACGGGTGCAGTTGCACCTGTCGCGATTTTCAGTGTCTGCCACGCAGACACTGAAAATCAATGTGGGGCCCTGTTAGGGGGCCCCTGCAGTGCCCATGCCAGTGGCATGGGCACTGCAGGGGCCCCCAGGGGCCCCACGACACCCGTTCCCGCCAGCGAGGTTCTGGCGGTGAAAACCGCCTGAACCAGGCTGGCGGGAAGGGGGTCGGAATCCCCATGGCGGCGCTGCTTGCAGCGCCGCCGTGGAGATTTCCCTGGGGCAGCGGGAAGCCGGCGGGAAACCGCCGGCTTCCCTTTTCTGACCGCGGCTTTACCGCTGCGGTCAGAATGCCCCCGGAAGCACCGCCAGCCTGTTGGCGGTGCTTCCTCCGTCACCTACCCTGGCAGTCTATGACCGCCAGGGTAGGAATGACCCCCTTTGTTTGCTTTTCACCCCACCTTCAGATTTTCTTCCACAGGTTAGAAATGAGTAAGGTAGAGAGGGGCCATGTTTCAGATGGTTGTTACTGTATATAGCACACAAGGTATTTGTGCTCAGAAGGCTATCATCTCATAACCTAGATTTTTATCTCATTCCAGCTCTCCCTCCCCACAGTACATTCTCTAAAATCATTCCCCTCATCTGGCCACTCCAAACCTCTGCTGCTTCAGAGCTGCTGCTATAGAGTCAAGCTGCTAGAAGGTGGGTCTCTTTAGGGTACTGCTCTCAAGGAACTACTAACCTTGACACAGTGTTTGACTTCATAGGCACAGGTTTAAATCCTGGCAGATTTATGCAGCCTTTCATCCTTCCTAGGTCAATAAAGTTAGGGGCACTTTTCTTGCGCCCCTTAGTGCCCTCCTAATGCCACCATGCGTGCGCCCTATTCAAAATACGGTGCACCAGGGCGGTAGTCAGGGGTACTAGCGTCATTATGTTTGACACTAGTCCGGCGCTTTGCAGGGTTAGTGTAAAAAATGTTGCCGCTAATCCTGCAAAGCACCCAGAGGCCCATTGAAATCAATGGGAGCCTTCCTTTAATGCCTGCTCTTAGCAGGCATTAAAAATGTGATAAAAATGATGCAAAGAAATTTGTTTGCTCTACTTTTTCGCCCCCTTTCTGACCTTGTTTATGTTTGCTTTAGGACTCTATGCTCTTCCCCTAAAACATGGTAATATTGGTCCACATCAGACTACCACAATTAATTGACTTGTTAGTTCCTAGTAAAGTGGTACTGCATGTACCCAGGGCCTATAAGTTAAATGCTACTAGTGGGCCTGCAGCACTCAGTGTCCCACCCACTAAAGTAACACTTTCAAATATGTCTTAGGCCTGCTATTGCAGCCTGAAGTGCAGTTTTAACTGCCAATTCCACCTTGATAAATAAACCTATCGCCAAGCCTAAACCTTTTTTTAATACATAAAAGTCACTCCTAATTAGATGCACTGTAATTAAAAAGTAGGCCTTTTTAGGTTTTACATATCCTGATAGTAAAAAAATCCTAAATTCATTTTTCACTACTGTAAGGTCTACCTCTCCTATAGGATAGCAATGGATTACCTAATTATTTTTAATAATGGCTAACATTTGATTGAGAGCAGGCAGAAATGTCATGTCTAGTCTTTTGAGACCATAGACTTCTTTCAGGGAAGAACTTTCCAGAATATATATATGTGTGTGTGTGGGATACACAGTGTGACGTTTGTAGTACCATCAGGGTTTCCATTCGAAGTGCACTATTTGTTTTGTTTGACACCATTTGACAAATTTTCACAAAACGGCCATAAGAAAAGGTCATCCACCTAAGGTCCTTCCTGAATAGTTTTATACCAGTCCATCAAGTGGGGGCCAAGAAAAAGGAGGGGTGGGGTAGTTCAAAACATTGATTGCCTATGTTAGTTAATTCCTGTAGGAAACGTATGTCGCAGCTACAGAAAACACAACTGGAATTACACAAAATTTGTCAAAAGGTTAGACCTTTACTCAAAAAAACATGCTTTTTGTGATTTGGTAGAAATCAGAAATCTATTTAGCCATTTTCAAGAAATTACTGTTTTAAGAAGGGCTCAGTTTGGACATGAAGGTGTTAAAAAAAATAGGTATAGCTGGACCGTTGGTGTTAAATATGCTCTGAATGGGCAATTTCAAGTGGACTACTCAGCCCTGATTGGCTGGCCACAGCCTGAACAAAAACTTCTGACAGCCATTACAGGACTCTGGGACATGGTACTTGCGTCATGAAAATTAATTAAAATAAAAATTAAGAACGGCAGGATGAGCATACCCTGACTCCAAAGGGCATTTGGAAGGTGTCCAAAAGGAACCCCCCTTGATTGACTGGGCACAGCATGGACAATATGTTGTGGCAGTAATTACAGGATTCAGGAACATGATCCCCATTGAAAAGCATCTAGTGAAAGCCTGTTTTTTGGGGTCACAAAAAGATGCACATATAAAGAGTGATTACAGATTTTAGTCACAGTATAAACCATTCCTTGGCCATAGTATACTCATTTTCAGATGCATGGTGTGTTCTAAGGTGAATTACCCTGCAAAAAATGCTGATCTTCTGCTGTGATTTGTAGAACAATATTTGAGGAAAAACTGTTTTTTTCATGATTTTCTCATAAATGTTATAGAAGGTGATTCAGAAGGTAAAATTCACACTATCTCCCTCAGCCAAGTGAGAATAAAGTCTGATATTCGAAGTGAAAAGCTCTTAAAACAGCAGTAGGAGCATGTTAGTTGATTCTAAGGTTTTCTACTGGAGCTTCCCAAAGTGCTAACACTTTGTTTTTATTACAAAACTGTGCCACACCTGATGCAATCATGTTGAAATCAGTGCTGTTGATCCTAAAGCCTTTCCTTTGGAAATGAATAAAATAAGGGGGTTTGTTTTTGCACCCCCGGAGTCATCTTGATGGAGTCAAAGCTGTAAATGTGAAAGCATTTCCTTTGGAAATTAACAAAGTAAGGGGGTCTCTTCTGTCATAGAAATTATGATTAGTGCTCTAGAAAGCTAAAATTAGCCTATAATTTCTATGAGTTCTCAGATATCTTCCTCGTACATTAAGTAAAACACTCTGGCGTGCAGACTGAATCATGAATTTCCAACACTTGCACCAGCCTGTCAGTTAACTCCCTAGTAATCAACTGCAGATTCACCATAGAGTCCTCATGGACAACTAAAGCACTAACACTTTATATACCATACAAACGTGAGACACTCCTGAATGCCTTTTTGAGAGAACATGATCTATTAAATATAAACCCCGTCTTGAAGAGCCAGCTGAAAGGTAAAAGAGCATTGAGTTGTTAATGCAGGCATGAAATCAGGGGATTTACAGGATCTGAGGAATTTGAGGCATAATGCATTTCAAAGGGGCTAACAATAGAGAGATGTCTGCTGAAGAACAGCATGCCCTTTCTACATGTGTTTACGCGGTTGCTTAACAGCTCTCTAACTTTAAAATAGTTAGGTATGGTACAGAGATTTTAGCTTACATTAAAAAAGCACTCGAAATTCAAACTTAAAAGTGATATTATAGTTAGGCCTTGTGATGATATAAATACTATTGTTTTAAAATACAACACACACTGAAATTCACCAGTTATAGTGTACTGAGCTAACTTTTACTTGGGCCCCTGCCATTCACTGTAAATGATTTTGCATATGACGGAACTCATGGCATGTTAAGTGACATCATTGATGATAATATTGATCAAATAACTGATAATATCATAGCTGTACACAGTTTAGACTTACTAAGTGTACATGTGTGGGTCCATGGCATGGAAATAGCCTAAGCCCAGGAGGCAAGCAAGACTGTGCACTTTGAGTGTTATGCATTGCACGGTTTACAAATCACTAAAGTTTGGGTGCAATTATTACTCTGTGCTAAACTGTGTTAAAAAAGACAATGACTGAGCACACCTTTTGTGGGTTGCAGATGACCTAACTATAACTACACAGTGGATTATTTTATACTTTACATTTCCTTATTTGAACCAGCACCTTTTCTATTTAGTGATTGTTTTTAGGTTTTATAAACTGTTTTTATGGGAGTGAATTCTATGTAATGATTGCCCCTTGTCATTGGGCATGAAGGGAACTAGACTGTAGGGGAGAAAGTGTCATACAATAATGCGTGTTATGCCTGTTGAGAGAACCAACAGTGTTAGATGGACAAACCTGACTAGCTAAACATTATACATTCAGATTATTAACAGTGATGTATTAATCTTGTAACCGTTGTGCCAAGGGGCATTTGAATGACGTGGCTTGTATGGACATATAACATAAATGTTTTTGTGTATAGTTGACCACACCAAGAAGACAACTCATCACATAAGCCAAAACCAAGGACTACTCTAACTTCATCAATAAAGAGGTTTGGAAAACTATCAAGCAATACATCAATTCATTGTCTTCCCCTCTAAGCCCACAGTAAAAAGCCAGGCATAACGGTATCATTATCTTCTTCAGGGAAAAAACTACAAAAGCTCTAAAATAACATTGACAACACCCTCCACATTTGGTTTGCATCCCACAGTGTTCATTCTACAATCCTCTATCTGTAGTATACCTCACCTCAAATCCATCTCCTATGAAGATGTTGTTCTACACATGACCTCCATCAAATCCCTCTCATGATACGCCCTATTGCCTCTTCACAACTTCCTCAATAACCCTTTCAATCAAGGAATCATCACAGATCCTACTTTGCCTGAAGAAACACACACCATAACCTGATGACCTTACCAATTATCGGCCCATTACTCATCAACCTGTGGCAAGATCATCAAAATATAAGTCTTTGCACAACTAAAAATCACATCAATACAATCTCCTTCAGGACTACCAATCTGGCTACAAAACATGCTGTAGCATGGAAACAGCTATCTTATGACTCATGGACGCCCCCGATCACAGAGATGACCCTTACTTCCTGATACTGCTCAAATTATTGGCCACATCTGCTACAGCTTTAATCACTCCACCCTCATCTACACCCTGAAATACTCAAATGGGATTCACTAGTGATATCCTCTTTTGGTTCTCCTCCTACCTTTCCAATTGACACCATTGCATTCACAAGGGGTTCTCCAGATTAGAAAAGCTCCCATCACTTGTTGATTCCCCCACTGATCCATTGCGTTGTCGATCTTCTTTGGTCTTAACCCCTTTAAACTCTACTCACTGATTACAGAACCAACTTGATCAACTCTGCATGAATGTTTCCTCTATTCTAGACATCTAATATCTCAAACAAAGCCTGCACCTCATCCTGACCTGGATGTCCAGCACATTCCTGAAATGTAACTTCACCAAAAAAAAACTATTCACCACCAGCAAGTAACAGCTAATGTGAACTTGGCTAAATTATATTCTTGAGAAGAAATGCACCACCAAGAAAGCTAAGACTTCTTTGTATCAGTTCTCTTTCCTACGGAAAGGCAAAAGCTTGAGAACAGTCAAAAAAACCCTCATAATGTTTTGAATAGGAAGTGGCAATACTTGTTACGGGGCCTCCCAAACACCACACTAGCCGCCCCTCCCACTTACCTCCTTAAGTGTCCCCTTAAGGAATCTAACATCCCACAACAAGCCCAATCAAGGGCCAGAAGAAATATCATACAACTGCAATGCTCCCAAACTATTAAAACATCACTGGCTCTCGTTGACACGCCCACAGTTTAAGGCCAGCTGTATGATTTCGAAAATCATGATGACTGGCATCTCTACCTATCTGGGTTGGAGGCTCACCACCTCCAGTGGCCCTTGACATTCCTGCAGTCAGGACATTATCAGATTAGACAGAAAGCAACCAGCTTTGTCCATCTACACAGACCTAGGATCTGGAATGACATCCCTATGTCCCACAGGACTACCCCTACCCTTCTTTCAATTAAGAAACAACTAGAGACACATAATAACACAATAACTAGTCCTCAACCCCTCTCATTATTTGGCAGGCCCACATAGATCCTAATTAAAAGTTGGGGAATACCCTTCTGGCAAATTCCAGGAGGTCTGATAAAACCATAGGTGAAGAAGGGCAGTGATTGCGGGCACAGGTGCAGCCTGGCCTTTGTCTGCCCAGTCTAGCACAAAGGGGGATCAGACAATACCCCCCCTCAGGGATGTATAAAGTCTACCTCACACCAGATGCCCTCCCTATGCCCTGATCCAGTCGGGACCAGAGCCACATGCTCAGAGCAGGAGGTAAATATCAGTGGTTTTGTTTTCTGGATCAGGAAAAACATTCGGAAAGGACTCTAGGTCAGCATGGTTATTCATCATTCTGAGGACAAAATCTTGTATTGGACAGATTTACATGTGAGTATATCAGCTAGATTTGGAAATTCTGGGGGCCCTCTATCCATGCAAGTAACTTCAGCTATTTCACTCTCTGACTGCACCCCTGCCTTTGACACAGTGCATTGATCTGATGCTTTTCAGCTAAGTTTGCACTATAAAAATATCACATACATACATAAATAATTTGGAGACGAGAGATGGGTATGCAGTTCATCCCATGAACAAAGATTTTTAGCGTGTTGGTAAAAATGTTCAAACATAACATGAAGGTGTCATTTTACAGGTGACAATTTATAGCACAGATCAAGGGTTGTCAACCTGGTAAAATATGTGTGACTATTGAAGGATATACAGGCAACATTCTGAGGTCAGTGGCATAAAGCAAGATGAGTGGCTTGCCAATCAAATCTAGTGAGGAACAACTAAAACTTCACTTTGGTTGTCCATGTCAGTTTTACCTAAAGGTCCTGGGTCAACCAGGACTATTGGTTGAAACAGCCTGCACCACAGTTTCTGAAGGGGACCACTTTCCACCATCCTTAAACATAGACTTGAACTGAATAAAAGTAGCAAACTATGCCCCCGGCTGACAGTTTTTCCCATAATGGACATTCTCTAGCGATTCACACTTTTGACCTACTGCTATCCAGTTGTGATACTTGAAATCTAAACTTCCTTCAATTCAGCCTCACTGAAGAACTAGAGAACCACTAGAGTCAAGTAAGTCTAATTTTAAAAGGTTCTTTGTCACGTTTTCAAGAGTAGGAATGGATGCCAAAGCTCTTGTGTTGAAATATTCAGTCTGAGTACAACCTTTAGGAACCTCCCTTTCTCGCTTTATGGGTGTGTTCATGCAGCACTTTCTTTTCTCCTTCTGTAAAAAGGTTGAGTGTCAACCCCCTCCCCAGTGACGTCTGATGACGTCAGCACACAATCGCATGCTGACCTCATCAGAGGTCACCTCCCATCGGGAGGAGGGGACAGGCAGAGACATCAAAAGAAAGGAAAGGCTTTTCCTTTCTTTTCATGTCATTGTGAGCATTTCTGCTGCAGAAATGCCCACTAGACGCCAGGGATTTTTTTTGTTTTTGTTTTTGGTATGAAAGGGGAGCGACCCCTTGGGCAAGGCCATTTCTGCCCCAGAAGCCACTAGACACCAGGGTATTTTTTTGTGTGTTTATTTTATTTTATAAGGGGAGTAACCCCTTATGTAAGGGTCAGTCCCCAGGGGGCAATAATTTTATTAGGCCTTTTCTAACCCCCAGGGGCAGATCGGCCTATATTGATTAGGCTGATCTGCTCCCAGGGTGGGCAGAAAAGGCTAATAAAAAAATTGCCCCCCTGGGGAACGACCCTTGGGGCAGAAGCTACTAGACACCAGGGATTATTTTTTTAGGTCAGTTTACTCAAGGGTCACTCCCCTGGGTGGGGCAAATTTATTTTAGGCCATTTCTGCCCCCCTTGAGGGCAGTTCGGTTATTTTAATTAGGCCAATATGCCCCCAAGGGGGGCAGAACCACTAGGTACCAGGGATTTTTTTTTTTTTACAAATGGTGAGCGATACCTTAGGCAA
Source organism: Pleurodeles waltl (assembly GCF_031143425.1). Classification (NCBI taxonomy): domain Eukaryota; kingdom Metazoa; phylum Chordata; class Amphibia; order Caudata; family Salamandridae; genus Pleurodeles; species Pleurodeles waltl. The sequence goes on from NC_090436.1 coordinate 712,951,519, forward strand.
GGGTCGTTCCCCTGGGGGGCAAATTTATGTTAGGCCATTTCTGCCCCCCTTGGAGGCCGATCTGCCTATTTTTCTCAGGCCAATCTGCCCCCAAGGGGGCAGAAACCCCTAGACAGCAGGGATTTTTTTTTGCACCAATTTCACGCAAGGGGAGCGGCCCCTTAGGCAAGGGTCGCTCGCCGGCGGGGCAAATTTATTTTAGGCCATTTCTGCCCCTCTTGGGGGCAGATCGGCCTATTTTTGTAAGGCTCATCAGCACCCCGGGGGGCAGAAACCCCCACTAGACAAGAATTTTTTTCAAAAAAAGAGGGTGGGGTTATGGCCATACCCCTACCCTTGATATATGGGGACAAAATTGTTCTGACCACTGGTGGGGAGATGGGGCAATTACCCTGATCCACTCCCGGGGGGGAGAAAGCCTACTAGATGCCAGGGAATTAAAAAAAAAATAATACTAGGGTGGTGGCTACCAACCACCTTGTGCATGGTTATGCCCCCAACCCAAATGAAGGGGCTAATAGTCTCTCAGCTCTCCTCCAGCACACTAAAACATCTTATCCCACGGCAATCAAGAGGACATTTGATTATTTTGGGTTTTGGTTTTACATTTGGGCCATGAGAGCTTGCCTAACTCTCAAAATCGTCCCACTTGGAATGGCGAGGGCTGCACTTTTTGGACTTTGGGTCACTGCCCTGTAGAAAAATCTACAAGACCTAGACACATCTGAAAACTAAACACCTGGGTGAGTCCAGGGTAGTGTGCTTCACATGCACCCTGCACCATTTTCTTACCCACAACGTCCTGCAAACCTCCCACTTTTCTGGAAATCCCACATTTTGCCTACATTTTTGTGATGGAACCTTCAAGAATCTGCAGGAATCTACAAAGTTCCTACCACCCAGCATTGTTGTATCTATCCCGATAAAAATTCTGCCCCACATGTCAACTTAAATGTTTTTTTTCTTCAACCTGCCCTTTTGGACCCGATTTGGTTCCCCCTCATTTTCAACATGTTTTTGGCTCTTCCCTGTCACAGGCACTTGGCCCACCTACACAAGTGAGGCATAATATTTACTGGGAGATTGAGTGGAACTTTGGGTGGTAGGAAATTTGTGCTGGTGCATTGATCCCACACAGAAATGTGGGACAGTTTTGATTTTTTTTTAGCTAAATTTGAGGTTTGCTGAGGATTCTGGGTAAGAAAACACTGGGGGATTCATGCAAGTCACACCTTCCTGGACTTCCTCTCCTCTGGTGTCTAGTTTTCAGAAATGTTTGGGTTTGGTAGGTTTCCCTATATGGCTGCTAAGCCCAGGACCAAAAACACAGGTGCCCCTCCCCCCACAAAAACAGGTAGTTTATAATTTGATAATTTTGATGTGTCCATGTTGTGTTTTGGGGCATTTCCTGTCGCGGGCAGTAGGCCTACCCACACAAGTGAGGTATCATTTTTATCAGGAAACTTGGGGGAATGCTGGGAGGAAGGACATTTGTGGCTTCTCTCAGTTTCCAGAACTTTCTATCACCGAAATGTGAGGAAAAAGTGTTTTTTTGGCCCAATTTTGAGGTTTGCAAAAGGTAATGGTTACCAGAACCTGGTGGAGCCCACAAGTCACCCTATCCTGGATTCCCCTACGTGTCTAGTTTTCAAAAATGCACAGGTTTGGTAGGTTTCCCTAGGTGCCGGCTGAGCTAGAGCCCAAAATCCCCAGCTAGGCACTTGGCAAAAAACTCATCAGATTTCAATGTAAAAATGTGATGTGTCCATGTTGCATTTCCTGTCGTGGGCATTAGGCCTACCTGTGCAAGTGAGGTACCATTTTGTATTGGGAGACTTGACGGAACACAGAATAGAAGAACAAGTGTTATTGCCCCCTTTCTTTCTCTAAATTTTTGGCTTCCAAATGTAAGACAGTGTGTAAAAAAGACATCTATTTGACAAATGCACTGTAATTCACATGCTAGTTATGGGGACCCCGGAATTCAGAGATGTGCAAATAACCACTGCTTCTCAACCCTTATCTTGTGACCATTTTGGAAATACAAAGGTTTCCTTGATACCTATTTTACATTCTTTATATTTCCTCAAATGAATTGCTGTATAACGGTATAGAATGAAAACCCATTGCAAGGTGCAGCTTATTTAATGGCTCTGGGTACCTAGGGTTCTTGATGAACCCACAAGCCCTATATATCCCCACAACCAGAAGAGGTCATCAGACGGAATGGTATATTGGTTTAAAAAATCTGACATTGCAGGAATAAGTTACAGAGTAAAATGTGTAGAGAAATGGCTCTTTTTTACCTCAATTTCAATATTATTTTTATTTTAGCTGTTATTTTCTGTAGGAAAACCTTGTAGGATCTACAAAAATGACCCTTTGCTGAATTCAGGATTTTGTCTACTTTTCAGAAATGTTTAGCTTTCCACGATCCAGCATCGGTTTCATACCCATTTCTGCCACTAACTGAAAGGAGGCTTAAAGCACACAAAAAAGTAAAAAATGGGTATGTCTCAGTAAATGCCAAAATTGTGTTGAAAAATGTGGTTTTCTGATTCAAGTCTGCCTTTTCAGGAAAAAAAACACAAGTCTTCCCATTTTTAAAACTTTTTAAATACAATTTTCACTGTATTTTGGCTAATTTCCTGGTCTCCTTCAGGGGAACCCACAAACTCTGGGTACCTCTAGAATCCCAAGGATGTTGGAAAAAAGGACACAAATTTGGAGTGGGTAGCTTATGTGGACAAAAAGTTATGAGGGTTTAAGTGCGAACTGCCCCAAATAGCCAAAAAAAGGCTCGGCACAGGAGGGGAAAAGGCCTGGCAGCGAAGGGGTTAAGCAGTGATATGACCATAATATTTAGCATGGTTCAGTGCTTAATTTGTAAATAAAAACATGCAGGTGCCCAAAGCCCTCCTCTTAAACATGTGGCTGCTACAATTAAATGTGCGAACATGGAATGCTGAGGCAGCGTAATCCTGAAGCCATCTCAAGCCTCTTTAATCCGTTTACAGCCACATCCTGCCCCTTCAAATCCCTCTTACAGCTTTCTGCTTTCTTCCTTTGTCATGCTTTTTCGGTTTTCTCTTCCCCCGTCTTTCCCATATGGGTCTTTTGCTCGCAGTAAATGCTTGACGAAGAAAAGTAGGTGCTGACCCTCAAAAGTAAGTGCTGGTGCTCTGCACCCGAAACAAAAAGCAAAACTTAAGCACTGGTATGGTTTCTAAGTTACAAGGCCAGAGACATCGATATGTGTCACTTGATGATCACAGACCTTAATAATTCTTCTTTGTAATAAACATTTCAGTGACAACATCCAGTTAGGCTGCTGTTCCCATCCCTCCCATGGTCCGATCTTTGCTGTGCACAGGTCACGGTACTAGCTAGGTTTACCACCCGAATCCCTGGCTCACTGCATCAAGAAAATCTCCTAAGATTCACCCGGATCCTGGTCTACCTTTCAACCTGCCCCCTTATCACAGTGCATTCTGCAGTGGTCCTACTTACCACACCAGTTTTCTATGTCATGAAACGTGGGCCTCTATCTAACTTTCAGGAAATCATTTTACCCTGCATTACCAACAAGAGTGCCAAATAAACAATGAATAAAGTTATGTACTTTTGTTGGGCTACCTGATCAGCCCCAGAAGAAGATACCTCAGACCAGTCGAATCTGGGCCTCTCGTATCTGCATGTCTGCAAAATGCTCATAAATAATATTGCTATATAATGCCATAAGGGAGGGATGCACAGCAAGGGAAAAGAGAAAGAGAAGTGTTGACATGAGGAAAAGAGGGGAAACTAGATGAAATAGAAAAAGAAAGCATGAGAGAGGAAGGTAAACAAGAAACAGAAAGACTGAAAGGCAAAAGATGGGTAGCCAGAAAGATGAGAGATAGAAGATGGGCAGCTAGAAAGAGGAAAGAAAGCTCCAGGGAGAAAGGAAGTGTGAAAGTAAGGAAGGAAACATGAAAGGAAATAAGGAAAAAGATGTGAAACATAGGCTTTGAAGGGTAAAAGAATGAATAGATAGGATGGGTCAATGAAAGGTAGGATGGTAGAGGGAAAGGAGTGATAGACGAAAGGGTGAATGGTTGGAAGGATGAAGACAGACAGTTGGGAAGAGAGAAATGATGGATAAAGGGATACAGGGATACACTGGTGGTTTGATGGGTAAAAGGATAGATGGATCTTTGGATGGATGGGTGTAAAGAGATACGATGGAACGAACAGATGAATGATGGGTAGATCAAAGGGTGAAAGGATGGATAGAGGAGGATTAATTGATGGGGGAGTGGTGTGATCATGGTTTAAGTGTGGGGTAGTTTAATTTTCTTGGATACTCCCTTGCCCCAAGCAAAGGGTGCAAGTTCTGCATGTTACATCTAAAAGCTCATTTGTAAACAGATAACAATATGCCTGTATGACAGTGCAAGCCTACATCACCTGGTCTAGCATTGTGGCACTGGTCCAGGAGAGTTTCCTGATTGTGAGCCATACATTCTTATAAACAAGCAAGGAAAAGGTTCAAATGTATGCGCTCACAGAATGAAACTTGAATAGCATAATCATTCCAATCTTAACCACTAAGTTCCTCTGATCCCACATCAACCAACCAGACTGTTCTAAATCCAACAAGGGAAGGCTGCACATGCTATGTAACCACGTCCCGCAGAACAGAGCGATAGCACTGTCTATAAAGTAGTGTTTCGAGGTCCAAATGGAAATTTACTAGCCCCTTCACTGAAGTTAAATGATCAATTGATCAACGACTCATTGAGAGATAAGAACAGTTACAAAAGAATTGTAACTTGGTGGAATGGCACTGTGATCACAAGAGGTTGATCAAGCTACAGCAGCCTGCAAGTCTCAAGGGTCACAGTTTGTATATTAAAACTTGCACTTAACTCTTGGAAAGAATGAAAACATAGATGGAACCTGACTTAGGCAAGAACCTCTAGGTTTGCTACATCATTTCATACTGAACTACCTGGGAAGCAGTGAAGAAACAACTATAGTTAACAGAAGACCAATCAATCACTTGTGAAACAGTGATACAATTGATGACTTGTCTTTCAAACAGAACAGAAAGGAAAGAGCATTCTGACAATATTCCACCAACCACACCAAAACTTCTAATGTTAAGCAAATTCACACTAAAGGACCCTCTGTAAGCCTCAGAATAGTGGCTTGAACAAGAGCGTAATGTGTCTCTGGAATGGGCTACTCTTGTGGTAATGCACAGGAAAGAAATGAAAGCAGGCTCATGTCACGTCTGGTTAAAGAAGAGTCACTCACTAATGCACAATGAGAACAGACCAATGCCATTATAATGCATGGCTCCAGACAGCCTCCTCAAAAATCTGCTGTAATTTCTCCAGATTTAACATTTTAAACTCTGACTGGCCATATTTTGCTTTCTTCCTGATTTGCTTCATGAATATTTTATTTTTTCACTGACAAGAAGCTGACCTGGGGTTTCACCCATCCCTTCTTGGTCACCAACATCCTGTAGTGTTCCCATCCTTGCCAGAGCATAGCTGTTCCTCAGCAAAAGCAAGAACATATCAGAAATATAACATTCAGCGGCGTGTAAAAGTCAGGGCATAGATTTTCTACTGAGCAAAGAACAAAGTCAGACATGAACAGAATTCCCAGATCAGCTACAATGCTTCCATCATCACCAAAAGGGCTTCTTGGATCAAGTTGTTATATATGAGATGCCATATGAAGGCTAGGCAGAATCAATATGAATAGTGGAGCTCCGGCTGCAGTTCTCAGTTCTGCCATCACTGAGAAAGCCCTGCCAGCTGACCAGATGCCAATGTAAATGTGAGTATTAGCACTATTGAGATGTAGAAGGCGGGTAAGCAAGCAGCATCAGAAAGATCAAGGTGGATCTTGTGAACCAGTAGAGAATTGAGCAACGATTGTCCCAGGGACCTTCAAAATGACCTTTCTAGTTCACCTCATGATTCACTACATGTATGTGCAAGGATAACTGTCACGGCTAAATAACAATCTTATGCTGAGCTGCATGTGTCCATCACATTGTCACACTTGTCTTTGAGCACATTTTCTTTGATTAGTAACTAGAGGTAAAAACTAATGCACAAATCGTGTGTTTTGCATACTGCTGCCAGGCATTTTAAGATGAAGCCTTGGGAAGGGGTGCTGGGATGTAACACAACCTGCTCTGAAGTGAAGAAATGCACTTTCTGGAGCATGACACAAAATAACTATCCTTACCTGCTATTTACCCGGTGTTACAATATTACCCTTAGAGTACTTTTACATTATAACTATTAGAGATACATTGAAGGCGCTGAGAATATAGCCATCAACTAGCCTACTAAGAATTTTTGCACTAAAACCAGCTTTACTTTCACTTGAAATTAACATGGTTAGGCTTAATCAAAATGAGTTGGCATCACTCCTGTATGTCCTATAGTAAACCCATAAGTTGCTCTCTGCAACATAGGTCAGTCATTCTACAAACAGAGCTTTGAACTTCAAAACTATTACAACCCTTGGTGTCCTAGTGGCCTCGTATCCCCTCTTCTTACCCAGATGCTTCCCTTTTAAAACCAGAAAAAAGCTGTCCCCCTACCTCCCTCAGGGTTTCTCTGCCTCTCCCTTCCACAGGATTGTTGCTGTTGACTGTCTGTCTATATGGGGGATCCGCAAAGAAAATAACAGTGTTTGACTTCTTTTCTATACTAATAAAGAAAATCATAGAGGATGCAAGAGGCAAATTAACCTTAAAAGGTATATAACTTTTACTAGCCCAAAAAGAAGATACTAGACAAGTAGAGACATTTATAAATTACTATGCAGGTGTTGATGTCAGACAAGTAAACCTGGGTTTAAAATAATGTATGATTAATGGCTCCAATAGAACAGTGGGATATAAGAGATAGAATCTCCACATGAAGGTAGCAGTGAGTAGTTATAATAAATTTGACCCAATCATTATAGATCTTGTAACTTAGCAGGAATTTTCTAGGTTAAGTGATATTGATTAGAATAGGACATCTCCCAGCAGCCTTTTGTTAATATTATGGAATGTGTATGGCCTATGATGTATCCTGGATATTGACCAAATGAAAACAATTGTGGCAGAATATAGGATTCTATGTTTCCAGGAGACCTGGCTGTCGGGGGGAAAATGCTCTTCCTGGCTTTCACTTAGATCTACTTTGAAGTGGCTCTAGGTGCAACTTGTGAGTGGCTGCATGCTGTTAGAATAGATCTGCCTACTTCTGGATAAATAGTAGATAGTATGGATATAATAAATGCTTACATCAATTGGAGGGAACAGAAGTATAATTCAATCTAATATAGATTATTGTAGGAAGATGTAGGTCAAATCATAGTGTTGTATCCATCAAGTTTGATACTAGTTTTGGGAGATTTTAACTTGAGGCTGCAACCAAATCAGGAAGAGACTTGTAATGCGGATTTATTGAAAGCTTTAAAGATACCGTTGACTTCCTTTTCTACTGTGCCAAAAGTCCAAGTCAATGACCAAATTACAGGGTTTTCGATGAAGTTGTAGCATTTTCTGCATTAACAGCCACTGCACTTCTGATATACTGGCATAGCTCACATTTAGGCATGGCAATATAGAAGGGCCAATAGAATTTATTTCCATTCAAATATGGTATTGCTCCCTGGTTGAAGACTTCCATGTTTTGCCATATCAAATGGGTGATCACTTCCCATTGACAGCCAAACTGCATTTAAGAATGGCAATCAAAGAAGCGATTATGTCATTAGAGACTGAATTCCCTAAACGCCTTACTACGAAGATAAGTGCTCAACATATCAAGGTGCTAGCGGAATTACAAAACAATATGGATCCACACTGTCATTTATCTCATGAAGGAGGTCCGATAAATATATATGTAAATACGATAAAAACATCAGTTACATGTTTAGTTATAGACTGGCAGAAGAAATTAAACACACTAAAACCATGCACCTATAAAGGGAGGAAAAGGAATGGGTGGTTTGATATGGAATGCCAGTTGATGAGGTGAAAGTAAAGGAAGTTACCTTGGGCCCTGAAGCCCATTAGAAATAGCTTGACATATGGTGAACTGCTAAAACACTACAGAAGTAGGGTACAGAAGTAGGTGAAGGTATTATAAAGCAATATTTTGCAAGGAAAACTGGGAAGAAATTATGTTGGCTATTATGGGGGAAAATGTGAAAACATTTTGAAAATTGGTAAAATATGGTTCCCATATGGAGAAAAGTGGAATGGGGTTGGTACATGCTGCCTCAAACATTATTAAGCAGGTTCAGGGGACTACCCCGAAATCTATTTTTCCTGCAGAAGAGATTTAAAGGGCAAAGGCCCAGGCTGTTGCGCTATGTTGGGCAGAAGTGTGGGGATATTCAAATGTTAGGGCCTTAACAGTTAGAGAAAACAATTTTATAAGGTCACTTTTTCCCTCCCAAGAGCAACATTATTGTTCCATTATGTTTTGACTTGGCTCAGATGCCAGAGGCCCTATTATTACAGTTTTCTGCAGAAAAATGTTTTTGAGTGCCATTGCAAAGCTAAACCAGGGGGTTTGGTGGAGGATTTTTTAGAACGAAAGCCACTCCCAGGGAAAGAGTCCTATATAGATGCTATTTATCCTCCAGTAGTCCGTAAGGTCTTTGTCAAATTTAGGTTGGGGAATCTTTTAGCTAATGAATTTGTGTGTAAATGGTAGACTATGTCACTAATATCATCATTTTGTCAGTACTGTGTGTATGCCAGCGAGAACATAGAGCATATTATGTTTTTTGCCCAAGATACAAAATGCCGCCCCAATCGTGGATTATACACCAATGTATAAACAGCAGTGTGAGACAATACCAAGAGGCCTACAGGATCCTGAGTTTGGACTTGGGCAAGCATATTGTCTGGGGTCGGGTCAGCCATTTTTATCTGCTGTTTGGCTGGAAAAAAGGATGGGCTGAGCTCCAAAATGAGATAGTAGTGTGTTGTTAGCGGATTTTATCATACTATTTTTATAATATTGATGATGATTTAGTTTTTCTTCCTTTAATGTGATGGTTTTTTATTACTACTATTTACTAAGTTTTATTGATTGTATAGGTAACTATGGAATAAGATGTTTTAGTGTATGAATTGTGATGATGTTTAATATGTGTGTTATGGGTGACGCTCGAAATAAACATATAACCAAACTATAGGCTAAGTAGCCTTATGGATGTGGGAGCGAAGATTTTTGGGACACTTCTTTTGAACACTCTTAAAGTATGGATTGAAGAAGAGAAAATCGATTCCATTAGTACAGTAGGGCTTTAAAAAAGGTCATTCAACCACTGATCACTGTTTTAGTCTTTGGGTGATTGCCTGTAAAACAGTCGAAGTAGGGAGAGGCCTTTATGCTTGTTTTGTTAATTTTAAATCAGAGTTCTACTAAGTAAATCACAAAATGTTATGGACAAACTTAAAAACCATGGGAATTCAAGAAAATATATGGAGAATTTTAAGAGAACTCCATACAAATAATAGGGCAAGAGGAACAGTGGATAAAGTGGGGAGCCGCACAAGGAAAATAAATATGGAGAATAGTTTGTGCCAGGGATATGTGTTGGCTCCAATACTCTATGCATTGAATTTAGCTGATCTACCAAAAACACAGTTGTTTTCAGCAAAAATGAGAGGCTGCCACATCCCTTTCCTCCTTTATGTGGACAATTTTATCTTTTTAGACAGTACTCCAATTGTCCAGAAAAGAAAACTGGAGGAATGTGGGTATTGTGAAAACATGGTTTTGTAGTGGATTTTGATGAGGGTAAAATTGTAACATTTGGCAAAAAGGAAGTAGGGAGGGAATGGGTTATTGTGAATACCCCAGTTGAGGAAGTGTTACAATACAAGTTTCTGGGGAGGATTATTTCCTAAATCTCTCTCCTGGAGTTTGCATATTGATACATTGAAATGTAAAGCTTGCTCTACCATTAGTGGCTTGAAAAAATTTAAAAGCAATTACAGTGCTTCCACACTTCATCCAGTCTTCGCTGCATTTAGGGCTATGGTTCTCTCACAATTGTTATATGGAGTGGAGGTACTGGGTCTGAGTGGATTTTGAGATTGGGCAAACATGTGCCCAAAGAATTTGCTCTCTTTACCAAAATGCACCATGGCCCAGGCAATAAGGATGGTAACTGGATTAGAATCGTGGTGAATGGCTGCTCTGGTGTACTCCTTAAAATTTGGGGATAAATAAATACTATCTGAACATCCAAAAGTAGTCTACTGGTGTAGAGATGAGACAGTGAAAAGTGACTTAGATTGTGTCATAGAGATTAAAACGTTGTTGGTTGATATGGCGGGAACATTACAAATGAACAATTATAGTGCTGCCTACTCTAAAACCCTATCAAAGAATGAAATAAAGAAGAGGGAGGAGTATTGGGAGGAAAAAAAATACTTAAGAAAAAAGGCATATGTAGTTGAGATCTGTCAAGTCTAGGAATCTAATATATTTTCCCCTTATTTGCACTAGCTGTCCAATCAGGCAATGCACAATGCAGTCCTAAAATTTAGAATTGGTCTGCATCCACTGCAATCTCATCATGCTGGGATATCATTTTTTTTAAAAAAGAATCAAGTGGTTTATGAAGTTGTGGGATAAATATGCATGTAATGACCTACCATGTTGTATTGGATTGTTTTGATTCCTAAAATGCATGTTGAAAAATTCTACAACCTGTGTTGCTAAAGTACAATATAAGGGTAATATCAGCCACAAGAGTATTTCTACTTTGTATGCAATATATGGATGTAGCCTGCAAATTTGCTAGATTTTTATTGGTTTTAAAAGATGTCATGCCTGTGAGAACTGTTTGTAATGTATTAATATTTGTTATTCTAAAGAGTGTTGAAATATTATTTTTTATAGATCTGATATTTATGGTGTAAGGGACATTAGCCATCATTATGAGTCTGGCGGTCTTGTGACTGCCAGACTCATGGTGGCGGTCGGACCGCCGTGGTTGTGGTGGTACGACTGCCACATTGCGACCGTGGCAGAGCCTCCTCAGTGGTACCACCAACGCCGCCAGGTTACCGCCAGCCGGCAGCCTGGCGGCCCTGGAGGCCCAAGCGGTTGCAATCTGACAGGGCAGCGTTGCAAGCAGCGCTGCCCTCTGGATTACGAGTCCCCATACTGCCAGCCTTTTCATGTCGGTACCATCGCCATGGAAAGGCTGGTACAATGGGCGCGTTGGGGGCCCCCTTAGGGCCCCTGCACTGCCCATGTACTGTGGTGGTTCTGGCGTCCCGAAACATGGACTGCCAACCCAACCGCGGCCCGATAAAGGGTGGCCACGGTAGTCACAGTAGGCCCCCTCCCGATGCCCCAGGCTTGGCAGGAAAAAGAGAGAAAAACTGCAAATCTAATGGGGTGCATGAACTGAAGAAGCATCTTCCCATGAACAGTCACTGAGGGGATAACCTTTCCAGTGAATCAGGAATTGTAGCTTGTTCTGAAAGATGCGTGAATCACAGATCTCCTGTACCTCATATTCAGGATGGCCATCCACAGCAAGTGGCAGAGGACATTCAAAAAGACTACAGTAAGGATCAGGAACAAAAGGCTTGAGTTGCAAGACATGAAAAACTGGATTAACCTTTCAAGTCTAAAGTAAACGTAGTTGAACAGCAATTCAACAATTGGAGTATTCAAAAAGAACAATAATAACGTGGTTTGAACTTGTTTTGTGAACAAAAAACAAAAAAATAAAAAAGGCACAAATTTAGAAGAAATACATACTTTGTCTCTTTGCTGGTAAGGTGGTGCAGCCCGATGTCGGCCATCAGCTCTTCTTTTCATAGTTTGTTTAGAAGCCAACAGAGTGGTACGGATCAGGTCCTGAATATGGAGGAGTCACCGAGCATATGATGTAGCCACAGGAACTGGAGGAAGAACACAAGGTATTGTTGGGAAGGTCTTGGGATGGAAAGGTGTTGAGCCTGTTGCACTATGCACAGTGTTATTATATGAAAACTCAGCTAAAGAAAGGAAATCTGACCAGTTGCTTTGTGTGGCATTACAAAAATAACGTAAATACTGTTGGAGTTCCTGATTCAAGCGTTCAGTTTGACCGTTAGTCTGTGGATGAAATCCAGATGAAAGGGAGACATCTATATGTAATGAGGTACAAAAAGCCTTCCAAAAACGTGAAACAGGGTCCCCGATCTGAAATGATTACTTGTGGAAGGCCATGTAGACTAAAGATATCTTGCATGAAAATATGGCTCAATCTTCGGCTGTAGGCAATTTCTTTAAGGCTGTGAAATGCGCCATCTTGGTAAATGAATCAACGGTTACCATAATGACATGATTCCCTGAAGTAGACGGTAAAGAACATATGAAATCTGTAGACAGGGTGTGCCATGGAGCAGAGGGAACAGGCAAAAGCATAAATAATCCTGCTGGCTTGGTTTGAGCACATGTAGGCCATGATGTTATGTAGGATTCGGCATTGGTTTTAAGTGTAGGCCACCAAAAAGAACATAGGAGCAACTCTTGTGTCTTCTTGATTCCACGATGTCCAGCCATGGGGGACTCATGGCCCACCTGTAAAGCCTCAGTCTGTACTTTCTTAGTCGACAAAATTAGAGAGTTATGATGATTGAAGTATTCCTCATTCTTTTATAATTGAGGACTCAAGATATTCCATTCTTCAATTGGAAGATATTGGTATTCTGTTTTAACACAATCAAGAAAGGACTGGGCTACTCCGATGATTCGACTGGGTTCTATTATTTTTGGAGAGGAAGTGTTAGCGCTTTCTGGATAGCGATGAGATAATCCATCAGCTACTAGGTTCTGAGATCCAAGAATATAGGTCACTACAAAGTCATATTGGCTGTCAGCTATTTCAACACTGGAAATTTTGGAGACATTGTAAATTTCGGTGATCAGTTCTTGCTTTGACCAGTTCTTTGGTACCCATTAGGAAATGTCTCGATTCTTTACAGGCAGCCTTAAGAGAAAGTAATTCCCATTCTAACACAGAATAATTGCGTTCAGCTTCTGCCAGTATGTGGGATAAGTAAAGGATAGGATGTTTCAGGCCATCGTCTTCTTGTTTCTCAAGTAAGACCGCACCAATAGCTCTCTCGGAGGCATCAGTGACCACTATAAACTTCTTAGTTGTATCTGGGTGCTGTAAGATAGGAGCTTGGGTAAAGGCCCGTTTCAGATTTTGAAAGACCATCTCTGCACTTTCGGTCCAAACAAATCCCTTCCTCAGATTTTCTACTTTGATGGTCTGAGTGATAAAACTTTGTTGAAGGGCAAAGTCTTGTATGAATTGTCGATAGAAGTTGGAGATACCCAGGAAGCATTGGGTTTCCTTAATAGAAGAGGGAGAGGGGGAAACCAAAATGGCTTGTACCTTGTCTGGATCCATAGCTATTCCAGTCTGATTGATGCAGAACCCAAGATACTGTACTTCTGTTTTGTTAAATTCACATTTTTCAGGTTTGCAGTATAGCTGATTCTGTCTGAGTCTTTCCAAAACCTGAAGTACATGCTCAGTATGATGTTCAGGTATGCAAGAATATACTAGAATGTCATCCAGATATATCACCACACTGTGATTCAATAAATCAGAAAACACCAAGTCCATGAATCGTTGGAGTATTGAAGGTGCATTTGTTAAACCAAATGGCATGACTTGGTATTCATAATGGCCAAATGGAGTACGAAAAGCTGTTTTCCATTCATCTCCTTCCTTGACATGTAAGAGATGATAGGCACCCCTCAGATTCAATCTTGTAAACCTCTTGGCACTTTGGGCTGCATCAAGTATATCCCTAATAAGAGGTAAGGGATATCGATCCTTGATGGTTATCTTGTTCAGTCCACGAAAGTCAACAAAGGGACACAGATCTTTTGATTTCTTTGGAATGAAAAAAAAGAGGAGCCCAGCAGGAGATGAAGAGGGGGCGATTAAGCCATTCTGTTGATTATCATCTAGGCAATCTTTAAGTACCTTCTTATCTTGTTCGGTCAATGAATACATCCGTCCAAACCGAACCACTTCTACCGGAATCAAAGGAATGGCGCAGTCATAGACCAGATGTGGAGGTAAAACAGGTTTGCTAGGCTTCTGGAATACATCACAGTATTCTTGATAACAACTTGTACTCCCTGTATCATGTTAATAGAGCAGCTCGAATCTTTGGAAGAAAGGATTAAACCTTTAGGGGACCAATAAGAGTTTGTGGATTAACTGTTGGCAAAACTGTGATAATAAAGATATTGTTCTCATTTCCTAATTAATATAAGGGTTGTGCAGAGTCAGCCTGGGAATTCCTTATATCCTGGTATGATTAGGAGAGGATATTAGATCAAAGGTAATGTGTTCCTGATGTTTTCCAAAACACAGACAGAGGGTGTCCACCACTGGTCCCGAGGTTAGAGGGGAGCCTCCTACTGTGTGGACTTGTTCCGGCATCTGTTTAGGAACTCATGGTATACCTCTTTCTTTGGCCCAAGTCTCATCCAAATATATACTGCTTGCTCCACAATCGAATAATGCAAATACCTGCTCTTCTTGATTCTGGGAACACTGTACGGTAATGGACAGTATAAACAGAACTGGGGTATTCTCTTTGGAGGAACATATTGAAGGTAAGTCTACTCCTCCCGTCCCCTTCCTCCTCACAGGGGGCGGGAGCTGGCATTTCCCGTAGGTCTGGAAGGACAGACGGGACACATCCGGATCAAGTGCCCAGCCTTGCCACAATAAAGACAAAGGCCCTTTCGTCGCCTATCTTCTCTTTCTGTTTCAGATAAAGGACCACAGACTAGGTCTATCTGCATGGGTTCTTCTTCTGTAGATTTAATTGCCTCAGGATGGACTTCGTCAGAACAATGGGCTGTGGAACGGGGGAGTCCGGACTGATACTGTAATCGAGTCTTTCGCCTTTCTATCTTACGTTCCTGTAACCGATACTCTATGTTCATTGCTTGATCCATCAGTTCTTTCAGGGATTCTAATTGAGTAGAATGCACCAATTCATCCTTTATTTCCTCTCAAAGTCCTCGACGAAACAGAGTTACAAAAGTGCGTTCCACCCAAGTGGTCTCAGCTGCTAACTGTTTAAATTGGGTTATGTATTGCAATACATCCTGATTGCCTTGCTGTATATCGCATAATGCTTCTTCAGAAGCAGCCTCCAGCCCAGGTCGTTCAAACATCTGTTTAAAGAGTTTAAGGCAGGGTAATTGGATAATACAGGACCCTCAGCAGATACCAAGAGGATCACCCAAGCTAGTGGGGGGTCAGAAAAGGCACTGATCAAAAAACCCACCTTGGCTTTGTCAGATGAAAATTGGAAGCGTCGAAAGGCAAAGAAGACTGTTAAAGAGTCAAGATATTCCTTTATTTTATGAGGATCTCCAGAATATTGTGCTGTTGAGGTAGACACAGCAGGTATATCGTAGAGAGGTCAAGGCTTGCCGTAGTGCGGTATTCTCAGTGTGAAGTTGTGGTAATTCTTGGGCTTGTTGTTGCACAATATGAAGCATGGATTGTGCATTCTCTACGACATCATCATGTGTCCCTCCATGGTTCTCACGCAACAACGGTTCCTATGGCGTTGCAATCTGTCACGGTCTGAATGTCTCTTACCGCTGTAGGCTGCAGTGCTTGGAGGGAAACCTGGTTTCTTACTGGTTCTGGACTGTCCAAGATAAGGGTGACCCCTTCTAGTAGCCACAGTGCTGCTGACTAGAAAAACGCCAAGGCAGACCGTCCCCTCCAGAAGGAGTCCCAGAGGAAAAACCCAAATAATAGAAAAAAAACTTCTATCACGGGAACTCCTGAAAAAGAGGAAAAACAATTAAAATGACAAAATAGAAATCAAATCTGCAGGGAAAAATGCAGGAGCAAGAAAAAAATGGAAAAAAGAGAGAGGATCACCACCAGGACAGAAGTGTTTGCAACGCAAGGAAGGAGGGAACTGCAGTGCTTATATACCATGAAATAGGAAGTGACAAAACAGGAAGAACGTACAACCACATGTTGGATTGGGAAAAGCTACACAGAAATGAATGAGAAAGAAAGCCAAGTAGAAATGGAAAAGGAACAAGGCATGTTGGGACGACAACCACCACGGAAGAAGATAATACGGATGACCAAGAAGAAAGAAGACGTGAACACAGAAGAAAAAGAAGAAAAAAGAAGAAAAAAGAGAAAGTACCCAAGTAAGGTAAGTGGGAAGGGAAAGTCAGGGAGGCGGCCAAGGGCCATGGTGCAACCCGGAGCACGAAATGTGCCTCCTGGGCCGCACTGTGGCACAAAATGCCAAATGAGCACCAAAAAAACAGGCCAGGGCGGATCCAGCATTCCGCAATGCGGACTGCCCGCTGACCATGGCCCAAAAAAGGGACGTCGCAGTAGTCCGCGGCATCACAATAGGTTGTAGACCTGCTAGACAGGTTTTATATGACAATTTAATTCAGGGGTACAGAGTAGGGGAGAAGAGGGGCAGAGAGGTTGGACGATGCCAGGAGGGGTCAGAGGAAATTAACCATGGGTAAATACTAGGGGCTAATTGGTAGATAAAAACTCCTAGCACACCCATATCAGCTGATGTGCAGAAAGAGCTGTGAGGGTTATTCACAAGAATAGGTGAAACCATGTAAACCTGCATTCATTTGGCTCAAATAGCTTCATAGGAAAAGCCGTAGAATGGATGTTATTTTCTTTAAATACTTTCTGTGATCAGTGAGGTGTGATTTGGTGCTATATTGACATCATCCTTACTCCTCAAACAAAATCTGGACTTATCTATAGCTCTCACCGGGTCATCCACTACTTATTTAGGACTTCCTTCTCCGAGCCTCTATCAGAGGATTTGTGGGCCTTAGTTATTGAAAGTAAGTGGGATACTGGCCTGTCACATCACATTGACAACCAAGTGGCCTAGAGGAGAATTCTATGTCAGTGGTTCCCATGATGTTTAGGAAATCGTCACAGTTTTCAGATTCATTGCATTCTTCAGATTTAACCCCCAATCACTAACATAATAGCGAGTACGGCCTGGGATATTCAGTGTCTCAGCTGCATCTCCACAAACTTTTTCAACCAAAAATCTCCTGACGCTATTGGATGCAGTAATTTGAGATGTACTTTCTTGATTTTTGAGAGAACCCCCTTGAACATTGTTTGACGATATTGGCAAATAAATTTGCTTTAATTTTGGGTGGATTAAATAGGGGGGGGTTCTATTCTATGATGGAAAATAGGAGAACCAATCTCAAGTCATTAAGATGCTTTAAGATGTACCTAGAAATATTGGTGCTACCTAATTTTCTGGTCCTGATGATGGCCCTCATGAAAACAATCTAATAGGGTCGAAACATCAACAACAACACTAGTGGATTGTTTTTAATCATGATGTGGAACACTATACTCTGATTTAGAGTGCTATTAAGGAAGTTTACATCCAGACCATCCACCAGTTGTGTACATGTGTTTTGCAAATAGCTTTTGCGCACTTTAGTTCACCTACTCACTTTCACTGAGCAACTCTTCTTTGTAGCACCTTATTGTGATGCAATGTCTTCTTAAACAATGTTTTATTTGATGTCCTTTAGTGAAGTAAATAAATCTGATTAGGTTCCTGTTGAAACCACTCCAATGATGGCTGGGTGTATTTGCCAAGGAAGTTGAGGCGTACACTTCCCCTAAAGGGACCATTGTTTTACTTTAGTGCTTGTTTTGCCCAGTTTTTTGGATAGTAGGTGAGCCCCTTTGAATGTATTCAGCTTCAATAGTGAAAGGCACATTTTTTATTATTAAATTTTATCACCTTCTGCACTTGCTGAAGTCTTTTGAAGCAGTCAGCGGTGACTTTTGGTCAAGAAGAGTTGGAGGGGTTGTGCTGTTTCACTCTATGTGCACAAAGGAATACAAGGGCCATGAAATAATTATGTGAATTAATTTGGGGAGAAATTGAATAAGAAAATTAGCAATATCATCCCTTTCCAATTTCTCTGAAATTTCATAGAACCATATATTCTTGAGGGAGGAGCGATCTGTCAAATTGGAGACCATTTTGTGAAGATGCCAGATGTCTTGTTCTTAGCCAGGAGCCATATTCATGCCTTTGTCCAAGTCATCTAAACTCTTTTTGATGCATCCAGTCGCTGTCAACATTGCAATGTCTGATTGTATTTATTTCATCTCAGAAATTAGTTTCATTTTCCCCCCTTCCACATTCCAAAATACACTGTATTTCCACCAGTATCATTCCCAGATTGATGTCTGACATTTGAACTGTAACAGAGGTGGGGGATTGCTTATTGCTGTTAAGCACCTTCAAAAGCAGTAGTTTTCTAGATGAGTGTGGAGAGAATATCTACAAAGCTGTAATACTCTTTATTTCTTCTGGTGCAGTTATGTAGGCCAGGAGATAGATAAGAAGCCGGGATCAAAGTTTCATGGGTGTGAAGATACTTTATAGAGCCTGCATGTCAGCGAAATTTCCTAGTGAGAATGACGGATTCTGTGGACCAACAGATGATAAAGGAAAATGGGTATTACAGGTTTATTGATATTGACCTTCATCATAGTATTACAGTCTGGAGAAAGGACATCAGTGCAAGGAATGTTCCATTTTCCATTTCAAGGCTTAGTCAGCTTCTACCAATAAAACCGTTCAGTGTGTTACCTGTCTTGAGGTTGTCAGTGAATCAGTGGGCTGCAATGGCATATTCTGCATGGTTAGAAACCAGTCAAAACTGAATATTGTCAGTCTTTACACCAAGGAGGGCTCAGCAAGTAATGTGGTTAAACAGGCACTGAAGGGAGAGGTCCCTGCCTGACACTATCGTGCACCTGACGTCTCTGGGTGGAGCTTTCAAGTGATAGAATGGTGGATATGTCAATTTCAAGGTCCCCATCAGGTACATGATTTAGTATGAGCACAGTGTTCCACATAGAAAAAGTTACTCCAGTTGGGAGGGATGCAGTACCCTGCTCAAAACTGGTTTCTTGTGGAGTCTCTGGTGACTGGTGAGCTCCCCAGAAGCAATACTCCTCAATGGGTGGGATTGAATTGGGATGCCATGCACTTCAATGCAACATATTAAGAGAATCCTGTAGGGACTAAGGTCCACCATGTAGAGGGTAGTAATGTAGGTGGTAGAGGCTTTACCTGTGTTTATTGTTTGGAGGACTACCCTTTGAAGTTATGGTGATTTGTTGTCTGGACTGATCAGTGCAGTTCCTCCACAGGTTCTTATGGGGCAGAAGCAGATGCTCACAGAAGGCAGTTTCCTTGGGTGTAGAGTCCTTGCTTAGTCATACCACTAGGAGGAAGCAGACCCCAATGATGTTGTAATGCTGTCTAGGGACAGAAGCAGGGCCTGTACTGCCTTGATCTGTCGTTTCTTTTGTGAAATCCTGGTGGCCTGTTCTCTGTGGATTGACTCAGAGATGCAGGTTTGCTTCAGCAGGGCTCTGGAAGCCTCAGGAAAGAGGAGAGAGGGATTGCTTACTCCAGCAATCAATATCAGAGTCCCAGATCTTTCAGGGTGATCTCAAGTAGGATCTCATACACCAAGTCAGGAGAGATCAAGGCTCCTAGTAGAGCAAAGATGATGCTCAGAAGTGGTGGGCTACACAGTATTTTATTCATGGGTGGCTATCTCACTTATTTGATGACTCATATTCCACTTTAATATTCTTTGACATGTCTCTGGGATTAACTTTCAAACCAGTACTCTATAGGCATCCTTCAGAAAAACAATCATAAATCTATAAATCTAACACTCCATGTTCAGTTGATTCTGGGAATCCACATTTATGATTTGTTAGAACTCCGTATATGTATTTGAAATCTTTTGTCAATTAGGCCTTACAACCTATTTCACAAAAAACTATTTACAACAGCACATTGGGGGGATGTATTTCTATGTGTGCAAATGCACTGTTTTCTCTCCCCATAGAAACATTTTCTCCTGATGGAGAACAGCCTTTCACTGCACATCCAACGATTTTTTAGGTGTTCTGTCAAACTTACGGCCATGGAAAGGGATATACACATGCCATTAACAGGAATAAATATGCAAACGTTTGTAGAGCTGGACTAAATCAGAAGAAATGTTGTAAATATCCATCAGCTCTCGAGTTGGAGGTGTTCACAAGGCTTCTCACGTCATGTTCTCCTAGGAACGACCACCCCTTTTTCATCAGAAAGCCTTCCACAGGTGTGAAATAACCCCCCTATGGACTTATAATATGCATGACTGTATGAATCTAAAAGTGAAAGTTCACTTTTTAAATAAATACCCTCTACACATCAATCAAGCCGTTTGCTTTTGCAAATTGGGTTTACATCCAATATGGATTTGATAATAAGACCTTCTAGGTACGCCATGTCTTTAACATAATAGTACTGTAGAACACCAGCATTTTCCTGATAAAAATTGACTGCCCCTTCAGTCAAAATATCTATAACTAGTCCAATCTTTTAATGGTCTGTTACCAGGTGCACACAGAAAACATTAATTCCATTGCAATCTACAAATTTCTCTCAATTATTGTAGCCCACAACACACGTTGCAAATTGCCTGCACCAGTATCTTGGATGCAGCAAAAGCAATATTACACTCATAAAGGTGATGCCAAGGGTCAGTTTCTTTTATTCCCCTCCCATAAAAAGGAGGGTTAATAGGGACTGAGTGTGGGCAAGAGTTTCAGCATCTGTCTTGGTTGGATGTACACAAACTTTAACTTTCATACCTACATAATGACATTTGCAATTATGTAATTGAATTCGGAGGAGACACAATACCGCCAATATGTTTATGTATTCTATTCAAACCTAAATGTTTTGGTCATATTCTGAAGACATAATATTATTTATAAATGTGCATGTGGATAAAAAGCAGCACCACAGGACATAACATATTTAATACACAAATCAGTAAATTGATCTAAAGCTAATGAATGCACGATGGATGTAGTGTGTGCTGCTGTGACAGAGACTCTTTCCACTATAGAGTAATTATCAAAGGCAAACCTTTGCTACATTCTTCTGCTACAAACTTCTTCTTCCTCTGCTTCTGTTAAATATTGTGAACAGACTGTAAGCGTTTCAGAATTGGACTTATAGACACCCGTTTGCTAACTATACCAGTAAGATAATAAATTACGGATGGAAAAATAATATTACTGAGGTTCACATATATGTCTAGCACTAGCAAAAGTAGATAAAAGTCGATAGTTACAGTATAGACATCCATTACATATGGCAACACAACTAAATGTTTCTTGGAGTATTGGCTCCTGGATCAGGGAGAGGGCAGCATAGCTCAGAAAGGGGTGCGATAGTGAGAAGCCAATAGGAAGAGGTATTTATTAAGGAAAGCAGCACGCTGGCCACTGACTCAGCCTTCCAATGGCAATGACAGTAACCGGATGACTGAAGAGACACCTTAAGAGGTTGTGTTGAAGAAAGTCTCCTTTACATTATTTATAGTTCCCTCTTCTATTATATTTTAGTGTGTGTCAGTACCAATACAGTTTTTCTAATGCAGTACCGATTCTGGGTTCAACAAAATGCAAGCGACTCACATAAGAAGCAACATTCAGAAGTAAGAGAGGGATTGGCCAGTGAGTAGCCAGAAAGATACTGAAAACAAAAGGCCATTTTGCTCAACAAGGAGAACCAAGGAGGAGAACTGATAAACAGGTCATGTTCTCTTGTTATCCCAACAGCAAGTCTCAAGTTAAATGTTGTAATCACGCCAGTCATTAGCTACTGCTCAGACTTCTGTCTCCAGCCCGGAAATTAATCTGCTGGGAGTCCACATAGCACAACAACAAGCCACAATTTATCCAACAACCAAGACTGGGAGGCCTAGCAGAAGGAAAGCTACATGTGTTGTACATTAGATTAAAATGCAGCAGATTTACAGAACAGTAAAAAGTGCAAGTACAAGGGTGTAAAAATAAGCAAAATACATAGCAATTATTAGAGGAAGTTATCTTTACAGAAACAAATAGCAGATTGGCAAAAAATAAAAATGGATCATAAAATGACTTCTTTGACTTTACTGTACTTAACTTCTGTGTCTTTCCTAGCTTTAATAAATGAATTGAAAATCTTAGATGTGGTTTGCTGAGCCTTTAGCAACATACGAAAATACTCACTCATTAAAACCAATGTATTCATTAGAAACATCTGTGTATGTCATGTTTAATGTAAGTAATTATGTTCTGCTGTTGCAAAAGCATCAACAGTTACCCTCGTCTACTGTTATTGGACATAGAACATTTATTCCCTAAAAAACGAGGTCTGTACTTGGGGGATTCACAATAATGTAGGCTTGTGTTCCCACTGTACCACTCCAAACAAAGCACGACTTGGCTGTGTCTAAAATATTTACTTATCTGATAGCTGTATTGTAGACACAGGAGAAATACTACCATCTATAAACTATTTACATAGCAGAGCTTAGCCCTTCTATATATGTAGGAAGTATTTGGGATGAGAAACTAAATGGATTTAAAAATAGATTGTGCTGCCCTGCGCAGGCATCCATTGTTCTTTTCAGGGGACTGCCATTTCTCTGAATGAGGAACATTTAAATATTGTAGTTGTATTGCAATTGTATTTTATTAATATAGCTCTACACCTGATAGGGCTTTGAAGTGCTTTTTCACGATAATGCAGAACTGGGCAGTGTGTGCATAGTAAATGCATGACCTGGATATATTTGTGTGTGTGAGTGACACAATACATGATGGGTATAGCGCTGTGCAGCGCATGCATAGTAAATGGATGTGTGCTTGTAAGTACTACAATACATGAAGAATACAGTGATGTGCGGTGTGTGTGTGTGTGTACTAAATACATGTGCTGTGTGTATGTGTGCCTGTGAATGAACAATACATGGCAGGCTATGGGTTCCATTTTGGGAGACCCAGGCCTGTTCCGTGAAACATGAGGTAGAGGAATCTCGACAGACAGATTTGTGTATTGCTCCATTCCTGAAAGCTGGGTGGGATACACTGGAGAAAGGAGGGCCAGGGTTCCCCTGTACACTTTAAAAGGTGGTCTTTGATCCAGAGAAAGGTCAAATATAGATACTCTGACCATGCAGAGCTTGCACGAGTAAAGCTGAAGCAATTCTTCAGTGTCCTTCATCAAACATGACCCACAATCAGAGTCATAACTGAATGTGGTGATTATCCCAAATCTGAATGATCAGTAATTTTGCCCAGGCATAAAACTGACTTGACGTTACCTCTCCAGGGCACTGGAAATTGGCAATTCTGCACCATGAAGTCAAGGGAAGAGCTTTTATTAAGTCTTAATCAGTTAATGGTGTTTTCCCACAATCCTAAGGAAAAAACACTTTTGGGCCCTATTATGAGCTGTCTGTAGTGGTATCCTCTGAGGGGGATACAGCTCTGGGCCACAGTAAATAACTGAAAGGTGGCTCAGTGGTTTGAAACTGCAGGTCCATCTTTCAAAACAGAGGGTTCAGCTGGAGCGGTGAAGGGGGATTTTCTGGGATGTATTACGACTCACAAACAGAGCTCTCAAGGCAGGGAGTGCACTAACTGGGCACCACTTATATGGGCAGTGCACCTCCTGATGGCCTGCTTCCCTCTGTTCCTTCATTGGTCATCTGGGACAGGGCAAAGAAGTCCCTCTTTTTCATGTTACCAAATCTCAAAGCTAATGAGGAATGTTCCCTAGAGGTGCAAAATGTGCATCCACAATATTTGGATAAAATAAGGTCCTGTACCAGGATCTTTGACCCTTCTGTATTGTAGAAGTGCCACAGGGGAGCAACAAGAAGGCATAATAGCCCATTGCTCCACATGGGCACTTCTATGATACAGAGCCTGGCTGGTTGTGAAAGCAACTTTTTACCCGGAGAATTATTATTTTTTAGGCATGGACGCAGATTTAAGGTCGAAGACTATATTACTTTTCCTGAAGTTTCACATAACTGATTCTACCACGGACCTTGTGTAGTAACCCTATTATCTGCTTCCACAAATACTACATTCCTGATGCCACTCAGACCCTAGAGGAGTAATCCATTTACCTTCTTTCTCAAACTTTACATTTCTGATGCCTATGTTTTCGGGGTAACTGACCTATAATAGTTCTACCTTTAGCCAGTGGCGGTTTGTGATTGAGGGCATCGGGTCTCAACCCCCTTCACTTTCACCCCCAGGGAGGCCATTGCCAAAATGAAAGCTAACTGTTTAATTCTGCTTCTTTAAAACAAAAAAGCATGTGCATGCACATATTTTGCTTGGGGGCGAGACAGCTGCACACTGCTATTCACCATGCTTGTTTGTTTGTTGATGTCATGAGTCATGAGGGACACACTGCCAGCGATACACAAAGTCTACACTATTTGCCGGACTGACCATCTCACAGCCCTGAGGCCTGTGAGGTCATTAGCTCGACAAAGGCATAGCCTGGAGGACCAGTCTCCACCCCCTGATGACATGGGGGTAAAGTTATCCCTGCAGCGCTAGGGGCTTCACGTCAGTCAGGAAGTGGAGAGCATGGTCCCCTGTGACGAGTTGGGAAAGAGTGGGGTAGAGGTGGCAGGTAGGAAGAAGAGAAATTGAGTCTGTGCAGTTTGTCATCAGGCTTTTGAAGACACACTGCTCAGGCTCAAGGTGTCTGCTTCCCATGCTGCAGGACCGTGAAAGCCATTTAAGTTGCACTGTGTGTGGTTTCACTTGCAGCTTGAAGATAAAGAGCAGATAAGGTGATGCACACTGCAGGTGTGTGTATCTGAGTCACCGTTGACTTGAAGCTTCCCTCCAGTCAGAAAAGTGCAGGAAGCCCCCAACCCTCTCAGTTGACCACCACCAGGCATGAGAAATAAAGTAAAAATGTATATTAGCTGGGCCTGGGTGACCGCCAATATGTTGAAAGTGGTTATCAGGTCAATGTGAATGTATTCATCGACCTGTAAGGGTGGGGGGCAAATTTGTATTACTGGCATAATAAACAGCTGTTGAGTCACAGGTGACCCAGTAGTTTTCCTCTGAATTCCTACCACTCCTCAAACACGATTAAGTGTGTGCACATTTGCCCTGTCAGCCTGTTGCCATACTACATCTCTGCTCTTGGAGTTGCACTTCAGCAGGCACTATCTTGCAGTGGCCAGTCTGCCTCAGAGTTGTGTTGTGCCGGTTGTATTCTTTTCAAGTTTTCCTCAGGGCTCACAGAACCATTGCTCGGCTTCTCCTGCGCCTTTCTCTTTCTGCACTTCTTTGTTTTTGGGCCTTGCTGCCGATTATACTCTTCAAGTTGGCTGGCTAGCTGAAGATTTGGGAGAATTCAAATTCCTGCCAAATTGATGCTGATGCGTCACTCTGGAGCAAAGGTATGCAAGCACTCCCCAGACAGACATGCTGGGCCTGGGGGTTGCATCTATTTTGGTGAAATTGAAGGCATGGCTGATTTGTTGGGAGCATTTCTGGGGGCAGCTGTGTCCCATCCTCAAAGTGGATGCAGGAATATAGAAAAGATAGTGTGAGCAGCGTTCATGGTAGGGATCTACAAAATGCTAAATAGGTATTCACAATCTCTCCAACATGTGTCCACATTCAGGAGTGCCCAACCCTGACCCCTGCAAGAGTTTCGGGATATCCACATAAAATAAAAGGCTGTGCAATTACTCTCAAAGGAACGTATCCACATTGTCAGTAAGTATCCTAAAAACCTGACATATATTTTATTTGGTCCTTTTCACCTACACTGGACTGACCTGTCCTAGAGCAACTGCAAAAAGATAACAAAGAGGAGCAAAATGGACTATTTTCATAAAAATACAAGTGATTGTTATGTTCCGGATGCTGGAGTGCAACTAAGAGAGGTGTGCATGCAGGCTCTAGCCTGTTTCATGGCAGAGTAACACCATTAGTGCAGGGAGACAGAATCTTGTGGCATGGCAGAGAGGGGCCCCAGAAAGAGGGAGGTGAGGAATGTATGTCCATCCTTAGCTGGAAACATGATTGTAAAGGGAGTGTAAGTCCAGCCTTGCAGTAGAATGAGGTGAAATTAAGTAATTCTTTTAAATAAACAGTATTACGGCGTGGTTCTGTAGCACCCACAGACCCCTAGTTCATGTAGTAAAGTGACTGTCAAGGATGTAGCAGCCAGTTAAGGACAGCATGGTTTATCACTGGAAACTTACCCTAGCCAACAAAAGAAAATCATTTGATGGGACACTGGCTACAGGCTTCGATGAAGGACTCAGAACAGAAAGAAGTATTGTCCTAGAAAAAGGGCAGTGTAGGGACAGCGTGAATGCACAGTCTGAGCTAGATGTAAACACAGACTTCAACTCTTGCCTTCAAAGATCCCAAATACATGCAGTGAAGATTCCTGCTGATGGGCAGAGCTTGAGAGACACACTGCATGAATTCTTTACCAGTAGAGGTGGATGGCCAGAGGAGGGCAGTGGGGTTGAAGTGGATTATTTAGCTGCCAATGTCACAAAAAATGCTGTGCCCCCTAACATGAAACCCCGGTGTCTCCACGATTCCCTCCCTAACTATCCCCCACCAATACCCCACCCCAGCAAGACAAGCCCCACCACTCTGATATTTCACCAGTTGCCCCTGCCTTGAGCCCCTGTGTTTGGTTTGTAACATTATTGAAGATTCCCAATTATTAAAGGAAAAATCCTTTGTGTACAATCTGAAGATACTTTTATCTGGACCCCTGCGCTATTCCAGTAAAACACTCAGCTAAGACCTCCCTTCCAAGGTTGAGTCTACTAGAGTGGTATTCACCTATGCTGGTGTGGTTAGACTGCCTACGATGAAGCACATTAAGATAAGTTGTGGGTGAGTCTGCCTTGCCAGAATCTACTGAATGCTCATTTATCTGACATTCTCCTAGAGAGTAAGACAGAAATAGGAATAGGAAGGTGACAGGAGATTTATTCTTTAGGGGTTGTCCAACTTGCTCTGTTTGTCAGGTAGAGGAGCTTGTCAAATTTCTAATCAGTTTGTCTAGCTATGATCTGCCGGTGCACTCTTTTGACTCACAACCACATACTTGACTTTGAAAGGACCAAGGTTTTATTATGTGTGTCTGCAAAAAATGTCAAGAAATTCTGGTTTGCCAGGAGAGTTGAAGATGTGGAAACTGGTTATATGACGGAACACCGAATCTTAAACTACTACTAACCTTAACAACGAGGTCGGAACACCAACCTCGTCTTTACTACTAATGATTCTACCACGAATGCCTTAACAACGATATTTCGTTGTAAAGGCATTCCTGATAAAAATCATTAGCAATAGGCACCATTCACCCTACATCCCTCACCCCACCCCCCCAACCCCACCCCAAAACCTAAAACCCCCTGACCCACCACCCACTCCCCAAAA
This sequence comes from Pleurodeles waltl, assembly GCF_031143425.1. NCBI lineage: Eukaryota > Metazoa > Chordata > Amphibia > Caudata > Salamandridae > Pleurodeles > Pleurodeles waltl. The sequence continues at coordinate 712,978,966 of NC_090436.1, forward strand.
CCAAAAACGCCCCACCCCCCCAACCCCACCCCAAAACCTAAAACCCCCTGACCCCCCACCCACTCCCCAAAACCAAAAACGCCCCACCCCCCCAACCCCACCCTAAAACCTAAAACCCCCTGACCCCCCACCCACTCCCCAAAACCAAAAACGCCCCACCCCCCCAACCCCACCCCAAAACCTAAAACCCCCTGACCCCCCACCCACTCCCCAAAACCAAAAACGCCCCACTCCCCCAACCCCACCCTAAAACCTAAAACCCCCTGACCCCCCACCCACTCCCCAAAACCTAAAACCCCCCACTTACCTGAGTCGTCACCTTGTCATCTGCGTCGTCCTCCTCAGCCGACTCCCTTGTTTGTACCTTAACCATGCATGTTCGTTGTTCAGGACATGCGTGGTTAAGGCACAAAATAACGAAGTCGTGGTTAAAGAAAGCGTTGTTCCGCTTTCGTTAACCAGGACTTCGTTATAAAAAATTCGGCATAAAGGATGTTTACCGTGGAAACTTACTTGGCTTGATGTTGTTATAATTTTGGAGACTTGTTTGGGATTTAATTTCAATTTTTAGAGTTCCCTGTAGAAGGCCAGTTCCAATCTCTAATCAATTTCTAAAACTTTGATTTCCATGTGTTCTCTTTTGACTTACAACTAAAAAAATATTTGACTTGGAACAGAGAAAGATTTTACTATATGTCTGCAAAAATGTCAAGGAAGCCTGGTAAATGCCATAATAAAATAAAAAAAATAAAACGAGTGTTGGAAACAACACTTTCAAGTGCACATGGGATGCAGCATCTTTAAGTGCACGGGTGTAAAATGGATGATTTGATGTATTTATATTTCGAAAAGGCTCAACCGTCAATAGGTTGGTTCTATTGGGAAAAATTAGTATTTAAATGCTGACATGATTGTTTATGCAAGCACACAGTAGAGCTTATAAACTGAGCCTGACTTCACCCTCTATTTCTCTGTCTCAGACATTCATGGTACATGCTTTACCCCGAGGCATGGAAGTCATGGCCTTTCCTTCAAACTTAGAAGGGATCTTTTAGAGACAGTAGAAGAACTCGAAGAAGGCAAACAACAAGTCAGTCATTACTCTTGTTAGTTTGAAGAATTTAATTTTCTTCCTTCTTTTTTTGTTGTATCTCACAGTTACTACTCTCCCTTTCGTTCTTATGTGTATCTCACAACTTCTATTCCTCCCCTCTTTCATTGGTGTATCTCAAATCTTCTACTGCCCCTTCATACTTCTGTGTCTCTCATAGCATCTACTCTCCCCTTCATTCTTCTTTGTATCTCACACCTTTGACTCTCCCCTGTATCCTGCAGCTGCTACTTTCCCCTTCTTACCTCTGTGTATCACACACTTTCGACTCTCCCCTTTATTTTTCTGTGTATTCTACAGTTTCGACTCTCCCCTCCGTTCGTCTGTGTATCCTACTGCTTCTTTTCTCCAGTCCATTCTTCTATGTGTCTCAGACCTTCCACTCTCCCTTCAATCTTCTGTGTATCTCACACCTTTGACCCTCCCCTTCATTCTTCTGTGTATTCTACAGCTTCTACTCTCCCTTTCTTCAACACGCCTATGGCCTAATCAATAGAACTCAAGTTGTAGCTTTCGTCCATGACTCGTTCGATCCTACAAAATTATCATTGTTGGTTCCAAAACATCATTGGTGTCTGGCAAGCCTGCGTTTGTATACGTTTCTAATTAAATAATCGTTACTCTTATTAGTAATAATAAGCATACGTTTTGTTTATTCTAATTCAACTTCAAAACAGAATACATTTCCGATGCATTTGCACATATTTCACCTCTGTGCACTCTTAGTGTCACTCCATGGTGTCTTGAAATTTCCTCTCTGACAAACGATCTAATGTTGATAATGTTTTCACTGCTTCAAAAACCGACATCGACAACACTACTTCCATATGCCTTCTTCTTTATATTTCCTCTCCACTCTTGCACCTCCCTATCTTTATTTCTATTTTTGATTTCGATCTTTTAAAAATACAAATATATTTATGTGGAACGAAAAACTGTCCTGATTTTTATGCTCAGCATATGAAAAGAAAGCCTTGACAATTCTAAGTTCAGCTCTTGAAAAGAAAGACTTGACAACAACAATGTGTCCAAACACGTCTCTAAAAATGTATGAGATTGAAATCAGGTAAGTATAGAAATATTAACCAGACTAAGCTTTTCAGAATAATGCAGAATAGTACAGATAACTAGCTGTGCCCTTATTCGTGAACTGCTTGTACTGTAAACTAAAAATATTAACAGATCATTAGCCTGCACTTGAGGAATTCTGTCAACACAAAGTAAATTTCAATTGCCCAAGATTAAAAACCATCTGAACAACAAAGAGTTTGCTGTAATATACTTTCAACAGGGAGTTCTGCTTGATAGACAAAAGCCTTTTCTTTATTCTATAGATACATGCGGTCACAGTGTGCACTTCCCATAATGGGTGCACTGTATCTGACCTTGGCTTTTCATCTTGGAAAAGTTCAAACCACAATCACAGGGGACGGCGAATGAGGGAGATTTCAGGTGCAGTTCAGGGTTACTGTGGGTATCACTATGCGCGACTACCAACCCACCAAGACAAAGGGGGTCATTGAGAGTTTGGTGGAGTGGAAGCATCATTGTGTTCGCATACATCAATTGTTGTTCCCCCACCTTCCGACTCTAATTGCAGCAGCTCCACTGAATGCACCGCGAGCAGGTGTTCAGCGCCAAGAGAAGTTGACCTTGGGGTGTTCTCGGGAGTTACAAAATATTATACCGCAGAAAAATGAGTTCAAGTAAACTTCTTGAATATAAGAGGCAAAAGTGACTTGAAAAAATGTGAATAGTGGTTGGAGCAGAGGCCACGCAAAAGGGTCACTGCAAGAATCTTGTGAGAAAATCACAGAAAATGCCATTTTCATTTAGAATGTACGGTATTCTGCTTGTACCAAATGTGTGTAGTGAAACATAATAGGTGTAAGTTCAGCCAGCGTCAAAATGCTCGTCATTTTTTCAATGGTTATGCTTATTACACATACAGAAGTCAGGCGAGATATAATCTCAATGTATTGTGCACAACTGTGTGAAAAGCGTATGTGATGCCTTTTGACACAAAATTCACGAAACAGCCTTTTCAATGTACTAGTAACTAGGCGATCGTTTGACTGTCAGTTGTATTCAAACTATGCAATAGGGGAGAAACATCACGCAAGATACCTGCAGAATGCACTGGATGGCCATCTGCATACCATTTTATACTCGAACAAGCCTGACGTAAAAAAAAAAGGTAAACAAAAGCATAAGAATAGGGAAAACAAAAATTACAGGTAAAAACCCCCAAAAAACTGGAAATCACACAAGATCACTTTCACATAAAAGAAGAAAAAGGTTTGCCCAGGCCAACTCTATAACTTTATAGGCCTTAAAGCATTTACTCATCAGCTTGCATGTTCACATTCTATCTGGCCAAAGCCATTTTTAAAAGCTAAATAAAACATAACATAGGCTGGAGTGAGTGAATTCCCTAACTAAGCAAAAACCACAGAGATATTTGCCTTGGTAGAGCTTTGTTCGTAAGCCTTAGATATCCAAATGTCCTTTATTGCAGATCTAAGTATCAGTCATGGTGTAGACAGTCCAAACAGACTCTGCAGCAAGGCAAAGTGCTTGTGATGACAAGGGACCAATGTTGTCAATTCCTTCAAGGTACCTAGAATTTGTCATGGTCTTCCACCCTCAAAGTCACCTGTCTTCCAAACTCAAAGGTCATCTGTAACTCTTGTCATAATAAGTCTTAAGCTGTGAAGGTCTGCAATCTTCGAAGTAGTCTACTGTATCAGTTGTAGTTCCTGGACACACTGTTTATTTGGGATTACATGGGGGATGCGAGGTTCAATGTTATGCCAAATATTTCCACTTTTGAAAAGAGATCGTATGACCGTCCACGGTGAAACGCTTGCAGGTGATCAAAAAGTAGGCAATTTTATGTTTTTTTAACTCAAACAGTATTAGTTTAGTTGTCCTGTCATTAAGTTATAGCAACAACAAAAGCTAGACAGCTCCTCACCCTGTCCCTAATCCACGTATTCCCCAACTTGTGCAACAATGGTTCATTCTAAGATCCTTTCAAACATGGTGGCTTGGGGATTCATCTCTGGTTAGGTGTCTGGTGGGTCTGATGTGGCTTTTGCAAAAGTGAGGCAATCTGGCTATTTTTAAGTCTTATCAAACTGTTAGACTTATTAATCAGATCCGTTCAAATTGGGTCAGAGGTGTCTCCATTTTCTGTTACTACTTTGTCTGGCATGGCGTCTCTTTTGCATGCCACTGCTTAGGAATAAATATATATGTTTTTCCATCTGAACATGTTAATGCTAAGGGCTTGGTTTCCGTGTGCTGCTTTTTACACAACGATCTGGATACAAGCCGTCTTTTGGTACGTTGCCTTTTGTGAAACAAATTTCTCTCTTATTACAGAAGTCAGTCTGCTTTGCTACATGGATATTTACAGATGCCTTGATTATGAGCGCCATCTTCACTGAATTGCTGGTGTCCTTTACCATTTTAAACTATTCTTTGGAGGAAGAGACATCATCCACAATTCTTTATTTGCCTCTATGTTTTTTTTCTATATCAGTGCTTGGATCTTAAACTACTGAGTCTCACTTTGCCAAATGTCCTTCCCCTTTTCATCAGCTTCCTCATTCCAATGTAAGATTTTGTAATAGACAGCCTGTGGAGAACGCCACATGTTTGCCCTATAATTATCCCTGACATGGATATGCCTGCTGAGCGATGCGTGTGTTGTTATAGTGATAGTAGAATGACGTGCACAACACTATGAAATGAAAACTATTGGATGTTGTAATGAAAGCACAACATTTCCTTGCAGGATGTTGTGATGAAAACCAGGAGGCTGTCAAGGATTTTTTCATTATTGAAGATCACCTGGCAGGAGGCTAGACTCTCCAGAACACCTTAGCTCTAATGTGGCAAATACAGAAAATTGACGAGCTAGTGTGAGTGTAAAATCAACTGTGGAAATTGGAACATATTAACTGTGCTGAGATAACCTTATCTGTTCTCCATAGCTATGTACGATTCACATGTTAAAGGGGTGGTTTGAAGATGAACAAACAAAACAAAGTTAATATGATACATAAATACATACTTTAAAAAACAAATCCTTGAATAGGGAACAGAACCAGCGGGGTAATTGAGTAGCCATGTTTTAGTGATGACCCTTCAAGCACTGTCAAAAGCAGCAATCTGTGTGCCTAACAGTGCTTGTTTGGAGACTAAAGCCATCAAATTTATAGCCGCCATGCACCATGACACACGTGTGGAGCATTGTGTGGCATTGAGATAGCAGACCAGGTTGTCACTGTGAGTTTGGCTTTGCAGTAACAGCCATGTGAAAATGGAGCTAGACCTCATAGGAGTCTTCATCTAACATCTGGACAACTAAAGCATTTACTCAATATTACACAAAGAACTGCCAAGCACAGCACGCTGAACAAAATTACTGCTGAGACATACATGGCTACAACAATTCTATGAAGACAAACATTCTCGAGCTCTAAAGGCTGGAAAAGCCATTTTGATATTCTAGTCTGTTGATCGTTAGGGGTGTACAAATTGCAGAACAGTGAATCTGTGGCAAGCAAACTATTTGGTCAAGCCAACACTACAAAGAAATAAAATCCCCAACAGACCCGCACCTCCCCAACAGTAGAAAGATATTGGAGAACTCCCTTGGATTTTGAGGGGAGCTGTCATCATTAGTAACATCTCTGGAAGTGGGATTGGATAAATGGCAGGCAGCAGACACAGGTGTGAACAATCAGTTAAAGTATTTCTACAGTATAGACAAGTGAAGAAGATGATGACCACTAGATGTCATCTCTACAGTGCCAGCTGCTAAAGGTCTTGCAGTCAGGAATGGACCAGGTGGAGATCACTAAGGGATTCCTTCAGAATTTCCTTCAGAAGATCAAATTCAAAAGTAGTCACAATCACAGAAGGCCATAAGGCCTGTTCCAAAGAACTGAAAGTGGACATCTACTCCCTTGGGGCACTAATAGATGATCTGGCGATAATTGTGGATGGAGGATTTGAAGAGCAATATCAGATGTGGGTGTTGACCTTTGTTTTCCAGGTACAGAATGAACATCTGCCACTTAAATACGAAGACCTTGGCAACAGGTCACACAGAAACAGCATTCACATCAGAGGTATTCCACAAGGTGCTGAAGGGCAAGCTATGAAGGCATGAGTGGAAATGTTCCACAGACAATTTCACGAAAGTGTACTTTTTCCAACAATAAGAGGCAATGATGGCCTTCCAGGGTCATAGGTTCCAGGTTTATAAAGACTTGACAACCTTAACGATAAAAAGGAAAAGATAATTCAGCTCTTTAATAGACTTTCTCCATGACCACAAAACAAATCACATTTCAGTAGGGGTATCACTTCTGCATTATTCTTGAGTGTCATGGGAAGAAGGTTGTTGCAAGATGCTAATAGCAGCAAGGAAAGCTTTTTGTTTGGCAGAAGATATGGAATGAAACCAGTGCTAAAATATCCTCTTTATGGGGAGAAAAGTCAATCAGCAAACCAGGAAGGACTATGGTGAAAAATCATAGGAATCTCAAGAAGAATCAAAACATTCACCTGAGGACATCATGACATTCCAGGCCGCTGTAGAATATGACCTGAGACATAACCGTATCTTGCAGAACGAGCTGGCAAAAACAGTGACTTTGCATTACCTTCAGACTTCCCAGAGGATTAAGAGCATACCTAATCCTAGCAAAAGTGAAATTTGGTCTCCCTAATATCTAAGCCTACAGAGGTACACGTTGGGGAAACTGGGAGTTAATAGGTTAATACTTAGATCCTTTTTGCTTCTAGGAGCTGTGATCCGATAGGGGGTGGTCTATCTAATATTTTTCGTCATAAAAAGGGTCCTCACCCACACAGACCCTACTACAAAGTAAACACAATGTAGGCTGTTAATCTTTTGGCATAAGAGACATCTTAATTACACTTAGGGAGATTTCCTGAAATTACTTGATATTTCCCATTACCCAATTTTGCATAATATGTTTTGCATGAGAGACTCACTTGGGGATACATTTGTGCTCAATCTATTTTCCTGCTTGCTAGCATCTCATGAGATTTTATTTTTGTTTGCTTATGTGAAATAAGTCACAAAAGATACTGGCAAACTACATTTCATGCTAAAAGTGAAATTTAGCAATTTTTAAACATAATTTTGAGAAATTTGTAAGGGAAAACATTACATGATTTTGCCCACCCATATTATTCTTTCAATCAAATGCTGAAAATGTTTAGCATGGACATTGAAGGACTTAACACAACGTGTAATTCAGGAAACTTATCTTCTTAAAAACACTGGTTTTTACTTAAATTTATATGGTTCCCTAAACAATACCTTTCTTCGGGCTCCAGTAAAAAGTAGGGGTGTCAAAACTAGTATCACATGGGTTGTCACACAAAGTCCTGGACATCATTTCTTAAGAAGCAGGGTGCTCAATAACTCTGAAAATAAAATGGGTACAAAAAAACAGCAGGGGGTGTGATAAGCAAATGAAAATTCAATGTATTATTGGATAGTTTCAAGGATATAGCCTCACGTCCGTGCAGAAAGGGTCACAGACTTGTGTGTGAAGGGAGTGACTGGATAATATGCGGTTTATACGGTTGAGCAATCCCTGACTCTACTGGTTATTCCTTTCTTTGGAAGCCCTTATAAAATATGTTAGGCTGGACCACTTCCTGGTGGCCTTTTCCCAAGGAAAAAACACGTGAAAATAGGCCATACAGCAATCCCACATCATGAACCTATAACAATAAGTATCCTAATGCTACAGGTTCCTTGCATGATGATGATTTCTTGCTGAGAACGAATGCTTTGATCCTTTGCAGCATGGCTTCAGGAGTAATCACAGCACCAAGTCCGCCGTTATTACTGCAGTGGATTTTATCTGGCGTCAGGTGGATCAAGGAGGAGTGGCTATTCTAGAAATGCTGGATCTGTCTGCAGCCTTTGCCACCATTTCTCCATCTTTGCTGGTGAGCAGGCTGTGACAAACTGGGCTGAGGGACAAAGCACTCCAGCTACTAGAGTCCTTTCTTATAAATAGGACTAGCATAGTGAGCTGTGGAGATTGTAGAGCACGCCCCTTCCAACTGCCCTGTTGTGTTCCACAGGGCTCTTTCTTCAGCCCCTCTCTGTTCAACCTTTATGTCACTCCACTGGCAAGCTTGATACAGTCCTGGGGCTTGCAGGTGTCATCCTATATTAATGACACACAGATTGCCGTGCCTGTCGGTATGGATTGGACGGAGGTGGCTGCTAGATTTAAGCCCTGCATGGCAGTGGTTAACATCAGGATGAAGCAAAATTGGCTCAAAATAAATGGAGAAAAAAATGGAAATCTTGATTTTTGGTGCTGAGGACTCCATTTGGAATAGTAACTGGTGGCCGGAGGCATGCTGACCATTACTAGTCCCTGCAGAGGAGGCGATGAATTTAGGGATTGTCTTTGATAATGCACTGACATTTAAGCACAGGTTAATAAGACAGTGAGCTCTTGCTACTGGATACTCAATATGCTGAGAAAGGTCTTACCATTAATTCCGGGGCAGCTCAGGGTTCCAGTAGTGCTGGCATGTATTACCTTGCACCTGGACTATTGTAAGGTCCTGTATTTAAACACAACCCAATACTCCCTCAACACACTCCAACTGATTGAAATTGTGACCGCACCCTTAGCCCTCGGACTATCTAAGAGCCATTCTGTGAGGAAGGGTTTGACGGCCTGTATTGGCTCCTGATAAGGAAAACAAGTGAATTTCAAGGCCTCATGCGTGGTGTGCAAAGCTCTCCATCAGCTGGGCCCTAGGTACCTTAGGCCTGCCCTTTTCTGGTATACCCCTAGTAGATCATTTAGATCTGTGTGTAAAAAGAAGGTAAACATACCTAGGTTTCGGAACGCTAGCTGGGGGGAAAGAGCCTTCACAGTGGTGAACAGGCTTTAGAATAAGCTGCCAGATCACATCAGATGGGTGAACTAGTATATGTAATTTCGCTGGGCAGTTAAAACTTGGTTGTTTCAGCAGCATAGTGGGTTTCCAGACTGTTCCTGTGTGATTAACCTTTATAGTGTTGCCTTCTAGTTTCTTCTCTTCTGTTCCGCTCTTTGACACATTGTATGGGTTTAACACGCTTGATAAATACAAAATACAATAGAATGCAATGCATGAGAGATGCTGAAGAAGCTACTGAGAGATACAAATAGGAGAAAAGAATTTGCCAAGCCCATTAGACAGAAAATGACACAGGGGAACAAGGATTATCACTTCAGATAGTGGTATTTCCTAAAAACTGTCATAAAGAAACACTTAATCTATGCATCCTCTAAATTTAACTAGTTGCGATCTGAGGCACCATGGGGCTAAGAGTGACAGCTTTGAGAGCTTGAGGGCATACAAAAAAGCACACCAAAATACGGAGGAAAATCTTCACACTGAGAACTCAATTTAGGATTTAATTTAGGGCCATAGACAGGGAAAGGGTTGAAAACACACTACATATACTTAAGCAGAAGTACTATAGTGAGAGCAACAAAACATTAAGACTGCTTGCCTCCAAATTCTGAGTGAAAGTCTCAAGGGATGGAATTGAAGAGGCACAATATTCTTACACTTCTATAAAGAAGACAAAATATAGCCAACAATATTTACCTACTTGTACAGGGATCACTATGCACAAGGCCATATCTCCTATTTCCAGGTTGAGTCATATCTGGAGAGCTCTCACTTACTGACACTAACTCCAGAGCAATCAGAGCATCTCAACTGTGCAATCATAATGGAGGAAAAGATTAGCTCTGTAGCAAACTTATGAATGGGGCAGTCTCTGGGTTCTTACGGGTTCATATCTAGATTTTATAAACCTCTTGCAGTCTCCTCGTCCCTACCTTGATCAAATTGTACAATGTGTTTGCTGAGAGTGGATGGAAAACTCCTTGATGGAGGAAGTGTTCCAAGTCATACCCAAATCAGAGAAAGAGGAAACATTATGCAGCTCACACATACCAATACTGTTGCTAAATATAAAGGCAAATATAACTGCAAGCATTTTGGTGGACAACTGAGTCCTCTAACTCTGGGCCTAGTAGACCAACATCCATCTGGGATGATACTGCAGAGAAACTCTGGTGACATTGCTAAAAAAGTTGTCACTTAATCGGACAACTTGCATCTATTTTGCAAACAAACTCTCTTCGTGTCCCTGAGAAATCACTTGATCAGAAGAGCTGTCTGTTCCTCAGCCAAGCTCTGCAAAACATTGCATTTGGCCCTAGAATCAAGATTGTATTCTAGCCAGTAGCTGTTATTACAGTCAATGGATATTCCACCCCTGAATTCCCTATACAGACAGATACCTGACAGAGATGTCCGCTCTTTTCATTATTCATAGCTCTGGAGTATTTGGCAGGGCAGATTGAAAAGTATTTCAGGTATAGTGTAGAAACAACAAGGTCCTTCAAGGTATTGTTTGATAATCGAAACCAGTTAGACAATTCAGAGATAGTTATGAATCCTATTTAATTACATAGACATAATCAGCAATTTCCTGGATACATTACTTCATGAATGAAAGTGTTTATCCACATACACACAAATAAGTCATAGTAGATCCAATAATGGACTATACCTAAAAAGGTCTACAATAATCACAGTGCTCTGTGCAATGAGTGGTCACATGGTGCAGGTGAGAGAAAACAATCCAAACAAAGCCTGTAAACATGATCTTGACTTTAGCTGTCCCACCGGACTATTGTTTTTCACACAAAATCATACATAATATGCACACCAAAATAAGTTTTTAATCAGTGGATTCTTCCACTGTTAATGTTTCCTTCAAGTTTTGCTTCTGCCAACCACACAGCCTAAAGCACAGAGCGAAGGTTCAACCCCCTTTTTTTATTGGTTCCCTTCCCTTTGGGCTTCTGCACAGACTTTGCACATTGTTGACATCTGCCTAAAGATAGTTTCCTTCTCTTCAGTGAATAGGGGGGGTTGAACTTGTGCTATAAAGTGTAATTTCTTTTTATTATTAACCTTAAATACCAGCTACTTAATTTTCATACACTTTGGGCGCCCAGATCAATAACAATTTATTTTCTGCATTTTTTTAAATTGCTGTTGTAAAGTCTTTAATTAACATTGTAACTTTCTGTGATTTTAGTGCTTGATTATGGCATGCTTTGTTCTTGTTTTCATCACACAAATAATAATAAAATGAGTGGGGCAATTGAATGGCTTGTTATTTTAATAACATGCTAATAAAACAACCTCATAAATGATTTTTTCAGTTTAAAATTTGTATTTTGGTTATATATTTTAACCTGAGAAAAAGCCATGTTTAACTGTCAGCATGTTTTGCTTTTTGACATGTTATTTTTTTTGTATGCTTGCAATGAACAAAAAATTAAAAGTGGCACAAGCTTTCCATACATATAGGCTTGGCCAATGCGTGTTGTAATAGGGAAATTGTGAATTAACAGATCATTTTGCCAATCTCTCCATCACTCCGCTTTCTGGGGTGGTGGAACTTTGACTCACTCCCTACCTAGACAACCCATCTCTAGGCTAGAATCTCATGAGATCCTCAAAATATTTTCATAAAGTAATCCATCATTTTATAAAAGGCCTTAGCTACAAAAAATAGCTCCTTTTGATAGAAACCATAGGCTGTATAGATAAGCTTCATTTACAATATTTTCGATTTGTTTGGCTGCAATAAAGGTAATAAATCACAAGCGTATTCCTGTATAACGTCAACTATCTTTTTCAGTGCACAATATGTGTTATATAAGAAATAAGAAAAGTGAAGTTTCTATGCAAATCATTAAAGATTATATAGCTTCTACATATTACATGAGATGGGGAACAATGCAAAATTTTGCACATTCATTGGAACTACATGTGTACAAGTTCTCAGTTTTGCTTACCCCTTTCACACTGTGGACCAGTGAATCCATATACACAAGCACATCGGTTGGGTCCAATGCAACGCCCACCATTCTGGCAGCCATTATCACAGACAGCTGCAAATACAAAAAGAAAGTTCACAGCCTTTCTTGTCTCATTATATAAATTCAAAACACATTAGACTAGCTTAGTCATCCAAAGTCCTTCATATATATACCTGTGCTACAATAATAACTCATTTAATTTAAGAAATGTGTTTTTTTCAGTGTGTCTGGTTAAAGATTTGAAGTGTTAAAATAAATGAGTAACGACATACAACCAAATTTTTTAGCCAGAAAGGCAAAATTTGTTAATGAGAATGGTGATCATACATGGATATATGTTTCTTTATTAAAGTAAAATCAACTGAAAAAAATAAATTAATTTTGCAGTGAGTCCGAATTGTAAATATAAAAAGGCCTATTAACAAACCACAGCTTTGTAGTATGCTTAGTTGTCCTACAACAGTATTATTCACTTACTACAAAATTGTATTCACAAACGTATACACTGGAACCCTGCCTCGTCTTCTCCTATCTTCTCTATGCAAAGTTCTCTATCCTATTTGTTGAGGCTTCCACAAGTGTAGCTATAGGTTTTATTAAAAAATGTGGGAGGAACCTGGGGGTCTGGCAAAAACAATGAGTACACATGACTAAATGGAAAGGGTTTAAGGAGGGGTAAGGAGAGGTTTTAGGGAGGTACATGCAAAGACAAGCACCTACCCAAAAAAGTGAAAGCCCATTGCTATTCACTTAGAATAAATCCAGAACCACACATAGCTACGCATGGGTACTGCAACATACTCCCATTGCCAATAATGGATTTAGAATAGAAAAAAAGTTAAATTACATTATTTTGAATTTTAAAATCACACACACACATATGTTAAATATTGATTAAATATATGTGTGTGTGTTACATATATATTTCAGTGTTAAAAGATTTAGGGGGTCATTACGACTCCGGTGGTCAGTGCTATAGTGGAGGTATTACCGCCAACAGGCTGGCAGTACCTACCTCCACTATTATGACATTGGCGGTTTGGACAAAGCCAAACTGCCAAAACAACACACCAACCGCCATGGCGGTAAAGACTGCCGGGCTGGAGACTTCAGTCCAGCAGCCGTCACTAGGCCCACCCATGGCATTTTGACCCCGCCCACCACCATGGTTTCAGTGGTTTCTGTACCGCCACGGAAACCATGGCAGTAGGTACTATCAGTGCCAGGGAATTCCTTTCCTGGGAGCAGCGCCACCTTACCGCCATGACCGTCGCCGGAATTCCACCAGCCTTCTGGCAGAATTCCAGCTACGGTCATAATGGCATGGATGGTCGGTAGCCACGGCGACGGTATGTTGATGGCCGTCGCCGTGGTGGTAGGCGGCATTTGCCGCCAATCTCATAATGAGGGCCTTAGTCTTTAAATTAAATAAATTGATAACATTTTGATTAAAATAATTAAATTAAATTTAAAGTGTAGTAAATAATCATAAAATATAAAAATGATGGTGAGGGTGGGATTGTGTGACAATTATTATCATATTTTAAATGATAATATTTATATATTTAATAAATTGTATTTTCTTATTTTTTAAATTGTGTTGTAACTTTTTTATTTCAAGGTTAGTAATAGTTTTGTTTTACATTAAGCTTTTTAAAAATGTTTTAAAGGAAAATCTAGTTTATTGTTTTTCCCTATACTTAACCATAATGACAGCTCTGCTTGGTGGTGGATACCTCTGCCTACACACACACATAGATTCTAGCTCAACCCTCTACTTGGGGTCATGAAAGTCTGCACCTAGTACAGTACTAGTACTGCATTGTCTTTAAATTGCACTTATATAGTAACTTTACACTTACAAATGGTGAATGGAAAATGTGTAAAGTTGCTACTGGGTGCAGTAGTACATTTACACATGCGTAAATTTCTATGTGTAAATTTACCTTTATAAATTGAGCCAACATTTTTCATGCAGATATCTCTAACACAAATGTATAAACAAAATGGTGGCTGCCAGTGGCCATGCACTAAGCAAGTACATAATGATGGTCTGCAGCAGCTTGGAAGCAAATATGACCTCTCCTATATATCAGAGCCCTTTTAGTATTTCCAACAGCAATTAGATGAAATCAAAAGGTACCAGGAAGGGGAGAGCCAGAAAACAGGGGAGCACAGGAAGCCAAGAGACAGTCTCGAAACTAAGACAAATCAAATTAAAGGGATAGTTTACATTAGATTATGAGGAGTATGTGAACATGCAAGTTCGGTAACAAAAACAGAAGAAAAACAAAGAGAAAAATACAAAGGAGACAAAACAAAATCAAATGAATGTGAGGTTGATCAAGGAGAATAGATTGGGAGGGATTCTAAGTAAGCAACAGTTAGTACAAAAAGTGAAAACAGAAGGGAGTTAATGTGAAAATAACATGCCTATACAAAACCAGGTAAGTGTTACATTGGAAAAAACATAGTACGTTATGGTAGAATAAACACATTGAGCCCAGAAGGCAAAGTTTATTGAGCATGCAAGTGCAATTTAAGTCCACAGCATTTTTGGGTGGAGAAACCTTTAGTCACACTGAAAATTATTCTATATCAATCTCCTTTGGCCTACTGCCTGCTCTTCGGAGACCAAACGACACAACTCCCAAAGCAGAAGCTGTCCAAAGAGAAGTTAGTAACTTTTCAATGGTTTACACCTGCAAGTACAGTCACAACCATTCATACATCACATTATGGTTCATATTTAGAAGCGTACCTTTTAAATCAGTAAACCAATTTTGCAGTTGGAAAGGGTTTTCAAGTTGCAAAATGGGTTTAGTACGGGTCATAAAAGCTTTTTGTGGTCACAAACCCAGTGATTTTGCAAACTGCAGGGCTTGCACCAATTTGTTGTAGAATTGTAACCTATTTGAAAATATTAACATAGTTTTTGTGAGTCCTTGAGCTTAATTGAGTAAACCCAAAAATAGTTTTCACAAGTTTTACAGTAATCACAAAAAACTAGGGGCCATATTTACAGGAAAGTGGTGCATCACTAGCGAGGCGACACTTTTCTTGTGGCCCCCTTGCCACCATGGTAGCAGCGTATTTACAATACAGTGCATCATGGCACATTTTAGGGGCAATGGTGTAATATTTGTTTTACGCTATTGTAATGCTGTACTGGATTAGCCTAAAAAAATGATGCTAATCCAGGATAGTGTTAAGAGGCCCATTGAAATCATTGCTTTACGCAGGCGTTAAAAAATATACTATAAACATTTTAGTGACCCTCTAACAAGGGAACGCCCCCTTTGCATACACCATGCATATATTATGCATGATGTTGTGCAAAGGGTTTATAAGGTGGTACAAACTATAAACATGGCACTATGGTGGTGACCTGTTAGCGTCACATTTGTGGCAAACATTTTGCAGCAAATATGGCGCAACAGCCTTATAAATCTGGCCCTAGCTACTTACAAATTGTTTCCAAATTCCAGGCACAAAATACTTGTGTGAAAATGGTATACCATGACAAACTGTAAGTCCATGATTATGAGAAGAGATTACAAGTGTTCATCACAAGACCAGGATAATTAATTTCCATACCCTGTATGGCTAAAGACACCTAGAAAAGCTCAAAGTGATAAGGGAAGCTTGCAACCAGAGTACAGTCTGATCGAAGTGGGTGATGAGTTTCATGTGACTGACATATCCATATTAATAAAAAGCCTGATACAAAATAGAATAAGCCAGCAAGAGGAATTTATATCTCATAAGCACAAGGTATATTGCAAAATATGGAAAGACTAGGAATTAATATCTGTCTTGCTGTGCTATGACATAAATAGTCCATAAAAATATGTTTTTAGTTAAGTGAACAAAATCACATGTATAGTAATCATACAAGGGTTCATTTTTGAATCTGAGTTTTACAACTTGCATGCCCATCTGCAAGTTGACCTGATTGTTTTATTTAAATGTGTTGCTTTAGGGCTGCATTTTGACAGTACAGCTGTCAAACAAACATACTGCTTAAAATATATGTAGATTGGGATTCGGGCCCCCTCTTTCATCCACTGCCTCTATATGTCTAGCTTCCTACAAACACTCGCTTGATACTTAATCAAGTTTTGTCTCAGTCCAGTGGAGTAGTCATCTTTCCACTAATTCAGCCGGTTACATGCATGCATCCTTCTACTTCCAATCAAATGCTTCCATTGAAATGGAGGAGGGAATGAATACCTTACAACTTCAACCTTCTGTCTGTTCCTGCTAACTTCCCCTTATATGTCTCATTCTAGTCTTCTTCTGAGCCTCCTCTCTATTCAGACCAGTTCATGACACTCTCCCCTGTGGGATCCTCCTTCCCTATGACGGTCACTTTCTTGTAACAGCCTTGTATGCTCCTTGTTCTTCTCCAAGAGCCACCTCCTGCATCACCATCCTGCCCTCCATCACTTACTTGCTCCTTATTCCCCTACCTGCTCTTCCCTTCTTGCAGTTTCTCATAAGTGCCACTGGGACTGTGTAAAGTTTTTTTTTCTAGTCATAGAAATAAAAGGAGGTCAAGTGGTCAGGAAACATTCATTATAGTACTTCCTTTCTTTCTATGTCATACAAACTTAAAAAAGTCTATAACAAAGACTCCCTTGCATCCCACCTTTATTCAAAGCAGAAACAAACAGGACTGTGCCAATTGCAAAGTCACTTTCAATGCAGTCCGCTTTTCAATCTTTGTTTTAACTTGCTCATGATGCATGGGACTGGAAGAATTTTGGTGGCAGTGATGCTCAATAGTGATTGAAGAGTGGTGATCAGTGGTTGATTGGTAATTGCCTTAAACCTAATGCCTATAAAATTAAGTTTTGGGTAGAGGAGATAGAGATTAAATTTGGACACAAATGCTTTTTTTAATCCATGGCCCTAGCTGTGGTTCTTTTGTGCCATACCTCTCTACTTGAATATTCTATACAGGGGTGAGTGATATCCCTTTTTTAATCCACAGGAAGCAGATGCAAATTTCTAGGCAAATTGTGCCATTTGCTCATCCACCAGTCCTCGGTTAGAAAAAAGAAAGACTACAGACAAATGCCCTGCAGAACTACAATTCCTCATTCTGTACAGTGAGAAATGCATTGAACAAGAAATGATTGTGTGGTCCAACGATGTCAAAGGCCTGACAATGTAATTTCGTTAAAGGTACATATATCAAGTTAATGTATTAAATTAATTGAACTGGTTGGCACCTGACACTGCTCTTCAAAGCACTCTTTCCAACATGGGAGCTGATTTGTGCTGCCTGCTGGAGCGCCAGGACGAACAAGGACTTCCTTGCTGAGGGTGTTTTTTTTCAAGTGTACTGTCAGTAGTCTAGGTATAGTATATATTTTAAAGCTGTAAGGATTAATCAACCATCAGAATTAAATAAAGTTAGGAACCAGCATGCTGCTGGAAAGGCATATGTGGATAGAGGAATGGCAAATTATCATGCAATGCAACTTTAATAGTGACTGAGCATAAGACTGGTAAAACTTTGTTTAGTAAACTCTAGTTCTAGTCTAAACGAGAAGAAGCTGCTATTCAATACATAAATGAGCAAATTCTTATAAATCCATGCTATATCAGTGTCTTTGGGAATTATTTCATTAAGATGGTTCTCTGCTGTGTTCCCAGCATCAGCTCTGAAAGCATTTTCTATTAAAGCAAATGCACTCAGACTCCTGTTGCACAAATGTTCATATTACATTAGTGCAGATATTATACATGAATTTTACCTGAGGTAGTAGCGATTTCATTGATGTGTAAAACTGGAAAGTATCCCACAGCAGCAGGGAAATATTGACAACTTTCTTTGATGTGAATTTTGCTATAGAACTATCAATTTAATTGCTCGGAATACAAAGGTAGTAATTAGTGCATAAAAACAAAACAAGCTAATCATCAGGGAGAGCTACAGCATGTTGTTTAACCCCTTCGTTGCCAGTCCTTTTCCCCTCCTATGGCGTCTTTTTCTTTTGACTATTTGGGGCAGTTCACATTTTGCATCATTTTTTCCAAAATCCTAGGGATTCAAAAGGTACCCAGAGTTTGGGGATTCCCCTGGAGGAGACCAAGAGATTAGCCAAAATACAATGAAAATTTCGTTTTTTTTTAAAAAATGGGAAAAGGGCTGAAGAAGAAAGCTTGTGGTTTTTCCCTAAAAATGGCATCAACAAAAGGTTTATGGTGCTAAAAACACCATCTTCCCAGCTTTAAGGAACAGGCAGACTTGAATCAGAAAACCACACTTTTCTACACAATTCTGGCATTTTACTGGGACATACCCCAATGCTACTATTTTTTGTGCTTTCAGCCTCCTTCCAGTTAGTGCCAGAAATGGGTGTGAAACCAATGCTGTATCCTGGACAGCTAAACATTTATGAAAAATATACAAAATTCTGAATTCAGCAATGGGTCATTTGTGTATATCCTTTAAGGTTTTCCTACAGAAAGTCACGGCTAAATTAAAAAAAAAAAAAAAATTGAGGTAAAAAAGAGCCATTTCTGTGCACGTTTTCTTCTTTAGCTTTTTCCAGCTATGGCAGATTTCTGAAAGCAATATACCATTACGTCTGCTGGACTCTTCTGGTTGTGGGAATATATAAGGCTTGTAGGTTTACAAAGAACCCTAGGTACCCAGAGCCAATAAAGGAGCTGCAACTTGCAATGGGTTTTCATTCAATATCGGGTATACAGCAATTCATTTGGTGCAATGTAAAGAGTGAAAAATAGGTATCAAGGAAACCTTTGTATCTCCAAAATGGGCACAAGATAAGGTGTTGAGAAGCAGTGGTTATTTGCACATCTCTGAAATCCAGGGTCCCCATACTATCATTTTCTCAAATAGACGTCTTTTTTACACACTGTCTTTCATTTGGAAGGAAAAAATGTAGAGAAAGGCAAGGGGCAATAACACTTAGGGGGTCATTCTGACCCCGGCGGTCCTTGACCGCCGGGGCCAGGGTCGGCGGGAGCACTGCCAACAGGCTGGCGGTGCCCCGCAGGGCATTCTGACTGCGGTGCTTTGGCCGCGGTCAGAACAGGAAAACCGGCGGTCTCCCGCCGGTTTTCCACTGCCCTGCTGAATCCTCCATGGTGGCGCAGCTTGCTGTGCCGCCATGGGGATTCAGACACCCCATACCGCCATCCTGTTCCTGGCGGTTCGCCCGCCAAGAACAGGATGGCGGTATGGGGTGTCGTGGGGCCCCTGGCATGGGCACTGCAGGGACCCCCGTAAGAGGGCCCCACAAAGTATTTCAGTGTCTGCTCAGCAGACACTGAAATACGTGACGGGTGCAACTGCACCCGTCACACCTTCCCACTCCGCCGGCTCCATTCGGAGCCGGCTTCCTCGTGGGAAGGGGGTTTCCCGCTGGGCTGGCGGGTGGCCTTCTGGCGGTCGCCCGCCAGCCCAGCGGGAAACACAGAATAACCGCAGCGGTCTTCTGACCGCGGTGCAGTATTCTGGAGGGGGGAACTCTGGCAGGCGGCCTCCGCCGCCCGCCAGAGTTAGAATGACCCCCTTATTCTTCTATTCTGTGTTCTCCCAAGTCTCCCGATAAAAATGGTACCTCACTTGTGTTGGTAGGCCTACTGCCCGCGACGTGGACATTTTTACATTGAAATCTGATGTGTTTTTTGTCCATTAGCTCAGCCAGCACCTAGGGAAACCTACTAAACCTGTGCATTTTTTAAAACTAGACGCCTTGGGGAATCCAGGATGGGGTGATTTCTGGGGTTCTCACCAGGTTCTGTTACCCAGAATCCTTTGCAAACCTGAAAATGTGTCAAGAAAATACTTTTCCTCACATTTCGGTGATAGAAAGTTCTGGAATCTGAGAGTAGCCACAAACTTCCTTCTACCGAGCGTTTCCCCAGGCTTCCTGTGCATTTTTTAAATCTACACATCTAGGGGAATTCGAAATGGGGTAACCTGTGGTGCGCTCATCAGCTTCTGTTACCTAGAATCCTTTGCAAACCTCAAACTTTGGGGGAAAAAAAACACTTTTTCCTCACATTTCGGTGATACAAAATTCTGGAATCTGAGAGGAGCCACAAATTTCCTTCCGCCCAGCATTACCCCAAGTGTCCTGATAAAAATTGCACCTCACTTTTGTGGCAGACCTAGTGCCCCCGACAGTAAATGCCCCAAAACACAACATGGACACATCACATTTTCCCAAAGAAAACTGACCTGTTTTTTGCAAAGTGCCTGGCTGTGGATTTTGGCCTCTAGCTCTTCCCGCACCTAGAAAAACCTGGCAAACCTGGACATTTCTGAAAACTAGACATCTAGGGGAATTCGGAATGCCTTAACCTGTGGTGCGCTCACCAGGTTCTGTTACCCACAATCCTTTGCAAACCTCAAAATATGGCAAAAAAATACTTTTTCCTCACATTTTGGTGATAGAATGTTCTGGAATCTGAGAGGAGCCACAAACTTCCTTCTACCCAGCGTTCCCCTGGGTCTCCCAATATAAATGGTACCTCACATGTATGGATAGGCCAACTGCCCGCAAAAGGAGATGCCCCAAAAGACTACATGGACATATCAAAATTATCAAATACAAAACTACCTTTTGCCAGGTGGCGGTGGGAGAGGGTCACGTGCGTTTTTGGTCCTGGGCTCAGCAACCATCTAGGGAAACCTACCAAACCCAGACATTTCTGAAAACTAGACACCCGAGGGAGACCAGAGAGGTGTGACTTGTGTGGATCCTCCAGTGTTTTCTTACCCAGAATCCTCAGCAAACCTCACAATTTAGCTAAAAGAATCAAATTCTCCCCAGATTTCTGTGTGGGATCACCGCACCGGCACAAATTTCCTATCACTCAGTGTTACCCTCAGTCTCTCAATAAAAATGAAACCTCACTTGTGTAGGTGGGCCAAGTGCCTGTGACAGGGAAGAGACAAAAACATGTCAAAATTGAGGGGGAACAAAAGATGGTCCAAAAGGACAGTTTGAAATAAAACATTTTTAGGCTGACAAGTGGGCAGAATTTTTTACGGGATAGGCGCGATAATGCTGGGTGGTAGGAATTTTCTGCATTCCTGCTGATTCTGGAAGGTTCCATCACAAAAATATGGGAAAAATGTGTGATTTCAAGCACAGTTGGAGGTTTGCAGGGCATTGTGGGTTAGCACACCATCCTGGACTCACCCAGATGTTTAGTTTTCAGACGTGTCTAGGTTTCGTAGATTTTTCTACATGGCAGCGCCCCAAAGTCCAAAAAGTGCAGCCCTCACTACTCCAAGTTGGACGATTTTGAGAGTTAGACAAGCTCTCATGGCCCAAATGTAAACCCAAAACCCAAAATAATCAAATGTCCTCTTGCTTGCCATTAGGATAAGATCTTTTAGTGCGTGGAGGGAGAGCTGAAAGACTCCATTCTGTTGGGGTGGGAGCATAACCATGCCCATACTGGTTGGTAGCAACAACTCTACAATTTTTATTTTTATTTAGTTCCCTGGCTTCAAGTAGGCTTTCTGCCCCCACGGGGAGTGGATCAAGGGTAATTGCCCCATCTGCCCACCAGTGGGCAGAACAACTTTGTCCCCGTTTATTTGGGGTGGGGGTATGGCCATACCCCCACCCAAAAAATCTTTCCTGGTGTCTGGTGGGCTTTCTGTCCCCCTTGGGGCAGATGGGCCTTACATAAATAGGCCGATCTGCCCCCAAGGGGTGCATAAATGGCCAACAGTAATGGGCCCCCATGGGGAGTGACCCTATCCCAAGGGGCTGCACCCCAAACAAAACACACACACACCAATCCCTGGTGCCTAAGTGGTATCTGCCCTCGCGGGGGCAGATTAGCCTAATAGAAATAGGCCGATCTGCCCCAAGGGGGGCAGAAATGGCCTTAAATAAATTTGCCCCCCAGGGGAGCGACACTTGCCTAAGGGGTCGCACCCCATCTATAAAAAGATTTTTTTTAATCCCTGGTGCCTAGTGGTTTCTCTCCCCTCCCCCCCGGGGGCAGATTAGCCTAATTAAAATAGGCCGATCTGCCCCCAAGGGGGGCAAAAATGACCTAAAATAAATTTGCCTCCACGGGAGAGACCCTTGCCTAAGGGGTTACCCCCCTTGCGTGAAATTGGCACACAAAACAAATCCCTGTTGTCTAGTGGTTTCTGCTCCCTTGGGGGCAGATTGTCCTAGGAAAAATAGGCCGACCAGCCCCTAAGGATGGCAGAAATGGCTCAAAATACAATTGCCCCTCAGGGGAGTGACCCTTGCCTAAGAGGTCACTCCTCATCTGCAAAAAATGTTTTTGTTTCAATTCCTGATGCCTAGTGGTTTCAGGCCCCCTTGGAGGCAGATCAGCCTAATTAAAATAGGCCGATCTGCCTCCAAGGGGGGGCAGAAATCGCCTAAAATAAATTTTCCCCCCAGGGGAGCAACCCTTGCCTAGGGGGTCGCTCCCCTTGGTGAAATTGACATCAAAATAAAAAATCCCTGGTGTCTAGTGGTTTCTGCCCTCCTTGGGGGCAGATTGGCCTAATACAAATAGGGCGATCTGCCCCCAGGGGAGTGACCCTTGCATAAGGGGTCACTCCCCACTTCTAAAAAATAAAAATAAAATGATCCCTGGTGTCTAGAGGCTTCTCCCCCCCCCCCCTTCCTGGGGCAGATTGTCCTAATTAAAATTAAAAAGGGGGCAGAAAAGGCCTTAAAAAAATGTCCCCCAGGGAGCGACCCTTACCCAAGGGGTTGCTCCCCTTTATTGCTTATTGAAAAGAAAAAAACATCCCTGGTGTCTAGTGGACACTTCGACAGCCCGATCACTTTAGGATCGGGCTGCAGAAATGCTCAGAAAGACATGAAAGGAAATGAAAGGCCTTTCCTTTCATGTCTCTCTGCCCGGACCACCCCACCGATCGGAAGAGAAAGGCAAGCATTTCTGTTCTGATCGCGTTGGAAGCCGGGCTTCCAGTGCAGTGGGAGGGGACCTTTGATGAGGTCAGCGCACGATTGTGCACTGACATTATCAGACATCCCTGGGACGGGGTGGGGGTGGTAGGGGAAGCAATTCCTCTTCCATCCCTGCCCCTAAGCCCATTGAGGAGCACAAGCACTCTCCCCGTGGGGCAGGTGCAGGATGAGCTGGTTACGTCCTTGGCACACAGCAACCGTGGCTGAGGATGTAACCAGCTTGCCTGCGGCACCCAAGGGGTTAAACCAAATAGCATAGTTCTTTATACATTGTGTATTGTGCTAAAAGCCATGTTACCTGTAAATATGGCTATCACCCTTCATGAGAAAATCCTTAACAAAAGTTCAGGTTCAGTTGGTGTCAAAATCTTGTAATATAGATAATCAAATTACTTTTGTGTGAATAAATATATAAAAAAATTAATAATAAAAACAAATAATTAGGGTTAATACACTAAATAAGAACCAGTCATGGGTGTCTGATCTCACCAATGCCTTTTAGCTTAGCAATTGAACTTTTCGTGGATCTGTGTCAATGTAGTTGTCCATAAAATTGAAAATGATCATATTAACAACAAATCTGGACTGCTGACTGTTTTCAAATTACTTAAATATGAATCATACTAATCTAATTGACAAATTGACCTTGTTAAGGGGTATTTTGGTAATCCTTACCACATTTACAGTGCAGATTCTGGGACCAGGTGCTACATTAGGGCAACTAACCCAAAGATTGTAAATTGCTGGAAAGACAGAGATAAACATTGTTATGTAAGTTTGAAAACACATATGTTGGGATTTTTTGGACCGATATAAAGTAAAATACAGACACATATACCAATCTGGTCTCAACTTAAAAGCCATGATTAACATTATGGAAGTTGAAATGTTTCCTATATAACTATTGATAGAGGTTAAAATGTAGTGCTGCCCTTCAGGTCACAAAAGTCATCAGAACGTGACAGTTTAAGTTTATGAAAGTAAAAGAGTGAAAAACTAATGTAGAAAGCTGCACTGTCACCCAATTTAAATGTGCAATTGCTTGCATTTCAGAGTTCTACTTAGGTGCCTTTTGAATTAAATCACGTTACAAGGATAAAACTGATCATAAAACGTGATTTAGACTTGAGTTTAACAGTATATATAGAAATGATATTGAAGTTTTAGTGAATAGTAAATGATTAATTAGTTTAAAAACATGCAAAGTGAGCGAAATGCTGTTCTCTGTTGTACTTAATGAAATGCAGTAACAAAGCTTTTTCATTAATATAAAATCTAGTGTTCATATTGATGAAATATTATTAATGGTGAATTTATTAGCTTATATGCAAAGTGTGTTTTACTAAAACAAATTAAATGTATTTTATATTTTTTTCTTGTGTTAGCATGAGAGAGGTTTGTTAAGGCTTGTAATTTGTGATTGTGTTATAAATGCTGATTCATTTCCTAAGGTGAACTTTCTTCTAGGTTATTTTCTCATGAGAAGCTGAGCAAGTTGTTAATAGATTCTACTGTTTAAGTGTAGGGAGAATATAGTGTAGTCTACTTGATGGAAGAATAGTGTGAAACATGGACTGATTTCATATACAATTGTTTCAAACGTGTGCGGAAGATGTTCCCATGACAGACCAGGAAAGAAATTGGACTATTTCAATTTTGAGACATACAATTAATTCCCATTGACGGATGCTTATTCAACGTGACATGAATTTATACCTTTGACGAATCAGAATGGTTTGAGAATTCTAAAATACTGATGGACATTCAAACTTAGAGCAGTCCGGAACATTTCCTAGCAGCTTGCAGAGAGCTCTTGATGCTTGGTGATCATGATGCTTGCTGATGAAGATTCCCTAAATGCTGTACTCTTGGAGAGGTATCTCCCTCTCTATTATTGCTTCTTTTGAAATGCCCCCTTTAGACTAAGAAATCATTTTATTTTCCCCATTCAGAAGACTTCTGACTGAGCTTCTGAGATGCTGATACTTTCCCCTTTTATTTACCTTTTGTTTATTATAGGTAGTTACCTGCAGTCCGAGATTATCTTTTTTGAAATTATTTTTGTCCTTTTCATGTGTTTTGTATTTTGCCTACATTTGTTTCTCCCCACACATGTATTTCCCTGAATTGGTTGGCCGTAGGGTTGACCTGTGCCCAGCTAAACATTATTGGCTCTGCTAATTTGAATTGACCAATGATCGTTAACTTTGAGCAATGCCTTATTTCAGTGTTACTCAAATTCTCATTGATGTTATGCCTTTTTCTTCTTCAATGCTTAGTCTTATTGATATTAGTTCACCTGAATCTATATCAACACCCTTGATGATTATGCATCTTTATAACTTCTTGTTGCGCATTTTCTACATGACTTTACACATGTGTTTGTAATAAACACTTTAACTTTATCCCTGATTGGAGTTTTCCTTCAGTGGCCACATTGGTCATGGTGTTTAAATTGCTTGAGTTGGTATTGACATTTTGTTGATGGTTCTACCACACTAACTACTGGATCCAAATATTCATCTACCTCTGTGAGCATTTGATTTCTGCGAAGGATGAAAAATGTTACATCATTACACAGATGTATGGGTGTTCTGTGTAAACCAATAAAAACTATATTTCACCATATCTAAAGCAATACAATACAGCTAAGGAGATGAAAAGTATCGGATATTTCCACAGGGTCCTGGATGCTACCAAATACATGCGGTGAGCCTGCTTGGCCAGATATTGAAATATATTTGCTAAATGCATACACCTTCAACATCATTGAAGTATCTAAGGAGTATGACAAAAATCTTAAAATGGCAGGTTTATTTATTTATGTATTTATTTAATGTTCTTTGAAGCACACAATTACCATGGATGATGTGCTGGTGCTATGAGCGACAGAGGAGGAGCACAGAGAAGAAACGTAACTTAACAGATGTATAGCCAGGTTTTGAACAATTTACAGAAATGAAGTAACAGTGTGTGTGAGGAAAGATGAAAAGAGAGAGAATTCCAGAGGCGATCCACAGAGGCTGAAAAAAAGTAGCCTCCTGTTCTGGAGTGATGGTGTAGATGAACAGCAAGTATGACTTAAACATGTGTTCTTTCAAGGAGAGGCAGTGAGAGCATAGAGTGTCAAAGATGCTAAAGCAAGTTACATTACAGACAAGGTTTTTCTGGCAGTCTTATTCTGTAATCCTTGGAGGTGGTGAATGATGTATTCAGGGTCACCAAGAAAAAGACCATTACAATAGTCTAGTGTACGTGGCGGACAGTCAGAAAATGGTAATTTTTAGGGAGATGGGGAGAATTTTTCTTAGAATTCTAAATATCAGAAAACAAATGGAAGCTAGCATAGTGACTTGTGTAGAGAAAGATAAATCATGATCAAAATAGAACCCTACGTCACATAGTGTTGTAGCTGGTAGATGAGAAGCCAGAGTCAGAAAGCCAGCAGATGTTATCTAGAACCAATATTAATGTGGTTTTGGTGCTAAGTGCAGGGCAAAAGCAAGATCGATTTTCATCCAAAAGGCTATTATAGAACAAAAACTGTGTGACTTTGTGGTTTGATTCCTTTTCTAAAAGCTCAACTGGTAATGGAAAGTGAGAAATAGGACAAACATTTTTCATGCAAGAGCAGTCAGTATTAGGTTTGCTCATTAAAGGTATGCTAAATGCGGTTTTCTTGAAACTAGGTACCTGTGCAGGTAGAAAAGAGTAGACGTTAGGGGGCAAGCCTCAGGAAGGACACCGATCATGAAGAGAGTCAGATTTAAATGAGGCCAGAAGAGTGGGAAAATCTTCCCAAAGAATAAAACAGCACAATTTGAATTTAGGAGCAGGTGGGGATAATGGCGCAAGGCTGGTTTCCAGATCAGAGTTTTTGAGGGCTGGCAAAAAAGATTGGCAGATGTTTCCAAACTTGTCAGAAAAATATCCAGAAAGATAGTTTCACAAACCTTGGGAAGGGGTTAACCGGTGAGATAAGACAATGAGGGTCCTGGGTGGATTGGAACACATTAAAAATTTTCTGTAGATGGGTTGTGGAGATTAGAAATCTAGGCTGAAAATTAGGCAATTTTAGCTTCTAAGATAATTATTTTATAAGTCCATTGTGCTTTATTTAAAGTTGGTATTGTAGGTCAAGCACAGTTGAATCTCCATAAACTTTCATTTTGTTTTACAGTGGGATTTAAAATGTTTTAATGTAGCAGTGTATCAAGAGGCTGAAGGGGTAAGAGAGTAAGGTTGTGAGGTTTTACCAAGAAGAACTACATCAATGGCTGAGGACACCCATTACATAAGGTGATGGGCCATATAATCCAATGAAGGTGAAAAAGCCCTAGAAGACATGGGATGAATAAGAGTTAATCGCTGTCAGAGGTTCCGGTAGTTAAGCAATATGCATGTTTTTGACTTTGCACTAACACCACATAAGCATTGGTGGAACTAGTTTTATTTTCATGTGACCTTTTGTTTCCACAAGCCACCCAAGCACCAGGACTATCAATCAATCAATCAATCAATCACTGCATTTGTAGAGCGTGAGGGTCTCAAGGCGCTTGGGGGCGCTGCTACTGCTCGGACAGCCAGGTCTTGAGGAGTCTCCTGAAGGTCAGTAGGTCCTTGGTCAGATGTAGGTTGATGGGGAGGGTGTTCCAGGTCTTGGCAGCGAGGTAGGAGAATGATCTGCCGCCGGTGGTTGACTGTGGATGCGTGGGACCGTGGAGAGAGCCAGGTCGGCTGAACAGACCTGACGGTTCGGGGTGTAGAAGGTGAGACGATCATCGAGGTATGCTGGTCCGGCGTTGTGGAGTGCTTTGTGGGCGTGGGTTAGGAGTTTGAATGTGATCCTTTTGTTGACGGGGAGCCAGTGTAGGTCTCTCAGGTGGGCTGTGATGTTGCTGTGGCGGGGGATGTCGAGGATGAGGCATGCGGAGGCGTTCTGTATCCATTGCAATCTTTTCTGGAGAGAGCCCGTGGTTCCCACGTAGAGAGAGTTGCCGTAGTCCAGTCTGCTGCTGACGAGGGCCTGGGTGACCGTCCTTCTGGTTTTGGTAGGGATCCACCTGTAGATTTTGCAGAGCATGCAGAGGGTGTAGAAGCAGGAGGATGAAACGGCATTGACTTGCTACGTCATGCAGAGCGATGAGTCAAGATTGAAACACAGGTTGCAGGCATGGTTGGTGGGCGTTGGTTCGGCTCCCAGCGAGGGTAGCCACCAGGAGGCATCCCAGGCGGAGGGCGTGGGGCCGAGGATGAGGACCTCTGTCTTATCTGAGTTTAGCTTTAGGCGACTGTTCTTCATCAAGTTGGCGCCAGCCTTCATATCGTAGTGCAGGTTGGTTTTGGCGGAGTCGGGTTCCTTGGTGAGGGAGAGGATCAGCTGGGTGTCGTCGGCGTAAGAGACGATGTTGAGGTTGTGAGAGCGGACGATTTTGGCAAGCGGAGCCATGTAGATGTTGAAACGTGTCAGGCTGAGGGAGGAGCCCTGTGGTACACCGCAGATGGTCTTGGTGGCTTCAGGTCGGAATGGAGGAAGGCGGACTCTCTGTGTTCTTTCGGAGAGGAAAGAGGTGATCCAGTCCAGGGCTTTGTCGTGGACCCCTGCATCGTGGAGGAATGTGCGCAGGGTGTGGTGGAAGACAGTGTTAAAGGCGGCCGAGAGGTCAAGGAGGATGAGGGCTGCAGTTTGGCCTTTGTCTAGGAAGGTCCAGATGTCATTGGTGGCGGCGATGAGGGGGGTCTTGGTGCTGTGATTGCTGCGAAAGCCAGATTGGGATTGTTGTTTTCCTCCAGGTGGTGGGTCAGTTGCCTGTTGATGATCTTCTCGGTAAACCTTCGCTGGGAATGGAAGCAGGGAGATGGGCCAGTAGTTTTTGAGGTCCTTAGGGTCCGCCTTGGTAAGGCATTGATCTCAGCGTGCTTCTTGCTTCTGGGAAGGTGGCGGTCTCGAAGGAGCTATTGATGATCATACGGAGTTTGGGGGCGATGATGGAGCTCGCTCTGTTGTAGATGTAGTGAGGACAGGGGTCAAATGGAGAGCCGGAATGAATGGTGCTCATTACTTTGGTGGTGTCAGCGTCGTTGACGTGTGTCCAGGAGAGCAGGGGGTTGGTGTGGTTGGGGGGTAGTGAGTCGGAGGTGTTGGCGACTGCTGGTGGGGTCTTGGTGTTGAAGCTGTCGTGGATATCTGTGATTTTGCAGTGAAAGAAGGTGGCAAGGGAGTGGCAGAGGTCTTGCGAAGGTGGGATGTTGTTGGTGCTGGAGCTGGGGTTGGAGAGTTCCTTCACGATGCTGAAGAGCTTTGTTGTGCGCGTTGTTGTCGATACTCTCCTTGAAAGAGGATCTCTTGGTGGTCTGGATGAGCTGGTGGTGCTTGCGGATGGTGTTCTTGAGGGCCGTGTGGGTGGCTGGTGTCTGTTCCTGGCGCCACTTCCTCTCGAGTTTTTGGCAGGCCTGTTTGGCGGCCCGGAGGTCGGTGGTGAACCAGGTCTTCCTGACGGCACGGTTGAGAGGGTTTCTTGATCGGGCGAGAGCATTGGCGCAGTCGTCAATCCATTGCCTGAGGTTGCGGCGGCTGTGTTGGCATCGGCGGTGTCAGCTGGTGGGGCTCGGCGAGGGCGGAGATCAGCCAGTCATTGGTGACCTTGTTCCAGCTGCGGCGGGGATTGGTTGCGGGTGGTGAGTGGTGAGTTTATTGAAGGTGAAGTGCATGCAGCGGTGGTCAGCCCAGTGAACTTCGGTGATGTGGCTGCTGGCGGAGAAGATGGGGTCGAGCGTGTGTCCGGAGGAGTGGGTGGGAGATGTGATGAGCTATTTGAGTCCGAGGTTGGCGAGCAGGGCAGTGGAGTTGCCCTCATTGGTGTTTTCGAGGTGAAAGTTCAGGTCTCCTAGGAGGATGTAGTCTGTGGAAGCAGGGGCTTGGGTGCTGATGACATCAGCGATGGAGTCACTGAACTGAGGTCGAGGTGGGTCTGTAGATGAGGGTACCCCTGAAGGTGGTCTTGGGATCGATGTGGATTTGGAAGTGCATGTGTTCGGAGGTGCTGAGGGTGTCTTCGGTGTTGGTTGAGATTCTGATGGTGTTCCTGTGGACGATGGCAATCCTTCCTCCCGGTCTGTTGGTGCGGTCTCTGCGGGGGATGGCTATGGCAATGTCGGGTGCTGAGGATGGGTTCATCGAGGTCTCCCTCAGGAAGGCGATGACTGGGGCGAAGGAGACAAGAATGTCCCAGAGTTCGATGACGTGCTTGTAGACAGAGCGGGTGTTGAGAAGGATGCCTCTGCGGTCAATCAATCAATCAATCAATCAAAAAAAATTTATAGAGCGTGCTACTCACCCGTGAGAGTCTCAAGGCGCTTGCGTCCGGTTCTGGCGGGTGAGGTGGTGGCTCAGGGGGTGGAGAAGCTGCAGCTCCGGCAAAAGAAGGGTCCGTGGGTGAGCTTTGGTGGGGCTTGGAAGGAGGTGGCAGATCGGCCGGTGTTGAGGGCGTGGAGGGCATTGGCGTCGTAGTTGCGTCGGGTGCGGAGGTTGCGCGGGCCAGGGGGACTGGCGCGGTCCAGGCGCGGACGTGCGCAGACGGACTTGCCTTTGGTGTGCCACAGGCGCACCAGCGGCCACCATTAAAAGGAAGAGGTGGGAGGGAGGAGCAGCTGGGAGGCGGGAGGGAAGCTCGAATGGGTGTGCGAGGGGGGCGGGCCACAGGGGACGCAGCGGTGGGAAAACCACAGGGGAAAATGCAGTGAACAGTGAAAAGCCGAGAGAAAAGGCAGAAAAAGGCGCAAAAAAGCACAGAGAAACAACAGACAAATAAACCAACAAGGTAATCAAGAAGCAACTTTCAGCTTCCAAGTGACAAAACTAGAGTGATCTCTGTTGCAATACAACAAAGATGTGTTCTAATCACATGTTGAGTCCTTTAAAAAGCATGATGCACATAAGTATGAGTCAAGTTATGGGGAAATCGTGTTATTAGCTCAGCAGCAAATCAGAAACAGTGGCAAGTTTGGATTTACCTGAATAAACCTTTGTATTGCTTAGACTAAACGCCTTTATGCCAGTCTGCATGAACAAAGACTCGCACAACTTTACCAGACGTTTGAAAGTCTGCGGCCACAAAGCTTGATAAATTAGTTGTACGTTCTTAATGATATACACATTTGTGATGGAGTTGGGAGTGATTCACTTGCTCTTATGCGCAGGGGCGTAGCTTGGTCAGTAAGACTGTGGAGGGGTGAACTTTAGATTCAGATTCTCTTGCCTATAATGTTAAAATACATTATACAACTAGCAGGGCGCATAACAAGGGCCGTGGAAAGGGAGAGGAACGCCTAATGGTAGGAGTACCAAGTGAGGGAAAAAAAATATTTGTAAGAATAACTAACATTTTAGAGGACTTTCCAGACAGCGAGGGAGAGAATGTGTGTGCGTTTGTGTGTCTGCGTGTATGTAAAAAAATCTTGGTGAAACCCAATAAACAACTGACCATACCCGATTGAAAGCACCTATACCTATTTATCAGAAAATAGTTTTTAGGGGGTGTAACACCCCAAACACCCTCCGACCACAACCTCCCCGGCCCCACCCCCAAAGCTACGCCCGTGTACATGTAGTGAAATGTGATTAAGCTGCCACTTCAAGAGCAATTGCCTTCCTGTCCATGCCATTACGCTGTGCATCAATATTGTTGACAGGGAGTACTTAAAATCAAACATTTAGTCGCCTAGAGTAACATCTATTAAATCTTCAGGGTGGAGGGAAACGTGTAGCGATGAAGAGAGTGCTGGCCTCGGCCAAGGACAGAGCAGGGGCGCAGTGATTCACTGTTAACAGTCTGTCTACACGCATTAGTCCTGCTGCCAGGAGATTGACTCGGGAGCTTACACTTCAGTCACCCTCCCCCCACACCGACAGTTCCTCGTCTTCACAGCCTGGCCTACCAGCCGCAAGAAAAGACACACGTTTTCCACAATTCTGGGCTCTTTTCCAACTCTCTTTTCCACGGCTGAAGGGGAGAACTGCACAGCATACTATTAATTTCAACAGAACATCCCAGGATCTCAGGAGACTGGATGTAAGCTGAAAAATGCACGCATTAAACTGCACGTCAACGGCCCCCCTGCATCACAGGGGAAGCACATAAAATACGTTGCTATCTCGAAATGTGGCGAAGTTTGCGTTTCTTATCAGCATCTATCAAACTGAACTACTTTTCACGGTATTACCCGGTGATATGGGTTCGCCAGAAACAAACAACTTCTCAATTTACAACCTCGCTGTAATGTGTAATTGTTTCAAGGCTCAGGTCGAGTTTGAAAAGAAAACTATATCTCATTTTCAACACCATAAAGCAAAATAATATTCAAAAAGAACAGTTACACATTTAGAATACTTGGGATAAAAAACAGAAGTCCGATGATTAATCTAAAGATAAACAAAAGTATTTTGGGGGCCTAATCCATGTACCAGTATGCATGTTCTGTCTCATTTTTGATATGCAGAGTGCGAGCCATTCAATCTCTCATCTTATGTGGTTTGAGTGAGGAGTGCCTTGACCTCAATCTGAGCTTTTATTTTCATTCACTTCAATGTTTCGAGTACAAAGGGTAAACCTCATTAATATCACCACTGAAGACATACTACAACCACCCGGTGTGGGTTGGTAGGAAGCCACAAATGGAGTATGTATGGTAAAACTAGGGGGCAGATTTACAATACCCTATGGTCCCTGGAGCATCACTTTTAGTGACACTCCAGTGGCACTATGGTTTATGCTGTATTTAGAAGGTGGTGTTAAGCCACTTTTTGGGGCTGAACAGCACCTTGTAAATATGGCCCCTTCATACGCAGCACTTGGCATGGGAGGGGCGTACATAGGGTGTTGCTGTGGGTGTGCCACAGCAATACCCATTGCATTTTGAAGATGCCTCAGATTTACAAATTTTCTAAACCTGAGGCAGTGCTAAAATTAAATGCCACCCCAGCACTGGGTGGCATTAGCATGGTGCAACTAGGGGAAATGCTTTCATTTCTCCTCGTTTTTTTCTCTTTCTATGACTACTGCATTCTGCAGCACACATAGAAAGTGCAAAAAGGCCATTTAATATTGTTTTTGTGCAGGAAGGTGTCCCTTCCTACTAAAAAACAATCTCCCCCTGCAGCGCAGTAATCCTTGCACCATGGCGAAATGGTGGCTGCGTTGGCACTCGCAGCAAATTTAGTGCCAGTGCAGGGGGAAAAACAGGGGTGCACCGTATTGTTGTTAATATGGTGCACCCCTGTGTTTTGAAAATGATGGAACATGGTGCTGCCAAATCTGGTGCAGCGTTCGCTCTGTCATCTTCTTGCAAATGTGGTCGAAACATAACCTCCACGTCACTCCCTTCTTCGTTCTGCTCATAAAAAAAGTGGGGATGCACCTCAAAACAGGAAACAAGTTGAGGCATGTACAAAAGAAAAATAAATCTCAAACTTAAAAAGATGGGCAACTACACCAATATCAACAACCAAGGAGGCAAGAAGTAGCAGCGCAGATAACGTTGCCTACCCACTGCCAAAAGAAACCCAGTGGTCAACAAGATGCAATGCACATCAAGAACATTGTAACACAAGTTCCAAACAGCTGCCTGACTGACTGATGTCCTGAACAGGGAACCTGCACAGGATGAGCCCAAGAAAGCATCAGAGCAGGCAGGGATAGCTCTAAGTGTACTGAGGAGCAACTGCTCCCTGAGATGTAGAATCCAGAGACAGCATAGGATACTAAAGCATTAGAGCATACTGGTACATTATCCCCATATCCAACAGCAAATTAAAAGAGTAATCCTGCAAAGCCCCAGCAAAAGAACAAGCAACTGTCACACGCTCAAAAGAGAAAATAAAAACACTGAGAGTTAAGCCCAGCTCAGAGGAAAGCAGCCGCAATACCAAATACCAAAACATGACAACACCTCAGAAGTGGCAGGACAGACCACAAAGCAGAGGACTGCCCCAAATATTGAAGATAGGAGAACATCCTCTTATGGAGCACAATGGACTCATGGACACCAAGGTTGCAAATTTGGAGGACCCCCAGGAGACAACAGAAACTTCTATGACAAGCACAGACACAGAAGTGTGCAGAGACCCATACAAAACAACAAATGCCCATACCAAAGCACCAACAATGGAACCATGAAGGGAGCGTCACAAGAAGCACAGGAAGTACCAGCGTCAACCAAGCGACAAAGGAAAGTGAGGCCAGTCCATACAGCAGATGATAACCAAGCAGGCACATCCTAAGATGGAGCAAGATGATTTGAACGAAAGAGAGAGGGAAAAAGCAGGGATGAAAAAGAACATACAAGAGTGAGATAAAGGTGCAGGGAGTATAGAATGGTGAAAGAAATAGGCATAAGCTGGAATCAAGCAGCACCAGCCGCATACATCTAAGGGAAAGTTTAGGCACCAGCACTTATTCTTTCACATATTAAGCACTGAACATTTGTCCTTTATATTTACATATATTCAATTTACTTAGTCTATAAGATATTTACAAGCTAATCCCCAGTGTATCTGCTGGTTTCAATACAATCTACAATGTTCAAACCAGGCAGCCCAAACTTTGTTAAACTCCTTATGGCAGACCCTCTCTGCATATACCACTGTCTCCACTACTTTGCACCAGTCTAAGTCACGACACCATTCCTCGATCAACAGTGGTGTTGGACTACTCCATTGCTCTGCAATGTGTCTCTTTTCTATGATTATTCACTGATTACTGAATATTTACCGAAACCCGGTTCCTTTTTTTTAATCAACCTACATCACTAATAAAACGGAAGAAATCTTCCAATGTAATTTTATTCCTGGTGTGTACCCAGTATTTATCATGTTCAGGCAGTACCACAAAGTGTAGAGAAATGTACACCTTTGCCCACAGCCCCTTAGACATATGTCGTTTTCACTTTCCCCAAGTTTCTGGAGTTGGGTCCATTGAAACAGTATTACATTGAACAAATTGAAAACTTAATATTATTGAAACCTCATTAGTCTGGGTCCAAACTGAGGTGGCAGGCATAGTGTTTAAAATAATGATGGACTGGGATGCAACCCTGAGAAATTACGAGTGGCTGAGATTAATTTAAGCTTTCCATCCATCACTTTTTGTACACTGTAGTACGTCACCCTAAGTGGGACTGCTAGGCCCAGATGTAGGTCGGTGCACAATATTTCACTGTAACCAAGCAATACCCAGCTGATGAGCCCATAACAAGGGCAAAACCAGTCGTCCTGGGTTGCTTGTGTTCTGGTTCAGGGAAAACCTGGCTTGGCAGTTCGGGTTGGACTTGAGAGGGGCCTAAACTGTTTTGCATATAGCTGGGGCCAAACTGAGGTGGCATGGTATTCAAAATAATGATGAATTGTGATGCGGCTCCAAGTAATTACCAGTGGCTTAGTTTAATTCAAGCATTTCATCCATCACTTTTTGTACACTGTACTATGTGGCCCTAAGTGGGAAAGGAATGCCCAGACCTGGGTCCCGTGCACACTGTTTCACTGGAACTAAGCTATACCTAGCTGATGAGCCCATAACAAGGGTGAAACCGGTCCTGAGCTGCTTCAGCTCTGGGTCAGGGAGGATGTAATTTGACAGTTCAGGGCTGGTCTGTTCCCATCGGAGCAGGGCCAAGACTGATTTGCCTATACCTGGGTCCAAACTGAGTTGGCATGGTGTGCAAAATAACAATGGATTGGGATGCAGTTTGAGTAATTACCAGAGGCTGAGATTAATTCAAGAATTCCATCCATCACTTTTTGTATATTGTAGTGGCCCTGCAGCACTGATTGTGCCACACACGTAAGTAGCAGTTCAAACATCTCTCAGGCCTGCCATCGCAGGTCCTGTGTGTGTAGTTTTAAACTGCCATATCGACCTGGCAAGTTAACCCTTTTGCTAGGCCACACTTAAACCTGAATGGGCTGTGCCCTGTCCCCACACACAGGGCAGCATACCCCTCTATAGTGAATCTGGAGCCAGGGCAGGAGGGACAGGAACTATGTGCACTTCAAAGGCCACTCTTTGAAGTCTCCCCCATTTCAAAGGCACATCTGGATATAAGTTTTGGACCCCAGACACCATCAACTCAGTACATTCCAAGACCTGTGGATACTCTGCCAGGAAGAAAGACGGCTGTGCTGCTGAATAGACTATCACTCTTCTGGGCACTGTTGGACTCCTGCTCTGCTGAGCTGACCTGTTGCCCTCTTTGCCTGGGAGTGAGAAGGACTGGACCAGCACCTCACCAACCCGGAACCAAAGTGACTTCAAGGGCTCACTTGCTTACCTCTTGTTCTAAGTCTTAGGGACATCAAAGACTTCCAATACATCTACCTACAGCACCTAGACTCTGCCATTTAAGAGTCTTGCCCTGCTAGGTGGTGCCAGTCCAATCCTCGGCAATGGGTATAAAGTGCTGCAACTGACAAAATCCAAGTATCAGCGTTGTTGCCCCGTTCAGAACCGGACATCTCCAGCAAGGCCAACTCATCGCCACTGCGGTGAGTATCAAGGACACCACATTTCAATTGACGCACAACCTCTACTGTGAGGATCAAGGACATCGCATTGCCAAAAGTGTGGTGCATTGCCTGCATTCCCAATGGCTCCCTAACTTTGCATGGTTCAGAGCCAACACATAACCTACATCCAAGGATCGCCGCTGATGCATCATCCCTTTTGTTCCTCAAATTTCGTCCTCAATGTGGACGCAACCACAAACCAAAGTATTGATTCAGCTGGCTAAAGCTGGCCCTTGTATCCGATCTGTGCTTTATTGCGGTCGGTCGGAACTTTTAGATTTGACCTGGTCTAGATCAACAAGATAAACATGGTTGGTGCTTTATTCTTTTAAGCCCTACATTTCAGTTTATTCTTTAAAAATTCATAACACAAGTTCTACTTATTAGATTTTTGTCATTTTGGTCTTGTGTTGTTCATTAAATTAAGCTCTATTTTTCTAACCCGGTGTGGTATCTTTTTCTGTGATGTTTTCACTGTCAATTGCGTGCGGAATAGAATGGTTAAAGCCCAGGTCAGTATCATATAACAAATCATGACAGAGGCTTTTGAGAAGATTTACTTCATGCAGCCTAAAATCAAAGTTGCTGGAAAATGTGAAATTCAATTATTTCCATACTAGAGCATTTAGAATGCCGGTAATCTAGGGACTCTGTTAGCACTAACCTACTTGCAAGGTCCAAAACGATTTAATGGTAGGCCTTCTGCCTGGCTTGAGAACGGAGGACCGCTGTCAGTTTGAAGCTCCTTGAGGATCCTGTGAGTCGCTAGTACTTTTTCTACGCGGGGAATGACTTGTTCGGTAGTGGAGATTCCAGAACCTCCACTTCCAGACACTATG
The DNA here is from genome assembly GCF_031143425.1 of Pleurodeles waltl. NCBI lineage: Eukaryota > Metazoa > Chordata > Amphibia > Caudata > Salamandridae > Pleurodeles > Pleurodeles waltl. Next base: position 713,016,420 of record NC_090436.1, read on the forward strand.
AGAAGTCATCAATGATGACAAGCATGTGACGTCCGTCTGGCATGTTTCCCATGTCCCACCTGGCATGATGCCAGAGGATCAAAGGAATGGGCTCTATGACAATGGGAGCTGAGGGATCAGCCGGCCCCACTGTTTGACAGATGTCACTATGTTGTATAGTTTGTTCAACTCGCTGGTCCAGAGCAGGGAACCATACTTTGCATCGTAGTCTGGCCTTGGTTTTCAGTATGCCTTGGTGAGCAGCATGGACCAGGTCAACCACTAGTTGCTGTAGGGACCCAGGGATGACCAATCTTGGCCCTCGCAACAGGCACCCTTCCGGAGATACTGCCAGTTCCTGTTGAACATAATGCAAAGAGGACAGTGTGGACTGGGCTTCTGACGTCTTTTGTGATAAACAGTGCATCATTATGTGTCAGTAGCCTGTGAGGACACTCAAAATGGCCAGTTGCAGGCACTCATCCGCTTGCATGGCTGACCTGATTTTATCCACTGACATGGAAAGAGGTCGTGACCTCTCCACAATCATCCTGGAACTCCCTCCCCACCAACCTACGCAAGACCCAGGACCTCCTAACTTCCAGAAAGCACCTCAAGACATGGCTTTTTGAGCAGTAAACGGCAACCCTTCCCCCCCAGCGCCTTGAGACCCTAACGGGTGAGTAGTGCGCTTAATAAATTATTTGATTGATTGATTGATTGACATATTCCATGGCATCTGCAGCATCAGCTTCTTCCTTGGCCGTCGCAAGCCTGGCATGCCTCAAGAGGTAGTCTGCTGTATTTTGGGCTCCCGGGCGGTAGACCACCGAGAACTTATACTCCTGTAGTTGGAGGATCTACTTCTCAATCCAGGGAAGTGATTTTGAGGATGACCCATTAAACAGAGGGATGAGAGGCTTATGTTCGGCATGCACTGTGAATGGCTGGCCATACAGGTAGAGGTGAAAATGACAACATCCCCAGTGTACGGCTATTGCCTCCTTTTCAATGGGTGAATACTGTTGCTCAGTATCTGTTAGTGCACGGCTAGTGTTTGCAACTGGGGCCCACTCAGCTCCCCGTCCTCGTTGTGACAGCACGGCCCCCAGGCCCACGGGACTGGCATCCACTGACAGTTCTGTTTCTTTTGTTGCGTTGAAATATACAAGTGTGGTGCTCGCAGACAGTGCTTGTTTGGTCACCTGGAAGGAAGCTTCTTGAGAGAGGCCCCACCCCCATGTTGCAGTAGTTTTGCTCAGATCTCTCAGGGGTTACTGAGAGAGGTCAAGTTTTGAATGAACCTCCCGCAATAGGTGACCATTCCTAAGAAGCTACGGACGCCTGTGACAGAGGTGGGAGTGGGTGCTGCTTGCATGTCTCTTACTTTTTCAGGGTCAGAAAGTGGTACTCAAAAAATGCAATGTCTGATTGCAGAAAAGCACACTTCTCTCGCTATAGGGTTGGTCCACTCTTGTGCAGGCATAGGAATGTGGTCTGCAGCCTTTTGAGGAGCTCGACGATGATATGGGCATGCACCAGGATATCATTGTTCACATTGATGACCTGTTTAGCCCACCCAGCACACTCCTTATGGTGTCCTAGAACACTTCTGCAGCGCTCAACACTCCGAAGCGAAGACTTTTATACCTCTGCAGTCATACGTGTGTTGAGAATGTCATGATGGCTCTCGATTCCCGCGCTAGCAGCAGCTGGTGATACCCAACCCGGAGGTCCATCTTGGAGAACCAGCTGGACCCGCTTACCTCTGCTACAATGTAATTCACAGTCGGGTTGGGGTAACGCTCCCATAGGATGGCCAGACTGGGCAGACACATGTCCACACAGATTCTTACCTCGCTGGTTTGTTTTGGCTTGCGAGTCACGACAATAGGTGAGACCCAGTGTTGGTCCCTGCACTCACTCTATGATGTCAGCTTCTTCTAGCTTCCGCAGCTGAGCCTCCAACTTGGGCCATACGTGGAAAGCGATGCGCTGATGCTTTAGAGCCACGGATTGAATGGAGGTGTCAATGGGCAGATTCACAAGCCATCCCTTGGGACACCCAATGCCCTCAAACATCGATGAGTATTCGATTACCAGGTCTTCAAGACCCCCTAGTTGAACACTGAAGGCAAACAACACCAGGTTGAGTTCCTCCGTAGTACGGCAGTTCAATAGCATTCCTGATCCGGCTTGGTGACATAGACCTTGGCTTGGATGGTCTTGGTGTCATGTGTGATGTCAACTGTGAAGACTCCTGCCAGTGGGAGTGGCGTTGAGGACCCAAACGCATATACCTGCACAGCTGTAGAGCGAAGTGTTGGGCAAATGGACAGTATTTGGAGCACCGATTGTGCCAGAATGTTGATGGAGGCCCCTGTGTCAATGAGGTCAGAAACTGGCTGACCCGCGGGTATGACACTGCATCCTTTTCCGTGGGAGGCCACCAGGTCATGTAGTGTGGATGACATGAATGGCCCCCTCCATGTCCTCATCATTGTCGGTGTCGCGCTCTTCCTTCTGAAGCACTTGGGCAGTACGGACTATTTTTGTCTTGTGAGGCTTTGGCACCGGCGTGGATCAGCAAACTTTGTCAAAGTGGTTGCGCTTTTAGCAATTCGTACATTGATTTCCCTGAGCAGGGCACATGCCCTCGTGTGGGTAAGGGCCTCCGCATGTGTAGCAGGTGCGAGCAGTCTTTGACGGTTTGAGTCTGTCCTTTTTCTTTGTGGCGGTACCTGAGGTGACCACATTCACCGGTTCCGTTTTTACCAGTTTCTGCAGCACCGACTCCATGTGTGCCGCGTGCACCCTGGAAAAGCTCCTTTGAGTGATCCCTGGTGAGCATGTCTGCCATGGACATACCCTGGACCTGCAGGATGTGTTCTCTCAGCTTCGTTGAGTGACACCCTTGAATGAATTGCACTTGTACCTCGTCATCTGTGTCGGGCAGTGTGTAGGTGCTGGCTAGGACCTGGAGTCGCCGGGCCTGACGAAGAAGGGATCTCTCATAGTCCAGGTTGGCGAGGGGTTTGAAGTATGCCGTACGGGCCCGTTTCAGGGACTGATAAGTGTAAGGTGGGCCTTCTTCCACCACTGCCTTGCTGATTTTGTGGATCGCAGAGTCTCCAAGATATAGGAGCATGGGCCTTCACCGGTCAGGGTCCAGTGACAGGGCTGCAAAATAATTTCCCAATCTCTCGACCCACATTTTCCATCTTGCAGCTTGAGCTGAGGGAGGTTCGTCGACCACAAATGGTTCTAGCAACGGGATGGATGCCATGGTGCAGCAGTGCTGGAGGCCTGGTGGTGCAGGTTGTTGGGTGGGTAGTGAACAGTAAGTCACTGTCCTGTACTCCCCAGTGTTCGGCATTGGGTGTGTAGACTGATACTTGGGATATAGGTGTGGCCTGCATCTTTTAAGCTCCCCTTTATTATTTATTTTTTTGTTTTTGTTTCGAAAAGTGCTCTTTCCCAGCTCACTGGTGGCTGTGGTAGCAGGGCATCCCACTTTTCCCTGGGGATTTTCTGGGCGGTGCAACAGTTGACAGTCTTTATTTATGTCCTCTACAGGGCATGTGCATGGGGCCTGCTCACCCTTCAGGAGCTGCTGTGAGGATCCAGCAGGAATTTCCAACTTGCTCTGTGCCTCAGCGATGTGCTTGGAAGGGCCGACGCTCCCGTGCATCCCTTTTGACTTCCTGGGGCGTGGCTATAGCTTGTCATCGTGAGGCACGCGTTCTGAGCATCTACTGCCCTGTCTCGGCATGCAGTGAGGTGTTCTCCTGTACTCGCCTCTTGCTGCCACCCTGAACGAGAAGACGCCATCAGACCTGGCCGCTGGCCACCAGGGATATTTGAGGCCAGCGCACCCAATCAGCAGTGCAGTGATAAGTCGGCGTAGTCCAGCTTACTTAGGGCTGCAATTGGGAGGGAGGTCACAGGAGCAGACACAGTGGGTCTCCGCTCGAAGAAGAGTGGACGTAGGTCATTGCCTTGACCCTAGTTGCCAGTTTGTTGGGTCCTACTGACTTAGGTAGGCCTCCCGTAGTTTGGTGTGTGCACAGAATGATCACACTGAAACGGAGTATAGTATATGTCATTAGCCTTTTGCCGCGAATCACCGGCCCTTTTATGTACTCAGCCCCTTGTGTCCAGGGCAAACCATTGCGCCATCCCCACTAGGGGTGTGGCACCTACTTCAGTGGGACTTCACCCCTCTACAGTTGGAGTGGTTCCACGACATAACACATGTGGAAAAGGGGAGTGGAGCGCAGAACAGGCGATGGGAGAGATGGAACAGCATTTTCAGCCCCCTTACAAGCCTGCAGGATCTGAAAGGGCAAGAGTCAGACACAGCAACTGCCAGCAGGCCCAGCAGCACCTCACAGTGGTTCAGGACCCATCTCACGCAGTCTGAAATTAGGGTGTCTGTAATTTACAGTCCCAGCAATTTTTAGCTTCGAGTCAGTGGGCAAGCTGAGTGGCTTAGATCAGTATCCTTTCTGGCCCACAGGCAATATATATTACAACTTTCTTGGGTTATTTATTGAGAAAGGATCTATCTACAGTAATCTGTGTACGATTCAGATGCCATAAAGTGTTCTCTTCAGTTACATCTTTACACTTTCATTGACATGTTATCGCTACTGCATTGATTTTTGGCCAATTAACTTCCTTGTAATTTTCACGGTTTTTTAAATATATCCTTTTATTGATATTTGATTATCATTAAAACGTGCAACTCAATTTGTACAATTAAAATATAACAGAGTAGCATCTTTTTTTGCCAAACTGCAGACAGAAGGCCTCAGTCCTCTGCTAAGAGAAAAGCTTTTTTCTTAGGTTGATTTAACAATAGGTAAAGGATGAGATGCTTTAACACTTCTATATATACAGCCTTACGTTGTCCACAGTGTGTTCCCACGTAGCCTTTCTGACACTGACATTGATCTTCCATGCAAGTCCCACCATTCATGCATCGGATGTTGCATTGTTGTACTGCAAGAGAGAAACAATAATTTCAATAAATCAATAGATTATAATTGGATAACACACCAGAAATCAGATAGGAGCTCTTCTTCCAAGCAGTGCTACAAGCCTCCAATCAACACATAAAAAACTTGCACATATTACCCCAACACTCTTTTACCGCAAATTGATCCCAACTGAATCACGCTTTACTGAGTGCCTTACTTTTAAAGCCCTGAGCCTCTAAGCTCTAAATATTTTGCATACAAGCTTTTCTTTTCTGTACAATCTCGCTCTCTTTGTTGCAAAGTCAAAATATTTATATACACTCTGCATTCCAAGAAAATGCACATGCTTCCCAGATCCTTCTCTGGCAATGCTCCCAGAATTTTCAATGTCCATAAGAACTTACTCTTTGAGGTACATCTGAGCTTGGAAGTCTGAATAAGTTCCTCCCTCCTTGTGTTGATTGTAATGCAGTTTCTCTCTACTGCTTGTTTGATGGTAGAGTTTTATGTCTATGGCACCACTATTTACTGATTGTGCTATACTTTTATGTACCTCATACAGCTCTCTTCCTTATGAAATTCCCTCTCTGCTCCAAGTTATTTTCTGCGGTCTGTAGTCTCCTCCACTTCTCCAACTAATAATCACTGTTACATGTTCTAGAAGTCTGTTTTGTCTCCTCCTGTTGATTTAACTTACTTACCTGTCCCACAAACCAGATAATTAACATCATCTAATCTCCCCTAGACTCTGATCTCCTAATCTTCAGCCTTTAGTACATGGTCTTCTTTTGTGCCCACTGCCCTTTGCTGACATTGCTTGTATTGCTACCTCAGGACACCGATCGGAGGCTTAACAAGCTATATATATTTACTAATCGATACATGTTATTATCTAGCTATTTCTTGTTGATAATGCACATGAATTTATAGGCTTTGTAAATCATGTATCCTTTCCATATTTAACAGGTGCCTAAGAAATATGGCTTTTTATACCCAATATATATTACAGATTTATTGCAAACTATAAACCGCATATTTCACAGGAACCTTTAAAATATGAGAACTTTGTCAAGGGTCGCCGTGAAATATGGGTTTCATTTTTATAATGGCACCCCCAAGCCACTCTGTAGAACTTTACCATTGTCAGGGCAGCTAGTATTTGTGGCATTAGAAATTATGAAGCAAAGTTAACTTGCAGCTTGAAAAGCAAATTGTATTGAACTATGCAGAACATTCTCTGGCAGTGTTATTTTGTTCCGTTTGAGCAAGAAACATTTGTTGAAATATGCAAATTATTTTTCAAATTATGTGTAGGTGAGGTAAATCCATAATTATTCAATAAATGCCATACACACAGAATCGCATTATTCCATTGGTGCTGACCATTGCCCATAGTAATCTATTCAGGAAAGGTAAACACAACCTAAGCATTCTTATTTCAATAAGTGGGCATTGTTAGTTGCACCTTGAAGCAAACAGGCTCAACAACCTCTCCATTCTACAGATATGAGGTTTTGTTTCTAAGATTCGATATTCTTAATTACAGAATTTTTATTCTCTTCTTGTTACTGAAGAAAAATCGTGTAGCCCATTTTTCACTTATCATTTTCAACAAAAGTTTGGATGTTTAAAAAATATTGTTTAAGCAAACTACTGTAAAATAACCATGTACTGGAAAAATACATTAAAATTAAAATGTTATATGGTCTTATGTTGACAGATTGGGGTTCTGGTGACATTTAAAACCACTTAGTCATTGGCCCTCTGGTTTATGATGTGCAAGAACCACAAGCTGGCAATATTAACACAGTTTTTGTAGTTGTTTAGATATATACTACATATTTTCTCTACAATATGAAAAAAGTTGGCAGGTTTTAAAAAATACATTTTATCCCAAAGGTTTAATACTCTGGCTGAATGTAGAGAGCCACCCAGGCTCTCTTATACGTCATTGTGCTCTACAGTGCGCGAGGACGGGCAGGGGGAGTTGTTGGAATAAAGTTTGGAACTGACGGAGTCAGTCTCCACGTGTGTGCACCAGATCTGCCTCTGCGTGTCCTTTGCGGCGATGCACGAGGGCAGCCTTTGACACTGGCGATGAGTGGGATATCGCACAGTGCTGAAAAAAAATACATCAGCAACGGACATGCGGCGCTCCGGTCCACACAATGGGAGCCCAGGAGCCCATACCCCCATCCCACTGAGGAAGGCGCAGGGTGCACCAGCGACCCCCTCCACCCACACAGGCGCGAGGGGACCAGTGACGTCCTACTGCGTGCCTCAGCAGCCCGACACCATCAGCCGATCGCTCGCCACGTCGGGCGAGAGCCATGGGGTCAACCGCAGCGCGCTGCCAGCATCCACTATAGCCTGCCACACGCCCGTTGCCTGGAGACGGGAACACGGCAAGGCAGAACCTCCTGTTTAGAGGTGAGAGGCCCAGGGGAGTGTCCACAGGAGGAGCAGCCATGTGTCTCTCCTAGCTGCATCTGAACAAAGGAAAAAGAAATACAGGAGCGGAAAAAGAAAAAACACCTAATATAAAACTGCACAAACCAAAAAACTAAATAATACAGACAGCTGAAGGTGTATAGGAAACGACACAGGGTAGTTAGTGGCAGACACAGAAAATAAACTTCCGTCCCACACCAAACCCGTCCTTAGGAGCCTAGCCATAAGAACCCGGGGTGGGGAGCGCCAAGACATTGAAAGGAAAACAACAGGAGCAGAAGAGGACAACCGAGCGCGCAGCTAACCCCCCCCCCACATCAAACATTAGCATGAGTGCACCACAGCCAGAAAACGTACAGCACCCAGCACCAGTCAGCACCAGCGCTCACTCATCAGTCCCCGCGTTACCCCCGTTCAGCCAACTGATCGATCCGGCCACAGCAGCGCCGAGATGGCGCACATGGCTAAATCGCCTAGACAACTACTTCTGCGCCACGAGAGAAGCAGATGGAGCAGTGCATGGATCTCTTATGCTACTGATGGGCGGGGAGGAACTACAAGAACTCTTTGAGCCACTCCCAGACACGGGTGACAGAACGGACTATGACACGGCTGTAGCCGCTTTGAACAAACATTTTGACCCCCAATTGATCCCAGATTACGAACGGTTCAAGCTCCGCCAAGCACAGCAAAATGACATCGAATCAGTCGACATGTTCTACGTACGTTTAAGGAAGCTAGCGAGCATGTGTGTGGGGTTGAATCAACAAGAGGAGATCAGAGCTCAGATCATACAGGGATGTCGGTCCAACGTGCTCAGGAAGCTGATCATGCGCCAGCCGGGCATTTCCCTAGACGAGATCCTGATCCTCGCACGCTCCCATGAACTGTTGGCGGTCCAAGTGGATGCCATAGCAGCAGCGCGGGGCCAATCCACGTCTGTCGTCCCAACTACACACCCGACACAGGTAAAAGAAGTACAGGTGGATGCAATACAGTCGCGCCGCCCACCCACCGATAGGTCAACTGAACGAACATGTGGGAGCTGTGGATACGAGCACAAGTCGGCGGTGGGATGCCCGGCAAGGGGGAAATCGTGTAACCGATGTGGAAAGCCCAATCATTTCGCTAGGATGTGCAGGTCAGGAAGAAACAGGCAAGACAACCCAAAGAAAAAAGGGGCCAGGGTCAAGACTGTAACGGTCGATGATGGTACCCCCAGGGAGCGCACAACTGACGGGACGCCCGTCTTCGAGGAAGATGAGGAAGAGGACATTTTTGTGATTTCATTCACTGGCTGGAGACAACAGAAGAGGCGACCACCCCCCTTGACCACAGTAGTGATCAACGGTACGTCGGCGACAGTGCTCCTAGACACAGGGGCGTCAGTTAACGTAATGGACGATGTCACGTTCCGACAACTATCCCCCACGCCACAACTAACCCCCAGCAACACCAATATATACACAAATGGGGGACCAGACCCGCTCCCTCTGAGGGGCACAATAGAGGTGTCGGTCATGAGCAGAGAACTCACAACTTGTGCCAGATTCTATGTTGTGACCGGAAACAGAGGCACACTGCTGGGATGCCACACGGCAGAGGAACTAGAGCTGGTATTCTACGCACGTCAAGTATATGACTCCCACATTGAATGCCTCCTCGATGAGTTCCTGTGGCTCTTCGAAGGACTCAGAAAGCTGAAAGGGAAGAGAGTCAAACTACATGTCGATCCTGACGTCACCCCAGTAGCACTCAGACACCGCTGAGTGCCATTCCATCTAAGAACGGCCATGGAAAAAGAGCTACAATTACTCGAGGACCAAGGGGCGAAAGAAAAAGTGGACGGACCCACGCCCTGGGTTTTGCCTTTCGTGATAGTTCCCAAACCCAAACAACCGGGCGCCATCCGTTTGTGTGTGGACATGCACCTGCCAAACAAAGCCATCCGCTGAGAAAGACACGTAACACCCACCATGGACGATATTGTCGCAGACCTCAACGGGGCACAGTGGTTCTCCAAGCTTGACCTGAACTCAGGATACCACCAGCTGGAGCTCGACCCAGACAGCCGTAATGTCACTACATTCTCGATCCATGTAGGACTCCGGCGGTATCGGAGCTTGAGTTTTGGAGTGTCCTCGGAAGCTGAGGTGTTCCAGAATGCTATCAGGGAAACGCTGTTGGGGCTGTCAGGGGTAATCAACCTGAACAACGATATCCTAATATACTCCAAGACCCGGGAGGATCACCACCAACATCTAAGGGCAACCCTTCAGATACTCGCGGATGCCGGACTCACGTTACATAAGAAAAAATGTGAGTTCTACCAGACATCCATAGAATTCGTTGGCTATATCTTCTCGAAAGACGGCTTGCGAGTAGACCCGCGCAAGGCAGACGCCATTCGTCAAGCACGCCTCCCTCAAAACCCCACCGAAGTGAGGAGCTTCCTAGGGATGGCGACATACTGCGGCAGGTTTATCCCCCAGCTGGCGACCATGGCAGAACCTCTCGACAACTGACTAAGGCAACCCAACAGTGGGAATGGACCCCAGCCGCAGAGAAAGCATTCTCAGACATAAAAGCTGCACTGCTAGATGGAGTCACAATGGCCTATTTCAACCCTCGTAAGAGGACGGAGATAGTGGTAGACGCCAGCCCTGTAGGCCTCGGTGCCGTTCTCTTGCAAGAGCAACATGATCAAGAGTGGACACCAGTCGCCAACGCTAGCAGAGCGCTGGCAGCAGTTGAGACGAGGTATGCTCAAATCGAGCGGGAGGCTTTGGAAATCAGATGGGCCTGTAAGCATTTCCATTTATATGTCTATGGTCATGAGTTCCAAGTGGTGACGGACCACAAGCCGCTAGTCTCGCTGCTCGCTGGAAGCATGCGCCTGGCACCTCCCCGGATCGAATGATGGGCTGTTTTGCTCCAGCCATACAGATTCAATGTAATCTACTGACTGGGGGTGAATAACCTGGCCGATTACTTGTCCAGACACCCGTCCAGCAAATCACCTGAAGGATCTTACGAACAGGACGAAGAGAGAACAGAAGTATTCGTGAGCATGATTGTCGAGTCCTCCTGCCCCAGTGCTCTCACGGCGACTGGGATCGGGAAAGCCACCGAAACAGACATGGTGCTGACACACATCAGGGAAGCACTTGAGAACAGAAGTTGGAAACACTTCCTGGGCAGAACAAGGGCTTTAAGCCCCGATGAGAAGACAGCAATGCAAGGAATGTGGAGAGCGCAGGACGAGCTTTCCATAGGCGGAGAAGGTTTGGTTCTTCGGGGGAGAAGGATTGCGCTCCCTCAGAGTTTATGGTCCCGAGTGGTGTAGCTGGCACACCAAGGTCACCAGGGTGCGGCCAAGACTAAGGCCTGACTACGCACCAAGGTGTGGTTCCCCGGGATGGACGCCCAAGTCGATGCCCTGATCGCAAAATGCCATTCGTGCCTAATCACGTCTTGTGAGCCACATCGGTGCCTGTGATCACCGAACCCCCAGCCACAAACCATGGGCGAAAGTGAGCATAGATTTTGGGACTTTCCCAGATGGTAGGATGACTGCCGTCATAATAGACACCTGACCACATTTCCTGTCGTTGAGGTCATTGCATCGACCTCCTTTGAGAACGTGAGACCAATGCTTGATCGGACATTTGCGATGTTTGGGCTCCCTGAAGAAGTCCGAACAAACAATGGACCCCCCTTTCAGGGGCAAGAGTTCAAGCCGTATCTGGATGGGCTGGCGATACGACACTGCAGGATCATGCCCTACTGGCCTCAGGCCAACGGTGATGTGGAGAGATTTATGAAGACTTTGAACTGTGCCCTGAGGATAGGTGTCGAGCAAAGAGAAGATGTGGAGCAGTGTCTGAACCGGTTCCTGAGCGCTTACAGGCAGACTCCGCACAGCACCACTGGATGCGCCCCGGCAGCTCTCCTGTTCAAAGTTTCCCCACGGGACTGCATCCCGACCAGTCCCCAGTGGTAGGCCCCTGAGTTGGATGTTGAGGCCACTCAATGGTGCAGACAAAGAACAAATCAAAAGACCAGTGAGAGGAGGCGGACTCGCCGCTGTGATTTTCAGGAAGGTGACCAGGTGGTTGTGAAGAGTCGCCGGCCAGGACGAAAGTTCCAAACGTCGTTTGAGCCTGAGACCTGGACAGTGGTGGGCGTTCGAGGTTCGATGATCATCGTTGCTCGGGGCAGGAAACGAGTAACCAAGAATGTCTCACACTTCAAAAGGGCCTGTGCCCCGATGGCATCACGAAGCTATGAGGATGAAGACGGAGACATGGGGACACCGGAAGACGGGGCCAGTGTGCCCGAAGATGCCTCGGTACTGCCGTCCGCCGAGAGAGTCACCCAACAGGAAGACGCAGACAGAGGCACAGCTCCCAGTAGGGGTGAGAGATATCACCTACGACCTAATCCGGCACCTAGCAGTAAGCTGAAAGACTTTGTCTGTTGAACTGATCGTAGTGAACTGCGTCCCGGACCGTTAGACCAGCCTACGGGATGACCTGGACGGATGCTGACCATCTTGACACAAGTGGAGTCCGGCCAGTACTTCGTTCTACCGTTTCATTGTTTATTTCCATATTTCTATTCATCTTTTTCCTTTTCCTCATATTTCTTTGTCTTCATTATTAAAACATAGGAGAGATGTAGAGAGCCACCCGGGCTCTCTTATATGTAATTTCGCTCTACAGTGCGCGAGGGTGGGGCAGGGGGAATTGTTGGAATAAAGTTTGGAGCTGGCGGAGTTAGTCTCCACGTGTGTGCACCAGATCTGCCTCTGCATGTCCTTTGAGGCGATGCGCGAGGGCAGCCTATGACAGCTAAATTGCCGATTATTTTTCAAATTCACAAAAGTTTGAGATGTATTACCGGGGAGCTGCACCAGTCACATGTGATAAGGAGTATTCCTTGAACATTTTTAGAATTCCAATTCACTACTGCTTTGGCAGCAGTAAAATTTCCAGTTTGGGAACGTACTGTTTAATAAGTTGGAGAATACCCAAAAAGCAAGTACATTTCAAGGTGTTCACTGACATTTCATAGAATGCCAGTGCCCGAGTGCTCATTCCCTTCCCTGAGAGATTTACTCATGCAGAAAGTATGTGTGATTACATCTTTTTAATAGTGAAAACCTACATTTAGCAAAGCGCAAATGTGGGTTTACTCTCATTAAAGGTCCATTTAAGTATGCAAGCTGAACCTACAGGTGCAAACGACTTTCTGAATCCGCCCCCTTGGTGGACATAGATGTCAGGTTAGCTCAGATCTATATGGGATCATTGTGACAAAGCTAAAATGTGCAGTTAGTCCTGAGCTATTGTTTATTATTGATTATTCTAGGTTATACTGCTGGCAGTTGGAAGGTGGGTTGATGTTCATAGCAGCTTTCTGTGGAGCTTTCTTTACATTTTGACTGCAATAATTGCACTACTATCTAAGACTGTCACATGTCCATGTGGAGAGGAATTTTAGCATTGCACATGGGAAGGAGGATTGGAGTGGAAATCCTAATCTGTTACCACAAATAATGGTTTGGAACTATAATTTCAAGTCTGCATCACCACTCTAGTAGTTCAGGTATTGCAGTGCTTTCCTGTTTTTAAATAAAAAAAACTTCACTGGTACTTACACAAAAAGCCACATACAGTCAGGTTACTACCTTTCAGTTGCACCTCTGAGATACCCTTAGGCAGTAGCCGATTTAAATGAGGAAGAAAACTTATGTTCTGTTTTACCTACAATGAAGCTGTATCCAAGGAACAATGGAGGGAAGTGAGCGATGAAGATAATTAATTGAAAAGAATATGTAAGTGAATCACACATGTCTGGACGAGAAGCAAAGAAGCAAAAATCTTGAATTTTGGATGGCAAAGCATTAATTGTGGATTGAAGGCAAATTCTTATTTGGAGTGGTTTAGTTGGTTCCTTCAGTGAGTGTTATTGATGAGATACATTTTAGCTTTTGGGAATGACCAACTATAAACTGAGGTTACAGGGTTAAGTGGAGGCCAAGAGTGGATAAGGGAGTTGTGTAAGTGGTTATAAATAGTACTGATTGGGTAGTCAGTGATCAATCAGTATAAGGCAAAACCTTTTCGATAACCAACTAACCAACCATAACAAACTCTTCCAAAGGGAGCCTTGGAAAAGGGGAGCCTAAATGCTATGAGTCCACTGCATTAGTATAGCCTCAGTATGTCAGAGCATCGGTATGTTCTAGTCCTGAAAGATCATTACTTGAAAATGGCACAAAAACAATGTGGTTGAGGCATTTCCACAAGTAGTATTAAGGTTTAAAGAGAAATCTTTGTGAGAGAAGGTTTTCTATTTGTTTCATAGGAAATACATAACTATTTTAAGTACAGAAGTATCAAGCACATGTACTGAATTCTTTATTATCCTTAAACTAGCGGATTTGTGGAGAGACTGAATTAGACATTGAAGACAATCTGTAGATTGGAGACATGTTTAAATTAGACAAATAGCAGCCTAAGTCAAACCTGGATTAATCCCATCTGAAAGTTTTGGGAAAAGAAACCAAATGCCAGATTGCGTCAAAGTGCTTAGGAACAGTGAGGTAATCTGTGACAAACAATGGAGAAATCGTTCTTTCTCACTTCCTCTATCTCTTGGTCGTATCTTCTTTTATGTATGTAGTCTCCTATCTTCCTTCTATCTCTCACTACCTCTATCTGTCTTTCTGTGTCTCATCTTTCTCTTTATCTCTGTGTCTCTTTCATTCACTTTCCACTCACAGGAAAAGACATTCTGTCAGTGTTATTCACAAAGCTCACTTACACTTGTGAATACGTTATGGGTTATGTTATGTATCTTTACTACTTTTGGCTGTTCACCACTTATGAGCATAAACGTACTCAACAGGAACTGCAACCAAATTTACAAGTAGAAGTTACTACTGCCAAAAGTAGCAGTAATAACTCCAATACCACAAATGGTGAACAACTGATACTACAATGCGCAGCCCTAGAAAATAATGGAGGCAGGGATGTAAAAATAAAAGTTCATAGAAAATAATGCTAGTTTAAATGCTTTGACTGTTTAAATCTATATACATAAATTATCTTAATATCATAAAACATAAACAACAAATAATCAATATTATTTTATGATAATATATTTTAATATGTTTTATATAAAAAATATAACCTTATGTGTTTTTTAATTAACTGATTTTAACATAAATATATACATACATTTTGCAATTTTTTAATACATCATAAATAAATATAAAGATTTTACTCTAGGCAGGATGTTTTAAAAATAAATATTAAACCATAAATATTCATTTAATTCATTATATGTAGATTAAATAAATATCAAAATTACCTTAATAGTACAGTGCCAATTTATTTTGTTCTACATTTAAAATAAATATATAAAATTGATTTACATTAATATTACTCCTTTTTTTCAAATTTACTTTGCCCATGTTTTACCATAGGTAGATCTCCATCTCCATGGTCTACATATAGTAAAATATGAGGCCTATTAATGGTGATTATTTCTATACACTGGGCTCTGCAACTGAAACAGGATCCCTAGCAACACGTTATGGGAAGCCTTATTTTGCCAAATCTTGGAGTCCTGCCACAACAGCTTACAGCAGCTCGTGTCATTAATGAAATGCAGAAAGCAGCATTTGCATAATTCTTGAAGCCTCCGTGTGTTTTGAGGGAGTGGGGTGAAGAACAAACATGTAGGGAAGCTCTAAGGATAGTGGGATGAGGGCAGGTGTGGTAAAGCAACATGAACTTTTAAGGAGTGCTTCCACAATAAGAAAAAAAGTAGCACCAAAAAAGGAAGCAGTGGAAAGACACTGACCAAGGAAGCAGTTCTCGGGCCATGCCGCAGGGGAAATCCAAACACAAGAAGAGGAATTCAAGCCAGCATGCACTGAGCAAAGAGAAGCAAGCAAATGAGAGTGACGATGAAGCCAAACAATGGTAAGCAATGGGTGGGCCTTAAGCCAGCTGTAGGTAATCAAAATGTCTTGAAAGTGACAGAGCATGTCCTGTCTCAGATAAGATCTAAAAAGGCTTTGGCAGTATAAATGTAATCCTAATTTAAAATGTAACTATTTTGAATATGCTAAATGATATCAAAATTATTTGTCTGAAGATTACATAAAAACAAAATCTCACCAAAGGTAAAAAAATAAAGTTATATTGTTTTATTATTTATTACAAATGTTTAAAAGTTATGTAGAGTATAAATTAAAATAAATTATATTTTGATATAAATTAATCTTATGTTAAATATTACATTAAAAATATTTACTAAAATTTTTTCAATAAAATAATAAATACGTTTTGTTTTTAGATTTTTAAAAAACGTATAATTACATGTATTTATATTTTTAAATACTTAAATAATTTAATTTCATTTAACATTATTTTCCAATGGGATTTCATTTTACCTCCATTATTTTCTATGGGAGAAGTTTGAAATACCAATAGTTGGTCAAGTGTGGTGCTGTACTTACTCTAACTCTGAGCTGTCTACTATTTTGGGGGCTTTTGGCTGTGGTAACTTTAGAAATGCAGTTTGTAAATAGCAATGGGCTTACTCTTATTTGGGTGAATGCATGTCCCTATCTAAACCTCTTGCTACCCCTTACAAAACCGATCCTTACTCCTCCTTAAACCTGTTCTATTTAGAAGTATGCCCTTTTTCCAGCCACTTCCCCAAACCCCTCACACTTTTACTAGTAAGTAGTAGACTTACATTTGTGAGGACCACCCACAGAAAATGAAGGAAAGGTGAAGATTTGTGTAAAAAGTGTGGGTTTGTGAATTGCATGTTGTAGTAAGTATGTAGCACTACTATAGTACTACTCCATGCACTATAAAATTCAATTTGTGAATCGGGCCCACAGTTACCAAAATGTTACAACTGACTGCAATAAGACTGACACCTAATAGATTAATTCACTCATGGTTCACAGAAGACATTTGATGTAGTTTCTCTCACTGCTAACAGATGCTGTCATGCAGATAACATGTAATTGAAGGTTTGTAATTGTAATGATACAAAAAAAAGGAAAGCTGTAGAGATCTGCTGACACATGATTTAGACAATCAAGGCTTTGTTACAGACAACATCCATAGCTGTCCTCACAGAGATTATGGGAAGACAACAACGACAATGGCTGTGACTACAAATAAATGACCTCACAGACTGTGCAATGAAACCAAAAACTACAGCATGGCAATCAGCAGCTACTTTACGGATATTGTATAGTGTGCGCACAATGCTAAACGTCTCAATGGATGTCTGTATACAGTTTGCATGGAGAATAAAACCTGAAGCACCACTGTTATGAAACTAATCTGGTGTAGTGCACTACAAAGAAGAGCATCCTGGTGACGAAACCCGAAAAAGTAGTAAAAGAAACAGAAATGGACAGAACCACACAGAAAATGCTGTAAATAGCCACATTTTAAAATTCTCTTTAACTAAAGTTAACTTTTCCAGGGATGTTCTAAGGCATCGGCAAAGTGGACAAATGCCAGGGCCCCCAAGTAATACATTGAGAAAGCCCCCTGGTGCTGGTGCTGTGATAAACAATTTTTTTTCTTTTTCTTTTTACAAAACAAACAGATTGACTGACATTTTCAGCCTTTGTACAGTTAGCATACACAATCATTAGGGAAAGGCTTCCTAGTCACAAATTTGAGATCAAAACAAATCCACACAAACATGTGCAAACCCCAGACAAACCTACACTAGATCCAGGATGATAAGAGAAAATTATAAGGTGAGAGGCATTTTCTCCTGCAATGTCCAAGCTTTTTGAATAGGCCCTGTGTGACTCAGCACTCTACCACTTGTACAGAAGCATTAGCAAAGTCAGTAGGTCTGCATTGGCTAGCTTGTGCAATGACCCTTTTTTTAATGCAAGCATATGCTGCAAAACTTAAAAAAGAAAATGTGCAATACAAATTTTAACTTAATGATATTTAACCATTGCATATCATTTTAATACAACAGTATAGGTATTTCCTAGCAGGCAGGTGCACATGTACGGAAATCTTTTTAGGTTTACTGCAAATCATAGAAAAATATTATTCTTAATGGCGTAAAGAAAGATACCATTGGCTTTGAACTAATATAACCTGAAGACATAGTTTAAACATTTAACAAAATACTTAAAGGTAATGTGGGAAAGATGAAGCTATGCTTTGGTGGAAGAACAGATGAGCCCTGGCAGTTCTTTTGGCTACTGGAGACTCCTCTGCCAATACATCATACTAGTGTTGTCAAAAATCTAAGCATCAAGCTTGATGGTAAGCTCTCTTTTCTGTCTCAGGTCAACACAGTAGTTGGGACCTGTTTTGGTCTATTACTTGTATTGAGGAAGTTCTTGCATTTTCTTACTCTTCCTGCTCGGAAATTGGTAGTACGGTGTAACATCTAAGCTTGATTATGGCAATGCAGTGTACTTGGGCCTTCCTGTCTACTTGATTATCAAATTGCAGAGGGTCCAAAATGCAGCAGCCCATATCCTGCTAGGCCTCCCCTGAGAGCGCATGTTTCCCCTTTCCTTAGGGAGCTGCATTGGCTGCCTATTGGGAAGAGGATCCTTTTCAAGACCTTTCTCTTGATACATAAGGTACTTCATTGGTCTGATGCTAGTTACCTAATAGAAAGGATTTGCTTTTATGCGCCACCCAGGCACCTGTGCTCAGCCAACCTTTTCTGGCCAAAATCCCCAGGATTCTGTGGTCTAAAAAAGGGGGTAGGTCCTTTATATTCCCGGGACCTTCACTATGGAACAAACGTCCCTCAGAGCTACAGATCATTTCAGCCACTTCCCAGTTTCAGAAGAAACTGAAAGCCTGGCTTTTTAAGCAAGTGTTATTCCTCTCAGTTAGTTCTCACCGGCCAGGACACTCCTCGGCGTAACAGTGCACTTTAGAAATGCCCATTACATTACATTACAATGACCTAAAAAAGATATGAAGTGTGCATTTTTTAGGCTCATGCCTTGCATGTGAATAGGAAAAATGGGGTCCCTTGCAGCGCCTAAGAGAAGTGGGCTGAGCCACTGCCCCATGTTGTATGTTGTGGTGCACAGAATAAAAATATGAATGACATTTGAGCAGATTAATGGATGAAGAGGGATGATCCACAGCTCTTCTGTGTACGTACGTATCTGTGTATTTTTTTATTTATGCTTTTTTTATTTTATTTTTTTACAGTGCTGTGAGGTGGGGAACAAATAGATTTGAGGTCTGAGTTGAGATGATGGAAGGAAAAGGATCAAGTCGTGAACCAGACTTAGTGGAAAGAAAACAGTTGCTCTTCCTCTGCCTGTGAGCATTCCTGAAATATGGTAAGGACAGGCCTACGGTCAGGCAACCTGGTAAAACTTCAGAACTGTTTGAGAGGGCCAACAGAATGTGTGGAAAGAGTCATATTTTTTTAAATCTTGTTGGACAACTACACAGATAAGGCAGGACAAAAGGCTTGGGAGTCAGGTGTAGGTTACACGTTAGCATCAGGATTTGCCAGGAACTAGATAGCATAGATATCCTCTCAAACTTTAATTGGTACAAGATGATGGTGGCATTGTCAACAAATAGATGCTCTCTTAGAAAATATATAAAGAATCAAAGCTGCTGCAGTCAATCTGCAATGAATTACATCCTCACAGACATTTAATAAAGATATAAGGATATGGTACCACTGTCAACAAATAATTCCTATGGAATGAACTACCAGCAGGCCTACTAGTAAAACCCACCCTGATGACTTTCCGCAGAAAACTAAAATATCTTCTCTTCATATTATATCTGTCAAACTAAAGAAATATACTCTATACCTCTCCATTATGTGTTGATCTTCTAACAGATGTCTACCTGTTGCCATGTTATTATTATCTTCAGATAATCATGATTTGTACACTGTTATAACTTGTCCTTCAACTGACCCATAAATGTTACTATGGCATTACCATCCTTAAAAAATATTCTTTTAAAATTAAATACCCAGATTTTTCTATGTAATTAACTCCCAAACCTCTGGTGCACTGCACTAAATGAACCTAATTATTAATAAATCTTAATACATAATAAGTGTCCTCGACAATATCACATCGAAAAGGAAAAAAATAAACATTGGTATGTAATTAAAAATTTCTTCACAGACATTTTATCCTGCTATAAAATTGTAGGTACAATATCAGAAATTAGAGGCCCCCAATGATGTTAACTGTGTAGGTAAGGCTGCTTTGGTTATGCTCATCATTAATTAATATATAACATCAGAGGCATGTAAGACTGACTACTACAGCCAGGAACTAGAAGTCTTCACTCCAATCTATCCCACTACATTCTACCCCAATCTACCCTAATCCTCTCCATTCAAATTTACCCCAACCTACTCCAATCTATTCCAGTCTACCCCTGCCCAGCCCACCCAATGTAGCCCACTCTAATCTACCCCACTCTACCCCAATCTACCCTACTCCACTCTAACCCAATCTACCCCATTCCACTCCACCTTAATCTAACCCAATCCAGCCCAATCCAATCTAACCCAATCCGGGCTACTCCAATCCACCTCACTCCATTATATCCAAATCTACTTCAATCTACCCCAAGCTATCCCAGTCCACACCACCCCAATCAATCCCACCACTCCAATCTATCTCACTCCACTACACTCCAATCTAACCCAATCTACCCCACTCCAATCTACTACAATCTACTGCAGTCCAATACCCCAATCTACCAATGCCACACGACTCCAGTCGACCACACTCCACTCCAGTCTACCCCATCCCAGTACACCCATTCTATCCCACTCCACCTCAATGTAATTCACTCCACTCCACTCTACCCCTCCCCACTCTAATCCAATCTACCCCACTGCATTCCAATCTACTCCAATCTACCCCACTTCACTCACATCTACCCCACTCCACTCCATTTAACCCAATTGAGCCCAATCTACCGCAATCCACCCCACATCAATCCACTCTTCCCCAATCTACCCCACTCCACCCCAATCTAATCCACTCCAATCTACCCCATCCCACTTCAATCTACTCCACTCCAAAGTACCCAAACTCCAATCTACCCTACTCCACCAACATCTACACCAAACTACCCCAGTCCACCCCAGTCCACCCAACTCTACCACACTACAATCTACCTCACTCTCATCTATCCCAATCTGCCCCACTACAATCTACCCCAATCAACCAAGTCCACTCCACTTAAATCTACCACACTCTATTAATTTCTTCTCTGCTCAAATCCACCCAGTCTACCCACTCCAATCGACCCCAATCTATCCCACTCCACTCCAATCTACCCTATTCTACTCCACTCCACTCTACCCCAATATACTGCAGTCCACTCTACCGTAATCTACACCACTTCACTCCAATGTATCCCACTCCAACTACCCTACTCCACTCCACTCCAACCTACCCCAATCCACCCCATTCAAATCCGCCCCAATTTATCCCACATCACTCCAATCTACCCCAATATACCTGTCTCCATTTTACCCCAATCTACCCCACTCCAGTGTACCCCATGTCATTCTACCCCACTCCACTCCAATCTACCCCCACTCCTCTCCAATCTACCTCAGTCCACTCCAATCTACCACAGCCTAACCCACTCCTCTCCTATCTACCCAATTCCACTCCAATCAGGCCCAATCTACCGCACCTCACCTCAATCTACCCCACTTCACTGCAATCAACCCCAAAATAATATAACCAACTCCAGTCTACCCCATTCCATCCCATCTTACTCCACTCCACCCCACTCCTAGTACTTCATGCAAATCCAATCTACTTCACTATACCCCACTCTGATCTATCGCACTCTACCCTACTCCAATCTATCTCACTCTAAGCCACTACAATCTGTCCCATTCTACTCAACTACAATCTAATACAATCAACCCCCACCATACTCTATCCCTATCTACCCCACTTAACTCCAATCTACCCCACACCACTCTACCCCAATCTACACCAGTCCTCTCTACCCCAATCTATCCACTCTAATCCACCCAGATCTAATCCACTGCACCACCTCCCACCCAACTCCACAACAATTTTTAGCAATGCTGGACAGGAGCCACGTGGTGTACAACATGACTGAAACACATTACCTAAGCCAATAGCTCTCAAATACTCGAGACCCATTAGCTTTGCCAATGTTTGTTTCACTGTGTACTGACCAAACAATAGCTGATGCTGAAAACTGTTGAATACAAATTGGGAGTGATTAAAAAATGTTTTTGTTAAATTGTCACAGAAAATGTGAGGTTAGGGATGGGTACTCACTCTGACTTCTGGACTACCCATAACACTAGATAAATCAAAGGACATTTAAAAAATATATATCTTCTGAGAAACTGGCACAATAGAGAGCCAAAAATATCGGGACATTTTGTAGATGAGAATAAATGTTTTGCCTTTCTGTATTCAAATAATTCACCCAAATAAAAAGGTACCCTACAAGTACAGGTGGGCCTATTATCCGGGAAACAAAAGTCCCAAGAATAAACTCAGGAAATAAGCAGTGGCGGGCGCCGCAAATCTCAAGGGAAGGGATGGCGTCAGGATGGGGGAGATAAAAAAAATTATTTAAAAAAACGTACCTCTTCCTGTCGCTGCTGTTTCCTGCCAGCTCGCTCCTCTTCTTTTGGTGCCCCAGCATTCACTGGGACACCAGCACAGGCTCCCCAGCAATGCTGGTGCTGTTTTCATGCGAAACCTAGCATGAATGTAGTGTCAGCATTGGTCTGAGTGGCTTGGACTGCCACTCAGACACTGCCCAGGGGTCTGTACAGTATCTCCAGCCCAGCTGTTCAGCACAGCCGGGTTGGAGAAACCTAAGAGCACGTGTGTTTGGCTGGCCTAAGACTGCCGGGCAAACACACATGTGCACTTAGGTGAACTCTTTCCTCCTCCTCCCTCCCACCTCCTCTGGCCCAGCCCACCCCTACCTTCACATTGTGCTGGCTAAGCCAGCAGCTGAGATAAAACGATAAAGAAATATCATTTCATATTTCAGCTCCTGGCTTAGCCAGGGGGTGGCGCTCCTTCTTTATTGTGAAGGGGCCGCCCCTGGAAATAAGCCTGAGTATTTGGATGTAAGTATCTAGAATATTTGGTTTCAAGGTCAACTGAAATCTAGAGAAAATGACCAACTCCGAACATTTCTGAAAACAGCATTTGTGGGTGAGCCTGTGGTATTGGAAAAGGTGACAACTGTGACCATGTGATGCTTGTTTATTATCAATAAAGTTTCACACAGTCAATGTTTTGGTCTATTCATGTTCCATGAATTCAACCCAACTATAGATTTGCAATGCCAGTTTTATCAGAAGTGTGGAAATGTCAGATGGTGGGATTTATGCTGTGTGCCACAAGTTCTGAAGTCTTCTATCACTGAAAAGTGAAGCATCTGTGATAATTAGCATTAATTGCGATAAGTTGACAAGATGCACAAGGGTTGGTAGTTCTGCTTACTGTCAAGCTGGGATTGTGCAAGGAAGCAGCACTTTGAGATCATTGATACTGAAAACATTCAAACCAAGGAAAGACTGGATTTAAGTTGCACATGATTGGTAGTGAGCTACTTGCCCAGTGGCCCACAGATTCTTGCATTTCTAGCGAACAAAGGCTATCTTGCCTATCTTCAGGTATAACTTTCCTCGTGGTGCTTCAGGTCTTTGCTAGGCAAGTTGTGCTACAATGTTGCTGCAGCTGGAACATGACAAATGGATGGTTGTTGTTAAGTGTCAATGCCCCAGATATTTGATATAGACATTTTGACTCTCAACTAAGTATCCTAAAATTGTATGGAATTTGGAAACAAACCTTGAACCATTTTTGAGTATTTAGAACCTAACTTGAGTTTCGATGATGGGTTACTCTGTTACAAATGTGAAGGATATCCGTCCACCTTATTGCTAGTGCATTATATTAAGGTGGACAAGATTTCCTTCACATTTGTGACAGAGTACCTATCCGTCAAACTCTAAATAAGGCCCTTAGTTTGAACTCGAAATACTTGGCTTGATTTGTTTTAACATATCTCCTTGTGTATGTAACACATAGATTTTCTGAAACCCTCTTGCACATGTAGGTTTGGGCCAACTTGAACTGGGAACGTAAACAGACTGTGACTCATGCACCTCCCACAATTTACCTGGAGCTAGTGAATATCTGGCAATAATCAATCCTGGTAAAGCCTGCCATATCTATATTTATATAGTAGTGGCTACTGGAACACATTTCATTTGAAGATGGTCACACAAGAAATCCACAACAGATATTTTGAAAATACTTTATTAAATGTGAAAGCCTGGTTTTAGTGTACATTATATGATTGTGCGTTATTGTAGATATAAACATTACAGTTAAAATGATAAATGCAATAAATCAAAAAAAGTCTGGAAATTTGCATTGTTTTGAATGGCAATGATTACATCATTAAATCAAATCAATGATTGAAACAATCCTTTTTGGAATCCTTTCCTTCTTATCCCCTGGCTAATATCTACATTAGCAAGTTAATGTAAGTTTCCTAGATGGACTTCAGTGTTCATAGTGTTTGCTCAAAGTTTGTCAGTATGTTTTCCGTCTGCAGCTTTGATTTGCCTTACTGCTCCCCAGGAGAACTTCAAGGAGACTGTTTGTGACTGCTATGCTGCCTCGAAATGGAAGCTTCTTTCTTCCATAAAAAGCCTAGGTCTAAATGTTATAGTGAGAGAAATAGGCCTTATAGCTTCTATTCTCTGAAAAATGTGCCTAAAGCTATAGTGTTTCTTTCCATTAATCATATTGCATTAACATTTAATATTTGAAATATTGATGAAGTATCTATGTTCAAAACAAAAGGATGATGGACGGAGTGCTGAAACTTTTAAAACACTCACACCCCAGTCACAGATCTGGGTTCAATCCATCATTCTTTTGCTCACCATGCCACACCAGTTTGGACCCAGCCATATGCAAATCAGTCTGGACCCTGCTCCCCATGAGAACAGTCCAGCCCGAACTGTGAGGTCAGGTCACCCATGGACTGGAAATAAGCATCCTGGGGCGGGTTTCAGGTTATCACCCCTTATCAGCCAGGTTAGCTTGAATCAAGTGGCACAGTGGGCAAGGGACCCATGTCTGGGCACACCCTGGCCAATTAGGACGACTTTAGCAACACAAAAGGGTGATGGACGGAGTGCTGAAACTATCTACTTCTAAGCAATATTATACTGAGAATACGTGTTATAAAAAATTTAACAAAACCAGTCATTTTTAAATGATAATGAACCTATAAATAAATGAATGCCACAAGTGCCTCTACAGCAGGCTAAAATGCAAAGCATATGACAGGATTATATGCTCTGCTAAGGTTTCTCTGATATAACAAGACTGAGGGCAAGAACCATCAAAGGTTTTGTGCCGCCCTTGCGCCACACGAAGGGGATGCAAGAAGATACAAAATCTAGAATGAGATTTACCATGCTATGCAATGTCATTTTGTGTGGCGCTGTGTGATTTGGTAAATCTGGAGTAAACAAGGCAGTGCAAGTTGCTGCCTTGCATTACTCTGTCTCAGCGAGACGTTTCATGAGCAGAGCGTGGGTTTTCAAACACATCCACCCATGGATTAATGATTAAACTAATATATTTATTGTATAGTACGTATGTATTTATTGTCCTCACCTACAGTGGCCTTGCACTCGTACACCTTTGCAGACTTTAATTATTGGCAAGTATTTTACTTTGGCAAGGTACTATATCACTTGATCCATGTTATTTTCATTTCTCCACTGTATTTGCAGGCAGAAACACCCTGGCTTTCTCAGAAAGCAACAACCCCAACATACCTGTTGTTTCTAACACTAAGGCCCTCATTACAACATTGGCGGCAAAAGCCGTTTACTGCCGTGCAGAAGACCGCCAACAAACCGCCGCAGCAGCGGAATTCCGCCATGGTCATTATGGCCCACTGCTCGGAATCCACCAAAATTCAGACACCCACACAAGTCTGCCACACCAAAGGTCAGTGATAAACTGGCGAAAACAAAACCTCCACTGTCACGCCAACACAAATACGCCCACACTATCACGACACATGAATCCACGCGGCGGTTATTCAACCGCGGTATTCCATTGGTGGTACACACCGCCGCGCTCAAAATACACACACATTTACAAAACACTACCACATTGGACAATTCGAAATACACACACCTGATACACATACACACACCACTCCCACACACCCATTACAATATAAAACACACGCCCACATCACCCACAAACCCCTACGACAAAATTACTGAGAGAAGGCCTGAGAGAGACACTACAAACAACTACCAAGCATCCACAGGCACACAATACCATCATCCACATAACTTCCACCACCTCACACAACACACCACTAAATATCACCCCACTTATCACTACACACACCACCCCACACATCACCCACACCACCCCATGGCACGGCAAAGACACCCCAGGTTCTCTGAGGAGGAGCTCAGGCTCATGGTGGAGGAAATCGTCTGGGTAGAGCCACAGCTATTCGGATCACAGGTGCAGCACCCCTCCATAGCTAGGAAGATGGAGCTATGGCGAAGAATAGTGGACAGGGTCAACGCAGTGGGACAGCACCCAAGAAATAGGGATGACATCAGGAAGAGGTGGAATGACCTACAGGGGAAGGTGCGTTCCGTGGTCTCAAGACACCACATTGCGGACCCCCACCTCCTCCCCCACAACTAACAACACGGGAGGAGCAAGTCTTGGCGATTCTGCATCCTGAGGGCCTCGCAGGAGTAGATGGAGGAATGGACTCTGGTAAGTCTAATCTTTACTATTACATCCCCCACCCTACTTGCATGCTATCACATACCCACAACCTCACCCCCATCACTCCAACTCCTTACAAATGTCCCAACATCACAAACCACACATCCTAACACCAAGCCCTGCATGGACACCCATCACCAAAGCATGGCCACTGCACATACCCATACACCCCCCTAAACCACCATCACGCAAGGACCCACACAGGAATGCAAGCACTGGGGTACAGGGTCACCCATCCATTGCACACCATGGCACACACAGATGTAATAAACATCCTTTTATACCCCCGCAGGACCCCTACCCAACGTCACCGGACAGGAGGGTCCACACATGTCCACACCACCAACAGAAGAGGCCCACAGTGATGACAGCAGCTCTGTCCAACTGGATCTAGATGACCAGCCCGGCCCATCTGGGACCTCTGGAAAGTTGGTTCCCCTGACACAGTCACAGGACACCACAGAGCTTCCCCCCTCTGGAAACACCAGCATAGCACCCACCCAGCGGGCCCATACCTCTGTCCCCAGGACACGTCAAGCAGAAGTGTGTCCACCACTAGATAGAGGCCAGGCTAACCCACCACCCCAACAACAACAGGGACCTGGGGGCAGTGGCAGTGGGCACACGGTCCAGGGGACGGAGGCACAGGAACACAGGGGAACTGGGAGGGCTGCTGTGTGATGGGGGAAGACAGGCCAAGGGAACCCACTCTCCACAAGGCCCTCTCCAACATCATGGGAGCCTACCACCATTCCCAGGAGACGATGGCAACGGTACTGGCCAAGTTTCAGGAGACCCAGCGTCAGCAGGAGGAACAGTATTTGGACACTGTGGCACAACAAGGGGCCCCTGACACTAGGCTTGATGATGAACTGCCCACCACCTCTGCCCGCGCTAGTGGACAGGAGGCACCGCACAGGACCACCACCCCACCCCCTGCAGAGGGAGAACCACCCCGCAAGCGGTCCCTGAGATCCAGCAAAAAGACAGAGAATGATGCCAAGACCCCCGCCAAGAAATGAGACCACCCTGAATGTCATCCTTCTGTCCCACCTTGTCACCCTGTCCATCCTCAACTGCCCCAGCTCCACTTCCTATGCCCATTTGGGCAATGCACCTGTGAGACTAATAGACTGGACTCTGCCATGGACATTCCTCCACCATCACCCCTCACCATTTTACAACCCCCTCCAATATTGAGCACTGAAATAAACATCCTTAAAGCACAAAACAATCTGGAGTCTGTCTGTGATTTCGAAATAGTGTATTAGCAACTACAGTGACAAAATGCTCTTTCAATTGTAATGTCAACATACCTATGTCACACAGCTCTAGTCCATGAGGAAACAAAGCAGATGTCACACAGTGGGACCCACATCTGTGAAATCATAAGGGAAAGTGACAACTCAGTGACCATACACTGGGTGAAAACGACAGACAGTAGAGAGGTAGTAGTGTTAAAGTACATGTAGTAGGCAGGTTTGTATTCTTACCTGTTTCTCACTGGAAGTATTGCAGGTTAACTGAGTTCCTGTTGTCGATGTCCTCTTCTTCTGCTTCCTGGTCTTCACTGTCCACAGGCTCCACAGCTGCCACAACATCGCCATCTGGACCATCCTCCTGCAGAAAAGGCACATGTCGTAGCAAAGCTAAGTTGTGAAGCATACAGCAGGCCACAATGATCTGGCACACCTTCTTTGGTGAGTAGAATAGGGATCCACCTGTCATATGGAAGCACCTGAACCTCGCCTTCATGAGGACGAAGGTCCGCTCTATAATCCTCTGAGTCCGCCCATGGGCCTCATTGTAGCGTTCCTCTGCCCTTGGCCTGGGATTCCTCACTGGGGTCAGTAGCCATGACAGGTTGGGGTAACCAGAGTCACCTGCAAATGGCGAGGGCAACTGTTAGACACACACTAACCTGTAGGGATATCCCCAGACCCAGACAACCATTCCCACTGACATGCTTCCAGGTGCTCACCTAATAGCCACACACAGTGCCTCTGGAGTTGACCCATCACATAAGGGATGCTGCTATTCCGCAGGATGTAAGCGTCATGCACTGAGCCATGGAATTTGGCATTCACATGGGAGATGTACTGGTCTGCCAAACACACCATCTGCACATTCATGGGATGATAACTCTTCCGGTTTCTGTGCACCTGTTCACTCTTGCGAGGGGGGTACCAAAGCCACATGTGTCCCATCAATGGCACCTATGATGTTGGGGATATGTCCCAGGGCATAGAATTCACCTTTCACTGTAGGCAAATCCTCTACCTGAGGAAAAACGATGTAACTCTGCATGTGTTTCAGCAGGGCAGACAACACTCTGGACAACACGTTGGAAAACATAGGCTGGGACATCCCTGATGCTATGGCCACTGTTGTTTGAAATGACTCACTTGCAAGGAAATGGAGTACTGACAGCACCTGCACTAGAGGGGGGATTCCTGTGGGATGGCGGATAGCTGACATCAGGTCTGGCTCCAGCTGGGCACACAGTTCCAGGATTGTGGCACGATCAAGCCTGTAGGTGATGATCACATGTCTTTCCTCCATTGTCGACAGGTCCACCAGCGGTCTGTACACCGGAGGAGGCTGCCATCTCCTCACATGTCCCAGCGGACGGTGCCTATGAAGGACAACAGCGAGCACAGAGCCAACTCACAGGTACGTACCCACAGCTTACACAGAACACGAATCATAATCCGAAATTTGGCCTGTATGAGTGTTGAGGCAAGGCCTAGGTATGTATGACGCAGTTAAAAATTAAGCCATGTGGGCCCCTGAAATGGCGGCTGTCTGACCTGTAAAGTGGGACAATGGGATGTGAGGTAACTGTGCTGGCATTGTACACCGTCGCAGTAGGCGGTCGAAGAACGCAGCGCAATTCTGCATTGGTTAACATTGGACCCTATGGGGCCCAGGAGCGAAGGACGATGTACGCCGGCGGTGACGGTATGCACCGCCGCGGATGTGACCGCCATTTTCTATCTGTTCAATCACTCGATACCTGATCTTCGACAGGAGAGGACCTACACTGCAAGTGCTGCTGGGACCTCGGTCTGGAAGAGACAATGGCTCGTGCGTCTGGGGAAAGGGCCCCTGCCTTCACATTGGAGGAGTTGGAGAAACTCGTGGATAGGGTCCTCCCCCAGTACACGCTACTCTACGGTCCTCCAGACAAACAAGTAAGTACACTGGGAGCATGCTGTATGGGCTATGCCTGTGTAGAGTGGGGTGGATGAATGATGGGGGGGATTGAGGCGTCCATGAAACGACGGTGAGTGCATGTGCCACATGGCAAGGGTAGGCATGTGGGCCAATGACTGTGATGGTGCAGTTGGTAATAACTTTTCTTTTTCCCCTGTACAATTCATGTAGGTCAGCGCCCACCAGAAGAAGGATATTTGGCGTGCCTTCGCCAAGGACGTACGCACCCTGGGGGTCTACCACACACGGAGCACCCACTGCCGTAAGAGATGGGAGGACATTCGCCGCTGGAGCAAGAAGACGGCGGAGGCCCAGCTGGGGATGGCCTCCCAACGTGGGAGGGGTGCCCGTCGCACCATGACCCCCCTGATGTTCAGGATCCTGGTGGTGGCGTACCCGGAGTTGGATGGGTGCTTGAGGGCATCACAGCAGCCACAAGGAGGTGAGTACAATCTCATTCTGCTGATTTTCCGCGCAGTGGAGGTGTCTGGGTGGGGGAGGTGGGCTGTGGGTTTCCCTAGGCCAGGGCAAGTGTGCTAGTTAGGTCCCCTTGTTCTGGCAGACCCTGTGGCACCCCACCCCACCCCACCTGTGTACAGTGCCAAGTACACCTAGTCAGGCTCCTGTGACATCCATGTGTGCAGATGTCGGCCATAGCCTTGTAGGCCATGTCCCAGGGATTGAACAGTGGAACCCAAGTGCACGGTGTAGTGCAGGGGGCTTCTGTGTCTGTCGTGTCCGCCAACAGTAGCGGTAATGCATGCACTCAACATGTCACCCCCCCCCCCCCTTTTTGTGGTCTCCCTGTTCTTGTGTGCATTAGCATCATCAGGCGGAGGAACAGTGGCACCGAAGCAGGAGGGAGCTGCATCCCACATGGCCCTGGAGGGCCACACTACGGACTCGGAATTCACCAGTGGAACGGAGGGCGAGGGGAGCTCCACGGCGGGAACAGGAGCTGACACCAGTGATACGGACTCGTCCTCTGATGGGAGCTCCCTTGTAGTGGCGGCCACATCTGTGCCCCCTGCATCTACAGGTACAACCGCCACCCCCCCTACCAGCACCGCCCTCTCAGCATCCCCTCAGCCTTTGCCCCGTGCCCACTGACCCAGGAGGGTGGGCATCACCTTCTCCTCAGGCACCTCAGGCCCTGCCCCAGTCACCCCTGCTGCCCTCACTGAGGAGGCCATTGACCTCCTCAGGTCCCTCACAGTTGGGCAGTCTACCATTTTGAATGCCATCCAGGGTGTAGAAAGGCAGTTGCAACAAACAAATGCATTCCTGGAGGGCATTCCTTCTGGTCAGGCGGCCCTTCAGCGAGCTTTTCAGACTCTGGCCTCAGCACTGATGGCAGCTATTGTCCTTGTCTCTAGCCTCCCCCCTCCAACTTCCTCCACCTAGACCCAATCCCCTTTACCTCAGCCTATCCCAAGCACACCTTCAGACCAGCATGCACACACGTCAACACACAAGGGAAGCTCAGGCACAAATAAGCACCAAACATCCCACAGGCACTCATGCAAGCATCACACACATGCAGACACACCAACATCCACTGCCTCCACTGTGTCCCCCTCCTCGTCGTCTCCCTCCTCCCTCCCAGTCTCGTCTCCACTCACACCTGCATGCACTACATCTACAGCCACTACTTCCATCACCAGCACACACACCACCACACCCGCTCACGTGCAGTCACCACCCCCACTACCATTCACACGTCCGCTGTGTCCTCTCCC
Source organism: Pleurodeles waltl (assembly GCF_031143425.1). Taxonomy (NCBI): domain Eukaryota; kingdom Metazoa; phylum Chordata; class Amphibia; order Caudata; family Salamandridae; genus Pleurodeles; species Pleurodeles waltl. The sequence continues at coordinate 713,047,694 of NC_090436.1, forward strand.
AGTGTGTCTGTGACGCCACCTCCCAAGATACACAAACGCAGCCACACACCCACCCAACAGCCATCTACCTCATGACAGCCTACAGCGCATGCACCTTCACCCAAAGTCACCAAACGAACACCTCCTACAACCACAACCTCTTCCTCCACTCCCAAACCCCCTCTAGCTACCCTTTCCAGTGTTCCCAAGAAACTTTTCCTGTCCACCCTTGACCTCTTTCCCTCATCTCCCCCACCCTGTCAGTCTCCTAGGGCCCGACTCTCCAGGTCCCAACCTATCACCTCAGCCACAACATCTCCGGGACCAGTGGTGCCTGTAGTCACCGGAATCTGGAGTGCACCGGGCAGCAGGGCAGCCAGTGTGGCACGGAGCAACAGCACGGACAGTCCCCCACCTGTCAAGCATCAAAAGTTGGCCAGTGCCCGGGGGGAGAGGGGGAAGACTCCAGCCACCAAAGCCGCTCCCAGGGGTACAGGTGGGAGTGTGGAGTCAGCTGCGACACCTTCCAAGGTGGGGAAGGGGCACAAGAAACTCAACAAGTCTGGGAACAGCAGCACGGCGGAGAAGACCGTCATCATCACCGCTGCCCAGGAGGCCACCACCATCATCCCCGCTGCCCAGGAGGCCACCGCCAGCACCAGCCCTGCTGCCCAGGAGGCCACCACCATCATCCCCGCTACGCAGGAGGCCACCGCCAGCACCAGCCCTGCTGCCCAGGAGGCCGCCACTAGCACCAGCCCAGCTGCCCAGGACAGGACTGCCAGCACCAGCCCAGCTGCCCAGGACAGGACCGCCAGCACCAGCCCAGCTGCCCAGGACAGGACCGCCAGCACCAGCCCCGCTGGGCCATAAAGGACCACCAGCCCCGCTGGGCCATAAGGGATCACCAGCCCCGCTGGGCCATAAGGGACCGCCAGGCCCAGCCCCGCTGGGCCATAAAGGGCCGCCAGCACCAGCCCCGCTGGGCCATAAAGCACCGCCAGCACCAGCCCCGCTGGGCCATAATGGACCGCCAGCACCAGCCCCGCTGGGCCATAAGGGACCACCAGCACCAGCCCCACTGGGCCATAAAGGACCGCCAGCACCAGCCCCGCTGGGCCAGACAGGACTGCCAGCAGCTGAGTCACTGCCAAGGACCCCGCCGCCACAAGCACCGCTGAACAGGACACTGCCACCACAAGCACCGCTGCCAAGGACACCGCCGCCACAGGCACCGCTGAACAGGACACTGCCGCCACAAGCACCGCTGCCAAGGACACCACCGCAACAAGCACCGCTGGCCCATGAGCACCAAGGGCACTGATGCTACTGAGTCCGTCACAAGCATGATGAAGCACTCTGGGCACAAGGCCCCCTCCAGAACCAGTGGAGATTCACATCCACTACCTCAGTCCTTGGCAGGATGAAGCACTCTGGGCACAAGGCCCCCTCCGGAACCAGTGGAGATTCACATCCACTACCTCAGTCCTTGGCAGGATGAAGCACTCTGGGCACAAGGCCCCGTCCGGAACCAGTGGAGATTCACATCCACTACCTCATTCCTTGGCAAGATGAAGCACTCTGGGCACAAGGCCCCCTCCAGAACCAGTGGAGACTGTTATCCACTTGAGAGACTGTGGCTTTGCACTCCCCACGACTGAACAGTGGGCAACCCACCCACTGTAGAGACTTGAGAGACTGTGGCTTTGCACTCCCCAGGATGCAACAGTGGGCAACCCACCCACTGTAGAAAATTGAGAGACTGTGGCTTTGCACTCCCCAGGATTGAACAGTGGGCAACCCACCCACTGTAGAGACTTGAGAGACTGTGGCTTTGCACTCCCCAGGATGGAACAGTGGGCAACCCACCCACTGTAGAGACTTGAGAGACTGTGGCTTTGCACTCCCCAGGATTGAACAGTGGGCATGTGGCCCCCTCGTGGATTTGGAGTCGTGCACTCAACCGGCTGAGGTGCACCCCCTTTCCCTTCCCCCTGAGATGCCTGTGTTATTGCTATCTGATGCCCCTGCAGTGTTCTCTCCGTCATGTTCGGGGATTGAGTGTGGGCCTCGCCCATGCCGTGTGGGCCCAGTGTTCCACGGACTTCAATGGAGCACTACCTGGACTACTATTCTTGGTGTATATATTTGTTTATAGTGTATATATATTTTGGCGTACTGGATTTTAATATATTACAATGGTTACACTCATTTCCTTTTGTCTTTGCATTCTTCCCGGGGGTTTGGGGGGTGTAACTGTAATGTATCATGCTGTATTAGTGTGTCTGTTGTAGTGGGTGAGGGTGGGGGTGGGGGTGTTGCGTGTGTGTTCCTGTTTTCTCCCTCCCCCCTCCCCTGTGTCGTAGGTGCAGTAATCACCGTGGTCTTCGCCGCCGGCGTTCGTGCTCCTGGTAGAGGAGGAAGAAGATAAGGGCTGGCAGGATGTGGAGCTCGGATTCCATGGCATCCGGATTCCTCGTGGGGTGTGTAGAGGTGAGCGTTTTCCCTTCAAAGTCCTGTTTCCGCCGTGTTTTTGTTTGCGGTGAATCAGCCCCTGAAAAGGTGGCGGATTGGTAGGTTGTGATACTGTGGGTGGTACATTGTCCTCTACCTGTCTGTTGGCGGTGACCACCATGCTGTTTGTTTGTACCACCGTGGCTGTCGGAGTGTTAAAGTGGCTGTCTATGTTGGCGGTTTCCGCCACGGTCGTGATTCCATTTTTTTTCCTACCGGTCTGTTGGCGGTCTTACTGCCGCTTTAACACCGACCACCAGGGTTGTAATGACCACCTAAGTAGCATGAGTTGCATGTGGAAATCATGATAGAGGGAGTAGAAGGCACCAAACAATATCCTTCAAAATGCATTGTTTCAAATTCCTTACCTATTGTGAAGATTGCCAAAAACCGAAATCTGGATAAGTTACATGTTTACCATGTTGTTGGACTTGGCCCTTTTTTGCAGGTTTATTTCCAAACTATTTGCCTTATTCTTTCTATTTTCTCTGACCTGTTTCTGTTTGCTTCAAGAAAAAGGGCACTTTACCACTGCTAACCAGTGCTAAAGTGCATATACTCTCTATCTAAAAAGTTTTAGTGATTGGTCTTTCCATGACTGGAATAATTTATTTACTACTAAGTCCCTAGAACAGTGCACAGTATGTGTTCAGGGCCTGTAAATCAAATGCTACTAGTGGGCCTGCAGCACTGATTGTGCCACCAACATGAATATCCCTAAATATGGCTCAGGACTGACATTACAGTGTCTGTGAGTGCTGTTTTAAACTGCCATGTTGATCTGCAAGTGTACCCACTTGCCAGGCTCAAATCTTCCCTTTCCTTTTATTACCTGTAAGTCACACCTAAGACAAGACCAAAGCAGCCCCAAAAGGAAGGATGTGTACTTGTGTGATTTACATGTTCTGATGGTGAAATACTACTAATGACGTTTTTCACTATAGCAAGACCCATCTCTCCCATACGTTGACAAGGGGATTGCTTAAAATATCAGTTAAGTGTACTTTCGTATTGGGAGCAGAAAGGGATGTGGAGTTTGGGGTCAAAGCAGTTTTTAAATTGTAAGTTTTAAAATGACACTTTTAGAAAGTATCCATTTTCTTGCTTGACCATTCTGTGCCTTTGCCTGTCTGCTTAATACATGTCTGAGTCAGGATGACAGTTGGGCTGTTTGTGCATTCACTGTAGACAGTCACGAAAGGCAGCTGAGGTGTGCCCTGCATATCCTGATGGCCCATCAATAGGCTGATGGGTCTTCCTGCGTTAGATTGGTGGGAGGAGCTGACACCTGTACCTAAATAGGGCTGTGCCTGTCCTCACACAAACCAGTCTCCAAGCCCCTGCAATGTGTCTGGGGCCATGGCATGGAAAAGCAGGGTCTTGTGCACTATAAAGGCTTCTCTTTGATGTTTGTCTACATCAAAGACAGAAATGGGTATAAGTACTGAACCTCTAACCCCATATAGTTAGAACAATTCTGGACTGAGGAGATTCTGTCAGGAAAAAGAGCTGGATGCTATAGGAGGGACTGTCACTCTGCCTGTTGCTGTGTTGTGCTGGCCTGCTGCTTGCTGCTTCTACCTGGGAATAAAAAGACTGCACTTTGCTTTCTACATCCTCCTTTACAAGGTTCTCCAAGGGCTTGAATTTAGTTTGCCTCCTGTTAAGAAGATACAAGGCCTTCAAAGACTTCATCTGCCAGCACCAGGGTTCTCTTGCTGAGAGTTCTTACTTACCATTTGGTGCCAAATCCAGCCCCTCCCTAAACCAGCACTGCTCTCTGCACTGCAGCCATGGTCCATGCTGAGTGAAACAACCAGGACCTACAGAGCAGACCCGATGCTGTGCAGTACCTCTGAAGTCCTGCCACAACAGGAGTCAAGAGTGCTGTGTCACTGAAGTCTGTGACACCCAACTCTAACTCTGCCAAAGCACTTTTGGCCCTGTGGTGGGTTTGCAACAAAGCAAAGTTGATGCCTCGCATCTTCTCCTGCTGGATTTATCAACCCTGCCTTGACGTAGGGAACTGACGCCTTGCAGCCAATACCCCATCACCTCCCCTGCAACTGTAAGGAATTTACACCTCAACCCTCTGCCCAGCAGAAAGGAACCAATGCCTCACCTCCCCGATAGCAGTAAAAAACTGATGCCGCTGTATCGGCTCTAGCAACGCCTCACCTCCCAGACACCGTGCAACGTCTTTGTTTCCTCATCATTTTCCAAGGTACTGTAACCAGGGTCTATACGACTCTGGAGCAGGCCCATGCTCCCTCACAGTTGGTGCCAGACTGTTGGAACCGACTCCATCAAGCCATTTTAATATACCCAGTAGGATGTATTGTGTTTCAAAAAGCTACACTACATTTAAGCTTTTCAAATTTGTATCTTTACTTTTGTATGTTGAACTTTTGTCATTTTGGTCTTGGTTTACTCAGATACATATTGGCTATTCTTTAAACTGCTGTGCAGTCCTTTTGTAGTGTTTTCACTGTATTACTGTGTGTGTGTATACATATTTTACACAAATCCACTGAGATAAGCCGGACTGCTTGTGCTAAGATACCAAGGGGATGAGCAGGGGTTATCTTAGCTGTGTGACTCCTTACCCTGACTAGAGTGAAGGTCCCTGCTTTGGCAGGGTACAAACCAATCCCAAATAGAGACCCCATTTCCAACCCATGCGATCAAACACTCAGTTGAGGCACAACTGGTAAATGTTGTCTTGGCATCTTGGCAATGACTAGGCACCTCAACTGTAAATATAAAAGTGTTTTTGTGGAGAAAAGTGGAAATTATACCTCAAGGAGGAAGAGCTCATTTTATTTAATGGAACAGCTTCTCTAGTAACTTCTGTGCATGACAATATGCCATATGATAATGTGCCAAGTTCAGTGCAAGCAGCAAAAGAAGAAAATGTGTATGTAAGAAGAAAATCGTGTATAATTTGTATAAAGTTGCTACTGCCAATGCCCCAAAGCCACTGCATATAACAGACAGAAGTGACATTTGAGAGCATAGGTCCTAAGAATGATGGGTTTAAATGAATTAGCAGATGGATCAATTTAAAACCCTGTTTGCACCGAGTAAGACAATACAGAATTAAAAAAGTAAAGCAGTTATATTCCTTGTACTGGGATTGTTTTGTATGAGTCATATACTGTTCGAACGGTTAAAAGCCTATTTAATCATCTTGTACACGCTCTTGGAATTGGAATGCCAAATTATTTTCAAGCAAAAATGTTTCCTTCAGTTTCTGAGATGGTATCTGTCGGTGTCGGTTTTGTTAAGTTATGTTTTAGAACTATTCTTGATCCTCGATAATATCTTCCTGCCATTTTTGGTAACTTCACTGATATGTGCCTCAGGTTCAGAAGTAAAGCAGCACTCACACTACTTTTGGCACACCAATTTCAGTTTTGTTCTATTGCCAATTGTTTTTCATTCCAGGACATAGCAGTCTTTACCCTTATTGCAATAAATCACAATTTTATATTTATAATTTCAGAGTTTGCTTCGGTGTATAACCTGAAAGTAAAACCAAGGATGCTATTCACAATCTACTGGCAGGCCAAGACCATTTATGGATGCGGAGATCTGCATCATGTATTTGGATCATACTCTATGAAGGAGAACTTGAGCTTTCCAAGACATAGTTTGCATTGGAAGTTTGTTAGCACCCACACTCATGGCTATGTTTTGGTATTCACAAACTCCATCCCCTTTATATCCTGGAAAGGTTCACGTTTTTATTCTTGCCAAGAATTGGCCTGAATCTCCCTTAATAGTAGAAAGAGAAATGTACCCCCCTTCTCCTTTGGTAGGTGGATAAGGAAATGGTTTTCTTTAAGTGGAAAAATATTTTCCCTGCAGAGATCCTATTGACCCTGTGTGGACTTCTTCACCATGGTACACTCCACACAACAGAACTAGGATCCAGTTGAGAATGTAATTTGATCATTCTAGGAGCAAGCATGGAAGCCTTCATCTGGCACATTAATGGAAATGTTTCTGAGTGCAGATGTACTACTATGTTTGTGATTCAGGCTCCATATGTGGAATTACCACCTTTCTGACAATGGCAGTTGTCTTGTGATTGCGAATAAAATAAATATTAGCTATGCTAGATATGTTATGAGTTGTCAAAAAGTAACTTATCCGGGGCAAAGTACATGTAAGAAAATAGACTAATTTCCTTTAGTAGAATGTGTTTTGTCACATACTTTACTTCTGCTCGGCTTCTTGAGACAGCTTATTCACCTGTCTACAGTGGTATTTGCACTTTTCTTATAGTCGCCATTGTAAGAAATGTTTACTAATTCATATTTTTTGCATTATCAGTAATGAGCAGAATGCATTGTCACACTCAATTCTACATGTACACACTGACATAGTGCCTTTGCTTTTGGAATGATGTTTCTATGATATGTAGAAGTGAATTTTCTGAAATTTGTTAAATAGGTGCATTTGTTTGTGCAAACGCCATCTTGTCCAAGGTGAAAGCCACCTCTGTCACTCATCCTGTTTGGTCCTTCAACTTCTCTACTCGAAAACTCTGCAACACCCAGTCTAGCTAAGAAGGAATGGTTTATTTCCACTGTTATTGTGCTCTCAGTGAAATGCATCCTGTTACACCATAATTTGAAACATTTACAAGGTCCTTCCTTTGGTTCCATATGCTCCATTCATTCACATAATGCATTATTGTTCATGTATATAGTTATGTTTTAGCATCTCGGGATAAGGCATGCAGAGGGCTAAATAATTATTTATGTAGTCGGTTAGTGCTTCGGTACTAAGGCAATGGGATGTTTATTTTTTCATGTGCTCTGGTTAGCTGATGAAATGCTACATTTGTTCACACCACAGTAAGACTGCGGTCTCTAAACTCTTGTGTGAAAATAATGTGTAAAAACATCTGAATTTGGGGGCGAGACAGAGCTTTCCTAAATGCTACTAAAGATGCTGTTCCTTTCTTTCCTGATTTTGCTGCCCTATTGGGACTTAAAATAATTTCCAGTTTTGCATACTCTGTAAAATTCTGCATTTTACAGACCCTGTACTGCATTATTCTTCACTTCTGTAATAAAATCCTTTGGCCTAGATTTAAGAGGGCCTAGAGCCATCTAACTTTGTAACTCCTTGCGTCAGGCATAATGTTTGCAAGGTGGCGTTTTCCCGTTAGGGGGGGCCGCAAACATGGCACAAAGAAATCTCAAAGATTTCTTTGTGTCATTTTTATCCGAATTTTTAATGCCTGCTCAAAGCAGGCCTTACTAGGAGGCACACCATTATTTATAATGGACCTCAATGTGCTTTGCAGGATTAGCCTCAACATTTTTGACACTAATCCTGCAAAGTACCAAACTAGCATCAAAAAGTTTGTTTGATGCTAGTTCCCTGACTAGAGACATGGTGCTCTGTATCTTAATAATGGTGCACCCATGGTGGCGTTAGGGAGGTGCGAAGGGGCGCAAGAAAAGTGGTGCTGCATTGGCTGCAGCACCACTTTTCTTAAATCTGCCACTTTGACTTTTCATTGATCTAAAACTCAGTTATTGAGTGGCCCAAATTATTTACTTAATTAATTGTATTTCTCTTATTTTTGAAGCTTTTGGAGGAGCCTTAATGAGGGGAGACACTGCCTCATGAAACTGTGATTTAAAACTGTCTCCAGTACAATGAGTTTTGGTAGAAGAGGATGGTTGCACATTAAAGAGTACTTCCTTTCTGCTTTAGGAAATTCCCTTTTGCTCAGTCCTTAGTGATAGCGGATTTTCCAGGGTGGAGTATCCTGGAGGATTCTGATGAGAACCTGACTTGCTCTGCTCTTTCTGAATGATTTAGATTGTAAGGGTGACTATGGTGGAATGATTCAGGTAATTGTGAGTGTTTCTGGTATATCTACAGTTTGTAATTGAGGTTTTAAGTTTTGTGTTGAGAATTAGATTGTTATGCTATGTGTGAGATTTTTTCCCATGCAATGTTGATTTTGGATCCAATTGCTGGTTTGATCACGTCAGAACAACAGTATTATTCTTTTTTTTAAATTTCCATAATGGAAAAACTTTTGGTTATTATCAGTTGGTTTGGTTAATGGTTTAGCTGAAATCGAGGTTTTGGGGTTTACTTGTCTGCATAAGGTAGTGTGTTTTGCGAGGTTCTGTATTCGTAAGATAGGGCTTTCTTATTTACGATTTTCACTTTCTAGGAGTCTGTGAGTCTAATCTAGGTTGGAGTCTGTTGCTTCCGGAGTAAATACATTAGCCAGGGATAGATTGCTTCTGGACAGGGGTCTGTGTAGCATTAATTGGGTTTAGCCAGTACTGAAAAGTGCTGTTCTTATTTATATTGCTTGTGACATTTGTCTTATTCTAACTTGATGATTTTACTCCTATTCAGTTGGGCAGACAAGGTTTATTTTGATGAAGTGTTAGTTAATTTAGAAAGGCTTTACGATTGTTTTCCCCTTTCACGTATAAGTCACACTGCAATTGGTTAGTCAGCCAGGGAGATGTGCTGGGAATGGTGGGACATCAAAACAAAGCTACAATGTCATTGGTTGGTTACTTTCAGAGCTGCGCTGTCATTGGATGACCTCTGACATAGCCGTGCTGGGATTGGTTGTTGTTCACTCGCTTATTTGTGTGACTTTTTAATCATCTTGAGCAGGAATAATGTGTGCTGTGTTGAAAAAGCCTGTTTCTATTGTGCCTTCTAGTGAGGGACAGAAATTACCTATAAAGGGAATGCATACATATGAAATGATGATGGACATTGGATTATAAATGTGTACCTGAATTTCTGAATCACATGAATATACTGCTTCTGATAAGACCTTTAATTTTAGAAGGTTAGATTTCTTGAGACGAGCTATGAATGACAGGAAGCTGTTACCCAGACCTACACAGTTTGAAGCACTGAATAAATGGGACGGGATTGCATGGTTATAGAGAAAGAGGGAAGGAAAATGTTGAAGCAGGTGAAGGGTCCATTTAGACAATGGCTTGAGAGCATGTGGGATCGACATGAAAGATGGTGGGGGGTGATGGAAAAAATGAGAGCTTTTGTCCATGAAAGTCAAGGAGAGAGCAGATAAAAAGAAAACTGATGAGGGAAAGAGTGAAAAACTAAATGAAGAATCAGATAAGGAGGATAACTTTTTAAATGAATTCCACATATGCTCCTTATAATCATGGAGTGCAGAGACAGAGACTAAGGGCCAGATGCAGGAAACAAATAGCGAGTCGCAAACAGCAAAAATTGCCGTTTGCGACTCGCTATTCGCGTTTCCCAATGCAGAAATGCATATTGCGAGTCGGTACCGACTCGCAATATGCATTTCAGAATCGCAAATAGGAAGGGGTGTTCCCTTCCTATTTGCGATTCTGAGTGGTATGCAATACCATTTGCGACCGCATATGCGGTCGCAAATGGTGTCGCAGTTACCATCCACTTCAAGTGGATGGTAACCCACTCGCAAATTGGAAGGGGTCCCCATGGGACCCCTTCCACTTTGTGAATGGACCCACAAATATTTTTTCAGGGTAGGTAGTGGTCCAAGGGACCACTACCTGCCCTGAAAAAAAACCGAAACTAAAGGTTTCGGTTTTTTTTTAAGTGCAGCTCGGGCTACACTTAAAAAAAAAACTGCTTTATTGAAAGCAGTCACGAACATGGAGGTCTGCTGACGACAGCAGGCCTCCATGTTTGCGAGTGCCTAGACTCGCTATGGGGCCGCAATTAGCGACCCACCTCATGAATATTAATGAGGTGGGTCATTGCGACCCCATAGCGAGTCGCAGTCGGTGTCTGAGACACCGTACTGCATACCAATTTGCGACTTGCAAATTGCGAGTCGCAGGGACTCGCAATTTGCAAGTTGCAAATTAGCATTTTGCTACATCTGGCCCATAGTCCTGTTGTAGTACAGGATATGGGTGCAATGCGAGATAGTGCAGGTGTACATTTAAAAGGACAAGCCTCATCTGTGGTTGCAAGCACAATAATGAGCGCTCTATCTGAGACTGGAATTACAGAATGACCAGATACTAGTAAGAATATTACAACTGTCTCTCTAGCTTTAGTTGATTCACCTTCTGTTGTTGCTGTCATTTAAGAGACCCCAACAGAGACAGCTATTACTGTTGGTCTTTTAAAGATTGAGTTTGGAGAAATTTTGTGAGGGACAGAAGATTGACTACTTGTCATGTGCAAATTAATGACATGACTAGCTTGAAGAATTAGCTGATGAGTGTAAGGTCAGCTAAATGAAAAATGTGAGAATATTGAAAATGGATTTGACCATTGTTAGAAATTGGGTCTTTGGTTGGCAGTCAGGTTAACCCCCTGTCCAAGCAAGGACCCTCTCTCTAGTCAGGGTAAAGGAGAATCACCCTCAGTTAACCCCCGCTCATCCCCTTGGTGTCTTGGCACAAGCAGGCAGGCCCAACTTCAGAGTCTAGGAGTAAAGTATTTGCACCAACATACACTGTAACTCATTGAAAACACTACAAAATGACACAACACAGGTTTAGAAAAATAGGAAATATTTATCTAAACAAAACAAGACCTAAACGACATAAATCCAACATACATAAGTCTAGTTATTCATTTTAAAAGCAAAAGAGTCTTAAATCCTTGAGAAAACAGTAAAAACACTGTTAGCATTGTAAAGTACCTGGGTAGGGTCAAAGTAACACGCACAGGCGAGTGTGCACCGGAAAAGGCTAGCAATGGGTTGATTTCTCACCCGCAAGCGAGACCGTGTGTCATTCTCCTTCTCCGGTCGGATCAACGTGCATCATTTTTCCTCTCCGCAGGAGAGCGATGCATCGATCCAGGCAAACACTCGGGTCCGGGCAGGCTTTGCATCGTTTTTTCCGCGCCCAGCAAGGTTTGCGTCGAAAATCATGCCGCACGGTATCAGCAAAACCACGCTATGTGGGTTGCGACGTTATCAGCCTCCGTCAGCGTGTGTTGCGTGTCATTTCTCCAGCTGCGTGCGTCGATCTTCCAGCCGTGATGCAGGTGGAGTATCGATTTCAGCTGCAAAGCCGGCGGTGCGTTGTTTTTTAACCACGCCTCGGAAGGTGCGTTGAATTTTTCCCTGCACGGCGGTCTGTGCGTGGACTTTCATTCTTTGTCTGCCAGCTTCACCTTCCATGGCCCCTGGAACTGGATAGGGCAGGAGTCTCAGCAGAGAGTCCAGGTGCTGGAAGGAGAAGTCTTTGATGGCCCTGAGACGTCAACAACAGGCGGCAAGCTCAGGACAAGCCCTTGGATATTTCTTCACAAGCAGGAATGCACAACAAAGTCCAGTCTTTGTCCCCTTGAACAGGCAGAAGCAGCAACTGCAGGATAGCTCCACAAAGCACAGTCTCTGGAAGGGCAGCACTTCTCCTCAGCTCTTCAGCTCTTCTCCAGGCAGAGGTCCCTCTTGATGTCCAGAAGTGATCTACTTTTTCAGGGGTTTGGGTGCTCTTCTTATACCCATTTTGGCCTTTGAAGTAGGCCTACTTCAAAGCAAAGTCTCTCTTGTTTGTGAGGTCCTGCCTTGCCCAGGCCAAGCCCCAGACTCACACCAGGGGGTTAGAGACTGCATTGTGTGAGGGCAGGCACAGCCCTTTCAGGTGTAAGTGACCACTCCTCCCCTCCCTCCTAGCACAGATGGCTCATCAGGATATGCAGGCTACACCCCAGCTCCCTTTGTGTCACTGTCTAGAAAGAGGTGCAAACAGCCCAACTTTCAAACTGACCCAGACAGGGAATCCACAAACAAGCAGAGTCACAGAATGGTTTAAGCAAGAAAATGCCCACTTTCTAAAAGTGACATTTTTGAACACACAATCTCAAAACCAACTTTACTAAAAGATGTTTTTTTAAATTGTGAGCTCAGAGACCCCAAACTCCAGATGTCTATCTGCTCCCAAAGGGAATCTACGCTTTAATCTTTTTTTAAAGGCAGCCCCCATGTTAACCTATGAGAGTGCTAGGCCTTGCAACAGTAAAAACCGAATTTGGCAGTATTTCACTGTCAGGACATATAAACCACATTAGTATATGTCCTACCTATATGGGTGTAAGAAAGGTTTGGGGACAATGGAACAGTACATTAATCTTGAATTACTCATAGGGAAATATGCCAAAACTAAGGATAGGTAACTCCATTTATGTTTTGCCGATCTAAGTAGTGCCTTTGATCTGGTAGATCACCAGATTCTTTGGTCCACACTGATCACCTTGAGAGCCCCAATTGATATAGTTAACTTCTTTGCACAATTGTATTAGAATTAAACCTCAACAGTACAATATGGTCTGAATGAGGATTGCTCTTCCCTGTTGAAAATTAAGAGCGGTATCAGGCTAGGATGTGTGTTGGCCTAATTTCTTTTTTCGCTTTTTATTAACGGGGTGGATGGCACGGTTTGGTCTCTGCAGGCTGATGCACCCTCAGTGTCAAGTCGATCAGTAGCAGTTGTATTACATGCCTATGACGCCGTTTTATTATAAAGGGCACAAGTTAGCTTGCAGAGGCTGATGTATGCCTTTGGGGATTTTATGGAATTGAGGAAGATGAAGATCAGTAAGGCAAAAATGTATACAATGGTCTATATGAGGAAATTGAAGACGTGTAGGACGTTTTTTTTTCGGGGCATGTCTGTCATGAATGTTATTACCTTTTGTTATTTAGGAATTTTATTTAGTAGCACGGGGTCTTGGGCACAACATATTTTAAATACTGGACTTAAGAGGAGTCAAATTTGTGAACGAGTTTTTAGATTTGCATTTAAAGTAGGCTCTTGTCCAGTCAGGGAAATAGTGGAAATATATAAGGCAAAAGGGTTGGCTACACTTACTTTTTGTGGGGGCTTTTGTGGCTAAACTCCTTGTTTCACCCTACAGATAGAGGAGAATTCTTTACTTAGGTGGTTATTGTGTGTACCAGCCTCCACACCCTCATTCATAACACCGGGTATGGTCGGTAATTGGTGTTCTGATCTGACAGAAGGGCTGGTTTCAGTCATCCTCAAATGTGTTAATTTAACCATGCTTGGTGACTTGAACCTACATCTAGAGGATACATCTAATATGTTGGCTATGTCCCAAACTGATTAATTCTTGGCCTAAATTTGAATTTAATAAACCACTGTCCCACTCATAAAGCCGGTCATTAATTGGATCCAATTTTTTAAAATCTTAATACTGCTCAAACGGATATGCCTCTATCTTTGACATGGTCCGATCACTTCAGAGTGCCCTGTCCTTTTATAAAAGATGCTTTGCCACACAGTCCGGTAAAGCTGTCTGCTTCTTCCAGCAGAAGCTGGACAAAACTCGACATTTCTAAGTGGAATGCATTTCTAGAGGAGATCATTCCTGTCTTAGGTAACTCGGTGGAGTTAGATACACATGAGATATTTAGCTGGCTAAGATCTTACATTAAACGAAGACCCCCGGTCACACGAGTCAACGTGCGTCGCCAGTAGAAAGGCTCTGGCGACTTCACTATATTCTTTAAACTGAACTCACGAATATCGTGAGCCCCAACCCACATTGTTGAAGGGCTCCCAGTGACTGTACTGTCTTGAATACATCACGCAGTACACCTCATCAATAGGATTGACACACCTAGACCATAGTTCAATACCTCATCGAACTACTCGACATGAAGATGCATCAGACTTCAAGATCCTAAATTCTAATCTGGAATCCTTAGGTGCTACCTACCAGACTTGACTCCCAGTCCTGATGATGACCCACCTCTGATTTATCTCTGTATTTTGGGTCAAAACGTCGACATAATTTTTGAATGTGGAATACAAATTGCAAATACATTTTTTTGTGACTTCAGGGCCTCCTGGATTGACAGAGCCGATAGAAGTCCATATTGTTCTTAAACCACCTTCTGTATATATTGTACATATCACCTTCACTTCCCTGCACAATATTCACTTTCACTGTGTTTTTGAATTAGGAGCACCTACCAGAATATGATTAACTTCTTCCTGTGATAATATGTTAAGAAGAAGCACAATAATGTAATAAATCACTATTGATGCTACATAAATTGTATATTCATAATTATTTTAGTTACTAGAACACAGTGAAAGTTTAGGTGTACTTCCCCCTTGCTTTGATCATTAATTTACTTTCATTTAAGTTCTTCTTTGGACACTCTTGTACCAACTACCATTAAGAGGCACCGTAGGTCCTTACCCCCAGCACCATGGTTTACTGACCCTTTACATAAGGAGAAGAACATTTGTAAACAGCTTGAGAGAGTATGACGTAAATCTTACTGTCAGGGTGGCAAGTCAGTTTACAAGAATGCTCTAAAGTCCTACCAGAAAAATTGTTGTAAAGCTTAGGCTTCTTATTTCATGGATAAAATTACTGAAACCCAAAACTGCCTTAAGACTCTCTTAAAAGTTGTGAGGTCGCTTTCTGATCCCTCAAAATTGTCTCCAACCATTTCACTTTCTCAAATACATTGTGATTAAATTGACGACTTCTTCATTAAAAAAGTTGATGATATTAAAGCTACCTTCTCCACCACATCTGAGGTTAATGGTCAAACAAGTGTTTCCAAATCAAAGACTACCTTGGGGAACTTTGAGTCTCTGGGCATATCGCCCACTAGGCTTTTTCTTTCAGCCATGAAATCAGGCTCCCCTCTGGATTCCCTCCCCCCTGTTACTATGGGTAGGCTTCCTCAACAAAATTCAGAGCAGATTGTTCAATTATGAAATCAGTCACTGTTAGAGGGGGTAGTATCTAATAGTTGGAATACCAATCAATGTAGTTCAAAATCGGACACGCTAACGTCAGGTATGCCTCAGGGTTCAAATTTGAGCCCTCTACTTTTCAGTATTTATGTGAGACCCCTGGCAGATATTGTGTAGAGCTATGGCCTCACTCTTTTTTCATATGCGGATGACGCACAAATTGTTGTATCTCTGTCATCCAAGCACACCTAGATTGCTGCTGCCTTGCCCTCCTGCTTATTACAAGTGTCAGAATAGATGAGTGCTAATTATTGGAAGCTAAATGAAGACAAGATGGAGGGTTAATTGGTGTGAAGATCCTCCATACACTGGGGCGCGCATCTATGGCCTGATTACATGGGTACTCCCCCCAATCCTATCCCTTTTGTAAAAAGTGTGTGAGTATTGTTGGACCAGGAGTTTACTATGAAGCAACAGATTACCAAGGTTGCTGCCGCCTTTTTTGGCATACTAAAATGGCTTAAGAAAATCCTCTGCTGTATCCCGCTCACTGCTCAAAGTACTGTAGTACAAGCTTTAGTTACATTCAGGCTGGACTATAGGAATATCTTATATTTAGGGGTGACAAAATCCTTACTCAAATGCCTCCAAATGGTACAAAATGCTGCTGCACATCGATTGCTACATCCCCAGCAGTTCACTAGCTCTGTCAGCCTGCTAAACTCTCTTCATTGGCTGCCTATTGAAAAACAGGTGCAATTTAAGGCATTATTCTATAAGCACAAATGAGACTATAACACAGTTCCTTCTTATCTGAGAGCTAGTTTTTTCGCTGAGTCGTTCCCTTAGGTCAAGTAATCAGAACTTAGTTGTCATTCCTAGAATAAGGAGAGTTTGCCATGGGGGCCGGTCCTTCTGTTTCCTGGGGCCTAAACTCTGGAATGACCTTCCTGGACCCATGAAAAAATTTCATTTTCTCTTGTGACTTCGGAAACGCTGAAAACTTGGTTTATAAATCCTTGCTATTGGAGTTGTTTGGTGTACTGTTACTTGTAGTTCCTGCTAGTGCTGGGACACCTTGTTGGTAGCTATGTGCTTTTTAAATCATGCAATAAATCAATCAATCATAAGGGTGTTGGGTTGGTCTTTCTGGAAGACACATTAGTAACAAAACCTTTATTACTATCGCAGTCTATTTGGGCGAAAAAGGAAACTGTCTTTACCAAATCTATTATTTTAGATCGTCTAGCATTGGATCACACCCACAGAATTGCCTGGCTCACATACATTTATGAATCACTCATGCGAATCTTTAATATATCTATCAAGGGTGACCTTCAAAAATGTCTCACCTTGGAGAAGAGTGTTATTAAGTCCTCCTTTTTAAGACATCGGCAGGGTATGTGAGGAAATGAAGAAGCATATGGTAGCTTCTTATATCACATATGTTCTTTAAGAGGGACGCCAACCATATCTATGCTGGGTGACCAATCTTCAGCACCTTTATGTCTTAACAAGACTCTGGATGGGCACTATGCACCATTTATTTGCCTTCCCTGAAATAAAGAAGCCATGACTCCATGTCCTTCTGATGGGATATCAACACGAAGCATGCAGCACTTTATCTTATTTTGTGGTCTCTATGAGAGTCTGAGAAGGGAATTTTTTAAAAACATTTTCCTTGCACAAAACATTAGGGATTATAGAGTAGCTATTACTTAAGATTTCTGCACTTGAAAACCCATTGGTCTGTTTTAGCACCGCGCTTTATATCTGGGGAGTAATATATATGAGGAAAAGTCTAACACTGTCATAAATATGAACTTGGGAGTATTGATGATTGTTTTTTATTTTGTTCTTTTATTTTATTATTTTGTTGTATTTTATTAATTGATTATGCGTTTGATGTGCTTTTATGGCAATTGCAATGTACCGAATAAAAAATTTGAACTAAACTGAACTGAGTAATGAAGAGCGTGAGTTGATTAAAGATTACAATGAGAGAAGAGTTAAAATTGCAAGAGATGTGAGAGAAGAGACAACAATGAGAGCAGAATAATGCTGAAGAATCTGAGTTTGAGAAAGGAACATGAGAGAATGGGTTATATGTATATAATGCATTGTGAACCTATAAGATTTGGAAAAGTTGAATAGGTGGGAGAGAGTGAATCTAAGAAAAGTTGTGCTGTAAATGGCAATTTCCTAGTGGGTGAGGAGCCAATTCTCAGAGGGATCTTTTATGCGTGAGATAAAATGCACTTTTGCATTTGTTGTGTAACAGAGATAGATCTTGCTATCTTGCCTTTGTGTTTCCTAAAGTCTATCATATGATCGGAGTGGATGATGCAGTAGGCTTGAAGAGAGTGACACGTGGATTTAGACAGAAAGTATTAGGTATATTAGAAGCTATTTTTCCACCTACAGGAGTGGTTATAAATGCTGTGAAAATTAGATGTTTGTCTATGCTTGTTGCTTAGCTTGTTTGTAACACCGCTGGAGCTTTGACTAAAATTAATTCTGAACTAACTGCAAAGATTATGCAAAATCGCTTAGAACTATGTATCCGAAGGAAGGCAGTGTTTGCAAAGTGCGGAAGGTGAAGGAATCCCAAACCTTCATACCTGATAACAGCAAGTTTGTTAATGTATATTTGCAGAATTTAATTTATATTTCTCATGAATTTCGAGCTTTAGAAGAGCATGGAGTGTCGGAAATAGTAGGTTCCTGAGTTAATTAGCTAGGGAAGGGATTTAGCAAGGTTGGTGAATGGATTAGTAATCTGGGAGGGGAACATTGAGACTAATCTAACCTCTGTATAATGATTTGTACTGTTTTATTTGTTTAACTTTTCTGGGTGTCCTTTGAACAATTGTGGGTGTAAGGGTGGAAAAAATCATTAAAGTGAACGAGACAGGAAAAATTGAAATTAAAAATGTTAAAGAATGTGTTACAACCAGCTTAACCTGATATATGAGTCAACCAGAAAGAAACAGAAAGTGATGCAGAATGTTCTAGAATTCCTAACTAGTTGAACGCTTTATTAATTGTGTCTTTAGTGGTTATAAAACAATCAGTGAGCGGATTTGTAAGAGATTTGTATGAATTCATATTTTTGTGCATTATTAATAATGAGCAGAATGCATTTTCACACTTGATGTCATATGTAAACAAAGATGTAGTGCCACTGCTTTAGGAACAACATTTCTAGAATGTGTTAAGGTGTGTTTTTTTGTATATGGTAACTAGGCCACATTTTAGTGCAAATGTCTCCTTGTCCAATATCTAAGTCATGTCTGTCACTCATCCTGTTTCCGCCTTACCCATTTTCTTTCCCAGCAAAGCAGTCAAACTGAGATGTAATGATGCATTTTCACTGTTACTGTTATTCTGCTCTCAATTAATTTTTGCCTGATCCATCATGATTTAAAACATTCCCACTGTCCTTCCAATGGTTCATTGTGCTCTTTTCATTCATTTAATGTATTATTGTTCATTTATCTAGCTATGTTCTAGCATTTCCCGATGACATAAGCATAGAAAGACCTATGTAATTATTCATTTAGTGTGTTAGTGCTTCGGTAAGTGCTTATGTTTTAAGGCAATGTGATGTTTATTTTTCATGTGCTATAATTTGCTGATGAAATACTACATTTGCTCACACCACATTTAGACTGTGTCCTCTGTGATTTCATATTCAACAATTATGTATAAACCCCCCTTGATTTTGGGGGTAAGACAGAGCTTTCGTGGGTGTTACTATGGATGCTGTTTGTTTCTTTTCTGATTTTACTGTCCATTTTGGACAACAATGT
Organism: Pleurodeles waltl; assembly: GCF_031143425.1. NCBI lineage: Eukaryota > Metazoa > Chordata > Amphibia > Caudata > Salamandridae > Pleurodeles > Pleurodeles waltl. Next base: position 713,066,724 of record NC_090436.1, read on the forward strand.
CTGATTTTTCCATACTCTGTATAACTTTACATTCAAGCGCCTTCATGGCTCTGTACCATTTTGTTCTTAAATTCTGTAATAACACTCTATGGTGGTCATTACAACCCTGGCGGATGGTGTTAAAGCGGCTGTAAGACCGGCAACAGGCCGGCGGTAAAAAATTAGCAATTACGACCGTGGCGGAAACCGCCAACAAAGACAGCCACTTTAACACTCTTACCGCCATGGCGGTACAAACAAACAGCACGGCGGTCACCGCCAACAGACAGGCGGAGGAAAATTTACCACTTACACTATTACAACCCACCAATCCGCCACCTTTTCTGGGGTGGATTCACCGCGGATAAAAACACGACGGAAACAGGAATTCCGAAGGTAAAGCGCTCACTTCTACACACCCCACAAGGAACGAGGACACCATGGACCCTGAACTCCAAATTCTACCTGCGATAGTCTTCCTGCTCCTCTACCAGGAGTACGAACGCCGGCGGCGAAGACCACGGTGAGTACAGCACCTACGACACAGGGGAGGGGGGAGGGAAAAAACAGGGACACACACACACAACACCCCCCCATCCTCACCCACTACAACACACACACTAATTCATATTAATACAACACAGTTACACCCCCCAACCACCCCAGAAGAATGCAAAGACAATAGAAAATGAGTGTAACCATTGTAATATATTAAAATCAAGTAGGCAAAAATATATACATATACACCATTTACAAAATATATACCAAGCATAGTAGTCCAGGTAGTGCTCCAATTAAGTCTGTGGAACACTGGTCCCACACAGTATGGGCGAGGCCCACACAAGATCCCCGACCATGACAGAGAGAACACTGCAGGGGCATCAGAGAGCAACTAAACAGGCACCTCAGCCGGTTGAGTGCACAACACCAAATCCACGAGAGGGACACATGCCCACTGTTCCATCCTGGGGAGTGCAAAGCCACAGTCTCTCAAGTCTATACAGTGGGTGGGTTGCCCACTGTTCCATCCTGGGGAGTGCAAAGCAACAGTCTCTCAAGTCTCTACAGTGGGTGGCTTGCCCACTTATCCATCCTGGGGAGTGCAAAGCCACAGTCTCTCAAGTCTCTACAGTGGGTGGCTTGCCCACTGTTCCATCCTGGGGAGCGCAAAGCCACAGTCTCTCAAGTAGATAACAGTCTCCACTGGTTATGAAGGGGGCATGGTGCCCAGAGTGATTCATCCTGCTAAGGACAGAGGTAGTGGATGTATCTCTCCACTGGTTCTGGAGGGGGCATGGTGCCCGGAGTTCTTCATCCCGCTAAGGACAGAGGTAGTGGATGGATCTCTCCACTGGTTCTGGAGGGGGCATGGTGCCCAGAGTGCTTCATTCTGCCAGTGACAGACTCAGTAGCGTCAGTGCCCTTGGCGCTCATGGGCCAGCGGTGCTTGAGGCGGCGGTGCCCTGTTCAGCGGTGTTTGAGACAGCGATGCCCTGTTCAGCGGTGCTTGAGACGGCAGTGCCCTGTTCAGCGGTGCTTGAGATGGCGGTGCCCTGTTCAGCGGTGCTTGAGACGGCGGTGCCCTGTTCAGCAGTGCTTGAGACGGCGGTGCCCTATTCAGCGGTGCTTGAGACGGCAGTCTCCATTGCAGGGACTCAGCTGCTGGAGGTTCTTCATGGCCCAGCGGGGCTTTTGCTGGCGGTTCTTCATGGCCCAGCGGGGCTTGTGCTGGCGGTGGCCTCCTGGGCAGCTGGGCTGGTGCTGGCGGTGGCCTCCTGGGCAGCTGGGCTGGTGCTAGCGGTGGCCTCCTGGGCAGCTGGGCTGGTGCTGGCAGTGGCCTCCTGGGCAGCTGGGCTTGTGCTAGCGGTGGCCTCCTGGGCAGCTAGGCTGGTGCTGGCGGTAGCCTCCTGGGCAGCTGGGCTGGTGCTGGCGGTGGCCTCCTGGGCAGCTGGGATGATGGCGGTCTTCTCCGCCGTGCTGCTCTTCCCAGACTTGCCGGGTTTCTTGTGGCCCTTCCCCACCTTGGAAGGTTTCACAGCTGACTCCACACTCCCACCGAGACCCCTGGGAGTGGCTTTGGTGGCTGGAGTCTTCGCCCTCTCCCACCGGGCACTGGCCAACTTCTGATGCTTCACAGGTGGGGGACTGTCTGTGCTGTGGCTCCGTGCCACACTGGTTGCCCTGGTGGCCGGTGCACTCCAGATTCCGGTGACTACAGGCACCACTGGTCCCGGAGATGTTGTGGCTGAGGTGCTAGTTCGGGACCTATGAGAGGGACTGGGTGGGGGAGGTGTGGGAAAGAGGTCAAGTTTGGACAGGAAAAGTTTTTTTGACACACTGGGATGGGTAGCTGGAGGGGGTTTGGGAGTGGAGGAAGAGGTTGTGGTTGTAGGAGGTGTTTGTTTGCTGACTTTGGGTGAAGGTGTATGTGCTGGAGGCTGTCGTGAGGTGGATGGCTGTTGGGTGGGTGTGTGCCTGTGTTTGTGTATCTTCGGAGGGGGCGTCACAGACACACTGGGAGAGGACACAGGGGACGTGTGAATGGTAGTGGGGTGGTGACTGCACGTGAGCGGGGTGTGATGGTGGGTGTGCTGGAGAGGGACGTAGTGGCTGTAGAGGTAGTGCATGCAGGTGTGAGTGTAGATGAGACAGGGAGGGAGGAGGGAGACGAGGAGGAGGGGGACACAGTGGAGGCAGTGGATGTTGGTGTGTCTGCATGTGTGTGATGCTTGCGTGAGTGCCTGTGGGATGTGTGGTGCTTATGTTTGCCTGAGCTTCCCTTGGGTGTTGACGTGTATGCATGCTGGTCTGTAGGTGTGCTTGGGATAGGCTGAGGTACAGGACATTGGCTCAGGGTGGAAGAAGTTGGAGGGGGGAGGATAGACACAGGGACAATGGCTGCCATCAGTGCTGAGGCCAGAGCATGAAAAGCTCGCTGAAAGGCCGCCTGACCAGAAGGAATGCCCTCCAGGAGCAACTGCCTTTTTACACCCTTGATGGCATTCAAAATGGTAGACTGCCCAACAGTGAGGGACCTTAGGAAGTCAATGACCTCCTCACTGAGGGCAGCAGGGGTGACTGGGGCAGGGCCTGAGGTGCCTGGGGCGAAGGTGATGCCCACCCTCCCGGGTGAGCAGGCACGAGTCGAAGGCTGAGGGGCTTCTGGGAGGGCAGTGCTGGAAGGGGGGGTGGCGGCTGTACCTGTAGATGGGGGGCACAGATGTTGCCGCCACCACAAGGGAGCTCCCATCAGAGGACGAGTCCGTGTCACTGGTCTCAGCTCCTGTCCCCGCCGTGGAACTCCCCTCGCCCTCCGTCCCACTGGTGAAGTCCAATTCCGTAGTGAGGCCCTCCATGGCCATGTGGGATGCAGCCCCCTGGTGCTCCAGTGCCACTGCTCCTCCGCTTGATGATGCTAATGCACACAAGAACAGGGAGACCACAAAAAGGGGGGGACAACAGAAGAAAGACATGTTGAGTGCATGCATTACCGCTACCGTTGGCGGACACGACAGACACAGAAGCCCCCTCCATTACCCCACGCTCTTGGGCTCCACTGTTCAATCCTTGGGACATGGCCTACTAGGCTATGGACGACATCTGCACACATAGATGACATAGGGGCATGACTAGGTTTACTTGGCACTCTACAGAGGTGGGGTGGGATGCCACATGGCCTGCCTTACGGAGGGACCTTGCCTACGGAACTCGCCCTGGCCTAGGGAAACCCACAGCCCACCTCCCCCACCCAGACCCCTCCACTGCGCGCAAAGTCAGCAGAATGCGAGTGTACTCACCCCCTTGTGGCTGCTGTGATGCCCTCAAGTGCCCATTCAACTCCGGGTACGCCACCGCCAGGATCCTGAACATCAGTGGGGTCATGGTGCGATGGGCACCCCTCCCACGTTGGGAGGCCATCCCCAGCTGAGCCTCCGCCGTCTTCTTGCTCCAGCGGCGAGTGTCCTCCCATCTTTTCCGGCAGTGGGTGCTCCGTCTGTGGTAGACCCCCAGGGTCCAGACGTCCTTGGCGATGGCACGCCAAATATGTTTTTTCTGGTGGGCGCTGACCTACATGATTTGTACAGGGGGAAGAGAAAGTTAATACCAACTGCACCGTCGCACTCTCCCCCCTTCCTTCTTACATCCACCCCTCTCCACACAGGCATAGCCCATATATCATGCTCCTAGAGTACTTACCTGTTTGTCTGGAGGACCGTAGAGTAGCGCTCACTGGGGGAGGACCCCGTCCACGAGTTTATCCAACTCCTCCGATGTGAAGGCAGGGGCCCTTTCCCCAGACACTCGAGCCATTGTCTCTTCCAGACCGAGGTCACAGCAGCACTTGCAGTGTAGGTCCTCTCCTGTCGAAGATCAGGTATCGAGTGATTGAACAGATAGAAAATGGCGGTCACGTCCGCGGCGGTGCGTACCGTCACCGCCGGCGTACATCGTCATTGGCTCCTGGTACCCATAGGGTCCAATGTTAACCAATGCAGCATTCGACCGCCTACCGCGACAGTGTACAACGCCAGCGCAGTTACCTCACATCCCATTGTCCCACTTTAGAGGTCAGGCAGCTGCCATTTCAGGGGCCCACATGGCTTCATTTTCAACTGCGTCACACATACCTAGGCCTAGACTCAACACACATACAGGCCACTTTTTGAGTATGAATGGTGTTCTGTGTAAGCTGTGGGTACATACCTCTGAGTTGTTTGACTCTGTGCTCGCTGTTGTCCTTCATAGGCACCATCTGCTGGGACATGTGAGGAGATGGCGGGATCCTCCGGTGTACCGACCATTGGTGGACCTGTCGACAATGGAGAAAAGACATGTGATAATCACATACAGGCTTGACCGTGCCACAATCCAGGAACTGTGTACCCAGTTGGAGCCAGACCCGATGTCAGCTATCCACCATCCCACAGGAATCCCCCCTCAAGTGCAGGTGCTGTCAGTGCTCCATTTCCTTGCAAGTGGGTCATTTCAAACAACATTGGCCATAGCATCAGGGATGTCCCAGCCTATGTTTTCCAACGTGTTGTCCAGAGTGTTGTCTGCCCTGCTGAAACACATGCAGAGCTACATCGTTTTCCCTCAGGTGGAGGATTTGCCTACAGTGAAAGGTGATTTCTATGCACTGGGACATACCCCAACATCATAGATGCCATTGATGGGACTCATGTGGCTTTGGTACCCCCTCCACAGGAGTGAACAGGTGTACAGAAACCGGAAGAGTTATCATTCGATGAATGTACAGATGGTATGTTTGGCAGACCAGTACATCTCCCATGTGAATGCCATGTTCCCTGGCTCAGTGCATGATGCTTACATCCTGTGGAATAGCAGCATCCCTTATGTGATGGGTCAACTCCAGAGGCACCCTGTGTGGCTATTAGGTGAGCACCTGGAAGCTAGTCAGTGGGAATGGTTGTCTGGGTCTGGGGATATCCCTCCAGGTTAGTGTGTGTCTAACAGTTGTCCCTTGCCATTTGCAGGTGACTCTGGTTACCCCAACCTGTCATGGCTACTGACCCCAGTGAGGAATCCCAGGACAAGGGCAGAGGAATGCTACAATGAGGCCCATGGGCGAACTAGGAGGGTGATCAAGGGGACCTTCGGCCTCCTGAAGGCCAGATTTAGGTGCCTCCATATGACAGGTGGATCCCTATTCTACTCACCAAAGAAGGTGTGCCAGATCATCGTGGCCTGCTGTATGCTTCACAACTTGGCTTTGCGATGACAGGTGCCCTTTCTGCAGGAGGATGGTCCAGATGGAGGTGTTGTTGCACCTGTGGAGCCCGTGGACAGTGAAGACGAGGAAGCAGAGGAAGAAGACATGGACAACAAGGACTCAGTGATCCAGAAATATTTCTAGTGACACACAGGTAAGAATACAAACCTGCCTACTACATGTACTTAAACACTACTACCTCTCTACTGTCTGTCGTTTTCACCCAGTGTATGGTCACTGAGTTGTCACTTTCCCTTACGATTTCACAGATGTGAGTCCCACTGTGTGACATCTGCTTTCATTCCTCATGGACTAGAGCTGTGTGACATAGGTATGTTGCCATTACCAATGAAAAAGCTTTTTGCCACAGTTATTGCTAATACAGTATTCTGAAATCACACACAGACTCCAGATTTTTTTGGGCTTTAAGGGTGTTTATTTAAGTGCTCAATATTGGAGGGGTTTGTAAAATGGTGAGGGGTGATGGCAGAGAAATGTCCATGGCAGAGTCCAGTCTATTAGTCTCACAGGTGCATTGCCCAAATGGGCATATGAAGTGGAGGTAGGGCAGTTTGAGGATGGACAGGGTGACGTGGGACTGTAGGATGACTATCAGGGTGGTCTAATTTCTTGGCGGGGGTCTTGGCATCGTTCTCTGTCTTTGTCCTGGATCTCAGGGACCGTTTGCGAGGTGGTTCTCCATCTGCAGGGGGTGGGGTGGTGGTGTGGTGGTCCTGTGGCGGTGCCTCCTGTCCACTAGCGCCGGCGGAGGTGGTGGGCAGTTTATCGTCCAGGCTAGTGTCAAGGGCCCCTTGTAGTGCCACAGTGTCCCTCCTGGTGTTTAGTACTTCCTTCAGCACCCCTACGATGGTGCCCAGGGTGGAACTGATGGTTCTGAGTTCCTCCCTGAAGCCCATATACTGTTCCTCCTGCAGGCGCTGGGTCTCCTGAAACTTGGCCAGTATCGTTGTCATTGTCTCCTGGGAGTGGTGGTAGGCTCCCATGATGGAGGAGAGGGCCTCGTGGAGAGTGGGTTCCCTGGGCCTGTCCGCCCCCTGTCACACAGCAGCCCTCCCAGTTCCCCTGTGTTCCTGGGCCTCCGTCCCCTGGACCGTGTACCCACTACCACTGCCCCCAGGTCACTGTTGTTGTTGGGGTGGTGGGTTAGCCTGGGTTCCCTGTAGTGGTGGACACACTGCTGATTGACGTGTCCTGTGGACGGAGGTATGGGCCCGCTGGGTGGGTGCTGTGTAGTTCCAGAGGGGGGAAGCTCTGTAGTGGCCTGTGACTGGGTGTGGGGAACCAACTGTCCTAAGGGCCCCGATGGGCCGTGCCGGTCATCTAGATCCAGTTGGACAGAGGTGCTGTCATCACTGTGGGCCTTTCTGTTGGTGGTGTGGACATGTGTGGACCCTCCTGTCCGGTGACATTGGGTAGGGGTCCTGCAGGGGTATAAAACATTATTATTGCATCTGTGTGTGTCAAGGTGTGCAATGGGTGGGTGCCCATGTACCTCAGTGCTGTGTGGGACCTTGTGTGATGATGGTTTAGGGGGGTGTACGGGTATGTGCAGTAGGCATGCTTTAGTGATGTGTGTCCATGCTTTGGTGTTGCATGCAAGGCTTGGTGTTGGGATGGGTGGTTTGTGATAGTGGGACATTTGTGAGGAGTAGGAGTGATGGGGGTGAGTGTGAGGGTGTGGGTATGTGCTGGCATGCAGGTAGGGTGGAGGATGTAATAGTAAAGCTTTGACTTACCAGAGTCCATTCCTCCACCTACTCCTGCGAGGCCCTCAGGATGCAGAATCGCCAAGACCTGCTCCTCCCATGTTGTTAGTTGTGGGGGAGAAGGTGGGGGTCCGCCGCCAGTCCGCTGAACCGCCAGGTGGTGTCTGGAGACCACGGAACGCACCTTCCCCGGAAGGTCGTTCCACCTCTTCCTGATGTCCTCCCGATTTCTTGGGTGTTGTCCCACTGCGTTGACCCTGTCCACTATTCTTCGCCATAGCTCCATCTTCCTTGCAATGGAGGTGTGCTGCACCTGTGATCCGAATAGCTGTGGCTCTACCCGGACGATTTCCTCCACCATGACCCTGAGCTCCTCCTCCGAGAACCTGGGGTGTCGTTGCCGTGCCATGGGGTGGTGTAGGTGATGTGTGGGGTGGTGTGTGGGGTGATAAGTGTGCTGATATGTAGTGGGATGTTGTGTGAGGTGTATGGAAGTTATGTGGGTGATGGTGTTGTGTGCCTGTGGATGCTAGTGTTGTTGATGGTGGTGTCTCTCTCTGGCTTTCGTTCGTGATTTGTGGTTGTAAGGGTTTGTGGGTGATGTGGGTGTGTGTTTTATATTGTATTGAGTGTGTGGGAGTGGTGTGTGTATGTGTATCAGGTGTGTGTATTTCGAATTGTGTAATGTGGCTGTATTTTGGAGATGTGTGTGTATTTTGAGCGTGGCGGTGTGTACCGCCAATGGAATACCGCTCCGTGGATTCGTGGGTCGTGATAGTGTGGGCGTATTTCTGTTGGCGTGACGGTGGAGGTTTTGTTATTGCCAGTTTATCACTGACCTTTGGTGTGGCGGATTACGAACTGTGGGTCATAATAGCTGTGGCGGAATTCTGCGGTGGTGTGGTGGCGGTCTTCTGCACAGCGGTAAGTGGCTTTTACCGCCAGTGTCATAATGAGGGCCTATATCTTTATATTGCTCTAGAACTTAGTTACTGAGTGGCCCAAACTGCTTACTCCACTAATTGTTTTGGAGTCAAGTTGCCTTAAGCACACATTGCCTCGTGAAGTTGGGGTTTAAGTCTGCGGTCCAGTGAAATTTAATACATTTGACTGAGGTATATTTGGGGTGTCCAGATTTTGGGATGACCATTTTGCTCCCACACCATTCATGAGAATAATCAATATGTCAATGCTATGCAACATAATGAAGTATTGTGCTTTAATATATTTTAATGGTGAGGTTAACCTGTTTTCAAGCAATATGTACTCCTTATCTTTTCACGTGGTAAATTCACTTCAGATCATGTTAGTATGGTAGAAAGAAGGAGTTCTTTATTAACAAATTAACTAAGCAATGACAGGATAAATAGGTGGGTACAGTGCATCTCTTTGAACTGACAAACAAGAACTACAAGTGCTTAGTTCTGAGAGTTTAAAGTAAAGGAAGTTAAGTTAGGCGTGTATGTTGACAAATATCTATTCCATAATCTTTTGGACTGCAAACCCTAGACGGGCTACCAAGTTATGTGGAGTTAGGCTGTGGTTGGATGCGCCAAGAAATCAACTGGGTGTGAAGGTCTATTTCAATGAAGTGGGTACTAGAGGATTTCATCTGGATGAATGTGTGACTGAAAAAAGATGTATGTGAACTAGACATTGAGGATGGGCCAGTGACATAAGTTTGTGGTCACTGAGTTTGAGCTTGGGGGCTTCATGCAGATTACGTTTGGCTGCAACATTCTAGGGCATGTGGAAGTAGAAAAATGTTTTTTGATTAGTGGAGGTACAGGACGTAGGCACCGGGCGGTTGAAGGCTTAACACAGTTCCTCCTACCATTAGACTAGTCATATCTGTGGAACTTTCTACATGCTAGCATATGGCTGACTAAAAACTACTCAACGTTCTGGAATGGGGTTAAACCACCTCTGCCACGTATATGATTGTAGCTATGATTATTCTGTGTTGGCCCTGTATACATAATACAATTTAGAAACCATGTGCTTTAACAATGCTATTCATTAATAGCACAAAAAGTAAGATCCTTTAGAAGGTTTATTAAAGGTGCAATCCCATGAATCATGTCTCAATATGTCTCATAAACCAACCACACATCATCAAACAAAAAATCATTCCAGAATGCCTATAGTTGGTGACTATGAGACATGCAGGACTGGGGAAGGATAAATATTATCTTCTCTCAACTGGATTTCCTCTTTAATGTTCAACATTGACCCATAACCTTACAACTATCACAAACAAAAACAGTTTAATGCTTATCTTGGCATTTTTGTAATCAACATCTGCAAGCAAAATGTCAATATCCCAGCCATATCAGAAGAAACAAGTCAGTATGAAATGCTGTATTTACTAAGTCAGGAACAAAAATAATATTTATTCAGTGAGCAGAAACAACACTGCCTACTCATATTCTTGTAAATAGACAAGCCAAATACATCCTGTCAATGAAAGGCATTATTTAATAACACGTCATTTGAACTCTATCAATAGGAGCCTGTTGGCCTCGGTCATCCAATGCCAATACACAAAATCATTAGTGGGTAATAACAGCTTTGCAATGTGCAAGGTCAGAAATGTGCCCTCGCATCAAAGACAACTCTAAGCAGCATAATGAGCACCAACACAGCTGTCTCGGTGCACTGGCAGTGCTCCAGCTGTTCCAGTCCAGAGGGAGCACATATCAATGCACAAAGGGTTCCTCATATTACAGGCTCCCCGCACAGGGTCCATCAGGGTGCAGATGGCTGTTGGAGGACCAGGAAGTTGTAGAACAGCAGGAGAGTCAAGGCACACTCAATCCCATTACGTGAAACCACTTGGCACTCACCACTCTACAAAGAGCGCAACCTCTGCTTGCTTACACTTTTTAAAGGCAAGTAATTCGCTCATCTCACAGATAAACAAGGATTTCGAAACTGGGCATTATTCCTAAGTACATCGGAAATCTTCACCAGTGAAATGCATTGCTACTCTTGGCAAGCATTTGGTCACATGTTAAAACTACTTAATGTTGATAGGTTCTGTGTTATTGTAGTATCAGTTCAATACGACCATCAGTGGGATAGGCAAGGCGGGGGTGTTCCTAGCTTGTGCTTGTGGAGTTATTGTGGAGTTTAACACGCATGCTTCAATGTTCTTTCTAAGACTGTAAAACTCCAGGCTTGTGGTATACGTGCGTCACGTCCTTACATCATGCCCCCAACACCAGCACTAAAAGAGCACGTGAGTAGGACTCATCCACGGATATTGTTTACTTGTTTTCTAGAATACTTGACTAGATTTCATGGATGATCCTGCATCATGTTTAATTGGTCAACTGTTATTTGAATCTGTTGTTGTTCCAGCTTTCACCTTTTATTGATACATCCAGGATTAATGTATTTTTTTAGAATAGGTTACTTTTGGTCAAAAATTATTTAACAGTTTTCAGAATTTTTTACAGTCCTGTGAAAGGTTTTCCCTTTCCCTCTTCCTCATCCACGGCTCCACACCCTCTGCCTGGTAGGAGTCCTAGTGGCCCACTGTCCTCGGAAACGCCCCAGCCCTACCAATCACGCCCACAACCTCGGCGTCACATCGCTCTCAATGTACCAACAGGAGAGCGCAGTTTCATTGGGTTGCTTCCACACCCTGCGCATGCTTCGAAAAATCTACAAGTTGATCCCCACTGAAGCCAGAAGGACAGTCACCAAGGCCCTTGTGAGCAGCTGCCTTGACTATGACAATGCACTCTACACCGGAACCACTGCCAAGACCCGGAAAAGACAACAACGCATCCAGAACGCGTAGGCCCATCTCATCAAGAACGCCTCACAACACAGCCACACCTCTGCCATTCTAAGAGACCTACACTGGCTGCCTATCGACAAGATAATCACCTTCAAGCTCCTGACCCATGCCTACATGGCCCTACACAACGGCGGACCAGCGGGCATCAACCACAGACTTTCCTTCTACACACCAACCAGACAAATCTGCTCCGCCGACCAGGCCCTCGCCAATGTCCCCCACGTCTGGAAAACCACAGCTGGAGGAAGATCCTTCTCCCACATCGCCGCCAAGACCTGGAACACCCTCCTCATCTACCTCAGGCAATCTCCCACCCTGTCACAGTTCAGAAAGGACCTCAAGACCTGGCTCTTCAACTGATCCCCAGCACCCCCCACATCCCTCAGTGCCTTGAGACCCTCACAGGTGAGTAGCCGCACTTTACAAATCCCTGATTGATTGATTGATTGTTGTCGAAGTCCTTCAGGTGCCACTGCATTTGAATTAAATAACCAAGTACATCCTCTGTACACTTGACTCACAAAGGACAGCTAGACTGAACAATACTTGCTTCAAAAAATGTTTCTAAATCTGATATTCAGATACAGTTTAGCACAAAAAAACAAATGCAATAACCTCCAATATCCAATCAGAGCTAAGTCTTGTTGAAAATAGTGTTTCTTCACACATGACAAATGTATGACAGCTAAAATGAGGAACAATAATACAAATCAGAAAGTATTTATATAGCTTACATTGTAAATGAAAGTAACATGAGTGGCTATGGACAATGGTATCTTGCTGTGACAGTGTCAGAAATAGGGCTATTATTTGGAAACAAGGCATCCCGACCAACTCAATAAACGTCTGGTTAAGTCAAAACACAGTTCTATGAGAATTTGTGCTCAACCTCTAATAGCCACGGCTCAAGAAGTAGACATTTCCCAGAGACATGTGTGCTAAATTCAGTACCAACAATTTTTTTAAAATTAATGAACACAGTACAATAATATTTCCCAAATCAATTTAGATAGAGAAATATTTAATGATCAAACAGACAACAAGATCATCAAAATAGGTTACGGGGAAACACAGATATTGATATTTAACATTTTAAGACAAAACACACCTAAAACAAACAAAAGTTTGAGGTTGACCAGGAACTGGGCACAATTTCAGGACAACTACGATGGAGTAGAGATCAGATACACCAAGTGAGCTTTCCCAATGAAAGGTTTTACCTTCAGACTTAGAGCCCGATTCATGGTTTCGCAAACTGAGAAATCTCCGTTGGCCTGGCGGAAGACTTAACATTCACCAGGCTGAGACTACTCTGCCTGACAAATTTAGAAATGACCGTCAATCTGGTGGTCATTTCTAAAGCATTTGCAGGAACCAACGTGATGGTGGTTCCTGTCAATGCTGTTCAAAGTTTGGTGCACAGCTCCGTCAACATGATGGAGCCGTCCATCAAACACATGTTTTTTTATTTTCTAACAGAAAATCCTGAAAGAGGATTCAACAAAATATGAGCCGTCTTCCACACCTAAATTAAAAGATGCATGAGGTTACCATGGCCCTTGGGCCTTCTGAGATAGGAGGTGAACTACAATAAGGGTATGTGAGCACAGGATACAGCAATACACAGCCCATAGTTTGTAGAGCCAAGGTGGACCATATTTGGTGAATATATGTTACCCCAAGGGCCTGTCTTATGACCCATATCATAGGAACCCCTTTAAAAATATTGATTCCTAACCATTTATAAAACCTCTACCAGGTTAAACACTTCAAGACGGAGCTGGAGCAAAATCACAGAAGCAGACTGGCTCAGCGCCTTCAGCAGTGATCAGCCTAACCAAGGACATCAACAACTTCAACAACTGGATCAAGAACTACTTGGATTCCCTCACACCCATCAACCCAACAGATATACTTGATCAATCAAGCAGGCTAGCTGGGAAACAGAAGACTTCTGAGAAACCAAATGACACTGTAAACAGCTGGAAAGGAAATCGAGAGACAGCCAGGACACCACTGACCGAACTACCGATCAGGCTGCACTAAGACACTATCACCAGCAAGTTGGAGTCACCAAGAAAAAAAGCACTAGTGGATCACATCAAAGGAGGCTCAAACAGCTGTAAAGAGATCTTCTTGATCACCAAAGATTTCACTTCACGCTCCGCACTGTCAACAACACTGCTGCCACCCAACAACTCCTCAACAAACTATCTAACTTCTTCCACATCAAAATGGCAAACATCTACAGCAACTTTGCACACTAACCCAATGCCAGAGAACTCATCACTACCCTAGCCACCACCAACCAAGAAGCTGCACCTGACTTAATGGACATCCCTCACCGGTAACTACACAGTGGTAATCATGTAGACCATCCTCTAACGGGCCCCAGTGGGCCCATGCCCCCAGCAGACCCACAAACTCGGAACATCACCAATCAGCACCACCGTGACCTTGACATCCTCCACTTTTCTGGATGAATGGAAAGCACTGCTCAAGAACGCCACAACCAATCCAAATGACCTGAGCAACTTCTGACCCATCTCCCTGCTCCCCTATCCAGCCAAAGTGATTTGGAATGCCATTAACAAGCAACTCGCAACCCACCTCGAAATTCCCCATCTTCTAGACAGCACACAATCTGGATTCAGAAAGAACCACAGCATAGAAACAGCACTGATCACGGCCACGGATGACATTCTAAACATTTTAGACCAAGCCGCTCTCATCCTGCTTGACCTCTCCACAGCCTTCATCAATGTCTCCCAGAACACCCTAATCAGAAGACTCTATGAGATTGGTCCAAATGGATTTGTTCCTTCCTCAAGGAAACACCCCAAAGGATCAGGCTGCTACCCTTCACATCAGAGACCAAGAAACTGATATGCGATGCCCCACAGGCATCGTCCCTCAGCCCCACTTTTTTCAACATATACATGACACTGCTCATCAATATCATCAGATCACAATACATCACCATCATCCCCTATGCCGATAAAACCCAACTAATCCTCTCCCTGACAGACATGACAAACACTAGCAAAACCAGCGCTACCAAGTGCATGACCATAGTACCAGACTGGATGCGAACCAATTGTCTGATGCTCAACTCCGACAAGAAGGAAATACTGGTCTTGGGCAACAAGACCTATCCATGGGATTCCACTTGGTGGCCTTCAGAGCCAAGACCAACACCCACAGACCATGCAAGTAATCTAGGGATCATCCTAGATGCAAGCGCAACATAACAGCTCAAGTAAATGCAGTGTGCACCTTCTGCTTCCACATCCTATGCATGCTGCAAAAGACCTTCACATGGTTGTCTCAGAACACCAGACGAACCATCAGACAAGCCCTCATCACCAGCAGGCTGGACTACCGCAACACTCTCGATGTCAGAATCTCCAAGATCTCTTACACAGACTCCAGACCATCCAGAATGCAGTGGCAAGACTTATACTCGACCTCCCATGCTACACGCACGGCAAATCACAAGACCAGCCAATTCAAACTTCTCACACACAAATAAACAAAACCCTACACAACACAGGACCAGAAAGCCTGAACAGATGCATACATTTTAATCAACCCACCAGATACCTTTGCTGTGCCTCTCTCTCACTTGCACACACATTCTGCATCTGCAAAAGCAAAACTGGAGACTGCTCATTCTCCTACATCGCACCCAAGATATGGAATGACTTTCCTCAACACACCAGAGCCTCTTCCTCACTTACTGAGTTAATAAAGAATTATATACATATGACCACAGCACACAGCGCATGTAGAGTTAGTGAAGTACAAAAAGTAGAATTAGGTGATACACATATGCTAATGAGTAGTATAGTCTTCTTCTTAGTGTTCCAGAGAGATGTTTAATTGGATCAAAAGTTGTGTACTAATTTGTACAGCCAAATATACACAGCCAACACATGTTTCATCACACAGTGACTTTTTCAAGGCTGTAAAGAATATAACATACACACAAATTAGCTTCATATTAGAAAGAAGGAACAGCATATTAAGAGCCAAAGTTTAGATGTGTGAGAAATACAGACATGACAGAAAGA
Source organism: Pleurodeles waltl (assembly GCF_031143425.1). NCBI lineage: Eukaryota > Metazoa > Chordata > Amphibia > Caudata > Salamandridae > Pleurodeles > Pleurodeles waltl. Next base: position 713,082,045 of record NC_090436.1, read on the forward strand.
AGGGTACGGTGCTGGGTGACCAAAACCTAAGTTAAGCATATAGAAAAAAACCTGAGTGCGCAAGAGAGTGGAGTGGTAGGTGACATACAACAAAAGACACAGTATACTTAAACAAGCATTTGCAATGCAACGGGTCTCGCGTTTGCTCATGTAAGAGCTGATCGCGTTGTAAACTCCTAGCCTGACTTTTCATCCATCGGCAAAAGTGCTTTTATGTACGTAACTCGAAAAAGTGACATTAACTGTCTAAAGCGCTCAACTTCTGCCAAGCGAAATCGCGCTAGGAAAATAGAGAAAAAAGTAGTCCACGATCTGACAGAAAACAGCGATCCTCGCATGTTTTCTGTACTTGGTCGCTGGGCTAGAGGAGGGCTAGCCACAGGAAAAGGCATGATGTGTACATGCCTTCCACTAATGAAAGCAAGCAGATTTTACTAGGCAAGCCCACGAACCAATGAAACACACTGATGTGACGTCGACAGGGCTCCGAGCCCTTTTCTAAGAACTAAAGCATCTCACTGCGATACGCATGCGCGAGCGCATGCAACGCAAGCACGACCCTAAAAAGGACCCCCAACCATCAAGTTGATTCCAGAAAGTGTGGTGTAGTAAAAGTAAGTCCAAGAAGTGAGAACAGAGCCAAAAAGAAACAAGTGTTCGTCTGTGGTACATGAGAGTACAACAGCCATGTGGAAGCTGGAAAAGTTTTTATAAACACCTACCGATACTTTCACTGAGAAACCAAGAGTCAACCAGATGAGACGAAGTAAATTCTCGGGCTGGAGGGATGTAAGGAAAGAGAGTCCAAACAAAGAGAAAGGGGGGATAAAGTAAGTAACCGTTATTGAAAAGAGTATATAAAGGGCAAATAAAGAGGGGGTCGCATAAAAGTACCTGTAGAGCAGGTACGGGCTTCCGGTGTCCCGAGAAGCAAGTGTCAAATATAACGAGAGTAGCGACACCTTATGTTCGCGAAGAATCCAGGTGAACCATGTTAAGTTCTGTAGAGAATATAAGTCAAAAGAAGGGTGGAGTATCCGGCTCAGAGATAAGGGTAAAGGCAAGTTGGTGAGAATCATTGAGAGAGCGAAAGAGTGTAAAAAAACAGTGAAGAGAAAAACTAGTTAGGCAGGGACTGTTGAGTACTAAGTAGAAACTAGTTCTCCAAGTCTAAAGGGTAAGGGCAAGCCCTTTGTTAAAGAAAACCAGAATTAATAAAGTACCAGGAATAGCGTTGGTATAAAGTATCGAGTAACATCGTAAACTAGAAGGCAGCCCGTCAAGAGCGGAGTAACGGCCTGCTTTTATGTCCAAAGACTGAATTGTTAAGTTAAATTAGTGAAGAGCATAATCCAGTAAGTAAAAAAAGCTCTGAGCAGTCAACGCACTCGGATGCAATCTTACGCGGTGGCCAAGGGAAGTTCCCTTGACCACTGAGGGTAAGCGTGACAAAACTCAAAGTGGAAAAGAGAAACAGAAAGGTCTATACCTACGCAAACGCGTGCCGCACTTACCAATATGTAGAGTAGCGGCGTGTGTGTCCCTTTAGTCAAGTCATGTGGACGCTCGATGTACGAGCCGAATAAGTAGCAGCCAAAAACAGTAAAATAAAAAACGGACTCAGTCAGTGAAGAAATAGATTGGCTCCGCAAGAAACAAAGACACAAGGTGGGAAAAAAGCGGTGGCCATGTTGGGAGGTAAAAGGGTATGAGGTAAGTAGAAGGCTAAAGAAGGCAGGCTGTAAGCAAAAGACTGAGGGGGAAAAGAGTTCAGGAGCGGGGTGGAAAATAAAGGCAATATGTCAAGTCGGGCAAAAACAGTAATGAAACGTCTTATGAAGGATGAATAAAGAGCACAGCTAGTCTGTAAGCAAAGTGGTCCAGTAAGTATAAAACATTAAACTATCTGCTACATCAAGTAACGAGACGGACGTTAAAGAAAGATGGGGAGTCACCACGCAGAGGGTGAAGGCATTCGGGGTCAGATGCAAAGACGAACAGTACAAGTAAAAGAAATGTGGGCAACGAAGTAAATAAGGTATAAGTAAGTCATGCAAATCAAACCAATGAAGTGTGTTGGTGGGTAGTGAATCCAGAGAGATGGGAAACCCATTATGTAAGTAGCCAACGAAGAAGGCAATGTTTGCAAGTCAATTAGAAAGCATACAAAAAGCGCTTACTATAATTTGTGTGACCAAATAAGGCTCTGACTGCAAAACAAGTAGTATTAGACATAGTCAGTGTTACCCATACTTAGTTGTATACAAAGTCTAAACAAGCACAAACGAATCTGTTAACAAGATAGTGTCATACCTGATGTGTGCATAATGACAGGGTTGACAGGCATAGGCAGAAATGAGACCACATAGTAACATGTCGCAACAGTAATAAACTAAGACAGGAACACATGCAGTTCCTTGTCGACATTTAAACCTTTTTCCACGGCACGTAATCTAAGAATCCATTTCGCTTCACATTTGCGTAGTTCCTTAGTCCTGTCACCCAGTCTTGGTGATACAGTGACATGAGTAATGCCATGGAATCTAATATTCAGAATATTGGCTTCGTCATGTAGTGAGTTGAAATGTACAGCAAGAGGGTGTCCCGGGTTGTACTTCCTAATGGCTCTGACATGTTCCTGGATACGTTCTTTGAGGGGACAAATGGTGCTACCCACATAGATTAGTCCACAGACATACAAAATACAGTATACCGGGAACCTATTATTTCAGTTAATGAACTGTCTGATAAAGTGAGTATGTCCTGTATTGTAAGAGAACATCTAGGTTTTGTTGAGAGCGAATTGGCACGTAATACAGCAGCCACATTTAAAGAAACCAACCGGTTTGGTAGGTAACCACATAGGCGAGTGAACTAGTGTCAGTGGTGCTATGTAACTAGGACATAGAATGTTTCTTAGAGTACGTCCTCTACTGTTAGTACTTGATGGTGTCTTCCCAACAACAGACCCAAGTCCTGCATCCAAGAGTAGCAGATACCAGTGTTTCTTCAAAATACGGATTAACTGATTACTCACAGGACTGTGGGCCTGATTACAACTTTGGAGGAGGTGTTAATCCGTCCCAAAAGTGACGGTAAAGTGCGGATATACCACCAGCCATATTACGAGTTCCATAGGATATAATGGACTCGTAATACGGCTGCTGGTATATCCGTCACTTTACCGTCACTTATGGGACGGATTAACACCTTCTCCAAAGTTGTAATCAGGCCCTGTATCTAGTAATGTCTTTTCTCTTGTTTTTGTGGGGTTTCTTATGTCCCCTAATGAGTAGGGTGTTACGTTTCTTATAGGATATACGTTTGCTTGCTGTGGAGATTGTTTCTTCCGAGTACCCCCTATTTCTGAAGCGTTGTGCCAGCTGTTCCATTTCTAATGAGAGTTCATAAAGAAGCTGAAGACCTGGCTCTTCACATAAGCACCTTGGGACCACACACTTACACACCTTGCCCAAAAGCCTGACTACCCTCTCTGGTGAGTTGTGCGCTATACAAATCAACATGACATAACCTAACTTAACATAACATAACATTTTCTTGTGGTGCCTTAAATACTGTCTATATGTCGGCTGTGTATGCAACACTAGTGGATCATCCTTGCCTTTGTAAAAGTTTTAAAATAAATCTGTTTAGATATGTTTGTTGAAGTATCAAATAATTTTGTCTACACTGACCATAAATTTCATTCATATAAAGCAACACATGCTAATTTAGGCCACTTGAGGTCTTATAGTACATTTACCACAGAAGACAGAATTTAAAAAAAAAACACTGACAGAGAAGTATGAGGGCACATCATTTACAAAGGGAAGGTTTGATTTCCATTCTTTGAACAGAGTTAACCTCACCAAAGGATACCTCTATAAGCACATTTTACCCAATTGAGGTGAGTGTTAAAAATAAACTAGACCATTCCTTCGATGTTAAAGCCAAGAAGAAAGATGATTAATGCGAAAAACAATATCACCCCTGTTAACGCTGAATTAGTAATGATTACTCATGTATTCTGAGATTTGAATTTGCATAGAAATTGTATTAACTTAGAGAAAAATAATGCACGCATTTGAAAGTGCGCTGACCAGAGTCGTCACCAATGTTCACAAAGTGTGCTTATTAACAGCTTATTAATATGAAATGTTGAGCTTATGTTTGATTAACGTAGTAATATGTCATATTAAGGGTTATGCATTATGTATTAGCTTTATTGATCGTAGGCCTTAACTTAGTAACATCTTGGCCTAGTTGCACGGCCTCATGTCAAGCTACATTTCTTAATCGACTTATAAAATGTCTGTCTAAAGAATCAAATTGTGATTTTCCACTGCGCTGAGCAAGTGCTCATAGCTAAAAGTCTTCTTCATAAAATTGCTTGCTAGGAGATAATGTACTTTCTAGTAAAACAATGTTTAATGCGATGTGTGTACTACTGACCTTCCCAAGAGAAGACAATGGATGCACTGACTGGAGAACAAGCTGCAACAGTATTGATACCTGACAAGCCAAGCGATGGGAACAGGAGACGAGGAGCCAATCATCGACATGTGAACTAAATGCGAACATGCGATTCCTCAACCAATAGGCACATGGGAAATAGTTTTACGAAATCTAATTTAGCCGGACTGCACTGAGTGGAAGATACCACTTGCCCATTTTCCGGTTGCCATACCGCCATTATTGTCTTGGCCATCCCGAGAAGAGACGTGCTTAACTTTATTGCTTAAAGACTTTGCTTTTCTGAATTTTTATTCTGAGCTTTATGCCTTGCTGACCAGACTGATGTCCTGATGACAAAGGCTGTCCTAGCTTGCTGATCCAAACCGAGGAGAGGTATACTATGTTAATGATTGCTCTGTCTATTTGCTTTTGTTTCTTAGTACCAACCGCTAATTTTGGCAGAGCCATAGTTAGATATTTTTCCAAATTTGTGATGACAAAATTCTTGTGCATGAAGACCAAACATGCTATTTTAATCTGATGTTAGATAGGGTTCACACTGATTATGCTCACTATATGTAACAACAGTTGATGTCTTTTCTTTGCTAAATCTAAATGTATGTTATTACGTTGGCACAGTTATTCTTGCTATTAATAGGTACTGTAACCTTAGAATGTGTAGTGGCTCAAGCCTTGATTAGATTGCAATTCTTTCGCCGCTTTGGTCAGCCAGTTTTGTTTCTGTATTTTTATCATTTGATTTTGAGACTAAGGGCCATATGTATCAAAGCATTTTCCCATTGACACAGAATGGGTAAAACCCTTTGATACATCTGGCCCTAAGTTATGTGACATTAGCATTGTTAATAAAGAGAAATAAACATTCTAACATTTACATAAAGGTGTGGTTGTTCATGGCCGCAAGGTCATGGTGTGTCGAAATTACTGACTCATTGATTATTGATGTCATTGATTGTTACTGCTATTGATTTGTATTGGTACGGGGTTCATGATGGAAAAAACTCGAAGCACAGTCAAAAGGTCCATCGGCCTATTCGTGTCTCCCTTGTAAGTTTACTTATTAAGGTCTGACACGCTAAGACCCCTCAGAGTGATGTGTTTAGTTAACAAAAATGAATGGATAAGTTAGACCATACTTGGGCTCAATGCTAAAGCTGGTGTTTCGGGTTCTACAGCCTCTCACTTCAACATACAGCCCTCTAGGGAGGCCTGCAAGGAGGCAGGTCGCCCGTACTCTCCATCAAAGAGTAACTGGGAAATTCTACATAGATCTCTTCCAGTACTCCTTTCGTGTTTGGGATCTTGTTCAGTGAAAGAGGTAAAGACTAAATTTACCAATATCATCACCATCAAAAACTAAGGTGATGTTTGAAAAGATCACGCCCACCAAAAGCTGTCAGGGAATTGTTTAACATGTGTGTCATGCACGGTGTTTAACATGATTTCCCCACAGAGATATCCTACTATGTTTGTTTGTGACCCAGTCTACCTATATGTTTCACCATGAGGCGCAGAAAACTCTCCTCCCAAAAAAAAATTGAATGTGACATCCAGTAAGAGCACGACCAATAACCCTTCGTTGACATTCACTCCAACGTGATACATAACAATGCATATTGTATGTGTTTAGTAAATCCTGCTTTAACCTACTTGTTGTAAGATTGCAAGTATAATGAGCTCGCTCGTGTAGCATACATTAAGTAATTTTACTAAAAACTGCATATTTATGACAAAATTAAAGAAAGAAAAATAACGTTAGGAAAGTTTGCTGTATGTATTTGACTGAAGAAAAGCATTCCTTTCTACAAATAAAGAATACACCTTGCTGATGCCCACTGGATCATTTTAGCTGCACATATAAGTTACACAGACTGTAATGCCGCCTATGTTGTATAATATAAACATTGGAGCAGATTTATTGGCGACGCAATTCATTGTGCAAGGGGAAAAAAGCAGCACAGAGCTGTAGTTATTAACAAGAATTGGCAAAAACAATAGGTCTTGCCTATGTGAGAGCTATTGGTTTTACTAATGTCTTTTAGACATGTTGCACAGCAGTGTGGTTGTGCAGCATGGGTAAAAGTAAAGTTAGGAAAAAGGAGCTATGATGTGGCCCACTCTAGAACCATGTCATAGCCATTTTTTAGGTAGGATGAGCGAGCAAGGATGGGGTAGGGGTGTGATCGGCAACAATGACGGGGAAAGGTAGGGGGGGTGGGAGATAAGGGGCTGGTGCATACAACTTAGGCACATCAAGAAAGTGGGAGGTGGAGGGGAAAAGCAACATGGAGAATGGGTGGTTGGGGTGCAACTAAAACCTGAGCACATAGGAAAAATGGGAGGGTTGGGGGGTAAAAGAAACACAGAAAGGTGGTGTGTGGGACGGAAAGAAGTAATATGGATAAAGTGTGGGTGGAAAAGGGAAGAACCACCATGGGCAAGCGGGGATGCTAGGAGAAGAACAAACAGTATCTAGTATCTAAATCATAGCGTGAGCAGTGGTAAGACACTAATCAGATGAAGAAATCTGTGCTTGGTAAATGCGCCACATGAATGAAAAAGAAGTGAAGCTGGCATGCACTGGCCAATTACAAGGCAGCAGAGAACAATGACAATGAAACAGTGAAATTAATGATCAGTAATGGGCGGACTCCAAGCTCTTGATAGTAATATAGTGCAAACGCAAGATCAAGCAAGAATAAAAAAATGGCCTGCTGCCTGCATTGGTGCACAAACAGACTGTCTTGAACTACACACAACTATTGCACCATGTTGTAGAGTGTTGTGTTTGCTGTCTGGAATAGGATTTGGACTGACAGCATATTCTTTCCACCACAATCCTAAACCTAGGCATATTTTTAAACATGCCACAGAGTGCATGTGAGCTGTGCAGCGCATCACACATGCAATATGTGGAATGCTTGGAGAAATGAAGACACTTCTTGATAGCTCGTGCTTCATGTAGGCATTATTTATGATGCAAAGCCTGGTCTGGCTACCTTAGCAGATCGGGCTTGTTGTTAAAAACTGTGGGTGCTTGTGGTGATTCGCCCAAGTTACATCCAAGTAACTACCCTTGATACAAAGTGACGCATAGTAGTGAAAAGCGATATTTTAACTGAGCAAATACACTTTTCCAGTTCCTAATACCTTTTTGTGCTGGAAAGTAAATGCACTTGCAAGACGGTGATTGTGCCAGTTTGCATGACTTTGCCCTGGGTTAAACCCTTAGTAAATGTGGTCAAGTGTTAGAACAACTGTATTTCTGTCAGGATGTGTAAACACACATAATGAAAAGTTTGCACTTTTCACAAAGTTACTTTTACCAGTAAGTAAACTGCTTAGGCATTATCTTCACATGTAGATAGCACAAAGGGTCACGTTTGACAGAAATGCAAATATTTGACACTTACTCGATTTTATTCCACAGACGGGTGAAATTTGTCCATTGGAGCAAGTACACATGTTAGGTCGTGAACAGAATCCGTCGCCACAACTATTTCTGCAAATTGCTGCAAGTTTGAAAAAAATGAAAGAAAGCATTAGATATGATGCTTCATAGGTCTCATTTTATTTTACAGCACAGTTGCTGGGACACAAAAATGATTACATTTTATCTTGAAGGGCGAGATTAATCATGAAAATGTAGTCACAGCCAAATGAACAGCAGAGACGTGTAAAGCAACGGCCTGTTAAATCTGCGTGACCTCGAGATCCCCCTGTTCACATCAACGCAGAGTCCAAACAGATTTCCATCTGTTTGGGGTGGATGAAATAAGATCACCATGAAATGAATAACACTGAGGATTTGTGAGCTGTCTGCAAAGGACTTAGGGCCCGACTCACAAAGCTTTTGTTGCTTGGGGAGATGTTCCTTACTCTTGTATTACTCATGATTTCACAGAGGAAAGTCACACCTATTCAGGGAAATACGATTTCTGAACTTTGACCCTAAGAAAAGTTACACTAGAAGTACATTAGCGGGCATGCTGTTTCAGTGTGCTGCAGGAAGTATAGGAGGCATGTTCTACTAAAAGAAGAATAGGTGGGGGAGGGGTAAAGCAGGTATCAACACCAATCACACTCCTCTTGGATGTAATGTATCGCTTAAGCATCCCCTAGTAGACACATCCAGATTTAAAAAGCCTTTAGTTGCCCTGGTTAAGCTGTTTCCAGACGTTGGCAAATTTGTAAACAGATAAGTGAGAGGAACAGCGGAAAACAGATTTGCCCAGGATCCCACAAGATGTTCAGGCAGGGAAGCCTGGTTTAGCACACACAGGCCTCCAGGTCCCACGGCCAGACATTGATGACGCAGAAACAAAGGTTTTACATTTATTAGCGCATAAACGTAGTGCCGCAATAATCAAGTGTGACTTTAACCGAACTAATAAAGATTGTACAGGGACAAATGTGCCCTCAGAGTAGTTCGCCAACATTTATAAGCGTGCTTTATATAACGTGATGTATTAGAATTGTACTAATCTGACATAACCGTAAACGTGTGCCATGATTTGCTTGTTTGAAATGTTTTAACTTAGCATAACTTTAGTGGAGGCTTCGGCCTAGTTGCCTTGTCTCACGGTTTAGATGCTCGTGTTTTTCTAATGTGCTAATAAAACGTGTATTCTTGCTTGAAGCTGTACTTTTCCAGTGAGATCGTTTCACATGCTTATCTTTAAGGTTTCGTGCCAGCCTGGCATCTTCTTCTTTGCTCCAAGGTCAATCTGCAGGTGCAGACAATGGAAGCTCTGAAAGTGAGTTAATTGGTAAAATATGTTGCAACTTACGTTCCCGACTCCAAGGATAATGTATGCCTAGGTAGAAGCTTGTGAATTGTTGTTTTTGATTGGACAATTTGAAGCCAACCTATGAACCCTCCAATGGAAGACCCTACTGGATTTGAACTGTTGTTTATTTAAACCTGGTGCACAAGAAGAAAGCGGCCATTACCCATTGCACCCATTGAGGACATTATCGCCCATTGCAGCCATTATGGCCCATCTTGCCGACCTCGTCATTTTGCCATCTTCTACGATGCCAATTGATGTTCGACGCCATTTTGAATGAGACTTTGATGCTTTCTCTAATCGAGAGAAAGAGACTCTAAGTAATTCTCGCCCTAGAGACTTTAACTTTGATTTGCCCCTTTGCATAAAGTAGTAGTTTTGTCCTTTTATCTTGCCGCTGTGAGGCAATTGCCCCGTTCACCCTGCCCCTTTGCCCCGTCCCATGCTGATCGAAACCGGTACCTGTGAGACGAAGACTTCCTTGAATGCTGATTGAATTTGGTAAATATGAAAGGAAAATGTACAATTGCATTGTGTTTCTTTTTAGGTAACCAACTGCTGATTTTTGATAAGAGCCCTAGTTAGGAGTTTTCCAAATCAATGTTGCTAAATTGTTTTTGCATGAAATCCCACATGCAGATGCTAATTTGAGGTTAGATGAGGATTCATTTGTCGCACAATGCAATTTGAGACCTTGTTATGCTGACTAATGTATGCAATTAGCCCATTACAGATTATAGTTTTAGTGGTTTGCGTTGCTATCATCGAATGCATTGTTATTCAAATGCTGCATAGATTGCATCTTTTTCGCCGTTATGGACAGCTATTAATGTTCATTTACATATATCATTTGGTGTTGAGACACATTTATATTGTGCTAGCTTTGTTAATATAGGGAAATAAATTCATTAACTTTGAATAAACTGGTGTGGTTATTCATGGCCGGAAGGTCATGGTTCGCCGAAATGTTTTCTGGATTAATTGTGAAGTGTTATGTTGATCAGGGCATTGCTTATGTTCGTTATTGATTATTGATTTGATTAAATTGATTACTCTCGGGTGAAGAGAGCCCCACTTGGTCAAAAGATTCATCGACCCAAGAGCGTCCAAATACAGGTAATTTATTAGGACGGAACGCTCTATCAGTAGATGGTAGCAGAGGACGGTTTCGCCCTTTGGGACCCCACTCGAGAGGTAATGGTTTCGCCCTTTGGGACCCCACTCGAGAGGTAATGGTTTCGCCCTTTGGGACCCCACTCGAGAGGTAATGGTTTCGCCCTTTGGGACCCCGCTCGAGAGGTAACGGTTACGCCCTTTGGGACCCCACTCGAGAGGTATATGGTGTTGAATTAGATTTTTCTTGGGTAAAACAGATTGAGAGAATGATGATGCCCTAAGTCCCCCGCGACTTTCCCGGGATCTCGGAGCTTGCGAATGGAGAGAATGGAGGTGTGAAATCGGCGTTGGCGGTACTAGTGACGGTATGAGTGAAGTCAGGATTTTGCGCTTGCACAGCTTATTGCCGCAGATTGTTTGAAAAGGTTGCGAGGATTTTAGAGAATAGCGGAGGTGCAACTCCGAGTGTGAGAGTAGGGAAGTCGTCGAACTTCATGTGCATGTGGCGCTTTGTGCAGAAAAAGGTCCACGTGGTTGTTGTTGTTGAGACGGGCCCTGCGAGGTCAAGAGACTCCGGAGTATGTTGAAAAGTGTATGAGACACTTGTTTTATGTTGTGGTCTGGTCGGTTTAATAGGTTGACCGGGCGTGGTCAACGAGTCGGTACGTGTGTTAAGGGAGTGGAAGAAAACTTCGACTTCGGGCTTTGACAAATTCTAAGTGCACTAGAATAGATCACTGACAAGTTGAGAGCCGAATCTGCGGGTCAGATTTTGCTTGCGAAAGTGGGGACCGAGAAAGATGGAATAACTGCAGAGGCTAGTGAAAAATCCCTAAGGTCCTGAAGCAATTGTGTTACCCTTCCTGTAGTAAACCGACAGATCTGTTTTATTATTATTTGGTTGCTCGCGATACCTGCCAGAAGTTGTTACGAGAGGAGCTGAGTGAAGGAGGACTAGCCGCGAGGCTTTGTCAGCCGCAGAGTGTGTGAGTGTGACGTCACTAGGAGCCGCGCTGGGATAGGTTGGTTGCAGAGAAGGGTCGCGCACGGATTGGACGCAGTCCGTGGGGCTCGATTGGAAGGGGAAAGGCAAGCGAAGAGTATTCCGGGAATTAAAGTCATTTATTGATTACAAATTTTGTGAAATAAAAGACGAGAAAATGAAATTTTTGAAAGCATTAAAGAGTGCGATGAAGGGGGAGTCTTACATTAAAGCGAGCGTAGGAGAGGAGACGCCACCCGAAGGTACACCACCTTATATTGTAATGGAGGAAAGGGGGGTAGCTCCGTGCCTTTGGCTAAAGCAATGGCACAAGCTGACAGAGAGACATGGGAGCGTAGCGTTCCCGATCCATGGGACATTCAATATAAGGATCCTAGAGAATTTGAGATTCGCGATGTACGACATGAAGGTACCCCCAAGGCCAGCACAGTTTGAGGCTCTAGCGATTTGGGAACTAATGGCTAGACAGCAACAGCAAAAGAAGTTCGAGACCAGGATAAGAAAGGTAGAAAAGACACTAGCGGACGCTAGGTGGGATAATGCACAGAAGGTGTGGAGGTCAGATATATTGCAGGGGATAAAATTGTTTCCTGCAATTGCTAAGGAAGAAGAGGCGACAGGCAAGAAAGCTACCTGTAAGACAAACAGGAGGTGTTCCAAAGATAGAGAGGACGAGGAAAAGTTAAGGAGAGAAGACGAGTCAGAGGATGAGGAGTTCATCATGCAATTGCTGAACGACCGTCCACCACCTTATGTAGAGAGTGAACAAGGTCCAAGTACCAGTTCTGCCCCTCCGGCACCGGTACAGAATAATGAAACTCCGAATTCAGAAACGCCATCGGGATCTAAGGACCCGAGTTTACTGTTCACCCCGCAGATACCGCAGGTTAGGAGAATATATCCAGATGTGCCTATATTGAAAACAGCAGAAAATTATCAGCCGCAGGTCCCAAGGTACTACAGCAGTGACAACAGTACGGGAATGATTCTAGATCCAACCGTAATGGGAGTACAGAATGGTCGCAACCCAACATTGGCACGAGCTGGATCAACCCAGTTTTTGATGCCTCAAAAGCAGATGCAGGGGGGAACCGCACATGCTCAGATGACGGGGAGTCAGACGGGCATGCCGGCAATGATGACCCATAGTGTGGGAATGAACATGCCTCAGAACCTGGGGAACGGACAGAACCCAGATGCGATATCCCTACCCATTACTGTAGGTCCACCGGTACCTTTGTACATTCAGCCTAACTCAGGTATGAGCGGTCAAGGATCAGTGGTGCAGAATGGGACGGAAAGGAGGTGCATAGAAAACACTCCAGAGACAACTCCGATAGCGGCTCAGCCAACTGGATCTGGGTCCTTGATGGAGTTTAGTCCCATATGTGCTCAGTCAACAATGGTGAGGTCGAGTCCCCCACTGATGATACCGCTATCATCGAACACTGAAAAGTTGCCGCAACCATCAATGGCAGTCGATGTGAATGCTACACTGATGGGGTTGAATGCGCAACAGCTGACACAGTGGTTCAACAGTCTGAATTCCACACAAAGCTCAGCCAGTGGTAAGGGAGAAGACTATCTGAATAGGGTAAGGTTGAACATGGAAGCAGAAGAATTGGTGGAAGGGACCATGGGTCTGAATAGGTTAGAGTCCTACTCGGAAGAAGAGCTGAGGTATCTATGTCCCAGGATTACAAGAGAAGTGAACAAGGTACATAGAAGGTTGCAAGAAATAGCTGACAAAAACGGGGTTGAGATAGACAAGACAAAACACTTGAGCAGGAGCTATAGATTGGATTTCGGGACCACAGACTTTGAACACATGAGGTCAGCAGGCATGAAAACACACCTTAGAGAATTGCTGCAGAGTGCACAAGTGTGGGGGTGCTTAGACAAATGGGAAAGCAGATGGGCAAAGAAAAAGGAAAAGAGGAAAGACAGTGTCCCAGAGCACAACGAGAAAAGATCACAGAGTAGTGATGCAATAACCATGTTACCAATGAGGGAGACAGCAGGGGGAAAATTAATACATGTACCGTGGCACAGAAGCGACATTCAGTCTTTTACGGATGATTTTCCCAAACTGAGAGAGAAACCGATTGAATGGTATCAGCAGACTGATAGGTTTGTGAAGCTTGCAAAATGTCTTTGGGAAGACCTGAACACCCTCTTTGAGATTGTGGTTCCGGCAGATTTGTGGAAAGACTGCAAAAGGGCTGTAGGTTGGCCGACAAGTGAACCAGAGAGAGACAGGGATACGGGTGCACCATCACCTATGGTAATGAGCTTGTACTATAAGGTGATTGAGCATTTGAAGACGAAGGTTGCCGCGAAAAATGTGGATTGGCAGAAGATTGATCGAACTGCCCAAGAGGCTAAAGAGTCGATTCATGGTTACTATGAGAGGCTGTTGAAGGCGTTCAAGAACTACAGTGGCACAGAAACAATAGAGGCGAAGGACATGCTTCATTTTGTGTTTAGATTCGTGAAAGGGCTGAGACCAGAGATAAGTCAGATGATAAAGACGCATTTGATTTGTTGGCAGTCGAAACCTATTGATGAGGTGTTGAATTATGCGAAATACTGTAGCGACGAAATTGAAGTGAAACAGAAAAGGTTGAAAGAGAAAGTGATGGTGATGCAACTTAAAGCAGCTCAGACAGGTTTGCAAGGGTTGCAAGGGTTCCAACAGCAGATGCCGCAGCCGCAGCCGCAGGGAAACATGGTGTTTCAGCCACAGGCGAGAGGCAGAGGCAGAGGAGGCTTTGGGAGTAATGGTCCGGATTTGAACACTGTTGCGATTCCGAATGGTGTGCAGGCAATGAAAAGGGTGATGCCGTGTCACGTGTGCGGAATCGTCGGGCATTGGAAACGCGAGTGCCCGATGGTGGTGCAGGAAGGTGCAGGTGTTGGTCAGCAAAACAATGATGTCAATGCATTCCAGACAATGAGGGGACCGAAAATGAGAGGTCCAAACCCAAATTTTCAGACCATAAATCAGCTGCAGGGATTACAGCCCATGCAGCCGCAGCAGATGCAGATGCCCTGTATGCAGATGACGCAAATGCAGCCAATGCAACAGCAGTTTCCCATGGTACCTAATCAGCAAATGCAAATACCTTTGGCACCAATGAGTCAGCAGCAAGTGATGGTTCCTCCACAGGTCTCGGGTCAGGTGATAAGTACAAATGGCACAGTACAACAGTTCCCACTACACAGTGAGAATGGAATAAACAATGTATGGGAGAGTGAAAGTTCAGATGAGGAGGGAAATTGTGTGCTTGCAGCATCCTTGGAAGTTGATCAAAAGGGTCCATATGTGGAGGGAAGAGTTATGGGTCATCGTGTTTCATTCTTGGTTGACACAGGAGCCACACGTTCAACTGTTAGGAGCATTGAAGTACCAAATTTGCCACTCTCAGGGAGAACAGTTCAAGTAGTGGGAGTAGCGAACAGGCACCTGACGAACCCAATCACAGATCCAGTACAAGTCAGAATTGGTAACTATCAAGGGTTACATAATTTTGTGGTATGTGACTCAAGCCCGATAGCACTGTTAGGGAGAGACCTATTGTGCAAATTGGGATGTTCGATTATGTGTTCGAACGATGGAATTAGAATTCAGACGAGCAGTGATGGGGAAGAAGAGGACAGTGTAGAAGGGGATGAGATGGAAACTGTCGATGAAGAATATCCTCTGATTAACCTTTTTCCGATGATAACTGAAGCAGATATTCCAGCTGAATTACGGGAAACAGTCGGAAAGGAAGTGTGGGATATGACAGGAAAAGAGGTGGGATTGGTGAAAGGAGTGGAACCAGTGAAAGTGACCGTAAAACCCAATGTAACCTTTCCCCAGACCCCACAATACCACATGGCACAAGACACCCTCATGAAAGTCGCCCAACTCATTGACGAGTTTGTAAAACAGGGAGTATTGAAAGAAGTTTTAAGCAGTCCATGTAATTCACCAATCATGGGACTAATAAAGCCGAGTGGAAAGGTCCGAATCGTGCAGGACTTGAGGAAAATAAATGACATCATAATTAAATGCTGCCCTGTAGTACCGAATCCAGCTGTGATAATGTTTCAAATCCCTTGCGATGCCGAGTGGTTCTCAGTCATCGACTTGTCACAAGCATTCTTTTCGGTGCCTCTTCATGAGGACAGCCAATTTCTCTTTTGTTTCAAATTCTTAGACAGAGTTTACAGTTGGTGTCGAATTCCTCAAGGGTTTTCGGAGTCACCGTCAATTTTCAATCAGATTCTAAAGAAAGACTTGGAGGCGTTAGAATTGCCATTCGAGTCAACCCTAGTACAGTACATTGATGACTTACTGATTGCATCTAAGACAGAAAGTGGCTGCACAGCCGACACCATTGCTCTGCTGAACCATTTGGGAAGGAATGGACACAAGGTGTCCCCTTCAAAGTTGCAGTTCTGTCAGAAGAAAGTGAAATACTTGGGTCATCAAATAGAGAAAGGGTCACGGAGAATAATGAAGGAAAGAATAACAAGTGTACTTCAAATGAGTCCACCAAAGACGAGGAGGGAGGTGAGGAAGTTTTTGGGGATGGTGAGCTACTGTTGCCAGTGGATTCCCAACTTCTCAACTCTAGCAAAGCCTTTACTGAAACTGACCCAGAAGGATGCCTTGGATGAAATTGAGCTGAAAGGAGATGAGATGGATGCTTTTATTGAATTGAAAGAATGCATGTGCAGGGCTCCAGCTTTAGGTATGCCTGATTACACAAAGCCTTTCACATTGTTTTGTCATGAACGTGATGCATGTTCTTTGTCTGTCTTGACCCAAGCCCATGGTGGCATAAACAGACCAGTAGCGTATTTTTCAGCTACTTTGGATCCGGTCGCAGCAGCACTGCCAGGGTGTTTGCGCGCCGTAGCAGCAGTTGGTATCAGCCTCACTCAGAGTGAAGGAATAGTGATGGGACATCCATTAACAGTCATGGTCCCTCACTCAGTTGAGATACTTTTGACCCGCTCCCGAACGCAACACATGACTGGAGCAAGACTCACAAGGTATGAAACAATAATTCTGGGCTCACCGAATGTGCAGCTGAAAAGGTGCACCACGTTGAATCCAGCAACCTTGCTTCCCGGTGAAAATGCTGAAATTGAGAACGCTGAAGACGTCGAGCACGACTGCCTTCAGGTGACTGAATTTTGCACAAAACCCCGACCTGACATTAAGGATACTAAGCTTGATGAAAATGACCAAATTGTTTTTGTTGATGGGTCATGTTTAAGAGATGCATTGGGAATATTGAAAGCAGGATATGCTGTATGTACTGTAACAGGTGTCTTGGAAGCGTCCTGGCTTCAAGGAGTCTATTCCGCACAAGTAGCAGAGCTTGTAGCCCTTACAAGAGCATGCCAACTGTCTACATTGATGAAGGTTACCATTTACACTGACAGTCAGTACGGGTTTGGAATTGTGCACGACTTTGGGCAACTATGGTCACAGAGAGGTTTCCTGACCTCTTCAGGGTCCCCAGTGAAAAACGGGGAGAGAATAAGGGAATTGTTACACGCCATTCAGATGCCAGCCGAAATTGCAGTGGTAAAGTGTAGTGCTCATACAAAAGGACAGGACTATGTTTCCCTGGGAAATGCATATGCGGATCAGGTCGCAAGATTTTGTGCCTTGAACTGTATATTGCTCAGGGATGAATGGAATTTGATAAGTGAGCCAGAGCTCGAACCAGCTGAAGCATTTGCCTTGAAGGTCGTGGATACAATGGATGAACTAAAAGCATTACAGAATAGCGTCAGGGAGGATGAAAGAGTTTCCTGGATTAAGTCACAATGTACACGAAGACCAGATGAGTTATGGGTTTCAAATGAAGGAAAATTTGTTTTACCAAATAGTCTCTTATCGCAGCTAGCGCGGTTCTATCATGGGCAGGCTCACCTAGGGAGAGATGCCATGATAAGATTGTTCAAAACTGATTGGTTTAACCCCAGATTCCGTCAAGTTGCAGAAGCAGTTTGCCATCGTTGTGTCATTTGTCAACAGATGAACCCAGGAAAGGGAACGGTTGTGAACGTGAGCCACATTGGCAGGGCGGGTGGCCCGTTCAGCAGAATGCAGATGGACTTTATTGAGATGCCTGTGCATGGAGGTCTGAAGTATGTGTTGGTGATTGTGTGCATTTTTAGTCACTGGATTGAAGCATACCCCACACGTAGAAATGACAGCCTTACAGTTGCAAAACTATTGTTGAGGGAGTTGATACCACATTTCGGATTCCCGATCTCTTTAGAATCAGATAGAGGAAGTCACTTCAATAACGAGGTGATAAAGTTACTTTGCGCAGCGCTGAACATTGAGCAAAAACTGCATTGTAGCTATCGCCCTGAAGCCTCAGGACTGGTGGAACAAATGAATGGTACACTGAAATCAAGAATGGCGAAAATATGTGCATCGACAAATTTGAAATGGCCTGACGCATTGCCTTTGGTGTTAATGTCAATGAGAAACACCCCTGACAGAAAGACTGGATTGTCCCCGCACGAAATTCTCATGGGCAGGGCCATGAGACTTCCTGCAGTTCCCGCAAACGCGCTTTTGAATATTACAGATGATATGGTGTTAGACTACTGCAAAGGTCTGGCTGACGTGGTTCGCTCTTTCTCTCACCAGGTGGAAGCAACCACCTTGCCACCGATCCAAGGTCCAGGACACACACTGAAAGCAGGTGACTGGGTCGTGATAAAGAAGCACGTGAGGAAGTTGTGTCTGGAACCCCGTTGGAAAGGCCCTTTCCAAGTGATCCTGACGACCACTACCGCTGTGAAGTGTGCGGGAGTTCCCAACTGGATCCACGCCAGTCATACAAAGAAGGTGTTGTGTCCCACAGATGAGGAAGTTGAAGCGCTGAAACTGCCAGTACCTGATAACAAAGTGCCGAGCGCTGAGGCAGAGCAAAACAGAACTAGAAGCGAACAGGCAGAAATAGAGGAGGGAGAAATATTCTCTGAGGACGAAGCAACCGATTCACTTGGGGAAGGCCAAGGAGGAGCCTCAGATAGCGACGAAGCAGCTAAAAGTGACAAAGAGCCTGAAGAAAGTAACGGTGACAAAGGGCTTGAAAGAGGTGAAGAAGCAGGAGAGCCCGATCAGAGGAGGGCTTTCCCAGAAGCAGACGGTACAGAAAAAGAAAAGGAAAACCTGATTGACTCCCCAGAAGGAGGGGACAAGGCAGAACAGGACGAAACTGTTCAAACTTCTTCAGAAGAGATCGCAGGTCCATCAAGTGGACACAGTGCAAAGAGAAGACCAAGTATATCACCAGTAAAAGCAAGGACTAGAGAAACGTTGAACGACGGTGAAGGGCCAAGAGTGAAAGAGAAAAGAAAGGAAGTGTCTGTCGTGATACCAACATCAAGTGAAGAAAAAGACTTGGCCAAAGAGGAAAGTACCAGTGAGGCAGAATCAAAGAGAGATGCAAAATTGAAAAGGAAAAGGATACCAAACAGGAGATATTCCGGTCCAGAATGGGCATATGTAGTCAATGACGATTGGACCGACGAATTTGTATCTCTTAGCCTCGAGAACGAAGAAGAAGAGATACCAATAGAAAAGGAAAGTTTTATGGACACTATTGACTGAAAAAACTGATAAATTACATTGCTTGCTATAATCTAACGTGATACAATCAGCTGAGACATTGCTAAACCGGATGAGACATTTGCTAACTTGATAAGACTTTGATAACCTGATTGACTCTCAAACCCGATTTGAGACAACGTTGCTAACTGATAAAAGACTGAGTTATTGCCGAATTGAGACAAATGCTGTTAACCGATAAGTGACTGGGCTCCTGAAGAAAACTGTGTGAACATTGCGCTCGTTCAGCTTTGTAACAAATTGCTAAATCGTTTCTTTATAGGTGCTTCTAGCTCTCTGATTCTATAAAGATCATGACTAAGTACGCTACACAAAACAGTAGAGTGAAATATTGTAAATATGCGTGTATAGGCTTGATAACTGCATGTGTACTAATAATAATGGCAATAGTGCTTGCAACGCGTGGTAAGGGTGAGAATGAGAAAATTGATGCTTCTACTTCTGCTCCTGTTACTGTCACTGAACTAACCGCATTGAAAAGACTAGAATTAGATGAGAGACACTTGCATGATAAGAAGGAACTTTCGTATAATGTTTTCTATCGCCTACTAACAGAATATGTTGAGACTATGGATGCGAAAGATTGTTATGTGTGTACACAGATACCGACATTGGTAACGGAAGGGGTGACTTATCACCACATGCCTCTTACGTATGGGATTACATGTAGTTTAGTAACTTCTAGATTTTATGGTCAAACTAACATACAGTATTTTTACTCAAATTACGATGTTACCTTTGCATATGTTCCTATAATAACGCAACTAAGCCAGATTGCTAAAGATTGGGATGCTAAAATAATGAGGGAATTTTTCGAGCCAATGCAACCTTTTGAAACAGCTCACGCTCATAGGGAAAACCTTACCTGCTCGCTCTCTGCAGTAGAAATAAGCTTTTTAGATCGCACAGACGATAGAAGGGCGCAAATGAATGCGAAATTAGAAAAAGAGCTAAGTAAGAGGACTTCAGTAGATAATTATGCATTTGCCGCAATAAAAACACAAGGAAAAATAGCTTTAGACGCTTGGCATGTAGGGAAATTTTGTATATATCGTGGTGAATCTTATTATGATAACATTTTCGTGGGAGCGAGTGAATGTAAACATACGTTTATCTTTAAGGCCAAATGGACATTCATGCTGAACGGACTTGACCCTGTCATACCTGGTGTATATTACATTTGCGGGCATAATGCCTATTATCGTCTTCCAAAGGGATGGTGGGGGAGATGTTATTTGGGTATAGTGTTCCCAAAGGTTTATCAACTGGATGACCTATCGGTGATTCCAAAGACGCCTGGATCTCATCGTATCCAGAAAAGAGAGACCGCAGCTGCTGTGGTAGGAGATATATTTGGAGCCATGATTCCTTCATTGGGAGTTGTGTTGAATGCCATCAAAATAAGAAAGTTGTCTACTATAGTGGATAACATGTTGACAAAGTTTTCAGGTGCTATAATCCTGATGGATGCTGAACTCACAGCAGAAAGAGCTATGACTCTTCAAAACAGGCTTGCCCTAGACATTCTTTTAGCAAAGGATGGCGGCGTTTGCAAAATGCTTGGTGCGCGTCACTGTTGCACGTATATACCAGACAACAGTGTGAAAATTAAAACAATGCTTGCAAATCTAACAAAAGAGAGTGCAGACTTGAAGGAATTGAAAGAACCAGGAGTTTGGGAGAAGGTTGGAAAGGGAGTTGCTTCAGTGGGAAATTGGCTTGGTGGCATTTGGAATGGAATATTACTAAAAATAATACAGGGAATACTAATAGTACTAATTTGCATTTTTGGGATTTGGGGAATAAAGAGGGGAATACTAATGATCATGGCAAGAATTAAAAGAAGGAAGGAAGAGAAAATGATGAAAAGAATGGCAGAAGAATACAAGGCAAGAACAAGGGGAACTAAAAGGCAAAGAGAACTGACAGAATTTTAATGGAATAAAATTTGTGGGAATGGTTTTGTGTGATGACAAGTAGTCATCAGAGGAGGGATTGATGACGCAGAAACGAAGGTTTTACATTTATTAGCGCATAAACGTAGTGCCGCAATAATCAAGTGTGACTTTAACCGAACTAATAAAGATTGTACAGGGACAAATGTGCCCTCAGAGTAGTTCGCCACCATTTATAAGCGTGCTTTATATAACGTGATGTATTAGAATTGTACTAATCTGACATAACCGTAAACGTGTGCCATGATTTGCTTGTTTGAAATGTTTTAACTTAGCATAACTTTAGTGGAGGCTTCAGCCTAGTTGCCTTGTCTCACGGTTTAGATGCTCGTTTTTTTCTAATGTGCTAATAAAACGTGTATTCTTGCTTGAAGCTGTACTTTTCCAGTGAGATCGGTTCACATGCTTATCTTTAAGGTTTCGTGCCAGCCTGGCATCTTCTTCTTTGCTCCAAGGTCAATCTGAAGGTGCAGACAATGGAAGCTCTGAAAGTGAGTTAATTGGTAAAATATGTTGCAACTTACGTTCCCGACTCCAAGGATAATGTATGCCTAGGTAGAAGCTTGTGAATTGTTGTTTTTGATTGGACAATTTGAAGCCAACCTATGAACCCTCCAATGGAAGACCCTACTGGATTTGAACTGTTGTTTATTTAAACCTGGTGCACAAGAAGAAAGCGGCCATTACCCATTGCACCCATTGAGGACATTATCGCCCATTGCAGCCATTATGGCCCATCTTGCCGACCTCGTCATTTTGCCATCTTCTACGATGCCAATTGATGTTCGACGCCATTTTGAATGAGACTTTGATGCTTTCTCTAATCGAGAGAAAGAGACTCTAAGTAATTCTCGCCCTAGAGACTTTAACTTTGATTTGCCCCTTTGCATAAAGTAGTAGTTTTGTCCTTTTATCTTGCCGCTGTGAGGCAATTGCCCCGTTCACCCTGCCCCTTTGCCCCGTCCCATGCTGATCGAAACCGGTACCTGTGAGACGAAGACTTCCTTGAATGCTGATTGAATTTGGTAAATATGAAAGGAAAATGTACAATTGCATTGTGTTTCTTTTTAGGTAACCAACTGCTGATTTTTGATAAGAGCCCTAGTTAGGAGTTTTCCAAATCAATGTTGCTAAATTGTTTTTGCATGAAATCCCACATGCAGATGCTAATTTGAGGTTAGATGAGGATTCATTTGTCGCACGATGCAATTTGAGACCTTGTTATGCTGACTAATGTATGCAATTAGCCCATTACAGATTATAGTTTTAGTGGTTTGCGTTGCTATCATCGAATGCATTGTTATTCAAATGCTGCATAGATTGCATCTTTTTCGCCGTTATGGACAGCTATTAATGTTCATTTACATATATCATTTGGTGTTGAGACACATTTATATCGTGCTAGCTTTGTTAATATAGGGAAATAAATTCATTAACTTTGAATAAACTGGTGTGGTTATTCATGGCCGGAAGGTCATGGTTCGCCGAAATGTTTTCTGGATTAATTGTGAAGTGTTATGTTGATCAGGGCATTGCTTATGTTCGTTATTGATTATTGATTTGATTAAATTGATTACTCTCGGGTGAAGAGAGCCCCACTTGGTCAAAAGATTCATCGACCCAAGAGCGTCCAAATACAGGTAATTTATTAGGACGGAACGCTCTATCAACATCTATCCACTATCCTCGTTCCTTTCTTATCTAATGAATAATGTCAAACTCTGTGGAAAATATGTATTAGCACACATGCAACAACAGTACCTGACCAGAGAGGGATTACCAAAACTGTCTCTTTATCTGCCCTCGACCTTAATTCCACCCATTGTTTGAGTGAAGAGCAGGGCTGAAATGCCTTCACCAGGAGCGGTGACACCACCGAATCAAGCAAACCGTCAGCAGCCTATTTTATGGACCGTGCCAATACACCATTAATTTTCCCTCACTCTGAATGGATTGAAAATTGCCCAGAACTCAGATTGGCACCAAGCCCCAATGTCCCCGTCTTTCATGGATCAAAAGCCCAGTTTACTATCCCACAATGATATATTCTGCCATTCAGTACAGTAAAGCATATTGCAGAAGTCACTTCTGGACATTTCAGGCCATTAAATATGATCAAATAAATAAATATAAATGGCATTAGAATGTTATGATTAATATTAATTGTGTTGTTTTGTAAAGTGCTGCATGTCAACGTGGCCACTTCAGAGCACTCAACACTAGGAAAAGCATACCAGTGATAAGTTTTGAGAATACAAGATTTTGAGCGTAATGGGGTGCATAGAATGAACTTAGACTTTTTATGCTTTGGTCTCTCCCATGAGGACACTGTCCGTGAAGTGCACTGGTGGAGTTGTATTGTGCGCCACAGCAATGCAAGGAGCACAGAAATTTGTCCCTAAACTACAAGTTTCTTTTTTGGGTTTTACATATATTGCATAATATTTTTTACAACAGAGACAACATTGCAAGAATACAATATGGAAATATGTTAATATTAGATTATTCGTACTTGTTAAATCTCTATAATAAATCAATTATAAAGATGAAAGAAAAAGTAATGAGAGCATGAAATACAATTGTTATTGAATACATGGAGTAGCAAACAGATCACATTGAGCTATGAACATAACATTCGATAAATGACCACCAGAATAATCTTCAATTTTTGGATACCAAACAAGACCTTATAAAACGCACCTTTCTGTTCACAAAATTATCCCACTTATGGGAATTGTGAACCGAGACAAACCAAGACAGAACTAGATAACTTCTTTACCTACATGACACCCCAAATTTCTCTAATTCACCTCTTCTGCATAACATAGAAAACTATACAGAGAACACTCAAATCATCTTTAAGATGTCCAAATCGGGAACTGAGGGATTGCAAGTGATAAGTGTGAGGTATGTGTGAGAAGCGGTAGCAAGAGGATTGAGTGACAGAACAGTAATAGATAATTTTCAAGAATAAGAGAGGAGTATGAGTAGAAGAATACTCTGTGAGAATAAGAGGAAAGAAAGAAGTTGTGGAGAAGAGGTGTGTTGACGAAAGGAGTGTGAGCGTGCTCCTGTCAGGTCAGCGCTTTGTTTGAACTGGTGTTTGCAGGTGGGGTCCACCAGCACTCATTTTTAGGAGCCCGTTATTATTTTTTCTCAAACATTGATGCAGAGAAAGAGAGGGAAAAACACACACAAATGTATTATTTTCCAAATTAAGCACTATGGGGGTCATTCTGACCCTGGCGGTCACTGACCGCCAGGGCCAACGACCGCGGAAGCACCGCCAACAGGCTGGCGGTGCTTCCTGGGCCATTCTGACCGCGGCGGTAAAGCCACAGTCAGAAAAGGGGAACCGGCGGTTTCCCGCCGGTTTACCCCTGGCCCAGGGAATCCTCCATGGCGGCGCTGCTTGCAGCGCCGCCATGGGGATTCCGACCCCCTTCCCGCCATCCTGTTCCTGGCGGTTTTTACCGCCAGGAACAGGATGGCGGGAACGGGTGTCGTGGGGCCGCTGGGGGCCCCTGCACTGCCCATGCCATTGGCATGGGCAGTGCAGGGGCCCCCTAACAGGGCCCCATAATGATTTTCAGCGTCGCACCCCAGCAACTCCGCCGGCTCCATTCGGAGCCGGCTTCATCGTTGCTGGGTCTTTCCCGCTGGGCCGGCGGGCGGCCTTTTGGCGGTCGCCCGCCGGCCCAGCGGGAAAGCCAGAATGGCCGCCGCGGTCTTTTGACCGCGGTGCGGTCATTCGGCGGTTACCGCCGCCCGCCGCAGTTGGAATGACCGCCTATGTCTGGCCGTGTTGTAGCCTGGATGGATTACGGATCCAGGTCTTCACACACGGTCATTGCAGGTTCCAGCCATTTGGCCCCCAGCTTCCTTAAAAACTCAAGTCTAAGATTAGTAACATGAGTCACCATGAAGCATTAGCAGTTATCCAGAGTGCTGCATTATTAGGTATCCGTGTCCAGCAGGTTGGTCCCACACATCGAATTTCCTTTCCTCTAGAGAGCCACAGTCAACAGGAGGCTTTGCTTGTTCAGTGTTTGTTTATTTGCATAGACAGATTAGTCACATGGGTGCCGTTTGATCTGCTTAGGTCTAACTGTAGGAGGGGAGTCCTGCATTTTCCCTTCTTGTGCTTTCCAGTTGAGGAGCCCAGCTTCCAGCCTTTTAGTGATAGCTCTCAAATGCAATGTTACACTATGACTAGCTGCAATGCCCACTTGCTTCACTCCCTCGGATCTGAGTACTCACCCTTCTTAACATTAAACTAACCAGTAGGCAGGTATGGGGTTATAAAAACAGAGGCTTTGAGAAATAGAAGAGAATGGAGATACAGGGAACTACGGCAGCCAGGGACATGGACCAGGCAGTATACATACTAAGGACCACAGAACTGTATGATTCAGCTTATTTTTTCGCATTTGTCACATAATCCATCATCTGATGCATAATCTAGTCACCAGCATCAATTTAAAATGTCCCTTATCGCTAGAACAGTCACTCATAAACACTCATAAGAAGCAGTAATCAGCCTCTGCTGTTCGAGGCCCGGTTCTATAGCTGAGTTTATGTGGAGGGTCAGAAACCCCGGTACACCTGCAACGATTACTAACATGACATGATTTTGGACAGTAGGTCACAAAATTGTTGAGCTCCCGCCCCCATATCCTGACTCCACAATTAAAACCATGCACTCATCCCCATCACATATATTTACAGATGTAGGGCATCCACAGGCATTCCACCATGGGCCTCACTGCCATATGTGCAAACCTACAACCGCATTCAAGCACTGCATGATTTTGGCAACAGCGTGCACGCTACATATAATAGTTCATCATATAAAATAGGTAGGATCTAGCAAATTATATACCATACTTCACTCCACAAAGGAGAAACCGGTGCACTTTTGACAGTTTACCTTAATTATGGAGTACATCACATGTTGCTGTAACCCATTTTCTGGTATGAAAACATGTGTTTTTATTTTTGAACGAATGCTCAAAGCACGCGGGTAGCAGTGTGGCGTCCTGCAACCCACTGATGTATGGAGGTCAGCATACCTTATTTTGTGACCGGCTACACCGCGCCGGCCTCTATGTTAACATCCTCTAGGAACTGCATCAAGCCTTGCTCATGTACTCTTGTTATGAGGACCACATGGAATGGTAGTCGAGCGCGAGGATGCGGCATCGTGTCATTACTGCAGAATTCTCACAGAAGATCAAACAAGGGAAGAGCTGGTAAACATCTGCCGAGAGGCCTGCGGGCGGCATGTGCATGGCAAGGAATGCGCTACAACTGTGGTTGAAAGTTACATGTGGTTTAATACTTTTTCCAAAATCTGTCGCAGACATACGTCCAGTTATTATTATTGATGGCACACAGGCAGACCTTACTGGCATATGGCGATTATTCTACTTCGCTGTCACATATTTATGTTGGCATATGACGTGTGTGGTGCTTGTGTCAAGTAGATTTAAATTTAAAGAAGAATGAAACAGCCCGAGGCGCACTTGCGTTCTTGGGTGACGCCCATCGAAATTTATTGTAGGCAAAAAAGGGGCCCAGAGTGTAATTACTCAGTGATGTTTACTCCACTGGACATCTATGCGCTCTATTAAGGTGTAGGAGGGCGCCGCGAGAGCTCGCTGGGATAAGTGGTTTCGAAATTTCCTGTGAATCTGACCCACTGAAAGGCTGTTGCTCAATTGTGCCTTTTTAATTTAATGGTGCTTTTTTAATTACATGCTTTTAGCGACTGTTATTTTAATTACATCCTTTAGCGACTCTTACAGCTTCTGTTTCTCCTCAGCCTCCGCAGCTAGGGGCACTGGCAGCGATAGTTAACGCCGTTCCTAAGTGTTTAAACAGCGTAAACAAAAAATAATAACTTTAGTACCGGAAGGCAATTCAGCATATGGTCTGTGCTATGTAAGTAACGCACATAAATATACATGATTAACAAATACTAGAACCGTTCCTGTCTTGCACACGTCTACTCCATGACCATGACATGCTTTGTTATTGCTGTTTGTGACCGGATTTCACAAATCCTTGAGTGGAGGCGGATATTAGACCCAACAGTGCGGAGGCTACACTCCTCAGCATGCTTGAAGAACGCTTGCTAGTTTGCGAAGAGATAGCCAACCTTGGCCTTTTGGACGGCTTTCAAGTCCTTGGCAGCCTGGCACTGCATTCTGTCAGACTAAAGCAGGGATGAGAGCCTGGGCTTCATCCACTTGTAACTCCTGGTTTAGAGGCTTCCCATGTGGTACTCCACAAGACCCTTCTCTCATCTCTTTATTCACTTTTTATTTTTTTTTCTCCTAGGCTAACAACATCCGAATCATTATCCAGTCGGATAGTAACATAACAGTTGACCAAATCTACTCTCAAGAACTTATGTCAGACGTTACCAGCTAGAGGAATACCAGCTCTCTGTAACCGAACTCTGACAAAACTGAGGTGCTTGTGATGGAATTCCCCGTACCGCTCGTCTGCGGTTTGTGGATATGGTGTCGTACTAGCCCTGGTCACATATCAGAGTAAATTAGCATCTATCCTTGCCTCTTAGATGGCACTTGAACTACGTAGATGCCACCTGTTTTCTGCTTCTGAAAAACTAGAGGAAAATGCCTTTATTGTCTGTCTTTTGGTGAAAAGCAGTTGTTCAAGGCACTGTCTCTTCCCATTTGGATTATGGGAATTTCCTAAATATATGGCTTTCCAAATATTTGTTTTCTAGATTGCAGATAGTACACTACATGGAATCACTGGCTTTACACGTCTGGTCACTTTCTAGCTCACACTGGCTCTCCCCTTGACCTCTGGCCACACTATCTCGCGTACAGTCCCAAAATGTCTTCAACACTGTTATAAGTGTTATGTTCCTCATCGATCTCTGTGTTCTAAGCCCGCCAGACTTCTAGAGCTACAAAGCCCACATTTTACTAGGCCTCGTTCCTGAATAGCATTTTGGCACCTTCATTTACATCAATGCTTCAAGCTAGTGTGTAGGCCTCAGTAGCATGTCCTATTAGCTTGTAAAACCTTGCCAAGACACAATGACCCCAGTGTGCAGCACTATGTGTGTCTCCCAATGTAAAAAAGTGACTAGATCAATACCTGAAGATCCTTTACCCTGCACGATGGAGCCCATTTGAATGTATTAAATGACTTAGGGCCTCTTTATGAGTTTGCCTAAGTTTGCAGCAGAGATACAGGAGGGCCACAATTCAATATACTGTCCCGATCTCCTTTACAAACCCGGTCCATAATAACTTTTCCCCCGAAATGGGAAATATCGTCACACAGCAGAATTTACCGGGTGCTTTTCCGAGCAGTTTTTCATCATTTTGGTGAAAAAATGCTGACATTTCCCAACTGTATTAAATAGGGGGGGGGGGGA
This sequence comes from Pleurodeles waltl, assembly GCF_031143425.1. NCBI lineage: Eukaryota > Metazoa > Chordata > Amphibia > Caudata > Salamandridae > Pleurodeles > Pleurodeles waltl. Next base: position 713,110,462 of record NC_090436.1, read on the forward strand.
ACGTCAACTGCTCTGCTTGAGAGGTGTTGAATTGAGGGAAGGGGACCAGGAGTGACAGGCCAGTTCAGGAGGCAGCAGGTGGGGCCAGTAAGGTAAGGCAAAACGATGCCACCACTTCAGAATTTAATGAGGGGCTACCTAAACTCCCACATCTCACGCATACCCATGCCCAATAGACTCAATAGGGGGCCCTCAATGTGGGGCCACTCTGTGCCCTAGGGGCTGCAAGGTCCTGTGTGACACTCCTGTTAGGTGCTGTAGAATACTGTTTGCTTCATCCACAACCCCTGCTGCCTCACTGAGAGGCCTTGTATATTTCGGCCTGGAATTATTTTGTGCGGTGATTTTAGACCCGATAATTCCTGGCCCTTAAACACCTGCATGTGAAAATTGCATTATTCCACCCAGAGTTTTTATTATTTCATCCAGAGTTACCACTCGGGTGAAATAAATTAACCCATAATGCGGGCCCTACTGTGCTGCTTCTAACGTATATATACCACTCAATAGGACTCTATTTAAGATCTTCAAGGCTTTTACATTAAGATACAGGGCATCTGAGACACACCGGTCCTTGTGTTTCTATCATTAGGAAAACAATATGTGGTAGAGAGTGAGCATCCCAACGCAACCTCTGACTGTGCTCTGGATTGCTGGTTGTCAAAATCCCAGAAAATAAACTTGCCTAATATAAACGTGATCTGTCCTAATGCACTCACTTCCAGATACTATCAAAAAGTTGCGCTAAATTCAGCGAAAGCTTGCTGGCCCCTGAATGTGTGCTTCAGCAATTGCTCATGGTCCTGCATTCAATTCACGAGGCTGGGAAAACAACGTTATCACTTAATGGTGGTCTGCAAAATTAGCATGGTGATTTTGACGAGTGTCAACAGACAACAAGGTTGAGAGTATGAGGACAAGCCTCTCTTTCTGGGGCCTCGTCACTATGATCTGGCAGCCAAGTAGGTCGCCAGGTAAAGAGTCTCTAATTCTGTAGGCAACAAAGGTTCTGCTAGTGAAAACCCTGCGGTTCCCCTTTCCTCTAATTGAGGCAGGGGAACCACAAGTTTGGAAGGGAGAATAAAATGGTATTTATGGCAGTTTACCCTCTTGATTAAATTCAAAACAACCTCTGTGACTTTTTAGTGAGGCGATTTGAGGCTTTTGCTGAGATGCACGTTTTTGTACATATGATTTAAAATACGTCTACTTATTGGTTCCCTCAAGGATCTGACAAGCCCTTTCTCGAGCTTGTGTTACTTTAGTTGTTGAACCTGTATGTTGTATTATGCTAACATTTGGCCTCGTTCATTTCAAAAGACTAGTATCAATATTGGGATTACCAGTGACTTTCTAGTGAGGCTGCTTTTCTAGGTCCTCAGGGTGGTGGAAGCCTATATGCTCAATGATGGTGAAGTCCAGTGGTGCTCAGGGCGATGTGTATCTTGAAACTAGCTTTACCAGGAAGAATTAGGAATGAGGCAATAATGGGGTTATGAATGAAGCAACAAAACGAGGAAAGACAATAGGCATATTTGAATGCTTGTGCAGGGATCACTAACCCTAAATCAGCGTCTGATGCTTGTACAGGAGAATGATCTCGGAAGGGTGAGCCATTGCCAATAGGGAGGTACCGAGTTATTTTAAATGCCCAAACACACGTTTTACAGATGGAGGGAGAGAATGTAATATGTGGAAATGGTGGAGGGAAAGAGGATGATGTTTTTAAAATAAACTGACTGTGCCATCATGTGGTCAACTGACATAGATATGTTCTGGTGTTATGGAATAAGTGCAGGTGTCAAGCACCGGCGAGCACCAGCATTAACTAACACCCAAAAGGGATAAAATGCAATATTGGGAATGTGGAGGGATAGAGGATTATGGTGGTCATTCTGACCCTGGCGGTCTTTGACCGCCAGGGCGGAGGACCGCGGGAGCACCGCCGACAGGCCGGCGGTGCTCCAATGGGGATTCCGACCGCGGCGGTAAAGCCGCGGTCGGACCGGCACCACTGGCGGGGTCCCGCCAGTGTACCGCGGCCCCATTGAATCCTCCGCGGCGGTGCAGCTTGCTGCACCGCCGCGGGGATTCCGACCCCCCCTACCACCATCCAGATCCCGGCGGTCGGACCGCCGAGATCCGGATGGCGGTAGGGGGGGTCGCGGGGCCCCTGGGGACCCCTGCAGTGCCCATGCCACTGGCATGGGCATTGCAGGGGCCCCCGTAAGAGGGCCCCTACATGTATTTCACTGTCTGCTGTGCAGACAGTGAAATACGCGACGGGTGCAACTGCACCCGTCGCACAGCTTCCACTCCGCCGGCTCGATTCCGAGCCGGCTTCATCGTGGAAGCCTCTTTCCCGCTGGGCTGGCTGGCGGTCTGAAGGCGACCGCCCGCCAGCCCAGCGGGAAAGTCAGAATTACCGCCGCGGTCTTTCGACCGCGGAACGGTAACCTGACGGCGGGACTTTGGCGGGCGGCCTCCGCCGCCCGCCAAGGTCAGAATGAGGGCCTATATTTTTAGAAATGGAATGGCAAGCAGCAGTTGTGAAGCATGATGGAGTCAGTAGTAGCTAACTGATTGGCAAGCTGAGCACAGAAAGTGCTCTAATGATCTGCAAAGGAAAAGGGTTAGAGGGTCCTTAGTAGGAAGTGGCTGCTCACATAATGCAACCCATGTTCCTGGTGAGGTGAAACGTTAGGACAAGAGGGATGATTGGGATAAAGGAGGAAGGAATTGAAGGTGTAAGTAATGGTGCAGGTGGGAGTGTTAGGTAAAAAGCAAGTGGTATCCCAATCAATTAATTTTTCAATCAGAGGGCAGGAGGATGGGGTCATTGTAATTTCATGGATTGTGGAGATGGTGGGTGTGTGTGTGAGGAGGTAATACATATGCACAAATATATGAACTTGGCAAGTTTGTGTGAGGAGGTATATGTGGCTGCATGTAGCAGTAGTCCATGTCTTTTGTTATTTGTGTGGAGATACGTGCCGATACAGGACCTGATTGCAGAAAAGAAAGGAGAGAATCCTGAAGACGAGAAATTGAACTAGTGACAGGTTATAAAGAGTGAGATGCTAAGATACTTTCACAGTTGTAAGTGATCTGAATGACTCGATAAAGGTAGGTCATAATAGGCTGGGAGGGAAGAGTGCAAGTGAGAATGTATTCTAGTTATGAATGGATGGATTTGGGTAAGAAATACACATTTGGAGAAAAGGGTGTGACTATGTAGGAATAAGAGAAATCTGTATTGATTGCATGAAGGTACAGTTAGAGTAAAATTCGGAGTGTTCGTTGCATTGTAGCAATTGGAAAGAACTACATGGCCATGGCAAGGCCCTAAAGTCTTTAAATAAGTTAGTGAAAATGAAAAGAACTCAATTTCCATGAGAGTTGAGAGATTTGAAGTAGTGTATACATCGACAAGGTATGAACCAAAAGCATTGGTCATTATTTAAGAGTCTTCAGATAGATCTAGTTGTCCAGGTTTATCTCTCATAGGAGGATGAGAGGTGCAGTGGTGGAAGGTATTCCATGACTTTGATGCATTGCCTGGAGAATATACTGATAGATGAGAAATAGAAGACCAACATGCTTAAAGGAGATGGGGTACGTTTGTGTTTTAGGTAAGAGGAGAGGAGTATGACTTATATAGTATGAGCTCAATCCCACCTTCTTTTTGTAGTGAGGACAAATGGTGAAGGTCATGCAATGTGTGTGGATAGAAAACTGGTTTTGCGGTCTAGATCCAAATTTCTGTCATTTTGATAAGACCAGCGAAAAGACCATGGAACTCAAAGGCCTGCAAGGAAGCTTGTCTTGTTCCACATATACTTTTCATTCCAGGGCTGGGGAAGGAGATTTGACAGCAGGGTCATTTTAGCATATAGTAGTTAAGAGCCAGACGGCAGAAAAAGATGTGAGCAAAGAAACTTAGGGAGTGGGGTTTGGAGGAGAAAAAAAACAAAAAATCCCAATGAGCAATGATGACGTAAAAAGAGAAGTAAAAGGCTGACTCTCACTAAGAGGAGCATGGTGTAGAAACAAATGGAGCACCGAGTGGGAAAATCAGTGGTGTGAATGGTTTTATTGCTCGCTTAAGGGAACATGGAGAAAGATTATTTGGGATATTGTGCAGATTGGAAAGATCAATAAAAATGGGTAGCAGAGAAGTGGGACTATCAGGGGTGAACATGTTAATTTGGGCTGAAGTGTGACTCATCAAAAGCCTTATGCTGTAGCTCAACTTATTCTTTTTCGAAAAAGCCGAAGCCAAAAGATGTAATTATGTGTTCTAAATAGTGACATTTGATTATTTCAGAAAGAACATAAAGAGTGGGCGAGTAGAGAACCCGTACTCTACTTGTGACTTAAGATGTGACTACTACAGCTATTGCAGGCCTCTGCAATTACTATCTTTAACTCTTTACTTTTCTGCTCTTATTTGTTTTCTTTTGTCTCTGTACTCTTCTGTTAATTTGTTTACCTCAGAGACCGAGTAATATTTCAGTTACTTAAATCTGTTGTGGCTGCGATCTGGAAAGGGATATCAAATGATGCTTGTGTATGTCCGAATGTATCTGAGCACTAAACAATAATAAAAAAGCACAGCCGAATACAACTCAGTATTAAGTACTGCAACGTCTCTGTTATAATGTTACTTCTCCCATTGCAAAATCTTACGTTTCTCACCAGTGAGGTGCAACTATTTCCATGAATAAGAGACCTCCTGCTCCCTCCTGAAAGATCTGCTTCTCTTTTCTGAGGGTGTAGGCACGTTGTGCAGGGAAGATTTTCTCCCCACTTCAGGTTCAGAAACCGCAAATGTGCAGGTGAAACACAATCACTATTCTCACCTATAGAGGTTGACTAGATCTTTGGACTTGGTGAAGAGTGTAGTAGTCAGAATCATTCAATCACAAAATCAATGACATTATATCATAAACAATACTGGACACCATGAACAATTTAACACTAAATCAAACTCCAAACTGTATGAAGTTTCAAAGTTTTATTACAATCCCAGAATCAATGTCACATATATGGTGCACAAAACGAAGTTATAAACATATATGAAAACCATAAGCTGACCAAAACATCTGAAAAGATTCAACCTACTGAACATCAACACTGATAAACACTCGAAAAAAATAATGTAGATTAGCAACAAGACTATATGCACATTATTATTAGATTTCAAAGCAGATGATGGGACATCAGTAAACCATCAAAATACAATTTTACATTTTATTTCAGATTTCAGGTTTCAGAGCTGGGCTATTCCTATCACTAACACAAATTTAGACTTGCATGTGTGGGAATGGGCTAACACATGTGGGAAAAAACAAAAAAAAATAATTTCAAAAAATCATCTAACTAGGGCAACTCCCTACAAAATACCTTGGTGTAACTATCTTACTGAAAAGTAAATAAAAAAACGTATTTAGTTATGCCACTCCTCGTGGAACAGCAGACAGTAGTACTTCATCAGGTAGGACGGTCACATTCTATCGGCGTCAGTTGACATAAATATCAGGACAGTTCAGAGCATGAGCTGCACATAGGACAGATCAGCAGTTCAGAATTAGTTGGCCATATTAGTGCTGAACAACATAACAGAATAGGGCAATTAAGACTAAGATGAGAAACTCATCTGGGGCCTTAAAGAAACAGAGGGTGAAAGCCACTTAAGCGAGAATAGACGGGCTCCAACAGAGTTCTGGACAGCTTTGAGGCAGAAGTGGATTACTCAAAGTTTCAAAGTCTCTCACTAATTAGAAGTAAACACGATCTATTCATTGGTCCTCCAGGAGGTCTCACTTCAGGCCTCAGATTCAGTGCCCAGTAGTTGTCGATGGCACCACCAAATGTGCTATTATACGAATTTTCTCAGCAAAACAGTTCTGACAAATTACTGCATTCTCCAGTTATTTGGTACTTGAGAGGTTTCTCTCACGAAACTAAACCTGTTTCACATAAGAAGTATGAATTTCCTGTCTTGTTCGATAGCTAGAACAAATATTATTACATAGTTAATTCAGAAACATGTTACTTGCCTTCAATACAATAAAACATTCAACATCACTTCAACAGCCTAGGAAAAGAATTCAGGTCAGAGGGAACAGAATAAACAAGTGATTTTCCGTTACTGCTGCAAAATTAATCTCTACAGGACTAGGTAAACTAAGAAAGCCTTAATGCACATTAATACATTCAATACTTTAATAAACCTACTATGCACCTTACAATTCAATATTATTTAATTGCAACTGTTATTTACAACATGTTAAAGCTGATTTAAATGTGAATTTATTTTTCTGCACATGTGTAACTTGCATTAATTAAATGTATTTAATTCAACAGAGTATGTGTAATTCATAATAATTTAATATTTCAATACCTAATCTACATTTAATAAGAACACTCTTAACGTCAACTCATTTTAGTACTTCATTTAATATGAATGCAAAATATCTCATGTTAAAACATTGTGCTTAATATGAATGGCAGCCACATGGTCCACCATATTTCAATCATGCACATTTTACAAATCGTGTTATTTTCTTGGTTAGACTTTCACAATCAAAATGTAGGTTAATAAGTTACCATATGCTAACTTCTGTGCCAGTAAAATATGAAGAACATTTGATCTCTCTCAAGGGTCTTCCTAAATCCATTTGCAGCTACCACGTTATGCTTGACATGGAGCAGTCCAATAGTGAATGTGCAGATCAGTTGCCGTTTTGGTGTATAAAGAAGCTTTCCCCATGCCACAGTTCCATCTGTCTTCCCTATGCAGCTGGTGCTGCATAGATTCCCACCAGGGCCACTTTCCCATGCATTCCATATCACTCAGCCTTATGTCTTAGGAATCTATGCTCAAATGTCTCCTCCCTCCTCCAGGAGAGATGAGGTGGCTATTGCAGCTGCTGTCAGTCAATGTTTCCTCTAAACATCTTCCACATCCTAGCATTGATCATCTGCAAAGGCACAAAATTAATGCTGGAAAATACAGACTTAAAACAGAGGCCAATAGTTGGTGCAAAAGCAGCAGAAGTGTATATACTCCAAAGGGGTGCATGATGTTTCCGCTAGTCCAGATGTTATCAAGAGTTGAGTGAGGCTCAAGGATGCCAATTCACGAAAACACAAGCTGTAGTAAATAACAGTACACACTTGCTAAATACCTAATGACTTCACAGGATTAACTCCTTGCCTGTGAGAAAGCAAGGCATAACTACAGAAAGTAAATGGCTATCTTAGCCATTTATGGTGTGGCCCCTCTTGTTGCCTTCAAGACCCTTAAGATAAGAGGTTGCAAGGGCAGTGCTAGGTGTACTAAAATACATGCCAAACCTAGCAGGGAAACTGTAATCAAGCTCAGGGTTTTGGTATTGATTAGGAGGAAATAGTTTTACTTTCTTAAGATAAAATAGCTGGTACCTTGCGGTCTTGTTGTCTGGTGATGTGTTCTTTGAATGTAAGGTCTGTTATGAGGGTAAATACAAGACATTTGCATTGTCTGCAAGCTTGCGGAGAATTAATCTAGGTTCATGCCAAATGCCCAACTTAAAACTGTAGTTTTTTGGCGGTGTTTGTGAATAAGAATAACTCTGGCTTTATCGTGTTGAACTTTACAGGGGTTCTTTATTAGTTCCAGACAGGCTTAGAGTCAGTTAGTGTTGGTGATCGAAGATATTGTGATTTAGAGTTGAATGTAGTCAGCATAGTAATGGTAGCTTAGATGTTGTGGTCTGAATGGGTATGTGGAATTCCATGTAGAGGTGGAAGAACATGGGAAAATGTTTTCTGAATCTTGCATTTCATATCCTTAAAAATTAATTGTGTTTGGCAAGGTCGCTGAAGAACAATTATTGGTCTGAATGACTAAACCCAATGTTTGTTTCCAGGGTGTGGATCAGTGGTTGACAGTACTGCAGGCTGCAGAAAGTTTGAGCATGACCAAGAAGCAAGGGTCTTTCGTGCTGATGGTGAGCAAAGCTTTATTGCCTGAACCATTGCTGTTTCTGTGCGGTAGCATGGGCTTAAAATGGATTGTAGCCCTGTGGGAGATCATTCTTGCTAATCGGCTCCATGATTTTTACTTTGTGGGGTAGATGGGTGATGGGCTGAAAGTTGGCAAGATCATCCAATTCTAGGTTGTTTTTTTCAATAAGGGAAGGATCTCTGCTTGGCTGAGAGAGGAACTGAAGATGGGGAGAAAGGTTAGAGTCTCCTCCTTTGGTGATCCGGCCTTCTCTGTCGCACCAAGAAGTATGAGTCCTTCCCTCTCGCTGTTTATGAAACGACTAACCTTGCGTTTTAAAACTGCTTTCAAACTAACTTGTGGAATGAAACTGTACTAGTATTTTAAAACTGACACGCATTGTCTTTTTATTCTGTAGTTTATTATCTTCTGCATCGCCAAGAAACTCCGGTGGGTGCACCTCAGAAATAACCTATAACATAACATAACATTGGGGTGGGACTTGAAAGAGTCTTGAAAATTAAGAGTATTGTAAATTAGTATCGTGCTCTTTTCTCAGTTGTTGTTTAATGATGTATATTTATAGAGATATAATTTACCTCCTGAAAAGTGGTACATTCCAAATCAAGTTTCGCTTAAAAAAAGTGAAATATCACTTACGTTAAAAGATGTACAAACTCTGATTTAGTGTGTTCTTTTAGAGCATTTTTTACACAGAAGCCTAACTGAAGGTTGTATGCAGGATTTGTCACCCTTGTCTTCTGCAGACAGACTTCACACTCTTAAAACAGCAGCTCCAATGTGCTAGCAGCTATTTCCCTAAAAAGGAATCCCCTAAGTGCACAGGACCATATACTTGATACCACTGCTTAACATTCTTGCAATTTTACAAGACGTTTGTATTACAGCAATTCTGCACTAAATGCGTGTCTCTACGATCATGAAAAAACACTACAAACAGTGAAATGTATTTTATTGTAGATAATTATATTCATTTGCTTCTGTGCTTTTTCTGTAACAAAGCCAAAACATGTATTCTGACAAGTCTCGGCGTCTCTAAATCAGTGTAAATTAAAGATTTTCTTCTGAGCATCTGCCACTTTACTTGTGTTTTTTTGTGATTGCTCAATGGTTAACACAGAAAATATTATACCTTTAACACTGCTAAGCTTGAGAGCATTACTTCTGACATAAATCTTTCTTCTAACACACCAACCGGTGTTCACAGATTATTTCACAGGTTTTGTTTTTTAAATATTAGGTGGTTGTAATGGTCATATTATAATCAGAGACAAAGAATCAAAGCAGCGTGGGCATGCTCTGCAAAGCAGTCTGTTAGAGGGCATCACAAAGAACTGCCTGTTTGTTTACTTATCTTTATAAAATACGTTTTCAAGTATTGCAAAATCCGAAGCAAAACTAATTTTTGGAAACCGATCTCACTGAAGTGCAGGATTACTGATTAGTTGTGAGTCTAACAGTATACGGCAACATAAAACAGGTGAATGTTATCCAAGAGGTGAACTCCTCAGCTGGAGTGCACCATGCAGTGAACCAAAATCAAGAGTGTAAATAACATTATAAACAGGTCCACAGACAAACAAGATTGAACCAGCAATAGAATTATCTTTGAAAAACAAAGGCAAGCGTGCAATGAATATGGAAAAAAGAGAAAGGCGATGGTGACCATTTTGGAATAATATAACCATGCTGTTGTGATACAGAACAAGCACACGACGCTTTAAAAGCAAATAGATGGGGAGATGAATGGTAAAGGAGCAGGGAAAGGAGACACATTTAAAAGGGGTTTAAAGAGAGAAGGGGAATAGAAGAGAGAGAAAGAGGTATTGAGTTTGAGGACTAGAAAGCAAAAGAGAGATATGGTGAAAGAGAGGATAGAGAAGAGAAGAGTGGCAGACAGAGAAAGAGAGCTAACAGTGAGCGAGAAGAGAAAGGGAACCCATAGGTGAAGAGAATCCCTGAAAGGAGAATATCCAACAGCAGGAATGCAGGAAATAGGAGCAAGGGGAGCAGAAAGAGGGGGCTAAGTCAGAAGTGTTTCTTCTTACGCAGCAGGGAAGTAAAAGATGAGGCAGGAAAGAAAAAGATGGCGAGTGATAGAAAGTAAGCAATAAATCATACAAAGTCATAATGAAAAACACTTTTCACAAGAACACCAATGGAAAAAAACATGTATTTGTCTCAGGAGAGCTAAATTGAGAAGGCATGCACCCTTTTGGCCAGATATTCTTACATTACAGTCAAAGAAAATGCCATAGAGTATAATGTAGACAAACTGGCACCAATTTATAATCATTCACACACCTCTGCATGTGGCATATATCTTTCTGCTGGCTACTCTCAAAATCCTCCATAACTGTACACAAACATGAGTCTACTCACAATGATGTCACTATCTTTATTCACGAAAGGTGATCTATTAAACAATTGTTACTTGAAAAGCTTAAGATAAAAATCAAAAACTAGAAGAGCACTAAAATGGATGCAGAAATTGGAATGCAGAATTACCTGCCCATCTTGGCACCTCACATTCCTCAATAATAGACTTCTGCCTTATTTCCAAATATAAATGAAGTCCCAGGCTTGTAATGTCATTCTTTTCTCTGTGTTCTGATTGTCTTAACCCTTCTTCTAGAGAAGGGAGAAGATGCTATGTTGCTGAATATTTCTGGTAGTTTGTCTATAGAACACAGGACTTTCCTCCTACAGGTTTTGTGGGCAAATAGGAGAACACAGTATTCAAATAAATCCTATTCTGGTTCAAGACTTTCTGTGTGAGCAAGAGGTTACACAGCCTATGTAGCAAAATGTCTCAGGAAATATATGCCTTCATTGTATGAACTAATGAACAATGAAATAGACTACTTCAAGGTTTTGCCTGCCATAGAAAGACAGGTCAAATATCTGGTGGAAATTAGCAAGGCTGCCTTTGCTGGAAGGTCTACTAAGGCGTTTCGAAGGGTTCTTGGGATTAGAGATAGAGAAACTTATGTGATGCAAAAGAACATGATACTATATATACCGTTTGATGGAAGATATCTATGTCGTCAAAAATTATTTGAAAATCGGAAGTATGCCTTTCTATTCCAGTTTTAGCTCAAAGTTTTGCGATCAAGGGTGGATTTTAAAGTTGGTTCTTCATCCAAGTCTTCGATATTCCAGAAGGGTAGCAAAGTATCAGCTGCGCATCACTTCAAGGAGGTGAATTTCCCCCACCATCTGTATAAAGGGAAAAAGACTAAGGGAGTCCTTCAACAGGGTTTCCAGTAGGTGGGTGACTGCAGCATTTTCAGAACAAATGGATTTCCTCGGAGACCGACAAGTTAGTGCTGAACATTGTCTCTCAATGTTATGGAATAGAGTTCACTCAACCTCCCAGGCTTTTAGGTTTGAGGACAACTCCCTGGCCTAATCTTCCCATGAAAAGATTTGCCTTCCTTAAGAGCACTGCAGAATGCTTGAAGAAGCTGGAAATAATAACCATTCCTCCTTAAGAGAGCATTATGTATTGTACTCTTTAATATCCAGACATATCAGGTGAAAGTTGGTGACCAATTGAAGGACCTGAATTCTTGGACACTACATTTCAAGATTTTAAGATGGCAATGCTACAACAAATTATTCCATTGGTTCATAGAGGAGACTTATGCTCCTCTTTACATTTACAGGATACGTATTTTCATATTGCCCTACATGAAATGTGCTGTAAAGTTTTCTGGTTGGCATGTGTGATCAACACTCTCAGCACATAGTGTTACCAGCACAAAGTGCTGTTCAGGAAGTCTCTGTACCTGTGACATGTTCTCAGCATGCAGGAAGTGTGTCCGTTTTCCAGTGGTTGGAAAATTGGTTGATCAGAGTCCCTTCAAAAGAAAAAGTGTACCAAAGCCAGTGAAGAAGACTTGCAGGATTCCAACACAACAAGGATGGCTAATCAGTTTGCATCAATCACCTCTTGACCAAGTACAGGAACTGAAATTAATTGAAGCCTTGTTTCAAACATCCAAGGAAAGAGTCATACTTTGGGATCAGATGATAAAGGCATGTCAAAAATCTCAAAGTTTTCTGCTTCATATACATTCAGCCCCTCTAAGGATATGACTCAGAGCTCTGGGTCATATGGTATCATCATTATTTCTAGTCATTTGGGCATAGTTCTACTTGAGACCTCTCATATCTTTTCTGATGTTTATGGAATGTGAGCTCGAGAAGATATATTTGTCTGAGAGTTCCCGCCCCCTTGAAGTTGAGCATGAGTGTTGGCTTTGCAAATCAAATGTGGTTCAATGGATCATGTGTATCCTATATCCCCTTTGATTCTTATTACTGATTTGAGCTCCAAGTAGTGGGAAGCTGTAGGAAAGTGCCCTTTTTGACATAGTCACTCCCACTTTTGCTCACTGTTACTGAGGTTTTTTGGCTGAGGTGCACTGGGTTCCTGCTAGACAGGTCCCCAGAGGCAGTGCTCTAAAAACGGATAACAATGTGTACAATTGGCGCCCTCCACTACCTGGGTAAGTCCGTAGTAAGTGGTACCCCTGGTCCCTAGGGATTGGGTAGGGGAGAGAGTCTTTAAAAGCTACATCACATATTGTGCCACGCTTAGGGCCCCCCCTAAAAACAAGTTGCACACATCTGCCATTGCAGTCTGCATGCCCTGGTGCAAGCCAGGCAAAAACACAACATGGCACAAACATTATGTGCCATGTCATCAGCAGTGCATCTAACTATATCTAAGTCACCCCTACAGACTTTTAGCTCTGAAGACGTTGGCTGCTACTCATTCAGCAGTGTCAAAACACATGTTGTCATGGGAAATGGTGATTTGATTGGATGGGAATAAAATTCAAATAAATACCAAGCACACCGCGTGGGCTTACTTTTGACTGCTCAAAGCTTCTGAAAATGACCCTCTGATACCCAGCCACATTGCTGAGCATTTCAAGTGAACGTAGAGGCCATCTTAAGGTACGTGCTGGACACTCATCATCAGGAGTGACCCAGTCACATAATGGCCTCACTGAACCCTATGGAGTTTGGCCTCGGATTTATTATGACATGCACCCAGAAGGCACCATAGAGATGCCCATGAACCCACTAGTCTCTGAGTGTGTTGGCTGACTGATTTCAAACAGCCTGCCACCACAGACAGGTTTCTCACCCCCTGAAGGTGAGAGCATGTGAAAAAGCCTGCTCTGGAGATAGGTGTTGTCACCTATTCCAACAGCATGGCTAGCAGATTTGGATACCAAGGCCAGGGGCTTTAAAGTCCCTGCCTCTTTTGGTATGCTACCATGGCTTCCCCAACCCTGCCAGCCTGCCCGCTGTCCTCGACAATTGCATCAGCGATAACTCGTTTTGCAGCTGTTCTGCCTCCAAAAGCCTGGGAGGGCTGCCAGTACTTCAAGAAGTAACCAGGATCTCCTGTGGAGTAGCGGGCTGCTTGTCTGCACTCTGCAGGCACCAAAGAAAACTCATGGGGACTCCGGATCACAAAAACCTGACACCGGAGAGAACTGCTGCACCTGTGCCCCCCCAGCCCAAGTTGTAATGGTCCAACAGTGCGAACATGGACCCCAGACTCTCCAGAGTTAAAGCCTTCCCTGGGCTTGACAACAGTGGATGTCCTGACACCACCTGCAGCCTCTTTGTGCAGGCCCCCATCTGCCTCTTGTGATACAAACCCAATGCCTCAGGACACCTCTGCACCCAGTGGCTCTGACCCAAAGAGAAGAGGACCAAAGGTTTCCCTACGTCCCGAGCATCATGAGAGCTCCAGGAGCTACTTGCAGAGTTTGATGCCCTCAACATAAATGATCCTGACAGCAGAGGATGAGGTGGATAGTAATCAAGGAAATCGGGGTAGTTCCCTTCATCTGGACAGGGAGGGTGATGAGGTACCCTCTCACCTGTACCCTAAGACTGTGCCCAGAGTGCCTCCTCCAACTGAGGATAGGACAGATTCCTCCAGGCACAGAGGGAAGCTAGAAGATGAGGAGGTCATCCTCAAAAGACAAGCCAGAAGGGCAGCCCTTGAAACCAAAATCTTGGCTATAGAGAAGGAAAGGGCTGACATAGAGTTAGAACCCCTGAGTGGTGGCAGCAAAAAACTAGAAAGGAAGAGGAGACTTTTGATCCCAAAGTCCCCAAAGGGATTGTCTCAAAATTTGTCGTTAGTGATGACATCACAAAATAGTTTACAGCCTTTGTGAGGACCTGTAAAATGAAAAAGATTCCCCAAAGGCATTGGGGCTCTTTACTTTGGAAGCGTTTCTCAGGCAAGTGCATGGATAGACTCCTGACACTAAGGGGGTTATTCTAACTTTGGAGGAGTGTTAATCCGTCCCAAAAGTGACGGTAAAGTGACGGATATACCACCAGCCGTATTACGAGTTCCATAGGATATAATGGACTCGTAATACGGCTGGTGGTAAATCTGTCACTTTTCCGTCACTTTTGGGACGGATTAACACCTCCTCCAAAGTTAGAATAACCCCCAATATGAGGAAGAAGCTGAGTCCTATGACCAGATGAAGGATACCCTGATTGAGGGCTTTAGACTCACAACTGAGGAGTACAGGATTAAGTTCAGGGAGACTCATAAAATCTCGAGTCAGTCCTGGGTTGATTGTGTAGACTACTCACTTAAAACACTGTGAGGCTGGTTGAAAGGAAGTAAGGTGCATGATCAGGAAGGGCTCTATAATTTGATTCTGAAAGAGTTGAGTAACTTTACCTCAGGAAAATTGCACCAGTACCTAGTGGGCTTAGGGCTGATCTCTCCCCAGGAACTGGGAAAAATGGCAGAACCCTCAGACAAAACAAGAGTGTCCAGGAAGATCCATGGTGGGGATGACCAAAAGAAAGGGGTTGGTTATTCCCCCTCAGAGTCTTCCAAAAGCCCCAAAAATCTTCTCAGGAGGGTGGGCCTGAGACTCCTACCAAACAAAGGGTTGGAACCAGGGTAAGAAATGGGATCCCAAAAAGTCTTGGTGTTTCAATTGTAAGACAAATGGACACCGGACTGGGGACTCTACTTGTCCCAAAAAAGGCCTCCTCTAGTGCATTCTCATCTACTGCTTGGGTGGTGGGTCTCCAGATCGAATCCTTGGCGGACTCTGACCTAGTCAGAGAACACACAGAAGCAACCTTAGTCTCAGAGGGAGGGGTAGATGTAGCTATCTTGGCTGTCTGGCCCAGTAACCTGAAGAAATACAGAAAAAAGTCACATGTCAATAGGGTTGAGATTGAAGCACTAAGTGATACAGGTGCAAGTGTCACTATGGTAACTGAAAAACGGATATCCCCAGAACAATACATTACTGGGCGAACTTATCCAGTTATCAATGCTGATAACATTATCAAAGTCCATTCCACAGCTATAGTGACCATGGAGTGGAGACTGGTTACCAACCAAAAGAGGGTGGTCGTGTCCTCTGCAGTTCCAATAGAGTGCCTGTAGGGAATGATCTGGAGACCAGATCAGATCAGAATGGCCTGAGTTGGAGATGAAACCCCATGCAGCCATACTGGGAATACCTGAACGGTTGTGTGTAAAAACTAGACCACAAAGCAAAGCCCAGGGTGAAGAAGAGGTATTGGAGCCTGGAATAATGGCCCAACCCTCCAAGAGAAAAGCCTAAAAGTCTCGGAAACCAACTTCTGAGGAGGCACAAGCTCAGGTCCCCTCTCCCAAGGGAGACGACTTATCAGCCCTTGAGGAAACCGTGTCCCAGGAGCTTGGGCCTTTAAACGACAGAACTCTTAGGCCCAGGGGAACCTCTTGAAACCCTGAGACAGCAAGCGGCTGGCCAGGAAAAGGGAGTAGTCAGTGGATCCCACAGGACCTATTGAGAGGATGGGCTCCTCTGCATCCAGGCATAGAGACCCCAAACCTGGTGCCACTAGGAGTGCTGTAGTCCCTCAGCAGGACAGGGAGTTATTACTCACTTTGACATTACCCTAGCTGGGGATCATGGCCAGGTCAAAACTTGAAGTAGGTTGGTGAACAACTCCTACTGGCCAGGCATGTCCCAGAAAGTGAAGGAGTTTTGCAACTCCTGTGTCAGCTGTCAGGACAGTAGCAAGACAAATGGTAAACAAAACACCTCTTTAATTCCACTTCCAGTAGTTGGGGTCCCCTTTGAAAGGGCAGGGGTCGACATTGTTGACCCCCTCAACCCTCAAATAGCATCTGAGAACAGATTTACACTGGTGGTAGTGGATCATGCCACTAGGTACCCTAAGGCAATTCCCCTTTGGACTGTCACTGCCCCTGTAGTTGCCAGAGCCCTCATCAGTGTCTTTACTAAGGTGGGCTTCCCTAAGGAGGTGGTTTCAGACAGAGGTTCAAACTTCACAACTGCTTACCTCACAGCAATGTGGAAGGAATGTGGTGTGACTTACAAGTTCACAACCCTATACAATCCTCCAACAGTTTAGTTGAAAGGTTCAACACAACTATGAAGGGTATGATCATAGGGCTACCTGAAAGACTCAGAAGGAGATGGGATGTCCTTTTGTCATGTCTGCTTTTTGCAAACTAAGAGATGCCTCAAAAGGGAGTGGGCTTTAGTCCCTTTGAACTTTTGTTTGCCCATCCTGTTAGGGGACAACTGAGTCTGGTGAGGGAAGGCTGGGAGAAACCTCTCAAAGAGCCTAAACAAGATATAGTGGACTATGTGCTTGGCCTAAAATCCAGGATGGCTGAGTACATGGAAAAAGCCAACAAAAACCTTGAGGCAAGCCAAGAGCTCCAAAGCAATGGTTTGACCAAAAGGCTACACTGATGGAGTCCCAACCAGGGCAGAAGGTATGTGTATTGGAGCCTGTGGCTCCCAGAGCCCTCCAGGACAAATGGAATGGGCCCTACCTCATCCTTGAAAAAAAGGGGAGGACACCTATTTGGTAGACTTTGGCACTCCCAGAAGACCTCACAGGGTCATCCTTGTGAACCTCCTTAAACCCTACTACAACAGGGCTGATGTGACTATGCTGATGGTCACTGATAAGGACCAGGAAGAAGAGAGTGAATCTCAACCTGAGCTCCTCTCCCACAACCCTGCAGATGGGTTAGTTGAAGGAGTAATCTTTTCAGACACCCTCACTGCCCAACAGCAAGGTGACTGCAGGCAAGTCCTGAGACAGTAAACTGTGCTCTTTCCTTTGATCCCTGGTCAGACTACTTGGTGTACCCATAATGTGGACACTGTAGACATTCTGCCTGTCAAAGGCAAAATCTACAGACAGCCTGATCAAGTCAGAGAAAGCATCAGAGCTGAAGTACGCAAGATGCTGGAACTTGGGATGAGTGAGCCCTCTGAAAGCCCCTGGACTAGCCTTGTGGTCCTAGTCCACAAAGCTCAGTCCAAGACAGGGAAACCAGAGCTGAGGGTGTGTGTGAACTACAGGGGCCTCAGTGCTGTCGCCAAGACAGATGCTCATCCCATTCAAAGGGCTGATGAATTAATTGACAGGCTGGGTGCAGCCAAGTTTCTCAGTATCTTTGATTTGACATCAGGGTACTGGCAGATCGAGCTAAGCCCTGGAGCCAAGGAGAAGATAGCCTTCTCAACCCCAGATGGGTACTACCAGTTTACTGTGATGCCCTTTGGATTAAAGCATGCCCCTGCCACCTTTCAAAAGTTGGTGAACAAAGTCCTAGCTAGGTTAGAGTCTCTTAGTGCAGTAGATCTAGATAATATTGCTGTCTATAGGTCTACTAGGCAGGATCACCTGATACACCTTGGGAAGGGGCTTGAGAACCTGCTGCAGGAAGGCCTCATTATCAAGGCAAGCAAGTGCCATAAAGGGCAGGGCATAGTTGGGCCACCTTGTAGGTGGAGGCCAAGTGCAACCCTTATAACCCAACATCAAGATGATTCTGGACTGGGAGGCTACAACATCCCAGACCCAAGTCAGGGCATATCTTGATTTGACTGGGTACTACAGGAGGTTTGTCAAGGCGTATGGCACTATTATGGCACATCTCACAGAACTAACCACCAAGAAGCAAACAAAGAATGTAAAATCAACAGTTAGTTGTCAAAAGGCTTCTGACACCCTGAAGGAGGCTCTGTGTTCAGCACCCATACTACAGATTATACCAAACAGTTAATTATGCAGATGCCTCTGAACATGGGATAGAAGCGGTCCTATCCCAGACCAACAGTGATGACCAGGACCAACCCGTTTCTTTCATTAGCAGGAGGTTACGCCCCAGGGAACAGCGTTGAAGTGCCAGTGAGAGGGAAGCCTTTGCAGCGGTCTGATCCCTGAAGAAGCTGAGATCATACTTGTTTGGTACTCACTTCATTGTTCAAACTGACCACAGGCAAATAAAAGGGGGAAATCCTAAACTGCTGAGGTTGCCCATTTCCCTACAGGGTATGGACTTTACAGACCAGGGATTGACCATGCCAATGCAGATGGCCTTTCCTGGTTTCTCCACTGTGTAACTCCCTATTAAGTGGTACCCCTGTTACCTAAGTCATGAATAGCAGAGAGGGTCCCTAAGGGCTGCAGCACATTTTGTGCCACCATCAGTGACCCCCTCCTCAAATGAGTTGCACACAGCAGCCATTACAGCCAGCTTGTCCTAATGCAAGCCAGGTGAAAACACAACATGGCACACCCATTGTGTGCCATGTCACCAGCACTGCATTTAAATATATGTAAGTCACCTGTAAAGCAGGCCTTGGTGCCATAACGCAGGATGCATTATATTTGATGTGTGGTCCTATCTGCATGAGCAGATATGACCCTGTGATTTCCATGCCCCATTGCTGAGTATTACAAGGGAAGCCATCTTACGCCATGTGCTGGACACTCTTTATCACAAATGACCCAGTCACATAACAGCTTCACTGAAACTACGGTGTTTGGTATCAAACACCTTGTCTGAATAAATCCAGGCTGATGCTAGCCTTGGATTTGTTATGACATGCAACCAGCGGGCACCTTAGAGGTGCCCCCTGAACCTCACTGGTCTCTGAGTATGTTGGCTGACTGGTTTCAACCAGCCTACCACCAAAGACAGATTTCTGACCCCCTGGAGCTGAGAGTCCGTGCTCTCAGAGGTCAGAAACAAAACCTACTCCAGAGACGGGTGCTGTCACCTACTCCAGCAGGATGGCTAGCAGATCTGCATACCAGGCAGCCCTCTTTGTGGCCACCCCCTGCCCTGAGGCCCATTTGGCACCAGGACATGCAGAAAAATTAGTTAGTCAGTAAGTGTGTACCACCTTTGGGTCAGCCATACCCTGTGGTGGACTACTCAAAGTGGACACTCGAGGAAGGGTTTCACTATCTTGTTTTTAGTTAGAACCAGGCCTTCTGGAAAAGGGATATGCCCACTCCTCACAGGAAGTAGACTTTTAGGGGGTGTAGGCAGGCAGCTCAAAGTAAGTAGCCTATTGGCCACTATTCTGCACTACCATAAATGCACCTAAATGGAGTATTCAGATGGGCCCCTAAAACCAGAAGAACAGATTTGATGGACTAAAAAAGAAGAAGCACGCGAGAAGTCGCAGAAAGCAAGAACTGGGGAGCTGTAACTGACTTGGCCCCAAACCCCCCCTGCCTTCTGTCCTCGCCAACTGCACCAAAGATGACTTGGCTTGCAGCTGCTCAGCCTCCAAGAGGCTGTGAAGACTGCCAGCACTTCAAGGAGTAGCCATAATCTCCCATGGAGTAGCGGAGCTGCTTCCCAACACCCTGCAGGCACCAAAGAAGACAAATGAGGACTCCAGATTGCCAAAACCCAACACTGGAGAGCGCCACTACACCTGTGCCTTCAGCCCAAGTTGTAGTTGGCCAATGGTGCAAATGTGGTCCCCAGACTCTCCAGAGCTGAAGCCCACCCTGGGTTTGCCAACAGTGGACTTCTCAATGCCACCTGTAGCCTCTTTGTGCAGGCCCCCCTCTACCACGTCTGTCACCAGTCACCTCTGCACGGGGAACCCTGCCCCGATAAGAAGAGGAGCAAAAGGTGTCCCCAGGAACTGTGAAAGCTGAGCCCCCCTGTTGTTTCAGCCAGAGTGTCCCCACAGTCCCTATTTGCAGCCTCTTTTTCCCAGGACTGTTTCCCATTAAAACCAACTGGGCACCTTATGCCGAAAAGCATCTCTGCACCCGGACGCCTCGGAGCCTCCTGAGGTGACCTATTGGTGCTGCCTTAGACCTTACTTTAATCCTCACAAGTCTGGCCCTGTAAGTTGCTGCTGAGTACACATATGTGATATGTCTTTTTCTCCATAGGACTGCATTACCACATTAGAGACATTTCAACTATATTGCCTGTGTTCTTCAAAAGTGTATTAGTATTTAGTCTCATAACAAATTTTTCTAAAAATTGGTCTTGAGTGTGAGTCTTATTTATTGCCTCTGTGAGTTCAACAAATGCTTAGCACTTCCGTCCGATAATCCCTAACTGCTCACCCACACTACCAGAAAAGAGAGCTGTTGGGATTGTCACTTTTAACCCTTTAAACCAATAATGGTCACCTGGACTATTTCCATAGTGTCCCCTTACATTCGGTACACTACATAGATAGCTAGCTTCCTACAGGTGCCACTCTGGAGACTCGGCGCCAATGCTCAATAATGGAATCATCTCCATCAACGAATTGGAGACAGGTGAAAGCAATCTGGAGGGTTGTACAGATGTTTTTTTCAGCATACTCTGGGAAGGGGTCACTGTTAAGCATACACACCACTGTGTCAAAGGATCTTACAAGCCATAAGGAGAGACTTGATTCCCAGCTCTGTCTCTTGTGGCATCACAGATTTTCATCTCAGATTCTCACCTCTGGCAGTAGAATATCTGCTTGGGATTTGAATATTAAAGCTGAGCATGTGTTTCACCATTGAAAGGCTATTGTCTAGTCAGGGAGGTGTTTTGGAAAATATATCTAAGTTTTAGAACCCCATAGCTTCCAGGAGAAATATAAAGTTTCCAAGGTTCTGTTCTCAGTGTCCTAATCTGCTGGCCTGGGGAAGTGAATGTACTTGTGATCCCCTAGTTAACGGACCTTCCCTATGCTTTGTCTCCATTTCTCTTGCTGGTGATGTTTCTACTGAACATTCAGCAGGAAGGAGTGCAGATGCTATTGGTAGCTCCAACATGGTTTTAAATGGTATGGTATTGGAAACAACGGGTGCCCTTCCTTTGATGATTCCTTTCACACCTTATTCTCAAAAAGTCCCCCTTTTCTCGTGGAGCATGTTGCTTTGGTTAAAATTAGGGGTTTGAAAGGTAAATTGACATGTCTTCAATAGATGGGTCTTTCTGACTCTGCTTCCTTTGATGTTCAACAGTTTAGGAGGCCTTCCACCAAAAAAAGTCATATGAATATCATTAGCTGTCCTTTCAGTTAAGGAAATAGATCCTCTGCCTTGTCCTTCTTCTTCCATTCTAGATTTCATATGGATAGTTCCACATTGGGATTAGTGGTGGCTACTGTAGAGATGCAGTGGGTCACTTTTAGGACTTTTCTCTCTCCTGGGGAGGGGTTTGGAGGGGCTGAACTCCTACATCTCTAGTCTATTCAAAGGCTTTCTGATCCTCAACCCTCTTAGAAAAGTGTAAATTCCCCCTGAGACGTGACTGTTTTGTTAAGCTATGACAGCTCCCTCTTTTGTTCCTTTGACAGATACCCCCTTGGATTTGTACACTTACAATGTAATTTTTGATGGCCATAACATCCCAAGGAGATTGAGAGACATGGGATCTTTGATGTGCTAAGCTCTCTATTTGAGAGCAATGTATGATCACTTCAATTTATAGCTTGATCTCTCATTTTGCCCCCCCAAAATCCTATCTTAATTTAATCTTTTTCAGTTAAATGAGGATGTCATCCTGCCTGGTGTTTTTGAGGATAATGTGGATCTAGTTGACTTGGATGTTCGAGATGCAGTTTTGGTTTACCTCAAAAGCACATTCTTCTTTAGTTCTTGTGATGCTCTATTTTACTTTTAGCTGTGTACATAAAAGGTTCAAACCTTCAGCAGCTATGCTTAGTCAGTGGGCTATACTACCTATCATGCATGCTTACTCCGAGGGTGTCTTTTCCCCCCTTTAGTCACGGTTGATTCATGAGAAATGTAGCTGCCTTTAGGGCTTCAGCCAAAGGTGTGCCTCCAGTAGACGTCTATAGGACAGACACCTGGGCTTCCCTTGATACTTTTCTGGTTCATTACCATCTTGTAGTGCAAGGGGCTTCTTATGTTCAATTATCACATTCTGTACTTGTCTCAGCTATGATGCAATAACTTGTTTATATGGTGTATGTCCAATTAATTAAATTGTGCATGATATAACATGATCTTTTTGTTCAACAAATACATTTCCTTCATCAGCTACTTGAGTCTGGTTATATCCTCAATAATGATAGAAGATTAGTGGAAACAAAATGGAGATGTAATGGAGATGTAATGTTTAGATTGCTTTTTGGCAATTTTCACTACTCCTTATTGTTGATTTCCTGAAATCATTCATCACTTCCCACGCCCACTTTTAGGAGCTTAGATAGTAGTGTACCTTGTGTAATCTCAGGAAGTACCTGTGAGCTCTTCTTCCTTTATGGACTTTCTCTCAATAGCAGGGTTAATTTGGAAGAAGGAAAGGGGAAAGATTGAAATTAGAACACAGGTGCTTTATTTATGCCTAGAAATAAAGCAGATGCCTGTCATGCATGATCCATATCTATTACAAGAGATCCTGGAAGCAATTTTCGCACTCATGTGTCCAAGAGTGCTTCTCAGGTCTTCTATATGAAAAACACTTGCACTGAAATACAGACCTCGACACATATTGCAGAAGACATTTTGCAAAGAACTAAAAACTATGGGACTTATTTAAAATTTGGTGGCTCTGATACTCCGTAACAAACACAATGAATATAATATCCACCATATTGTATGTGCCATAGATTACAATGACTTGCACTTTAGAATAACAGGACATGCACTACATTTGTGGCAGACTATTCCCTCTGCAAACTGTAAGTAGAGCTCTATGACATAACAATGCTAGGACATGGTTTGCTGTAAATGCATTTATAAAGCACTTAGTTTATGAGGCCAAAGGTAGCAGATACATATCATGCAGCTGAAATTCCCTCCCCATCCTCCCTTTGGGAACTGAAAAGTGGGGTACCTTGGTTACTCTCAAGAAAGTACCCGTGGTTTCCTCTTCCTTTATGGGCTTGCTCCATGTAGGGGAGAGGTTGAAGAAGGAAGAAGGAACACAGTGGAAATAATGAAATTAGAAGATAAGAGTTTCTTGTCTTTATGTATCACTGGAAATAAAGCAGAACCCTCAATTATTGATGAATGATTAGATGAATGATGAGAGGAAGCCAAGTGAAGGAGCATAAAATTACCAAAAAGTAATCTAAACTTGAATTACTGCAACCTGATAATGAGCACATAAAAGGGACTCAGACATTTAAAAAGAATAAGAACAATGCATCTTGCTGTGCTGCTTCCGTGCCTCTCAGAAGCTTATATTTGTCACAAAAGCCATTGATCAGCATCCATTACCGGATAACCTGCAAGTAATGTTCACACTCATGTGTCCAAGGATCCTTCTAAGATCTTCTATATGAAAAAAGCTTTTAGTTGAAACTCTGAACCTGCTACACATTGCAGACCAATATTTTGCAACCAAACTAATAACTGTAGCTCTTATTTTCAATTTGGGGGACAGGATGTCTATGACAAATATGATTATTATTCCATCCTCTGTTACAAGTGCCATAGGCTACAATGAACTCGTAAGATGGCAGAGAGGACAACTGCCACATACATGAACGAGTACCCCGCACCCCTCCAGCCACCTAAATATGGCCCTGCGTCATAACAAAATGCTATAACATGGTTTGCTACAAATGTATGTTTATAGTGCTGAATTTATGATAGTAAATGTAGCAGATATGTATTATGTAGATGAACATGATTTCACTTATACACTGAAACCAATACTACAAATGTAGTAGTATCAAAAAGGCAAGCACAACTAATATGATGTGTAGTGTCCATTCAAAGAACACCACTGGATGGGCGCTCACTGCCTCAAATTTAACATGGTAAAGAAAGATAAGATGGTGGTGGACCAGGCATGTTCGCTAGTGGCATAGCGATATTAGACTATGGCAAAAGGGGTAACCTTAGCTCTGTTCTCTCAAGTATTTTCAGTAGTGTCAACCTTTCTTATCACTATGATAAGCAATGTCCTTCTGGAAAAGTGACTGAAAAAGATGTCAGCCATTGTAAGCACTCTCGCTGATAATGCTATTGTCATTTTCTTATAGCTACCTATATTGTATATATCATCCTCAAGTGATGCAGTACACTGATGACTGCAGGGGTTTTGGCTTCTCTCCTTTTGTCATGCTAGCACCTTTCTAATTAAGCCATATTTGTTACCAATAGAGAGATGCAAGTTTCTCTGCATGTCCACTCTGCACTCCGTGGCAGATATCTGATGATTATTAAGGACAGGCTTCAACTATTCCCATCATCGTCACTGGGTATGATTGGCTAACCCCGATCACATTAACTGATTTAAGATTTTCAGTCATAAATTCAGTTTTTTGGCTCCTATGCTTTGAATCTCGCTCTCCTCTGCTATCTGTTCTATATTTCTTTCTTGTTAGTTTTAATTCAAGCATTAAAAACGTTGTGCTTTCAAACCTATTGAATTCTTCTATATCTAGGAGTATCACGTAGAGATTTACCTTAACCTATCGCCATGAAACCAGTAATAGTTAACTTGCGATAGGTCAAAGGTCTTCCCCGGCAGACCTTAATATGCGAGACTCAGGCCCTAATAGTGAGTGACCAACAAAGGACTCACATGTTATTAAGCCCTTTTCTCATCGTATTGGGCACTTCAATGATTTGAGTAATAGGGCAATTTAACCACTCCTAATAATTCATCGGCACCTGCGAATGGCAGACATGCCATGGCTACAGGCATTCTAGATCATAATGTGGACTGGCCAAACCTCTGAAAATGATGCAGGCATGGTGGCTTATTGATTGTCTAAGCCCAATCTGTCTATGTAGGGATATTTCTTTGCTTGGGTGGAGACAACTTTAGGCCATTACTAACGACCTTTTTAAGCTGCATGACCTGCTACAATCACGACTTTCAAGATTGCAGAAGTAGCATAGCTTAAAGATACTTTAGGTCGGAAAACTGACCAAATTTCTGCAGAAGCAAGTGACATCACAGAGTCCAAGGGCCCGACCTTCCCCAGCGCAGTTATTTTTCTACTTGTGGTGGTCGCTACCATAGAAAATGGTGTGACTCCCGGCACTCACAGTCGTAGCAGAAGACAATATTTAGAAGGTACTGCAGAATCAACCTGTTTGAGTGTGACATCACTCCAGGCTTTTGCATGTTCAAGCACTATTTAGAATTGTGCTATTACAGACATACCACTCTCTGGTATTTAATAATGTAGACTGCGTGCTCCTAAGTCATATATAAACTACAAATAACTAAATAGCTGACAGAAAAAATATATCCCAATTTGCAAGTATGTCCAACGATCATCAACAGGTCAATTATGGATTGTATTTCAGTCAGGAGTTAAGAAGATTAGTGGTCCACGATGTATCTTGTACTATGTCATTTAAGAATAGAGACCCCTTTCGGCTTTGAACCAAGGAGGAATTGTGTGTCGAAATTGACAAAAACTGAAAGCGTGCATCTGTCAGTCTTACTGTTGTCCACTGTATCATCTTCGGAGGACACTGATGTGATGTGCCTTTACCCACTGCTGACACTTCCGGTGACACTTTCCTTTAATGGGTCTTTGTAGTTTTGTTTTCCAGTTTGATGCCTTTCACTCTTTTGTTATATGCATCAGTGTCTGAATGTGTTTTCCTCTTTTACCAGCCGTGGTTAAGCCTTTATTTCAACATTGCCCCAGGCTCACTTATTTTAGGATAAATGTCCGGGCTGTCAAGTATTAACTCAGAAACAGCACAGATTTGTCAGCCCTGCTATCAGTCAGCATTATATCAGTTACTGCCAGAGATTGAGAAGACAAGGTTATCTTTGTTCACTGCTTTTCTAAATGAGGGTCCCAAGACTAACAGTTTAAACTATCCATGCTCTACGGTTTACTAAGCCATTAACAACACTATTATTCTGAAAATAATTTCCCAAGCATTATGTGGAAATATAGTGGTTTACATATGCATGCCAGTGCACTGCATTCGAAAACATGGGACCACTGTGTGGTTCACAAGCAGACAGAATAATCCCATTTGTGAAGCACATTGCATGCATTGCATACATAAACACCTGAACATAATGCCCTTATTATGGTTTACTTGTGACAGCTTACTTGAAAGTGAGCGTTAACAGTTCCTGTGTAAAGGCCATTCTTTCATTTGTTTTTTTCATTATGCGTGTGTTATTAAATCCAACATGCTAGTAATAAGAACATTTCTCCATTAATGGATTGTGATTTTTTTTACAAGTGAGTATTGTCTTGTTTCAGGGTTCTCTTCCTCACCGCTCCAAATCTTCAACATAAAATAAAGGGGTGTTATGGCCGCCTGCTCTATCTGACGTCTGCTACCGATAAATGTCTATTTTACATAGGGTAGCAATGTTCCCTAAAAAGGAGGGGGTGGGTCCTTAAATCACGGGAGATTGGACCCTAATTATTTTAAGCAATAATACAGAAAGTACCTCGCATGATTACTGCTCGTGATAATGAGTCTTAGCAAAAAAGAACAAAGCTTGAAGTAAGCAATTGGACTACTCAAACAAAGACACTGCCAGTACCCCTATTAGAGAATTATTAGAAATGGGACTGATTTTTGATGGGCTGTAATTGTACATTTCAATTGCTCTCACGAATTGGTAACTGAATGTAAACACATTGTCCTCTACGTTGTATGTTGTGGCAGTATATTTATTTGTGAATTTTTCTAAGGAAACTATGTGTATGATCTTGTTCAAGTATGTTTTTCTGGATCATTATTATTATTTTGTAATTTAATACGGTGGAGCTAATTGAAGATCAATGGACTACCAGCTTGATCCTTTTTGCTAAGGTTCATTATTACGAATAGTAATCACGTGCGGTACTCTCCCTTTTCTACATACGGGGAACAACAGGGAGGCTGGCTGATCAAAGCAGGCTGTCAATAGGAAGGCTACCCATTCTTCAAAAATTATTTTAATAGTGCGCTCATCTTTTCACCATTCCCAAGGCACTCACAGAGCCTGAAGCCATCGCCCACTCAAACCTGATGGCCAGGCATCAATAACAAAACTCCCATATAAACCTTTATAGGAAACGGACCTTTTAGATTGGAGGCACAACTCTAAAATTGTCCTTCGTGTGTGTGTGTGTGTGTGTGGGCGCATGCAAGCATGTGTGTTTGTACGTGTGGATGTGTGCATGTGTGCAACAGATCCTAGCCTATTTTTCACCTTGCATCTGGGGCATGTAATTCACTGTTTGCAATAGAAACATTCAAACTACACGTTACACAATTCAGCTTGATTTACTCACACTTTAGGACAACTGGTGAACCTTCTTCATGAAACTGTGAAAGCAGCAATAGCCACTTAATATAGGAACTAAAGTATCATTTATTGTGCATCAACAAATGTTGCAAGTGACCTCAGAGTGTCATAAATACATTCGTTTGGTGCATCCATATGGTCACAGAACTCTTGAGTGACTTTCAATATACATTTAGTGTACAGCTGGGTTGAAGTATTCTCTATATAATCAGAAATAAACACCACTACTCTACAGTAATAGATGATTACAGATGAGCTCTGACATCACAAAGTATGCTGCATGTGCCAGCACACCCTGCTGAAAAACAGCTCACTGAGAACAATGCCAACCTCCAGTGAAGTGCTCAATTAAAAATACCTAGGCATGCATAAAGACTTTCTTTCTCTAACGCTTCCATCATTATAAGTTAAAGAATTAAATTGTAGTACTCAATTTAAAAGGTGCACTATTGAAGATCAGGATAGGAGAGCACCAATTTATTTCCATGTCAGTGAACTACACAAACGGCACCAGTTCTGATAGTGATTTGAGTAGCATTGCTTAGATCAACATATGTTATAAAGAATCAGCCACCTGTTCTATAAATTAAACGAATAATGTGAGTTAGATTGAAGTTATGTGACCTGATGAAATAATCCACCCTGTGGCCATGGCGAGAGAGAAGCCACTATGCAGTGTAATTTGGACTCACTAGCCCTTCAAAGGAAACTGTAAATTGTACTACATTTTTTCAAATATTCTCAAAAATACTATTCTCTTTATCATTTAAGGAGCACTGGAAGTAGAGTTGTAATCAAAAGGGTCCTAGCAGCAAGCATTGGCAAAGTCATTAGGTCTCACCTATGTGAGAGCTATTGGCTTTGCCAATATCTTTCTGCCATGTTGTACAGCAGCATATCTGCTGTTCAGCATGGCTAAAAGTTGGTTCCATGACACAGAGGACAGTGGAGTGGTGTGTAGTGAAGCTGCGTAGATTAGCATAGAGTGACATAGCATAGAATGGAAGGGTGTATAGTATAGTAGAGTAGAGCTGCGCAGTTTAGAATGGAGTGGCGTAGAGTGCATGGAATACAGTGGCATAGAGAAGAGCAGAGTTGCATACATTAGGGTGGCAAAGAGCAGAGTGACAGATTGGAGTGGCGTGGCATAGAGTGGTATAGCATAGAGCATTGTGGCATGAAGTGGTATAGCACACAGAGTGGTGACCAGTAGAATGGGATGCAGTAGATCAGCGTAAAGTAGAGTGACGTACAGTAGAGTGGCTTACAGTAGAGTGGCATAGAGTAGACTGTAATAGAGTGGAGTGGATCAGAGTGAACTGGCATAGAGTGGAGTGTCGTACAGTGGAGTGGCATAGAGGAGAGTGGTGTAGAGATTATAGAGAGAAGTGAATAGGTGCAGAGTGGCGTAGAGGAAAGGGGTGAAGAATAGAGTGGCATAGAGTGGGGTGTAGTGCTGTAGAGTGGCTTAGCATAGTGTGAAGTAGAATGGAGAGGCATGGATTGGAGTGGCATTGGGTGGAGTGACACTGAGTGGAGAGGTAGAGAGTAGTGTAGAGTGGAGTGGCATAGAGCAGAGTGATGTAGAGTGACATAGAATAGAGTGGCATAGATTGGAGTGGTGTAGAATGGCATGGCATAGACTGGCATGGTGTATAGTGGAGTGGCAGAGAGGCATAGAGTAGAGCGTGTAGCATGGAGTGGCGTGGCATAAAGTGCATTAGAGTGGCACTGGGTGGAGTGGAGTGGAGTGGTGTAGAGTTAAGTGGCATAGAGTTGTGGATTGGTGTGGAGTGGAGTGGAGTGGAGTGCCATACAGAAGAAGGGAGTATAGTGGAGATGACTAGAGTGGGTGGTGTAGACTGGAGTTGAGTGGCATGGCATAGAGTGGCTAAAGGCAACCAGAATACAGTGGAGTGGAACAGAGTGGTGTGGAATAGAGTGGACTGGTGTAGAGTGGAGAGGTGTAGCATAGTGTAGAGTGACATAAAGTTGAGTGGCATAGAGTGGACTGGCATAGCATGCACAGAGTATCACAGAATGGCATAGAGTTTAGTGGAGTGGGATGGAGTGGCGTGGCACTGAGTGACAGCACGGAGTGGCATAGAGTAGAGTGGAGTAGAATAGAAAAAAGTGTGTATAGTGACATGGAAGTGAGTGGTGTGGAGTGGTGTTGTGAGAAATGGAGTGGTATAGAGTGGAGAGGCATAAAGCGGCCTACAGTAAAGTGCTGCAGAGTAATGAGACATTGAGCGGCTTAGAGTAGAATATAGGGATGTAGCACAAAGTTGCATAGAATGGAGGGGAGTACAGTGGGGTGGAGTAGAGTGGAGCAGTATAGAGTTGCGTAAAGTAGCATTGAGTGGAGTGGCATAGAGTGGTGTAGCGTGAAGTTGTGTAGTGTGGAGTGGAGTGGTGTAGAGTGGCATAGAGAGGAGTGGAGTGGCATAGACTGAAGTAGTGTGGAGTAGAATGGCAGAGAGTTTTACAGCTGTGGGTGTAAGTAACAAAAGCTTCAATAGAGACAGCAGATAGGCTGAAAGGAATATAAATAAGAAGCTGTATGTTTATGTTAAAAGTAGGAAAGCACATCACACATCCAGAAATAATATCAAAACACCTATTACAAATATAGTGTGTTATAAAAAGACAAGGGAGATCCAAGGTGAGGAAGAACAGATGTATTTGGTCCATGTTCCAGGAAGGAGCTAACAACAGAAAAGAAGGGACGCCTATGGGAAGTAAGCCATCAAACGTTTGCAAATAAGAGTGACAACAAAAACAACTAATGGTATGCTGTGGGCAATTTGTAAGCCCACTTAATTGTAAACAATACATCTTACAGCACAGTACTGAACACAGTGACTGAAAAGATGGTTTGGGATGAATGCAATGAAGATAGGAGCAGTGGTCTGGTCCTGAGAGAAAATCTACTTGTTCAATCATCCATAAATTCACCATAGTCATCAGGAAGCAAGCGTATATTTGACCTGAGGAACCTTTTTTTTCTAAAAGTTGGTGAGTAAAGTGTATTTTTCAGGTAGCGTGGCTGGCAACAACTCATCAGATGTTTAAACACTGCTACAAAAATGGCAAAAGGATTTGTCACTTTATTGCTCACGTGCATACCACAGTGCTAATCTTATGCTTAAACAAATCTAGGAAAACAAACATTTCCTACAACACAGAGTTTCACTTGTGTTGTAGACACACTTCACTAAAAGGAGCAGCTTTTCACCTGAAGGCAGGAAACTAACCAGATTTTCTAGCTGATGCTTCATACAATTTGCACCGCACTCTAAGTTGGCAAGCATTTGGATTAGACCAATATTTGGTGTACGCCCACCATGCCTGGACGAACATATACTTTGCTGATTACGTCTATTGAAAGCACGACATGTGCCAGAGAATGTATTTGCTTATTTTAGGATGGCTTAGCTAGTATTTCACCAATCCAGAAGCTATAAAACTGTTTCTGTATTGGTAAAGTCCATTCATCATTTTTCAGCTCACTATAGAGAGCACTAGCTAACCCTGTGCTTAAAATGGTTACAAAAGAGTCTGTCCCTCTTTTAGATTAGTATGGATAGAGCAGTGCTAATCAGATGATTAAACATTTTGCTAGAAAAACAGACTTGACGTGGTAGATGTACTTCATTCATAGGAGCAGCTCTTCACCCAAAGGAGGAAGGGAATCTATCTATCTATCTATCTATCTATCTATCTATCTATCTATCTATCTATCTATCTATCTATCTATCTATCTATCTATCTATCTATCTATCTATCTATCTATATTATATATTCAATTGAAAAAAAAGGTTACAGGGACGTTATAGTTAGGCTCTGAATATACTCATATAAAACCATAGAAATTCAGCAGTTATAGTTAGAGTTCTTTCAAGTCACTATAACTTGTGTGCTAAGGTAACTATTACTCGCGCCCTTGCCATGCACAATTTTCTTATTAATAACGTTATTGCAAACGTTTTGTGATATCAAAAATGGCATTTAAGATCTAATCAATGACATAATGTGTGGAGTAATTAGCTGTGCATGGTGAAGGCGTGAGGGCAAATTATAGGTGTAATATAATTTTGCATCACAATGCATGATATTCGCAATCATTTGTGAATTTTTACAAATTTCCACATTTTTTTCTCAAAATATTTGCGATTATGGAAACATTGGAAAGAAAAAAACACAGACTCATTCATACACTAATTCATTCACTCACACACCCACTCAGGCTCTCATGCACACACTCAGACCCACTCATAGACTCACACATAGGTCTGTGTGGGACCCCTTATTGGCAATAAATTGCTGGGAAATGTGTTTTTGGGGTGTGTGTGGATCGGTAGATCCACCACGGCGCTCAGTGCAGCCTCTGTGTGAATTTGCTGTAGATCTGTGGATCGAGACTCCATTTAAAAAACACAACACCCACTCCCAGACCCATTCACACACTCATACACCCACAGAACCACTCACACATCCATGCAGTCACTCACACACCCACTCACATACCCATACAGTGACTAACACATCCACTCAGAGAATCAGAGAATCACTCACAGACCCACTCACAGACCCACACAGACACTCAGTTAGCCACACACCCACTTACATACCCACTCAGAGACCGAGTCAATCACTTACACACCCACTTGCATGCCTATAGAGAAAAACCATTGACACACCCATTTACACACCCATACAACCACTGACACACCACTAAGAGACTCACAAAACCACTAACAAAGCGACTCACAGGCCCACACAGCCACTCATACACCCATTCACACACTCACACACCCACTTACACACCCACACAACCACTCACTCAGACACTCACACACCTATAAAGCATAGTCAAGGAATTCACGAATCCCGGCATGGACACCACAGACACCCCCCCTCTCAAGACCTCTGAGACAATCTTTCCACCTTTTCTACCACAAAATTCAGGAGATATACAAAGGGTTTGAGCGCCACATCCCACCTACCACCATGGACCAGCACCACCATGGACCCTGCCGCCCAGCCGACTCTGAGCCAATGGACTGCCATCTCCACACAAGACACATGAAAATTATACAAACAACATTACCTATAAAAGAGACAGTAACTAATGCAGTTTTGCATGGAAAAAAGTTTTCATCAGCCATGTTTAAAGTGGAGCATCTCCTATGGTGAATTTTTAAGAATTATGAGAAATTGTTCTCATGACAAGAAAAAACGTAGACATCTGAATCAATCAGTAGAATACTTCAGGAAAAGGGGATACCCAAGCAAAGTCATAAAAACCTGTTTGAAGAAAGCAAAAACTTAAAACAGGAAACATCTGTTGATGGAAAAAATAGAAAAATCATGCACAGATCAAGCAATTAGATGCATTCTAACATACAGTAAGGAAAGTAGGGAAGTATGTAAAATACTGGAAAAACATTGGGGATTATTGAAATTTAACACCACAAGAATCTCATCATTGGAGATCACCCTGCAATAACATACAGACGTGATCCCAATATACAAGACAAGTTAGTGCACAGTCACTACACAATGAACAAGAAATCATGGCTTCAGAAACCTGGGTTTTACAAATGCCATCAGTGTAAAGCTTGAAAGATAGCATTCAACAAACAAGAACATGACACTAGCAATGGTTAAAAAAGAAAAAATGTGCAACATCTAACATGCAAATGTAAATTTACTATCTACATAATTGAATGTCCATGCTCATTAAAATATGTAGGGAGCACCATCTGTGAAACCAAAAAAAAGAATTTTGGAACACATATGGGCCACCAACCATAAAGATCAGAGCAATGTAGTAGCCAAACATATGGAAGAGAAGCATGAAAGTGATTGAATGTGAATGCGATATTATGTGATTGATCAAGTGGCAAAATCAGCAAGAGGTGGTGACATGGAAAAACATTAAGACAGAAAGAGTCCAGATACATTTTATCACTATGAACTTCACATCCTGGAGGATTGAATCAGGATGAAGAATTGCACGTACATTTGTAATTCTGGTGAACTCATAAAACAGGTGTTGTAGAAAAACGTTGATAACCTTACAAATATCAAAACAAACAGTGCAATTCTAGGAAGCCAACAAATAATTCTTGGGAGCAGTCATGCATGATTTGAGTGACTAGTGGATGGAAATATACAAATCATATAACATATGGTTCATTTTTAATTAATATGGTCTAAATTCCAACAGGGAAGGGATAACAAGAACAATAGGTGTGATGACTCCAATCAATAAGAACAGAGGACTGAATTACAGAATCATAAATCAAAAAACTACGATACCCAGAATGCACTCTTAAGGATATAAGCACATATGAGATAGGCAGCAGAAATGTTACAAGTATTGATTAGTATTGAGTGTTGTTTCGGGGTTTTTTGATTTACATTGTACACAGAGTCATTAAAACAGTGTCAATTCATAGGATCAGCCTAAATGATCATGTAATCCAGCCGGCAACTCAAAAGGAACAATGCCTCCCGAAGATTGCCCCAGGGTGAAGGGGACAACAAGTGGTTATAATACAGAAAGCTCTGTGATTCTGAATTAGAATTTCAAATGTACTTTCCGTTTTTAGCACGTATGTATTTAGTACATGGAAAATATTGGGACCTGTGTTTAAAACTGTTATTTTCTTTTGGAACTTTATTGAGTAAATTGGTAAAACACAGTGGTGAAAAAGGAGAAAGGACAAATTGTTCAACACATAAAGCAATAACACAACACACACAAAAATATCCAGTGATCACGGTTGTGACACCGAAACGTGTCAGGTTTCGTGGTCTTTTGACAAAATAAAATTTACCAAGTGTACCACTGTTAGTGAGCTCCATGTGCTTTCTTCAGTGACATGAAGGAGAAAGAATAAAAACACATATATGTATATATCTATATATACTTATAGATAGATATATAAAAAAAAAAACACTGAAAAAACAAAGGTTACAGAGACGTTATAGTTAGGTTCTGAATTTATTTGCACGAAATTCAGCAGTTATAGTAGAGTTATTTCAATTAACTATAACTTGCGGCCTAAGGAAACGATACCGTGCACCCCGGCTATGCACAGTTTTTTCTTCAATAATTTCACTTCTAATGTTTCATTGATATTTTTATTGATGTTATAAAAGTTGTCATGAGTGCTGTAATATCTGGGGTAATTAGCAGTGCATGGTGGAGGGGCAAGTTATAGTTGCCTTATGCAGTGAGTTATAGTTACTTCAGCCATGCACACCAGTGGTTAACCACAGGACTTGGCCTGTGGCCAGGACCTGCATCCAGCCCCTACAACCACCCAAGTCCATGCTGTGTGTGGCCTTCAGCCATGCACTGTGGGGTGTTGGCTGCGGAAAGAGAGAGCTAGAGAGCTTTTTTTAGGCTTTGATGAATGATGTACTTAGAATTAGATACTTTAGGAAAAATGGAAAAGAAAAATGTACTTGACAATTAAAAAGAGTGAGATCACCTATCAGTATGTACCTTAAACATCTGAAGTTGAAAATACATTAAAGTAGGCAAATGACCAGAGATCCCCTATACTAGACCCCTCACATGCATTGTGAGGGCCAGAGACCTTGACCACTAGTCCACAGAAGCCTGCTTAGTGTGCAGCATCCAGACAGAACTTTGACATCAAACCAATGATTTTGATGTATATAAAGTCTCAAATGTTCTATTACTAGGAATGTTCGACATTCCAAACACTATAAAATAAAGACACACTATATGAACTAGCAGGACCTGAATTTTCAGCCTTTTTTAATTTATTTTTAATTTTTATTTTTACACCTAGGGGACCACGGGGGAGCCTCAAGTCCCCACGGTCCTATCTGGCTCCCAGCTCCTGAGGGAGCCGGCTTAGCTCCCGCAAGCAATGAGGTGCTTGAAACGGCAGCTCTCTGCTTACAGGAGCAATGTTTTAATCTGTTTTCCTGCAAGCATACTTGTGAGCGGGGAAAAAGATGAAATCTCTGCTTTCTGCTAACAGGAGGAGTTTAACTGCTCCTGTTTGCAGAAAGCAAAGTTTGTTTGCTTTTGCTTGGGGGTCCTGTCAAAGTTCCCACCAAGCAGAAGCAAACAGCTGTGATTCTGAGGTATGGCACCCCAGGACATAGCAGGAGCTGGCCCTGGGGGGTGGCAGGCTCCAGGGACATCATTGGCTCCTCGAGAGGGGGCGCTTGGCCCTCCACTAATGTGAACTAGCCCTGGGGAGGTGATGGTCTCCGGGGCTAGGGGCCCATGACGGACACCCTTCCTATTTTAAATTCCGACCCAGGAGATGGCATTTCCCGGGGCTACGTGGGGGCCTGCAGCCTGTCCTTAATTATGTTTAGAGCCCGGGGAGGTGGCAGTCCCCCCGGCTGCATGGGGGACATGTGGAAACCATGTTCATTTTAGTTTATAGCCCTGTGGAGGTGACAGTCCCCAGGGATGTGGGGGGTCCACGCGGCCCCACTTGTGTTCATTTTGGTTTAAAGCCCCAGGGAGTTGGCGGACCTGGGGCTGTGGGGGGTCCACGCAGACCCCAGCATTCATTTTAATTTAAACCCCTCGGGAGGTGGCGGCCCCCTGGCTTCAGCAAACCCAGGAGGGGTCCTATGCATGATCTCCCGTATTTTTTAAATGCCCCTGGGACCTAGTCTACCAGGGTACCTCATTAAAAGGAAACACAGAAGCCCATTCTTGTTTTGTTTCAAAATTCAGCTTCATGAACTTATCGTGAATTTCTGACAAACATTTTTTTTAAATTCTTTTTAGTGGCAGTCACCACTTGTTTTTTATAGGTAGGATCAAATTTTTATACAAAAAGCATTTGTTTACTTGCCTATATCTTTGGCACGATTTGACGAATCTTCACTAAACTTTACAAAAAGATTTGTCAGTTCCATCAGCTGCTGCCTGGAACGTTTTGGGGTGATTCGTCTGGTGGAGTGAGAAGAAAGGGGGGTCCCAAAACACATTTTCCCTATTCATTTTTCAATAGGGATTGAACAGTAATAGTGCAAAAACTACTGGATGGAATTACACCAAATTTGGCAGGAAGGTAGGTCCTGGTCCAGAAAGAGTGTTTTTTTTAGTTTTGGTGTAATTTTGTTCAGTAGTTATTGAGAAACTCAGGGGAAAACAAATTTGTATATCTTGGGACATGAAGGATTTGCGACCCCTAAATATCTCGTGCTGAGATCTGATTTGCTGATAACACTTCAACAACAGAAGCTGTCAAAGTGTTGTCAGCCATCTTGGGACTCAGCTTCAGCTGAGTCCAGAAACTAAAAATATTTAAAAAAACAAAAGGGGCCATGGTACGAACAGGGCTAAAAAGCATTTTGGGGGGATTTTATGAGCGGGGACACAGTGGATCCGCGAATCCGCTCGTAATTTTTTTTTAAAACAAAGCGTGGACTTCTTTGCTTTCTTAGTCTAATGCTCCTGGGTGGGCCAAGTCCCAGGGGCTTTTTTTTTTTTTTAAAGCAGGGGAGCTCCTGGCCGCCTCCTGCTGCCCTGGGGACCACGACCTCCCCGGGGCTCATTCTTCTTGGATGCGGGGGGCCTATGGTCCCCTGCTGCCCTGGGGGCCGCCACATCCCCAGGGCTTTATTGTAATATGCTCCACTGCCCCGGGGACCACGACCTTCACAGGGTGATCTTGTCATTATTGTGGGGACCACCATCCCGGGACAAGACTGTAGTTCGAGCGGGAGGGCCTTGTGCCCTCGGGATCACCACCCCCTGGGCAAATATTTTAAAAAATAGAGTCCATATGGGACCCCTGCACCCTGCGGACCACCACCCCCCCGGGGCTATGATCTCATTGGAGAAGAACCGGGTGGACCCCCTCGGGGAGCCTCTGATGGCCCAGGGGACCACCACACCACAGGGCTAGCTCCTGCTATTTCCCAGGGCACCAACATAGCTGTTTGCTGTGGCTTGGCTGCATCTCTGCAGTTGCAGCCATGCCACAGCAAACACTTTGGATTTTGACAGCGGGACCATTAAAGCAAGTCCTGCTGTCAAATCCGAAGTTTCAGAGGACAGAGAAGAAATGCTTCAGCAAGCATGGAGCTATCATGAGTGATGTAATATGTGAGGTCATAAGCAGTGTATTACGGGAGCGCCAGTTATAGTCAGCTCATGTAACTATAACTGTTGAATTTCTACGGTTTTGTACGAGTAAATTCAGAACCTGATTATAGCATCCATGTAATCTTTGGATTTTTCGGCGAAAATATATATGTGTGTATGTGTCTATGTATATATATATATATATATATATATATATATATATATATGCATACACATACAGATATATACATATACATATATATATATATATGTATGTATGGTCTCAATCGATCAGGAATATGTGTGAGGATAAAGCAATGTGAAAACTTTGGAAGCTTTTGAATTGAAAATGTTGCAGTGATATTATTGACAATGACATACAAGATGTCGTGAGTAAAGTAATAGATGAAGTAATTAGCAGTGCATAGCATCGGCACAAGTTATAGTTTAGGGCATGAGTTATAGTTACTTGAGATAACTATACTGGTGAATTTCAGTGGTTTTGTTGATTTAAAATATGGTGTTTTAACCAATATCTTCATCTAACTATAATGTCCCTTTAACCTCTGTTTTGTTTTGGTGAATTTCAAAGGCTTTTTTAAATGTAAAGTAACATAATATTGCCATTCCTAACTATACCATCACTTTGAGCTTGGGTTTGTTAGTGAATTTCTATCTTCTTTCAATGTAAAGTATGTCGTCCACTGCCATGAGTGACTGTACCCTTCGCCCGACCTACTGCG
Source organism: Pleurodeles waltl (assembly GCF_031143425.1). Classification (NCBI taxonomy): domain Eukaryota; kingdom Metazoa; phylum Chordata; class Amphibia; order Caudata; family Salamandridae; genus Pleurodeles; species Pleurodeles waltl. The sequence goes on from NC_090436.1 coordinate 713,148,882, forward strand.
GACACCCATTACCTCGCCACCATGCACAGTTGGCTATGATATGTAACATATAAACTGTGTCATTTTAAGGCAGACATACTGGCTTTGTCAAAGGCTCAAAATAAAAAAGGGGGTGTGCCTATTGGCTTTATCAAGGGCTCAGCACATCAACTTGTGAAAAACAGACATTTCCAGCTTTGTCAAAATCTCATCAATAACCATAATCAAATTAATAAATTCATAGTTAATGAATTCACACAGTTCAATCGTTAATATTCGTAATTTTCTTAAAATATTGTAATAAAGAATTTGTTAAAAAAAACATTGAACATGTCTTTGAGTATTTTGTTAATTTTTTTCAGGCCAAAAAGTGCAGTCCATAGAGGCTCCAGCTCCAGCTTGGAGTGCTTTAAAAATATGATACGCTCTCTAGCGGTTATAGATTTATTTGGCCCAGGAGACGTACTGTGACTTTCTTAATGTTGCCAGGGGCCTACTGCTTTCCATGCAACGTCCCACAAACATTAAAAAAATGCTTCTAGGGGCACCACAAGAAATTAAAAATATAATTTTTAAAAAGCCCTCGGAAGACATTATGTTGCACTCCTTGTTGGAGAAGGCTGTTCATTTGTTATTCTTTTTTGTGTTTTTTTCATTTATTGTTGGCTGTCCCTGTCCCACTTGGGACACTCCCACAAATTAACTTTAGAGCCATGGAGGGAGCCTCGGGTATCCTGGGGCCCCGCCGGATCCCCAGCCAGCCCTCATAGCAGGTACCAGTGAGAAAGGGCCTTTATTTTTCTGTGGCTGCCCTGATGCCTACCCAGCGCACCCACAACATAAAGAATTATAGGGAGTCAGGGGGTGTGGAGCCCCAGGCCTGTCGCAGACACTGCCAGCTCCCTTGGTGGGAGTCAGACACGTTTTGGTTTCGTGGGTCTGCCAGTGCCTACCCGGGGCACCCACATGTCTTCAAATCATTGAGAGCTGCAGGGGAGCCTCAGGGCCATCACAGCCCCTGCTGTTAGGGCTGTCAACTTATTGGTTTTGTGGATATCCCACTGCCAACCAGAGGCTGCCATGTCACCAAATTATTAATGGCTGCGGGTGCAGCCGCAGCGCCTCAGGGCCCCTGCCAGTCCTCTGGAATAACCACCTACTTTTTGGTTTCATAGGTGCCCCGGTGTTCACATATCCTTAAATCATTGGAGAGTATGGGGGAGACCATAGAACCCCTGCAGCTGCTGCCGGCTCCCAGGCCAGCACCAATGATGAATACTGGCAGGAGCTGGACACTAGTATACTCTTGCCCTTGTGGGAGCAGATTTGTACTCCGCTCCTGCATCTAGAGCAAATATTTTTTCCTACCACATGAGGTTGGGTGAAAGGCCTTACTGTGTGCGACAAGGCATAGTTATGTATGGTAATAAAATATGACTTTAGTTTTTTTTTTTACTAGAAATTCACTGAAAAAAACAACAGTTAAACTGATGACATAGTAAGGTTAAAAAAGGCACTGATATTCACCACTTATAGTTATTTCAAGAAGCTATGACTCATGCCCTCACCACGCACGAGTTAAGTGAATTGGAGTGGGTACATTGGGGTGGGGTGGATTAGTCTCAAGTAACTATAACTCGTGCCCTGAGGTAACTATAGCTCGTGCCGCCACCTTGAGCTGTTTTCTCATTAAAAATGTAACTGCAAATGTTACAGTGATATTATCAATGATGTTTAAAAGATGTCATGAGTACTGTAATTAGCAGTGCTTGGCAAAGGCACAAGTTATAGTTACCTTGGGCATGAGTTATAGTTACTTGAGATAAACATAACTACAACTGCTGAATTTCTATGGTTTTCTACTAGTAAATTCAGAACCTAACTATAACGTACCTGTAACATTTGTTTTTTTCACTGAATTTCTATGGTTTTTTAACGTAAAGTAATTCTAATTACTATATGTTATTCCAACCCCCACAGTGCGCACCCTTTGGCTGTGCGCAGCACAGGTTGACCACGGGGCCTGTCTCATTCACTGGGTGTGTGAGTGGGTGCATGAGTGTCTGAGTGGGTCTGAAAGTGGGTGTGTAAGTCTGTGAGTGAGTCTGAGAGGGTGGATGTGTGTTTGAGCGGGTGTATGAGTGGGCACATGAGCCTCTGAGAGCATGTATGAGTGAATGAATTATTGTATGAATTAGATGAATTAGTCTGTTGTTTTTACTTCAAATGATTCCATAATTGCAAATATTTTGCAAATAAATTGTGGATACTTGTGAAAATTCACAAATGTTTGCGAATATCAAGCATCATGACGCAAAATTATATTAAACCTATAATTTGCCCTCTAAACACACCTATCTGACACCCTTTGGGTCAGGGTACCTTCATTCTAACCCCTTATGCCACTTTCAATTTCAATTTCCACCCCTGGGGACCATGTCCTGTGAAATAAAATGGCAGTCACAACTTTCTAGTCAGGTTGCAGATAGCCAATTGCAACACTTCTTTTCACATATGTATTGGCAAAAAATTGTGATTAATCGTGACCAGAGATATATACATTTATTTGTCCTTAAATATCTCCTAAACTACTAAACGGATTTACACCAAATAATAGAAAGCACAATCTGCATACCAGCAGCTAGCTTTCTGACAATTTTGGTGTAATTCCGTCCAGTGGTTTAGGTTGTAGACGGGTTGACAAGTCCAGTAGGAATTAACATTGGAAATACAACATTTTGTTATAACCCATTTTTCTCGCCCCGCTTGACAAATCACCTCAAAACTTCCTGTGCACAACAAGAATCACCGGGCCACTTTTTTTACTTTGCTAGATAAACAGACATTTCAGGTGAGCAAATCTAGAGTGTTGCTGGAGTTGTAGGGTGTTCCTTACTGGAGCTGCTCTCCACCTAACTTGGGGACCACACAGAGTTCTCTGTTCTTTTTTGCATAATTTATGCATCACTCTAACTCTGAAAGGGTTTTGTTTTGACTTATACTGGGTGCTCCCTTGTGTCTGGACAGAGCTAAACCCCTCTGAAGAACTATAGTGATAGCGAAACATGTTTCATGGGTTGTTTTTACTCATTCAGGTTGGCTTGGATGGTATTTTACCCGTCCAAAGCTGTAATATTGTGCCTGGAGTGGTAAATGGCTTTTGTCATTTGACAACTCGGCAAGGATGCACTGTGTCAATCCTATGCTTAAAGATTTTGCTGAATAAATGGCCAAAATAAATGTTTCCCTGTCTAGCTCAGTGTGGATACCACTGTGCTAATCCTATGCTTAAAAACTCTGCTAGATAAACAGACATTTGAGATGAGCAAATCTAGAGTGTCACTGGTGTAGCAGGGTACTACTTACTGGAGCTACTCTCCACCGAAACTTGAGAACTACCCAGAGTTCTCTGTTCTTTTTTGCATACTTTATGTGTCACTCTAAGCCTGAAAAGGTTTTGTTTTGACTTATACTGGGTAGTCCCTTGTGTCTGGACAAAGCCAAACCCCTCTGAAGAGCTATAATGATAGTAAAACACATGTCAAGGGTTGCTTTTACTCATTCCAGGTTGGCTTGGATGGTATTTTACTAGTCCAAAGCTGTAATATTGTGCCTGGAGTGGTAAATGACTTTTGTCATTTTACAGCTCGGCAAAGAAGGCACTGTGTCAATCCTATGCTTAAAGATTTTGCTGTACAAACGGCAAAAGACTTCAGCCTATATCTAAGGAGAATTAGAGTCACCTTAGCGTCATTTATTTTGATGCGAAAGTGGTTCTAACTTAAATCTATATTTATATTTTGACGCTAGACTCGTCTTGTGTAAATATATTGGAGTTATCGCTATTTTTAGGAAGCGCCAACCCACCTTGCATCAATGAGATGCAAGGTAGGCGTTCCCACCCCAACCTCCAGCATCACCACCACCCACACCACAGGTACACTACAGGAGGAGGGAGCCAATCCCAGGTAAGTTGCAGGTAAGTGTATGTGTGTGGTGTGCCACTGGGGGCCCCTTTCATGGACCCCCCTAGCTGACACTGGTTATGTTGGGTTTGCTCTGGGGACACTGGTTCCCTGTGGTGGACATTGGGATGGTAGTAATGACTCCTGTCTGTACTTAGACAGGAGTCATTTTTGGCTGCTTGTGCATCAAAAAATGATGCTAGGCTGACTGGCGGCAGATTTTTTGCTGCTAATCAACCTACCATAATTTTTTACCCACTAGCGCCATTTCCCCTAAAGCCATCACTCACCGGCTAACACCTTTTTTTGAGACGCTAGCCGTTCCTTAGCGCCATTGTGTGTAATTTTTTTAATACCACACATGGATGGCATTAGGGAATGGCGTTAGTTTGTGTTAAAAAAAATGACGCTTAAAAACTTTGCTAGATAAACAGACATTTGAGGTGGGCAAATCTAGAGTGTCGCTGGTGTTGCAGGGTGCGCCTTACTAGAGCTGCTCTTCACCTAAACTTGGTAAGTACCCAGATTTCTCTGTTCTTTTATATATATATATAGATATATATTTTAAACAAAAGCGTCCTCTCTGTGAAAGCGCACTCCCACCAGGTTAATTTAGGAAAATCGAAATTCAGCAACTCACAGCGAATTCCTTTCAGTCTTTTCAAAATTCAGGCCTATATCGAAAAAACATCTCTGGACACGTGTTTCGGGGTTGATCCCCTCATCAGCAGAGAAACTAAAAAATATATCACCCTCGTAGGTGCAGCCATTGCTGGATGTGTTCCAGACTCTCATTCCTTTTAAAGACCACATACCTGGCTTGTTCAGCAAATTCAATTGCAAGCACCTGATTAATATATTCAAGTACCAGCCCAAGTGCATGCTGGTTACGGTAGTCCTGTGCATTTGTAGTTGCACCCAAAGTGGGTTGCTGGAGCCAGACAAAATCATGAAAAGAATACAATTCCTTAGTAGGCGAATTCGACGTGAATTTTGAAATTAGCTGCATATATTCCAACCTGCTGCTCGAAGTGTGACAATCCATTTTAGTCACACCGACCTGCTCAGAACACAGTGGTGCTGCTTTCCCGGCTGGACCAGCCGGTGATTTATTTTAAACAAAAGCGTCCTCTCTGTGAAAGCGCACTCCCACCAGGTTAATTTAGGAAAATCGAAATTCAGCAACTCACAGCGAATTCCTTTCAGTCTTTTCAAAATTCAGGCCTATATCGAAAAAACATCTCTGGACACGTGTTTCGGGGTTGATCCCCTCATCAGCAGAGAAACTAAAAAATATATCACTCTCGTAGGTGCAGCCATTGCTGGATGTGTTCCAGACTCTCATTCCTTTTAAAGACCACATACCTGGCTCGTTCAGCAAATTCAATTGCAAGCACCTGATTAATATATTCAAGTACCAGCCCAAGTGCATGCTGGTTACGGTAGTCCTGCGCATTTGTAGTTGCACCCAAAGTGGGTTGCTGGAGCCAGACATTTGAGGTGGGCAAATCTAGAGTGTCGCTGGTGTTGCAGGGTGCGCCTTACTAGAGCTGCTCTTCACCTAAACTTGGTAAGTACCCAGATTTCTCTGTTCTTTTATATATATATATATATATATACACATTTATTTCCAATAACGTCTCGAAATCAAACCACTTCAGCCACAAGAGTCTCAGTCCGGTTCAAAGAACAGCAGCACAACCAGACTCCAAACCAAATCAATTTTATTTCATTTTTTTCTCCAATGCAGGAACAACACAAGTGGTGATATGTTTCAGCTGGAGCCTTTAACTGGCCATAGAGTTGCTTTTAATACAGAATGTTCTCAAAGGGGAACAGTCCCCTCCTCTCTACACCAATGAATGTCCAAAAAACACTGTACAATACAACTACTTTACAGTTTCTGAATGTTAACGACCACCCCACAGAATATAACAATTAAATATAATTTAAAATTATCATTCAACCTATTTCCTCAACGTTCTATTACATATTTCCTTAACTCTCTTGGTTACCTTCCTCTCATTCTTTACCATTTACTTTCCTCATTTCCTGTTATATTGTTTGCCTCTATTCATTAAACATGCTCACATTTCTTTTATATATACTTTAAAGTGGATGTGCAGTCATGTTGCCCATCATGCATACACTGTGCCCTCTATTTGTATCAGGGAATTTACTCCAAAAGCCATAATCCTTAAAGCTCATGTGCCAACTATAAAACCTAAATCTTTTTACCTCAATAATGCATCCAGCATCATTGCGTAGGTGCCCTGATCCCTTTTGCTTATAAAGTACCAAGTGGTCTCGTAGATGGGCACTGTATTCTTACTTCGTTTATTATACACAGCACCATTGAAATCCAACTGTACAAAAACATATACACCATTGGGCAAATGGGGACATCAATAAGATATTCCTGATGGACCTTGGTCTCTTTTACTTATAAAGTACCCACTTGCCCTAACCTCCTCAACCCCAACACCTTGTCCACTTAGTCAAACATATTTAATATTTATCAGCATGTGTACACCTGATTTATGCAAGGCAAATCAGAGAAACATCCTATTATTAAGATCTAATTGTATGAAAAAATATACACCATTGGGCATGTGGGGACATCAGTGAAATATTCCTGAGAGGCCTTGATACGTTTTACTCGTAAAGTACAATTTGTCCTATCCCCCTCAGACCCAACACTCTGTTCAGTTAATCATATATGTTCAATCTTTATAAGCATGTCAGGCAAATTAGAGAAAGATCCAACTGTGAGGAAACAATTAGGGAAGAAAACAGAGGAAACATAAAATATTTATTTTCAAAAGGCCTCAATGAAATATATACAATAAAGTTCAAAACACAGAAAGGCACTACCTACATCATTAAAGTGCAATGTGCAATTACGTGCAAATCACAATAATATGCAATGTGCAAATAAGTGCAATGACAGACACAAGGTGTAGCAGTGCAAGATATTTGCGAACATGCGCAAGCCCAAGGCTGTTGTATATTTACTAGATTCATCTGCCCTGTGTTTCAGCATACACCCAATCCAAACAATTATTATAGAAGAGTACCAATTGAGAAATCTGATAAAAAGATCAATTGCAAAGTATAAAGCAGCAAATCTTGTTTCATTTTATTATGCTCAAAGCTCCCCTATTGATTAAGAACGTTGCAAAACCACATCCAGTATACAAGAGGAGAATATCTAATGTTAATGTCTATACTCCGTTCATGTCCCAATCAAGTTGTGCTCCCTACAACAACCAAGTGCAATTTGCAGTTACATGCTCATTGCAATAAAATGCAATTTGCAAATAGGTGCAGCCACAATCAAAAAGTGCAATAGTGCTTTATACAATGTACCACAGTACCACTTAGATGGTCAATTAATAGGTGAAGAACAGCAAGATTCATCTCATCATTTCTTGAAACTAAGTGCACATGGAGTTCAGCATCTGCATTCAACCTCTGTGCCTATCTTGATTACCCATCATGACTCTGCTTTCCTCAACGCTAATTCCTGATTGCCTACCCTGGGTGATTTCCAAATTTTCTATATGCCATAACAACGCAGCTTAGACATATTAGCTCCATGACATTCCCAGATATATTTGGCCATTCCATAAGCAAAATCTCTGTTGGTAATCGCTCTTTAATGTTGTAAAATACATGGTTTACATTTATTGACAATAACTTGTATGTATTTCTCTTCACACATGCACTCAAAGATATAAACTACAAATGTAGTTTTACGTGTTATTGCAATGCCAAAAACCCTTTTGACTGTCTATTAGCCAATTAGAGCATTTCTTGGTTGCTCATGAAACTGCTCATTAGAAAATCACCCAGGGATGCTGTCTTTTTTGTATGGCATAGAGGGATGTTCGGGCAAGATTTTGTTCAAGTCTTCATTCATCTGCAAAAGTTTTCAGTTTTCCCTAATACATTTTTTAATCTCATGACTAGATGCCATAAAGTCCATGATGTACCTGATATCTGTCTTCTGTTCCTTTTCCCTATGCTTAGTTTTGGGGACCAAGAGCTCAGTTCTTTTCTGCTGCCCCGCCCTTTTTAACGCATCATTCAGCACTGATATCGAATGCCCCTTTCTCAAAATTCTTTGAAACATATCCTCTGCTACTTTAGCAAATTCATGATCCTCAGAGCATTTTCGTCTAACCCTTAACAATTCGCCAAATGGTATACTCCACTTAAGTGCAAATGGATGTTCACTGTTGGTATGTAGCAGGCTATTAGAACTAGCGGGCTTCCTGTGGAGCTTGGTACAGATTTCGGTTCCCTCAATGTAGACCTTCACATCAAGGAAAGTTATTTCTGTACCATGAATTTCATGGGTAAATTTCAATCTTAGGGAGTTATCATTCAATGGTTTAATGAAGACAGTGAGCTCTTCTTCAGGACCAGCCCAGAATAAAAACAAATCATCAATAAAAACGGACCTATAAAACCACATATTCCAAATTAGCAGTATTCACTTAAGTCCAGACTGTCCCTGCCGCCCACATCCCATCGTTAGGTTTGCAAATGTCGAGGCAAAAGCCATTCCCATAGCTGTTCCTTTCTTTTGAAGATAAAAACTATTATCAAAAAGAAAAACATTATGTGTAATACAGAATTTAAGCATCTCTATAAGTATTTCGGTGTGTTCAAGCAGACTGAGAGATCTGGACCTCAAAAAATACCCGCAGGCTTGCACCCCTTCTCTGTGTTCAATGGACGTGTATAAAGAAACCACATCAATGGCTGCAATTAAATAGCCTCTTTGCTATGGAATTCCATTGATCATATTTAAAAAATTGTTGGAGTCCCTTATCTATGAGGGTAAAGTAGGCAAATATGGAAACTAAAAGATTTAAATAAACTTTGACATTTGATCCAACTTTATGCACTTTGGGCTAAACATAAATTGATGGTCTGATTGGATCATCATTTCTCAGATATTTATATTCATCATCATCAGGAAGACTCCTCTCATGCCAAGCAGACAGCTTTTGATGATAAATTTTCATATGTTCATCAGTTGGATCATGTTTTAATTTTTCATAGTTCTCCTTATCATTAATTTGCCTTTTGGCCTCTTTAGTATATTTATTCTGATCCATTATGACTATGTTAGCCCCATTGTCAGAGGCTTAGATGAGCAGGCCATCATCTTGTTGATCCTTTAAAGCATCCCAATCCGCTTTTTTCATATTGGAATATTGATTACTCCTTTCCTTATCTCTATAAGCCCTGCATGATATTCTACGGATGCCCTCATCTTAACCTCTTAAAACACAACCACCTTATTTCCTGGTGGTAGCTGTGGGCAACATTTTGAGCTCATTTTACATTTACTGCTAATATTTAGATTTGTGGGGATCCCCATACTAGGTCAGTACTCCAAATCTGTTAAGTCACCAATCTTTGGGGAATCGTCCAGTTCCTACGTTTCTGTTGCCAATTCCATTAGCACTCTACGGTCAACTAAGTCTGCAGTCATCGTTGATTTACTATGTTGCTGTTCAATGTTTTCTTATTATTATTTTTTATAGCAAGAAATGTTTGTAAATTTGTATAAGTCAGCTCTTGCTGTTGCTAAATCCATGGATATTAGGGGACAAAAGGTCAAGCCTTTATTTAAAAGAGTCATATGTTTTGTCTCCAATCTTTTAGAGGAAAGATTGATAACCATGTTATTCTCCAATGCAATCAGATCCTCTTGTTGCTTTCTTTTTTGGGCTTTTCCCTTCTCTTTGATCTTCTTGTTTGCTACCCTTTACTCCCATGTTGTTGACTTCTCCTTTGCCTCTCCTCTGTGTCTGCATCTAGTAGAACCTCATTTCTCCTGAGAAATCCAATCTTGGACCTCCTGGGAATGGAGCCTCATTTCCCAAACTCACTTTGGGGCTCTCAGCACTTGAAGGTACATGATACTTCTCTAGTACTTTCTCCATTGTTTGTCTGTTACATAGTGAATCAAGTCTTCTCACAAATGTATAACTTCAACCTGCTGCATAATCCAATTAATCTCAATGTACTCTTGTGGCCTTTTTGGCCTGTACTCCCATTTCATGTTTTCCTATTCTTTTTTCCATTGCCTTCAATGTATTATTCATGTCCTCATTCACTTTAAATGATTACAGAGACTTTTCTATTTCTTTGATTTCTTTCAGAAGCTTGTTGTAGCCTCCGTTCAGTGTGTATATTTAAAGTGTTCATCAATTGTATTGAACATTCGGTTGTATCCACTTGCCACTGCTTTAGAAGGTCCTGATCCATATTATTTAAGGTGGGTAGGACAAAAATCCTGAGTCCTTGTGGAATACGTCCACACTCATTAAACTTCTTTATGGAGGCCATTTCCCACCATTTATTCACCTCCATTATTCGTGCCTGCTCAAGCTCTTTCACTAGCTTCTTAGGTGCTATATATTGCTCTTTTGCAACTGCACTTTCTGTCAACAAAGTCTCTGTTTGGTCATCAAAGAGAGTTTTCAGTTCTTGTTCCCGTTTTTCAAATGTTTCCGCCATATTTGTATTGCTCATGTGTTTCCCCAAAGTCACCAAGTGTGCAATACAAAAAGAAATTATAGTATAGTTACTCTACATAAACTTGTGCGATCCACTATACTTTATTATTTGGGGATCAATTGGATTTATAGGTGTGTCGGGCTCCTTAATTCTTAAATCTCCCATGAAGCACATATCTTGATTTCCATCCTGTATTGAAACAGAGAGAAAGACCGCTTCACAGATTTATTCCTCACAGGCTGGAAAATATCTTGGCTTGACAAAGAGAAAGCTATATCACTTCATCTCAGTTTATGATCACTTTCTTTGTTGCAGTTAGATGCTCAACATTTCCAGGGAGCTATGTCTCGTGTTAAGCCTCTTCTTGTTGCTCCTGGCGGTACCTGTACCTCATTTTCCTACTCCAGCAGTGTTGATAAAATCAGCTGCAAGCACTGTTGTATATCCCCTACTTAGATGTAATATTATCATTCTCCAATGTGTCATTTTTGATAAGGGCCTTCACAATTTAGAAGGGGCAGTGATGTGTTCCACTGTCAAGTTCTCCTAAAACTCTTCGATAGATAAATATATATACAAAATCACACACACACATTAACACATACACACCCATACACAGATACGCATAATAGGTAGGTATAGTAAGGACCAGAACAACGGTTCCAAAGGAAAAGCATTTTTTGTTTTCCTAATAACTTTGGCGCTGTTTGACAAATCTTCATAAACCTTTCCAAATTAAATGTTTTTCCATGTCAGCTCCGAAATGGAAGGTTTTGGGGGATCCATCAAACGGGGGCCGAGAAAAAGAGGGAATCCCAAAACGTGTTTTTCCCATTCATTTTTTCATTTGAACACAGCTAATGCCCAAACCACTGGATGGACTTAGACCACATTTGGCACAAAGCTAGATCTTGGTCATGAAAGACTACTTTTTGTGTTTGGGTGTAAATATTTTCATTAGGTTTTTAGAAATTGAGGCTCAAAAACTTTGTATAGTGCACTCTGCATAGAATCCACGGGGCCAACATATCTCATGGAGAGATCTCATAGACTGCCATCACATCAATAATGATGTGGTGGTAGCAACCTTGAGACTTCTGACCAAATTGCTAAAAAAGACATAAGGGTATAGCGTAGAGGGGCCCCACCTGGGGTCAAGAATGTTTTTTAAAATGTTGCCACAAATTTGCAGAGTGTCCATGAATCCACCGCAAAATTTGATTTTAAAAAGCGCAGGCTCCCATGAATTTCAGTGATGACCTAACGTTTTAAACGTCCAAAATCACTGAAATTTACCACTTATTGTAACAGGTATCAATAATTAAAACCCTGAGGTAACTACAGCTTGAGCCCTCGCCATGCACTGCTAATTACCCCACATATTACGTCACTTGTGACAACTTCTGATAATACCACTGCAACATTTGCAATTCAAAAGCTTCCAAAGGCTCAGGGTGTTTTATCTTCAAACATATTGCTGATCTATTGAAACCACATCTTCGGTTGATCACACTTCACTTCCACAATGAGGGAAAGAGAAGGGTTGTATTCACAGGCAGTACAGAGTGGGCACTAGGATACCGCTCTGTCAGCTGTGAAGCAATAATGTTAAGACACCTGCTGCAAGTTATGAAGGACTCTTCAAGGGACTTCTCTTGCTCATGTAGTCTTTGCAATCTGTACACAATGTTCCCTTGTAGAATAGGGAGGGAAGTAAATGTTGCTGTGGTGTGTTTGTTAGATTGATTCATGCTGTGTTTCCCCATGTTTGGGCCAGATGTACTGGATGTACTGAGTATACAATCAAAGAAGGACGTCAGAACTATCCATGAACTGACCTTCATCTCTGTGTGCACGGCATCATTTCAAAGTCAAAGATCTGGACTGGGTTTCCAGAATGGGATTGTATACCCTGTGGGTACGGCCACTGGGGGATTTTACAGATCATATGTGCATGCCGGTGGTGTCTAATGGTTGGCAGGCATTTCCATGCAAAAAGATCCCTGCAGTTTGCTGCGCAGAATGAGTATTTGGCAACCCCTGTTACTTAAGCAAGTAATGAACAGAAACTGGGAAATGGCATGGATTGTTGTTTAACATCGAAATACTGACTTACTAAAGACTTAGATGTGGTTCCTACTTTTTTCGTTGTAGTTTCTCCATTGTGAGCACGTGACTTCTAAATCTCATATCCAAGGCGCCTCCTTCAAATAGTTCTAACTTACTTTGACCACATTCAAACATTTGTCCGCTAACATTGTTACCCCATTTACAATGTTATGCGATTTACATTGATACTTTTTTTTTTATGTGAACGTTATTTTACAATTTTTAGACAAAGGGGACAATCTTTACCGGTAAATAGTTGCGAGGAAATAGAGAGGACTTAAATCAATGCACACATCCCTCTCTGCCTTCTGGTTTTCTTATATTCTGGTACTTGTTTGTTTTACATGTTGATGCTGGGGCGCTGCCATATGTTTAAAAGGCAGAATTGTACTGCCCTCCAGCGAATGTCTATTATAACATGATTCTAACAATTCCCACATGTGCTATAAATATATTGTTATTACATGTGAAGAGTGATGTGCCTCTCGGTAGGCTAGAGTCCGCTTTAACTCTGTGTGGGTCTAAAGGAAGCTGAGTGTGTAGAGAGTGAAGATGGAGTCACAGAGGGCTAGCCTGACTGGCAGGGAGAGACAAATGTGCATTGAACCAGATGAGACTCGTCAAGTAGGTGCAGGTGATCAGTTTGCAGTTCTGCAGACTAGAGTGACAGCTGACACAGTATGGTGGCATGAAAGGTAGACTGATGGCACAAACACAGCGTAAACATTTGGAATACAGGCTGTTTGAAGAGGCATAGTATGCGGTGTGGAAGGTTGGAGGGTTATTATTATCACAGTGCACATGTGGGAAGGCAAAGGTGCATATTTATAAAGAACTGGCTCAGCTCTGTGAAACAATTGCCAGTGCTGCACTGTGTCAGTTCTGAAACCCAGGAATGCACTGTATTTACAAAAATATGGCACATTCCAGTGTTTCCACCTGCGCCGGTGCTAAATTAGCTGCTGAGCACCAATGCAGCCACCCTTATGCCGTGGTGCATGGCTGTGTTGCAGGGAGAGTGTGTCCCTTGCTGAACAAAAATAATCATCAATGGCAATTTTCACTTACATAGAAAGTGCACAAAACAAGGAGGAATAAAAGCATTTCTCTTTGTTGCACCATGCTAATGCCACCCCTGGGGTGGTGTTACATTTTGGCGCTGCCACAGATTTATGACTTCTTGTACATCTGGGGCAGCATCAAAATGCAATGTGTGTTGCTGTGGAAACACCCATTGCACGCTCCTTCCATGTAAAGTGCTGCATGTATAAGGGTTGTATTTACAAGGTGGCGTTAAGTCACAAAATGTGGCTTAACACCGCTTTGTAAATATGGCGCAGTTCACAGCGCCACCCGAGCATCACAAAAAGTGATGCTCCGGTGGTGCTAGGGGCTAGTAAATATGCTCCCAAAGTGTGTTAGCACACTTTAGAGTTCAGAAGGGCAGGAAGATTGTGTATCAGTGAGAGGTACTATATGATAGAAAGACCCTAGAAACAGAGTGATGGTCAAGGGAAGAGTGGATGGAATGTAAAATACAGCATGCAATCTTGAAGAAAAGATTGTATAATGTGAATGCAAAGTGTGTGTGTCTGTTTGTGCATGTGGTAGCACAGTGCGATGTCTCGGTGGTAGCCTGTTATGTGCATGTGTGAGATAGCAAAGTGTGAGGTTCATAAAGATAAGGGTAGAATGTGAATGTTTCCCTGTGCATATATATGTGATGCATAAAGAGAGAATGTGAAAGCATGGATGGTTTTCTAAAGGATAAATTAGGGAGCATATTTATCAAGGGTTTTACATTGCCCTTGCACCACACAAGGTGGCACAGGGCAACACAAAACCTATAATGAGATTTACCGAGCCATGCAAGTCCTCCGAGCATGGCCCTGCGTGGCTTGGTAAATCTGGAGTAATGCAAAGCAGCCAAAGTCGATACCTTGCATTACTCTGCCCCAGAGAGGTGTTCCATAGGTGGAGTGTGAGTGTTCCCATGCATCCACCCATGGATTCTGAAGCATTCCCAGATTTCCCAATACTGGTAGACCAGGGAATGCATCAGAATGCTACACCTTCCCAGGGGAGGCGTAACGAGGAGAAATACATTTATTTCTCCTCATTTTCCCTTTCTACTTGTGCTGCATTCTGCAGCACATGTAGAAAAAGGAAAAAGCCTCAGAGGATTGTTTTTATGCAGGAAGGTGTCCCAGCCGCGACAAAAACAATACTGCCTCTAATGCAGGCAAACCTGCACCATGATGCAAGGGTTCCTGCATTGGTGCTAGGTTGTAGTGTGTGCACCAGCACAAGCAGAGAGAAGGAATGCACCATATCTTTTTTAACTTTATTTTCGCGGTTTTCAGGAAAGACATAACAAACATGTGAAGTTGTCCAGTTAGGTGTCATACATTGAGCACTCATAGCTATATATAGCATGTACAAAATTCATAGTGTTCGGAAAATAGGGGATTGTTTAATGGGCCCAGTAAGTAGCCAGTAAAGGACATGGTAGAGGTTGGAAGGGAAATGGAACTGGAGCACTCAGTTTAACAGATTAGCCTGGGCCTTCAGGGCGCATCAGCATGCAGCATGGTCTATGTGCATCAGTCAGTAGCAGTGTCGGATACAACGGTGTCCAACGTCACCATAGTGACGTAGGAGAATGCCAAAAGTATTTGGGTCTATAGGTAGGGGCTGGAGTGTGGCATACATTTCACCAGTGGTATAACAATATATCTTTATAGAAATGGTGCATTCCTAGCCTCTTCCTTTCATGCAGGGCTTCACAGCAGGGTGTCTTGCTGTGTTGTGTTGCATGAAATAATGATAAAGATGGCCCTTAGCGTATTGGCAAAGTGTGAGGTTCTGAGCGGTTGAGTGTGTTCAGTGTGATATTGAAGTGAGAGGCCCCTGAAAGACTGAGTGAGTTTGCTGTGTTGACGGCATAGAGGAAGATTCTGAGGATCTGACTGTGAGGTCCCAAGGGGCAGGTTATGTGGTAGCACACTATGGGTTTGTAAAGATGGTGTGAGAATATTATGAACATGGAAGCCAAGCTTGTTCAGTCCAGGAATTCCACCAACTCACCGCTACCAAGCTGATGGTTGCAGGATACTCAGCTATAAATATATGTGTTCCCATACTGTAGGAGAGAGAAAATCGTTCATCTTTTGGGCACATCATACCACACAGGCCCATATGTTGCATGAATGTGTTGTCTTGTGCTTAAAATCGGCAAGTATCGCTTTAGATGTACAAAGTGCTGTTTCTCCTCATCCTAGTCCCTGATATAATTCCCAGTGTGAGTGAAAAAGGCGAAATAAAAGAGGTGAAGGTACTTACGGACAATGCACTGGTTTCCCCCGGGAAGAGTTTTCCATCCTGGACAACAGTACGAGTGGAATCGAGAACCGCACACATTTGGCCTGTTCGAAATACAAACACAAAATAAACGTGTGCCAAGCAAATATTTAAGTCACTCGCGATGTGCCAATATTATACTCGAAGTGGTACAGGAAAAAATCAACTTAGCCGTGTAAAGGCAAGCACACACACTTTCATTCGTGCATACAGTCCATAAACGATGCGTAGAGCACGTTCTGTGAAACATCTAACTAACCATCTTTCACAAACCGATATTTTGACACTAGAAAAAAAGCTCCCACCCCCTTCAGTCAGGCAGTACTTCCTGTCCCTGTGAAGACAAGAAGCATGCTATGTCCAGCACTTTACATTCTGCCTGATCCTTCGGTCACGGAGTACACCACTTCTCATTGGCTCCGCCTTGGACATTTGTGCACTGGGAATACACTTTTAAGGGAGTGCGTCAAGGAAAAGATCAAAAAGTACACGTAACTTTTACACCAGTATAAAATGTCGAGCGAGATCTCGGCTCGCTCCGACTGCTATATTTAGCTTCAGCAGCAGTCGCCCCAAACTGTTTACTTTAAACACTAAAGCCATTCAGACGGTGTAGATTTATTTCAGATAAGCACATCTGCCTAGTTCATGAAGAGGGTGCTGGTGCTTGCAAGGCAGAGTCGGGGTACGTTTATGGGAAACGAATACAGGAAAAAGTCACAGGGGAAAGGACTTGATTTTGGGGAGAATGTGTGAAGAGCAGGTAAGGAGCGAGAGGGGTGGGATTCAAGAGTAAGGTGCGGAGAGAAGGGCAAGAAAGTCAAGAGGGCGACCGTTCAGAGGGAGTGCAGAAGCGAGAGAAGAGGGCAAGGGGCGGGAGATGGGTGAGAGGCAATGAACCAAGAAGAGGAAGGAAGGAGATTAATATCGAGGAAATATGAAACTTGGGAAGCGAAGCACTGGGAAGGAAAAGGGGTGATTTGTGGTGGGAAAAGTGCAAAGGATACGCAGGAATGATTTTAGGAGCGCGTTCAAATGTGTTGGGACCGTTACCCAATAATATACCCAAGAAGACAGAAAAAACAGCCTCTCACTAGCCATAGGCATGCTATTGCAGGCTCGACCCTAAAAATGAGATGCTAAGGACCAATAAACCGCCCAATCGTGTAACCAGGGACGGGATGCAGGCCTGCAGCCCCGAGGTAGGTGTGGTGGGGTAGGGTGGCAACCCTTCAGGAGACATCAGCCCTTTAGTGACCCCCATTAAGCCCAGGACCTGTGAGTTATGGGAGACAAAGGGCCCCCTTTCTAAATTTTGGAAGGGGGAGACATCAGTTAGCCTTACGCCACTGCCTGTAACTACTTTACAAACCACATTGTACGGTATTCTGCCCTCGCTGTTGCACTGTGGCTAAACCATCCATAGTAAACGAGGGAAAATAATTTATAGCGCTCACAACGAACGGAATCGTTTCCATGCGTTTCTTTGAAGACGAAAAGGAGATGGTGCCTCTCTCAACACTAGGGCGCACGCTGTTGCTCACTTAAAACATACAAATCTCTATGCAGCGAACAGCAGGAAATGTCACCTAATGCGCGAGAGGTCTGAAGAGTGCTGCATCGTCTGAATGAATACATTCAGTTCGAATGAATTCAGAAGACCAAATAATTCATCAGCTTAGAGGGAAACGACTAGAACTGTCATACTGTAGTATGCAAGGGGAACGTAAACTTTAAAGTGACCATAATACCCCCTTTGGGACGTTTTTCGCGTGCATTTCCACTCGAGGGAAGCCAGCGTGATGGCGGAGTCTTATCTCGTACCTCTCATATCACCCTCCAAATTAAGTTCACGTGTTGTAATCAGTATAAAGGTGGGCCCTCGAGCTCCAGAGACCCTGCAAACGTATAAAACTTCAAACGGGGCAGGTTCGTGCTCTCATTACTGTTCTACAGAGTTTGTAGTGAGGTCGTGCAGAGCGCAGCGGCGGGAGAAAACGCATGCACTAGAAACCCAAGACGAGTCTAATACCTACCCCCTGAGTGCGTCTTGTTGCCCCCTTCTCCGGACCCGGCTGGCGGCGGCTCCCCCATCCTGTGCCTCCAGGACGCTTGACCTCTCCTCTACGGGGAACGGGGGCTGCTGTCCGGCGACACCCAGCAGCGCGCACCCCAGCAGCATCAGCAGCCTGGGAGGCGAGAGGCCAGGTACCCGAGGGGGCATGGCTGGAGGAAGGGGAGCAGGCTACTCCTGCCTCTGTGCCCCCAGTGAGCGCGATGCACAGCTACTGTGACAGTAAGCTGGAGACCGGGGTCCTCCCTGCACCTGGAGACGGCAGCTCCCAAATCCAGGCTCTCTCTGCTCTGTTCGCCAGCAGACGATACTCCGGGACTCCGATGCTGACAGCCCGGGACAGAGGAGTGCAGATGAAGGAGTCCGGTAGCGAGCAGCAATCGCTGAGTGCAGTTCGACGCCTGTGAGAGCAGGCAGTGAAAGCACCGTGCCGAGCAGAAGAGGGGCAGTGCCAGAGACCCAGCGGGATGGACTTAAGAGGCCACTACTGGGGCTCAGGCTGCGGCTCCAGCACACGGGGGCGGGGAAGGGACGATTCACATAACCTCCTCCCAAACCTCCATCCCGCCCACACAGGCGCCGCCTCAAGGTGGGCACGGTGGGTGCCCGGTTTGGAAGTCAGCACAGACTGCCTGTTCTCACCCTGTTCGTATGCCTCCGTATTTTGGGGGACCTTCTAAAGCGATTTCCCGCTCTTCATCAAAGGGTTATGATTTCTTCACTTTTTCAGGTTGCAAATACGTCCCCGTCAATGTGAGGTGCGCGTTAAGACGTCTCTATGTTTATATTCCGACTTCTTTGACGGAGCTCTCACATTTTGATCACGTTTGTGTTCACTCTCATCTAGGTAGTTCATGGGCAAGATTTCTTACTCTTCGGTCACGATCTCAAGGTCAGCGGGTTTTTGTAGCTACAAAATTTGAGGAGTTTGCATCGATTTTTTGTAATTTACACAGAACAACTACAAACTACAGATGACTCAAAGGCCACTGGACCCAAGTGACCCTGCAGTAGTGGCGCTACCTTTAAACGTGGATACATCTTATGCACTGAATGAATCTTTAGGCACGTGGCTTCGCACAGGACCATACATATTTTGTCTACAGAAACAAAGGAACCTTTAGCAACATCAAATTATATGCAGTCATCTCTTAGCAGCGTTTGAAGTGTATATAAACAAGCACTGGCAAAGCCAATAGGTCTCATCTATGCAAGAGCTATTGGCTTTATCAATATGTTTTACCCATGTTGTACACCAGGTTGACAACGGTTCAGTATGGCTAAAAGTGGGGTAAAAGAGAGTGTTGTGGAGTGGAATAGAATGGAGTAGCGTGAGGAAGCGTAGAGTGGTGGGACCCCTTCCCCTTTGTGAATGCCCCAAAAAATATTTTTTCAGAGCAGGCAGTGGTCCTATGGACCACTGCCTACCCTGAAAAAACTAAATGGTTTCGGAAGTTTTTCGTTTTGCAGCTCGTTTTCCTTTAAGGAAAACGGGCTGCAAAAAAGAAAAAAAAAACTGCTTTATTTAAAAGCAGTCACAGAAATGGTGGTCTGCTGTCTCCAGCAGGCCACCATCCCTGTGAGTGCTTTGACTCGCTATGGGGTCGTAAAATGCGACCCACCTCATTAATATTCATGAGGTGGGTCTTTGCGACCCCATAGCGAGTCGCAGAAGGTGTCAGAGACACCTTTCTGCATAATATTTTGCGAGTTGCAAATTGCGAGTCGCTGTGACTCGCAATTTGCAACTCTCAAAATATTTCTTTGCTACATCTGGCCCTAGATTACAGTGGCATAGAGTGCAGAGGCGTAGACTGTAGTGCCGTAGAGTAGATTGTTTGAGAGTAGAGTGAAGTGGCATAGAGAGGAGTGGTGCAGGGTAGAGTGGACTGGTGCAGGCAGCGTAAGAGTGAAGTGGCATGGATCTCAGTGGTGCAGTAAAGACTAGAGTGGGGTGGATTGATGCAGGGTGCACTGGTGTAGAGCGCAATAGAGTGGTGTAGAGTTGAGTGGTGCAGAGTAGAGTGCAGTCGCAAACAGTGCAGTGGCATAGAGTAGAGAGCATAGATTAGAGTGGTGCAGGTTAGAGTGGCACCTGTTAGAGTGGCACAGGGAGCAGTGACATAGAGTACAGTGGTGCAGCGTAGACTAGAGTGGCACCGAGTGCAGACACAAAGAGCGCTATGGTGTATTTTGGCATTGCAGAGTGCAGTTGTGCAGAATAGTGTGGCATAGAGTGCAGTGGCATAGAGTAGAGTGGTGCAGAGAGCAGTGCAGAATCGACAAAAGGAAGACCAACAGAAATTGGTGTGTCATAAGACATTTCAACATTAACAACAAAGTTAGACAAATCATAAATGCTCAAAGGAATATTTTGAACAGCAATAGTAAGGACCTCATTTTACCCAAGTTGGTGTTTGCTTTCAAACGGAATTGTAGAATACAAGATAAGTTGGTTAGGGCACGGTTACCTATACGGTCCCATTTTGTGCAGAAACAGATTGTGGGATCCAATCCTATTTTGGAAAACAATTAGTGCACAATATCTTTCTTGTGCACAAGCTATTGCATCAGATCACCTTACGTGTAACAATCAAAAGATGCAGTTTAAAGAAATGATCAACTGCAAGAGTAGCAATGTGAATTATTTTATCATCTGCCCATGAGGTCTAGGGTATGTGGGAGAAACGAGAAGACAATTCAGGGTAAGATTTAGTGAGCACAAATCAGCTATTCCAAACCAGAGTCCAGGCCCCATTGGTTACCCACTGCATTGAACAGGGACATATAGAAAGTGATTTGAAATGGACTATATTTGAAAAAGTAATTCCTAGAAATATTGGTGATTTGGATGCATATCGGAAAAAGAGGACTTTTTTATTTATTTTTTTGATTTTTCATTTCAACTCAGCTGACCAGGAGTTAATATATAGGATACCATGGAAAAAAATTACTATAGGGAACAGTTGTGTTGCTTGAGGAAGATCAGCATCCTCTAGGCATTGTCTGTTGATTTTTTTCAGTTTCAGTTTTTTTTCTGTCTCATTTTGGAGAGTAATGCAGGTGGCCCCCAGTTGTATAGGCCAGTTATAGATACCATTATTTTGATTTTGCTTTTTCTTCCTATGTTGGGTTTGCAGATTGTGGGATATGCTTGTATTAAAAGAGGTACGAAGTATATAGACATTAGGGTTTTAAGGCAATTTAGCCTTGGATAGTTTCGACCAAGCGATAGTGTAATAGTGACATCAGTGCCTTCTACATGTCCGCCTCCGCTATCTTTCTTCCCCTCATATGGATGGGAAGGCTTTTTGGGTCTCTTGCTAGTTTTGATCCAGTGACATTGTTTCCATCATAGTTATAATTGCTCTTGCCCTACTTGTTGGCCTCTGATAGCACCCCCACATATTTTATACCCAACAGGCTCATTTCCTAGGATCATTAGGCATTGGAGACAGTTCTTTTCAAGTAATATTGTCTCTTTTATTTCAGTGATATTGTTTTTTTTTTCCCACCATAGTCACCACCAACACTTCCTTTTCTCTTTAAGTGCACCTTCTATGCTTTTTCCCAAGAGACTCGTTCCCTTGGGTGGGGCGATTCAGTATGCAGATGAGTGCAGGTGTGACTGAGCATGCAAGCACAAGGGAGCTGTCAACTAGCCCAGCCCAGACGTGGATTGGGGATAGGCTGTAAGGCACAGATGGATTTTAAGTGCAGAGAAAGGCTCACTTTCTAAAAGTGGCTTTTTAAAAATAGTAATATAAAATCCAACCTCACCAGTAAGCTGCATTTTGTATTATTATTCTGGCCATGCTAAATGTGACCTATTTACCCCTTTCTGAGCAGAATTTACTACTCAAACAGTATATGAGTGTAGCCCTAATGTTAGCCTGTGAAAGGAGAAGGCCTCACAGCAGTGGAAAATGGATTTAGTAGTTTTCCACTACCAGGACATATAAAATACACAGGGGTATGTCCTGCCTTTTACCTACACAGCACCCTGCCCTATGGGTTACCTAGAGCCTACCTTAGGGGTGACTTATATGTAGAAAAAGGGGGGTTTAAGGCTAGGCAAGTAATTTTAAATGCCAAGTTGACTTGGCAGTGAAACTGCACATACAGGCCTTGAAGTGGCAGGCCTGAGACATGGTTAAGGAGCTACTTATGTGGGTGGCACAACCAGTGCTGCAGGCCCAATAGTAGCATTCAATCTAAAGGCCCTGGGCACATGTAGTGCACTTTACTAGGGACTTACAAGTAGATTAAATATGCCGATTGGGTATGAACCAATGTTACTATGTTTTAAGGGAGAGAGCATATGCACTTTAGCACTGGTTAACAGTGGTAAAGTGCGCTGAGTCCTAAAACCAGCAAAACTGTCAGAAAAGTGGAGGGAGGCTGGCAAACGGTTGGAGATGACCACCCTAAGGCTGTCAGGTCATTCACATACAGTAGTATACACTACTACAATACGTTTTTTGCGGGGGATCCCTTGGGGATAAGCTGTGCTGTATTGTATATGCGTTTTTAGGTGATATTTTGTGATTCTATTTCTTTGCTTAGTGCATTTAGGGGATTTCACATTTTTGCCAGTTCCTGGGTTTATAAGGATAATAATTCCCAAGTGAGGTATTCCTCACATATTTATGATATTCTCCATTCTTACTCTTGTATTTGGGCATGTAGTAAGTTTGAGTAATTGTATAATATATGAGACACCTCCACTAGTGAACAATAGAACTTTGGAGAAGTACTAGAACACCTTTTCTTTATCTAATCGGATTCTGAGTGGCTATTAGGAATGGTTGCATGGGTATTTTCTCTGTGCACATTTGAGTGGTGGCTAAATTATTAGCACTTTATTTTTCTGGTCTTTGTGTGAATCGCTTTCTGAATTTTCATGATCTGTTTGGGGTTGATTGGTTCCTTTCATCACCTGCTTTTCTTTTATCAGTGGTTTGGAGGTGCAGGCATGATGAGGCCGTATTGTTTTTGAATATGTTTGTCTTTATTTGTAGACAGTCCTTAAGATTGGGACACCCTGGCACCCTGCATCATTTGAATTTTATGCCAATTGGAATGTGCCCTGAGGAAGGTGCGTGGCCGATTGGTCACTTTGCACCGAGGCACATGTCAGCACTACTTCTATAACACAAGGACTCTTTGTAATGAGTTTGTGATCAAAGGTTGAAGTGTAGTGTATCTTCCTTTGATTTTGATCAAATATATAAGACAGGAATATGCAATGCATTAATGAAGAGTGTTGATTCAAATGAAATTTAATAAGGCTGGAAAAGTTGTTTGTATACATTAACTCCTTGGGTGCCACAGACTAGCTGGTGTCACCCTTGGCCACTGTGGCTGTGTGTCAAGGACGAGACCAGCTCGTCCTGCACCCGTACTACTGGGGGGGAGTGCTTGCGCTCACCCCATAGACCTCCCAACCCCCCTCCCCTGGGCAGGGATGGAAGGTGGATTGCTTTCCCTTCCACCCCGACAACCCCCTCCCCCCAGTGATGTCTGATGATGTCAATGCGCCATCGCGTGCTGACCTCATCAGAGGCTGCCCCCATCTCACTGCCTCTCTGCTGGGGGGGCAGAGAGGCATGAAAGGAAGGCATAAAGCGATTGTGCTGCAGAAATGCCCACTAGACACCAGGGAGTTTGTTATTTTATATATAAACAATAAAGGGGAGCGACCCCTTAAGCAAGTGTCGCTCCCCTGGGTGGCACATTGTTTTAAGGGTATTTCTGCCCTCCTTGGGGGCAGATCAACCTATTTATATTAGGCTAATCTGCCCCTGTGGGGGGCAGAAACCATTAGAAATCAGGGATTTTATTTTTACATTTTTGTATAGATGGGGAGCGACCCCTTAGGCAATGGTCGCTCCCCTGGGGGGGAATTTTATTTTAGGATATTTCTGTCCACCTTGGGGGCAGATCGGCCTATTTTTCTTAGGCCAATACACCAGGGATTTTCTTTTGCACCAATTTCACACAATAGGTGCGACTCCTTAGGCAAGGGTTACTCCTGTGGTGGGCACATTTATTTTATGCCATTTCTGCCCCCCTTGGGTGGGGGGCATATATACCTTTTTTGGGGGGCAGAAACCACTAGGCACTTTTTTTTTTACATATGGGTAGTGACCCCTTAGACAAAGGTCGCTCCCCGGGGGGCGGGGGCAAATTTATTTTAGGCCATTTAGATTTACCTATTTCTATTAGGCCGATCTGCCCCTGGGGGAGGGGGGGCAGAAACCACTTAGGCATCAGGGATTGGTGTGTGTGTGTTTTGTTTGGGGGAGCGGTACCTTGGGCAAAGGTCGCTCTCCATAGGGGCATATTACTGTCGGCCATTTCTGCACCCCTTGGTGGCAGATCAGCCTTTTTCTGTAAGGTCCATCTGCCCCCAAGGGGGGCAGAAAGCTAAGCAGAGACCAGGGAAGATGTTTTTTCAAAATAAGAGGGTGGGGGGTATGGCCATACCCCTACCCTAAATAAATGAGGGCAAAGTTGTTCTGCCCACAGGTGGGCAAATGGGGAAATTACCCCCAATCCACTCCCCGAGGGGGCAGAAAACCTAGTAGATGCCAGGGAATTAAAAAAATAGTAGGCTGGTGGCTACCAACCAGTTTGGGCATGGTTATGCCTCCTGCCCCAACTAAAGGGGGTAACAGTTTTTCAGCTCCTCTTCCCGCACACTAAAAGATCTTATCCCAATGGCAAGCAAGAGGGCATTTGATTTTTTTGGGTTTTGGTTTTACATTTGGGCCATGAGATCTTGTCTAACTCTCAAAATCGTCCCACTTAAAATGCTGATGGCTGTACTTTTTGGACTTTGAGACGCTGCCACGTGGAAAAATCTATGAGACCTAGACACATGTGAAAACTAAACGTCTGGGTGAGTCCAGGGTGTTGTAATTCACATGCACTCCACATTATTTTCTTACCCACAATGCCCTGCAAAGCTCCAACTTTGCTTGAAATCACACATTTTGCCCACATTTTTGTGATTGAACCTTCCGTAATCTGCAGGAATCCACAATATTCCTACCACCCAACACTTCTGCATCTATACCGATAAAAATTCTGCCCCACTTGTCAGCCCAAAACGTTTTTTTTCAAACTGCCCTTTTGGACCCGCTTAGCTTCCCCCTCATTTTCAGCATGTTTTTGGCTCTTCCCTGTCACAGTCACTTGGCCCACCAAAACAAGTGAGGTATCATTTTTATCAGAAAACTGAGGGGAATGTTGGGTGGTAGGAAATTTATGCCGGTGCGGTGATCCCACACAGAAATGTGGGAAACATTTGATTTTTTTTAGCTAAATTTGAGGCTTTCTGAGGATTCTGGGTAAGAAAACACTGGGGGGTCCACGCAAGTCACACCTCTCTGGACTCCCTCGGGTTGTCGCGTAGGCTCTCATTATCCTAATGAGACTACTGGATTTTGAGCGGCAAGATCGTTCACAGGGTGGGGGACTAAGTCTGACCCACGGTGAAGGACCCTTGTCACTCTAAATCTGGGTTTTGCTCCGGCTAACTAGCAGTGCCTCATCTCTCCCAAAGGGAAGAGACAATTGGGCAGCCGAGTGCATGACATCTTAACACTTCCCAGGGAAGTCTTGGTCACTCAGGTCACAACCGGTTCTCTCATACACAGTGCGGTCTCACATAGAAATGACAAAGGCAGTTTAAGTTTTAAAGATTGGTTTAATAAAACGACTGCATTTTAGATAGCAAAGCGTGAGCTGCAATAACCAGAACTACACAACACAGAAGGATTAAAATAGTAACAATGATAGTGAAGCACAAGAATAAGGCTATCATAGTGCCACAAGATTATGTTCTCTCTAAGTTATATTCTGAGCACAGCATGTGAAGCTCTAAGACTGCCTTTCAGGTTTCCCCGGGAGGACATCAACCCTCATACATGAGCAAGGCCTGTAATCTGCATCAGCATCTGCAACGGGGAAGTCAGCATCTAGTTGCAGGTTCCTGACCGGAATCTCCCTCTGACCTATACTAGGACTAAGAAGTGTTTTTATAACTAACATGCAGATGTTCTAAGAAAATGTCCCTACGTAAGGATGTGTATTTTCTATGAATACTGGAGACTAAACTTCTACCACGTTTACCGGCAATGTACCAGACTGTAGCCTTGACTGAAGCACAGGGCGATCAAGAATCCATTATTTGAAAACACAGTGCTGAATTAAGCTAAACAGTGTGATAAAAGGAAATAAAAACAAGACCGTATAACTGGTTATTGTAAAATAACAGTGTGAGGCTGAATAAAATGAATCTAGGGCAAAGTGCACAGTGGCCTAGTATGTTAAACAAACTTGCATGGAGTTATATTAAAAATGGCTACACTACACCCTCCCCTTGTTGGTAGAAAGTGGTTTAAGCCGAAGCTAAAATGCCCTAAGCTAAAATATATTTAAAACCCTATTCAATTTCAACAAGTTAAGAGGACACACAAGCATTCTAATTTACAATTTTTAAAATAAGCATGCGGCCAAATGCCGAATTCAAAGGAAAATGTAAATTTAGGATAAGTCCAAATCAAGCATTAGTCATGGAAAGCAGGAGATTTTCCACGCCGGAAGATGACAAAACTGGTAAATCCACGCCAAAAACTATCAAGGAGCAGGTGTGTTCCAGAGCCCTAGTATCAACCAAGGCGGCATCCCGTGTAGTGCCTACGAACAAGTTAATATCAACTTCCTCCAGGAAGGGTAGCTCGTAATCAGCTTCTCTAAGCAAACGCAGCCGCAGCGCGCATGTCTGGTAATGGACCCTCATCGAGAACATCAACAGATCAGCATCAATCACTGAGGGGCGTTGCTGTGAGAGACAGACGTCCAGTGCATGTTCAAAAGAGCACCAACGGCACCGAAACACAGGCTGCACACAATCCAAAACCGGTCTGAATGACAGAGACCAGTCACACTCCAAATGTTCCAGGAGTGTTGCACCAAAGGGCTGCATCATGCGATCACTACACAGCTGCGCTGATGGGAGCGCCCACATTCATCCTTGTTGCGGCGGGACAGCCATTGCAGAAAAACAACAGCAACAGCAAAATGCCGGCTAATAAAGCCAAAGTTATCAGAAATCCCCCCAAAATGCTTCAGAAAATTGAAAGAATAGCCGAAGATATTAAACCGAATATGGAGGAAAAGGTGTGAACAAAACCAATACCAACAGCTTTGAATAAATGAGCTAATCCAGCTGTGCTGGACGCATTAAATATATGTCCCACGAGTTCACCAAAGTGTCTCGGTAAGTTTATATTTAACAGGGACTGTATTTCCGCCGATGACCTCGCCACCTGAAGTGCGTAGGTCTCGCGTGCAGATGTAAGGGCCACATGCTTCTGAAACAATAAAGCCTTTAGTCTAATTAACTTGTCAAAATTCACCTTGGAAGTAGCAATGTGGGGCCAAATATCCGCTACATCCCTAATTTTGGTGGGGGGAAACAACATGTTCCCGCAGCATGTAACAACTTTAGTGACCAAAACAATGTAAACTATTCCGGCCCGCATGCCACAACAGTCTTCACTAGTAAGGAGGACATAGCTGCCATTTGAAAGCACCTGGAACGTGTGTTAAATCAAGGGAACTGGAACTCCCTTCAGATAGCAAGCCAAGTACACAACCGAGGCATTACATGCCCCATACAAGGACAGCTTACAAATCATCGAATGGCTGACTGAAGTCTCGCATTCACTGCCACTAAGAAAGACCTCTTTCATGCCATTGAGGCATTTGTACGAGAAGGGAAGCTCCCACACCTCATGAATGTAACTATCTCCCAACATTTCGTATCTGCCTACCGTAACATGTTTCAAACAAGAAGTGAATTGTAATGTAGAAATAGGCAGATTAATAACCCTGTGTATCAACCACTCTGCTGAGGGAATCTCAGCCACAGTAAAAGGCAAT
Organism: Pleurodeles waltl; assembly: GCF_031143425.1. NCBI lineage: Eukaryota > Metazoa > Chordata > Amphibia > Caudata > Salamandridae > Pleurodeles > Pleurodeles waltl. Next base: position 713,176,863 of record NC_090436.1, read on the forward strand.
CTTTCTAACTTTTCAATATTGAGCATGATGTAAGTCGCCTCCTTCTCAGCCATTAGTTCCTGTTGTCGCGTTAAATTAAAGGAAAAAAATATTTCCCTGGCACTGATATGCTGCCACGGAACGCGATCCACCTTCAATGTCTGAAGCGTCCAACCCAACTGCATAATGGACCTGGTCTGACTCTGTCCATGATAAAAAGAAGACATATCAGATCGTTTAATGTCTATAGCAGAAGAAACAATGTTGTTAAGTGTACATATCCGGTCGGACAAGGTATGAATTCCATTATCCACAACAGCTAATGCCTTTTTCAGATTTTCCTGATCTATCTGCCTTAACCGGGCTGCAGCCTCCTGTTGGGAAAGTTTCCATATTTCATTGTATACTTCATACAAGAAACGCTTCCTACGTGGTATCTTTGGGCCTGACATAAAATCTTGTAAGTCAGTGTCATTAGACAGGAGAGTGAGATGTGTCTTAACTGCATCTAGAGAGGATGATTTTAGCCACTGTTGGAACAACTTTCCCACACTATGGGGGTCATTCTGACCCTGGCGGCCGGTGACCGCCAGGGTCACCGACCACGGGAGCACCGCCAACAGGCTGGCGGTGCTCCCGAGGGCATTCGCCGCGGTCAGAAAGGGTAAACCGGCGGTCTCCCGCCAGTTTACCGCTGCCCCAATGAATCCTCCATGGCGGCGGAGCGCGCTCCGCCGCCATGGGGATTCAGACACCCCCTACCGCCATCCTGTTCATGGCGGGAAACCCGCCATGAACAGGATGGTGGTAGGGGGTGCCGCGGGGCCCCTGGGGGCCCCTGCAGTGCCCATGCCAATGGCACTGCAGGGGCCCCCGTAAGAGGGCCCCGCAAAGTATTTCAGTGTCTGCTTTGCAGACACTGAAATACGCGACGGGTGCAACTGCACCCGTCGCACCCCTGCAACTACGCCGGCTCAATTCTGAGCCGGCGTCCTCGTTGCAGGGGCATTTCTGCTGGGCCGGCGGGCGCTCTTTTGGAGAGCGCCCGCCGGCCCAGCGGAAATGTCTGAATGGCCGCAGCGGTCTTTTGACCGCAGTGCGGTCATTCGGCGGCGGAACCTTGGCGGACGGCCTCCGCCGTCCGCCAAGGTCTGAATCAGGCCCTATATGTTGTAATTATTTCAGCATGTTTTGGTGATATATAGCGAGGGTCTGACCTACTCGTTCAGAAACCCCCCGAAGAGGTGACAAAACGGTTATGACACCCATTGGTATCTATTGGCCACAATAACCACCCGCCTGGATGCGACAGTGAAGTATTAAATGTACCATTGTGGACCCATTCATTAAGCTCACTAAACTTTGCATTCGTGTACTTTTGCCAGTTATTACATTTTGCAGGGGCAGGTATGCTGGGCATGTTTAATTCTCTGATTGTAGCTGAGCCTAAGCAACTGGTCTGTTGTACTGTTTCATTTAAAAAAATCATTTGAACGGGGATGAGACATGCTCTAAACAATGTTTCTCTACCCTTGATTTGCCAATTTTTTGTTCCCCAAACACTTTTCAAATCAACATTTTTTTACCAATATTCATAACCTTCAATTGATAACCGGGAAACAAAGGAGTCCGAATATATACATTTCATGTTGGTCAACAACATTTGTTTATCCCTAGTCGGAGTCATCTTAAAATAATATGACAAAGCATTTTTTTGATGATGCCCAGAAAAATACATACATTTTTCAAAGTAAGTTTTTGAACTCCCTTGCGGGGGAGTTGGGCAATGTTCCCATTGCGTATACTCAAATATTGTTTGTGGACTGCTCGCTTAATGTATGAAGTGGTGGCCATAATAATTATAGCAAAACATGTCACCATAATTGTCTTTAAACTGGTAAACATTCCCATTTTCATAGACAGTATAATATTGCAATTCTGTCATCATCGAGTCAACTGTTTTCACATCCCAATCATCAGATGCAATGCCTGGTATGACTATGTCATTCATGGATAACTTTAGCACATACGGTATTTGAATTATTTCAGTGGGGCCATATATATCAAATATTACTTCATCCCACACAATCCCATCTGGAATTGGTACTGCAGAAATGTTCACAAAGGACAAGTATCTTCGAACCTTATGTGATGAAAAATGTGGTTTCAGTACCTCCTCCACCTGTTCAACCGCTGATCTCTGGGGAAGAAAATGACCATGTATTAACAGAAAAAAGGTAATGACAAACCCAATCCAAAGAAAAAATGCTAGGACAGTCAATAAAAGCCACAGATAATTCCATGGAAAAATAAAATATGTATCTTTAAGCCAATGTATCAGCTTAAGTGGACCCGACAGGACAGCAGTCGAAGAGGCAAACGAGTCCGAGAGACCTTTGTTGTTGTTGGCAAAGTAACCAGAGGCAGTTCGTGCAAAAGGCGTTGCCGTAGTCAATGGAGGAGTTGGTTTTTCCCGTGGTGGTACACTGTAGACAGCACCATCCGTCACGTTTGTAGTCATGGTGACTTGATCAAATGTTTCTAAGTTGCTCATTGTTAGTGGAACTAATGCGAGATCATCATCCACCCTCCCCAAGCTCGGAGAGGCAACAGTGTTAATATAGACAACTTGAAGTGGAACTTCTTCTCCAGTAGTGAGAGGGATTCGGGAACTACTGGACGTTCCTCTTGGTCGGCTGTGTAGAATCGGCCACATGTTGTAACTTGACATTGTCAATAGAAACAAAATGATTTTCTTTGGCACCTGGCAACGAAGGTAGAATAACAGTTCTGGTTCCGTGTATCCCCAACACAGGGACTGGCACACGATAAGAAGGGCCAAATTCTTTTTTTACTGCAACCTTTTTACGCACAAGATCCCCAACCCTGGGAATCCAGCCAGTAGGTGTTACTGGCACATCCTTAATTCCTGTGGAGGCAGCACTTTTAGAAGAGTTATCTTCATGGAACTGCTGTAATTCATGTAAAACAGAGACACAATCATGTATGTCAAAAGGTGTGTCCACCGCCTCCACACCAGGAACATCAAGATGCAGAACAAACATTAGTTTTCCGAACAGGCACTCATATGAAGTACGACCCCCCCCAGGACCTTCTAGGCAGGTTATTTAGTGCTCTCTGAACTCTATACAGGTGGGTTAACCAACTACGACCCGTACCTAAGACTCTGGCTGTTAAGGATTGCTTTAAATCGCTGTTTAATCGCTCCACGACAGAATTTCCCTCGGGATGAAATGAAGACGAGTACTGGAGCTGGAACCCCAACAAAGCCATTTTGTCCCTGAATGCCCTTGAGGCAAAAGCAGGGCCCTGGTCCGAATGGAATGCCTCAACTGCATATGTACCGAGAAAGACTCGCAAATCTTTAATAACAGTCCGAGCGTCAGCCAAGCGTTGTGGCCACACCCACACAAATCTGGAGCAAGAATCAACAGCGACTATTATATATTTGTATGCACTGTCCAGTGTTAATGGACCGCAATGATCCAGGTACACACATTGTAATGGTCTGTTTGATATTGAGAGGGGTGTCTGCGGCGGGCGCTTAGCTGTGGAAACTAATTTGTTGTCAGATGTCAAAACAAAGGACATACTGCTTAGTCTCTTTACAGAGACCAGGCCACCAATAACGGGCCTGCAAGAGTGAAATTGTAGCTGCCACGCCAGCATGTGCAGATGCCACTCCCTCATGCGCTGCTTTAATCAATTGTGGTCTTACATCTTTATTGGGGATGTCGCGTACACTACAGGGTGTCTAATTTTCAGCAATGTCTGGGTTTGGTAGGTGTCCCTAGATAGCTGCTGAGCCCAGGACCAAAAACGCAGGTGCCCCTGCAAAAACAGGTAGTTTTGTATATGATAATTTTTATATGTCCACGTAGTGTTATCTGGAATCTCCTTTCGCGGGCACTAGGCCTACCCTCACAAGTGAGGTGCCATTTTTAGCAGGAGACCTGGGGGAACGCTGGGTAGAAGGAAGTTTGTGGCTTCCCTCAGATTCCAGAGGTTTGCAACACCGAAATAGGAGGAAAAAGTATTTTTGGGGCCAAATTTTGAGGTTTGCTAAGGATTCTGGGAAACAGAACACAGTGAGCGCACCACAAGTAACCCCATCCGGGGTTCCCCTATGTGTCTAGTTTAAAAAAATGCACAGGTTTGGTAGGTTTTCCTAGGTGCCGGCTGAGCTAGAGACCAAAATCTAGAGCTAGGCACTTTCCAAAAAACATGCCAGTTGTAAATGTAAAAATTTGATGTGTCCTTGTGTTTTGGAGCGTTTCCTGTTGCGGTCACTAGGCCTACCCACACAAGTGAAGTACAATTTTTATCAGGAGACTTGGGGAATTGCTGGGTGGAAGGTAATTTGTGGTTCCTCTCAGATTCCAGAACTTTCTATCACCAAAATGTGAGGGAAAAGTGTTTTGTTTTGCCAAATATTGAGGTTTGCAAAGGATTATGGGTAATAGAACTTGGTGAGATCCCCAAAAGTCACCCCATACTGAATTTCCCAGGTGTCTAGTTTTGAGAAATGTACAGGTTTGCTAGGTTTCCCTAGGTGCCGGCTGAGCTAGAGGCCAAAGTCCACAGCTAGGCACTTTGCAAAAAATAGGTTTGTTTTCTTTGGGAAAATGTGATGTGTCCATGTTGTGTTTTGGGGCATTTCCTGTCGTGGGCACTAGGCCTACCCACATAAGTGAAGTACCATTTATATCGGTAGACTTCGGGGAATGCTGGGTAGATGGAAATTTGTGTCTCCTCTCAGATTCCAGATCTTTCTATCACCGAAATATGAGGATAAAGTATTTTGTTTTGCCAAATGTTGAGGTTTGCAAATGTTTCTGGGTGAGAGCCCCACAAGTCACCCCATCCTGGATTCCCCTAGGTGTCTAGTTTTGAGAAATGTACAGGTTTTGTAGGTTTCCCTGTGTGCCGGCTGAGCTAGAGGCCAAAATCCACAGCTAGGCACTTTTCAAAAAACATAAGATTTCAATGTAAAAATGTGATGTGTCCATCTTGCGTTTGCTGTTGCAGGCATTAGGACTACCCAGGCAAATGAGGTACCATTTTTATTAGGAGACTTGGGGGAACACAGAATAGAATAACAAGTGGTATTTCTCCTTGTCTTTCTCTAAATAGTTTTTCCTTCCAAATGTAAGACAGGGTGTACAAAAGACATCTATTTGAGAAATGGCCTGTAAGTCACATGCTAGTATGGGGACCCCATAATTCAGAGATGTGCAAATAACCACTGCTTCTCAACACCTTATCTTGTGCCAATTTTGGAAATACAAAGGTTTCCTTGATACCTATTTTTCACTCTTTATATTTCACCAAACAAATTGCTGTATACCCGGTATACAATGAAAACCCATTTCAAGGTGCAGCTCCTTTATTGGCTCTGGGTACCTAGGGTTCTTGATGAACCTACAAGCCCTATATATTCCTGCAACCAGAAGAGTTCAGCAGACATAACGGTATATTGCTTTAAAAAACTGCCATAGCTGGAAAAAGTTATAGAATTTAACGTGGACAGAAATGGCTGTTTTTTTCACCTCAATTTCAATAATCTTTTATTTTAGCTGTTACTTTCTGTAAGAAAATCTTGAAGGATCTACACAAATGATGCCTTGCTGAAGTCAGAATTTTGTCTACTTTTCATAAATGTTTAGCTGTCCGGGATCCAGCATTGATTTCACGCCCATTTCTGTCACTAACTGGAAGGAGGCGGAAAGGACAAAAAAATAGTAAAAATGGGGTATTTTCCCAGTAAAACACCAAACTTGTGTTAAAAAATTGGGTTTTCTGATTTAAATCTGCCTGTTCATGAAAGCTGGGAAGAAGGTGATTGTAGCACCACAAACCATTTGTTGATGCCATTTCCATGGAAAAAAAAACACACCCTTTCTTATGCAGCTCATTTGTCCCATGTAAAAAAATAAAAACACTACATTTTTGCTGTATTTTGGCTAAGTTCTTGATCTCCTCCAGGGGAACCCTCAAATCATGGGTACCTCTAGAATCCCTAGGACTAAGCACGAACTGCCCCAAATAGCCAAAAAAGTCTCGGCACAAAGGGGGAAAAGGCCTTGCTGTGAAGGGGTCAATGTGATTTGTGGCCGGGGTGGCATTGCTAATTTTATGGAGTGAGTTGTGAATATTAATGGTATGGCCATTGAGATGTGAGAAATATTTATATATGGGTGTCAAGGATTAGGGTCTCTCTTTTTTCTATTATGGATAAGCATTGAATGATTGTATTTTATTACAAGAACTGTTCTTTGAATATAAAAATACAAACAATAGATAGGTATCTAATAAAAAAACAATTAAGAAGTATTAGCATGTATTCAAATGTGTCTGTCTACATAGAAGAATCTAGGATTATTTAGTTAGAACCTTTGACCTGGAGGTGGGGGCTGCTACTTTTTAATTGTTGTTTGTCCGTGTCCCGCTTTAGTATCATTTTTTTTCAGGGAACCCTTTTTGTTTTTCTTTTCTTTTTATTTTTCTTTAGCAGTGGCATAGAGTACAGTGGTGCAGAGTAGAATGCAGTATTCTACAGTGCAATGAAATAGAGCCCAGTTGTGTAAATTGGCATAGCATGCAGTGGCATAGAGTGTTGCAGAGTAGAGTATAGTGGCATAGAATGCAGTGGTGCAGAGTGAGTAGAATAGAGTGCAGAGGCATAGAGTACATTGGTTTTTAGTAAAGTGGGGTTGAGTACATTGGCATAGAGTGCAGTGGATTAGAGTAGAGTGGCATAGAGTGCAGTGTCATAGAGTAGGGTACAGTGGTGCAGCATAGAGTGCAGTGGCATAGAGTGGAGTGGTGCAGAGTAGAGTGGCATAGAGTGAAGTGGCATAGATTAGATTGTTTCAGAGTAGCGTGAAGTGGTGTAGTGTGGAATGGTGGGGGGCAGAGTGCAATGGTACAGGGTAGGGTGCATTGGCATAGAGTGCAGTAGCATAGAGTAGTGTGGTACAGAGTAGAAAGGAGTGACATTCGGTGCATTGGTGTAGAGTGCAGTGGCATAGATTGCAGTGTTGCAGAGTGGAGTGGCATAGAGTGGCATGGCATAGAATGGAGTGGTGTAGAGTGGAGTGGCCTAGACTGGAGTGGTGTAGAATGCAATGGTGAAGAGTGCAGTGGTGCATAGTAGAGTGGGATAGAGTGCACTGACATAGAGTAAAATGGTGCATAGTATAGTAAAGTGGTTTAGAATGGAGTAGTGTTGAGTACAGTGTCATAGACTGAAGTCGCATAGAGTAAATTGTTTCAGAGTAGAGGGAAGTGGTGTAGACGGGAGTGATGCAGGGTAGAGTGGAGTGGCATAGATTAGAGGGGTAGAGTGAATTGGCATAAAGTGCAGTGACATAGAGTTCAGTGTTGCAGAGTAGAGTGGCATAGATAACAGTTGCATAGATTGGAGTAAAGTGGAGTGGCTTAGACTGGAGTGGTGTATAGTGCAGAGGTGAAGAGTGCAGTGGTGCATAGTAGAGTGGCATAGAGTGCACTGACACGAAGAAGAATGGTGCAGAGTAAAATAGAGAGGCAAAGAGTGAAGTGGCATAGAGTGCATTGTCAGAGATCAGTGGTGCACAGTAGACTAGAGGGGCACATACTGTAGTGGTGTAGATTTCATTGGCATAGAGTGCATTGACTTGGAGTAGAGTGTTGCAGAGTAACATGCAGGGGCATAGACAGTAGTGGTGCAGAGCATAGTGGCACAGAGTTCAGTGGCAGGGAGTATAGTGTTGCAGTGGTAAAGAGTGCATTAGTGTAGAGTGCAGTGGCATATAGTGATGCAGAGAAAGTGATGTAGAGTGTAATGGTGTAGAATAGAGTAGCATACAGTGCAGTGATATAGGTAAGATTGTTGCAGAGTACAGTATAGTGGTGTGCAGTGATGCAGAGTAGATTGGTGTAGAGTGTAGTGGCAAAGATTGTATTGGTTTTGAGTAAAGTGGTGTAAAGTTCATTGGCATTCAGTGCTGTGTCATAGAGTAGAGTTAGTGATGTACATTAGATTGGTGTAGACTAGATTGCAGAGGCATATAGTGCAGTGGCATAGAGTAGATTGTTTGAGAGTAGAGAGAAGTGGTGTAGAGTGGAGTGGTGCAGTGGCATAGAATAGAGTGGCATGGAGTAGAGTGGCTCTGGTTAGACTGCAGTGGCGTAGAGTGGAGTTGCATAGAGTGGAATGGCACAGAGTGAGATGGAGCAGCATAGAGGTCAGTGGCATGGATTGCATTGTCATAGAGCGCAGTGGTGCAGAGGAGATTAGAGTAGGTCAAAGCTAATTGGCATAGAGTGTAATCGTGTAATGTAGATTCAGAGTAGAGTGGAGTTGTGCATGGTAGAGTACAGTGGCAGAGAGTAGGGTGGCATACAGTGCAGCGTAGATTAGAGTGTTGTGTAGAGTATTAACATAAAGTGCACTAGTGTAGAGTGGAGTGGTACACAGTGGAGTGCTTTGGCACAGAGAGGAGTAACAAAGAGTGCAGGATTGCAGAGTAGAGTGGCATAGGGTAAAGTAGAGCCTAGTGGAGTGGTGTAGAGTGCAGTGGTGAAGAATGCATGTGTGTATATTAGAGTAGTGTGGGGTAGAGTGCATTTGCATAATATGGAGTAGACAGGTATAGAGTGCAGAGTAGATTAGAGTGCTGTAGCGTGGATAGGCATTGAGTGGAGTGGTGCAGAGTAGAGTGTAATGACACTCTCTGGAGTGGTGTGGAGTAGAGTGGCATAGTGCTGAGTGGTGCAGAGTAGACTGCAGTGTTATGGAGTGGTGCAGCGTAGAGTAAAGTGGGGTAAAAGTAAAGTATGCATGGTCTGATAGTGCACTGTCATTACTGACAACACATTTTCAGTTGAAATGGCCATTACATTTGCACACACATACAGATTTACTGCACACAAACAATAATGTATGGAGATGTCATCACCTAGTGTATTGATTTGCTTTGATCGTATTAAAATATTTGTTTCCACCACACTTCAGAATTACCAAAAATGTGCCTAATGTGTGCATTTCTAATTCTGACATATTCTGAAATATCTACACAGTTCATATATAGACATTTACATTTTATTGTGTGCTAGAAAAAAATAACATTGACATTCTTTATCAAACACCCCCCCAATAACCAGCATGATTGTGATGTAAATCCTCTCACTTTGAAGTGAGAAAAAGAAAAGTAAACTCCAGGCTCCTTGGAAGACAGAGACGTCAGAGTCTGTCAGCAAATGTGACAAGTTAAGAACAAGATTTAAAGGCCTACTTTCACAAATCCAGTACGAGTGGAAGAATACAGTAAACAGGAGTTGGGCAGCGGAAGGGTTGAACTCAAGCTGGACAGCCTAAAACAATTAGAGCCAGCAAATATAAATCAAGAAATTGTGAGTTACAAAGCACAAAGCCAATCTTGAGCAATTGGTGGAATGCATTTTCAGTGAAGATATCTGAATGTCCTCAAAATGTCATTAAACCAGACAACTGAGCTGTCTAGTAGGCTTCAACCTGAAAATGACAGGAGGGAACTGTGATCCTAAGTGGAATGGGGGTGCATCAGCAATAATGGGGCTTGGGCCATAAGCATGAGTAAAAACAAGAAAATATTATACAACTAGTTTACTGGCCTTTGGCCTTCAGGTAAATATATATAAAATATGACAAACACATAAATAAATGTAAATTATAGTAATCAATGTGGAAGCCACTTTTTTGTTGTGAAAGCTCAGTTTGTTAAATCAATCACTGCAGATGTCTCTGTGTGTATAATTCAATCAGACTGCACCTAGTACAAACCTTTTTGGGTCTTGCCTGTCAGGCAAGCTGTCTCTTTGCAAAAAGACCTATTTTCATCCTGCAGTGGGCTTAAAGCACACCCACTGCTTGTCTGGCTTTATTGTGACTCTCATTTGCTTGCTGCTTATTCGTTAGATAGGATGGGCATTACTTCTTCATCTTGTGCTTGTCCCTTCCCTGGAGCATATCCGCATTACTTTTGTCCTTTCACTGGTCACTTTTCAGGCACTAATTCTTTTTGTATTTGGTCAAGTACTCCACAACAGGGCCTGTATTTTCCAGCTGTGACCCTCATGTACTTCCTGTCCTCCCTCTGTCACGCTCCATGTTGGTGTCTCTTGCCTGTGTGCTTCTCCCCAACCCCTCTGTGATGTGCTCGCCTTGTGTGCTTCTCTCCACATGTTGCTTGCTCATCCACATCCTTCTCCCCCAGCTCCATGTTGCTCTCTCTCACCTGTTTGCTTTTCTCCCACTGCGTTCCACAATCTGTTGTATGTTCTCCCCATTCACACCCTATGTGTTCCTTTCATCACCTGCACCCTCCTAGTTTCTTCTGCCCCTTACCCCTGTTTTGTGTCTGCCCTTGTGTTACTTCCTACACCTGCTTTTAAAACGCTTTCACATTATTTTTTCTTTTTATTTACTGATCCAGCTTGTATCGGTAATTAAAAAGAAAAAAAGCATCTGCATCATTTTGTAGGTGCGTGCATGGTGTGTGGGTCTACAAAATGGTGTGGTCAGCCATGTCATAGAATTTTTTGCTGCCCAGGATGAGGAATGCGGTACAACAGCACTAAAAACCATTGGCGAAGCCAGTAGGCACCAAAGGTGAGATCTATTGGTTTGCCAATGCCTGTTTTATAAGTTTCTATTAGAAGGACACACTCCTGAACTCAGCTGGTAACAGCCTCACATTGCTTCTCAAAAAGAATACATCTTTATCATGAAGAAACCTCAAATTACTCATCAATTAAAGCCATATGCTGCTCCCTCATATCCTTGAGATTTCATGATTAACATATTGCACTATTTTTACATTTTTGAGATAGCAGATACCCTGAAGAGAAGGCTTGTCCCTTATTTAGTTGTCTGCCTCTCAGTTGGCTTCTCAGGACAGGGGACACCCCCTTTCTCTTTCAACCAGAGGCAGCTCAAGGTCAATATTTACAGTTCAGTAACAGCTGTTTTGTAACAAACTATTTTTTTGAGAGCTATTTTTTGAGAAATTGGACTTATCACAAACATTGCTCCCAATAGATCCCACCCACTTTAGCTCTTAGCTAAAAAGATCTGGCAGCTGCACACTAAAGTGAGAAACAAGAAGGTAGTGTCAGCAGATCCTCTTCATTAAAGTAAATCACTTTTGCCACTTTTGAAGCCTTGACTCCCTTATAAAAGAAACTATGCCTAAGTTATGTTCATGAGACCGTCAATCAGTGTCACCTGTAAGGAGCAATAACAGTCACTGAGAACAATTTGCAAAAAAAAAGTTAATTCAATGTGTCGGGCCTGCGCTACTCAAACTCTTTGTGACCAGTAACCTTTCTGGCACGTGTTAGCGCATCTGACCTTAATAAGTAAACTTACAAGGGGACGCGAAACTATTTTATAAGGTCCCTGCTTATAGATAAATGGCACCTAGCCCTAGGGGCACATAGGGCATACCTTAGGGGTGACTTATATGTACAAATAAGATAGTTTAAACTAGTTGGAACTACTTTTAATTCCAAAGTCGAATTTGCATGTAACTCTAATTTAAAAGCAGCCAGCAAGGCAGGCCTGCCTTTAAAATGACACTGGGCACCTCAGCAGTGCACCTATGGGGTCACTACCAATGCTGGGGCCCCTATACCTCCATGCCCTACCATATACTAGGGACTTATAGGTAGGTTTATTTTGCCAATTGTAATTAGCCTAATTTGCATATCCACTTTACACAGAGCACTGGCCTTGGGACTGGTAAGCAGTACCCAGGGCACAGACAAGAGTCAGTAACCACCAGTACCTGTCCAAAAAGTGTGGGGGTAACCAGGGCAAAAAGGAAGACTTTCCTACACTCCCCCCCCCCCAGATGAAAGGTGATGGGCACTTACCTACACCCTGGTAGTCCTCATCAGCTAAGTGGAAAAACCTGGAAAGGCCATCTGCATTGGCATAGGCAGTCCCAGGTCTGTGCTCCACTGTGAAGTTCATCCCCTGTAGGGAAATGGACCACCTCAACAGTTTTGGGTTCTCCCCTCCTCATTTGCATCAACCATCTGAGAGGTCGGTGGTCAGTTTGTACACGGAAGTGAGTGCCAAACAGGTATGGCCTCAACGTCTTCAGGGACCAGACCACAGCAAAGGCCACCCGCTCAAAGCACTCCATCTTTTCTCTCTGGGGAGTAGTCGCCTGCTGAGGAAGGCAACCGGTTGATCTTGGCCCTCTTCATTAACTTGTGCTAACACTGCCCCAATCCCTTCCTCTGAAGCATCTGTTTGCACTATAAACTCCTTGCTGTAGTCAAGGGCCAGTAACACTGGTGCTGAAAACATAGACTGTTTTAGGGTGTCAAAAGCTTTCTGTTACTCTGGGGTCCAAATTACCTTCTTGGGCTGTTTCTTGGAGGTAAGCTCAGTCAGAGGGACCACTATGGTCCCATAATTCTCAACAAACCTCCTGTAGTACACAGTCAGGCCAAGAAAGGCCCTGACCTGAGTCTGGGTTTTAGGAGCCTCCCAATCCAGGACAGTCTGGATATTGGGCTGGAGAGGTTGTACATGGCCTCCACTAACAAGGTGGCCCAGGTACACAACTGAGCTCTGCCCTATCTGGCACTTGCTTGCCTTGATAGTCAAGCCTGCTTGGAGCAGGGCCTGAAGCACGTCTTTCAGGTGGACCAGGTGGTCCTCCCAGGTGGAACTAAATACAGCTATACCATCCAGATAAGCTGCACTGAAAGATTGAAACCCAGACAGGACTCTATTCACCAACCGTTGGAAGGTGGCAGGAGCTTTTTTCAGGCCAAAGGGCATCACCTTGAACTAAAAGTTGCCCTCTGGCGTGGAACATGCTGACCTCTCCTTAGCTCCTGGACTTAAGGCAATCTGCCAGTATCCTGAGGTCAGATCAAATGTGCTCAGGAATTTGGCAGCCCCAAACATATCAATGAGCTCATCAACTCTAGGTATGGGGTGAGCATCAGCCCTAGTGACTGCATTTAGACCTCTGAAGTCCACACAGATTCTCAATTCCTTCTTCCCACCTTGGGGATTAGGTTTGGGTACCAGTACCACTGGACTGGACAAAGGTCTGTCAGAGGGCTCAATTACCTTGAGCTCCAACATCTTAGCCACTTCAGCTTTGATGTTGGCCTTGACCTGGTCAGACAGCCTGTACAGCTTGTTTTTGACAGGTAAGCTGTCACCAGTGTCAACGTCATGGACACACCAATTGGTGAGTCCAGGGGTCAGGGAGAACAGACCAGCAAACTGCTCCAAAACTTTCCTGCAATCTTTTTGTTGCTGGTCTGTCAACTTGGGAGAGAGTACCACTCCCTCCACTGACCCATCTTGTTCATTTGAGGACAGGAGGTCTGGCAGAGGTTCACTCTCCTCCTCCTTCCCTTCATCAGTGACCATCAGCATAGTCATGTCTGCCCTGTCCTGGTGGGGTTTCAATCTGTTGACATTCAGGATCCTATGAGGATTCCTGGGGGTGCCAAGATCCACCAGGTAGGTGACCTCCCCCTTTTTCTCCACAATTGGATAGGGCCCAGTCCACTTGGCCTGAAGGGCCCTAGAAGCCATAGGCGCCAAAACCCACACCAGCTGTTCTGGGTGATACTCAGGCATGGTAGTCTTCTGGTCATGCCAGAGCTTCATGAGCTCTTGGCTGGCCTCCAGGCTCCTGCTTGCCTTCTTCGTGTACTCAGCCATGCGTGACCGCAGGCCCAGCACATAATCCAGCACATTCTCCTTGGATTCTTTGGGAGGCTTCTCCCAAGACTCTCTCACCAAGCACGATGGGCCTCTTACAGGGTGCCCAAATAGTAATTCAAAGGGGCTGAATCCAACTACTTTCTGTGGCACCTCTCTGTAGGCAAACAGCAGGCATGTGAGGAGAACATCCCATCTCCTCCTGAGTTTGTCAGACAAACCCATGATCATGCCCTTAAGGGTCTTATTAAATCTTTCCACCAGACCATTGGTCTGTGGATGATAGGGGGTGGTGAACTTATAAGTAACACCACACTCATCCCACATGGCTTTCAGATAGGCAGACATAAAATGTGTGCCTCTATCTGAGACCGGCTCCTTTGGGAACCCCACTCTGGTGAACACACCAAGTAGGGCCCTAGCCACTGTGGGAGCAATGACTGTCCTGAGAGGTATTGCCTCAGGGTACCCGGTGGCATGGTCCACAACCACCAAAATGTACCTTTTGCCTGAGGCAGTTGGTGAGTCTAGGTGATCAACAATATCAATCCCCACCCTCTCAAAGGGAGTCCCAACCACTGGCAGTGGTATCAAGGGAGCCTTTGGCGTGCCCCTCCCTCGCCACTGGCCTGGCAGGTAACACAGGAGCTGCAAAACTCCCTGAATTTTTCTGACTTTTGGGGCCAATAAAAGTGGTTGACCAGCCTGTTCCAAGTCTTGATCTGTCCCAAATGTCCAGCTAAGGGAATATCATGGCTTAAGGTGAGGAGTAATTCTCTATACTTCTGGGGGACCACCACTCTCCTGGTTGCCCCTGGTTTGGGGTCCCTTGCATCGGTGTAGAGAACTCTATTCTCCCAGTAAACCTTGTGGGTTCCACTGGTATCCCCTTGTTCTTGCCTGGCAGCAGTCTGCCTTAGGCCCTCAAGAGTGGGACACTCTCTTTGTCCCTGGCACAATTCTTCTCAGGTGGCCCTTGGAGTTCTGCCAAGTCAGGCAGAGCTTGCAAGGAAAGTGGAGCCCCCCTCAGAGGTCAGATCCTCCCCCTCAGGTTTGGATTCCTCCTCTCTGTACTTGTTGGGGCTGGCAAGCCAGACCCCTTGCCCTTTCTCTTTTTCTTGGAGGCTTGGCCCTTGTTCCAGGGTCCAAGTGTCCAGCACTTCCCTGTTGTGCTGCCTGTGACCTGGTCACAGCACACACCCATTCAGGGAGGTCCAGCATCTGTGCATGGACCCTTCTTTCCACCTCTGACCAGTGAGATGCTTCTAGATTATTTCCCAGCAAACACTCTACTGGGAGGGCAGGAGCTACAGTACCTTCTTAGGGCCAGTCAAACCTCCCCATTCCTGGCTCACCATGGCCATGGGATGGAGTTGGGTTCTGCTATCTGCATAAGTTACTTGGTGGAAGACACCAGGTAAGACCTGTTCTGGAGAAACCAGCTTCTCTGTGACCATTGTCACACTGGCTCCTGTATCTCTCAGATCTTCTACCTCAGTCCCATTGACTGTAGTCCTCTACCTATACCTCTCCATGCTGGGAGGTAAAGTGGCCATAGTTGCAATGTCTACCCCACCCACGGATACTAAGGTGACCTCGGTGTACCCTGATCCCAGCTCTGGGCCAACTTCCACCCCCATCCCTACACTAGCAATCCCCTGGGATTGTCCACCAGTGGGGGCTTTTTGGAGCAGAGAGCATTTCCTCTTTTGTGTCCAAGTTGATGACACTCAAAGCACTTGCCGGCCTTAGCAAGCTCCTGAAACTTTCCTGCGTTAACAGGATCATAATGCTTCTCCTGATACCCTTTCCCCTTAGAAGTGGAATGGCCCGGGGCACCCCCACCCTGGGAAGTTTTGGGGGATTCTTGTGAGGACGCCTTCGGCTTTTTATCATTTGTTCCTTGGTTCTTCCCCTGAGAAGAACCATGTCCTCCCTTTTTCTGATCACCCCCTAGGGGTTTCTGGTTGACCCTAGTTCTTAACCAGTCATCTGCTGCCTCCCCCAGCTCTCTGGGTTTGGTCAACTTAGAATCAACTAGATACTGGCGGAGCTTCTCTTGGGTACAATTTGCTAGAAGATGCTCCCTCATAATCAAATTGTAAAGTCCCTCAAAGGTACTTACCTTGTTGCCCTGTTTCCAGCCCTCTAGTGCTTTAACTGAGATGTCTACAAACTCCACCCAGGACTGGGTACTTGTCTTTTGGGTTTCCCTAAACTTGAGCCTATACTGCTCTGGGATCAGACCAAACTATTTAGTTAAGCATTTCTTCATACTGGGGTATGAATCTGCCTCCTCCCCCCTCAAGGTTAGGAGCCTATCCCTCCCAGAGTTAGGGGCCAACTCCCAAAGAAGTGAACCCCAGTACTGAGGCTTAACTCTCCTCATCTGGAGGGCCTTCTCAAAGGCCCTCAGCCACTTATCTATGTCATCCCCCTCTACATAGGCAGGAACCATCCCCTTGTGCAATCCGGGGCAAAAAACCCCACCCATGGACACCTCAGCTTTTCTGTCACTGCCACCATCTCTTTTCTCTTCCCTTGCCCACTTTTTCTCTTCTAGGGCCAGCTTCTGTGCCTACAAAGCTATAAATGCTAGCTGGGCCAATAGCTGTCTTTCCCTGAGGGACAGGTTCTCTCCTCCTAAAGGGACCACCTTCCCCCAACTAGCTTTGGGTATGCCCCTAGTGACTGTGTGCAGTGAGGACCGGTCTTCCTCATCCTCACTTAGACTCAGATGCCCTCCCTCCCCTGAGTGGTCGGAGCTAGCATCCTCCTCTGCTTCTTCCTCCTCCAGAGCTCCCTCTGGGCCTACTTCTGGGGCCTAAGCCCATGCTGTCAGGGATTTAATCAGGACATGCTTCATGAGGGCAGTGGTTGCAGGCAACCCCCTTGCAGTACACAACCCCCTAAGCTGGACTACAGTCAGTGTGGGTAGGCTAGCCAGATCAAGTTCCATGGTTCCCTAGTTTTGTGTCAACAAAAACGTTTTGTAAAAATTGGAAACACACATTTTGAAAAATCACAAAACTTCAATAATTGAAATTAATCAAAATTAAAAATTAAAAACAATTTTTGCACTAGGACAATTTAAAGGATTTTTAATTTGTTTTACTTAAAACTGTAACGTGATACTGACCACAAGTACAGGATCCCACCACTGCGCACCAAAAATGTTGGAAAATGGTTTATTGGTAAGGGCAGGTAAGTGCCTACACTTAGCAATAGGCCACTAACCTCCACTAAGGTCCAGTTAGGTCTCAGTAAATTAAACCTACCTCAACCTTTGGTAGCTTGGCAACGAGCGACAAGGCTTAATTAAGGAGATAAAGCGTAAAGCATTCAAATATCACAAAACAGTAATTAAATAAAACACAGGAAACAGTTTAAAAATCCAAAATTGATTTTTAAAAATAGGAGATATTTTTAGCTTTAAAATGACACCAAAACAAATAAAATCGGATAAGGGGAACCGGAGATATGAATTTTTAAAGAATTAATGCTTTCTAGCGCATACAAACAAAAAGCGCCAATCTAGTCATCTGGTCGCACCTCGACCGGGGCAAATTCAAAGCTTAAGGCCGACTGCGATGGAGCCGACTCGGCTACAGTCCACGGTAGACCTCGGACAAAAGTTTACCTTAGGAATTCGTCTTTTTTCTGGAGATTTTCTTCAGCGGGAGAACCTGCCAGTCCAATCCAACCTCCTGGAATTCTTCCTCAGATATGCGTTGCAGGAGCCCTCAGTAGAGATTTTTACCTTTGGACTTAGTCATTTTTTGGAGGTGAAAATCCTTCGACAGGGGAAAACCTGAATCTTGATCCGATGTCCTTGGAACCATCTTCAGATAAACTGCCTAGAAGGTCCCAGTCAACTTACTATGTTCGGACTTAGGGGGTCATTCTGACCCTGACGGGCGGCGGAGGCCGCCCGCCAGAGTTCCCCCCTCCAGAACACCGCTCCGCGGTCATAAGACCGCTGCGGTGATTCTGGCTTTTGCACTGGGCTGGCGGGCGGCCGCCAAAAGGCCGCCCGCCAGCCCAGTGCAAAAGAGCCTTCCCACGAGGACACCGGCTCAGAATTGAGCCGGCGGAGTGGGAAGGTGCGACGGGTGCAGTGGCACCCGTCGCGTATTTCAGTGTCTGCAATGCAGACACTGAAATACAATGTGGGGCCCTTCTACGGGGGCCCCTGCAGTGCCCATGCCATTGGCATGGGCACTGCAGGGGCCCCCAGGGGCCCCACGACAACCCATACCGCCATCCTGTTCCTGGCGGGAGAACCGCCAGGAACAGGATGGCGGTATGGGCTGTCAGAATCCCCCATGGCGGCGCAGCAAGCTGCGCCGCCATGGGGGATTCCCAGGGCAGCGGAAAACCGGCGGGAGACCGCCGGTTTTCCATTTCTGACCGCGGCCAAACCGCCGCGGTCAGAATGCCCTGCGGGGCACCGCCAGCCTGTTGGCGGTGCTCCCACCGACCCTGGCCCCGGCGGTAGTGAACCGCCGGGGTCAGAATCACCCCCTTAGTCACTTTTTGGGAGATTTTCTTCACCGGGATGAGCATGCAAGTCAGGCCGGATCGTGGTTGAGGCAAGCCGGCAAGGGTTGCTGCGGCGGGTTGGTCCCTCTATGGAGCTTTTTACCAAAAGTTCTCCAAACTTCTCCAAACTTCTGGATCTTCTTCCAGATGTTCTTTTATGGTTCGTTTGAGGTCCATAATTCACCCCAAGGTTCCAGAAGCTCTGAGATGGTCCTTGAGGGTGCGGACAACAACTCCAAGAATGCACCTGGTGCAAACTCCTTTTTGGCCACTGGACAGTGGTCAGCTGGTTGGTTTCTTCAGGAGTTGATGAAGAGGACTCTGGTTAGCAAGTTTTCACCTGTAGCAAACAGGGAGTCCCTCCTTGAACCAGTTGAAGCCAGGCAAAGTCCTTCTTGTGGTGAAGCCCAAGTGTGCAGCTGGTGCAGTCCCCCAGAGTGCAGTGTCCAGGTGCAGGTCAGGGGTCCAGCAGGGCAGTCCTTCTTCTTCTGTAATTCTTCCTAGTTGGAATCTGATAGGGATCTGAGGTGTGGGTGGAGGTCTGCCAGTTTTATCCTTGCTCCTGGGTGAAAAACAAGGGGGTCCTGGTTCTCCAATCAGGGGCAGGGCCTTTCCCCTGTGATGAGCACTTCCTGGGATGTGTGGCAAAAATGAATCCCAGGGAGCAACATTCCTCAATAATCCATCATGTCTGGGAGTGATTTTTCAAGGTTATATTTGGCTGAGCCCACCCACTGGTGTGGCTAAAAATCCTAAACACACCCCTCTCGTGCCCTCTTCTAATCTAATCAAGGGGGCACCTAATTGTCTGGGTTTGCAGGATGTGAGGGTGTTGCTTGGTTGCTCCAAATGTCCTTCCCTGCCTTTGAAGATCAGTTTGGCAGCCCTCCCTCTTCCTGCTTTCCCATCTGCTGAGGGGAGATCTCCTCCCCTAGGCACATCTCTTTGTGTTGAGCCAGGTCACTTCACACCTCATCCGGGCAGCCTGGCCAGTCAGAGCAAAGCAGCAAAAACACTGAGGGATGAAGTTGGCAACTTTTCAGGTAAAGTTTAAAACTATTTACCTGAACAAATTATATTAAATCCCACAACTGGAAGTTTTAGGATTTATTATAACAGTTGATTTGATACCAAACTTGTGGTAACTGTTACTTAAGTGGATTATTAAAATTAAAATAAATTCTCCCCATTCTAGCCTATGGAGGCCATTCACTACATTGAGGGAAAAACAGATTTGGCTGTTTTACCTCACCATAGCTTATAAAAGTATTTTTATAAGGTCCCTGCTTATAGTTACATGGCACCCATCCCTAGAGGCACATAGGGCATACCTTAGGGGTGACTTATATGTAAAAATAAGGTAGTTTAAGACTTTGGAACTACTTTTAATTCCAAAGTCAAATTTGCATGGAACTTTAATTCAAAAGCAGCCAGCAAGGCAGGCCTGCCTTTTAAATGACACTGGGTACCTCAGCAGTGCACCTATGGGGGCACCACCAATGCTGGGGTCCCTAAACCTCCATGCCCTACCATATATTAGGGAGTTATAGGTAGGTTAATTTTGCCAATTATAATTAGCCTAATTTGCATATCCACTTTACACAGAGCAGTGGCCCTGGGACTGGTAAGCAGTACCGTGGGCATAGCCAAGAGTCAGTAACCACCAGTACCTGTCCAAAAAGTTTGGGGGTGACCAGGGCAAAAATGAGGACTTTCCTACACAGAATATATGAACATTCACTTATAATTTTTATTAGAATACCTGCGCTAGCACATGCTGAATAGTGATTCATTCTAACAGGAGACAAATCACTTTTTAAACACTTTAAATTCATATTTGTCCACCTTGCATTGTACAAATAATTCTCAGTACAAATCCACAAAGATATTGTTTAGTTTTCTTTTCTTTTATCCAAATATAAGAATCACCCTCACCTGTTAAGTACATAGGTTACTGTTAATAATTAATTCCACCAGAACCTATAGGTTATTAATTACAGCCATTAGTTTCCACATTTCTTGAAACACATTATTTTCCAATCTTTGATGAAGAGGTGCATATCACACATTTCAAAACAGTTACAAAACTGACAGTGTGAATTAGATAGTGAATCATAGGCCATATCACTATTATTCTTGGACAACAAATCTTAACTTGAGCCCGAGCCGACACATGTTCTGCAGCGACCTGTCACATTTTCAGAGTTCATAAGAATACAGTTGAGTAACTGTCTCATTCACAGTCATATTCCTCAAACCCATCAATTAGTCCAAACATTTGTGTTCTCCTCTCTTAAATGACTGACTGATCCAAATAGGTATTAAGTAATTAATTGTTCATAATGGCATCTCATACAGGGGACACTTTCCATATCCATCCTTAGCCTCAAAGAAAAATACCCATATCAACTAATATCTGAATAAGAGGACTAACCAACATCTCTCTTTCAAAAACCATCATAATCTTAGAATTGATGTCCATGTTATTCCTAGAAATGTATTAATATTGCACAAGTTTCCTCTTTTTGTAAGAATGACACACAAATACACCTACAATCTTTACATTTGTGCGCATGCCACTTCCCAGACTGATAATGAAGACTGGCAAATTATTTGATAGAATTAGGCAGTGGTTTCACTGTACTCACTCAGTGGTGCAGGTACTCACAGTTGAGAATACTTGTTTGCTCTGAGAAGTGCCAATACTCACCCATTAAAGGTGTTGCAGCAATGCTTAGGAATGTGAGCACTCTCCCTGTCAAATTAAAGAAGTGCATCCTAATGTAACATTTACATACTGCATGAATATGCAATGCTTGCAAACCAATTTAAATTCAAATGGTGAGACTTCCTAGTTCAATGTTCTGCACATGTTTTACTTATTGGAGTCTTTAAATTATCGTATGCTCATTGAAGTCTTCCAGCATTGTTGTCCAGCGTAAGTCTCAATGAAATGAAATATAAACTCATATCCTCTTCAATAGTGATGGCCTCATAATTCAAAAATAATTTGCTGTACCAGCTTTGATGTTCCCCACCATCCTTTATCTCAACATATTTCCATACGTTCCAGTTGGATTCGGATGTAGTATACAGTGCCAACTGTGACCATGATATCCATGTACTCAAAATATAATTTATTGAATTTGCTTTGATCTTATTCACCCAGCCTTAATTTTACTCGCCGACGCGCATTTCGGTGGATTCCGCCAAAATGTTGATCATTTCAATCACCTTCCTCAGGGCTGCACTCAGAGTTGCATCAATAGGCTGGAATAATCTCGATGGGAAATAGAATAAACACCATCAAACTATGTATAGCCTAAATAGTTTAATAATACATGACTTACACGTATTTTGACATAAATTCATGCCACCAAGTGGTCAAAACTGCAATGTTACTGGAGGTGCCTCCCAGTAGAAAGATAGAGAATAGAACCCTCTTCCTTAGAAGGTGCTAGAAACATAAACTGAAACAGAAAAACATCGAGCCTCAAATACACATTAATTAACCAAATCAGCCCAAACGTGTGCTCACATCAATAAATAACACCTCCATTCTATTTATAAACCATGAATATAGGTTAGTGACTTTAGTAGGCAAGAAGCGTGGGACCTTCGGGTCCAGACAGAATTACCTTTTTCTGAATGACAACCGCCAAAGCGCAGAATATAATCAATCTTTCAGATTTAACAAACCAAAATGTAACCACATTGGCCAATAGCCTACGACAAGCAAAAGTAGAACAAACTTTTCAATCAATACATGATGTGACCTTATATCCAATTACTACAATCTATCCACTAAATACACTAACAAATACTCTCACCAACAGAATGACACGACTAAAAAGCACTGCTGAGTTGATCCCTAAACCTCCCCTTACACACCTGCTGGTTCGGGTAGATACAGAAACAAAAGTCAAGGTTTTATACTTACTAGAAATGGTGCCAGAAAAAGCTACCCTCGCTGATACTTGCAAACGCTACGGCGTCCGATGTTTCCAAAAACAAACTAATTTGTGGCGTGACTCTAACAGCGTGCTTCTTTATTTTGAAGCTCTCTGTGTTTGCAACTGCCATCAACATAGGACTAGTAGAGAAGGATCAATGAAAGCCTCCACACGCGCAGTGGCCATCTTTGAACAGATATAAAAAAACAAATAATAAAGCCCCATCTTCAGAGAGAAACAACAGAGCTCAAGTATTGCCAGTTTCATCGATCGCTCAATCTAAGCCCAATATTCTCCCAACGGATTTCATTTAAAGTGGAAGGCGGAAGTCAAATGCTTCCTCTTCATGGTCACAGTTGCCCAAGACTCAGGACTGCAGATAGGTTACAAATGCATTCCCCAACTTAGCGGCCATCTTGGATCAGATATAATAAGAAAAAAGGCTTCAATTTATTGCGTTTTGCCACGGGATTTCTATGTTTAAACCTTTTTTACAAGTATCTAAAAAGAAAATCCAAAATACTTTTTCATTTGTTTCTCAATATCCTCTGTACTCCTAGGTACAATTCTTTCTAGAATTATCCATTTTATGTCTTCTTTGTTGTGTTCATGCTCCATCCAATGTGAGACCAAAGGAGCGTTCTGTTTGTGAGTCCTACATGCTGAACTGTGTTCATAGTACCTAAGTCTGAACTCCCTTGCTATTTCGCCCACATAGCCAAAATTGCACAGGCACAGAATGAGGTATACAACATTTTTAGTTATGCAGTTTGACATGTTTCTTAGATGAATTTTTTTGTTGTTGTATTTAATAATGTTAGATACTATAGCTCCCTTGCATGCTCCACAGGTACCACATTTGTGGTTGCCCTTCACTGGTTCTAAACCACAAACTGATCTTTCTACCGGTTCTGGTTCATGTTGTCTTTTCATAACTGATTTGATTTTCAACTTATGTGGCAAGAAAAGTCCGGTTAGGAGTTTACAACGTTAATAGCTCTAACTCGAGCAAATGCGAGACCCATTGCATTGCAAATGCTTGTTAAATTTCTGGCCATAGCCCTTGTTTTTATGTCTGATTTTCTGTCCACTTCCTGTAGGACTTCCAAGTAACCATTGCAGTTGAAGAATCAGCCAGTTGCAGTATCAGTTGCTCTAGAGTTGAGGGATCATCTATTATGTGTCTGAATGCGATCTCCTGTTTCCCCTTAGAAATGCCAAAACATAGCCAGCTACCCTCCTTGTCTTTTTTCTCCTTTCTTATTTCAAATTGTTTCCCTTTTCTTATAGTAATTGCTACCCCTGAAGCAGAAGTTCCCTCATCTTACTTCCTCACTTCTTCTAACCAGGACTAATTGGATAAAACAGCGAGCATTTTGATAAAACATGTGGGTACACCTTTGCTAAATGGTTCTCTTGTAGAAGACAACTCCCCACTTTAGTCTCCTCTAGAAAATACATTTTCATCTTTCTCTTTTTTAATAAAATTCATGCCGTTGGTATTAACTGATATTGTTTTCGTATTATTATGCTTGCCCTATTTTTCATTTCGGCTTAGCTTCCTGGCTTAGATCATAAGGACTCAACTCTTCTATTTTGCTGTCTTTTTTATCTACTGCCACACCGCTCCTGTCTCCTATTCTTTATCAATTAAACTGGTTCAGATTCTTGGGAAATTAGTACCACTGTCCCGACTCTCTGCCCTAAAGCATGTTGTAAAGTGATCCTCCTTAAGGAAGGAACATTGATTGTAGGTACTCAGGCTATAGCCCCCCCTTTTGTGCAAAATACCCTATGGCCAGCAATGACAACGCAAACACCTCCAAAGTTTCAGAGTAATCTTATTAGAGCATATTATCTCACATTCGTTCTCACCCAAAATAACATGTTTCCTACTTCTCTTTATAAACCATATCAATTATTTCCACTGCTTATATAATCACTTGTATGCTGCTTTTTGTGTTGGAACCCGGTCAGTGAGCCTACTCAGTATCCTTTTAATTTACTTCTCTTCTAGTCCCTTTCCACAGGTGATATTCCCATTAATTAGATGTGCCTGAAATTTTGTTTGAAAAGTCATGACCTTCAGAAACATCCTCAAAAGCCATACATTCTGTATCCAATAGGACATTTAGATTGGATTGTGGTATTACTTTGGCTTAAGCCTCTATTTAGGTAGTGGCTACTGACAGTTTTAGCTGTTTGTTTGCCAGTGATATTATCTCCAATATATATGGAGTGCCCTTTGAGTCAGCCCCTTGCTCATGATTGAATGTCCTTGTTATCTATCTCACTTGCCTGCTGCTGGCTCAATAGCTTTCCTCCATATTCATGAGTTTGTCCCACCCAAGAGCATTTTGTTTTCATGGTGTTCTGGTTAATTGACTTGAATTCTTCCACTGCTGACATTGCTTGCGTTCAGGAAACAAATTATTATTTTACTTTTAGCACTCCATGGGAGTCTGTGTATTTCCTTGTTCTCTAACTCAGGAGCTGCTCACCTCTTCACTTTTCCTGCTCCCTTAATCTCCATGTTGCCTTCCCCCTGGCCTTCCATTGCTTCCCTCAAACCCTTTCAGTCCTATTTAAAATGTCCTCTTTTTGCATCTCTGTTCCTCATCTGCCCTTCCTGCCCCGTGATTGTCACCCAACCCCAGGCTGCCCCTCACCCAAATGGAAGCAAATGTGGGAAATGCAAAATGTCAGTACAACATTGTGTATGGAATATGTCTACTGCAATGAAAGCTCATCAGGTGGCAGTCTAGAGAATTCCCAATTCAGGCAAAGCTGTGGTTTAGGAGCAGATGAAAGCTGCAGACTACCTCCAGTGGAATGACCATTCCCGGTGAGCGAGTTGGCATGACTATAGTCCATGCTGATCCAGTGTCAGGATGCTGGAACTGTAGCAAAGCTGATCTGGTGCGGCAGTAGTGGCACCTGGAGTGAGGGTGGAGATCATGCCCCATCACTGACTTCAGAAAACAGCAGTGCCATTGTGTGTGGGAAGTGCACAAAGTGCTCAAGATATAAGGGGTTGTGGGTGCCAGACAGGGGCTCTGAACTACAGTAGCAAAGGTTTCCATACCGGGAGATATTACCGAAGCACACATCAGAACCTCGCCACATCATCTGTAAGACTGTGTTTTTTCAAGTTCTTTGTGTGTGTTTCAACACCCACGCCACTTACAGTTAATTAGAAATGTGCTTTTCAGTGCCTCACTGCTCTACCAGTCACAGAACTGCAGTGATCTATGAGAAAAGCCCAGACTATCAGTCTGTATTTATAGCAGCAAATTTGCCATTTTGACAGCAGAATGTAACTCTGTAGGTACATCTTTTTTATAGGAAGTTCAATATAAGTCATGAATTCCAGTTAGTTGACGTTTAGGGAAACAACATATCATAGAAAATACACAGACATACAATTACTGGATACATCCACATTTAGTCTTTCACCTAGCTATAGACAAGCTTATAGACTGGACATTCTCTGAATGAGGAAGCCCATGATGGTGGAGTAGTATTAAGGACTCCTGTTGGATGGTCATTTGATTTAAAATTGTGGACTGTTCTTGGAAAAATACATATACAGATGTCTATTCTGGAAATGGTGCTCAATTCACAAAAGTGAAACTTAAAAAGGAAGCACTTACAAATCTGAACATAACATAGCAGGTGCCCCAGTTGGAAATGCACTTCTGTAAAATGCTAAACAAAGTGAAATCCTTGATTGGAGTAAAGGTTTTGCTTTCATTTAAGGGACCATGGTCACTTCTGCTTTGACTGTCACGGTGAAGACCAGTTTGTTGACTTTACTCTTCTCCTGCTCTGAGTGCAGAGCTAATGGTTCCAAATTGTAATTACTTCTCAATATTCAAGGACTGCCAATTCATCTACAAGAATTGCCTTTATCTTACAGCCATTTCTCAAGAACAGTTGCATGGCTATTACTTAAATAATCTCATTCACTTTTGTTCTGGCTTCCAGATCAAAGGCTAGCCCGTATGCTCAAATCTTTTGTTGCACTGCGTGTAGAGCATTTGTTTCCAACTTTTAATCATTTCAAAATATTTCATGCTGCAAAATTACCTACAAGCTCCACCCTCTTTTCCTATCATTGTTGTGACTGTTACTTGATGTAGGATAGAAAGAAATATCCACCAAATAAAGGAGGGCTTACTTTCAGTATTTAAGAGGAAGTACACCTATTTGGCAGAGATTCAACTGTGTGCATGTAGGCATGTCTTCTTCTATATATGAAGTTCAGTATTATTGGCCTGATTAGAGTTTGGTAAATGGGATACTCTGTTACAAATATGAGAGACATTCCACCCACTGTATTATATCCTAAGGGACCTATAGTATAGCAGATGGGATATCTGTCACCCTTGTGACAGATTCACATCCCCCAAACTCTAAATCAGACCCTAAGTTATGAGTTCAGTTAGCAAGAGTTAATGAAAGCATTGGCTAAGCTAATAGCTTTTACAGCCAAGACCTATTGGCTTTGCCTCTGCTAGTTTGAATTCTGAAATCATGCCACTCAACTTCTTATGTCTCTGAACAGATTCAAAAGAGAGATATTGAAATACCCAAAAAACAATCCCATATGGTGCTGTAAAAGGTTTATCAGCACAAACCTTTGTAAGGATATTCTTCTTGATTCTAAATCCTGGAAATACACTATCACAGGTCTATTTAAGCCTAGTCTATGAGATTTCTACAAATGTATTCTTATCAGCCTTAGTAATGAATAAACAGATGATGTCAGATCTAAGTCTGATAATGAACTGTCCTTCAATAAGTTGGAGATAATTTCTTCCACATTTGTATTGACATCTCTCCCATTAGAAATTCTGACAAATTGAAGATTAGCCCAGCATGAACTATTTTCCATATCTTCTCTTTTTCTCAGTAGTTCCCTAAAGCAGTATATAGTTAGATCTTCCTAAGCCCCTTTTCAAACAAATCTCAAGATGTATTTATTGTCTAGCATTTGGTTACTTTGCATGGAGAATTTAATTTAATTCACCAGAATTTGTTTTTATGGGTTAATCCCTAGCTCTTCTGTGATCTTCTCTATTTAATTCTGAACTTAACCCAGAGTCTGGTACTTTCATCGAGCTTAGGAGGCACCCACAGTCAAGTTCTAAGTCACCAACATGCATTTTGCGTTTTTCTTCTCATTAATTTCTCTTTTTAGCTTTTCACTAAAAGAGAAACATAGTACCAGCCCTCTTGAATTCTACTGCATAGGGGCCTGCCGGTTTGTAAGTAATACATTATCTACATACTGCAGTCAACATGAATTGTGTTTTCATTGTTCTAGTATATCTTTAGCTCTCTTGATATGTTCTTGAATATGATTTTGCATTTTTTGCCCAGTTTACCTAATTCTGCTTCCTGCTCATACTTCACAAATAGCTTGCTGCAAAGGAAACAAGAGTATATTTCTTATAGGGCCTTCAAGTCTCAGTTCTTGAAGCCAAAATGATTCACTGGACACTTAAATGGTACCTTAATTCTCTAGTGAGCTGAGCTTCTCTTCAACTTTCTTACTGTTCCGATTCCCTTGTGCTGTGGCACTCACTGACGACAACGACATTGCCAATATCTCTCTATTTCCAATGATGTCAGTTCTACAACTAATCTCATCTGAGGACTCCTAGTAACTTTCTTCTCATAGCCAGTTGATGAGCTGACATGTATACATCTTCTGAATCAGGTACTGCTCTCGGTACCCAGATATTAGTTCTTTTTGGTTTCTTCAAGATCAATGTCATGAATTCAAGTGATCAGGAGAGTGTCAGTCATCTGCTATGTTTTAGGGCTCTACCACTTCTCCATTATCACAGGTATCTCTCACAATTAATGCACTTCCCTTGTTTGCATGAGTATTACATTTTCCGTGGGCCTCCTTAACCTTTATAAACAAAAGGAAAACAAGTGTGGAGTTTATGTGGCCTGAATTGTGTTGCAGATATTTTATTTCTCCCTGTCCAGATTCGGTAATCATTGTCTCCTCCCTGAGAGCAATCTGGAGCACTTACCTGTCCCTTCAAGTGATGTGGGTTTCTTCCTCACTTACTTGCTCCCTTTAGCTAATCATTTCTGGGAGCTAAACAGTTCCCCCGGGTGTGATTCATCTTCTTGAAGCTGAGAACCCATTTTGTGCATTCTTCCACTTACCCTGATCTTAGCTTTCTTCTTATCATCAGATGTTCCACGTTCTCACTTACTCCCACTCCATACTTCTGCATTTTCTGTCAACCAATAAAGGGCATGCATATTTTGTTGGTTTCTATCCTGTCCTCTGGTAGATAGATCTGGGTATGCTCTTGTAATGGTATTTTCATGCCAATCCCTGCAGAGTCAACATCTGTTCTTGCAGGCCTGCCCTTCTCATCACAGATCCCTTTGGAAAAATACACCGACTGCCTATGTCGCCAGGGACGCCTGCACATTTGCATCGTCCTCTGGCTCTTTTGATGCAGGCACTGGTTGGGCGTCATGCTCACCCACTGCACTTCCCAAGGCATTGTACTGAAAACCTCCACCCCACCTGCACTGTCTATTTCCATCGTGGAGGTAGATTGCTTACATCCCTGGCCTCCATGCTCCTGTCAGGAAAAGCAAGCGCTGTTTCAACTTCATCGTGCCAAACACCAAATTCAACATACAGCTATGTATGAGATGGTTTTATTATGTGTGGGGAAAATTGTCCATTACCATATTTAAAAGTGTATTGCACGTCACCCAGGTATTCTGTGATTATGTAGATGAAAAAGAATGAACGCTGAGTTTCTTTTTAAGGTTGCATAACTCTGTGCTGACTTTTAGTATTCTCACCCTGTAGATTATGTGGTATCTTATTCTTTATAGTACATGGTCACATAATCATTCTTTCCCTAAACACCTCTAAATGAAATTGGATTTGATGTACTAGTAACAGTAACAAACCTGAACTATGCACTATCTGCACACTGATTGGTTTGCAAATTAGAATGCAGTGTACTAATAGGTTTTATGAAAAATTTTCCTTTAAAGAGGGTTGTAAAACAGCCTGATTAATACATATTATTATGCAAGTCACAATTTATGATCCCTTATCATTGGCTGCAAATGGAGTCCCTATATCTGTATTTCCAAACAGGAAGACTAATTTTTTCAAAGCAACCCAGGTCTGCTAAAGGTACAAAAGCTGTTTTTTTTTTAAATGCCTCTGTTTAGGAAGTGGACTGCTGGACCACTACCTGCACCTAAGACCTCTTAAGGGGAAGTTGATCTATATCTGTCACCTAACCCAAAAGAATTAACCAATGGCCCACTTCAAGAATCAAGCTG
The DNA here is from genome assembly GCF_031143425.1 of Pleurodeles waltl. Classification (NCBI taxonomy): domain Eukaryota; kingdom Metazoa; phylum Chordata; class Amphibia; order Caudata; family Salamandridae; genus Pleurodeles; species Pleurodeles waltl. The sequence continues at coordinate 713,206,425 of NC_090436.1, forward strand.
CAGTATCTGTAAACATCCAAGTGGATCTTGGATGTTGTGTGCATATATGATACTTACTAATTGTTTAGAGGATGCGTGTAAAATGTATATAACATATAACTGTGGCCACACTAGGGGCCATGTGTACAAACACACTTTCCCATTGACACAGAATGGGAAAAACCGTTTGCTACATCTGGCCCTAGGTTTCAAATTATATTGGTTGTACGTTAGTGGTATTGTTACATCTAGCGATTGGTTCCTTTAACATGAATGTTTTTGTATTCAACTGTGGCATGTGCCACTTGTACTGTTGTGTGTTCTGCTTTGGAACCCTTGGACAAAGCATCTTTGGCTGCCTGATGTTCCAGGCAGGTACTGTGTCATCGACAAAAAAACTTTTATTCAAATCCTCAAATCTGCGTATATTGGATTACAACACCGGTGACAATCTGGAAGACCTACTGGCTACTTATTCTGATGGCATTGGTGTGGTATTGTCTTGTTTTGGGATTAATTTACACTGAGCACGGCAAGTCTTTACATTTCTGTGGGATTTTTTTTATTTTTTAGATTCAACGGATTTATTGAATGCTTTGAATTAATTGGATGTCAAAGCCGAAACTCGTAACACTAATCAGTAATATTTTGGCTGTTTTCACACTATTGCGGAATTGGTATTCTTCAAATTGCCCTAACTGTTTCTCACCTGCTCTGGAGAGCGTGCCTGGTGCGCGATCATCTTAGAGTGCGATCATCCCATATCGTGCGCTTCGTGTGGGTAACATCTGAGAGATACAGAAGATTCCCCTACACCTTTACACCTGGATTGTTATCACACAATGTCAGCATCAGGTACAGCGTGTTCCGTTTTGCATATTGTATTTTGCTACGAATTCCTACATCCAACCACCATTTAGGATGTGCGATTCTCTGATAACGCTGATGCGCATGGCTATGAGTAGTGGAAATTAACAAATGTATTCCAAAAGACTGTGAGTTGAAGCTGTTGTTTACAAAACTCCGATGTGTACGGCACAGCATTTCTCACTTTCATTCTAACACTATTAGAAAACATTTACAAAACGCCGATGGGTACTGCAGCGTATTCGTGACTTTAATGGTAATACTATTCCAACTAAATGCTGATGCTCACGGCTGTACATTTGTAAATTAATATTTAATTTCTACGCTTACATACACAACAAACAAAAGCATGCAATTTGAGCCTCCTAATAAATTCTTACAGTCCAAGTGTGATCCTCCTATTCCATGGACTAGCTGGAAGGAGGAATTCTTCAGTTATATGAAGGCAATTGATGGAGACAGAATGAGCTCTGAAAGAAAAAGAACATATTTCTACATTGTTTAGGCTTTGAGGGCTGAGCTATATTTAGAACTTTACCTCAGATTCAGAATGAGGGCGAGAGTAATAGTTTTGAAGAGGCTTTATTGTGCATGGAACACAGATTCAAACCAACTACTATTATAGTGTTAAATAGATACAATTTTTACACTTGGGGACAAAGTGATGCTGAGTCTTTTGAAGATTTGTTAACAGCTTTGAGAGCATTATCTGTGAATTGTAATTTTGGAGCTATGTGTGATGAAATGATAAGGGATCAAATTATTGTCAATGTGAAAAGTAAAAGAATACAAGAGCAACTGTGGGTGGTCCTAACTGACAATAGCTAAGTCTTTGAAACAGTAAGAGAAATCGATGAAGTCAGTACAAGATACTAATGCCAATGTCAAGAATGAGAGTCTGTGGAATGACCTATGTGTAGTAAAAAATAGTACATCTTGCAAGGGTACACAAGTAGAAAAATGAGGGGACAAAATTATAAGTTGTTACAGGCATGGAAGATATAACCATTTGGCATCATTTACTTATTGTCCTGCCATAGGTTAGGAGTGCAGTAAGTGTGGCACATTTTGCGTGGGTATGTAAGGACAACAAGAGGAAAGGTTCTTTTACAACAAAAAGGAAATCCCAGATCTCCTAAAAGCAAGGTTCAAGATCTAGGTAGAGAATTGGATCTTTTGGCTGACTCAGGGTTTCCGTTGATCATAATTTCTGAAGAGTATTTTCAAGAAAGATTTCAAAATGTGTTTGCTGTGGAATATTTGGAAAAGTCTGATGTAGTGGTCCAAAGTTTTGATGGATCTACTATATATCTCATGGGTTACATCGGTGTGGATGTTTTTTTTAAATTGAGGGAAGCCTCTATTAAACTTTATGTGGCAAAAAAGGTGTTAATGTTTTGGGGTGGAGAGATCAATGGAAATTAGGCATAATACTTAGTTTCCACAGCAAGGAACCATTTTTGGTGGTCAGTGAACAGGATGAGGCTACAAATGTGGTGTTACAATTTCCTGAAGTCACTGAAAACTTAGGGAAACTTAATGGTTATGCCCCCATACTAAACTCAAGCAAGGAGCAAAACCTGTGAAACAAAAGCTTAGGAATGTACCTACTAATGTGAGGGATGAACATAAGAGTATTTTGGATGACATGTTAAAGGGAGAGATCATTGAAGAAATAGAATCTTCTGAGTGGGTATCTCCCATTGTGTTAGCACAGAAGTCAGACAAATCTTTAAGGTTATTTATAGTTCTTAAAGCACTTAGGGCCTCATTCTCACCCTGGCGGTAATTACCGCCAGGGCGGAGGTCGGCGGTAGCACCGCCAACAGGCTGGCGGTGCTCCGCCGGGCATTCTGACCGCGGCGGTACAGCCGCGGCCAGAAGCGGAACGCCGGCGGGCTACCGCCGACTTTCCGCTGCCCGTCTGAATCCTCCATGGCGGCGGAGCGCGCTCCGCCGCCATGGGGATTCAGACACCCCCTACCGCCATCCTGTTCATGGCGGCTCTCCCGCCATGAACAGGATGGAGGTAGGGGGTGCCGCGGGGCCCCTGGGGGCCCCTGCCGTGCCCATGCCAATGGCATGGGCACGGCAGGGGCCCCCGTAAGAGGGCCCCAAAAAGTATTTCAGTGTCTGCCCAGCAGACACTGAAATACGCGACGGGTGCAACTGCACCCGTCGCACCTTCCCACTCCGCCGGCTCAATTCTGAGCCGGCATCCTAGTGGGAAGGTTGATTTGCCCTGGGCTGGCGGGCGGCCTTTTGGCGGCCGCCCGCCAGCCCAGGGCAAATGTCAGAATCACCGCCGCGGTCTTTCGACCGCGGTGCGGTGTTCTCACAGCATTTCTCACTTTCATTCTAACACTATTAGAAAACATTTACAAAACGCCGATGGGTACTGCAGCGTATTCGTGACTTTAATGGTAATACTATTCCAACTAAATGCTGATGCTCACGGCTGTACATTTGTAAATTAATATTTAATTTCTACGCTTACATACACAACAAACAAAAGCATGCAATTTGAGCCTCCTAATAAATTCTTACAGTCCAAGTGTGATCCTCCTATTCCATGGACTAGCTGGAAGGAGGAATTCTTCAGTTATATGAAGGCAATTGATGGAGACAGAATGAGCTCTGAAAGAAAAAGAACATATTTCTACATTGTTTAGGCTTTGAGGGCTGAGCTATATTTAGAACTTTACCTCAGATTCAGAATGAGGGCGAGAGTAATAGTTTTGAAGAGGCTTTATTGTGCATGGAACACAGATTCAAACCAACTACTATTATAGTGTTAAATAGATACAATTTTTACACTTGGGGACAAGGTGATGCTGAGTCTTTTGAAGATTTGTTAACAGCTTTGAGAGCATTATCTGTGAATTGTAATTTTGGAGCTATGTTTGATGAAATGATAAGGGATCAAATTATTGTCAATGTGAAAAGTAAAAGAATACAAGAGCAACTGTGGGTGGTCCTAACTGACAATAGCTAAGTCTTTGAAACAGTAAGAGAAATCGATGAAGTCAGTACAAGATACTAATGCCAATGTCAAGAATGAGAGTCTGTGGAATGACCTATGTGTAGTAAAAAATAGTACATCTTGCAAGGGTACACAAGTAGAAAAATGAGGGGACAAAATTATAAGTTGTTACAGGCATGGAAGATATAACCATTTGGCATCATTTACTTATTGTCCTGCCATAGGTTAGGAGTGCAGTAAGTGTGGCACATTTTGTGTGGGTATGTAAGGACAACAAAAGGAAAGGTTCTTTTACAACAAAAAGGAAATCCCAGATCTCCTAAAAGCAAGGTTCAAGATCTAGGTAGAGAATTGGATCTTTTGGCTGACTCAGGGTTTCCGTTGATCATAATTTCTGAAGAGTATTTTCAAGAAACATTTCAAAATGTGTTTGCTGTGGAATATTTGGAAAAGTCTGATGTAGTGGTCCAAAGTTTTGATGGATCTACTATATATCTCATGGGTTACATCGGTGTGGATGTTTTTTTTAAATTGAGGGAAGCCTCTATTAAACTTTATGTGGCAAAAAAGGTGTTAATGTTTTGGGGTGGAGAGATCAATGGAAATTAGGCATAATACTTAGTTTCCACAGCAAGGAACCATTTTTGGTGGTCAGTGAACAGGATGAGGCTACAAATGTGGTGTTACAATTTCCTGAAGTCACTGAAAACTTAGGGAAACTTAATGGTTATGCCCCCATACTAAACTCAAGCAAGGAGCAAAACCTGTGAAACAAAAGCTTAGGAATGTACCTACTAATGTGAGGGATGAACATAAGAGTATTTTGGATGACATGTTAAAGGGAGAGATCATTGAAGAAATAGAATCTTCTGAGTGGGTATCTCCCATTGTGTTAGCACAGAAGTCAGACAAATCTTTAAGGTTATTTATAGTTCTTAAAGCACTTAGGGCCTCATTCTCACCCTGGCGGTAATTACCGCCAGGGCGGAGGTCGGCGGTAGCACCGCCAACAGGCTGGCGGTGCTCCGCCGGGCATTCTGACCGCGGCGGTACAGCCGCGGGCAGAAGCGGAACGCCGGCGGGCTACCGCCGACTTTCCGCTGCCCGTCTGAATCCTCCATGGCGGCGGAGCGCGCTCCGCCGCCATGGGGATTCAGACACCCCCTACCGCCATCCTGTTCATGGCGGCTCTCCCGCCATGAACAGGATGGCGGTAGGGGGTGCCGTGGGGCCCCTGGGGGCCCCTGCCGTGCCCATGCCAATGGCATGGGCACGGCAGGGGCCCCCGTAAGAGGGCCCCAAAAAGTATTTCAGTGTCTGCCCAGCAGACACTGAAATACGCGACGGGTGCAACTGCACCCGTCGCACCTTCCCACTCCGCCGGCTCAATTCTGAGCCGGCATCCTAGTGGGAAGGTTGATTTGCCCTGGTCTGGCGGGCGGCCTTTTGGCGGCCGCCCGCCAGCCCAGGGCAAATGTCAGAATCACCGCCGCGGTCTTTCGACCGCGGTGCGGTGTTCTCACAGCATTTCTCACTTTCATTCTAACACTATTAGAAAACATTTACAAAACGCCGATGGGTACTGCAGCGTATTCGTGACTTTAATGGTAATACTATTCCAACTAAATGCTGATGCTCACGGCTGTACATTTGTAAATTAATATTTAATTTCTACGCTTACATACACAACAAACAAAAGCATGCAATTTGAGCCTCCTAATAAATTCTTACAGTCCAAGTGTGATCCTCCTATTCCATGGACTAGCTGGAAGGAGGAATTCTTCAGTTATATGAAGGCAATTGATGGAGACAGAATGAGCTCTGAAAGAAAAAGAACATATTTCTACATTGTTTAGGCTTTGAGGGCTGAGCTATATTTAGAACTTTACCTCAGATTCAGAATGAGGGCGAGAGTAATAGTTTTGAAGAGGCTTTATTGTGCATGGAACACAGATTCAAACCAACTACTATTATACTGTTAAATAGATACAATTTTTACACTTGGGGACAAGGTGATGCTGAGTCTTTTGAAGATTTGTTAACAGCTTTGAGAGCATTATCTGTGAATTGTAATTTTGGAGCTATGTTTGATGAAATGATAAGGGATCAAATTATTGTCAATGTGAAAAGTAAAAGAATACAAGAGCAACTGTGGGTGGTCCTAACTGACAATAGCTAAGTCTTTGAAACAGTAAGAGAAATCGATGAAGTCAGTACAAGATACTAATGCCAATGTCAAGAATGAGAGTCTGTGGAATGACCTATGTGTAGTAAAAAATAGTACATCTTGCAAGGGTACACAAGTAGAAAAATGAGGGGACAAAATTATAAGTTGTTACAGGCATGGAAGATATAACCATTTGGCATCATTTACTTATTGTCCTGCCATAGGTTAGGAGTGCAGTAAGTGTGGCACATTTTGCGTGGGTATGTAAGGACAACAAGAGGAAAGGTTCTTTTACAACAAAAAGGAAATCCCAGATCTCCTAAAAGCAAGGTTCAAGATCTAGGTAGAGAATTTGATCTTTTGGCTGACTCAGGGTTTCCGTTGATCATAATTTCTGAAGAGTATTTTCAAGAAACATTTCAAAATGTGTTTGCTGTGGAATATTTGGAAAAGTCTGATGTAGTGGTCCAAAGTTTTGATGGATCTACTATATATCTCATGGGTTACATCGGTGTGGATGTTTTTTTTAAATTGAGGGAAGCCTCTATTAAACTTTATGTGGCAAAAAAGGTGTTAATGTTTTGGGGTGGAGAGATCAATGGAAATTAGGCATAATACTTAGTTTCCACAGCAAGGAACCATTTTTGGTTGTCAGTGAACAGGATGAGGCTACAAATGTGGTGTTACAATTTCCTGAAGTCACTGAAAACTTAGGGAAACTTAATGGTTATGCCCCCATACTAAACTCAAGCAAGGAGCAAAACCTGTGAAACAAAAGCTTAGGAATGTACCTACTAATGTGAGGGATGAACATAAGAGTATTTTGGATAACATGTTAAAGGGAGAGATCATTGAAGAAATAGAATCTTCTGAGTGGGTATCTCCCATTGTGTTAGCACAGAAGTCAGACAAATCTTTAAGGTTATTTATAGTTCTTAAAGCACTTAGGGCCTCATTCTCACCCTGGCGGTAATTACCGCCAGGGCGGAGGTCGGCGGTAGCACCGCCTGGCGGTGCTCCGCCGGGCATTCTGACCGCGGCGGTACAGCCGCGGCCAGAAGCGGAACGCCGGCGGGCTACCGCCGACTTTCCGCTGCCCGTCTGAATCCTCCATGGCGGCGGAGCGCGCTCCACCGCCATGGGGATTCAGACACCCCCTACCGCCATCCTGTTCATGGCGGCTCTCCCGCCATGAACAGGATGGCGGTAGGGGGTGCCGCGGGGCCCCTGGGGGCCCCTGCCGTGCCCATGCCAATGGCATGGGCACGGCAGGGGCCCCCGTAAGAGGGCCCCAAAAAGTATTTCAGTGTCTGCCCAGCAGACACTGAAATACGCGACGGGTGCAACTGCACCCGTCGCACCTACCCACTCCGCCGGCTCAATTCTGAGCCGGCATCCTAGTGGGAATGTTGATTTGCCCTGGGCTGGCGGGCGGCCTTTTGGCGGCCGCCCGCCAGCCCAGGGCAAATGTCAGAATCACCGCCGCGGTCTTTCGACCGCGGTGCGGTGTTCTCACGGCGGTACCTTGGCGGACGGCCTCCGCCGTCCGCCAAGGTCAGAATGACCGCCTTAATGCCAACATTATTGTGGATTTTCACTCTCTGACGAATTTTAACAAGATTGTGAGTATGATGAGGGTGCCAGTGTGTTTTCCACACTGGATCTCAGGTTAGCATACCACCAAATTGAACTTATTGAAGACTCTAAGAATTTGACTGTGTTTATCCCCCTGCAGGGTTTGTTTCAGTTCAAAGGGATGCCGTTTGGCCTAGCATCAGCGGCATCTGTTTTCAAATTTTTGGTGATATGGAAGCATTTGTCAAATGCTTCCAGGACGATATTCTCATTTTCTTCTGGAATGTGTAGGAACATTCAGAACATTTGAGAAAAGTGTATGGTGTTTTGAAGACGAATGGTCTACCTTTTAACAGTAGTAACTGTAATCTTTTTCAAGGAACAGTTAAATATTTAGCCAATATCGTTTCTAAAGAAGAACTGAAAAAAGTCTCTTATTGATGCAATCATGAAGGCACCAGCACCTGACAATAGGGAAAAGTTACTGTCATTCCCAGGAAGTCTCTTATTGATGCAATCATGAAGGCACCAGCACCTGACAATAGGGAAAAGTTACTGTCATTCCCAGGACTATGTGAATACTATAATAAGTTTATCAAAGTGTTTGCCACCAAGATGGAACCGTTAAGAGAACTAACTATGAATAACACAGAGTTTGTTTGTACATAGAGACAACAGAGGGCATTTGATGAGATTAAAAAGGAGATTGCGGAAGCGCCTATATTGAAACCTTTCCATGTGAACAAAAACTGTACTAATATTGTAGATGCAAGTTCATATTGACTCAAAAGTGTTCTGTCACAGCATAGTGGTAAAGAAGAATGGAATGTTGATTTTGGTTCCTGCACACTCAGTGATACTAAGAGACACTATGCTGTCATAGAAAATGAATTACTGGCATATATGTGGGAGGTTGAACACTTCCGTAATTATATTTGGGGATCTCAGTTTATACTAACGACTGATCACAAGCCCTTAGTGGGAATTTTATCACCTGGTGGGAGCAAAATGCCTCAGCCAGAACTGCATGTTTAATGTCAAGAATACAGGAATAGATTTCATTGTGGAAAACATTCTGGGGAAAAAAAACATCACAGCAGATTGTTTGTCCAGGCTACCTTGTGCTATGAATGGAGTTGAAAGTAGAGTAGATGAGACTGAAGTGCTAGCTAGTGTTATGGATGTGATGTTAGGAAAAAATTATTTTATCACTGAAGAGAAATGGAAGGATACTATGGAAAAAAATCAGTTATTGAGAAAGGTTGTGAAACATCTCTGAGAAGGTTGGCCTGTACGTAAAGAAATTTCAGATTAATTGTTTCAATATTGTAAGATTTTGAAAAATGTGTAGATTGAGGGAGACATGTTGTGTAAAGAAGGAAAATGTATACTGCCTGTCAGTTTGAGAGATCATATTTTGTCTGTGGCACATGAGGGACATTTAGGTATGTCATCTATGAAAAAAATGGTAAGGACAGTATTTTGGTTGCCTGGTCTCAATAGGGTAGTAGACAGAGTAGTCAGAGAGCACGATATGTGTGCTAACAGTGAGAAAATATTAAAGGTGACACCTGCACCCTTAGTTCATGTTGAATGGCCAGAGTTTCCATGGCAAAAGGTTGGGTTGGACATTTTAGGTCCTTTCCATTTCTTGTCACAATATTGTGTAAATTTGCCATTGATTTAGCAGACTACAATTTTAAGTGGCCTGAGGTGAATTTTGTGCCACTGGATGTGTGATTACATTTTTGAAGGAACTATTTGCCAGAGAAGGATATCCAAAAGTACTTCTTACAGGTAATGAAGTGCAATTGCAGTCTGTTGAAATGGAAAGTATTCTTACATTTTCTAATATTCGCCATGTCACTACTGCTTTATACGAGCCTCAATGTAATGGTCAGGTAGAGAGATTCAACCGTGTTTTGAAGGAGGATATATTGTGGGCCCATTGGTTTTGGAGCAGGAAGGAAAAACAAGATCACTACTAAGGTTAGTCCCTTTAAATTATTTAAGGAGAGAGGGCATGTGTGCAAACTGTGTCCTTGGTGGTTTAAAAGAAGGCAAAGTGGAAAAGTTGATGATGAAAGCAGAGAAGAGGTGGCAATAAGAGTAAAGGAAAAACAAGACCAGTTTAAACATGCTTATGATTCGAAATGGAATGTCAAGGTACCTGATTTTGTAGTAGGTGACTGAGTCAGGATTTGCAAACCTGGAATGTTAGCAAAAGGAGTTTCCAAGTTTGGTAAGCCTGTACGTGTGGTTATAGTAAATTATAACAGTGTGTTCACTCAAGATGGAAAGGTTTGGAATGTCCGGTAAGTGACCAGGAACGAGAGTGGTCTTAAAGCACAGTCACAGGCTCACAGGAATGATAATGATACATCTGTTGCTTCCGCTTCCAGGGTGGAAGATGGAGCATGCCCTAGACTGATTTTTCAATAAGTTATCAAACATGTATATTTGTTATTATAGGTAAATTATATTATCATAGATGTACATAGTAATTTTAGCTTTCTTTAGCACTTTTATTTTATTTTATTTTCATATCAGGGAGAAAGATGTACTACATCTAGTGCTTGGTTCCTTTAACATTAATGTGTATGTATTAATCTGTGGCACGTGCCACATGTACTGTTGTGTGTTCTGCTTTAGAACTCTTGGACAGATCATCTTTGGCTGCCTAAAGTTCCAGATGGGTCCCATGTCATCGTCATTAAAACTTTTATTTAAATCCTCAAATCTGTGGACATTTGGATTGCAACAGGTATGTTTGTGAAGTCAACGGGAGAGTCCAGGAAGCAGATGTGAATTGTAAGGCTCCCTCTAGAACATTCCATGGAGGCTTTGTCATGGCGCACACTGAGGAGTGTTCAGGATGGATATCAGGAGCCCATTTAAAACTAGAATGGTTCCTCTCTGCCCTTTCATGGCCTATGGTGCTCTAGAAATGTTACCCCCCCCATCGGTAGCAAAGCAGTCTTCCTTATCTTTGTGTTTTATGCTGCCCCTGACTGGAGGCTCCCCTCTCCCACGCCGTGCTTGCTCACACTGGTCAAAGGTGGCTGTCATTTATGAGATCACATCCACAACAGCTGTCTTTGAACAAGATTTGTAAAAAGATGGATGACATGAACATGCATGTCTCCGTGTATCCACAGAGGACAATATCCACTTTCTATTTTCATCTCATCACTGTCTCTGTGTGGATGTACCTTATTTGACTCTGACTCTTCATACGTGTGCCTTACTGTGCTGACTGCGTGGGGCATGATTTCTTGGGCTGTGGGGTAGATGGATGGATTTTGGTAAAGGGAGGTGGGAAACCATTTGGCCAGAAAACAGGTTTGTGAACTTTGTCTAAAAGGCCCAAAGGAAGGATAATGGGTGTCAAACGCATGTGAAAAACATGAAAGGAAGTGAGGCGTAAGAACAAATCCTCCTCATGAAGTGAGACACAATTTTGCTTCTCACTGGTGCTGTCACAAAAGAAGTGCTCTCTCCTCAGTTTTTGCCATCAAGGTAGAAGTCAATGTGTCATCAATGATATTGTCAAAGATTTCACTTTAATGACATATTTGTATCACCCTACGCTGTACTGTGGGTGTCCAAGGCATGAGCATACCCATGTGATAGCTGCTACACTGCTCCTTTTGGGCAGATACTCGACTGAAAGTCGATTTTAACTTTGACATGAGGACACTATCCTCTTCAAAACAGGAATATGTTTTAACAGTGGCTTATATCTGTGTATTTAGAATGCCCAAGGCTGACTATCTGTGATAAACAATGCAGGTGGAATTTCTTGCTTTGTTTAGAATTCCTCAATAGACGTAATAAAATACATCTCTGCAACTTGCCCAGTCATGAATGCTTGTTACAGCTCCTCCTGAAGCAAGGACTCATGTTGCCCCTTCAAGCATACAAGATACTATGAAATATCTACTTGTATCTGCTTGTTACTTGTAGGCTAGGCAACATTTTTAGCAAGATTTTATATCATCTGGAACCAGAATCATATTGTCCCTTACCCTTTCCTTCCATTTATTATTGAATTGATTTGTTTGGTATCTTGTGATTACAACATTTTTCATCTATGCGTAATTGCTCTTACTTGTGAATGTCTGACGTGCCAAAACAGAGCTCTGTGGTAGTTTGAAAACTGGCATGTAGTGAATGACTCAGTATACTTAGTCTGGGTAAATGACTTAAACACGTTCTGGCTTGACCTTAGACTGATCTCCTTATGACACACTGGGCACAAAGATTTTGCTGCTGACTTACACTTGTGGCACTCCTGGCTTACTATTGATTCACGGTGTTGGTCAGGGGTATGTTGCGCTTATTTCTGGAATGCAGGAGTAAATAAGAACTACTCTAAGAATGTCACACCTACTCACTACTTCATATCCTTGGTCTTCTGCTCAAGATTGCTGAGCTTGGTACACTCCTTTGTTGAAGTTCTGGCAGATGTTGGCACTAGTCCATCTACTGAACTGTTCCTCAGGCTCACTAATGTGGCAGCAGCATTTCCCAGTACGTTGCCTCCAACAATATTCTTATTTTGGAGTCTATGAAGTCTTCAGGGGTGGGCAGCTTGTGAAGCTTCTGTACTATAAACAGCATTGTTCCTCCACTATGCAGTGTCACAGTCTTAATGTAGGCTGATCTGATCATGAACAAAAAAGTTTGTAAGAGGAAAAAATAACTTCCCTTTTTTATGCTTCAAGGAAAATTAAGTCTTCCTTTTTGTTGTTTAATGGAAACAGTGAATTATTTAGCAAGAAGCTCACAACTATGACCCCACTATTAAAAAAATAAATAATTGCATTTATATTAGCACCAGAGGTTGAGATGTGACCTGCAGATGAATATATGTCTGAGGGTTTGCCCCTAAAAACAAGTAACAATGGTGAAATAAATACATGATATGTGAAAAGGCCAATATATTTAACATTTTTATTATACAATAATTTTCTTTCCCAGTTCTTTTACGGGCAACCACAAGCACTCTGTCCCTGTTGTAATCTAATTGTGGGCGTTTAACTACACCCATGTCACACCCATCAAATTGGTTGGTTTGTGGGCTTGCCTTTAAAAATTTGCTTGATTTTATTAGTGAAAGGCATGCATACGTCAAGCCTTTTCCGGTGTTTAGCCCTCCTTGAGAGCCCCAGCCAACTACTGAAAACATTCGAGTCTCCATGTTTTCCGTATGGTTTCTGGACTACTTCTTCTCTTTATTTCATAGGGAGCGCGATCTCTCTGGGAAGTAATTGATCGCTTTTCATAACTACCAGGTTTAATGCTGTTGTTTATCCTTGCGCTCCTTTGCGAATTCAAGGTTTTACATAGAGCGATCACGCTCAATTTTTTTCATTACTATGAAAAGTCAAAACAGGACCGGTCTTTTTGTTCTGATTAGTCACCTTCACGCTCATGGCGTGGCACTTTAAATCGTCTCCTTTATGTTCGATTGAATTACTTTTCATTTTCAGTTTATGTAGCAAGAAAAGTCCAGTTAGGAGTTTACAACGCTAATGGCTCTAACTCGAGCAAACGCAAGACCCATTGCATTACAAATGCTTGTTTATATACTAGGAAAGAGGAGCAGGCAAAAGCATCAGTAAAGCTGAGGCTTCAAGAAAAAGGGCTGGTTTCTTCCCTGTAACATTCAATTATCATGCACTTGTATCAGTTCGTACTCTCATGCAATACTGGACACTTTGCAGACTGTAAAATGATCTCTCAAACACTGCAGTGGAAGCACCAGAACACACATAAACAGCCAGTAGAAATATTGGCACAAAATACTCCAGAGAGCTTATCGAATATGCTATTAACAACGTTAGAAGACAGTGACTATAGAGTCCAAGGCAAAATAAGCTTATGGTTGAAGGAGGCAGATCTAAAGTCCCTTAAAAAAGAACACAGTATGTTCACCATGTTAGCCACACACTTCAAACGTAACTTGAAACCGTTTGTGGTAATGACTTCTTGGTAATGAGGACACATTGGCCACATGTGTTTAAGTACACACCAGATTTATATGTGCACACTGCCACCAACAGCATGCTATGATTACTAGTTATTCACAACAGAGATGTTCATTTTAGTTGTGTGATTTAAGAATGAGGCTCATGCAAAATTAGCTGTGTGGCACTGCAGAGAGGTTTGAATGAAAATATGTACTTATTGTTCCTATTTGGTGGCCATTAAATTAATTTATGCTTAACCCTCTGGTAGCTTAGCACAAAGCAATTAAGCGTAGCTTAAAGGCAATGTGTAAATAATTTATGCAGTACTCAAACAGTAATAAAGTGAAAACACAAGACAAATCCCAAACCAATTGAGAAAAATAGAGAATATTTTAAAAACTAAAATTATGCTAAACATCAGAAATCCAATAAGTAGAACTGGAGATAAGAATTTTTCAACTTCAAATTAAAAATATTGCCTAAAAATGCAAACAGCGGGTATCTGCTCATGATAGACCAGATCAAATCCGAAAGTGCATCAGTCGGATACAGACACCAATTTCATCCTTGCGTAAAGTTAATCTTCTGACTTAGAAACTTTTATAGAGAAAAAAATTGTAGTTGATCAGTAGTCTGCAGGTCAAGTTGCAAGCTGGTGTCAAAGTGGGACTCAACAACAGCAGGTTTCTGAAGAACAGGTTTCTAGGGCAGTAGTTGAAGAAGGTGGAGAAGCTCTCAGCAGGGAAAGTTCAAAGCCCGGTGCCCAGGAAAGCCTTGATATTGATCAGATGCTGCTCGACATAGCTCCTGGTGAAGCCCTCTATGGTTGGACTTAGAAACTTTCCTGGAAGTTAGATCTCTTTCAGTGGGGCAAACCAGCAAGTTGAGGCCAACCAGTAATTCAACATTGCTTTCTAAGGCTACAATGGAAACCTAGGTCTCCATCAGTTCTGCAGGCAGAAAGTTGTCAAGAAGTTCCTAAGTCCCACATCTTAGAGGTAGGGAACCGAAGGAGCACACTCTAATTTCCGTCATGGGTCTAGAACTGACTCCAACAGAGGCCAGCAGCCAGGTCCACAGCTGGTCTGATTGGAACTGGTGAGCTGGGCAGTGGTAGGAAAAGATGCCTCAGGAAAGTTGTGTAGTCCTGTTGTGCAAAGAGAAGGTCAGCCAACTGACACTTGGAGTCACTTCTGGGGTCCTGGATTCAAGGCAAGCAGGTCAAATCTTCCTTCGGGGTCTTCAGTCAGCATCACAGTCCCTCTTGTGATCATTTGCAGGACCAGGAGTGTTCTATGGGGTATACTGGGTATGTCAGATTTAAGCCCAGTGCCAGCCTGTAGGTGGGGGCAACTCCTGGGGACTCCCTAACCAGTATGGTAAAAGTTCTCAGGTGTGATCCCTCCTACTTTTGCAGTGTTTTATTGTACAAATCCCACAGTACCACTCTTTTTTTACAACCCACATGGCAAAACCTTTTTTCCTCTGGTCAGAGCTCCCTGTGCACAACCAGATGTGTGTGACTAGAGAGACAAAAAGGAGACAAGCCTAGATGTGAGCTTCATCTGTCAGTGACAGTTTAGGTATACTTTGAAGCTCAGGACGGGCTAGACACAGCCCTCCAGTCCATCCTGTTATGGAGGAGAACTCCTTCCCCCCACCCAGAGCCCTTTGTCCTCTGTCTAGGAGCAAAACACATCTCACCTCAGTGGAGCCATTGGGTGTGAGGTGACACTTACACACTGGCAGGAATGCTTTTTAGTAATAGGCAGGAAAAAAAAGCTTTCTTAAATTGTCATTTTCAAAATAGTAATCTAAAATCTAACTTGAGCATTAAATTGTTTTTTTTTAAAGTTACTATTGAAATGATTCCTTGAATTATTTTTGTAGCAATTCCCAAACTGATTTAGCATGTATTTAATGTATTAGTGTAAACAAGTGACAACGTATAGCAGAGCGTGACTTTCCACAGAGAAAAAACAACTTTGGAGATTCTTCACTTCCAGGACATGTAAAACCTTACGTATAGATGTCCTACGTTTTTCAATACTATGCACTTTGCTCTATTGGCATTTAGGGCACTTTGTTAGTATTAAAGAGAAACGTTTAGGCCTGGGAAAGGGGTTGTTTTTCCAGGTTTAAATTGACAGTATGTTTCATGGCATTTGCATTGAGATGTTCGAATCGGCAACAGTGTGCGCGATTCATTCCTGGCATTAAACTCTTGGCATTCAAGTCGGCAGTGTGCGCGATCATATCATGGCATTTGTATTGTGATGTTCGAATCAGCAACAGTGTGCGCGATTCATTCCTGGCATTAAGCTCTTGGCATTCAGGTCGGCAGTGTGCGCAATCATTTCATGGCATTTGTTTTGTGATATTTGAATCGGCAACAGTGTGCGCGATTCATTCCTGGCATTCAACTCTTGGCATTCAGGTCGGCAGTGTGCGCAATCATTTCATGGCATTTGTTTTGTGATGTTCGAATCGGCCACAGTGTGCACGATTCATTATTGGCATTAAACTCTTGGCATTTAGATCAGCAGGTTTTGCAATCATTTCCTGGCATTTGAATTGTGATGTCCAAATTAGCAACAGTGTGCAAGGTTCATTCCAGACATTAAAACTATTGGCATTCAAATCGGCAGTGTGCTCGATCATTTCATGACATTTGCATCTTGATGTTCGAATCGGTAACAGCGTGAGCGATTCATTCCTGACATTGAAACCCTGGCATTCAGATCGGCAGGTTGCGGGATCATTTCATGGCTTTTGAATATTGACGCTTGAATCGGCAACAGTGTGCGCGATTCATTCCTGGCATTTAACTCTTGAAGTACAGATTGGCAGAGTTCGCTATCATTTCTAGATCTTGAAATCTTTGATGTACAGTTTGATTATTAATGTGCATAATAATTCTTGAACAATTGAAACTTAAGACTCTTAGACAGAGTGTGACGTTGTAGTGTTATTCATGATTCTAGTACAGTTCATTCATTAAGGAAAAACCATGTGTTCTTTGATCTTTGTTATAATGCAGTGACTGTTCTAAGAACCAAATGGAGAGTGTTTAATATTCAAAGTGTGAGATGTTAACTCTGGAATGCTCATATGACAGTTTGCATAATCCTTCTTGATTTCCAACTACCCAGAGTTCCGAGGCCTAGTTATTAGTGAAACTCAAGACCATTCAAGTTCTCAGTATAAAGTTAGTTGAAAACAAAGCTTACTGAAAGTCATTGTGTTTAATCTTGCAATTGTGTTGTTTAACTCTTGCTTCCACAGGTCTCCTTCCCCGCTGTTCCCAACCCAAAACCCATTCCCCCACTTGGCCATTCTTTAACTCTGTAATATAATATCTAGTGGAGTATGAACCTGCCAAGAGGTGGACATGTTGGGAACATGCGCAGGCCCCCTAGGATCTGGTCTCCCTGACAGAATACTGAGCCCATGAATTTTAAGCTTGCTGGTTTGCTCTAGGTTCTCAATATGGCCACATTGGATAAGTTAGTTAAGGTTATTATGCAGCTTCAATCGGATGTAGTAGCATCTAAAGGCATAGCGACCAGCTTAGCTGAAAGAGTGAGTCAGTTACAAGACAGAGTAGAAAAGAAGGAGCAAGGTCCTCTGGGTGCGGGTTGGCTTGGTCCTCCTCCTCAAGGTTCAGGAGTTAATCCTCCAACTAATATTTCCCTCAACGTTCCCTCAGCCATTCCTCTGGCTCCCCCAGAACGTTTTTCTGGTGATCCTCTGAAAGCGCAATCATTTTTGACTAGAATTGCATTTTACCTGTCGACCAAACACTTTCCCTGATGCCCAATCCAGGGTGGCCTTCCTGCTATCTTATCTGGCTGGAGACGCAGGCACCTGGGCAATTCCTCTTGTGCGTAAAGACAGTCCCCTGCTTTATAATTGGAGAAACTTTGTCCATGAATTTGAAAGAGTGTTTGATCGAAGAACAGTGACTCTAGCAGCAGACCGAGAACTGTTAGAATTGCGAAAAGGCAATAAAGACTTAGGCCCTCATTACAACCCTGGCGGTAAATCCCGCTTACCGCCGTGCAGAAGACTGCCAACATACCGCTGCGGCCGCGGAATTCCGCACCAGGTATTACGACCCACAGCCCAGAATCCGCCACAATACAGACACCCACACAAGTCCGCCACACCAAAGGTCAGTGATAAACTGGCGATAACAAAACCAACACCATCACGCCAACAGGAATACGCCCACACTATCACGACCCACGAATCAACGTGGCGGTCTTTCAACCGCGGTGATCCATTGGTAGTACACTCCGCCCCCTTCAAAATACACACACATATACAAAACACAACCACATTGGACAATTTGAAATACACACACCTGATACACATACATACACCACACCCACGCACCCTATCCAATATAAAGCACACACCCACATCACCCACAAACCATTACTACCAGAATTTTGAAACCACGCCAGAGAGATACACTACCAAAAACAACACCAGCATCCACAGACACACAACACCATCACTTACCCAACATCTACGCACCTCAAACAACACACACCAACACACCCCCTCACACATCACAACAGACACCACCTCACACATCACCCACACCACATCATGGCACCTCAACGACACCCCAGATTCTCTTAGGAGGAGCTCAGGGTCCTGGTAGAGGAAATCGTCCGGGTAGAGCCACAGCTATTCGGATCACAGGTGTAGCAGACGTCCATTGCAAGGAAGATGGAGCTATGGTGCAGAATCGTCAACAGGGTCAATGCAGTGGGACAGCATCCAAGAACTAGGGATGACATCAGAAAGAGCTGGAACGACCTACGGGGGAAGGTGCGTTCCGTGGTCTCCAGACACCAGATTGCTGTACAGAGGACTGGCGGTGGACCCCCACCTCCTCCCCCACAACTGACAACATGGGAGGAGCAAGTCTTGGCTATACTGCATCCTGAGGGCCTTGCAGGAGTAGCAGGAGGACTGGACTCTGATAAGGCAAATCTTTACTACTATATCCCCCCACACTACCTGCTCCCACCCTTACCCTCACACCCGTCACCCCAACAACCCACAGATACCCCACCAACACAACCCACACATCCCAAAACCAAGCCCTGCATGTGACACCAATGCATGGACACCCATCACCCAAGCATGTCCACTACAGAGACTCACTCATGCCCCAAAATCAGCAATCACACAAGGACCAAGCCGAGAATGCAAGCACTGGAGTACAGGGTCAACCACCCATTGCACACGATGGCACACACACATACAATAATTATGCATTTACACCCCAACATGACCCCTACCCAATGTCACCGGACAGGAGGTGCCAGGCATATCCAGTCCCCCCACAGAAGAGGCCCACAGTGATGACAGCAGGTCTGCACAACTGGATCAAGATGACCAGCCCGGCCCATCTGGGACCTCAGGACAGTCGGTTCCCCTGACACTGTCACAAACCACAACAGTGCTCTCCCCCCTCAGGAAACACCAGCACAGCACCCACCCATCGGGCCCATCCTTCTGTCCCCAGGACACGTCAATCAGCAGTGTGTCCACCACTACAGGGAACCCAGGCAAACCCACCAACCCAAGAAAATCAGGGACCTGGGGCAGTGACAGTGGGCACATGGTTCAGGGGACAGAGGCACAGGATAACAGGGAAACTGGGAGGACTGCTGTGCGACAGGGGGAGGACAGGCCCAGGGAACCCACTCTCCATGAGGCACTCTCCAATATCATGGGAGCTTACCATCATTCCCAGGAGACGATGGCAACGGTACTGACCAAGTTTCAGGAGACCCAGCGGATGCAGGAGGAACACTACCTTGGGATCAGGGAGGGCTTGAAGTCCATCAACACCACCCTTGTCACCATTGCAGGGGTGCTGGCAGACCTCGCCAACACCAGGAGGGACACAGTGGCACAACAAGGCGCCCCTGACACTAGTCTGGATGATGAACAGCCCTCCACCTCCGCCGGCGCTAGTGGACAGGAGGCACCGCCACAGGAACAACAGGACAACAGCACCCCACCCCCTGCAGATGGAGAACCACCTGCAAACGGTCCCTGGGATCCAGGAACAAGACAGAGAACATTGCCAAGACCCCCACCAGGAAAT
Organism: Pleurodeles waltl; assembly: GCF_031143425.1. Classification (NCBI taxonomy): domain Eukaryota; kingdom Metazoa; phylum Chordata; class Amphibia; order Caudata; family Salamandridae; genus Pleurodeles; species Pleurodeles waltl. The sequence continues at coordinate 713,226,104 of NC_090436.1, forward strand.
GAGACCCCCTGAATGTCACCTTTCTGTCCCACTATGTCACCCTGTCCATCCTTAAACTGCTATTGCTCCACTTCCTATGCCCCTTTGGACAATACACCTGTGAAACAAATAGACTGGACTCTGCCATGGACAATCCTCCACCATCACCCCAGCCCATTTTACAACCCCCTCCACTTATTAGCACAGGAATAAACACACTTCAATCACAAAACAATCTGGAGTCAGTCTGTGCTTTCACAAATGTGTAATTGCAATAACTACGGAATATAGCAATGTCAATTTACTTGTTCACATACCAATGTAACACAGATTTAGGCCAGCAGTAAACATAGCAGAGGGCACAAAGTGGGACCCAAATCTGTGAAATGGAAAGTCAAAGTGACAAGTCAGGATCCATAAACTAAATGAAAATGACACACTTATGCTAGTTCCAACAATAGAATGAGATGGGGGAAGCAGTGGCATCTTCTTACCTGTATCTCACTGGAAGTATTGCCTGATGATGTTGTTTCGGTTGTCAATATCCTCTTCTTCTCCCTCCTCTTCTTCACTGTCCACAGGCTCCACAGCTGCCACAAGACCACCATCTGGCTCATCCTCCTGCAGAAAAGGCACCTGGCGTCACAAAGCCAGGTTGTGCAGCATACAGCAGGCCATGATTATCTGGCACACCTTCTTCGGTGAGTAGCAGAGGGATCCACCTGTCAGATGGAGGCACCAGAATCTGGCCTTCAGGAGGCCGACGCTGCGTTCGATCACCATCCTAGTTCGCCCATGTGCCTCATTGTAGCGTTCCTCTGCCCTTGTCCTGGGATTCCTCACTGGGGTCAGTAGCCATGACAGGTTGGGGTAACCAGAGTCACCTGCAAATCTTGAGGGATAACTGTTAGACACACACTAACCCTTAGGGACAACCCCATACCCAGACACCTATGTCAACTGTATTGGGATCTTGACCTCACCTATTAGCCACACATGGTGCCTCTGGAGGTGGCCCATCACATAAGGGATGCTGCTATTCCTCAAAATGTAAGCGTCATGCACAGAGCCAGGATACTTGGCATTGACATGGGAGATGTACTGGTCTGCCAAACAGACAATCTGCACATTCATCGAATGGTAGCTCTTCCGGTTTCTGTACACCTGTTCATTTCTGCGGGGGGGGACAAATGCCACATGTGTCCCATCAATGGCACCAATGATGTTGGGGGTATGTCCCAGGGCATAGAAGTCACCTTTCACTGCGGGCAAATCCTCCACCTGAGGGAAAACGATGTAGCTGCGCATGTGTTTCAGCAGGGCAGATAACACTCTGGACAAAACGTTTGAGAACATTGGCTGGGACATCCCTGATGCCATGGCCACTGTTGTTTGAAAAGACCCACTGGCCAGGAAATGGAGTACAGACAGGACCTGCACTAGAGGGGGGATTCCTGTGGGATGGCGGATAGCTGACATCAGGTCCGGCTCCAACTGGTCACACAGTTCCTGGATTGTTGTACGATGAAGTCTGTATGTGACCAGGATGTTTCTCTCTTCCATTGTCGACAGGTCCAACAGGGGTCTGTACACTGGAGGATGCCGCCATCTCATCACCTTCCCCCAGCTGACGTGCCCTATGGAGGAGAACAGTGAGCAGAGAGTCATCCAACACTGAGGTACCACAATGTTTTATTTTCAGAAACGTAATTAATCCGCAATGTGCTGATATCTGTCTATATTCCCAACCTAGATAGGTGTGACGCAGTTAACTTCCATCCCATGTGGCCTCCTGAAATGGCGGTTGCCTGACCTGTAAGGTGGGACAAGGGGATATGAGGTAACTGCGCTGGCGTTCTACACCGTCGCGGTGGGCGGTCGAAGACCGCGGGCAATTCAGCATTGGTTAACATTGGGCCGCATAGGTCCCAGGAGCCAATAACGATGTACGCCGCCAGTGATGGTACGCACCGCCACAGACGTGACCGCCATTATCTGTCTGTTCACTCACTTGATACCTGACCTTCAACAGGAGCGGACCTACATTGTAAGTGCTGCTGTGACCTCAGTCTGGAAGCGACGATGGCTCATGTGTCTGGGGAAAGGACCCCTGCCTTCACTTCGGAGGAGTTGGAGAAACTAGTGGATGGGGTCCTCCCCCAGTACACGCAACTGTAAGGTCCTCCAGACAAACATGTGAGTACACTGTGAGCATGCTGCATGGGCAATGCCTGTTTTGAGTGGTGTGGATGGAAGATACATTGGGGGGGCTGAGGCCTGCAAGTGCCGATGGGGAGTGTATGTGCGTCAGGGCAAGGGTAGGAACTGGGGGTAATGAGTATGACGGTCCAGACGGGTAAGTAATTTCCTTTTCACCCCTGCACCATTCCTCTAGGTCAGCACCCACCAGAAGAAGGGTATTTGGCGTGCCATCGCCAAGGACGTCCGACCCTGGGGGTCTACCAGAGACGGAGCACCCACTGCCGTAAAAGATGGGAGGACCTGTGCCACTGGAGCAAGAAGACAGCGGAGGCCCAGCTGGGGATGGCCTCCCAACGTGGGGGGGTGCCCATCGCACCATGACCCCCCTGATGTTCCGGATCCTGGCGGTGGCGTATCCGGAGTTGGATGGGCGCTTGAGGGCATCACAGCAGCCACAAGGGGGTGAGTACGCTCTCATTCAGCTGACTCACCGTGCATTACGGGGTGTCTGGGTGGGGGAGGTTGGCAGTGGGTTTCCCTAGGCTAGGGCGAAGTTTGTAGGCAAGGTCCCTTGTGAGGCAGGCTATGTGGCACCCCAACACCACCAGTGGTAAGAGCCATCTACATCTAGTCAGGCTCCCGTGACTTCCAGGTGTGCAGCAATTGGTCTTAGGCCTCGTACCCCATGGTCAGCTGAAATGTCTAGGAACTGTTAGTGCATGGGGTAGTGCAGAGGGCTGCTCCATGTGTGTTGTGTCCGCCAACGGTAGTGGTTTTGCATGCACTGAACATGTCTTTCGTCTGTCTTCCCCCCCACCTTTTTGTGGTCTCCCTGTTCTTGTGTGCAATAGCATCATCAGGCGGAGGAGCATTGGCACCGGAGCAGGAGGGAGCTGCAACCCACTTGGCCCTGGAGGGCGAAACAACAGAGTCTGAAGCCACCAGTGGGACGGAGGGTGAGGGGAGCTCCACGGCAGGGACAGGAGCAGACAGCAGTGACAGCGACTCCTCCTCTGATGGGAGCTTTCTTGCCGTGGCGGGCACCTCTGTGCCCACTGCATCAACAGGTACAGCTGCCACCCTCCTACCAGCACCGCCCTGCCAGCAGCCCCTCAGTGTGTGTCCTGTACCCGCTCACCCAGGAGGTTGGGCATCTCCTTCGCCCCAGGCACCTCAGGCCCTGCCCCAGTCAGCCCTGCTGCCCTCAGTGAGGAGGTTATTGACCTCCTGAGATCCCTCACTGTTGGGCAATCTACCATTGTGAATGCCATTCAGGGTGTCGAGAGGCATTTGCAAAAAACAAATGCATACCTGGAGGGCATTCATTCTGGGCAGGCAGCCCAACCAAGGGCATTTCTGGCTCTGGCCTCAGCACTGATGGCAGCCATTGTCCCTGTGTCCAGCCTCCCCCCTCCAACTTCCTCCACCCAGACCCAATCTCCTGTACCTCAGCCTATCCCAAGCACACCATCAGACCAGCATGTACACTCATCAACACACAAGAGTGGCTAAGGCAAATATAAGCATCCACACATCACACAAGCACCATACCCATGCAGACACAGCAACATCCACCGTCTCCACTGTGTCCCCCTCCTCCACGTCCTCCCTCCCAGTCTCATCTCCACTCACACCTGCATGCACTACATCCTCAGCCACTGCCTCCATCACCAGCACGGCCATCACCACACACCGCTCACGTGCACTCACCACCCCCACTACCATGCACACATCCCCAGTGTCCTCTCCCAGTGTGTCTGTGAGCCCTCCTCCCAAAGTACACAAACACAGGAACATACCAACCCAACAGCCATCCACCTCACAACAGCCACCGGCCCATGCACCTTCACCCAAATTCAGCAGACATACACCTCCTACAACCACTACCTCTACCTCCACTCCCAAACCCCCTCCATCTTCTCATCCCAGTGTGTCTAAGAAACTCTTCCTGGCTAACATTGACCTCTTCCCTACACCTCCCCCGTCCTTCCCCTAGGGCCAGGCTTTCCAGGTCCCAGCCCAGCACCTCAGCTACCAAATCCCCAGGCACAATGGTGCCAGCAACTGCGGGGTCATGGAGTGCGCCACCCATCAGGGCTGCCAATGTGCAACATAGCGAGTGCAAAGACATTCCGCCACCTGCCAAGGTAAAAAAGGTGCCCACATCCCGGAGGGAGAAGCCGAAAGTACCAGCCACCAAGGGCTCAGCAAAAACCAAAGGGGATAGTGGCAAGACAACTGTGGCACCATCAAAGCTGGGGAAGGGCCAAAAGCTGAAGAGCAGGTCAGGAGAGGGCATGGTGGCACCGACTGAGGGACCAGTGTCACACTTTCTGTCCACGACCACGCCAACCTGTATGGCGGCGAACACCGCTAGCTGCCCCACCACCACCACAGACGCCACCTGCACAGTCACCTGCAACGCCCCCGGCACGTCTACAGCCTCAGCGACAGTCCCCAGCATCTTCCCCAGTGGGCAGCCATCCGAGGCTGCAGGAAACGTCCTGCTGTGTCCCTCTGCAGGTGCTGACCCATGCACCACCGCCAGCACTGCCGCAAGCACCGCCACAACAGACACCGCCACAAGCACAGCCACAACAGACACCGCCGCAAGCACCGCCGCGACAGACACCGCCGCAAGCAACGCCACCGGCCCGCGTCATCCTCAGACACAGGAACCACCGGTGACATGGCTACCATCCCCAGTAGTCAGTCGTCTGAGGCTGAAGGAGAGTTCCTGGACCCTGGGCAGCTTCCATGAGGCATTTCTTCCATCACTGTTTACACCTGCAGGTAGAAGGCACAGCCGAAGCAGTGTGGGGTATGTCGCTGCCTCCATGGCGTATCATGCCACCTGAACCTCGCAAATCTCGTTGCACACACACCCAGGTGAGGGAATTGTACCGGCCACACTGCACGTGGAGCACTCTGGGCACCAGGCCCCCTCCAGAACCAGTGGAGAGATACATCCACTACCTCTGTCCTTGGCAGGATGAAGCACTCTCGGCACCAGGCCCCCTCCAGAACCAGTGGAGAATAACATCCACTACCTCTGACCTTGACATGATGAAGCACTCTGGGCACCAGGCCCCCTCTAGAACCAGTGGAGAATTGCATCCACTTGACAGGCTGTGGCTTTGCACTCCCCAGGATAAAGCAATGGGCAAAGCACCCACTGGAGAGACTTGAGAGACTGTGGCTTTTCACTCCCCAGGATAAAGCAGTGGGCAAATCACCCACTGGAAAGACTTGTGAGACTTTGGCTTTGCACTCCCCAGGATGCAGCAGTGGGCAAACCACCCACTTGAGAGACTTGAGAGACTGTGGCTTTGCACTCCCCAGGATAAAGCAGTGGGCAAACCACCCACTGGAGAGACTTGAGAGACTGTGGCTTTGCACTCCCCAGGATAAATCAGTGGGCAACCCATCCACTGGAGAGACTTGAGAGACTGTGGCTTTGCACTCCCCAGGATACATCAATGGGCATGGAGCCCCCTAGTGCAGCAGTGGCATCGTGCGTTCATCAGGCTGAGGTGTCCCCCCTCTCCCTCCCCCTGAGGTGCCTGTATATTTTCGATCTGATGACCTAGCAGTGTTCTCGCCGTACAGTCAGGTTTCATGTGTGGGCCTCGCCCATGCATTTTGGGCCCAGTGGTCCACGGACAATGATTAGTACACTATCTGGACTTGTGTAGTTGGTGTACATATTTGTATATACTGAATTTTGACTTTTGAATACTGGATTTTTCTTGATTACAATGGTTACAATCATTTCCTTTTGTCCTTGTGTTCTTCCAGGGGTGGGGTGGGGCGTATATGTAATGTTGCTGCGTTGCTGCATGTATTTGTGTGTCTGTTGTTGTGTGTGGTGGTGAGGGTGGGGGTGTTGTGTGTGTGTGTGTCACTCTTTTCCTCTCCCCCTCCCCTGTCTTGTAGGCGCAGTACTCACCGTGGTCGCCGCCATTCGTACTCCTCATAGAAGAGGAGGTAAACCAAATGAGTAACACATGAAGTTCGGGCTACATGGCGTCCTGGTTCCTCGTTGGGTGTCAAGAGGTGAGTGTTTTCCCTTCTGTGTACTGTTTCTGCTGTGCTTTTGATAGCGTTGGTTCCGCCCCAGAAAAGGTGGTGGATAGGCCTGTTGAAATAGGGTGGGCAGTACTTTGTCTCCCGCCTGTCTGTTGGCTGTGACCGCCTCGCTGTTTTGTTACACACACATATACAAAACACAACCACATTGGACAATTTGAAATACACACACCTGATACACATACACACACCACACCCACGCACCCTATCCAATATAAAGCACACACCCACGTCACCCACAAACCCTTACTACCAGAATTTTGAAACCACGCCAGAGAGATACACTACCAAAAACAACACCAGCATCCACAGACACACAACACCATCACTTACCCAACATCTACGCACCTCAAACAACACACACCAACAACAGACACCACCTCACACATCACCCACACCACATCATGGCACCTCAACGACACCCCAGATTCTCTTAGGAGGAGCTCAGGGTCCTGGTAGAGGAAATCGTCCGGGTAGAGCCACAGCTATTCGGATCACAGGTGTAGCAGGCGTCCATTGCAAGGAAGATGGAGCTATGGTGCAGAATCGTCAACAGGTTCAATGCAGTGGGACAGCATCCAAGAACTAGGGATGACATCAGAAAGAGGTGGAATGACCTACGGGGGAAGGTGCGTTCCGTGGTCTCCAGACACCAGATTGCTGTACAGAGGACTGGCGGTGGACCCCCACCTCCTCCCCCACAACTGACAACATGGGAGGAGCAAGTCTTGGCTATACTGCATCCTGAGGGCCTTGCAGGAGTAGCAGGAGGACTGGACTCTGGTAAGGCAAATCTTTACTACTATATCCCCCCACACTACCTGCTCCCACCCTTACCCTCACACCCGTCACCCCAACAACCCACAGATACCCCACCAACACAACCCACACATCCCAAAACCAAGCCCTGCATGTGACACCAATGCATGGACACCCATCACCCAAGCATGTCCACTACAGAGACTCACTCATGCCCCAAAATCAGCAATCACACAAGGACCAAGCCGAGAATGCAAGCACTGGAGTACAGGGTCAACCACCCATTGCACACGATGGCACACACACATACAATAATTATGCATTTACACCCCAACATGACCCCTACCCAATGTCACCGGACAGGAGGTGCCAGGCATATCCAGTCCCCCCACAGAAGAGGCCCACAGTGATGACAGCAGGTCTGCACAACTGGATCAAGATGACCAGCCCGGCCCATCTGGGACCTCAGGACAGTCGGTTCCCCTGACACTGTCATAAACCACAACAGTGCTCTCCCCCCTCAGGAAACACCAGCACAGCACCCACCCATCGGGAACATCCTTCTGTCCCCAGGACACGTCAATCAGCAGTGTGTCCACCACTACAGGGAACCCAGGCAAACCCACCAACCCAAGAAAATCAGGGACCTGGGGCAGTGACAGTGGACACACGGTTCAGGGGACAGAGGCACAGGATAACAGGGAAACTGGGAGGACTGCTGTGCGACAGGGGGAGGACAGGCCCAGGGAACCCACTCTCCATGAGGCACTCTCCAATATCATGGGAGCTTACCATCATTCCCAGGAGACGATGGCAAGGGTACTGGCCAAGTTTCAGGAGACCCAGCGGATGCAGGAGGAACACTACCTTGGGATCAGGGAGGACTTGAAGTCCATTAACACCACCCTTGTCACCATTGCAGGGGTGCTGGCAGACCTCGCCAACACCAGGAGGGACACAGTGGCACAACAAGGCGCCCCTGACACTAGCCTGGATGATGAACAGCCCTCCACCTCCGCCGGCGCTAGTGGACAGGAGGCACCGCCACAGGAACAACAGGACAACAGCACCCCACCCCCTGCAGATGGAGAACCACCTGCAAACGGTCCCTGGGATCCAGGAACAAGACAGAGAACATTGCCAAGACCCCCACCAGGAAATGAGACCCCCTGAGTGTCACCTTTCTGTCCCACTATGTCACCCTGTCCATCCTTAAACTGCTATTGCTCAACTTCCTATGCCCCTATGGACAATACACCTGTGAAACAAATAGACTGGACTCTGCCATGGACAATCCTCCACCATCACCCCAGCCCATTTTACAACACCCTCCACTTATTAGCACAGGAATAAACACACTTCAATCACAAAACAATCTGGAGTCAGTCTGTGCTTTCACAAATGTGTAATTGCAATAACTACGGAATATAGCAATGTCAATTTACTTGTTCACATACCAATGTAACACAGATTTAGGCCAGCAGTAAACATAGCAGAGGGCACAAAGTGGGACCCAAATCTGTGAAATGGAAAGTCAAAGTGACAAGTCAGGATCCATACACTAAATGAAAATGACACACTTATGCTAGTTCCAACAATAGAATGAGATGTGGGAAGCAGTGGCATCTTCCTACCTGTATCTCACTGGAAGTATTGCCTGATGATGTTGTTTCGGTTGTCAATATCCTCTTCTTCTCCCTCCTCTTCTTCACTGTCCACAGGCTCCACAGCTGCCACAAGACCACCATCTGGCTCATCCTCCTGCAGAAAAGGCACCTGGCGTCGCAAAGCCAGGTTGTGCAGCATACAGCAGGCCATGATTATCTGGCACACCTTCTTCGGTGAGTAGCAGAGGGATCCACCTGTCAGATGGAGGCACCAGAATCTGGCCTTCAGGAGGCCGACGCTGCGTTCGATCACCATCCTAGTTCGCCTATGTGCCTCATTGTAGCGTTCCTCTGCCCTTGTCCTGGGATTCCTCACTGGGGTCAGTAGCCATGACAGGTTGGGGTAACCAGAGTCACCTGCAAATCTTGAGGGACAACTGTTAGACACACACTAACCCTTAGGGACAACCCCATACCCAGACACCTATGTCAACTGTATTGGGATCTTGACCTCACCTATTAGCCACACATGGTGCCTCTGGAGTTGGCCCATCACATAAGGGATGCTGCTATTCCTCAAAATGTAAGTGTCATGCACAGAGCCAGGATACTTGGCATTGACATGGGAGATGTACTGGTCTGCCAAACAGACAATCTGCACATTCATCGAATGGTAGCTCTTCCGGTTTCTGTACACCTGTTCATTTCTGCGGGGGGGGGACAAATGCCACATGTGTCCCATCAATGGCACCAATGATGTTGGGGGTATGTCCCAGGGCATAGAAGTCACCTTTCACTGCGGGCAAATCCTCCACCTGAGGGAAAACGATGTAGCTGCGCTTGTGTTTCAGCAGGGCAGATAACACTCTGGACAAAACGTTTGAGAACATTGGCTGGGACATCCCTGATGCCATGGCCACTGTTGTTTGAAAAGACCCACTGGCCAGGAAATGGAGTACAGACAGGACCTGCACTAGAGGGGGGATTCCTGTGGGATGGCGGATAGCTGACATCAGGTCCGGCTCCAACTGGTCACACAGTTCCTGGATTGTTGTACGATGAAGTCTGTATGTGACCAGGATGTTTCTCTCTTCCATTGTCGACAGGTCCACCAGGGGTCTGTACACTGGAGGATGCCGCCATCTCATCACTTGCCCCAGCTGACGTGCCCTATGGAGGAGAACAGTGAGCAGAGAGTTATCCAACACTGAGGTATCACAATGTTTTATTTTCAGAAATGTAATTAATCCGCAATGTGCTGATATCTGTCTATATTCCCAGCCTAGATAGGTGTGACACAGTTAACTTCCATCCCATGTGGCCTCCTGAAATGGCGGTTGCCTGACCTGTAAGGTGGGACAAGGGGATATGAGGTAACTGCGCTGGCGTTCTACGCCGTCGCGGTGGGCGGTCGAAGACCGCGGGCAATTCAGCATTGGTTAACATTGGGCCGTATAGGTCCCAGGAGCCAATAACGATGTACGCCGCCAGTGATGGTACGCACCGCCACAGACGTGACCATCATTATCTGTCTGTTCACTCACTTGATACCTGACCTTCAACAGGAGCGGACCTACATTGTAAGTGCTGCTGTGACCTCAGTCTGGAAGTGACGATGGCTCATGTGTCTGGGGAAAGGACCCCTGCCTTCACTTCGGAGGAGTTGGAGAAACTAGTGGATGGGGTCCTCCCCCAGTACACGCAACTGTAAGGTCCTCCAGACAAACATGTGAGTACACTGTGAGCATGCTGCATGGGCAATGCCTGTTTTGAGTGGTGTGGATGGAAGATACATTGGGGGGGCTGAGGCCTGCAAGTGCCGATGGGGAGTGTATGTGCGTCAGTTCTAGGGTAGGAACTGGGGGTAATGAGTATGACGGTCCAGACGGGTAAGTAATTTCCTTTTCCCCCCTGTACCATTCCTCTAGGTCAGCGCCCACCAGAAGAAGGGTATTTGGCGTGCCATCGCCAAGGACGTCCGACCCTGGGGGTCTACCAGAGACGGAGCACCCACTGCCGTAAAAGATGGGAGGACCTGTGCCACTGGAGCAAGAAGACAGCGGAGGCCCAGCTGGGGATGGCCTCCCAACGTGGGGGGGTGCCCGTCGCACCATGACCCCCCTGATGTTCCGGATCCTGGCGGTGGCGTATCTGGAGTTGGATGGGCGCTTGAGGGCATCACAGCAGCCACAAGGGGGTGAGTACGCTCTCATTCAGCTGACTCACCGTGCATTACGGGGTGTCTGGGTGGGGGAGGTTGGCAGTGGGTTCCCCTAGGCCAGGGCGAAGTTTGTAGGCAAGGTCCCTTGTGAGGCAGGCTACGTGGCACCCCAACACCACCAGTGGTAAGCGCCATCTACATCTAGTCAGGCTCCCGTGACTTCCAGGTGTGCAGCAATTGGTCTTAGGCTTCGTACCCCATGGTCAGCTGAAATGTCTAGGAACTGTTAGTGCATGGGGTAGTGCAGAGGGCTGCTCCATGTGTGTTGTGTCCGCCAACGGTAGTGGTTTGCATGCACTGAACATGTCTTTCGTCTGTCTTCCCCCCCACCTTTTTGTGGTCTCCCTGTTCTTGTGTGCAATAGCATCATCAGGCGGAGGATCATTGGCACCGGAGCAGGAGGGAGCTACAACCCACTTGGCCCTGGAGGGCGAAACAACAGAGTCTGAAGCCACCAGTGGGACGGAGGGTGAGGGGAGCTCCACGGCAGGGACAGGAGCAGACAGCAGTGACAGCGACTCCTCCTCTGATGGGAGCTTTCTTGCCGTGGCGGGCACCTCTGTGCCCACCGCATCAACAGGTACAGCTGCCACCCCCCTACCAGCACCGCCCTGCCAGCAGCCCCTCAGCCTGTGTCCTGTGCCCGCTCACCCAGGAGGTTGGGCATCTCCTTCGCCCCAGGCACCTCAGGCCCTGCCCCAGTCAGCCCTGCTGCCCTCAGTGAGGAGGTTATTGACCTCCTGAGATCCCTCACTGTTGGGCAATCTACCATTGTGAATGCCATTCAGGGTGTCGAGAGGCATTTGCAAAACACAAATGCATACCTGGAGGGCATTCATTCTGGGCAGGCCGCCCAACCAAGGGCATTTCAGGCTCTGGCCTCAGCACTGATGGCAGCCATTGTCCCTGTGTCCAGCCTCCCCCCTCCAACTTCTTCCACCCAGACCCAATCCCCTGTACCTCATCCTATCCCAAGCACACCATCAGACCAGCATGTACACTCATCAACACTCAAGAGTGGCTAAGGCAAATATAAGCATCCACACATCACACATGCACTCACACAAGCACCATACCCATGCAGACACAGCAACATCCACCGTCTCCACTGTGTCCCTCTCCTCCACGTCCTCCTCCTCCCTCCCAGTCTCATCTCCACTCACACCTGCATGCACTACATCCTCAGCCACTGCCTCCATCACCAGCACGGCCATCACCACACACCCCTCACGTGCACTCACCACCCCCACTACCATGCACACATCCCCAGTGTCCTCTCCCAGTGTGTCTGTGAGCCCTCCTCCCAAAGTACACAAACACAGGAACATACCAACCCAACAGCCATCCACCTCACAACAGCCACCGGCCCATGCACCTTCACCCAAATTCAGCAGACGTACACCTCCTACAACCACTACCTCTACCTCTACCTCCACCCCCAAACCCCCTCCATCTTCTCATCCCAGTGTGTCTAAGAAACTCTTCCTGGCTAACATTGACCTCTTCCCTACACCTCCCCCGTCCTTCCCCTAGGGCCAGGCTTTCCAGGTCCCAGCCCAGCACCTCAGCTACCAAATCCCCAGGCACAATGGTGCCAGCAACTGCGGGGTCATGGAGTGCGCCACCCATCAGGGCTGCCAGTGTGCCACATAGCGAGTGCAAGGACATTCCGCCACCTGCCAAGGTGAAAAAGGTGCCCACATCCCGGAGGGAGAAGCCGAAAGTACCAGCCACCAAGGGCTCAGCAAAAACCAAAGGGGATAGTGGCAAGACAACTGTGGCACCATCAAAGCTGGGGAAGGGCCAAAAGCTGAAGAGCAGGTCAGGAGAGGGCATGGTGGCACCGACTGAGGGACCAGTTTCACACTTTCTGTCCACGACCACGCCAACCTGTATGGCGGCGAACACCGCTAGCTGCCCCACCACCACCACAGACGCCACCTGCACAGTCACCTGCACCGCCCCCGGCACGTCTACAGCCTCAGCGACAGTCCCCAGCATCTTCCCCAGTGGGCAGCCGTCCGGGGCTGCAGGAAATGTCCTGCTGTGTCCCTCTGCAGGTGCTGACCCATGCACCACCGCCAGCACTGCCGCAAGCACCGCCACAACAGACACCGCCACAAGCACTGCCACAACAGACACCGCCGCAAGCACCGCCGCGACAGACACCACCGCAAGCAACGCCACCGGCCCGCGGCATCATCAGACACAGGCACCACCGCTGACATGGCTACCATCCCCAGTGGTCAGTCGTCTGAGGCTGAAGGAGAGTTCCTGGACCCTGGGCAGCTTCCATGAGGCATTTCTTCCATCACTGTTTACACCTGCAGGTAGAAGGCACAGCTGAAGCAGTGTGGGGTATGTCGCTGCCTCCATGGCGTATCATGCTACCTGAACCTCGCAAATCTCGTTGCACACACACCCAGGTGAGGGAATTGTACCGGCCACACTGCACGTGGAGCACTCTGGAAACCAGGCCCCCTCCAGAACCAGTGGGGAGATACATCCACTACCTCTGTCCTTGGCCGGATGAAGCACTCTGGGCACCAGGCCCCCTCCAGAACCAGTGGAGAGATACATCCACTACCTCTGTCCTTGGCAGGATGAAGCACTCTGGGCACCAGGCCCCCTCCAGAACCAGTGGAGAATGACCTCCACTACCTCTGACCTTGACATGATGAAGCACTCTGGGCACCAGGCCCCCTCTAGAACCAGTGGAGAATGGCATCCACTTGACAGGCTGTGGCTTTGCACTCCCCAGGATAAAGCAATGGGCAAAGCACCCACTGGAGAGACTTGAGAGACTGTGGCTTTGCACTCCCCAGGATAAAGCAGTGGGCAAATCACCCACTGGAAAGACTTGTGAGACTGTGGATTTGCAATCCCCAGGATGCAGCAGTGGGCAAACCACCCACTGGAGAGACTTGAGAGACTGTGGCTTTGCACTCCCCAGAATAAATCAGTGGGCAACCCATCCACTGGAGAGACTTGAGAGACTGTGGCTTTGCACTCCCCAGGATACATCAATGGGCATGGAGCCCCCTAGTGCAGCAGTGGCATTGTGCGTTCATCAGGCTGAGGTGTCCCCCCTCTCCCTCCCCCTGAGGTGCCTGTATATTTTCGATCTGATGACCTAGCAGTGTTCTCTCTGTACGAGTCAGGTTTCATGTGTGGGCCTCGCCCATGCATTTTGGGCCCAGTGGTCCACGGACAATGATTAGTACACTATCTGGACTTGTGTAGTTGGTGTACATATTTGTATATACTGAATTTTGACTTTTGAATACTGGATTTTTCTTGATTACAATGGTTACAATCATTTCCTTTTGTCCTTGCGTTCTTCCAGGGGTGGGGTGGGGCGTATATGTAATGTTGCTGCATGTATTTGTGTGTCTGTTGTTGTGTGTGGTGGTGAGGGTGGGGGTGTTGTGTGTGTGTGTGTCACTCTTTTTCCTCTCCCCCTCCCCTGTCTTGTAGGCGCAGTACTCACCGTGGTCGCCGCCATTCGTACTCCTCATAGAAGAGGAGGTAAACCAAATGAGTAACACATGAAGTTCGGGCTACATGGCGTCCTGGTTCCTCGTTGGGTGTCAAGAGGTGAGTGTTTTCCCTTCTGTGTACTGTTTCTGCTGTGCTTTTGATAGCTTTGGTTCCGCCCCAGAAAAGGTGGCGGATAGGCCTCTTGAAATAGGGTGGGCGGTACTTTGTCTCCCGCCTGTCTGTTGGCTGTGACCGCCTCGCTGTTTGTTTTTACCGCCGTGGCGGTCGGAGTGTTAAAGTGGCTGTCTATGTTGGCAGTTTCCGCCACGGTTGTAATCCCATTTTTTTTGTTCACTGCTTTAACACCGACCGCCACGGTTGTAATGAGGGCCTTAGTTTCCTACTTGGCGGACTTTAACCGGCTGCTAGCAGAGACATCCTGGCCTGAAGAAAAACAAGTAGCCCTGTTCTACAAAGGACTCAAAGACGAGTTAAAAGACATTCTTGCCCAGATCGATCCTCAACCTACAGATTGTCAAGATCTGATAAACCTTGTTTTGAGAATTGACCATCGTCTTGCAGAACGACAGGGAACACGCAAAAAGACTGAGAAATATTCCTGGCGTGTTCGTGAACGTAGAGAATCAAGAGTTCAGAAAGACAATAATCATGAACCAATGGAAATTGGAACTATCAGGCGGCCTTTGACAATAGAAGAAAAAGACTGTTCGAGAACTGCAGTGTTTCCTAGGTTTTGCAAACTTCTATCGCAGGTTCATAAATCATTTCTCTCAGACAGTAGCGCAAATCACTAAGTTGTTAAGAAAGAAAGAACCATTCGTATGGTCTCCAGAAGCTGACAGAGCTTTTTCAACCTTGAAGGAAGCTTTCTCCACTGCCCAGTCTTGACTCACCCCGACCTTGAGCGTCCATTCATAGTGGAAGCAGATGCTTCAGATGTGGCAATTGGTGCAGAATTGTCACAACGTAGTAAAGATACTGGTCAACTACATCCTGTAGCTTACATGTCTCGAAAACTGAACGAAGATGAACAAAATTATGTCATTGCTGAGAAAGAGATTCTGGCAATCTGTGATGCCTTCAAAGAATGGAGACACCATTTGTTAGGTGCCAAGTATACTATCACAGTATACTGAGATCATCGTAGTCTCCAGTTCATTAGTTCAGCAAGACTTTTGACTCCTCGGCAATTACGATGGATGTTGTTTTTTGCTGAGTTTGATTTTGTGGCCCGACAAGAATCTACCATGTTACCCGCAATCCAGCCTCCCAGAGCTATCATTGCTCCAGACAAGGTCCTCTGCATCATCAAAACCGAAGATTTTTTTGAAGAAATCCGTAATTCCTTCAACATTGAAAAATGGCAGAGATGGGCTCAAGCAGATCCCAAAAGATCAATCAAACAAGGTCTACCTTTTCAAGATGCACGTTTATTTGTTCCAACTACCAAGTTGCGCAAGTTAGTGTTTCATTGGTTGCATGTTATACCTACTGCAGGTCATCCAGGTATTCCTAAAACTCTTGAATTAATCCAGTGCTACTTTTGGTGGCCTTCAAAATACGTTAAGCAAATGGTAGCTAACTGTGAAGTTTGTGTTCACATCAAGACAAGTCATTCAAAACCGAGGATTGTTACATCCTCTCCCAAATTACAATTCGACCTTGGGAGCACATCTCATTAGACTTTATTACAGGTCTACCAGTTGTTCAACATCACTCAGTAATCCTTGTGGTGGTAGATACTCTCACTAAATGTGCACATTTGTTTGCTTGCAAGAAATTGCCCACCAGTGAACTGGCAACAATCCTTTTAAATCGAGAGGTCGTTATCACGGATTATCAAAAATGATTCTCTCCGATTGAGGATCACAATTTGCCTCCATCTTCTGGAAAATGTGGTGCTAAACGCTTCAAGTCACATCTACACTGTCTACCAGTCATCATTCTCAAACGGATGGCTAAACTGAGAGACTAAATTGGACATTAAAACAATATCTGCGTGTTTATGCTGAGAAAGCACTTCATTCTTGGACATCAATGCTTTGGTTAGCTGAACTAGCATACAATAACTCGTATCATACTTCCATTGGGGTCACGCCCTTTTTTGGTCTATTTGGCTATCACCCTGATACCTTGCCAATCACGATTCCTCAAGAAAGTTCTCTTACACCAGCTGTGACCGAGACAATTCAACAATTCCATCAAACCCAGAAACAAATCCAACAACATCTAGATAAAGCTAAACAAACATATAAAAAGCCCTATGACAAGAAACATTGTGAAGGACCCCAATACAAGCCAGGAGATAGAGTGTGGCTTTCCACACGTCATACTGATTTCAAGAAAAAACATATGTTTAATCCCAAATTCATATGTCCTTACACTGTCCTTCAGCAAATCAATCCAGTGACCTATAAACTGCAATTACCAAGATCACTACGTATCCATCCAGTGTTTCATACTTCTCTCCTGAAAAGAGCTGTCCAAAAAGTCAGCTCCCAACCAGCTCCAGTTCTAGTGCAAGGAGAATTGGAATACGAAGTAAAACAGGTGCTGGATTCAAAATTTAGAGGTCGTAATCTCTGGTATCTAATATCATGGAAAGGTTACGGTCCAGAGAGCAACTCATGGGTCTCCGCATCTGATATTCATGCTCCACGACCAGTGAGGCGTTTTCATCACCTAAATCCAGACAAACCAGGCCCTAGAGCACATTTGGGAGGGGGGAGTACAGTCAACATCAGGACAGTGTGCGCTCTACGGGCGACGTAAATGCACAAACCCAGTTCTTATGCAGGGTGATAATTCATGCATTGTGTTTCTATGCAGTATGTTAACCTTTTGCATTGAAGAACTTTTACTTTGAAAAGCCATTAATGCTGTTTGTAATGTATTGTTCATTTGCAAGGATTTGCTGCAGGCTTACAGGGTGTGGTTAGAGAGTGGTCCCTATTCTACAGCATGGCTGGGTATGGCTCATGGGTGGGGCTTGGCTCTATTTAAGGGAGCCAGCCCAGCTCCACGTGCTCACTATTCAGAGGTCCCGGTGCAGAGCAGCAGCATTTTCCTGAGCTCCCGTTCTGGAGGCCTACCTAGCCATTTCCAGGCATGCCCTCATTTCCTTGGTGAACCTCAAGCAGGGCGGTAAGGCGGAGGTCGGGTTAGGCCCCCGACTCCGTTTTCAGTGACATTCGAGTTTTGGGCCTAATTCTGAAATCGCTTTGTTGGTTGGCAGTGTGCACGATCATTTCATGGCATTTGCATCATGATGTTTGAATCAGCAACTCTGTGCGCGATTCATTCCTGGCATTAAACTCTTGGCATTCAGGTCGGCAGTGTGCGTGATCATTTCATGGCATTTGTATTGTGATGTTCAAATCGGCAACAGTGTGCGCAATTCATTCCTGGCATTAAACTCTTGTCATTCAGGTCGGCAGTGTGCGCAATCATTTCATGGCATTTGCATCGTGATGTTCGATCCGGCAACAGTGTGCGTGATTCATTCCTGGCATTAAACTCTTGGCATTCAGGCCGGCAGGGTGCGCAATCATTTCATGGCATTTGTATTGTGATGTTCGAAACGGCAACAGTGTGCGCGATTCATTCCTGGCATTAAACTCTTGGCATTCAGGCCGTAGTGTGCGCGATCATTTCATGGCATTTGTATTGTGATGATCAAATCAGCAACAGTGTGCGCAATTCATTACTGGCATTACACTCTTGGTATTTAGATCGGCAGGTTGCGCAATCATTTCCAGGCATTTGCATCGTGATGTTCAAATCGGCAACAGTGTACGCAATTCATTCCTGGCATTAAACTCTTGTCATTCAGGTCAGCAGTGTGCGCAATCATTTAATGGCATTTGCATCGTGCTGTTCGAACCGGCAACAGTGTGCGCGATTCATTCCTGACATTGAAGCCCTGGCATTCAGATCGGCAATTGCGTGATCATTTCATGGCTTTTGAATATTGACGCTTGAATCGGCAACAGTGTGCGCGATTCATTCCTGGCATTTAACTCTTGAAGTACAGATCGTCAGAGTGCGCGATAATTTCTAGATCTTGAACTCTTTGATGTACAGTTTGATTATTAATGTGCATAATACTTTCTGAACAATTGAAACTTAAGACTCTTAGACAGAATGTGACGTTATAGTGTTAATCATGATTCTAGTACAGTTCATTCATGAAGGAAATACCATGTGTTCTTTGATCTTTGTTATAATGCAGTGACTATTCTAAGAACCAAATGGAGAGTGTTTAATATTCAAAGTGTGAGATGTTAACTCTGGAATGCTCATATGACAGTTTGCATAATGCTTCTTGATTTCCAGGTACCCAGATTTCTGAGGCCTAGTTATTAGTGAAACTCTAGGCCATTCAAGTTCTCAGTATAATGTTAATTGAAAACAAAGCTTATTAAAAGTCATTGTGTTTAATCTTGCAATTGTGTTGTTTAACTCTTGCTTCCACATGTCTCCATCCCTGCTGTTACCAACCCAAAACCTATTCCCCCACTTGGCCATTCTTTAACTCTGTGATATAATATCTAGTGGAGTTTGGAGCTGCCAAGAGATGGACATGTTGGGAACATGCGCAAGCCCCGAGGATCTGGTCTCCCTGACAGAATCCCAAATTTGCTTCCATTTCGTAAGCAACTCAAGACATGGCTGTTTTCTCTCTAGATCTAGGATAGTTCTGGCTTTCTTACCTGTTTAGCGCTTTAATACTACTGTTCTGAATGTGCTGTACAAGAAACACAAATACAAAAAATACAAACACAGTTGAAATGAGAGTTCTGCACATCCAGACTGCAATGGAGACAGGCTTTTTCAGTGCTACTTTAGTGGAGGGCCTAATGAGTGCTGCAGCCTACTGGGCAGCATTTAATTTAATGGCTCTGGGTACAGGTAGTACCATATACTAGGAGCGTATGAGTAAACTAAAGGTGCCAATCAGGTGTATATCAATTGTAACATGTTGAAAAGGGAGGGCACAAGCACTCTAACACTGGTTAGCAGGGGTATGGATAACAAAAATGGGTTCAGCAACAGAAGGAAAGAAGTGGGGCCATAGTATGCAAAAGATGGTCATTTCCAACATTCTCACTGAATCCACACAACATTTAATAGCATGCCCTCTCAGCTCATGCATACACAGAAACATCACATGATTGCATCAGCCTCTTTCCTTAAACACAGGATATACCAGACATGATCTCTCACTTCATCATCCTCTTTTCTCACACAAAAGCAATATAACAATGACTAAGAGACAAAAGACAAACCCACATACCTTTCCCATCCTCCATAACCAACTAACACATGCACACTAGTACAATATATTCCAACGCACTCTCTTGCATGCAGAAAAGTTCAGCATCCAACATCCAGTCTGACTAGCTGGCTATACAAACTTGACCAAGTACTGGATGCAAGCAAAGCACCTAGATCTTCAAACAGCACCCTGTTATGGAAGCTGCACAAACCTTAATTGGAACATAATCCACACATGATGATATCCTTGAGTATGCATATACTGAAACTTCGAAAAACGCAATCACCCCAACACCATGTTGGACCAACATATTAAGGTGCAAGGATAGGGAAACACCCAGGGTCAGACTGGGGCAGAAAATAGGCCTGAGCACTAAAATAAAAGTCTTGCTATAAAGAAATCAGATAGCTAAAAAAGCGGCCAATTAAGAAATGTGAGCAGTTTTGAACTTGTAAAGACAAGCTGTATATGTGTTTTGCAAAGCTATGGGTGACTACATACATTTGTGCCTGCTTCAGGCAATATTTGTGGTAATACAAGAGAAATTAATGCCCTAGCAGACCATAATACAAGCCCACAAACAGTAAAAATCGGCCAACACACTGACCTGTCAGACCAGCCCTTCGGACACTGCCTGATTGTCCTATAGACCAATCCAACCCTGGAAGCACCCCATTCCACACCCTACCCTCAGCCCATTGAAGTCATCAGATCCTCCAATCCATATTCAGCGATTCCTGTCTCAAGTACATGTAACCACATGCACAAACAAGATAATCACTGTGATAGTTGACCTGGCTATCTCCGGTCGCTGGACACAAGAAGCCACAGCAATGTCACTACACTGTGCTGTAGGGGCTCTTAACTAGGATTGTGGGAAGCCAGTATAATTTGCTGTAGTAGAATTTTACAGTATTATGCAAAATAAATACCAGAACGGTCCATCAGGAAAAAATCTAGCTCAAAAGTGTTATTTTCAGCTTATTTCCAATCACACTCATTCAAAACACTGCCACTTGCATTCAGATTTGTAGTTTTCTGCTAAAAGTTACCCGAACTGTGCATTTTTAGTTAAAATTTCTCCCCCTAAATTACACAATGTAGTGTAATGGCTTAATCTCAGTAATGCCACCAATATTTTCTTGCCTCACATCTCCTAAATTATGCCAATTACGCTTGCATAATTAAAATATTGCAAAGGCCTACTACTAGCCATGACTCTCTTTGGTCATTGGCTACTGTAGCCTCAAAGCAATGTATACAGATTGCTATACATCGGCCAAGACACCAAGACAACTGTCTGTAGTGCCTGGTCATTGGATGGTCCAAGGTGGCATAAGGTTTGTTTATTTTTGTACTGCAGCTACAGCCATTAGCATGACCTAAAATCCTATTGGCAACTTTTGCATGACTAACTGGCCATTACAAAATTCTTTAAAACTTTGGGCCTCATTATGAGGCTGGCAGTCACAAGACCACCAGCCTTGAGGTGGTGGTCGGACTGCCGCGGCTTTGGTGGTCAGGCTGCCACATTACAAGTTTGGTGATCGGACCACCAACCGACCGCCGTCTCTGCCAGGATCCATCATCCCGACAGGGTGACGGCGGGCTTGGTTGTAATCAGCCAGGCAGCGCTGAACTCAGCCCCGTCTGCTGATTACAACCTTGTTCTCTGCCAGCCTTTCCATGGTGGTTTCACCACTATGAAAAGGGTGGTCAAGAATAGGTGCATGGGGCCACAGGGGGGCCTATGCACTGCCCTTGGCCATTGCATGGCAGTGCAGGGCCCCAACGCCCTGCACCATCTTTGCAGACAGTGCACATTCCAAGAGTGCTGGTCGGACCCCTCTGTGCTATGAGGGAACACTCTGCTCCTTTAAAGAAGCCGAATGCTATCCCCTAGCACTGCTCCTGCTGGTCAGACTGTCGAGAACACTCTGTTTCAAAGTTTCTGCCGTTCAGCCAGATACGATTTGTTGATCTTTCTGCCAGTGAGATGCTGTGGCCCTGCAGAAAGGTGTAGAAAGTACATTTTTATCTGTTTTAACATCTTTTGGACAAAGGAACATTACTTTAAAATAACCTTAGGAAGATAACTTTTTGTCACATAAATAGCTCAATCACTTCACCTGCAATGCTAGTACTTGCATTAGCACCTGTATTTGAATAACATTTCTGTGGCAGAAGCTTTTGTAGTCTTTGACAAGAAGTCAGGTCATGAGAAAAGTAGCCAGCTTGCTTCACAGAAAGATAGCAATGAGAGCTTGTGGGTCATCAACCAACACTCTCACATTTGTAGTAAAAGCAGGAGGCCACACTTGTGAGAAGTGAGCTGTTACAGGACTTAAAGTGGTCTGTTATGTATCTAAAAAACCATCAATGTGGCAGGAGGCTCTACCTATAATCAGGTCCACTGGAATTATGTGGCAGGGTAGCCCCACATTATACAGTATGGTTGACTAAATTATGTGACAATAAAGCTCACATTATGCAACATAATGTGGTACCTTTTGTAGTATTACCTCATTATTTTGTAATTTGTATGCATGATAATACTTTCTGGTCAAATATTTCACTCATTAGTACCAGATTAACAAAAATACAAAAAAATAAGCAACTGAAGGATGAGCAGTTAACCTTTGTGAAGGAAATCCCACTATCCACAAATAGTTTGCCACAGTATTAGTAATTTTTATTTTGTTTGAGCTAGAAACAATTTTGTTATTAAATTCTGCAGATTATGCAGAAAATGATGGATTATGGGTCTAATGGGGCAAGTCCATAATTATGAGAAAAAAAGCTGCAGAATCCCATAATTTGAGTGTTCCTGCCTATAATTTGGCAAACGGTGCGCCAATCTGTCACGTTACCACTGAAAGCAAAACTTGTCTCAGTGTAAGTGGAAGGTGCTATGCTGATAACTGAATATTCATTGCTAATTTAAAAGAAAAAATGCCATTAGACTTATTAGAACACTGGGGCCTTGACAATATGTGCCATGCCTGACATTCCTTATGGCTGCAATCCTTTAGGTCTTGGAGAGTTATGCGACTAGTGGCTTTTAAAGATGATTTCCCAACATCAGAACTCTGTACCCAAGCACTGCAAACATTTCCACATGAAAATAAATCACTGATCCACACCAATAATTTAATGTATCACTCTAAAGGGGAAGCTGGGCTTCTCTCAGAGGCCAATTTTACCAGGACCATAATTTCCTTTCCTGGCAGGCCAAAACATGGACAACTTGTTCTGGCAGCCATTACAGGACTTAGGTTCCTGATCCTTATTGAAATGTACTGTAATCAATGCCAGGTTTGAAGGGGTACAAAAAAGAGCAAATATAAAGGGTAATAGCAGACGCTAATCCCCAAATAAGTCACTTTTCCTAAGTCTTATACTCATTTTAGGAATTTTGTTGGGATATTAGGTGATTTTACTCTGTGATAAATGCTGACTCTCTGCTGGGACTTAAGAGAAGTTGTTTCTCTCATGATTTTTTCATAGAGGTTATGAACGTGCGCCAGGAGCTAAAATGAGAGCACATTTTCTGTAAATTCACACGTGAAAATAAAGTCTAATGTTCGAATTAAAATCTGTATATTCCACAGCAGCAGCCTGACCCTCTCTACAGAAGGTTATATCTAGTCTATCTGATTTGGTCTATCTGAAATGTAATCATTCAGTGTCTTCTTCCCTCTTAGAAGGTAGCAATATCTTCGCAGAGTTTTGTGAAACTTGTGTGCATCCCAGTTAAATTCAGTAATTAATCGAACTTTCTCCAATTTATCCTTATCCTGTTTTCTCACATTAAGTGTGTTTGATCTGTCCAGCTTCAATATCCTACTCCTGTCTTTGCGCATAGTATGTATATTATACCTTCTTTGTAAAAAATCTAATTTCCATATCCTGTAGACATTTGTGAAACTCCTGCTCTTCATTACAGTTGTGTCTGCTGCACATCAATTCCCCATATGGAATTCCATTAATCTGACATTTAGGGTGCAAACTAGAAGCATGCAGAATTAAATTATGGAAAGTCAGTTTTTGAAATATATTACTATGAATTCTGTTATCTTTGACATACAACTCTACATCAAGAAAGACTAGCCTCTCTTCACTATGTTGGTATTTGAAATGTATATTAGAATGATTCATATTTATGCATGTACAGAAGGCCCCTAGTTGTTCAATACTTCCTATCCAAATCATAAAACAATCATCAATAAAAACATACCCAATACAGGATACCCTCATTCCATTCGTCTCCCTCTGGGCCCCAGATCTACCCCTCCTCAAACCATCCCATAAAGAGGATTGCATAAGAAGGGAAAAACCTAGAGCCACCCATTGCAGTCTCTTGTAATTGCCTGTTCCATGTTTTCTTGAACAAAAACACATTGTTTTCCAGAAATATTTTTAGTTATTTACAACAAAACTTCAGTGTCTCTGAATTGTTGGATGCATGTCGGCTGTAACGGATGTGCCCTTAAGCTTGGATTGTTTGTGATACTTGAAGAATTGATAAGGTGCATCCCAGGCACTACGGATGGTGGAAACTATGGATAAGTTATATATTTTAGTGTAGGTTTAATGTTTTGCATTTATACTAATTCTTTTTAGAGAGGGACCATATGTATGCTAAATTAGGGGCCATCCAGACGTTGATAAATACATAAATAAATAAAAAATAAATAAATAAATAAAGGGGAAAGATTGGTTTTAAACTGGAGCTTATGATGAAATTAATGCAGTATTGTGGAATCCTAACTGATTGTATAGTAAGTATTATGCTGGTTTTGAGATGTATTTTACTTATCGGTGTTGGATTGCTAGATTGAATTTTGGTGACCGTTCACACAGTCACGGGATATTTTTAACAATTTTTTAATCACATATGGCACATTTGGATTTTTGAAAGAGGTAGAGGAGCAATTGGCATGTGACACAGAAATCCACAGATGTACATTGATGGAAGTATGTAGATGATACAAAACGTTAATTGTGGGTTTCCACTTGTAGGTGTTTTTTTGGCATGATATGCCTTACATGGTGACATGAGATGTTGAGTCTCTTATGGGGAATATGTATTAGATAAATAATAAGGATGCTTTTCAGTTTTTTTCAACTCTGATGAAGTTGGAGGTCAAGACGCCTAAGTGACAAAACACGTGTTGGCCGAGGGCGAATGAACCAATAAAAATTGGAAATTTGACTAAAATTAACTTTTTTGATATTGATTGAGATATCTTATGTTCAATTTATGGGTTTGTAGTAATATGAGGTATATTATAATTCAAAAGGGGCTCTTGCAACGCCATCATGCAGTGCTCATGACCTCACATCTATTACTCATGTCATGTTAAATGACATCTTTGGTGACTTCCCTCATGATGCCTTAGTCATAGCCTCCAGCAAGGTCCTGTACCCAACCCTCTATGAGTATCAAACCACCACTGCACATAATCTTGACACATATGTAGGGCAAGTTTCACACAGGGCTTATCCTGTGGCCAGGGTCTGCACACACACCCCCACAAGTGTCCAACCATCGCAATGCACAGACTTTGGACATACACTGAGAATGCTGTGTGCAAGACCTGGCATCAAATCAAATCATGAATTCAGCATACAAGAAGGGTTGAAAGATGGGCTTGTGCTATGACCAGACCCAGTGCACCGCACTCCAGATGTGGCCAATACCCACTGTGCACAGCTTTTAGCCATACGCAGCAGGGATTGGCTGCAGGGCCTCACCTGCTGCCCGATCCTGCTCCTGCCTCTCCAGGACCACCTAAAACCCTACTTGTCAAGCTTTCAGCCCTTCACAGCAATGGTTGTCTAAATGGTCTATTCTTCAGTGACATACAGTAGCCAGCTCCCCGCAAGTCGCTAACCGCAACTGCACCAATACTTAAGGTAAATAGAAGTAACAAGAAAATTACATCCATCAAAAGTGTGGCACTTCTGAAATATCTAATTACTTCCACATCGTTTAAAAGATTACAGATAAGGATATGAGTCTAACCATCAATTTAAGTTGTTGTGTTACTCCTCATTTACAAAGCCTATTACAAATTGTCTGAACCATTTATT
This sequence comes from Pleurodeles waltl, assembly GCF_031143425.1. Taxonomy (NCBI): domain Eukaryota; kingdom Metazoa; phylum Chordata; class Amphibia; order Caudata; family Salamandridae; genus Pleurodeles; species Pleurodeles waltl. The sequence continues at coordinate 713,251,836 of NC_090436.1, forward strand.
GATCTCATTAGTACTTTTAAGAATATTGTTGTTTAAATATAACCTAACAACAACCCCACTGTATAAGAGGGATGGAGGAAATACTGTGAAAGGGCTGTCACAAATGTATCCTCCCAATCATAACAATACAAACACAAAATTATTTGTTACACAAGTGGTAGGAGTCCTGATGTGGAATTTCCCTGTTGTGCGAAGATCGTAGGAACATGTGTATATTCATATATCTATCTATCTATCTATCTATCTATCTATCTATCTATCTATCTATCTATCTATCTATCTATCTATCTATCTATCTATCTATCTATCTATCTATCTATCTATCTATCTATCTATCTATCTATCTATAAATCCACAAGCAAAAAAACAATAAATGCACACTCAGGATGCCCGGGACAGTATTGCCGTGACAAGTTTAATCACATTCAATGCGTTTTGGCTGACAACAGCAGCCTTGATCACGTGCACTTGTCAACCAATCAGAATAACATAAATAGGACACGTTCAGGCGCATAGAAACAGGACAGCAAAAATAAACAATTGAAATAAGTGATCTTTCTAAAAGTTACTTGCGTAAACAAAGTCAAGAAAATTCAAATACAAACATGAATGTTTTCATCTCTACTTGCATACTATATCAATTTAAAGGCTAATGTAATACCTGCACTATTGCATAGGGCCGTGCATAAATGCATATAAGGTGATACCAATAATTCCTCAGGACATAATGTTAAGTGATAATTTCAGAAACATAACAGTATATATAATGCAATAAAAATACGCTGAACCTGTTCTGAATAGATGACATCAAAAATAGAAACTTTGGCCCTCATTATGACATTGGCGGTAAATCCTGCTTAGCACCACACTGATGGCCACCAACTTACAGCTGCGGTGGCGGATATCCTTTCACCATATTATGACTCACACACACCAATCCGACAGAATTCAGCCACATACACAAATCAGCCAGACCAAAGGTCAATGCAAACGTGGTGGTCCCAAAACCCATACTGTAACACCAACAAAACAACGCCCATCACATTATGACCCACGAATCACCACAGTGGACATTCAACTGCGGTAAACCATTGGAAGTACATACCACCGCACTCAGAATGGACACCCACATACAAAACAATACTGCATTGGCCAATACGAAAAACACACATCTGACACTCATACACACACCACACCCACACCACTATAAAATATATATTTGCAATACCCACAACCCGTTTCAAACAACAATTACTGCCAGGAGATTGACATGAACAGCACAGAGACAACTAGACACACACACCACATACACCCATATATCCCTCACGCACCCCACATCACCCACCCCACCACATTACCCAACAGACATCACACAACACCCATGGCACCACAAAGGCACCCCCGTTTCACTGAGGATGAGTTAAGGGTCATGGTGGAGGAAATTGTCAGGGTAGAGCTACAGCTGTTTGGAGCCCAGCAAGGAAGATGGGGCTATGGTAGACAGGGTCAATGCTGTGGGACAGCCCCCAAGAGCAAGGGACGACATCAGGAAGAGGTGGAATGACCTACGGGGAAAGGTATGTTCCATTGCAGCAAGACACCAGCTCACCATACAGAGAACTGGTGGTGGACCTCCACCTCTTCCCCCACAACTCAAGGCATGGGAGGAGCAGGTAGTGGCAATACTGCATCCTGAGGGACTCACTGGAGTAGCAGGATGACTGGACACTGGTAAGTCAACATTTACTAATCATCACCCCCCATACCTGCATGCCATCACACACCCTCACCCTCAATCAACTCATTCCACACCATCCCACACACTGTGTTGTGGAGCCATTTTAGTTATAGCTCCATGCACGTTAATTTAACACACTAGGGGGGTCATTACAACTCTGGCGGACGGTGTTAAAGCTGCGGTAAGACCGCAAACAGGCCGGCAAAAGAAAAAAAAGGGAATTATGACCGTGGCGGAAACCGCCAACAAAGACAGCCACTTTAACACTCCGACCGCCACGGTGGTACAGACAAGCAGCACAGGGGTCACCGCCAACAGACAGGTGGGAGACAAAGTACCACCCGCAGTATCATGACCTACCAATCCGCCACCTTTTCCGGGGCGGATTCACCGTGGATAAAAACACGGCGGAAACAGCCATTTCAATGGGAAAACGCTCACCTCAACACACTCCACGGGGAAGAAGGGCACCATGGAGCCGGAACTCGAAATACTCCCTGCGATAGTCTTCCTGCTCCTCTACGATCATCAGCAACGCTGGCGCCGAAGACAACGGTGAGTACTGCACCTACGACATAGGGGAGGGGGTAGGCAAAAGTCAGGGACACACACACGCAACACACCCATCCCCACCCCGACCCTCACCCACTACAACACACACACCAATGTATATCCAAACATCACAGTAACAACCCCAAACCCCCCCAGGAAGAATGCAAAGACAAAAGGAAATGAGTTCAACCATTGTAATGTAGCAAAATACAGTAAGCTAATATATACAGATATATATACACATGCAACAAAATATACATCACGATTAGTAGTGCAGGTATCCACCATTCAATGTCCGTGGACCACTGGGCCCAGAATGCAGGGGCGAGGCCCACACACGATACCTGTCCAGAAACAGAGAGAACACTGCTGGGGCATCAGATCGAAATACAACTGGCACCTCAGGGGGAAGGGAAGGAGGACACCTCAGCCGGATGACAGCACCATGCCAGATCCACGACGGGGCTCCATGCCCATTGATGTATCCTGGGGAGTGCAAAGCCACAGTCTCTCAAGTCTTACCAGTGGGTGGTTTGCCCACTGCTTTATCCTGGGGAGTGCAAAGCCACAGTCTCAAGTCTTTCCAGTGGGTGGTTTGCCCACTGCTTTATCCTGGGGAGTGCAAAGCCACAGTCTCTCAAGTCTTTCCAGTGGGTGGTTTGCCCACTGCTTTAACCTGGGGAGTGCAAAGCCACAGTCTTTCAAGTCTTTCCAGTGGGTGGTTTGCCCACTGCTTTATCCTGGGGAGTGCAAAGCCACAGTCTCTCATGTCTCTACAGTGGGTGGCTTGCCCACTGCTTTATCCTGGGGAGTGCAAAGCCACAGTCTCACAAGTCTTTTCAGTGGGTGGTTTGCCCACTGCTTTATCCTGGGGAGTGCAAAGCCACAGTCTCTCAAGTCTCTACAGTGGGTGGGTTGCCCACTGCTTTATCCTGGGGAGTGCAAAGCCACAGTCTCTCAAGTCGTTCCAGTGGGTGGTTTGCCCACTGCTTTATCTTGGGGAGTGCAAAGCCACAGTCTCTCAAGTGGATGACAGTCTCCACTGGTTCTGGAGGGGGACTGGTTCCCAGAGTGCATCACTCTCCCCGTGACGGTCCCAGTTCCGTCACTGCCCCTGCCGCACATGGGCTACCGGTGCTTGACTTGGCAGTGTTTGCCCTGTTCAGCGGTGCTTGCCCTGTTCAGCGGTGCTTGCCATGGCGGTCTTTGCCCTGTTCAGCGGTGCTTGACTTTGCAGTTTCTGACCTGTTCAGCGGTGCTTGCCCTGTTCAGTGGTGCTTGCCATGGCGGTCTTTGCCCTGTTCTGCTGTGCTTGACTTTGCAGTTTCTGACCTGTTCAGCGGTGCTTGCCCTGTTCAGCGAGGCTTGCCATGGCAGTCTTTGCCCTGTTCAGCGGTGCTTGACTTTGCAGTTTCTGACCTGTTCAGCGGTGCTTGCCATGGCGGTCTTTGTCCTGTTCAGCGGTGCTTGACTTTGCAGTTTCTGACCTATTCAGCGATGCTTGCCCTGTTCAGCGGTGCTTGACTTTGCTGTCTCTGACCTGTGCAGCGGTGTTTGCCATGGCGGTCCCTCATTGCCCAGCGGGGCTGTGGCTGCCGGGGCCCTCCTGGGCACTGACTCTGGCGGTGGTCTCCTTACCAGTGACGATCGGACTGCCCTCCTGGGCCCTGACTCTGACTCTGGCGGTGGTCTCCTGACCAGTGACAATCGGACTGCCCTCCTGGGCACTGACTCTGGCGGTGGTCTCCTGACCACTGACGATAGGGCTGGCGGTGGCCTCCTGGGCAGCGGGGATGATGGCGGCCTTCTCCACCGTGCTGCTCTTCCCAGACTTTGGCGCTTTCTTCTGCCCCTTCCCCACCTTGGGAGGAGCCACAGCTGACTCGACACTCCCCCCGGGACCCTTGTGATCGGCTTTGCCGGCTGGAGTCTTACCACTATCCCGTCGGGCACTGTCCAACTTCTGGTGCTTCACAGGGGGTGGACTGGCTGTGCTTTGGCTCCGTGTCACACTGGCTGCCCTGGTGCCCGGTGCACTCCACATACCCTTAACAGGCACCACTGGTACCGGAGATTTTTTGGCTGAGGTACTAGTACGGAACCTATGAATTGGAGGGGGGGTGGTGGGAAAGAGGTCAGCGTTGCTCAGGAAAAGTTTCTGACGAACACTGGGACGGGTAGCTGGAAGGGGTCTGGGAGTGGAGGAAGATGAGGTGGTTGTAGGAGGTGTAACTTTTTATGATTTGGGTGCAGGTGCATGTTCAGGAGGCTGTCGTGAGGTGGATGGATGTTGGGTGTGTGTGTGCCCACGTTTGTGTACTTTGGGAGGGGGCGTCACAGACACACTGGGAGAGGACACGGGACGTGTAAATGGGAGTGGGGTGGTGAGTGCAGGTGAGCGGGGTGTGGTGGTGGGTGTGCTGGTGCGAGTCCTAGTGGCTGTAGTGGTAGTGCATGCAGGTGAGAGTGTAGACGACACTGGGAGGGAGGAGGGAGACGACGAGGAGGGGGACACTGTGGAGGCAGTGGATGTTGCTGTGTCTGTATGTGGGTGATGCTTGTGTGAGTCCCTGTGGGATGTGTGGTGCCTATGTTTGCCTCAGCTTCCCTTGTGTGTTGACGTGTGTGCAGCCTGCTCTGATGGTGTGCTTGGGATAGGCAGAGGTACAGGAGATTGGGTCTGGGTGGAGGAAGTTGGAGGGGGGAGGCTAGACACAGGGACAATGGCTGCCATCAGTGCTGAGGCCAGAGATTGCAGGGTTCAATGATGGGCAGCCTGACCAGAATGATTACCCTCCAGGAATGCATTAGTGTGTTGCAACTCCCTTTCTACACCCTGGATGGCATTCACAATGGTAGACTGCCCAACAGTGAGTGACCTGAGGAGGTCAATGGCCTCCTCACTGAGGTCAGCAGAGGTGACAGGGGCAGGGGCTGAGGTGCCTGGGGCGAAGGTGATGCCCACCACAAGGGAGCTCCCATTGGAGGATGAGTACGTGTCGCTGGTTGCTGATCCGATGACTGCCGTGAAGCTCCCCTCGCCCTCCGTCCCAATGGTGTATTCAGAATCCGTGGTGTGGCCCTCCATGGCCATGTGGGATGCAGCCCCCTCGTGCTCCGGTGCCGATGTACCTCGGCCTGATGATTCTGATGCACAAAAGAACAGGGAGAGCACAAAAAGGGGGGGGGGGGGCGGGCGACAGAAGAAAGACAGGTTGAGTGCATGGCTTACCGCTACCGTTGGCGGACAATACAGACACAGCAGCCCCCTGCACTCCGCCGCGCTGTTGGGCTCTACTGATGCTGTTCCTGGGATATGGCCTACATGGCTATGGTGGACATCTGCACACGTAGATGACACAGGGGCATGTATACCTGTACTTGCCACTCTACAGAGGTGGGGTGGGGTGCCACGTGGCCTGCATTACGGAGGGTCCTAGCCTACGGAACTCACCTTGGCCTAGGGAAACCCACAGCCCTCCTCCCCCACCCAGACCCCTCCACTGCGCACAAGGTAAGCTGAATGAGAGTGTACTCACCCTCTTGTGTCTGCTGTGATGCCCTCAAGCGCTCATCCAACTCAGGGTAGGCCACCGCCAGGATCCGGAACATCAGGGGGGTCATGGTGCGACTGGCACCCCTCCGACGTTGGGAGGCCATCCCCAGCTGAGCCTCCACCGTCTTCCTGCTCCAGTGGCGAATGTCCTCCCATCTTTTACGGCAGTGGGTGCTCCATCTCTGGTGGACCCCCAGAGTTCGGACGTCCTTGGCGATAGCACGCCAAATATCCTTCTTCTGGTGGGCGCTGACCTACATGACATGTACAGGGGAAGAAGAGAAGTCATTACCAACTGCACCATCGAAGTAGGTGGCCCACATCCCTACCCTTGCCATGTGGCACATGCATTCACAGTCCTTCATGCTCACAGAACTCCGCCCCCTTCCTTCTTACAACCAGCCATCTCCACCCAGGCATAGCCCCTACAACTTGCACACTATGTATTCACCTGTTGGTCTGGAGGACCGTAGAGTAGCGTGTACTGGGGGAGGACCTCGTCCACGAGCTTCTCCAACTCCTGTGCAGTGAAGGCAAGGGCCCTTTCCCCAGACGCACGTGCCATTGTCTCTTCCAGACCGAGGTCACAGCAGCACTTGCAGTATAGGTCCTCTCCTGTCGAAGATCAGGTATCGAGTGATTCAACAGATAGAAAATGGCGGTGACGTCCGCGGCGGTGACGTCCGCGGCGGTGCGTATAATCACCGCCGGCGCACTTCGTCATTGGCTCCTGGGACCCATGGGGTCCAATGTTAACCAATGCAGCATTGCGCAGCGGTCTTCGACCGCCTACCACAACGGTGTAAAACCCCAGCGCAGTTACCTCACATCCCATTGTCCCACTTTACAGGTCAGGCAGCCGCCATTTCAGGGTCCCACATGGCTTCATTTTCAACTGCGTCACATATACCTAGACCTGGACTCAACACATATACAGACAGTTTTTTGGATTATGTTTCGTGTTCTGTGTAGCTGTGGGTACATACCTCTGAGTTGCTTGACTCTGTGGTCGCTTTTGTCCTTTCTAGGCACCGTCAGCTGGGACATGTGAGGAGATGGCAGAATCCTCCGGTGTACCGAACGCTGGTGGACCTGTTGACAATGGAGGAGTGACATTTAATCATCACCTACAGGTTTGACAGTGCCACAATCCAGGAACTGTGTACCCAGTTGGAGCCAGACCTGATGTCAGCAATCCGCCATCCCACAGGAATCCCCCCTCAAGTGTAGGTGCTATCAGTGCTCCATTTCCTAGCAAGTGGGTCTTCTCAAACGACAGTGGCCATGGCATCAGGGATGTCCCAGCCTATGTTTTCCAACGTGTTGTCCAGAGTGTTGTCTGCCCTGCTGAAACACATGAGGAGCTACATCGTTTTCTCTCAGGTGGAGGATTTGGCTACTGTTAAAGGCGACTTCTATGCCCTTGGACATATCCATAACATCATAGGTGCCATTGATGGGACACATGTAGCTCTGGTCCCCCGTCACAGGAGTGAACAGGTGTACAGGAACCGGAAGAGTTATCATTCGATGAATGTACAGATGGTATGTTTGGCAGACCAGTACATCTCCCAGGTAAATGCTATGTTCCCTGGCTCTGTGCATGACGCCTACATCCGGCGGAATAGCAGCATCCCTTATGTGATGGGTAAACTCCAGAGGCAGCGGGTGTGGCTATTAGGGGACTTTGGTTACCCCAACCTGTCATGGCTATTGACCCCAGTGAGGAATCCCAGTACCTGGGCAGAGGAATGCTACAATGAGGCCCATGGGCGGACTAGGAGGGTGATCGAACGCACCTCCGGCCTCCTGAAGGCCAGGTTCAGGTGCCTCCATATGACAGGTGGTTCCCTATTCTACTCACCAAGGAAGGTGTGCCAGATCATCATTGCCTGCTGTATGCTTCACAATCTTGCTTTGCGACGCCAGGTGCCTTTTCTGCAGGAGGATGGTCCAGATGACAGTGTTGTGGCAGCTGTGGAGCCTGTGGACAGTGATGAGGAGGAAGCAGAGGAAGAAGACATTGACAACAGGGACTCAGTCATACAGCAATATTTCCAGTGACACACAGGTGAGAACACTTTCTTGACTACTACAAGTACTTTCACACTTCTACCTTTATCCTGTCTGTCAATTTCAAGCAGTATTAGTTAACTGAGTTGTACATTTCCATTACGGTTTCACAGGTGTGGTTACCAACGTGTGTCATCTGCTTGCATCCTTCATGGAGTTGTGATGTGTGACATAGGTATGTTGACATTACATTTGAAAACGCATTTTGTCACTGTCATAGCTAACACACATTTTCAAAATCACAGACTGACTCCAAATTGTTTTGTGCTTCAAGGGTATTTATTGAACTGCTAATTATTGGAGGGGTGGTAAAATGGTGATGGGTGATGGTGGAGGAATGTCCATGGCAGAGTCCAGTCTATTAGTCTCACAGGTGCATTGCCCATATGGGCATAGGAAGTGGAGCTGGGGCAGTTCCAATATGGACAGGGTTACAAAGTGGGACAGTGGGATGACAATCAGGGTGGTCTAATTTCTTGCCGGGGGTCTTGCCATCGTGCTCTGTCCTGTTCCTGGATCTCAGGGACCGCTTGCGGGGTGGTTCTCTGCCTACAGGGGGTGGGGTGCTGGTGTGGTGGTCCTGTGGCGGGGCATCCTGTCCACTAGCGCCGGCGGAGGTGGTGGGCAGTTCATCGTCCACGCTAGTGTCAGGGGCCCCTTGGAGTGCCACGGTGTCCCTCATGGTGTTCTGTATGTCCTTCAGCACCCCTACGATGGTGCCCAGGGCGGAGCTGATGGTTCTGAGTTCCTCCCTGAACCCCAAATACTGTTCTTCCTGCAGGCGCTGGGTCTCCTGAAACTTGGCCAGGACCGTAGCCATTGTCTCTTGGTATGCTCCCATGATGGAGGAGAGGGCCTCGTGGAGAGTGGGTTCCCTTGTGATAGCATGCATGTAGGGTGGGGGATATGATAGTTAAGACTTGACTTACCAGTGTCCATTCCTCCACCGACTCCTCCGAGGCCCTCAGGATGCATGATGGTCAAGACCTGCTCCTCCCATGTTTTTAGTTATGGGGGAGGAGGTGGTGGTCCGCCGCCAGTCCGCTGTACCGCAATGTTGTGCCTGGAGACCACGGAACACACCTTCCCCCGTAGATCGTTCCACCTCTTCCTGATGTCCTCCCGATTTCTTGGGTGCTGTCCCACTGCGTTGACCCTGTCGAATATTCTTCTCCTTAGCTCCATCTTCCTTGCAATTGAGGTGTGCTGCACCTGTGATCCAAACAGCTGTGGCTCTACCCGTACATTTTCCTCCACCATGGCCCTGAGCTCCTCCTCGGAGAACCTGGGGTGTCTTTGGCGTGCCATGGGGTGGTGTAGGTGATGTGTGGGGTGGTGTATGTTTTGATGAGTGTGGTGATGTGTAGTGGTTTGTGGTGTTTTGTGCGTGGATGTTGTGTGGGTGATGGTGTTGTGTGCCTCTGTCTGGTGGGGTTGTCTTTGCTGTGCTCTCTCTCTGGCCTTCGTCAATAATTTTTTGTCGTAGGGGTTTGTGGGTGATGTGGGTGTGTGTTTTATATTGTGTTGGGTGTGTGGGAGTGGTGTTTATATGTGTATCAGGTGTGTATATTTCGAATTGTCCAATGTGGCGGTGTTTTGGAGATGTGCGTGTATTTTGAGCGCAGCGGTGTGTACCGCCAATGGAATACCACGGTTGAAAGACCGCCGCGTGGATTCGTGGGTCGTGATAACATGGGCGTGTTTCTGTTGGCGTGACGGTGGAGGATTTGTTTTCGCCAGTTTATCACTGACCTTTAGTGTGGTGGACTTGTGTGGGTGTCTGAATTTCGGCGGATTCGGAGATGTGGGTCATAATAGCTGTGGCGGAATTCCATGGCCGCGGCGGTGTATTGGCGGTCTTCTGCACAGCGGTAAGCGGCTTTTACAGCTAATGTTGTAATGACCCCCTAGGTGCTATGCACTTTAGCCCAGATATATTTTATTCAGCTTCATCTTATTGTTGTTATAATAACCATTTTTACGGTCTTGTTTTATTTCTGTCTATCTAACTTTTTTTGCCTAGGCCAGCACTCTGTTCTCAAACAAGACATTCTTGATCACTCTGTGCTTTTTCCAAGGCTACATCACGGTACATTGCCGGTGAATGTGGTAGAATTTTAGTCTCCATCATTCGTAGAAAATACACATCTTTACATAGGGACACTTTCTCAGAATATCAGCTGTGTTATTATAAAAACACTTCCTTGTCCCTTAAACGTTAGAGGGAGATTCCAGCAAGGGAACCACAACTGTATGCTGATTGCTGAATGCTTCGCTACAGATGCTAACACAGGCTGCAGGCCTTTGCTCGGGTATTGGGGTTGATGTCTTCCCAGGGGACCAGAAGGGCAGATTTAGAGCTTAACATGCTGTGCTCTATCCCAGCCTAGGTAGGGGTTAGTCCATTGACAATAGTGACAATATGATAGCGTTGTTTTTATGCTTCACTCTTCTCGTGACAACTTTAATACTGTCATGTTGTGTCATCCTAGTTATTGCAGCTCACGCCTTGCTATCTAAGATGCAGTCGTTTTATTAAACTCATTATTGAAACCTATACTGCTTCGGTTTGTCATTTATACATGAGACTGAATTGTAAGTGAAAGAACCGGATGAGACCTGAGTGACCACGACTTCCCTGAGAAGCCAAGTATGTCATGTGCTCAGCTGCCCAATCATCACTGCCCTTTGGTGGGGATGAGACACTGCTAGTTAGCTGGAGCAGAACCCAGATTGGAGTGACAGGTATCACCCGCAGTGGGTTAGACTAAGGGCCTGATTCTAAGCTTGGCGGGCGGCGGGTGCCGCCCTCCAAGCGGGAACCGCCAGAAGACCGTCCCGCGGTCAAAAGACCGCGGCGGTCATTCTGGGTTTCCCACTGGGCTGGCGGGCAACCGCCAAAAGTCCGCCCGCCAGCCCAGTGGGAAACACCCTTCCCACGAGGAAGCCGGCTCCGAATGGAGCCGGCGGAGTGGGAAGGTGCGACAGGTGCAGTTGCACCCGTCGCGAATTTCAGTGTCTGCAAAGCAGACACTGAAATTCTTTGTGGGGCCCTCTTACGGGGGCCCCTGCAGTGCCCATGCCATTGGCATGGGCACTGCAGGGGCCCCCAGGGGCCCCACGACACCCCATACCGCCATCCTGTTCCTGGCGGGCGAACCGCCAGGAACAGGATGGCGGTATGGGGTGTCAGAATCCCCATGGTGGCGCAGCAAGCTGCGCCGCCATGGCGGATTCCCATGGGCAGCGGAAAGTCGGCGGTACACCGCCGGCTTTCCGCTTCTGGCCGCGGCTGTACCGCCGCGGTCAGAATGCCCGGCGGAGCACCGCCAGCCTGTTGGCGGTGCTACCGCCGACCCCGGCCCTGGCGGTATTTACCGCCAGGGTCAGAATGACCCCCTAAGTCTCCAGCACTGTGGGCGATTCTGCCACTCAAAATCCAGTAGTCTCATTAGAAAAATTAGAGCCTATGCGACAACTGCACTTACACATATGACTAACCACAATGCCAAGCCCTGCATGCTATACCAATGCATTGACAGCCCTCCCAGCCTTGCATGGACACCCATCACCAAAGCATGCACAGCATAGGGAAACTAACAATCTCACAATACATCACCATACACAAGCATAAGCTGGCAGGATAACACAAACCATAGAGGGGAAGCTAAGGACGTACAAATATCATACACTTGAAGCATAATACATCATTTACATCCCCACAGGTACCCCTGCCAATATCAGTGGAGAGGAGGTGTACCACTATCCAGTCCCCCAACAGAAGAGGTCTCCAGTGATGACAGTAACTCTCGACTTCCGGTGTCTGGAAGACCTACCTGGCCCATCAGTGACCACTGGACAGTCGGTCACCCAAGCCCACTCAGAGACCACCACAGAGCCTCCCCATCAGGAACCAACAGAACAGCACCCACTCAGTGTACCCACACTTTTGTCTCCACGTCAATCAGCAGTGTGCCCACCTGTACCTGGACCCCAACCCATACCTCGCCTGCAAGACAATCAGGGACCTGGGGTCAGTGGCAGTGGGCACACCTTTCAGGGGACAGAGGCACAGGCCAACAGGGACACTGGAAGGACTGCTGTGTACCAGGGGTAGGACAGGACCAGGGAACCGACCCTCCAGGAGGCACTCTCCAAGATCCTGGGAGCCTACCAACATTCCCAGGACACGATGGCCCAGATCCTTGACAACGTTTGCAGGAGAGACAGTATCAGAGGATCAGGGAGGACTTGCAGGCCATTAATAACACCCTAATCTCCATAGCAGGGGTGTTGGCAGACATGGCCAACATCATGAGGAAAGCAACTGCACACTAGCGGGCCCCTACCACTAGCCAGTCAATTGAACAGCCCTCCACTTCTGCTGCTGCTACTGGCCAGGAGCCCCCTCCACAAGACCCACAGGCCACCAGCATCCCTCCCCCTGCAGAAGGTGACTCACCCCACAAACCTTCCCTGCGAACCAGACAGAAGCTAGAGACACTTGCCAAGACCACCTCCAGCAAATGAGTCTCTCCTGATTGTCCTCCTTGTGTCCCACTCAGTCACCTTGTCCACCTTGAACTGCCATTGCTCCCCTTCTTATGTCCCCCTTGGACACTGCACCTGTGCTACAAATAGACTGGAACAATACCCTGGACTTTCCTCCATCATCACACCATTCCATTGCACACCCCCTCAATATCTTAGCACTACAATAAACACCCTTGGACAAACTTCAACTATTAGTATTTCATGTATTGCAAATTTCTATTCATTGAAACAGCTACATCCATTGCAAATGAACTGTACATAGTGAGAGCATAGAATAAATGACCAGTTGCTGGCTGTTGTGATCACATCACAACATTGTTGTCATATCATCAACAGCTGTAAAATGATAATCCATAGGTGACAGTAAGTAGAAGAAATAAGTGGGTAATGCCAGCATGCCAATGCCACACAGAATACACCAATAACCATAGAAATGTGAAGTTGCACTGTCTCACCTGTGTGTCATTGGAAGTACTGATGGATCATTAATGTTCTGTTGTCCACATCCTCATCCTCTGCCTCCTCATCCTCACTGTCCTCAGGGTCGACTGCTGCCACATGGGCATCTCCAGTCTCTTCCTCCTGCAGAAATCTTACATGGCGTCTGAGGGCCAGGTTGTGCAACATGCATCATGCCACTACTATCTGGCAGACCTTCTTGGGTGAGTAGCACGGGGATCCACCTGACAGATGGAGGCACATGAACATAGATTCTTTCTATTATCCTTCTGGTTCGCCCATGTGCCTCATTATAATGTTCTTCAGCCCTTGTTCTGGCATTCTTCATAGGGGTCAGCAGCCACAATAGGTTTGGGTAGCCAGAGTCACCTGCAAGTATTGAGGGACTACATATAGCCACACACTATCCTATTTGTAGAACAGCATAGGGATACTCCAACATACACTGGGTGTGGACCAAGGCTCACCTATAAGCCACACCCTGTGTCTCTGTAGTTGGGCCATCACATTTGGGATGCTGCTATTCCTGAGGAGAAAGGTATCATGCACCAACCCTGGATATTTTGCATTGACGTGGGAGATGTACTGGTCCGCCAGGCACACCATCTGCACATTCGTGGAGTGGAAACTCTTACAATTCCTGTACACCTGTTCATTCTGGCAGGAGGGAGGGGACAAACGCAATTTGTGTACCATCAATCACCCCAATAATATTGGGGATATGTCCCATTGCATAAAATCCGGCCTTCACAGCGGCCAAATCTTCCACCTGGGGGAAAGCAATGTAGTTGCGCATGTGTTTTACCAGGGCGGACAAGACTCTTGCCAGCACGATTGAGAACATTGGCTGTGAAATTCCTTCTGCCAAGCCCACTGTCACTTGGAAAGAGTCAGTTGCCAGGAAATGGAGCACTGATAGAACCTTCACAAGAGGGGGGAATCCCAGTGGGATGACGGATAGCTGATGTCAGGTCAGGCTCCAACTGGGCACATAGCTCTGTGATTGCGGCCCTGTCCAATCTATGGGTGAGTATAATGTGCCTGTACTCCAGTGTAGCTAAGTCCACCAGGGGTCCATACACGGGGGTATGTCTCCATCTCCTATTCATCCGCAGCGGTAGGCATGTAAGGGACACAAGGGTGACACAATTTGAACAACTATACCACAACAGCAGTCTAAAAAGTGCAATCATGTTTTGGGACATTGGAATTTAAAAGTATGTGCCTATTTATCCTGTGACACAGCAATTATTGATAGGCCTGTTCCCCCCTGAAATGGTGACCACCTGTCCTGTGTGGAGGGACAGGTGGAAGTGAGGTAATTCCACTGACGTTGTGCGGTGTGGCGGTAGGTGGTCGGAAACCACTGTGCAATTCCTCATTGGATAATATTGGGCCCTTTGGTATACAGTGGCCAATGGGGATCTACCCCCGTGGTGACAGTATACACGCATTGGACGTAACTGCCATTTTCTATCTCAATCATCACTTGTTTCCTGACCTTCCACAGGAGAAGACCTACACTGCATGTGCTGCTGTGACCTGTGTCTGGAACCAACCATGGCCCGTGTAACCGGGGAAAGGGTCCCAGCCTTCACTTCTGAGGAGTTGGAGCAACTGGTAGAATGGGTCCTACCCCAGTACGTACAGCTGTATGGGCCTCCAAACCAACAGGTGAGTACAATGTGGGCACGATGCATGTGGCATGAATGCATGGAGATATGTGTGAAAGCATTGTGTAAGGCTGGGTGGTGGTTGGGGGAGTGTCTGTTAGCGGTGTACATGTTGTGAGCTGGCCTATGTGTGTTGCAATGGCGATGGGATTGGGTATGGTGGGCCATGTGTGTGACAGGCTGGACTGGTTGTTTAATTGAGTTCTCCTGTATGTATTAATTCTACAAGTCAGAGCCCATAAAAAGAAGGGATTATGGTGTGCCATCGCCAAGGATGTGCGGACCCTGGGGGTCTATGGCAGGCAGAGCACCCACTGTTGCAAACGGTGGGAGGACCTGAGACGCTGCGCATGGAAGACCACTGAGGCCCAGCTGGGGATGGCCTCCCAATGAGGAATGGGTGCCCATCGGACCCTGACCCCACTGATGGCCCGCATACTGGTGGTGACGTACCCTGAGCTGGATGGGCGCTTGAGGGAATCACAGCAGCCACAAGGTGGTGAGTACAGTGGGTATAATTACAACTTATGACTGGTGGGGTGGTTTCCAGGTGGTGGTTGTGTGTTATTGGGTGTCCCTCAGGCCAGGCCAGACATAGCAACGTAGGCCCTCTGAAGGGTAATGGTTGCATGGCAAATACAGGTAACCTTGCTTGTTAGTATTCACTTCTAGGCAGGGCTGTGTGGGTCCCAGGTGTGCTGCAGTTGGAAGTGTGTGCTCCTCCTCATGCCTTGGTGACTAGCCATTTCACTGGTAGTGCAATGCATATTGCGTAGGTCTGTTCCCTGTGTGTGAGGGTGCTGTGTACGCCAACTGTGGTATTGGTGCAGTCATTGACCCAGTGTATCATTTGTCTCTCTCCCCCCTTTCTTGTTTTGTCATCCTGTCCTTGAGTGCATTAGCATTATCTGGCGAAGGAGCAGAGGCACTGGCGACAGAGGGAGCTGCATCCCACTGGACCCTGGAAGCAGAATCCACTGATGCCGAGGGAACAAGTGGGACGGAGGGCGAGGGGAGCACCCTGGCGGATACTGGAGGGGACAACACAGACTCTGATACCTCCTCCGATGGTAGCTCTCTGGTGGTGGCGGACACCTCTGTGACCACCCCAGCTGCAGATACAGCCGCCACCCCCTGTACCAGCTCCGCCCTCCCATTAACCCCTCAGCGAGTTGCCCATGCCCCCTCACCCAGGAGGGTGGGGATCTCCTTTGCCCCAGGCACCTCAGGCCCTGCCCCAGTGAGCCCAGCTGCTTTAATGAGGAGGCTATTGACCTCCTGCAATCCATCTCTGTAGGGCAGTCAACCATTGTGAATGTTATCCAGAGGCTGGCATCCCAGATGCAGCAATGCAATACATTCCTGTAGGGCATTCACGGTGGTTTGTCAGCTCAAGAGAGATCGATTCAGGCTCTGGCCTCCTCTCTGATGCAGCCATTGTCACAGTTTCTACTGTCGCCCCTCCAACTACCACTTCCCAGTCCCATTCTCCTCAACCCCAACCCATCCCAAGCACACAAACAGATGAGCATGCATGCAAGGCAACACACAAGAGTGGCACAGGCAAACACAAGCACCACACTTCATCCCACAGGCACTCACACCAACAACATACCGTTACAGACACAACAACATCCACAGCCACCACTGTCTCCCCTCCTCCACCTCCCTCTCAGTTACTTCCACACCTGCATGACCTACATCTACATCCACTGTCAGCATCACCACACCAAGCAGAACACACACCTCACTGGTAGACACCTCCACAACATCCATGCACGTGTACCCTGTGTCCTCTCACACCGTGTCTGTCTCCCCTTTGTAAAGGACACAAACACAAGAACTCAGACACCCAACGGCCGTCCACCTCACATCAGCATACAGCCCATTCACCTGCACCCAAATCCAGCAGACATACACCTCCAAAAACCACTCCCTCATCCTCCACTCCCATTACTTCTCCCTCCTCCCCCCAACTTCCCTAAAAAGCTTTTCCTTTCCCATGTTGACCTCTTCCCTACCCCTCCCCCTGTCCTGCATATATGGGCAGGGTACCAGGGACACAGCCCCGCACCTCAGCCAAACACATCCGCAAGGACAGTGGTAGCACCACCTACTCATGGTGGTAAGGAGACCAGACCTACAACACTGAAGGGGAAGGAGCCAGTACCACCAGGGATGAAAGGGAAGAGTCCTGCACCGGCTGTGAGGAAGGGGAAGGAGTCTACACCAGCTGTGAGGAAGGGGAAGGAGCCTGCATCAGCTGTGAGGAAGGGGAAGGAGCCTGCACCAGCTGTGAGGAAGGGGAAGGAGCCTGCACCAGCTGTGAGGAAGGGGAAGGAGCCTGCACCACCAGGCAGAGAGGGGAAGAGCCCATCCACCCCTGCCGGGAAGGGTAAGGGATCCCCAACCCATGAACAGGAGACAAGGCACTCTACGCCAGCAAAAGCTGTCAGGCCAAAACTGCCACCACCACCAGCTGTCACCGGCCCTCACCACCAGCTGTGGATGTGCAGCCATAAGTGAGTGCAGGGGCTGCCAAGGAGCCTCCTCCAACCACCACCATGCAGCCATTAGTGAGTGCAGGGGCTGCCCAGGAGCCTCCTCCTACCATCACCACCATGCAGCCATCACCACTGGTGGAAGCCATGTAGTCCACCCTCCAGGGGCTACGGTGCAGGCTGCCCCCTCCAGAACCAGTGGGAAAGATATCCAGTCCAGAGACTGTGGGCTTGCACTCCTCAGGACAAAGCAATGGGCATGTTGCCCCCTCCAGAACCGATGGTAAAGACACCCACTCCAGAGACTGTGGCCTTGCACTCCCCAGGACAAAGCAATGGGCATGTTGCCCCCTCCAAAACCAGTGGGCTTGTTCCCGCACCCGGCTGAGGAGCCTGCCTATTTGAAAACTGATGCCCCTGCAGTGTTCTATATGAATGTGGTCAGGATTCGAGTTGGGCCTTAGACTGTGCCCTGTAGCCATGTGGGCCCTTTGAACTTTGGACTGGATAGTGTCCTTTTGTGTACATGTGTACATATCTGTTTCATTGACAAATCAAATTATTCATTTTGATGTTGATCTGATTACAATCACTGTAGTCAATTTCTGTTGTCCTTGCATTATTCTGCCATTTTTCGGGGACAAATTGTTTTTCTTGTGCAGCTGGTTGTGTGTATGGTGTGTGTGTGTGTGTCGGGTGTGTGTGGTGTGTGTGTGTGTCACTCTCATTTTCCTCCTACCCTCCCTTGTGTGCTAGGCGGCTGTACTCACCATCATCGTCTTTGTCGGCATTGGTGTTTTAGGCGGGGCATAACGTAGAAGATCATCGGGCAAACATGCAGTTTGGGTTCCATGGTGGCGTGGTTCTTCTCTGTGTCTCCAGTGGTGAGTCCTTTAACTTCTGAGCTCTGTTTCTGCCAGGCTTTTGTTAGCATTGGTACCACCCTGGAAAAGGTGGTGGTTTGCAGGGTCAAAATAAGTTGGGCGGTACTTTGACTTCCGCCTGGCTGTCGGCAGCTACAGCCATGGTGGCTGTTGTTTCCGCTGTGGCGGTTGGTGTGGTACATTGGCTGTGTATGGGAGTTATCACCTCCATGGTCATAATTTGGTGGTACTTATCGCCAGCCTGTTGGCGGTATTACTGCCACTTTATCACCCACCACCAGGGTTCCAATGAGGGCCTTAATGCCCAAGTGGGCAATTGCATATTCCGAACATGTAACTAGTATATGCACGCAAAGACGGAAGCCGAAACACTTAGGCCCTCATTACCAACATGGCGGTTTGGCCTGCCATGCCGGCATTGTCGGCTGAAGCCGCCAGCCGGCATGGCGGGCCAAACCGTCATATTCTGAACATGGTGAGGGCCACCATCAGCAGCCCTCACCCACCGCCAGGCTCCCGTCGTCAGGCAGCCTGGCAGTGAGTTGAAACACTATCCGCCAGGGTAGCTGTGCTACCCTGCGGATAATGTTTCCATTTCCACCAGCCTTTTCCTGGCGGGATATCCCGCCAGGGAAAGGCTGGCGGAGGGGGTGCCCCTGCATTGGCCATTGTGCAGGGGCCCCAGTGCAGAGCCCCGTCGCGCAAATCGGGCAGTGATCTGCGCGGTGGGTGCAACTGCACCTGCTGCACAGAGGCATTGACAGCCGCCATGAATGTCCCGGCCAGCCCACAGAAATGTTCATTATTTGGCCGGCGGAGTTCCGGGGTCACTGGGGGTCAGTGTTGTTACCGCCGTGTTCATAATGACCCCCTTAGTGTGTGATTAAACTTGCCACGGTGATACTGTCCCTGACGTCTTGCTTGTGGATTTACATATCTGTTTGCTCTGCCGAGTTACGCACCACCCCTCACGGGTCGCCTGAGTCCAGAAGGAACACTTTTTTCTTAATACAAGAAATCCAATAAAATGTAAGCAAGCCCTCACACACCAACCTAGTTGCCGTGCTTCATACTGGAGCTATCATGCGGGCTCCATGATTTCAAGGAGTGCCTTATGAGGAGGTATTGAAGGATCCAGTTTCACAGGACAAAAATCTAAGGGTCCTTCCAGAATATTATACTTTGTAGTTGGAGGGCCAAAGAAGTTATTAAAATTAAGCGGGGATACATAGGAACATTATTCTTTCAGTTATTTAAATATAATCAGTGATCGTATTTAACATGTCATGATTGATGTAATATGTGAGGTCAAAAGCAGTGTATGAAGAGGGAGCAAGTTATAGTTGTTTAGTAAGCTACAACTGGTGTTTTTCATTGTTTTCTTTAATGTTAGCAGTTGCCACATTCCAGCACCTAACTATAACTTCACTTTAGCTATTGTTTTTTTGTGTGTATGTATACAGCAATACATTTTTTGTTATACATTTTTTGCTTACAAGAAAGTGGCAGACAACTAAACCTATCAGGCCCTCCTAAGATAGTCTACCAGGAGTTATCACACAACATATCTTCTACCCCAAGATTTTTGAGAGAGGCTAACCAACAGCACAACACAAGGTGGAACATAGCTAGAGACTTCAGCCTATTAAATAAGGCGTATGACTTACCAGAAGTTGAGATGTGCCCCGTTGACAGGACCCACCTCAGAAATCTAGCCACAGGACTACTTTAGTATATATATTTTACAATAAATAATGTTGACCTATTCCTTTTGCTTTAACTTTTCTTGAAAAACACAACAGACCTATGGCATCTGACATAACGTTTCCCTATTAACCTATCAGTTCCATAGTCTGAAACAAAAATGTTGTTGAACATGATACTGATTCACCAGAAGCAAGCTGTGTCTATCAAAACTAGTACATGTCACCTGTGAACGGTTTCTGCACCCTTACTTTTACAAACAGTTCTCACATGTTTAGCTCTAAAAAGGGGTGAAGAATATCTATTTTGTACTTTCAAGCCTCAACAAATGACGATGAGGGATATTTAGAACAAGACACATGATCACAGACATCTATGAAACTAGTTGAGGTTCTATCACCTGCAGATCATATTAAGGGTGTTTTTATGTCCCTGCGCAGTCACTCCCTCCAATATATAGATTGGTTTCAAGAGACAATAACCAGTCTTTTTCTTCCTTATAAGGATGATCTGGTTTTAAGTAGAATAACCAATTAATAAGTGATAACAGGACTAAAGGTTAAGGTGCTGACAAGTAAAGCCTATGGACTGGAAGAGCACCCCTACAAATTAGTGAAAGAATGAGCCCAGGCCCAATCCTTCAACTTCTGAAAGCATTTTGAGAAACCTAATTGCTCTCTAGCACCCCAGGTCAGCACACAACAGGACAAACATTTGTTCATTTATAACATTTTCCCAAAGTGTATGGATCCTACAATGTAAACTACGTTCATCACCACTCACTCAAGTTCAGTCTCAGAATTGCAGCATAAGATGTGGTGCTATGCACCCTAAATACCGAATGCCAGTAGCTTCAGGGAGCTCAAATTCAGTTGCGGCAAATTATTGCTCTTCTATGTGCCTAGTGCAAATCCCCCTGGGACTGTGTGAAAAACTAATGACTATTGATCTCCAGCCTTTCAGTTACACAGTGGAAATGAATGAATACAATAATGAATAAATGTGAATTTATATAATGAGGCAAACACCCAAAGGGTGAGTAGTCACTGGGAAATATAATCTGACATTGGGATAAATAGGCAGTGGTGATAATCTAAGGTAGAAGAAAAAGCCAATTGTTCAGTTATTTTCTGAAGGGGATAAGGTTGTGAGTATCCCTAATATGTAAAGGGGTGGAGTTCCAAAATGTAGCTGACAGGTAGGGGAAGGACCTTTCCCCTTGTCTAGAATTTTGATTTCAAATTTTGTGTGGTGGACCCGAGTAAGATCAAGGGCTAATAGTTGGCAAAGTTCTTTCTAATACAACCTGGGGCAGAATGAGTCAGGCCTTTATGTGTAAGCAGAGGACCCTAACCAGACACCCTCCCGTACTTGAACCCTGTGTACTTTTCTAAGGTGGCTACTGATAGGTGCATCTTTTGGAATGTGGAGGATAAGGCAGGCTGCTATCTTTTGGACTACCTGACGTTGCAACATAAGATATTGGGGGATGCACAAATACAAGTCATTTCCTTAATCCAGGTGAGAGGCAATCAATGCATGGACATAATGCACAAATACAAATAACTTCCATAATCCAGGTAAAAGGCAATCAATGCCTGAATAACACGTTTCTGTGATGAATGAGATAGGAAAGAGAAAATGTTAAGCAGTGACCATAGAATAGTAAAGCAAACAGCTACAACTCCGCCTACTTCAAAAGGAGAAGTGAGGTGTGTGCAATAGGAAATCCACTCTTTTTGAGTGGTGATCGTGGATTTTTTGGCCTTTTTGATGAACCATATTTTAGCTGGCTGTAGAACTCTGAACACATCACCCCTGCTAACCAGTGGTAAAATATTCACACTAGGGGAGTGGTGGAGGGAAGGAAAAGACCGAAGCACACCCTCATGACTACTATATATCACAATCAAGTTGCTTGGGCCAGTCTCCTATTGCTCAATGGCTTGATGGTATCTCTACTTGTGTCCTACATCAATAGAGATATTTGAGGGGTTTGCCTCACCCACAACTTGTCATGGCATGCTTCATTATATGGGGCACCCACACTGAAGTAGGACAGTGACAGTTCAGGGGACTCAACCAAAGCTTGGGAGTTCTTGAATGTTTCCAAACATCTAAATGCTTTACTAACCAAATTCGCAGAGCAATTAAAGATAAAGGACATCACAGCATAACCAGAGGAGACAAGTGCGATGGGTTTCTCTGCAGTAATATGGTTGTGGTAGTTGAACACCAGTCCAGTAGATGCTTTACCTGATGCATAGAGGATCAACTACCTTTATCGAAATCTTAAACCCTACATAATTCTAGTAATTTAGAGGGGCCATGGATTCAACAGATGTAGAGGCACAAAGGTAAGAGGGTAGTATGCAGTAAGTCAGATGCAGGGCAGCAGTCCTTCAGAATAGCAGTCCAACTGAGTGGCAGTCCTTTCAGCATCACAGCAGTCCTTCTTCCTGGCAGATTCTTTCACAGGCTCTGAAGTGTACTGAAGAGTTGGTGTTGGAGGTCCACTATTTGTGCCAGGTACCTTCTTTGAAGTAGGAGAAAAGCTCCCAGAGGTTTCATGCACATGTGTCCTGCCTCCCTGCCCTGGCTCCAGGCTAATTAGAGGGGCTATGCAGACCTTTGTGTGGAGGCAAGACATAACCTATTTAAATGTAAGTAGGGCTGTGCCCAGCTCCTCCCTCCCATCCTGCCAGTGATGGATCATCCAGGCAAATCTAAGTTATCTATTGCATGTGACTGTCTAGGAGGAATATACAAAGCTCAGCTGTCAGCTACACCCAGTAATGTGATCCAGAGAAAGGCTGCAAGCACTAAATGGCTAAGGCAGGAAAATGGCAACTTTCTAAAAAGTGGCATTTTCAATTGTGTAATTTAAAATCCAACTTCATCATAAAGGAGGATTTTTCATTACAATTCCAAAGACACCAAAGAAGAACGGATACCTGTTCCAGTTTGGAAATTGCAGCTTGCTAAATGTAATAAGCTAACACCAATGCTATCCTATGGGAAAGGTAGATCTTGCAATAGAGAAAAACAAATTTAAGAGTTTTTCACTACCGGGACATGTAATACTTAAAATTACCTGTCCTACCTTTTAAATTCATTGCATGGCGCCATGTGGGCTGTGTAGGACATACTGTAGGACTGACATATGTATTATAAAGGAAGGTTTGGGTCTGGCAAAAGTTTATTTTTCCAGGTCAAAATGACAGTTAAAAACTGCACATTCAGGCCTGAGACATGTTTGAAAGGGCTACTTACGTGGGTGGCACAATAAGTGTTGCAGGCCCATTGGTAGCATTTAATTTACAGACCCTGGTTACATGTAGGACCACTTTACTAGGGACTTATAAATGAATTAAATATGCTAATTGGGAATAGGCCAATGTTACCATGTTTTAAGGAGTGAGCACACACACATTAGCACTGGAGAGCAGTGGTAAAGTGCACAGAGGCATAAGACCAGCAAAAACTAGGAAGGGGGAGGCCATGTAAAGGGTTTTTGGGGGAAGACCACCCTAAGCCTGACAGGTATAACACATAAGCAGATAAAACCTAGTGAATCACCCTTCTAAGATAGCGAATGATGTGCTAGGATGGAGCCAGGCAGCTCCAAATGAGGGCACATTTGTGAAATATAAGGGAAACCAAATTGGTTCCTTGAAGGTTTCCACCAGTTAAGCCTTACAAGAGTGCTTGGGAGAGCCAAACCTCCATTATGGAAGAATGACACAGACAGACACACATGTGGAACCATCTTTCATTTACTCTGCAATAGTTGGCAATTTAACTTTTGATAATAGTTGTAAGAGAGATTCCAAGCTTTAGAGGTTTGTGAATATTCACGATTTATTCTCGACCTCAGATATACAAATTTGGATTTACCTTAATTTCTTATAAACTACTGACCTGATTTACACCATATATATTCAAAAGCGTAATCTATGTACCAAAAGCTACCTTTCTGTCAAATTTGGTGTAATTCCGTCCAGCGATTCGGGCTATAGGTGTGTTAAAAACTCCTATGAGAATTAACATGGCAAATGCATGTTTTTTCACCCCTCGTTTTTCTTAGCCCCCACTTCGCAGTTCCCCCCCAAACTTTCCATGTGCAACAAGAATCACCGACACACTTTAAAAAATTTTTTTGTGAAGATTCATCAAACGGTGCCAAAGATATAGGCAATTAAAACAAATGCTTTTTCTATGGAAACTTGGTCCTATAACTACCTACTGCAGACTGCCAGTAGGTTATATATATATATATATATATATATATATATATATATATATATATATATATATATATATGTTCACCTTAGAAATTCATTAACAAAAAGTGACATGGACATTATAGTTAGATTTTACACACAAAAAAACATAGAAATTCAGCCATCATAGTTCTATCAAGTAAATATAACTCGTACGCTAATGTAACTGTAACTTGTAGCCTTTCCATGCACAGTTTTCTCATCAATAATTTTACTGCAAATACTACAGTTACATCAATGATGTCACAGAGGATGTCATGAGTTCTGTAATATCTGGGGTAATTAGCAGTGCATGGCAAGGGTGCGAGTTATTGTTAACTTAGGGTATAAGTTACAGTTACTTGAAACAACTCTAACTATACAAGCTGAATTTCTATGGTTCTATAATGTCCCTATAACCTTTGTTTTTTTAGTGACTTTTTAAGGTTTATTTTCATTCTGTGTCCTAATCATAATGTCCCTGCCCTGTAAATTAGTTTTTTTTCAGTTAATTGTTTAAAGTTAAATAAAATGCCCATTGCGATGCATGGTAATGGTGGTAGTTAGACACAGGGCCTGGTCTGGTACTCTGCTGCCCCCACACAACCTGCTACTCATCCCCCTCCTCCTTGTGATCCATTGTCCAAGCCCATTCCCCCTCCCAAGCTCTGTGTGACCTCCCTACCCTCTGTAGTCCAAGTCCACGCACCAACCTCTTGCATTCAGCCCTACATGATCTGATGTGCTGCAACTACCATTTAGCTTGTTGTCCCTGCCCTCTCCTCCTACCGTCCATTACTCAATTCTGTGCCCCATCTTTGCCCTCCTGCATAGCCTTAACTTGCTGTCCCTACCCTCCTTCTCCCTGTCGTCCAATGTCTGTGTGCTTGCCCCTGCTCCCTCATTTGTGCCCACCATGTTCCATGGACCTGCCACTGCATCTTCTATCTACTCTGAGTGTTCTGTGGGGCTGCCACTGCCCGTCCCACCTGCATAGCATGGTCAGATGGCTGCCACCTGTCCCTGCCACCTCCACTCTGCCAGTCCAAGTTCCATGCCCCCATCCCTTCCCTCCTGTCCTCCATGGCCCATTTTGCTGTCACTCCTTCATGCCCTCTATGTTCTATTGTGCTACAACTGCTCCTCCTGCCTACCCCGTGTGGTCTGTTGTGAAGCCCTGCCCTCTTGTCTGTTTCCAGCCCCCACCCATCCCTTCTGTCCTCCATGGTCCTTTGTACATGCACCTGCCCCCTTCACCCTGCCCACCACGGCTGTTGTGCTGCCACTAACCCTCCTGCTTGTCATAAATGGCCTTCTGTGCTGCACCAACACCCTCCCACCTTCCCCCCACTGTGTGTGTGTATATGCCATTATAGTCCCACTGTTGCCCTCCATTGTGTATTGTGCTTCCAGTGCCCATTCTGCCGACTGTCCATGGTCAGCTTGCTGCTCCAGCCCTGCCTCCTTGCCCCCTGCCCTTTCGTTTTCCATTTGCAGGCCCGTATCCTCTCCCTTCTGTACTTCATGCTCTGTTATTTGCAACTGTCCTTCCCGTCTGTCCGGTATAGTCATTTTGCTGCACATGCCTCTTTCTCCTCTGCTCTCTGTTGTCCAAGTGCATGGCCTTGTCCCCTCTATTGCTTTTCATGGTCAGTTGTGCTGCACTGCTGTCCCGCTTGCTCTTTGTGGTGTATCATGCTGCTGTAACCCCTGACACCTGCCCTGTAAGGTCAGTTTGGTGCCCCTGCCCATCTCCTTCCTGTTCTCTGTTATTTGAGTGCATGTCGCTACCTCATTCCCCCTGACCTCAGTGTTCCAATTTGCCAGACCTGCCAACATTTTGAACTTGGTAAGAGG
Organism: Pleurodeles waltl; assembly: GCF_031143425.1. NCBI lineage: Eukaryota > Metazoa > Chordata > Amphibia > Caudata > Salamandridae > Pleurodeles > Pleurodeles waltl. Next base: position 713,277,649 of record NC_090436.1, read on the forward strand.
GAGATTTTGAAAAAAGTGGGGAATTGATTTTCCCCATTGACTTACTTTGAAATGAGGAGATTTTAGCAAGAGACGGATAAAAGAAAGCCTTTTTGGGTGCAAAAACATCAGGAGTCTCCTCTCTGAATTTGGTCTGTTGACATGTATGGTTGTACTGCCACTGCTTCTTCCTCCTGCGCACAATAGTTTGTTATATTGCCACAGCCTGTCTTCCTGTACTGTATAATTGATTTATTGCCCTTTTACCTGCCCTCCATGGTCTGTTGTGCTGCCATTGCCACTCCTGCCTGCCCAGCATAGTCAAGTTGTTGCCTTTGCACCTTCCTACCTGCCCTCAATTACGTGAGTCTGTGCCCCTGACATCTGCCTTGCCATAGTATTCTAATGAAAAACTACAATGCTACCATTCAATATTTATTACAAAAGTGACATGCCTGACATCATCCTGATGTCATCAAAACTGTAATACCTAGTGCACTAAAAACTAAAATGAGTACATATTTTCTGAGTTTTCAAATAGCGACAACACACTTTTAAATTAATTGCTATCTTGATGTTTTTCATCCATTTGATCACTTGATTATATGTTACACTTAGGGGAGAAAGTGTGCCATTACAGCCTGAGCTGCAGACTTTGCAAGTGGGAATCAAGATTTGAGTTTCGACGTTAGCACAACATCCTGCGATTCTGGGCAAATTACTTATTCTCCCCATGCCTAAAGTCCAAAAGGAATATGTCCTTGTGTCATGTAACTGATGCTCATGTAAAGCACTCCAATATCTTCGGGTCAAGTCTGCTCTATATAAAACTGCAAAAATGAAAAACAATTGTTTTGCACGCTTCTGTTATTGAGCTATACTTGGGCTATACTTAGGTGATATTTGGGTTCTTTTTTTCTGGTGACCATCTTGGGAGACTTATTTGTCATGCTGCTCCCTAATCTCGTCATTTACTGAAGTATTCACAGTAGAAAATGCTTTCAGTTTTCCACTTCGATTCCATCAAGATGGCAGTCAGATGTGCCACACTTTTGGCTTAGATTCAGAATGTTAGCACTCTAGATGCTCACTAGAACCGTGTAGTAAAGTATTCTATGTCGGGACCCGAGGTTCTGATTATGCTTCTCTTTCTATGCTTTATTATACTCAGCAGCCAATCAAAACAAAGGAGATTTAAACACTACATTTCCCAGAACGATATGGATAGTGCACCACTGCGCCTTACTTTCTTTGCCGACCGGGACGGACATGGCTGATCCCTTATGTTATGGGTAATAATAGGTTGGACATTTAGGGCCGTATTTATACTCTGGTTGCGCCGAATTTGCGTCGTTTTTTTCGACGCAAATTCGACGCTAAACTAACGCCAACTAACGCCATATTTATACTATGGCGTTAGACGCTTCGGGCGCCAAAGTGCCCGGAGTGTGCGTCATTTTTTAGCGTGAACCCCTTCCTTGCGTTAATGATATGCAAGGGAGGCGTTCCCGTCTTAAAAAATGACTCCCAGGCCTTTACGTGGTATTTATACTCCCGGGCAAAAATGACGCCCGGGAGTGGCCGTGGCCAAAAACGGCGCATTTGCGCCGCTTTTTAACGCCTGGGTCAGGCATGGCGTTAAGGGACAAGTGGGCTCAAAATGAGCCCAGAGTGCCCTCCCCTGCCCCCAGGGACCCCCCCTGCCACCCTTGCCCACCCCAGGAGGACACCCAAGGACGGAGGGACCCATCCCATGGACATTAAGGTAAGTTCAGGTAAGTATTTTTTTTTTTATTTTTTGTGGCATAGGGGGGCCTGATTTGTGCCCCCCTACATGCCACTATGCCCAATGACCATGCCCAGGGGACATAAGTCCCCTGGGCATGGCCATTGGGCAAGGGGGCATGACTCCTATCTTTACAATGATAGGAGTCATGTTGATGGGGGATGGGCGTCGAAAAAAAATGGCGCAAGTCGGGTTACGACGATTTTTTCGACGTAACCTGACTTGCCCCATTTTAAGACGCCCATACGCCATTTTCCCCCTACGCAGCGCTGTCTGGTGTACGTGTTTTTTTTCCACGCAAACCAGGCAGCGCCGGTCTGCTTGCGCCGGCTAACGCCATTCCATAAATACGGCGCCCGCATGGCGCTTCAGAATGGCGTTAGACGGCGCTAAATTTTTTAACGCTAAACTGCGTTAGCGCAGTTTAGCGTCAAAAAGTATAAATATGGGCCTTAATTCCAATAATATGGAAAGACAATCAATTTAAAGACCATGCAAATATAAGCCCTGAAGAAGTCCTTTTGTGTAGGACGAAACGTGTTGGCTGATTGCTCGTTTGTTCAAGAAAAAGCAATAATAAAAAATGAAGATTTTTAAAAGACAACGTTGTGTTACTGGACTTTACTGACTTTGCGCAGTGGTGCACTATCCATATCTTTTTGCATGTAATCCTTTCAGGATTGCCCCTGTGGTGGCAGGTGCTGTGATTTGTGCACAGGTATAGCCATAGATATTGGGCGACAATATAGTTCACAGAGTTTTGATCTTTATGGTAGTCCAAGGCAGGTGCATTTGTAAGGTTTAACCCGCCACCAATTCAGTAGCAGTTTACTACATTTCCCATAACTTCAGGATAGTCACATGACCAACCATAGAGTGACCTCTATATAAAACCCAGCTGACATCACAAAACTTCCTCTTTCTTTGCTGCCCTGCAGCCAGTTAAGTGAACTTCTTTTCTGGTGTTTGAAGTGCTTTGTTTTTCTGGTTCCACTATGATCAGCCCGTCGCTCTGCGCATGCCGAAGGCTTTCATTTGTTTACCTATATTTGTTTTTTCCAGGTTGGAGCGCTTCGGCCTCCAGGGAAGGAATCACTCAAAGTCCCTTTGTCTTCATGGAGCAGGAGAGGGAACAGAGATGCGGCCATCATCTTGGGTCAGTTGCTTCTCCACGTTCTAGTCTCAGCTAGACGTTTGGCACACGTGTGCATGAGCCAATTTACCATGCAAGTTTTCTCTGTGGTTTGGAGGCTTGTGGCAGCGTTGAGGGTGCAGTCCACCGTTTCTGTCCTCTTTTTTCCCCAAAAGTCAGATTAATATTTCCTTCTTGTGCCTATACATTGCTCCCCACACCCTGAGGCATCTGAGAGTGCCCAGGATTGTTAAATTGTGTATTGGCTCTGCTTAGAGTGCTCCAGGTGCCTCCCTCCACTCTTTAACTTGAATTCCTGTGCCTGGTGGGGTTGCACTCCCCCCTATTATAACTGCACAGTTATAACTATAATCTAATTAGGGGTTCATCTATATTTGAGAATGGCCTAGTACGACCCATATGAAGAGGACAGAGGGGAATACCAGGAGTTCCCTCCTTTTTTTGAAGAAAGCCTGGTGTAGGCACTAGATTCCAATGTCCAATTGTCAGTTAAAAGGGCTTTGGCCAGAGCACTAGGCTCCCTGACCTCCCATCTTAAGGGCTTCGTCCATCAGCAAGGCTGGCTCCCTCCTCTTCCGGCCTCTGGTGATTCTGCTCCTGCGCCAGCCTCACACTCAGAGGGAGAAGCCAAAGGCAAAGCGAAGGCAAAACTATGGCATTCCGAGGCCTTTGAGAAATTGTCTACAACAATTCTGAATGAACATGGGTATAGCCACTCTCAACCACAGGCATCCCATTCTGATGATCCTTCTAAGGTATTTGGCCTATCTGGTTTGGACTCATCCAAGGGCTACTCCGATAGTGATCAGGATGACGTTTTTGGGCCCAGTAGAGAAAGGCGGCAGGATCAGGGATTCGACCTGGGACTCAGTCTCCCAAAAGTGCTTACTTTTTATCCATCTGAGATTATTCACCCCTGTTCCACCACTTGGACTCCTCTTCCTGAGGTAGAAAATTATGTGCAATTGCATTTTAGAAAAGGTTTTGATAAGGAGGTCAGGGCGAGGCTAAAATCTGAATGTCCCAGGCCAGACCTAGAGGGTAAAGTGGTGGGCACACCTGAGGTGGACCCAACAATAGTCAATTTCATAAAAAATGGTCCAGAGACCTCAAAAAAGGATTAGACAGAGCCTGGTGGTCCTGTCAGGATAAACTGCTTGATCCTTCAGGACCCCTCACAAAGATACTGGAAATGAGATTCCTTGCAAAAGAGTCTGGGAGTTGATCCAGACATTTTGGGTAATGCCAACTTGGCCATGTCCACCAAACGGAGGACATCGATCCTCATGTGGATTTCCCCAAAGTTGAATGATCTGGCTTCCTCCGAATCAGGCCCAGTAGCATAGGGTCTTTTGTTTGGGGGCCTGTTTGTGAAGGACCTAGCAAAGTTTGTGGCCACCTACAATACGTAAGACAAGGCACATTTGTCTTTAAAGAAGGTTTTTTGCAATACCATTTCTTAGAAAGGCCGGACGATACAGAGCCAGTTCGTCAGGCTGTGGATTTTTATGGGGGCTCCCAGCCTAAAGCCTTCAACAGGTCTCTCAGCTCCTGGCAGGACCAAGACCAGACCTTCTACCCCACCAAACCAATGGGGGGTCGTCAGCACTTCCGTAGAGGCAGAGGTTACCAAAAAGGTGCCCAGGACACAGGATATTCATGTGAGAATTATACCTTATTCAGAGGTGGTGTTGGGGGTGGAGGATTCAGTTCTTCAGGCATAACTGGGTGATCATTACATAAGACACCTGGCTCCTGGAGTCAGCACAGAGGTACAAACTAGAGTTTTACAGCTTTCTACTTCAGGACTCCCCACCTCCCCTCGGAGATATCTTTTTCCCTACAAGATCAAGAGCTCATAGCAGAGGAATATCTTTCCCTGCTTCGCAAAAACACCATTTGTCAATCATCACGCCATCCCTGGAGTTTTATCAGCAACGTTTTCCTGTTCAGCAAAAGAGGCAGGGGCTCCCATTTAGTCCTCAATTTAAAAAGTTTCAACTCCTGGATAGTTTACAGGCATTTCAAGATGGAGGATATCCATCTCCTGCGGGACCTGCTACAGGAAGGCAACTGGCTGGTGAGACTGGATTTGAAGGATGCGTACCCCTCAGTCCCCATCTTCACTCCTCACAGGCGTTTTCTTCAATTCCTTTGGCAGGTGCAATGCTACTAATACAAAGTCCTTCCGTTCAGTCTTTCATCGGTCCCATGGTGCTTCACCAAGCTGCTGAGACCAGTGGCATAAGCCCTCCATGCCAGGACCATCAGGTTATTCATGTATTGCGACAATTTAATCCTGATGTCCCAGGATCCTCAGACTATGGTTCTCCATCTGTCTTGGACGATCCAGCTATTACAAGAGCTGTGTTTTTTCATCAACCAGCGGAAGTCATCTCTGACCCCTTCCCAACAGATGGAATTTTGGGGATTTCAGATCGATTCAGTGTTGTCTCAGTCCTTCCGTCTCAGAAGATTCAGAATATCAAGAGGGAATTGAGATCTGCCTTCCGAGACCAGATAATATCGTTGAGATCCGCAGCTCAGGTTGTGAGTCTCCTGGCCTCATCTATTCAAGTGATATTCCCAGGTGCCCTACATTACAGGGCCCTTCAACGCCTCAAAATTCAACACCTATGAAGGCGGTTGTCGTACTGATACCAGGTGCATCTTTCGGTGGAGGCCAGGCTGGAAATGAATTGGTGGTTAAACCACATGGAAGCCTGGAATGGCAGTGCAATTTTTGGCAGTGCTCAGGATGTCATTCTGGAATCAGATGCCAGCAGGAGGGGTTGGGGCGCCAGGTGCGGGTCCCTCTCCACAGGAGGTCGTTGGACAGAGAATGAGCTCCAACTTCACATTAATTATCTGGCATTGTTAGCGGGCTCCTTTGCGATCAGGAGCATCTCACGATCAGGTCGGACTGTTGCATTCTGCTGAGGATGGACAACATCTCAGCTGTCCGCTATGTCAGCAGACTGGGGGGGCACAGAGTCTCACATGGTAGCAGAGATTGCCAAGGATTTCTGGCATTATTGTCTGCAGTGCCGGATTTTGGTCATTGTGGAGTACCTTCTGTGGCAGATTGGTATTCCTGACTTCTCGAAGACTTCAGCGATTGGAGGTTGTACCCGAAAGTTTTCATACAACTCAATCGCATTTGGGGTCCTTGGGGACCTGTTTGCCTCTCGAACCAATTGTCAGATCCGGCCTTCTTCAGTTGGCGCCCGGATCTGGAGGCTCTTTCGATGGATGCGTTCTTGCAGGATTGGTCTCTCCACAAGGGTTACGCATTCCCACAGTTCAGTACGATTTCCTGAGTCCTCTCTATGACGAGTCACCAGAAAGCCGACGTAGTCTTAGTAACACCATTATGGAGGACTCAGCCATGGTTTCCTTGGTTCTTGAAATGTCATGCAACTTTCCTTGCCTGATTCCTCATCTTCTGAATCAATTGCAGAACCCAACAGGCCTTCCACATCCACTAATCTCATCAAATCAGCTCAAGCTAGTGGCTTGGAGGGTTTCAGGGATAGATGGAAATTTTCAGGCATTATGGCTCAAGCTTCCGCCTTTATTGCCCAGGAATGGTCCAGTAATACCCATAATCAATATGCTTTGGCATGGAGGAGATGGGTTTGCTGGTGTAACTAGAGGAGTCTGGATCCCTCTCAAGCGGATGTGTGTTCCGTAATCAACTTCTTGTTGTCTTTAGCTGAATCAGGATTGGCATGTATATCAGTGAACAATTATAGATCTGCTAATTCGGCAGGTCATATTCCTGTCAATGGTAAACCCGTTGGGGAGGATCCATTGGTGTGTAAGTTATTGAGAGTTATCCGTTTGCCCATGCCTTCTCAAGTGAAGTATTCTTCCTTACGGGACGTGAATGTAGTTCTACATTTTTTAAAATCCTTGCTGGATAACAAATACTTATCACGCAAGCAGTTATCGGCTAAATTAACTATGTTATGTTTGATTTCTTGCAAAAGAGTTTCAGACATCCACGCCTTGGACCTCAAAGGTCATCAATTTTCTCCAGAGGGTATCAGCTTTACAGTTTCCAGGAGGACCAAGACTAACATTAGGTCGGTCTCCTATCCGGCTTTTCCTCAGGATTACAAATAATGTCTGGTACAATGCCTCAGAGCTTATCAGACCACTACTAGTGAACTGAGTGTGGACCCTAAGGGGCAATTACTTATTGTATTGCAAAAAGTTTTTAAACCAGTTTCATCTGCCACTTTGGCCAGATGGCTGCATTGGCTCCTTTCTGAAGAGGGAATTGATACTTCCGTCTTCGGAGCTCATTCCATTAGGGTGCTATGGCATCCAAATCATTTAGTCTAGGGTCTCGCCTGGAAGACATCATGAAGGCAGCGGATTGGTCATCTGAATCTACCTTGAGGTCATTTTATTATAAACCTGTTGTTGATGTAGCGTTGATAGTAGTCGATCAGCTTTGAAGAAGCATAATCAGAGCTTCTGGTCCTGACATAGAATAAAAAAATGGCTAGCTATCGGTCAAGAATTTTCAATTCTATTAAGGACACAGAGGCGAGGATTATCCCACACGACAGATATGTGAAGACCTACATAAGGTATAAGTATGGTATTTATATGTTTATTTTGATTGCGAAGATATTGTTATCTCCTACTCTTTACTTTTTTGCTTGTGGTTTAGGGAATAGTTGTTATGGCTTTTCTTTGTATTCCCAGGTACCAAGCAGAAACAGTCTTCTTGATGTTGCCCTCGTCAGTGTCTGTTTTTCATGGGATGTCATTCCTTTCAACCTCGAATAGAGTTGGATCGTCTCTTCTGGGATCCCCAGGTTCCGATCAGGATCGGACAGTTTCTGGTCATATCGCAAAAAAAACGTTTTCGTGCCCTTGGTACCAGTTACAAGTTGAAGAACTCCAAGGAGTTTTCATTAGCTTGATGGACTCACGCTTTTATGCACTTGTTTTTTGTGGCTATCCACAAAGAAAGAGGAAGTTTTCTGATGTCAGCAGGTTTTATATAGAGGACACTCTATGGTTGGTCATGTGACCATCTTGAAGTTATGGGAAATGTAGTGTTTAAATCTCTTTTGTTTTGATTGGCTACTGAGTAAAATAAAGCCTAGAAAGAGAAGCATAATCCTTCTGTCCTTAATAGAACTGAAAATTCTTGATGCGAAAACTAGAACTTTTTTTACTGATCACCCTAACGTTAACTGGTAGTCTGCTGCTCATGTTGAAAGCGGATGTTTCAGTCTACATGTTTTAATGAAATAAAAGAGGAGGATATTTCAGAACTCACTTAAAACACATCCTGATTTTTCTTTCTACATCACTAACCTTAATTTCTATGAGAATATGAACCCCTTCATCTTGTTCCTTTCTAAATGAAATGTTTTAAATATTAACAGTCTGATTCATTCAAGATTGCTTAGTTGTTGTTTAGAACAGTCTGAGAGGGAATCAACTGACAGGCTGCTCCTGTTGGAAATACATGTTTTACTGAGAATATTAGACTTCATTCTGATATGGCTGAGAAAGAAAGTGTGAATTTACAGAAAAAATGCTCTAATTTTATCTTCTGGAGTTTCTTCCATAACCTCTATAGGACAATGATGAGAAAGCAGTTTTCTCTCAAAATATGATTCATGACATCCCAGCAGAAGGCTTTTTCACTGGGTAAAATCACATTAGCAGCAATACACATTCTCCTTTTTGAGACCCCCAAAATCACTACAATGCATTACAATGGGTGATATCATGTATATTTGTCCCAAGATGGCTGCCAGCACTTTCTGGTTGAAGTGCTGACAGCAAATCAGATCTTACCATAAGATCTGTGCGTAGGCTCTGCCCAGATAGCTATATCTCCTTTTCCTTTAACATCTGAAACACTACTGAACAAATTTACACCATGGGTCAGATGTACAAAGGCTTTTTGTGCGCAAAAGGCCTGATTTGCAGATTCAGGCCATTTGCCCACAGAAAAAAGCATTTTGGTATGCACAAATGCTATTTTGTGATTCGGTAATCTATTTACCGAATCGCAAAATAGGTCTGCAAGTTGCAATTAGGAAGGGGTGTGCCAAGACTCTCCCTTCCTAATTGCGAGTCGCAGTGTTATGTATGATTGTTTTGTGACAGTGAATGCAGTCACAAAACAATCACAGTTAACACCAATTGTAAATTGGTGTTAACCCATTTGCAAACAGGAAGGGGTCTCCAAGAGACTGCTAGTGTGGTCTGCTGACCCCAGAAGGCCACCATCCCTGTGAGTGTGACCATTCCCTAATGGGTCACAATTTATGACCCGCCTCATGAATAATAATGGGGCAGGTCGCTTGTGACCCATTTGGGAATCGCTAACAGTGTCTGAGACACTGTTGTACATCAGGTTTTTGTAACTCACAAATTGCGAACCACTAAGACTCGCAATTTGCAAGTTTCAAAACCTGATATTTGTACATGTGGGCCCTCATCACAAAAAGTCCAATACCGTCCAGCAGTCTGAGCTGTAGTCATGTGCAAAATCCATATTGGACTTAACAGGAGAAGCACACTTTTTTAATCCCTCCCTTTTTCTCAGCCCCAGCTTAAAAATCACCTCTGTGCAGGGAAACAGATGAAAACATCGCAGGGAAACAGAGGACAACATTGCTTCCACAAGCATGGAGCTACTATTTAAATCAGTTCCCTGCTTGTGTGAGTAAAGCTGACTCCCCCAGGAGTTGGGAGCCAGGTAGGACCATGGGAGACTTGAGACTCCCCCTACGGCCCCATAGACATTTTCTTGGCATCCTTTATGCAGCTGTAGTGCAGCAGATGCACTATAAATTTACCCAAGGAGGTAGCAGTCACTAATTAGCCAGTAGAAGGTATTCCAGTTGGGTAGACATTTTGAAGAAAACAGTGCCCTTTTCTTGGATATATACGCATAGCAGGATTCATTCTGACACAATGCTCATATTACAGAATTTAAACCTCCGTGGCAAGCACTTACAGATACAAACAAATCAGGTGCCTAAGTTGAAACTCCACTTCTGTAAAGTACTAATCAGCCTAACTTTGGCCAAGGCAAAGCACTTGTGTTTTCTCTGCATTTCCACCTTAAAATGTTATCTGTTATGCTTGATGGAGGGGTTTGCATTCTTGCCTTTTTCAAGTGCATTATCTCATGTGGTGACTGTGACAAGTGGGTTCTTTCTTGTCAACTGCTGCTGAGACCCACACCTCCTGCCCACAACCAAAGGCCTTGCGCAAAGCAGGGTAGGGTGGTAAAAGGGGCTTGGGCACTATAGGGGGTTGGATGCAGCAGGCCAGGACCTCTGGCCTAACCCCACTGCACAAGGCCAAAGGCAGTGCGTGATGTAGGATTGGGGAATTATAGGAGGTTGGCTGCAGGGCCTGGCCTCAGGCCAGGCCCTCTGGCCAACGCCATTCATGCACAACCAAAGGACGTCTGTGGTGCAGGGTCGGATGGCTATAGGGGGTTGGTCAAAGGCCTGTGCAGCGGTGGTTAAATTAACATATAGTAATTCAAATGACTATACGTTAAAAAAACCCATAGTAATTCACTTAAAAAAACAAAGGTTTCAGGGACTGTCGTGGGTGTATGTAAGGGTTTTCTATTTGTGAACCATAATTATAGGAACAAAGAGGGATCACGCAATTCTACTATTGAATAATAGGATATTTCCTTTATTATTGTCAAAAGTTTATACAATCTATTTTCCTCTTGTCTTTGTACTGTTCCTTTTTTCTGTTCCCTCTTTTTTTTGTTTATTCTGCTCACTTCTTCTTCTCTTAGTAGCTGCTCTGTGGGCATATCTTTCTATGGTATTTATTATTTTCTCCTCTCTTCTCTTTTTGTAGATATCTCCGGTTTCAGATGCACCATTCCCCAAAACATGGATGTCAGGGGTAAAAAGATAAACAAGAAATATGGAGTATGTAAGTATATTTTCTCTTTTTGGGGTAGATTATTCTCACCTGGTAGGAGAGGGAAAAAGGAAAAAGGAGAGTGGGGCTGGTGAGGTCTGTGACTAAAAATGTACTTCCTAATCCTTTTTAATGTGTCCAAGTGCTCTTAGTGCATGGAAAGGAAATGAGAAAAAAAAAAAAAAAAAAAAAAACATTAATTAGGTCTCAACTTCTCTCTCTCTATGTTTTCTGTTTCATTTTTCCCTCCCTTCCCCTCCTTTCCACGTTTGAAATAAGTATACAGGTTTGGTAATAACGCCCAGACCTGTAGTAGCCACGTTCCTCCTGGGACGTGGCGGGTGATTACAGCGTTATCCTCGGTTGACTCGGCTTCGGCTGGGAAATTCATTTCCCGAGCCCTTTCTGTCTCCTCTGACACAGCATAGCTCTCCTCCCACCTTCCATTTAAAGAACTCCTCTTCTCTTTCAACTATAACTTGTGCCCTTGCCAGGTACTGCTAATTATCACAGATATTACAGCATTCATGACATCTTTGATAACATCATTGATGATGTAACTGTAACATCTGCAGTAAAATTATGGATGACATAGCTATGCATAGCGGGGCACAAGTTAAAGTTATCTTAGGGCACGAGTTTTAGTCACTTGCGATAACTCGTACTATAACAGGTGAATTTCTATGGTTTTAGCAGCTTAAATTGTGATTGTGAGCCTAACTATAATGTCCCTGTAGCCTTTGTTTTTGTAAGTAAATATATATATACTTACAAAAGCCAAAGGTTACAGGGACATTATATTTAGGCTCACTTTTTAAACGTAACAAACCATAGAAATTCACCAGTTATAGTTAGAATTCCTTCAATTAACTATAACTCGAGCCCTGAGGTAACTATAACCTGCGCCCCTATGCCTCCCAGTTTTTTCGTTAAAAATCTTACTGCAAATATTACATTGATATTATCAATTATGTCATCAAAGATGCCATGAGCACCTTAATGTGTGGGGTAATTAGCAGTGGATTGCGAGGGTATGATTTATAATTACCTTAGTGCATGAGTTATAGTTACTTGAGTTAACTAAAACTGGTGAATTTCTATAGTTTGGTACGTTTAAAATGTAAGCCTAACTATGATGACCCTGTAACTTTTGTTTTTTAAGTGAATTTCTATGGTTTTTTTCATTCTATTTCCTAACTATAACGTCCCTAACCTTCGTTTTTTTTCAGTAATTTTATATGTTTTTTTAACATATAGTAATTTTAGTTACCAAACATTAATCCAACCAGGCCATGAGGCCAACCCGCTACAAGCACCCAACCTTGCACTGTGCATGTCTTTCACCCGTGCACAGGAGTGGTTGCCTCCAAGACCTAGCCTGCAGCCAGATCCAGCAGCCAACACCCCCTTACCACCCAAACACATGCTATGCACAGGCCTTTGGCACTGTGGGATGGGAGTTGCTCATGGCTTCTCTGTGTGTGAATGTAGGTGTGAGAGGGTGTATATCTGGGAGTGAGAGTGGCTGTCAGATTATCTGGGTGTGAGTGTGCATCTGTGTGCACGCGGGTCTATGAGTGGGTGCATGAAGGTGTCAGTGGGTCTGTGAGTGGGTGCGAGAGTGTCTGAGTGGATCTATGAGTGGGTGCGTGAGTGTCTGAGTGCGTCTGTGAGTGGGTGAGTAATTGCCTGAGAGTTTATGTGTGTGGGAGAAATTGATCGAAATAGAGACAGAAAGATAGAAAGTGAGAGAGAAAGAGATGGAGGCCGTCAACTACCAGCCAACCGCCATATTATGACCATAGACAGAATTCCGCCAGAAGGATGGCAGAATTCCGGCTACAGTCATGGCAGCGGTTGGCAGTAAGGTGGCGCTGCTGCCAGCAGCAGCGCCACGCCAGTAGACCGCCGCAGACTGTATCATGACTCATGATACGTCTGGCGGTGTTCTGCTGGTGCCCCGTCTCCTTCCGGAGGACTCCCTGACTACAGCTAAGTCGGGTGCTCCGACAGGGGAGGGAGGTTGTGTGTGTGTGGGGGTGTGTGTATGTTTGTGTGTGCATGAATGCGGGTGTGCGTTGCATGTGGTATGTGTGTGCATGTGTGGATGCGTGAGTGCATGTATGTTGTGTTGTGTGTATGTTGTGTTGCTTGTTTGTATGTCAGTGTGTTTGGATGTGTATGTGAATGGATGAATGCATGCCTGGGTACATGTGGGTATAAGTGTGTAAGAGTGAGTATGATGGTGTGTGAAGGTGCGTGTATGTTGGGGTGGGTCTGGAGAGGGAGGGGGTGTGGGGGAGAAACCTGGGGAGGGGGGTGGGGAAGACCCCTATCAGTGACAGGGAAAGAATTCCCTGTCCCTGATATAGTGCCTACCACCATGGTTTTCATGGCGGTAAGGAGGCCACAAAAACCATGGCAATAGGCGGGGTCATAATCCCCCAGGCGGGCTAGTGACTGCCGCCGGGCTGGAGACTGATGTCTCTAGCCAGGCGGCTGTTACCACCGTGGCGGATGGAGTGGTACATTGGCAGATTGGCTAGAGCCAAACCACCAATGTCATATTATGCGGAGAAGTACCGCCAGCCTGTTGGCAGTACTTTTCTCCATAATACCGCCGTCCGCCAGGATCCTAATGAGGGCCAGAGTTTTTAGGCTTTTAATATCTCATACACTTAAAATCAGATATTTGTGTTCAATTTAAAATAAAATATTTATTTATTATTTTTTTTTAAACATATTTTTTATTTAAAAAAGAAAAAAAAGAGAGAAATGAGTCCAGCTGAACTCAAGCCCCCAAAGCTCAGTGTGAAAGTCTGCAACCATCACACTGAGCTATAGGGGTTTATTAATTTTTGTAAATGTTTTCACCCTTTCTGGGCTTTCTGGGACTGTGCCTTAAGGGCGCCCCGGTCCCTATTTATTTTGTATTTTTTTTTAAATATATATATAAATATATATATATATATATATATATATATATATATATATATATTAAATTAATCAAAAGATCTTATGGGCTACCTGGCAGTGTGGGGAAATCCGTAAGGCTTCCGTCCCAGTACCAGTGCTTTCCCAGCAGCTCCATGCTTGTTGAAGCATTCCATCACTTTATCCTGCACACGTGCAGGGGATAGAGATGAAACCTTCGGATTTTGACAGGAGGACCTGCTTTACAGGTCCCAATGTCAAAACCCAAAGTCTTTGCTGTGACTTGGCTGCAGCTGCAGAGTTACAGCCAAGCCAGAGCAAACAGCTATTTCCCAGGTGTGGGCACCCCAGGACATAGCAGGAGCCGGCCCTGGGTGGTGGTGTTCCCCAAGGCCATCAGTGGCTCCAAGGTGGAGCCCACGGGGCTCCCCTTCAACAAGAAGAGCCCTTGGGGGTGGTGGTCCTCGGGTTTCTTTTTTTAAAGATTTGCCCTGAGAGGTGGTGATCCCTAGGTAGTGGGCGGGCGTGCATCCCGCTGCTCCAAATATAGTGTTGCCCCGGTACGTGGTGGTCCTTAGGGGAAATGGGTGGGCTGCAACTAAATTGCATTTTTCCTTGGTGGGTGGTGGTTCCCAGGGCATTCGGGGCCACAGGCCCCCTACTTATTATTCCTTAAATGCCCTGGGAGGTGGTTGTCCTTGGGGCAGCGAGAGGGGGCTGGGCAGCTACCCCCCCATATTAGAACACAGCCCTGAGGATGTGGTGGTCCCCAGGGTAGCAGGGGGGCACACATCCACCCCAGATACAAATATTAAGCCCCAAGGAGGTAGTAGACCCCAGGGCAGCGGGAGGGAGCCAGGGGGCCTGCCTAGCGTTTATATATAAACCCCAGGGACTTTTCCCCCAGTAACAAAGTGCGGGAGAATGTGCTTCATTTTCTTTTTTAATTTTACGGCATATCCACAGATCCATCAAGACTATGCTCGTAAAATTTTAAAACAATGCTTTGCAGCCCTGGGAGATACCCTTTGGGACCTAACACCAGAGCTAAGGGGTCACGGTGATAATTGTTTTTTTGGGGTTCGGCTTCAGCTGAGTCCCAAGATGGCTGATAACACTTCCGCGATTTCTGTTGTTGAACTGTTGAATCAGCCTATCAGATCTCTGCACAAGATAGGGAGGGATCACAAAATATACGCGTCCCTAGATATACAAATTTGTTTTCCCATTCATTTCTCAAAATCTATTGAATGGTATTACACCAAAATAAAAACAGGTTGCCAAATTTGGTGTAATTAAATCCCCTAGTTTTTGCGCTATTGCTGTTCAAAATCCCCTTGGAAAAATGAATGGGAAAACGTGTTTTGGGAACCCTCCTTTTTTTTGCTCCCCCCAGATAAATCAACTGAAACTTTCCAAGCAGCAGCTGACAGAACTGGCAAATTTTGGGGGGAAATTTTCATTAAGATTCATCAAGCGGCGCCAAAGATATAGGCAAGTTAAAAAATGCTTTTTACATAGAAACTAGAAACTAGATCCTAATTATATCTACCTAGTGGCAACTGCCACTAGGTAATATATATATGTATGTGTATATATATATATATATATATATATATATATATATATGTATGTATATGTATAGACACAGAGAAAGATAGACAGATAGATAGACATTTCCTTTCTCCATTTTAACACAGTCAAAATAAACATGAACAACAGACTATTACAGAACGTGCCTCCGTTTTCTCACTCCCACGGTGGCCATCTTAACATGTTAAAGTTAAATACTACTCTCTTTTATGTCACATTTAAATTGAAAATAAACCCCACATAATAGCAAACGATGAAATAATTCATGATTTTTTTTTTAAATTAAGTAAACTCAGTAACATTCGGACATAGACCAGTGCTCCCAATGTCCTTTTTGCTTACACTTTACATACACTTTTAAGACCCAACACCAATTCTGCCCTAGTGAGCATAAATTCATCAATACAACTTATACATATATTCCTGAGTCCCAAAAGTATCCAACAAATTATGATATGCCCACCAATTCATATACAGCAATTGTGCCCCAGTGAGCAACTTAACAACACATATAACTAAATCTGTATACTTGCAGTTCAGCGTCCATTGCAGAAGATCTATCTATGCTAATCTATTCTTCAAAATCCACTTTATTTTGTTCTAGTCCTGTTGATACTGAAATTAAAATGTGGAAATAAAACACATTAACATGGTAAAAATAAAATATATCTCAGAGAGAAAACAGATACCACATTTCAGATAACTTTATGTAACTCTTCATCCATGTTCAAACCTCTGGGCCCTAAAGAAAGTGTCAAATCTTAGAATATAATGAGCTTCCAACCTCCGTAGTTCTTTTCTCTAGCCCCCCCCTTGGGTTCTTCATTATGGTATCTATCACTAGATATTTCAGATGTTCAGTGTCTCCCAGGTGTACTCACCAAAAAAGCCTTGCCACTGGATATGTTTTATCCATATTCTTGATTGCTCTTAAATGTTGTAGGACCCTCTTATGGGCTGAAAAAATAGTGCTTCCTATATAAATCAGATTGCAGCTACACCTCAGCAGATACAGTGCATGATCCGTTTTGAAGGTAGTATGTTTTGAGATTCTCATTTCTTGCCAAAAAGGTTTTTGCACTGCGGTTGCATTCGTACCATATTTACAAGCTTTACACTTCTTACACTTGTAAAAGCCTTCTTTTTGTTTTAACCACTAGGCCTGCTTTTTAAGTCTGACATCATTATACACCAATCTATTTTTCAGAGACCTTGCTTTCCTATATGATATGAGGGGTCTGCATGGAATATTTTCGGAAATTGTTGCATCACTTCTTAAACATAGCCAATGTTTCTGGAGAATCTTCCTCACTGAGGAATGATCCTTATTATATGTGGAAATAAATTTCACCTCTAAGTCCTTCTTGGATGAACTCCCCGATTTCTCTTTGAATAACAGCTCCTCCTGTCTCAATCTTTCCACCCTATGGGATGCAGATATTAAAAGATTCTCACTGTAACTCACACTCTAAGGTAACTATAACTCACAACCCCGCCATGCACAGTTTTTCAATAATATTTGACTGCTCATGTTTCATTGATATTTTTATTGAAGTTATAAAAGTTATTATATGTGCTGTAATATCTGAGGTAATTAGCAGCGCATGGCGATGACGAGAGTTATAGTTACCTTAGGGTGTAAGTTACAGTTACTTGAAATAACTCTAACTATAACTGCTGAATTTCTATGGTTTTGTGCAAGTACATTCATACCCTAACCATAATGTTCCAGTATCTTTTGTTTTTTTAAGTAAATTTCCATGGTTTTTAAATTCTATTTCTATTTCTGAACTATAACGTCTCTGTAACCTTTGGTGGTTGTCAGTGAATTGGCATGGTTTTTTAACATAAACTAAGTAATTATTATACTTTAATCTTTTGGCTGTTATTGGTGTGGGTTGGCCACAGGGCCCCTATCTCTGGGTGTGTCAATAGGTATGAGAGGGTGTCTGGGTGTGAGAGTGGGTGTGACTATGTCTGGGTGTGAGAGTAGGTGTGAGAAGGTCTACGTGGGTGTGCTAGTGGGTGTCAGTGTCTAGATGTGAGAATAGGTGTGAGAGGGAGTCTTTGGGTGAGAGAGTGGTATGATAGAGTGGAGGTGAGAGAGTGACTGTGAGTGAGTGACTGTGAGTGAGTGTACGTTTCTATGTGGGTCTGTGAGTGGGTGTGTAAGAATCTGAGGGCGTCTGTGAGTGGGTGTGAGACTGACTGAGTGGGTCCGTGAGTGGATGCATGAGTGTCTAAGTGGGTCCGTGAGTGGATGCATGAGTGTCTAAGTTGGTCTGTGAGTGGGTGCATCAGTGTCTGAGTGTGTCTGTGAAGGGGTGTGCGAGTGTCTGTGTGGGTATGTCAGTAGCTGTGTGAGTCACTTGGTCACAAAGGAACCTCACCTGCCCCATTATCCAACAAGAGTCCAAAGTTTTGCACAAAAAATCTACCTAACTGGAGTTCTTTCTGACTCCTTGGGTAAATGTCCAGGGTGCATTCTACAGTACAGCTGCGTTGTGGACCATGAGGAAATGGCACCAGTGAGATTATGTGCATTTGGCAATTTGATTGTGACTCATGCGTCTTTCTCCAAAATTCTGTGATAACATGAATCCTTTTATAGACAGGTCAACAAGACTACAAAGACGTACATGTCCACCGAACTTTCTTTTGTCTATATGTCTATATGACGTAAGTGCTTCTTTGTTTGGTGGGGCTGTCCTAATATTATAACTTATCGGGGGAGAGGAGCCGATGTCTTCCCCAGGGACGCCATCTCTCTGGGTTCAACCATGTCACTTGGCAGCGATAGCGACTGGGGGAGAGCGTCAATGCCCCCATGGTCCCTGCTGGCTCCCCGTCTTCTACTGGAGCCGGCATTGCTTTAACAGAGAGGGAGTTGCTAAACATGGAGCTCCTTTTCTGTGAGAGCAATCCTTGTATCTGTTTCCCAGCCTGCATCTCTGTGAGGAGAAAACAGATGAAAATTTCACTCCCAGCAAGCGAGAGCTGTTGACAGCTTTTGCTTCTTGGGAGCAGAGTTGTGTTTGCTGTGACTTGACGTGAGCTGTCTAAGCTCCCGCCAAGTCAGAACAAACAGCTATGTCCTGTGGATGAGCACTCCGGGACATAGCAGGAGCCAGCCCTGGGGGTGTGGCACTCCCCAGGGCCATTATTGGCTCCAGGAGGAGGGCCATGTGGCCCACCCTTCTCTTTTCATGGGCCAGCCCCTGGGAGGTGGTGGTCCCCAGGACATATATGGATCGGGAGGGTGGCTGCGTGGCCCCCTCCCACTTTCTAAAGTTATTTTTTCTCTGGGGAGGAAGTTGTCCCTGGGGCCCTAGGGTCTGCAAGGACCCCAATTACTTTAAGTTAGCGCGAGGGAGGAAGTGGTCCCAGGGCATGAGGGCGTCCACAAGGCCCACCCATTACTAATAATCTGACCACAGGAGGTTGTGGTCTCTGGAGCCCAGGGGAATTCCCTGTCACTGATATGGCCTACTGCCATGGTTTTCATGGCGTTACAAACACCACGAAAACCATGGTGGTAGGCGGGGTCATAATCCAGCAGGATGGTGGCTGCCGGGCTGGAGATGGATATCTCTAGCCCAGCGCTGTTACCGTCGTGGCGGTCAGAGTGGTACATAGGCGGGTTGGCTTCAGCCCACCAATGTCATAATATGGCAGTAAGTACTGCCAGCCTGTTGGCGGTACTCACCGCCACAATATCGCTGACCTCCGGGGTCGTAATGACCCCCTACATGTCCTTTTTAATATATATTTTGGTATTCATGGACATCGCAACATCTTCAAAAATATCATGTGACATAAATAAAGAGATCTGATTGGCTAAAACATACTTTATCTTTGGAAAGGAAGTCCACACCCATTGCTTGCCTCATTTGCCTTTTGCTCTTATCTTGGATAGGCTGTTCCATACCTGTCTGTACTTTTTTTTCTCTTGGGTGCTTTTTGCTTAGAAAAATGTCTGCTTCTACTTATGCACAGGCTCCTGATCCTGAAGATTCATTGTCATCTTCTTCTGAAGAAAGAGAGCCTAAAAGAAAAGAGTATCACCTGGAAATTGTTTCCTATCCTTAAAGATGAGAAAAAGAGTTTTGCAAGGCAAGTTCAGTGTAAGGTATGCGGTAACATTTTATCCAGAGGCACCTCCAAGAAATACAGTAATGGCACTACATCAGTATTGAAGCATCTACAGGTGATGCAGCACCCCATCACCTGTTTTAGACTAAGAAGGAGCATGAGGAGGCATCTCAACCAAAAACTGGAGAGCTCCAGGTGGGAGATACGATCATGGTGCCTGGCACTTAAGCTTTTCCAGCTGTCATCCTGGACTTAAAGGATATGGGCACTTTTTGCTGGAAGCAATAAAGCTATATCCATGGGAGAGCAGTCGTTTTCAGCAGTCGTTGCAGCCAAGCACTGCCATAAGTATTAATTTGTTTTTGACAAAGTTATTCTGTATGCACTGATTCTGTGCTTCTCATTTTTGTGTTTTTTTGTTAAAATGTTTCCATTTTAAAAAGCAGAAAATACACAACCAAAAGTAGTTAGAAAACATAAAGTTCCCAAAAATCCCCCCCCCCCAAAAAAAACAAAAGGTTCTTGTTAGAACCGCCTTATATGGTTAAAAGAAAGATGAACCATATGTTTTTTGTTCATAAGTCATTGTATGCACCTGTTTTTATATGTGTTTATGTATGTTTCTTAAATTACTGTTCAAGAAACAAGTTATGTGTGAACCAAAGCATAGATAATGGTTTGTTTCTCTGATTGAGTGGGTATGTAGATGTATGTATGGGTGTGTCTGCATATGCATCAGTGTGTGCCTGGGTGTGTCAATGTATGCCTCAGTATTTAGCTGGGTGTGTCAGTGTATGCATCAGTGTGTCCCTGAGTGTGTCAGTGTATGCATCAGTGTGTTCCTGGGGGTGTGAGTGTATACGTCAGTGTCCGCATGGGTGTTTCAGTGTATGCATGAATGTGTGCATGGGTGTCTCAACGTATGTGTCAGTGTGTGCCTGGGTCTGTTTGGGTATAGATCAGTGTATGCCTGAATGTCCTAGCGTATGTATCAGTGGGTGCCTAGGTGTGTCGGACGATGCATCAGTGTATGCCTCGGTGTGTTTGTGTATAGATCAGTGTGTGTCTGGGTGTGTCAGTGTATGTGTCAGTGTGTTAGTGTATGCAAGATTGTATACCTGGGTGTGTAAGGGTATGCATCAGTGTGTGCCTATGAGTGACTGCATCAGCATGTTCCTGGGGGTGTGCATATATGCTTCGGTGTGTGTCTGGGCGTGTCAGTGTGTATCTGTGTATGTTAGTGCATGCATGAGTGTATGCCTGGGTGTGTGAGTGTATTCATCAGTGTGTACCTGGTACTGTCGGTGTTTGTGTTAGTATGTAGCTGGGTGTGTCAGTGTATACATCACTGTATCCCTGAGTGTGTCAGGGTGTGCGTCAGGATGTACTTTGGGGTGTATGCTTCAGTATATTCCTGGGAATCTGAGTGTATTCATCAGTGTATACATGGGTGTATCAGTGTATGCATAATTGTGTGCATGGGTGTCTCAACATATGTGGCAGTGTGTGCCTGGGTGTGTTAGTGAATGCATCAATTTGTGCCTGGGTGTATTAAGATATGCTTCAGTGTGTGCCTGCATTTGACAGTGTGTGTATCAGTGTCTGGTTGGTATGTCAGTGTATGCATGAGACTGTGTCTGGGGTTGTGAGTGTATGCATCAGTTTGTACCTGGGTATGTGAGTGTATTCCTAAGTGTGTGCCTGGGCCTCTCAGTGTATGGATCAGTGTGTGCCTGGGTGTGTCAGGATATGCATCAGTGTGTGACTGGGTCTGTCAGCATATGTATCAGAGTATGCCTGGGTGTGTCAATGTATGCATCAATGTGTGCCTGGTTGTCATAGAGTTTGTGTCAGTTTGCACCTGGGTGTGTTACTGTATTTGTCAGTGTGTGACTGGGTGTGTTACTGTATGGATGAGTGTGTACCGATGTGTGGCACTGAATGCATTAGTGTGTGCATGGGTGTATCAGTGCATGCACCGGTGTGTCTGAGTGTGTAAGTGTATACATGTATACATGAGTGTGTGTGTCTTAGCATATGGATTCTTGTATGCATCAGTGTGTGCGTATGTGTGCTAGTGTATGCATTAATGTGTGCCTGGGTATGATAATGTTTGTACTAGTGTCTGGCTGGGTTTGTTAGTGTCTTCATCAGAGTGTGCCTAGGGTTATGAGTGTATGCATCAGTTGGTACCTAGGTGTCTCAGTGTATTCATAAGTGTGAGTCTGAGTGTCTCAGTGTATGGATCAGTGTGGGCCTGGTTGTGTCAGCAAAAGCATCACTGCGTGCCTGGGTGTGTCAGCATAGGTATCAGTGTGTACCTGGTTGTGTCAGTGTGTGGATAAGTATGTGCCTGGGTGTGGTACTGTATGCATCAGTGTGTGGTGGGGTGTGTCAGGGTATGCATCAGTGTGTGCCTGGATGTGTTGTGAATGCATCAGTGTGTGATTGGGTGTGATTAGTGTATGCATCAGTATTTGCCTGGGTGTCTTAGTCTATCCATCAATGTTTGACTGGATGTTTCAGTCTATGCATCAGAGTGTGCCTGGGTGTGTCAGTGTATGGATAAGTGTATCTCTTGGTAAGTTAGTGTATATATAAGTGTATGTGTGGTCATATCAGTGTTTCTATTAGTGTGTATTAGTGTGTCTTGGTAATTACCTATATTTAGTTGGAACTATTTATGGATACTTTATGAATGGTGAAAGGTGTAGTTAGTCATCTACGTTACTACAATTCATAGGTCCAGTAAGGTTTGTAAAAAGGAAGAAAACATAAATAGAATTAAAGTTTCATATTATACATTTGTCTACTCATGTTTCTGAAATAAAAAAAAACATTATCAAGTGATAAAACACAAGAAATGTATATCAATCTATAGCAATTATACATATTAGCTAAGCATCTCATTTTCCCTTCTTCACTGTTCTCAGCTTCCCTACTTTATTACACCACAAAGTGTTGTATAGATACTCATCATTGAACAGGCGTGGAAAACACAATTATATATACTGAAAAAAACATTAGTGCATAGTACATTATTGTTGGAAAATGGGTTATTGGTAGGGCAGGTAGGTACCTACACCTAGCAACAAGCCACTAACCTCCACATAGGTACAGTTAGGTCTCAGTAAATTAATCCCAGCTCAACCCTTGGTAGCTTGGCAACGAGCGTCAAGGCTTAACTTAGGAGACAAAGTGTAAAGCATTCAAATATCACAAAACAGTAATTAAATAAAACACAGGAAACAGTTTAAAAATCCAAAACCAATTTATAAAAATAGTTTATATTTTTATCTTTAAAATGACACAAAAACGATTAAAATCGGTTCAGGGGAACCGGAGATATGAATTTTTAAAGAATTATTACTTTTCTAGCGCTTAGAAACAAAAAGCGCCAATCGGGTCATCTGGTTGCACCTCGACCGGGGCAAAGTCAAACTTTCAGGCCGACCGCGATGGAGCCCTGCTCGGCTACAGGTCGCGGGAGGCCTCGGTTAAAAAGTTACCTTCTGACTTAGTCTTTATTTTGAAGTTTTTCTTCACCGAGACGAACCTTCCAGTTGAATCTGACCTCCTGGAGCCCTTGTCCGGATACGCGATGTGGGTTTCCTCGGTGGAGACTTTTACCTTCGGACTTAGTCGTTTTTTCGAGATGAAAATCCTTCGACCGGGGTAAACCTGGATCTTGATCCGACGTCCATGGAGCCCTTCTCGGATACGATGGCTGGGAGGTCCCGGTCAACTTTTTACGTTCGGACTTAGTCTCTTTTTTGGATGTTTTTCTTTACCGGGACGAACCACGAAGTCAGTCCGGGTCGCGGTTGAGGCAAGCCGGCTAGAATTTCCGCGGCGGGTCGGTCCCTCTCTGGAGCTTTTTTCCAAAAATTCTCAAATCTTTTCCAAACTTCTGGGGCTTCACCCAGATGTTCTTTTAAGGTTCTTTTGGGGTCCACAGCTCACCCCAAGGGTCCAGAAGTTCTGTGATGGTCCTTGGAGGGTGCGGACTTCAACTCCCAGAATGCACCTGGCGCAAACTCCTTTTTGGCCACTGGACAGTGGTCAGCTGGTCGCTTTCTTCAGGAGTTGGTGCAGGGGACTCTGGTTTATCAATTTTTCACCTGTAGCAAACAGGGAGTCCCTCCTTGAACCAGTTGAAGCCAGGCAGAGTCCTTCTTGTGGTGAAGCCCAAGTGTGCAGCTGGTGCAGTCCTTCTGAGTGCAGGGTCCAGGTGCAGGCCAGGGGTCCAGCAGGGCAGTCCTTCTTCTTCTTTAGTTCCTTTCTTGTTGAATTCTGGAGGGGATCTGAGGTGTGGGTGCAGGTCTGCCAGTTTTATCCTTGCTCCTGGGTGAAAAGCAGGGGGGCCCTGGTTCTCCAATCAGGGACAGGGTCGTCCCCCTGTGATGACCACTTCCTGGGAAGTGTGGCAAAAATCCATCCCAGAAGGCAACAGTCTCTAAAAATCCAACATGGATGAATCTGATTTTTAGAGGTTACATCTGGCTGAGCCCACCCACTGGTGTGGCTAAAAATCATAAACACACCCCTCTCCTGCCCTCTCCTAATCTAATCAAGGGGGCACCTAATTGTCTGGGGTTGCAGGATGTGGGGGTGTTGCTGGGTGCTGCAAATGTCCTTCTCTGCCTTTGAAGACCAGTTTGGCAGCCCTCCCCCTTCCTGCCTCACCATCTGCTGAGGGGAGATTCTCTCCCCCAAGCACATTCCTTTGTGTGAAGCCAGGCCACTTCACACCTCATCAAGGCAGCCTGGCAGAAGCTGCTGCAGGCTGGCCAATCAGAGCACAGCAGCAAAAACAATGCAGAGCTGAAATTGGCAACTTTTTAGGTAAAGTCTAAACTTTTTACCTGGACAAGTTATATTAAATCCAACAACTGGAAGTTGTGGGATTTATTACAACAATCAATTTGATACCAAATGCTTGGTATGTAACATTTAAGGAGACTTTAAAATGTAAAATAAAGTCTGCCCATTCTAGCCTATGAAGGCCATTTACTTCAATGAGGGAAAAACTAATTTGGCTGTTTTTACCTCACCAGGGCTTATAAATCTATTTTTATAAAGACCCTGCTTATAGTTACATGGTACCCAGCCCTAGGGGCACATAGGGCACACCTTAGGGGTGACTTATATGTAAAAATAAGGTAGTTTAAGACTTTGGAAGTACCTTTAATTCCAAAGTCGAATTTGCATATAACTTTAATTTAAAAGCAGCCAGCAAGGCAGGCTTGCTTTTAAAATGACACTGGGCACCTCAGCAGTGCACCTAGGTGTGCACCACCTATGCTGTGGTCCCTAAACCTACATGCCCTACCATATACTAGGGACTTATAGGTAGGTTAACTTAGCCAATTATAATTAGCCTAATTTGCATATCCATTTTACACAGAGCACAGGCCCTGGGACTGGTTAGCAGTACCCAGGGCACCATCAAAGTCAGGAAAACACCAGCAAAAAGAGGAAAATGGGGGCAAAAAGTTATGGGGCCTCTGCAATCAGCCCTGTTTTCTCACAATTATTTTAAATTAACATTGGTATGATTCACACTTACCACAAATTATCAACTAACTGTTTTACCTAATCAGATTAAGTATGGTAATAGATATAAGCTTTACATGAGTATTTTTGTATGTGGAAACTGTTATAATATAATTAACATGTATGAAGGATAACAGTAGATAAAAAAAAGTTATAAAAACTTCACCCTTGGTAGGCCTCATGATATCATAGAATATGGTAATCCATTATGAAGGACTAGGGTATGTTGGTGTTATAATAATGATTCTTCTTTATTAATTTTCAGGTGTTCTTTAAACATCTGCATTTCTATAAAATAGTTGTTTGCACTGGTATATAGTTTGTAATCTCTTTTCCAGTTTAGTGTTGTTTTTGTTTTTTGATTGTAGAAGTAAGCCTATTTCAATATTTGAAATCCATAATGAAGATACCACCCTTGATAGGGCACATGATGTTTTAGC
This sequence comes from Pleurodeles waltl, assembly GCF_031143425.1. Taxonomy (NCBI): domain Eukaryota; kingdom Metazoa; phylum Chordata; class Amphibia; order Caudata; family Salamandridae; genus Pleurodeles; species Pleurodeles waltl. The sequence continues at coordinate 713,303,120 of NC_090436.1, forward strand.
TTACTGTATTAGAAGTCCCAGAATTGAACTGATCCATTTTTTTTTAACAAGTCCTTTTTAGATTTTTGATTTAAAGAAGACCAGTTTTCAATATGGTAGTTTTTAAGGTAATCTCTGATTGATTGTAAGTAGTGTCCAGATGTTATTTTAACTTCTTTGTTGATGATACAAAGTTTTTAACAGTTTTGGAGAAGTTTTTAAAGACATCACCGCGGTAGGCCGAATGATATCTAAAAGATTCATAATCTCCATGGAAGAAATATTATAGGTTGTTTTGTTTCCCAAAAATACATGTTAGAATTTTGGTTGAAGAAACTGAAGATAAGAATTTTATAGTTTGAAAGGTAGTTTTGCTTTGAATATAAGGCTACTGTCATTGCATTCTGTCCATCCAGTTTCAGTCTTTAAAACGACATTGTGGTGTCCGCATGTTATATTCACCCCTCTGTAAAAACTGCTAACTACAGTAGTCTAACTTTTTCCAGAAACTGAAATGTATCCAGTTTTGAACTTTGTAATCTCGGTTTCCAATGTAGATCCTTGTGACATCGGTATAAGATATTTTCATGTTCTTTGCAGATACAAAATAGACATAACATCTGATCTGCAATTTGAACAAGTCATGTTTTGATTTGCATTTTTAATCAGCCTATCAAAAGACACAGCTTTGGAATCTGGTAGTGTTAAGTAGAGAAATCTCCCAGAATTTATTTGAGTGCAAGATATAAAAGAGCAATCTTCACACTCATGGTCACACTTGTATGTCAGTCCAAATAGATGATCAATATTTACTTTTTCATGTTCTAATAGCCCTAGGATGACCATTATAAAGTGCTGTGCATCTTGTTGACTGTTAAAAGTAAATATTACCAATCCAGTACTTGTATCTACAAGGACACGAATGGATGAAGCAGAATGTATTACTGTCTTTTCACTCAGTAAATATTGTAACAAATTATACAGTGCAGAAGACAACTTCTTATCAGATTTTTTTATGAATTCCAACATCTGGTAAATGGAAGAGTACATTGAGAACAAATTTGCATAGCAGTTGACACCTGGCCTGTTTTCCAACTGGTAACATACAATATTGTCTTTATTTTCCAATTTCCTGTTCTTCACCCTTTTGAGATCATCCCTCTTTTTCTTTTTGTCTTCAACATCTGTTTACTCTTTTGGGAGTTTCCGCTTTGGACATATCAAGTGATTTTAAAATCAACTAAAATCAAACCAGACAGTGTTCTAACATGAGTTATTGCAACATGTGACATACCTTCTTTGAATACTGTACTTCCAATATTAATAAAAACTATATCTACACTCAAACCTTCTGATTTATGGATAGTGAGAGCATATGCTAAAGAGAATAGAAACTGTTGGCGGCGGACATATAAATCCTTCACAAGGAAAAAGCATACAATACTTCTGCCAATCTGCTTTACGCTATCAATCTGATCAAATTGTGTAGCCAAATATTCAAACTCATCTCTATTTGGAAAATTAATTAAATCCATAACTTTACCTATTGTACCATTTACTAACCCTTCCTCAATATTTAAATTATGCCACAAAATTACTCAACAGTTTCTGCACCTGCGTAAACCCTTTTCTAATCCTGTAGTCTTTGATACAGACTTCTCTAAAGAATCCAATTTTATTGTAGTTTCTCTGTCAGTAGTATAGTAACTCTTTGATGTTCTATTTTATCAATAAATGTGAATGTTTTAAATATCTTCTTTTTCCAATTTTAATAATTGATCTTTGAAGTTGGAACACTCTTGAAGTGTAGGCAATCTTTTTCTGTAGGCAAGATTTTTCTTCATGAATTAATTTGTACATTAATTGTGCGGGTGTACTGTTTGATGAAAATAATTTGTTAATAAGGTGATTTTGTAATACATGTTTACCATCCCTTGTCAAAACTCCTACTCTTATGTCCTACAGAATATTTCCATATTCTATATCAGATGATTGGCACATATTCTTCACTAGTTCTTTGTATTCGTAGTTTAACAAATATTTACATTTGCCAATACTTTCCAAAGAATTTCTTGTTTCATTGTGAAGAAGTGTTTTGAAAACAGGCTGTCCTTTCACTGGAGTCAGTTGCTGTAGGTCACCAAAGACAATTAAATGCTTCACTCCAAAGCGTATGTCATACTCTGTTCTTAAAATATGCTGCATTCTTAAGTGTATGAAGGCAAGCATTGTTTGATGTCTTGCTCACCTCATTGATAGTTAAAATCATTAGTTTCTTCAATACTCTTAACATCTAGTGACAAACTTTACCAGATAACTTCTGGTATTCCAGTTTATTATCATGTTTGAAAGGCAACATAAGTAGTTGATCTAAAGCAATTCGGTAAATGTTGTGGGCAGCTAATACTGTTGGTGCTGTTACTACACATGATAAATTTGAATCTGTAGTTTTCTGTAGGTAAGCATGTAGAAGTTTAATTAGAAAGCTTTGTCTGGTACCGGCCTGACCACTGATGTATAGCTGAAGTGGTTTAAATAAAGAGCATGAACATTCTTTCTTTTCATGTAAAAATCCATGTTCTGATTTACCTTTTACTTCACCATAGATTTCTTCATGTTCATTCTTTAGCTGTAGTACTAACTGTTCTAAATCAAAAACTTCCTCTATTGCTTGATGAAGTAGTCTTCACCTCATTCATTGCTATAGCTGCTTCATTTTGAATAACTGGTTCTCCAAGAGGATCTTGACTCCCTGGCCCAGAACTTTGGCTGCTTTGCAAACTCAACTTTGCTATTTCAGCAGCAATTGTTTCTTCCTGTTCAATTTAATCTCTCAACATTTTCAAATAGTTAGGGAAAACAGAACACTGAATGTTGACTTTCACAGCATTGAAAGAGTCTTCATATGAGTCATAGTCTCCATGTAATTCAGATTCATCATGCCATGGCTTGAACAGCTGCAAAAGTACTAAGTAGAAAAACTCTCTTCTCTCTGCAGTCTGGCAACTAAGTTTTTTGTGGTTAGTTAGATTTCCTTTGGTGTTTCTCACTAAACAACCACCACATCCAACAACTACATATCTGCCTTCTATGTACTTATAGTTCTGAATTACTTATTTATTTATTTATTTTTGCAATTTTATATAGCACGGACATGGCCCAAAGGCATCAGAGCACTTTACAAAACACAGAATACAGGTTTACAGTGGGTTACATTAATAGTAGTTGAACTCAGACATTTACACCAGTGTATGTATACCGGAGTTACCACAAGAGACAGTTACAACAATGGGGCAGAGGACATGAACAGTTAAACCAATGCATATCAAGGTGCTTTGGAGAAAGTAAAGTCTGGTCGATAGTGAATTAACCAAGATGTCTGTCAAACAGAAGAATCTTGAGGTCTTTTTTATGGGCGAGCGCAAAGCGCTCCATCCCATGCTGTAATCTCCCTTTGGATTTCCAACAATGCCCATGTCATGTCAGTCACTTTCATTGGTTCGTGGGCTTGCCTTTTAATATCCGTTTGCTTTCATATGTGAAAGGCATGCATACATCATACTCTTTCTGATGTTTAGCACACTTACACAGCACTGGTAAACTACTAAAACATACAAGGCTCGATGTTTTCAGCATGGTTTCCAGACTATTTTATCTGTTTATTTTCCACGCAGCGCAATCGCACTGCGTTTAAAAAAAAAAAATTGTGTGGCAAGAAAAGTCCGGTTAGGAGTTTACAACGCTAATAGCTCTAACTCAAGCAAATGCAAGACTTGTTGCATTGAAACTGCTTGTTTAAGATTGCTAGGTAGGTGGTTTTGAGCGATGGAGGCAGAGAGTTCCAGAAAAGGACTGATTTATGTATCATTCTTGGCTAAAGGTGAGGGGTTCCAGATAGGTTCAGCGTATTTACTTTGTCCTCAAAGTCTAGAGGAATTGTTTGGGTAAGTCTAGGGCATGAAATAGTCTGAAAGTCTTTCCCAGAAATTCAGTATTTCGCAGAGTTTACACACGCTTTCTAAATGTGAACTTGGGTAATATGTGTCTAACATGTTTGTTTTTACAGTGTCTCTAGTTTCTGGATCAAACTCTGCTAGATACTAAATTTCTAAGTAAGAATCTTTTCTACAGAAATCTCATCCAACATCTCCTTCATCTCTGTCTTCTCAGATTTTGTGATATATGATTTTGCGTATAGCAATAGAGTTATCTACAACAAACTGTATGTCCATGTTTGCATTTCACATCTTTAAAATTACTGGATTATGATAATTAATGTACTTTGAGACCTCTGTTGTTTTCAGGTTGCAAATATTTTGATGACTTTCATTTCAATGTATGTCTCACTGCAGACAAAATGCTATTTACTTTTTTTTCCAAAATCACAGGTCGAGCGGCATCTTGTATAAAATTTAGCTTTGGTTCTACATTTTCGTTTGTCAGTACTTGCCACATCTGTGCTTTTGGAAGCACAGAAAAAGTTGTCACAAACCTTTTTTACTTGTTTTTTTTAGAAGCGGTCCATGTGACATACTGTTAAATGAAAGACGGTACAGACTCATCACTGTCTGTTCCAAATTTAGGTCCTTTGTACATAACAGCATGTGAATATGAGGCTCATCTCTTCCTTGGTACTCTTTGCACCAAAAGAAATCAGTTACTTCACCAAGAGGAGAATTTTTCTTGTTGCAGATGAAAGACATCATAGCTTGAAATCGATGGTTAAATTTTCTGCAAAACATTAGCAAAATCCAAGGAACAGAGTTTCCTGCTGTCTTCAGTTCAATGTATTTTAAGAGTTTGCTACTCTCAAAAATTCAGGGAGATCATCCCACGCATACTCAGCACAACTGAGTGTCAGGAATCAAGTTGCACCTAGGTTTCTTAACATACATTTCAGCTCATCATGACAATGGTATCAATACTCATTAGTACCACGTTGGCATACCATCAAATTAATCAAGCTGTACTCCAATTTTTTTATCATGAACTTGTTCAATGAACTTCTTTGCAGAAAGGTTTTGAAAATGTACTCCTGTCTTCAGTATATGGTTAGCAGCATATGAAAGTCCAGATACGTCACGCTCAAGCAGAAGATGAAATATGTATGGTATACACTGGCAAAATCAAGGATCTTTAGCTGTTGGTATCTGTACGGCCGGTCATCATAAAGTACAACTTCTTCAGCGGGAAAGAATTGTGGAAACCAGCGAGCCTCTAAACTTTTCTCCCAGACACTTATAGGAGCTCCTTTTACTTGATTTATTTGAAAAGGTCAGTTGCATCACCAATAACTGAATGAAGAAGACGAATGCTGTAGTGTACATAATGTCTTCTGATTTTTATCGATCCACCTTTTCTATTTGACCACTTGACTGTAATGTTTCATCTTCTATATGTGTTATATCTTGAAGAACATCAGCATTTTTGTAATAAATGTTGTTTTGTAGTACATACAACATTGCTTTTTTACCTTATTCACATTTACTAATTCTTGCCATATCTTTTTGCTCTTTGTAGTAACACCATTTACTAAAATAATAAGTGCATCTTCAAAATCTCTCTGTACCCCTATAGTGCCAATATTGTTTTTGACATCTAATGGCAAGTACACAACTCTGTCCTTAAGACCTTTCTGAAGTTCTGTTGGAGGTAATTTACCTGTATTCAGTTCCAGGCGAACATTAGCTTGGAGAGGATAAACACACTGTATAAGAATTGATTCATAAACATTTAAATCTTGAAATGTGTACAGTATTGGAATTATATTTAACTTATTATGTACTGTTCTAGCTGGCATTTTATTATCCTCTAACTTATCATAGCAGTACTTATATATTATTTGCTTTGTGGCCAAATCAAACTGTTCCTATACAAACAGATAAGCAGCAAAACCTTTCAACTTATCTCTGTTTCTGCTTTCAGTTTTTGAGTACAGATCAACATTAAGAGTTTGATTTTTGTAGTGAGTGTGTCGACAACATATACAAATACAGTTTGGTCTCTCAGAAGAAACTGTGTTAAAATTCCTAATTTCTTTTGTAAAGTTATCAACACTAATTACTGTGTTGTGTTCACCTCCACCTCCACATAGTTCAGGGCCAAAAATCAAAATTGAACATCCTCACAAACCTTTTCCACATCTGCTACTGTGCCATGCAAAATAAATCTATTAATTTCTCCTAAACATAGAGCAGGAGTTTTCAAGCCTCCTAGCAAAAGGTAGCATTCTTGAGTGGTGCACAGCTAACATTTTAAAATGATGAAGGTGCTCTGGCACACTTTCTTTGACAGACATGCTAGTGAATGTCCTTGTACATTTGTCTACTTCCTTACTTTGCATGGATAGCTATTTTCTTCTTCAAGCTTTTGCAAGGAAATGTAGAAAGGAAAACATCTGAATAAATCAATTGATTCCTGCTGTATACTTCAGATACTTCTACAGTTCCATTTATAGACAGGTCCCTGTCTACACCTTCACTGTATCTCTTCAGCTTCCACTTCCTCTACATTTCCAGGTACCATCTCCTCCTTTGGACTAGGACTGCCATCCTTCTCCTCATAACGTAATTAAGATGTTTCAACTGCATGGACTAATGTGTTCTTTTCAAAGTAGCTTTCTACATTAAAGAAAGGCTGAGTACTGGATATATGTTTTCATTCACCACTGGCAATTTTGCAGAAGTGACCTCTATTTACAAATCTTTTTCTTTGGCTTCCCTTTTTAATAGTCAACACTATTTTATCCAGTGTTCTCATTCTACTCAGAATCAAATTAAATAGTTTCCTCATGAGGGCAAAGGCCTTATCAACTACATTTTCAACATGTTCCTTTTGTTTGATTACATCTCTTCTCCTTTGATACTTCTTCATCATTTTCATGAAATTCTGAATTAGCCTATTGCAAAACATTCTAACTCTTATTTCCTTAAACTGCTTCTGTCTTTTGATTAAAGTATCTGCTTTATTCTACGAAGGTTTACTCCTAATATCATGCCTTAGGTAGTTTGAAACTTTCCTTTCTATTCATATACTTTTGCTCACTTTACAGTTTTCCACCTAGTATTCTCAGAAAGTTTTTGTTTTCCTACCAGTAGTTCTTTTCTCCTTCATTCCATTTTCTACATTTTGTCCTTTTTGATGGTGTTGTATCTATCTTCTTGCAAGTGTAAATAGATATCTGTAACAAAAAAACAAATGAAATCATCTAGCTTTTCGTTAGATACTCTCAAATTATATTTTAACTACTTAACTGATATTACAAATGGTTGTATTAAAATCATATAGCCACTCTAACTCTGCTAGTTATCATTTTTATATTTCTGACTGTATGCCTTGTCACCATATCCATCAGTGTTTGCATGGGTATACTAATAAGCAAGAGCCATGTTGCATCCCTACCTACAACCTAGGTAAGAGGTTAGTTTTTCATAGTAAGGCCACAATGTAACTGTTGTCAGGCATGTTTTCTACTGCCAAATCAAGCTGGGGCTTAAAAGGAACACAGTGACTGTCAAGTGTTCTAAAGCCGACCCATGCTTAAAGAACTAGTTTTCTGGATGGGAAACTAGGTTGTCTCAGCAGTTACCTACATATGTGAGTGAGTGTGTCAGTTAAAAACAGGTTCTGATATTGCAGTATGCACAGCTGCTGTTTGTATGTGAGCATGAATGTATGAGTGTCACTTTCAGTGTCTGACTGTGTGTCTGAGTGCTTCTATCCTCTTAAAAGTAGGTACATGAGTTGCAATATGAGTGGGACTCTGCATACATAACTGGGCATAGGGCCTGCTAGTGCACATTTTGCTCAGGGAAACTGTCAAGGACATGTCTCACCTTTTAATCCCATGGCCTACCTACAACCTAGGTGAGGGATGATTTTTCTTCAGTAAGCGGTCAGTTCAAGACTTGTCATGCAGGTTTTCTGCTGCCCGGTTAAGCTGATGTTTCAAACTACACACTCAGGCTGAGCAGTAGTAGGCCGGACCCATGTTTAAAGGACTACTTTTCTGAACTGGAGACCAGGTTCACTCAGCAGTTGCCTACATTAGGTAGTGAGTGTATCAGTTAGCAACTGGTTCTCATACTGCAGTATGGAAAGCTGCTGTTTGGATCTGTGTATGAATGTAAGAGTGGCTTTTTCAGTGTCTGACTACATGTCTGAATACTTCTATCCTCTTATAAGTAGGTACATGAGTTGCAGTATGAGTGGGACTCGGGTTGTGCAAAAATGTTGACGTTGAACAAACGCCACATTCCTGGCGCACCCTTGACAACGAGCATAATGTTCTGCATATTATTCTTTTTAAGCACCAGACGCTCACCCAACTCGGTTCTCGAGCGGCTGGGCTCCAGACACTAGGTACTCTGTATGGTAATCCCTTTGGAGTGGTAAGTGGCTTAACAATTTTGGCATGTTCTGGCCTTCGTTCTAATTATCCTTTTTGTTTTTAACCAACGAAGGCTAGTTTATCCTATGAGTCACTTATTTCCTCGCCCTTACTTAGACATCTACCTATCATCAGGGGCTCCCTCTACCACTGTATTCTTTAGATACTGCTAGGTCTCCTCTTTCTTTTTCTTTTTCTTTTTATTTTATAAATCTCCTAAACAGAGTGTGACTACAAGGGATACACTCCCTTCGGCAACTCCCAGACCAGAGGCAATCCACCCTTTCCCTCAGGGTAAGTCCCCCATTGCATGTTTGCATGTGTGTTTATATCTCACCACCCTGTTTTGTGTTGTGTGCTGTGTTTTTGACACTCATTCACTTTCCCTTTTTCATAATTATATTTCTTCAACAGACCTACCCTCATATGAATAATCAGTTCAGGTAGGGTTATTACTCTTTTTTCACCTACTGAGCATGCTATGCAGCATCCACCCCCTAGGGATCCTAGACCCTAACGAATGCCCCTGACCTTTCAGCACATAGAGAGGGCAGAGACATGTCAGTTCCCGTTTTTAGACTCTGCAAGCCATTAAAACTCAACTGAGTCCTAACCATTTTTTTAATCTTACCTACATGCACCTCTATTAAAATATCTAACTAATCCTAATAGGTGACTTGTACGATAATTTTATTCCCACCTCATCTGGATCCCTGCGAAATATCCAGTCAGATTCATTTCAGCAGTCCCTCCGTTGTTCCTTTAACAAAGAGGTTGAGTCCGCCCAGGTAGTACTATCTTACCTGGGTGGGGCTAGGTGGTCAAATGATGAAGCAAGACACTATTATGTATGTGAGACCACCTAGTCCGTAAAAGGAACTCCCTCTTGAAGACACAGCCACTATCATAGAAACTATTCACACACAGCCTCTTACATGTATTATGCGATGAGCCAGCGCGATTAATGGAGGGTCCACTAATCCAGTTTTACCCTCATATGACCACCCCACACTTCCAGTGGTATTTGCAGGTGTGCTTGACTCCTTGCAAATGTAATTATATCCAAGAATACAATACTTTTTTATTTAAATCATAGTGAATCAGACACAAACTTTCTTACTTTAAAAAATCTCAGTCTAACTTTAAGTATCTGCATATTAAAACTGTCCAATGCAATGTATCCTTTTTTCAAACAACTGCTGCCCTCCATTTTAACTGCCTTTCATTTTTTTAATATCTCATTCTTGTGCAGCCTTCTCTTGTGACCTATTCCTGCTTCTCTACACAATGCTCAGAGGGCAAGGTGGTTTCTCAGAGACGTTTAAAGTAGCATTAATTGCTTCCCTTGTTAAAACGCATTAGAGATTCCCAACCTTCTCATTTCATGATTGTGCACTGTGGTGGTAATGACCTGGGCATACTTATTGGGGTATGACTGAGATTCCTAATGAAGGATACCTTTGAACAATAGACAAATCCAGGAAACATGTTAATAAAACTGTTTCAGCATTCCTCAGAGGCCATAACATGGACTGTATATACAAGAACAACCTCCACTTTGACATGGATGGAATTTATAGAAGTAATGGAGTTCACTCCACAGACAAAGGCAACAGGGTGTTTCTCTCCAACCTGAGACACTGTGGCCCTCATTATGACAGTAGCCATCAAAAACGCCTACCGCCGTGGTGACAGCTGCCAAAAGACTGTTGCCGCAGCTACCAGCTGTCCTCCATATTATGACCGTAGCCGGAATTCCACCAGAAGGTTGGCGGAATTCGGGCTGTGGTCATGGCGGCAGATGGCGGTAAGGTGCTGCTGCTGTAGACCGCCACAGACTGTATCATGACCCATGATATGGCCTGGCAGTGTTCTGCTGGCGGACGTTGCTGCTGGCAGCAGCGCCCCATCCCGTTTCCTACCAGAGGACCCCCTGAAATCAGGTAAGTTGGGTGCTCTGACAGGGGAGGGAGATGGGGGTGTTGTGTGGGTGTGTGTCTGTGTGTTTGTGTGCGCGTGATTGCGGGTGTGCGTTGCATGTGGTATGTGTCTGCATGTGTGGACGTGTGAGTGCATGTATTGTGTGTTGTGTGAATGCATGTGTGCTTGTATGTATATCAGTGTGTTTGGATGTGTGTGTGAATGGATGTTTGCATGAGTGGGTGCATGTGGGTATGAGTGTGTGTGATGGTGGGGGGGAAATCTGGGGAGAGGTTGGAGAGACCCCTATTAGTGACAGGGAAGGAAATCCCTATCACTGATAGTGCCTACCGCCATGGTTTTCGTGGCGGTAAGGAGGCCACGAAAACCATGGCAGTAGGCATGGTCATAATCCCGTGGGCGGGCTAGTGACGCCCGCCTGGCTGGAGACTGAAGTCTCCAGCCCGGAGGCTGTTACCACTGTGGTGGACGGAGTGGAACATTGGCTGTTTGGCCTGAGCCAAACCCCCAATGTCATATTGTGGGGAAGAGTACCGCCAGCCTGTTGGCAGTACTTTTCTCCATAATACCGCCATCCGCCAGGGTCGTAATGAGGGCCTGTATCCTATATTAAGTGCAGTTATCATCCATTCACTACACAATAAACACAAAGGCTCTTCTCAAAACCATCCTATTTCCTAAGCACTAGTTAATTTTATTTTAACATCTCTTTTTTTCTTACATCTTTTCAGAATTCAAGAATCCATCACAAACCTGCAAAACAAATTCAGTGTACACCACCACATTTATAACTTACAAGTGCTTAAATAATTCTGTGCACCACAATCACTACATTAATGTAAGTGGGTATCTAGGTGCCTCTGTCAGTGCATCGTTTATCAGTTGCGTGACTGTTAGAGAGGGTCTGTGAGTGGATGCATGGGCGCCTGAGTAGGTCTGTGAATGGGTGCGTAATTGTCTGAGTGGATTTGTGAGTGGGTGCATGAGTTTCTGAGTGGGTCTGTGAGTGGGTGTGTGAGTGTCTGGGTGGGTCTGTGAGTGGCTGCCTGAGTGTCTGAGTGGGTTTTTGAGTGGCTGATAAGTGTCTGAGTGGGTCAATGAGGGAGTATGTGAGTGTCTGAGTGGGCCTGTGAGTGTCTCCAGGAGTGTCAGAGTAGGGTATTAGTGGGTGTTTGAGCATCTGAGTGGTCTGTGAGTGAGTGTCTGAGTGAGTGTCTGAGTGAGTCTGTAATTGGCTGCATGAGTGTCTGAATGGGTCTGTGAGTTGGTGCATGAGTGTCTCAGTGGGTCTCTGAGTCGGTGCATGAGTACCTGACTGGGTCTCTGAGTGCATGCATGAGTGTCTCAGTGAGTCTGTGAATGGGTGTGAGTGGATGCACAAGTGCTTGAGTGGGTTTGTGAGTGGGTGCATGAGGGTGTGAGTGGGTTCCAAGTGCATGTGTGAGTGTCTGTGTGGGTCTCTCAGTGTGTGCATGAGTCTCTGACTGGATCAGTGAGTGGGTTTATGTGTGTCTGAATTGGTGTTTGAGTGTGCAAATATTTTTTCTTTTTCTTCCAATATTCGAAAATTTGCTGCTTCACTACACATGGGGACATGCTGGTTACTGCAGCCAATTCACGAATATCCACACTGTGATATAAGCAAATGTGTGCATAATTGTCTGAGTTGGTCTGTGAGTAGGTGCATGAGTATCATAGTGGGTCTGCAAGTGGGTGCATCAGTGTCTGAGTGGATCAGTGAGTGGGTGGATGAGTGTCTGAGTGGGTTTGTGAGTGTGTGCATGAGGAATTGAGTGGGTCTGTGAGGAGGTGTGTCAGAGTCCGAATGGACCTGTGAGTGGGTGCATGAGTGGCTGAGTGGGTCTCTGAGTGGGTGCATGAGTGACTGACTGGGTCTGTGAGTACCTGCATGAATGTCTGAGTGGGTCTGTGGGTGTCTGCATGAGTACCTGACTGGGTCTGTGAGTGAGTGCATGAGTCTCTGACTGGGTCTGTGAGTGGGTGCATGAGTCTGACTGGGTCTGTGAGTGGGTACATGAATGTCTGACTGGGTATCTGAGTGCATGCATGAGTATCTGAGTAGGTCTGTGAGTGGGTGCGAGAATGTCTGAGTGGGTCTGACAGTGTGTGCATTAGTCTCTGATTGGACCTGTGTGTGTGCACATGAGTGTCTGAATAGGTCTGTTAGTGAGTACATGAGGATTTGAGTGGGTCTGTTAGTGTGTGCATGAGTATCTGAGTGGGACTGTGAGTGTGTGTGTGAGTGATTGAGTTGGTTAGGGAGGGTCTGCATTGGTGTCTGAGTGGGTCAGTGAGTGGGTGCATGAGTGTCTGTGTGGGTGCATGAGGGTCTGAGTGTTTCTGTGAGTGGGTGCACGAGTGACTGAGTGGGTGTGTGAGTGAGTGGGTGCATGAGTGTCTGAGTGGGTCTTTGAGTGTGTGCATTAGTCTTAGTGTGGATCTGTGAGTGGGTGCATGAGTGTCTTAGTTGGTCTGTGAGTGGGTGTGGGAGTGTCTGAGTGTGAGTGGGTGTTTCAGTGTCTGAGTGGGTCACTGAGTGGCTGCGTGAGTATCTGAGTGGGTCTGTGAGAGTAAGCATGAGTATTTGACTGGGTCTGCGAGGGGATGCATGTGTGTCTGAATGGGATCAGTGAGTGGGTGCATGAGTATCTGACTGAGTATGTGAGTGGTGTGTATGAGTCTGTGACTGAGTCTGTGAGTGGGTGCATGAGTTTCTGACTGGGTATCTGAGTGCATGTTTGAATGTCTGAATAGGTCTGTGAGTGGGTGTAAGAGTTTCTGAGTGGGTCTACGAGTGTCTGCATAAGTGTCTGAGTGGGTCTGTGAGTGGGTAGATGAGGGTCTGAGTGTGTCTGTGAGTGGGTGCATGAGCATCTGATGGAGTATGTGAGTGGTGCATAGGAGTCTGAGTGAGTCTGTCAGTGGGTACGTAAGTGTCTGAGGGGGCCTATGAGTGTGTGCGTGAGTGTCTAAGTGACAGTGTCTAAGTGACTCTATGACTGGGTGCATGAGTGTCTGACAAGGTATCTGAATGCATGTCAAAAAATGCTTTTTCAATGGAAACTAGGTCCTGAGATAACTTTGTAATGACTGCCACTAGTAGGTAATATACATATACTTTTTTGACCCCCCCCCCACTTTTTCTCAGCCCCCCCCACTTGATGGATCACCTTGAGACTTTTCATGATCAACAAGAATTACCGACATGCTTTTATTTTTTTTTAATTTCAGGAAAATCCGTCAAATGGCACCAAAGTTGTATCCAAGTCAAAAATACTTTTCCTATAGAAACATGGTCCTAACTGTAAGTACCTACTGGTGACCAAAATTTAAGGAAATCCATATTTATATATCTAGGGCAGCGGTTCTTCTGCGTTGACTTTGCAAAGAATAACAAGCTCATGTCGGGAAATGCAGAGGTGATTGGCTGCCGACACTTCAACCAGGAAGTATTGGGTGCAATTTTGAGACTCAGCTTCAGACAAGTCTGAAAAATAAATGTGAAAAACATGAAATGAGGGTAGGATACCTTTACCCTATTTACCCTTGGTGCAGGGGTCCCTCATGGATTCTCCCCAAGAATAGAAAGCATTTTATTTTTAAAATGCAGTGAAAATCATGAATATTTGCAAATTTTGGCAAGATTTTTTTTTAACCCCCAGGGTGCCTGGGGAGAGCTGGTCTCGTCCTCATCAGAGCTCAGCTCCCATCGCGCTGGAAGCTGAGCTTCCAACATGATCCAGAAGAGAAATGCTCTGCATTGCTCTTCCAACAGGGAGGTGGGGGCAGGCAGAGGTATGAAAGGAAAGGAAAGACATTTCCTTTCCTTTCATGCCTCTGTGAGCATTTCTGCAGCCCGATCGTGAAGCGAGGGCTGCCCCCCTGCCCAGGGGGGCAATTTGCAGTTAGACCTTTTCTGTCCCCCGGAGGCAGACTGGCCTATTGTAATTAGGCGATGCCACTAGACGCCAGGGATATTTTTTTTTTCATTTTTGACATGTGGGGAGCGACCCCTTAGTCAAGGATCGCGCCCTTGTAGGCAAATTATTTTTAGGTCATTTCTGCCCCCGTTACTGATAAAGTTCAAGGACTTAGTAAGTTGAAAGTGGAAATCCTGGTATCTCATGGCAGTGTATCTGTTTATTTACTACTGTTAATGCAAAAACTTTGAGTTGAATGTCATAGTAATGTCTGGACACTACATATTCAGAAATAACCTGTGGTGTAGTGGTTAAGGTCCTAGACATACTGAAGGTTGAGGGTTCTAGTGCATAAACGTCAAGGATCATTTCCCTGCTTGAATTTCTTTTCAACTTCAAATGTTTATGGTACATACTGAAAGGTAATCTCACTCATTTTAATTGACAAATGCATTTTTCTTTCCAATTTTTCCTAAAATATCTAATTCCAAGTATATCATTCATCAAAGTCTAGAAAAACTCTCTGGGTGATTCTAGGGGGTTGGCTGCAAGAAATTCAGCAGTTAGAGTTAGAGTTATTTCAAGTAACTATAACTCGTAGCCACCCCTCACTGCGAATGACCAAAGATGGTGAATGATGCAGGGTTGGGTGATTAGATGGTGTTGGCCACAAGGTCTGGATGGAGGCCAGGCCCTGCAGCCAACCCCTGCTGCCTCTGGCAGAAGTCCTTGTGCAGCGCAGGGTTGAGTGATTATAGGAGTGGGCCTTAGGGATTGGCCACAGGCCGGCTGTGACGGACTTGGGGTGTGGTGGTTATAGGGGGTTGGCCCTGCAGCCAATCCTCACTCGCAGGCCAAAGGCCATGGACAGCATATATATGTAGGTATAGGGTTTATAATTACGTCTAAAAAATGTACCATGAAATGCCTTCACCATTCATACCTTTACAAAGAAAATTAGTTTTAAGGCTTGAGTTGTTGAGGCATATGCATGCAAAAAATGTGTGTGGTAAAGGCATGCATGGTAATGGCATGCCTGGTTCCATCATACATCCATCTCACCATTCATTTGATATGCCTCCTTCTTGGCTATTTCTCTCACTTTCTACCTCTACACTCTACATCATCCCTCACTGTCTTACTCCTCATTTGATGCCTCTTTCCCTACATTGATTGTTGATTAGCTGTGCTCTTTCTCATATGATCTGCATCAGATCACACTCTCACCTCACCACTCTCTCTGTCCTTCTGTTTATATGTCTTTCTCCCTTAACTATCTCTGTCTCTTTCTCTCTACCTCTTCTCACTTTATCTACCTCACACCTATAACTCCTATTCACCTCTCTGTACTCCTTATATCTTTTTATTCTATCCTTCCCTTAATTCTTCACCTTTCTTACTACCTTACTTCCCAATTGACCTGACCAGTCTTTTTATACCTCACATCTTGTATTCCCCCTCTTGTTTTACAGCAGCATTCTCGCTTTACATTGCATCTTTTTTTCTCTCACTTCCACACTAACCTACTTGTCTATCTCTGTGTCTCTCGAAAGTACCTTTCTTTGTATGTTGACTCTCTCTCTCATCTTTACCCCTCAGTGTTCCCCACCTCACTCCCTCTGCTTTTCCCCCTCATTGTCTATAGCTCTCTCTAACCCACTCAAATACCTTATCTCTTTACCTCTCTTTCTCTACCTACAGCTTTCCTTTCTACCTCTCTGTTGGCTTTATTCAAAAAAGTAACATGCACAGTAAGTTTACACTTTTGAGTAGGGGTGGGCAGAGCTCTTGTAGATCTACTCTGCAGAATTCTGTGTAGTTATCTAAAACCTCTGTGAATGCCACCCGGTCCTAGGTCATGCGACCCTGTTTAACAGGTAGATAATGCTAATATGTAACCTTATGCTAGCACTCACATTTGAATGATGCCAATCCCTGGGGAGGGGGGTGCTGTCA
Source organism: Pleurodeles waltl (assembly GCF_031143425.1). NCBI lineage: Eukaryota > Metazoa > Chordata > Amphibia > Caudata > Salamandridae > Pleurodeles > Pleurodeles waltl. Next base: position 713,319,326 of record NC_090436.1, read on the forward strand.
ACTCCCCCGATGGTCAGAGCACACTGTCAGATACCGACAGCTTACATTGTTGGAAGGTGTGCTGCCAGCCCTCCTCAGTAGGTACTCCTTCAAACCTTTGCAGTTCTATAGGCGGGCACAAAGCAGCTGTGCACTTTATAGTGAGCTGTGAGTGAGAAGAAATGGCCATTTTGCCACACCCATTTGCTTGCAGCTCACGAGAGTTCAAGGGGTATCTGCTGTGATTCGTAAAAACAAATTCATGTCCGAAAGCATGTCTGCGCATTGAGATACATATCCCGTAAACAGCCCTGGTATAGTTCAGTGGGCTTTGTGCCCGCTGCAGAAATCGGTATGTTATCAGTATTATCTGCTAGTTACAGATGAAAATCCCTGCAGGGCCGAGTCAGTCATTCATCCTGCCAAGGCTGATAACCTTATTAGAGAACCCAGAGTCAATTCAGTTTGGATTGTGGCTTCCTAAATGGACAAGAGTGCAAAGGCATTACTTCAGACCAAGCTGAGACTGATAATTCATTCAAGAACCTAACACTGGCCATACAAGCATAAGAAAACCATAATACTAGCAGGTTATGTCTGTGCCATGACCCCAGTACAGCAAAGCAGTTCTAGGCTGTTCTCTTACTTCGGATAACCCAATCAACCATTTCCAAGGGCCAATTGCAGCTGGTATATAGGTTATATTCTGAGTGCACCGGGTGTGGATCATGACTCCTTCCGTCCCACGCGGGGCCAGAGTCTGCAGTAAGGTATGTGCTAAATAAAATACCCGCCCTCTCGGCGGGCACAGGTGCCAAGGCACAGCAAGTAAAGGGTGTTTTATGGGATGGAGTTCATCCGCAAGATGGGACCAGGACGGACCTGCAGCATCACCCGGCACTGTAAGGCACCCACTTGTTTTTACTTGTTGGAGGGGTTTCAATAAGGAAGACAATGCACGGAGACAGAGAGAGCAGGTCATAGCATGGCCCTATAAAGCACAGCATCCATCAGGACAATATCTGCACCGCGCACATCACTTGCTTTACCCTATGCAGTAATAGAGGGTAACACGCTGACACAAACACGGATAAAGGCTGCCCCCCACCCACATGCTCCAAACTTGCACCAGACTTTAGATGACACACCCTTTCAAGCTTTGGCCTCTCTACAGAGATTTTAACAAGAGTTCCACTTCTGGGCCTATTGGGAGGCGGGTTTGTAAGGAAAAATTATATGAGAGGGAACATTGTTCCTTATAACCCAGTCAGGAGCCACGCCACACATATGCACTTCTATTTACAGGCAGAGTCAAGAGTTTAGCATACTTCATGCGTGCGCAACACTACATAGAAGTGTGATGGACAAAGCGCATGCATGCGTTGTAGCATGCATTCACTGACGCTTGGACGTAGAGCAAAAAACCATCAGGGAAAGTTGGGATGTCACATAGGGTGTCTGACAGGCGGGGTGGGTGAGTGGTGCACTGGTAAGCTCCACTCTGCTGCAACTGGCAGACTGGTTTTTTTGCCAAACACTTTGCTCCGATTGGAGCGTGGAGTGCCAAAGCTTATGAGCTCCGCCAGTGGAAAGGAGTTCACCGCCCAACCCTACTTTTGAACATGTTTACTACTTTTTGGCATTTAGGAACTCAGAATGCAAGTTACTACTGAGAAAAGAAACACTAGCTTGCCCAGTACTAAACATGGGTAACCACTGGTACCGGAACACTCTCCCATAGAAAATAATGGTGGCAGGGACTTAAAAATTCCCACAGGAAATAATGTTAAATTAAATGAATTAAATTACTTACATTGTTAAAAATATAAATGCCTATACATATAAAAATAGATCAGTGTTATGTGTTAAAATGAATACAAAAATTATACATTTATTGTTTAATTATGAACTATTATGATTACCTATTTTGTATTTAAAAAAACAATGTAACATTCATTTTCTTGAACATAATAAATTACTTTTAATTAATTTATCTATCACATTTAACAATTGTTAATGCACATGAAAATATTTTCAATACATTTTTCTTCAGGTTTGAGTTTATTTTTAAATTAAACTTCAGAAAAATAATTTTATGTAATATATTTCCATTAATTACATTTTAATTCAAGTTAAGTTAATAGTACCATGACTTTTTTTTTATTTTGTTCTACATTAAAATAAACATACAAAATGAATCTACAATAATATTTAACTTAAAAGTTTTTTCAGTATTTATTTTTATGTTAAATACATTTTCCCTAATCTTTTCCATAGGGTTTTTCCACAGTCGGACAGAGATCTCCACAAGAACCTCTAATTCTTTGTGTAACCTCACTTGCCTTGTTGTAATGAGATTGTATGTTTGCTCTGCTCCTTTTCTGGATGCTCCTCTTTGCTAAACTAAGATTCTAAGAGTTGGTGGATTACTTCCTAGTTTTGGTGTCATTATTTGCTGCCAGACCAACGTTAATTTTTTGCAACTGTATGAGAAATGCAATAATAATTCTGTATTTTCCAAGTATGAATAATAGCAAATCACTATTTCAAGTAGGTTCACTTTAGTACATTGGGTTTTGCAATTTGAAATTAGAGATTCAGTAACTTTCACCAATCACAAATTTCTAGTTTTGTGCGTTGAGGCTCAGGAATGATGTCTATTGCTTTACGTGCAGGGCAGGTCAGAGCTTGGCAGAAAGCATGTACATTACTTTGTAGTATTCTTCACCAGCCTTGTATCCCTTTTACCAGTTGCACAGTAGTGGTAAACTCTGCATCCATTACTACCAGGAGTACCCTGCCAGAGCAGCGCAATTAGGAGTTAAAACCGACGGAATGGGTAAGAGCTGTGCAAATCTAGTGTTCTTGCACCTAGTAAATCTGGGCTAAGGAACACAAAACCAACTTTGTTCGTGAAGAGGTTATGCTCCACCTCATAAATGGGGCGTAGTGTTTCCATTTCTTTTTTCCCATTTCTCCCTACACTTCTAATGAGAGGTACAGCCAAGATGGAGCATGTCAAGCTTCCTTCAATATCAGAATAGCCTCAGTCCATCCTGGGTAAAAATGCTCCTGCTGCGGGGCTTGAAAGGATGGTACCCATTAAGTGATGAACCCATTGGGCACCTTGTCTCCACCTACTATGCACTTATATCTTCAAATGTGCCAGCATAGTGTTAATTTCCTTGCTAAATGTTCTTTCTCTGAAAAGCTACTAGAAATGAAGTACAATATGAAAACCTATGCAATTCTGAAAAACTCCTCTTTTTCTCCTTCTTCTAGCTTGCTCTGCACTGTGCAATGTTGTTCTATAAACTGTTTGATACAATTGAGGGGATGCAGTTAAAGGATTAAAATCCACAAGATAATAGAATTCATGACACTCAACACGGCCACTCTAAACAGCTTTCCTTGTGAAATGCTATTAGGTGCATACCATCCCTTACGCCAGCAAGCAAAGACATTTTGAGTAACCTACTCAATGAAGCCTAAGGTGGCTTTGCGTGGCTTCATGAATCCCATTTTGGGCTTATGTCGTGCATGCACCATGTTACGTGGTCCAAGAACAATGCAACTCCAGTTATAAATATGCCTGTAAATTAATTTCCTCCAGTGAATCTTTACTGACACATTGTTCGGACAATCTTGAACTATATACTATATAACTGCGTACAAGATATATATCAGGCAGTTAGAAATACCTTTAGTGATATTCTGAAATCACACGAGGCCCCTTGTGGGTGATGACCCCCAAAATCACGTACCCCCCACCTATATCAGATAGAACATCACAACATAAGGGGGATAACCTTAAATAAAACAGGGATATTGACTTTGTCAGGGGGCACCATATTACAGTGATAGGCAAGCCTATAGGAATTTTTCAAAGGCCGTTCTATCAATATACAAGGCAAGCCTACTGGCTGGGTCTAGGGGCTTATCACAACAATTATATAAAGCAGGGCTCCACTTGTTATTAACAACCATTATATCACTATAGTCAATAACCTGTTTAAATGAAGTTATTATTGTTGTCAATAAACATTGTAATGTACTGTATATAAAGCATTCAAAATGAACATGACATGAGTCTTTCTTATACTCCTTTAAGCCACATAAACTGCAGCTATAAAACCAAACCCTAGAGGTTGCTGCACTCCCAGGCTGGAGAACAAAAGTTCCAGTCTCAGAAATGTTTAATAAAAAGTTTGGGGGTCATGCATTTCATGACCACAGAAACTTGGGGTGGTGCTGGTGCCACTACAAGTGAGGGAAAATATGCAGATAGGCCCTCCCAGGGCACTATGGGGCTGTCCCTCGCAGGAGCTATGAATATTTTATTAGCGGCCTTCAGTCGCTTGCTTGTTTCAGAGTGACCAGATGTCACAGCTCTTTTTCTTGTCTTTTTTCTGTTACATGGCAGTGCCCATGCAAGATTTGCAGTTGCCCCCATGACCCTGACCGAATCCTCGCGCACAGCTTCATGCTGGGTGGGAAACAGCAACATCTATTTTGCTTCTGACGCACTTGAGCACAGCCTGTGTGCTCCCACGGCAAGGAGCAGCCTCTGTTTTTCTGGGTTCCTGATTGGTATCCCAGGGCACAGTGCTGATGTGCAGGCCCCTTTAAAGTGCATGACGGTCCAGGGAATCAGGGGGCTTGCCCATGCTGTTGCCACTTTTGTGGTCCAAGTCCAAAGTTTTGTTCCCCTTTATATTCTGGGGTAGCATTTTCATGCCCAGCACAGCTTGTGGGGTGGTTGGTTCCCCCTTTGTCTAACTCTTCCCCAGCAATCCTGTCAGGAACACCCTCTCCCAGTTTTTTTTTATCCACTGTCTGGTTCCAATGTATATCCAAGTGGGAGACCCATCACCATCCCAGGCAGCTCGAAACTCCCAGAAACTTTAAATTGAACAATTGCATCATTACTAAAGTGGCATTTCTAAAAAAAATAATTTAAATCCAAACTCATCATTAAAGATGACTTTAAATGACAATTTATATGAGTGTAAGAAGTACTTGTCTAGCTTCTACCAATCAGCCACGCTAGGTACAGTGAAAATAATTTCTGGAGATATTTCACTGTAAGGACATGAGCAACATTAATGTCTACAAGTCCTACCTTTAAATATGTACACCCTGCCTTTCTGAGAAATTAGGCCTACATATGGGTGCCTTATTAATATTTGAAAGGAAGGTTTAAGCATGTAAAAAAGGGTATTTTGATAGGTCAAATTGCATTTTAAAACTGTGACATGCAGATTACCTGTGTGTAGCTTTAAGGCTGTGCACTACTGTAGTCATGTGCAGCTTCCATCTGTGTACACACACGTGTGTACATGTGTTCAACTGTAACACCAGCCTAGTGCCCCTTACCCTTGCTTGCGTGCATCGATCTTATCTTAAAAGGCAGGCACTGGCTGTAAACATGGGCAGCCCAATTCACCATGAAATTACGGGGAGTGAGACTCCCCCACAATAAAGGTCCACAACTGGGTGATCAAAAAGCAACAAAAAATCTGGGTGTGCTAAATAAATAGAATCCATTTGTTACAGTCATTATATACATTTCAAAAGGCCTTCTCACTACAATAGTTTCTCATACAAAGGCTGTATCATTCTTTTCTTTCATCCTTTCAATTGCAGTGGCAAATTTTCTTTAAAAACACTGATAAAGAGTTGTCAATACTCTTTTTATTATTCACTTCATGTCTCTAGTACATATTTCATTTTTAAGTGATCCATTAAACTACTCTATTGTCAGCAAACATTCATGACTAGTATGCTTTTATCATTATGCACAATGTCCCTCAGTACAATGTGACTAATGTATCTTGTCCATGCTCATATCAAGCTCATATAGCATTTTTCAGGACTCTAAATATTTTAATTACATAGCCATCTGTTAATTGGCTTAACACAGTGGTTCTATTCCAGGCAGTAACCCCAGTCAGACATTGCATCCTTGGTATGGTATTCCCTTAGACCTTTTGCCTTGCTTCCCTGTTTTCCTGAACTAATTTTTGTTAAATAGCAACAATAGTTGCAAGGGACTTATTTAATGAAAATCACATTTTGGGATTATTTGATAAGCTGTCTGTGAAATATATGCTTGAGTCACCTGTATCCATCAGTGAGGTCGTATTCGTTCATTAAGTGATTTGTTTACTAGTGTATGGTGTGGACGACAGTGTCCTTAGGCGATCCCGTACATTGCTCAGAGATCGAAACATCTACAGTACTTTCCTATGTGGCTAAGGATAACTTAAGAGTCAAGGGTAAAAGACTTGAAATTCAGACTACCCAACAGATTTTCAATTTTGACAATACCTTTGGGTTAGGTGTTATGTGTTATTTTGAGTTCAGTTTATATGTGTTTTAGGTATATCAATGAGAGCACTGCATCATCTGCACCATTGATTCACTTTTTTTACACACTGTTCTTGTGGATTTTTTATATTTATTCAATTATTTGATTGAATATATATTTATTTTTGACCAAAGCATATGTCCATCCTCTCTATTTTTCTCTTTGTAGATTGTGCAACTATTATCATACTAACTGCTGTTATTTGTTCAAATAATGGAATGGCTATATAGGGCTCTCTTACCTATTTGGGAGATTAGCCCTTATCTAAATGAGTCCCATGCGACTATTGTTGTTATTTAATTGTGTTTACGCCAGTCCTGTGGGCATAACTGGTGGTCCTTGTTGAATATTGCAGAACTAATTTTTGATGGCAGTAGGACTCTCTGCACTTACCCCATCCTAAAAAGTGGTAAAGTTAGTGTGTCATCTCCCTAAAACATGGTATATTTGCCTGCATACATCTAATTGGCTCTTGTAATGTACTTATACCTCCCTAGTAAATTGTACTACATGTAGCCAGGACCTGTAAATGAAATGCTACTAGTGGGCAGCAGCATCCATTGCACCAGCCGCTAAACTGCACTGTAAAGCATGTCTCAGACATGCCCCTGCAGCCTATATTGCAGTTTTAAACTGCCATTTTGACCTGGCAAAATAAACTTTTGCCAGGCTTACATTTTTCTATATAATGCTAGGTTACCCCCTAAAATAGGCCCTAACCACTCCTAGGGTAGGGTGCGTGGTGTTTATGAAGTAGGATATGTGTACTCAAGTTTTACATTTCCCGGGAGAGAAAAACTCCTAAAGTCTCTCTCACAGATTTCAGAAAAAAGCTCAAGACCTGGCTTTTTGACAGAGGCATCGCACCTCAGCGCCCAGATCCCCATTAGGGTGACAGTGTGTGCTCTACAAATACTGATTGATTGATTGTTGTTGCTAGAGATTTGCATTTAAAGTTTTAGATGAAAATAGTGGTAAAATCACGAAGCGCCAATTGTCGTTATCTGATCGCCCTAGACCAGGTTAAAGTCACAAGTTCAGTTTGACCGTGATGGAGTGCCTGTTGGATACAGAGATCAGGTTCGCCCAACTAAAAAGTTTTAACTTCTCGAGTCCAACTCCGTTCAAGAAGCTGCAGGTGGCCATTTGTAATGGTGGTGGCCATGACGAGTCTGTTTCCAGAGAGAGAAGCAAGTTGGGCTTCTTGCATGGTCATTCTTTAGTATGAACACCATATCTATAAGAAACACATTCAGGGCGCCAAAAAATCTTATATATGCCAAGTGCATTGAAGTCTAATTTTTTCATTTAAACTATTTAATTTTCATGAGCATATGATAGTTCAAATATAATAGGATTCCAGGTGCTCCTATGCAAAAAGAGAAAGCGATTTTATAGCTATTAAAATCAGTTAATCATTTTGCCAGTCACAGTAATTCTTGGGGCGTAGAAATAACAGGGATTACAGTTTTTTTCGGGGCAAACATGCAGGAATTTGTGTTTCTGCACATCCCACATGCTCCCCACCACCACCGTATCTTAGCAAACAAAGTCAATTTGTGAAACACCACAAATTGTAATCACGCAGGGACTAGTAACACCTCTTTTGAGCCTGATGAGGATTCCTGAATCTCATCATTTGCAATTAATGTAATTACTCTCTAGCATAATCATACTTGAAACACTATTTCAAACACCCTGTATGAGTGATTTTTACCATAGAAAACATGTTCAAAAATTAAAAGAAATGCTTGCAGCTCTTTTAATGCCATTTATGTGAAATAAAATCTGTGATAGGAACTCCCCGAACAAAATAAAATCAGCGCACCCTTATACATCAGTCAACATAAGTTTAACCATTCTCCACACAGAACAGGTCCGCTCCTCTATTCAACCTTGAAAAATGTAATTCCCCTTATATATATCTAGGACTTATTCATCTTTACAGATGTGTCACATATTATTCGATGGCTGTTTTCAATTACAACGGATGTCAACATCAATCTGTTATCAATTCATTATAGGTAACACAAACTCTACTAACTCTCCTTAAACAATTACTCTAACGTCGCATAATACTAAATGATCTCTGGGCCCCTTCTGTTTACCCGACTCTTCACCAGGATCTATAAGACACCAAACTGTTACACATCAGTATCCAGCTAACAAACCACAGTCATTTCTCTCCTAACCACGCAACATACCACCTCACCCAAAAGTTAATCCACTACCGTTTGTAAATTCAATCCATGTAAACCTCCTTCAAAACATGTTGTGTTGTTATTTTACTACCACCGTGCAAGTCCCCATTGCTCCTACTTACCTACTAAGTCAAAAATGTTAGCTTGACTGGACTCAGTCTGCGATACCAGTTAAAAGTCCTTCTTTTGCTGCCAAAAAACATAAAAAGTCGTTCTGATCCTAGTGCACCCCAATTCTACATGGTACTTCACCATTTTAGATAAACTTTTCTTGAATCCGGATGGCTCTGGCGACCATGGAGCCTTCTGGGTCCCCCCATGCACTGTACCTAACATAAAAAATAAACTGATCTACTGCCCATACATTAATCAGACGTAAATAATGTTGCTAATACAAGTGCTCATTCATCCAATTCAACAAATGCATTATCCCTTGTCTAATGTCTTCCTCCCAGCATACTTAAGTATTTAAGTAAGATGCCAATGTGGGCTTCTGAGCTTATTCCCATAAAATGATCCAGAGCCTACTATGCCATCTTCTCGCAATACTCATGAAAGTCAGCAACCTTCATTGTTTACCATACTGCGTTATGTTCTCCAGGTCTACTTTCCCGATCTGCTAAACAGAAATACAATCTTAGGAATCAAGCTATCATGTTTTTTAGCCCACGTTACCACATGTACACAAACATCATTTGATATTTTTGATGATTCTTTATTTCATTATTTTACACCAGTGATACTTAAACTATGTGAAAAAAAATATGTATGCCTTCGTTTAAAGGTTAATTGATGTTAAATTAAGGAAGTAGGATGCCCCACACCCCTTAACTTTAGGAACACCTTAATTTCTAATGCCATCTTGCAGCAAAAGTAGAAAAATATGAGGCAGCATCTCCAGAATTCAAAAATTGTATTGCATTAACTTGCAGAAACATTTCACCTTAGTACATAAAATTATCAGTGCATTGAGAAGTATTTTTTGAAGTGGTAGTTTTCTAACTAGGATTTAGAAACTTTCGTTCTTTCCCCCACACTGACAAAAGTTCCAATAGTGAACTAAGATGTGCAATATGCGCTCTTTGGGTGGCCTGGGTTCCTAGTATACAGGAAAAACAGGGTAAGATTTACTAAAAAGTGGCGCAGTTCCGTGCTGTGCCAAAATTTGCAGTGCTGCATCATTTTTGAAATGCCCCTGCACAGGCGCTAAACATAGCTTACAACACAGGCGCCCTTGCACCTTAGTGCAAGGGTGTCTCAGTTGAGGGGAGTATTTGTTTATGTGCAGAAAGGTGTCCCTTTCTGCACATAAAGAATATACAATGGCGATTTGGCACTTCTATGAGTGCTACAGAATGCAGCACACATAGAAGTAGGAAATCATCATTTTTTAATGATTGTTTATGTGCAGGAAGGGAAACATTCTTGCACATAAACATCAATTCATGGCGTTTTGCTCTTTCTATGTGTTCTGCACAATGCAGAACATGGAAAAAGCAAAACCAAGGAGGACTAAAAGTATTCCTCCTTGTTGTGCCATGCTAACACCACCACCAGGGTAGCATTAGTTTTTGGAGCTGCCACAGCTTTATGTCTTCCTGTAAATCTGGGGCAGCGTCAATAGCAATGGGTGTTGCGGAGGAACACCCACAGCAACACCCATTGCATGCCCCTCTGACGCAGAAAACTGCATTGGAGGGGCCCATATTTACAAAGTGGCGTCAAGCCACAAAAAATGGGTTAGGCCTCCTTGTAAATGTGGTGCACTGGAGTATCACAAGTGGTGGTGCTCTGGTGGCGCAAGGGCCTTGTAAATCTGGCCCTAAGTAAGACACTCTAAGTGCAATGAACATGCTCAAACAAGGGTCCCATTCTAGCTATAATATTTAACTTAAGCTGCACATTATTGATCAGAATCAGGTTCAAACGGCTAAAACTAGTCTGGGATTAAATGTGATCCTGTATGGAGTGTACCAAAACTGTTCCTATTGGAGCATGACCAAGACTTATTTGCGGCGGGCCAATATAAGTCTATGGTGGCATTGTGGGTGAAAAAACAACAAAATGGAATGCAGCCCCGACCAAGTAACAAAGAGTGCATTTAATTAAAACATTCCACTCATTACTTTTGTTCTACAAGGTAAATTTACCAAAGATTTGTGGATATTAATCGTATGTTTTTACAGACAAAGCCCTTCATTTAAGGGTTTACTTTTCAAAAATGAAAACATAATACTGACTGGCACATCATGTCACCATGATATCTTGGTATGTCAGCAACTAGCACTTTTAATGAAAGTGCTTGTGCCATGTTAGTGTTAGAGCTTTCGGTACAAATTCCTCAGCAACATGGCATAGAACTTTACATATGCCCACTGTCTCTGGGCTGGAGGAGATGTAGCATCACCCACCCCAGTGGTTAAACAAATGGTTAGTTTGTCAAAAATGGGTTTGGTATGGTAGAGAGATAAGAGGCACCATCATTGTAAAGACAGCAGTTTCTCTACCTCTAAATGAAGCACAGAACATAAGATGTTGTTCAGATGGATCATCCAGCAATTTTAGGCACATGTACAATTACCAATCACCTCTTAGTTAAATTTGTAGCACCATGGGCAATGATCCCATTGATTGCCAGAGTTTGAAAAAGCTGTGCTCCATGCTCTGCCTACCTCATTCTTGTTTCTTCAGGTGCAAAAGTATGATTGATAGTACCCAGGACAAAGACCACATTTTGTCATTTTTTCAGACTATGGCGAGGGCTGTTATTGATCGCTAGCTAATGGGTATGGAAAAAATGCCTTAAGCTCCATCGTATTCCCATGCTTTAGAGCCTACCCAACTCTGCTCCAAACTACCCCAACATATTGCACTCTACTCTACTCCGATCTACCCCACTCCAATCTACCCTCTCACCCCACCTCAATCTATCCCAAGTCAGTCTACCCCATTCCTCATTCCAATCTACCTCTCTCCAATCTACCACAATCTACCGAACTCTACCCCACTCCAACCCCACCCCACTCCACCCCATTCCACCCACTCCAATCTACCACACACCATTCCAATCCAACCCTCTCCGCTAGTTGATCCAACTCCACTCTACCACTCTCCACTCTACCCAAATCTAATCCACTTCACTTCACTCCAATTTACCACACTCCACTCAAATCTACCCCACTCCACCCGAGTTCACCCCACTCCAATCTATAACACCCCAATCTACCCTACTCCAATCTACCCTTCCCCAATTTACCCCACCCCAATCTACCTCAGCTTAATCTACTCAACTCCAATGTACTCCACTCCAATCTATCCCACACCAATGTTCTCTACCCCATTCTTCCCCACTTCACCCGACTCCACCCCACTGCTACCTACCTCACCTCAACTGACCCCACTCCACTCTACCGCCTCCAATCTACCCCTCTCCAGTCTACCCCACTCCACTCCCATCTAGCCCAATCCAATCTACCCCACTCCAAACTACCCCACTCCAGTCATCCAACTTCTATTTCCCCCACCCCATTGCAATATACCCTACTCTAATCCACCCTATCTACCCCACTCCACCCTAATCTACCCCACTACACTCTTCCCCAGTCTGTTTCACTCCACTCTATTCTCAACTCCACGTTAATCTATCTACTCCACTCCACCCCACTACAATCTACCCCACTCCACTCTATCCCAATCTACCCTACCCTTTTCTACTCTACCCAATCTCCCCCACTCCACTTCACTCCATACAACCATATGCCACTTAAACCTACCCCACTCCAGTCAAATCTAACCTACTTCAGCCAAGTCCACCCCACTCCACTCCACCTGACTCCAGGCTACCTTACCCCACTCCACCCCACACTATTTCAGTCTACCCCATCCAATCCACTCCATACCAATCTACCTCAATGTACTCCATTATATTTCAATCTATTTAACTCCACTCCAATCTACCCAACCCTACCCAAGTGACCCTACTTGGAACTACCCCACTTTACTCCACGCCATCCCAATCTACCTCACAGCACCCTATAAAACTGCATTCCAACCTGCTCCACTCAATCCACCCCACCCCACTCAAATCTACTGCAATTTACCCACACAGCTATCTATCTCAATCCAATCGACCCAACTCCACCCTAATCTACCCCACCCCACTCTAATCTGCCCCACTCTAATCTACCCCACTCCAATCTACCCCACTCCACTCTAGTCTTCCCCGCTCCACTCTAGTCTACCCCACTCTAATCTACCCCACTCTAATCTACCCCACTTCAATGTACTCCACTCCAATCTACCCCAATCCACTGCCCTCCACTATTCCCAATCTACCTCATTCCACTCCAGTCTACCCCACTCTACCACCCAAATATACCCCACCCCACCCCAATCTACCTAATTCAATATACTCCACTCTAATCTACCATCCTAATCTACCCAACTGCCACATTCCAATCTAACCCAATCCACCCCACTCAATTCTACCCCACTGCAATCTATCCAACTATTCTCCACTCTATTCTACCCTACTCCATGCCAACCTACTGCACTCCATCACATTGTACCACACCTTAAACTACCACAATCGACCCCATTCCAATCTACCCCACTCCACTTTACCACACTCCAATCTACTCTATGCCAATCTACCCTACTCCAATCTACCCCCAATCTCCCCTATTCTACTCTCATCTAGTCTACCCCATCCCACTCCACACCACACCACTAACCTTTTGGCGTGCTGAACAGCAGCCACACTTGTGTACAACATGGCTAAGGCGCAATTGCGTAGGTGAGAACTATTGGCTTTGCAATGCTTATCTTGTTATTGTTCCTTCTTATATTACTGCCCACCACACTGAGTTGTTCCTATATGTTGCATTTCACTACTTCCTCTAAAGCCTTTAACCCCCTGTGTATCGACTTCTCACTGCCTAAAGTAGTTTAGCGCAAGAAAAGGCATACAAGATTGTTTTCACGCCACAGACTGCTAAATGCAAACAGGTTTAGTACTGACTTAAATTTCCATGCTTACCAACTGTGGTGCCAAGTAGTACATTCTGCTCTTGTGCACGGCTGCCAGACTCATATCCAGTCTGTGAGGCCCAGAAGGATCACGGTGTCTGCACTGAATTTAACCACTGTAGAGAACTGGGTTTGAAAAAGTATTTTTGTGCAGATAAATGAGCCTGGGTATGCCAGAGCTAATGTTAGAAACCATTTTAATGGCAGCATTTAAAATGTCGTTGGACACTTCACCCAGTAGACTTGCCATAATTACTTTAGCAGATGGCACTAAGACCTTACAAGATCGTAACACTATGAAGTGGTTTCAATGACCTCGGGACCATAAGAAATGCATTGATCCATCAGCACAGTTGGCTAATGCAACAGGAGATAATAAAGATTGAAGAGCATTCGCCCAACCCACCTTTTCACACTATGGTAGTTGAAATACAATTTACATATCATTTGCAAAGTTTTTGTGCAGCTCTATCCTTGGACTTGTTTCAATGTCTGTCTATTCACTTCTCCATATGAAACACGCCTTCTGCAGGCTCATATTGGCTAGAAATGCATCAGACTTGCTTTTTCCTTCCAGGTTATAGATGGGCTGGTTTCTGTATCATCATCACACGTGGTTGCTAAGAGCAACAAAAATGGAATGGTCCAAATCATCTGAAGTCAACGTGACAGGCCTCCGAGAGTTTATTTACCATTTGGCAACCCCTACTTGACAGCCTGGAGTGCAAAGCTATAGAGGGAACGACTACATTCTAAAGTCAGTTCAGCCTGGCATTTGATTTATTTGCTCAATATAATAAACTTTAGTAGGTGGTTGGTTTCAACTTAAAACCTCAAGTATTGTTTGAAGTACAACCTTTTATTCTTTAGACTCGTGAATTAGTAGTTTCCAAGAAGATATGTGCATGCACTGTGTGTGACTGGATAGCAGACAATGTCATGAATAACCCCATATCATATCATATCATATCATATCATATCATATCATATCATGTCATGCATTTTCACCTGGTTTGTGAAATAGCACTGCGTTCAATTAAACATCCAATATAAAAAATTCTATGTTGGAAAAGTTGGCCAAATCTAGGGCCCAAAATACGAGTTTGTTGGAATATGGTGCAATAATTAACATATATGTAAATACCATTACACGAGGGTCAGATATTTATCACTTGAGGTACCTCCTGTTCCCAGCTTTCAACATGAAAATGAAGCATAATAAGCAGAATCAGATTCTAAGTCACTAAATTTTGGGGGTATTTTCTCCCCGTAAATTTCAGCAGGTTCAACCAGCCGGGATTTAACAGGGGACAACCGGTGATTTTCATCCCTGTACGAAAGTGTTTGCACAGGGCTCCAAATGTATCCCTTAACTCGGAATGAGAGCCTAGGTGTTAAAAAGATCAGCGATGTATGGATAAATGACGTCTTCTATTCCTTTGGTTTCTTAAGCATTGACTATATAATGAGTGACATGTTGTATGCTGGTTTCTCTTATCCGCCGCTCTGTTTCCAAGGTTGAAGAAAAGCAAATGTCAGCTTTAAGTCTGCATGGTGTGTTTAATAATTTATTTGGTAATTTTATATAAGCACCTCTAGAACCACCAGGGCGCGTGGCACAGACCTTATTTGGGGCCAGAAATGAGGTTGCATTGCAATAGGCATGATCAAACTTTGAACATAACTAGCAGAATTATGAAAGAACAAAAATAAGGAGGCGATTGAGACTCAGAATAATACCTGGTGCCCAATTGTCTTTTGAGTCATCCAATAGAAATGCAGCAGAACTGGCAGAGATGAGTTTTAGATGGTTGCTGAAAGTTAGCAGTGTGGGTGTAGTTCTAACATCTGGGACTTGTGAATTCAGTGTTTTATTTGTAAAAGAGTAAGTGCTGGTGCCTGAAGCTCTGCTGAGACACACAGTGGGGCGAGTATCAAGCCTGTCTTGCCTTGAATCCATCACAAGCCTCTTTAATCCACTGCCAGACACTCCTTGCCCCTTTATCTAACTCCTGCAGGCTCCTGCGTTCTCTCTTTGTGATAGTTTTTCCATCTTTTTCTTCCTCCTTCTCTCTCATTTGTGTGTTTTTCACTCTCTTGTGCTCGGAAAATGTCTGAAATGGAAAACTAAGTCTCAGTAGTCCCAACCCAAAACCACTGGCTCGGATTAAGCACTGAGCGAATTACAAGCAGAGATGGCAGTACCAGAACAGGAATGATTATGTGTGGAAGGTTTCAAAATGAGAAGTTTGCATCTTTTGAGATCTCATTTTGCTGCCTGCAACATTGAGGAACTTTGCTGTAAATTGATTTTTCTAAAGCAGGGCATTATAAGTAATATAGCCCAGTTTTAAAGTAATGTGTTCAGGAATAGCCAGCCTTTGCACATCACATAGTACTAATGTGATGTGATCAAACGTTTTTCTGCAGTGAACAGGAGTGACTGGCAGAACTAACCGGGGGTTGGGCGGCACGCAGATGGGGAATTGGGGGGGGGGGGCTTTTTTTTTTTTTTAAACGTACCTTCATCATCAGCGCTGCCGCCGTCACCACTGCGCCGCTATTCTAATGCAGGCTGCAGGCACAGGCTTCCAGCCTGCCCTACGCCAAATCCTGACGCTGCTCATAGCAGTGATAGGATTGTCTGGGAGTGCCCAGCCAGAGCGCTCCCTGGCAGACTGGGAGCCAGTGCCTGCTCTCTCCAGCCTGGCAACACAGCACCGGGCTGAAGACAGCCTACTGCACTTGTGTGTTTGGCCGGCCTGAGATGGCCAGACACACATACATGCGCAGTGAGAGGGAGTGCTGTGCATTCCCCCTAAGTGCTCATCAAGCCTGTGGCCCTGCCCCCTTTACCTAAAAAAAATGATAAAATAAACATAGTTTATTATTGATTTTTGGAAATAGGTTTTGCAGCTGCTGGTGGGGGCCAACACTCCTCCATCCTAGAGGAGGAGCCGTGCCTGGCAGTGTACTGTTTTCAAAATGGTCTTATGTATTGTCTTGGAGTTCTGAATGTCTCACAGGTTGCAGGAAGACTAAAATTAGGAACTGCCTTTGCTAAGCAGTCAGAGTGAGTATATGTCCATGAGGTATCTAGCACGACTAATTTAGAATTACAAATTGCTGAACAAATAACAATGATCATTAAGAAATTTGTTTGAGGCACTGCTCCAGTAGCTCCAATAATTTGCCCTGGCACTGTGTCCTGCATCTGAAGCTGGAGGAATAAAAGTGAAGAGAGACTATTTTAGAGTGATTGGAATCCCTGTGGACAGATATGTGGTTTTGGGTGGATCATATAGAGAGAAGGAGTGTGTTCCAGGCTCCGGCCGTTAGTACCTACAATACTTGGCCAACCTGGTGGGCCCTTCTCATCCTCGTGATAGATAACAAATGTGATAATAGAAGTTAGGAAGTTGCAGCCAGTAATATTCTGCCTAAGCAATGGCAAATAAGGATGGAACATCTTTTACAAACTGCCTGGTGACAGGAGAAGAAACACCAAGAACACTTGAAAAAAGAGTGCACTCAGTTGAAGTGTTCTTCTTTATATTGATCTTAAAAACAGCATGGAGTCAAAAATGATTGGATGAAACTGCAGAAGGAATAGTGGGCCTTAAGTCTATGGCAGAGTGCGTAGAGCTTGGCAGATACGGGAACAGTTCATTTTAGCTGGGCCTCAAGGAGCTGCAATCCACCCACTTAGAAACAGTGCAAAGGTATTGTTGACTATGGCAAAAAATTCTCTTCATGTGGATGCTCATTTGTCTGTTATCCACATATGCAAAATAAATTAGCACAAACAGTAATAAGTACTATTATAAATAGTGAAGAGACTAGGGCATAAAGCCGATCCTTGAGGAGTTTCTCTGAGTAAAGGTTTTGAAGGAGGATTTGAAGGGGGGTAGTCACAGAGAAAACAGCATTCATCACCTTATCTCTTTTTCCAGCCTCTCAAAGTCAGTCAAGAAATATTGAAATATCAAATGCCACAACAGGTCTAGAAAAATGAATGAGTTGCCTCATCCTCATCTAAGGAGAAACAGAGGTTGTTACGGGGAATCAAGAATGGCCATGGTGCTGTGTCCTGCTCTAAATCTATTTGTGTTTCTTCAAGAACTTGGGTGGGGTCCATAAAGTATGAGAGGTGGCCAATGCCCACTTACTTAGTAAACTTAGTGAGTAATTGTATTTTAAAGGTGCCTAGTTAAATGCATGAGCCAGAGCTCAAGAGTAGGAATACATCAAAGAAAGCTTTGCTAATTATGTTAGTTCATCAACTAGAAAAAGGAAGTTATCATAAGGTGATATTTAGAGGGATAGCTTGAACTGGGGATTGAGGGTCTCAAATTCACTCTGAAAATGTTCAGTTAGCAACAACAGTGCAGGATGTTTGTGACTTTCTTTTTTGACAAACAACATATGGGATCACAGATTTTGAGATAGAGCAATAGATGTAGAACAGGCGAAAAAGTAGGGCAGATTATTTTCAATGTTAAAAATCTTGTTGGTAGCATTATGGCAATGCTAATCTAATTTTGGCAACAAAGCGTCTTTGATGTGCAAATACGTTATAGTCTTTTTAAAGATACTGGAATAATGATTGTTATCCTCAGTGAAATACACATTATGCCCAACATTTCAACTTTTCAACAAATGTATTTGACAATATCCATTTCACATGTCAGTATTCACTTATTCACTTCCACTTTTAATGGTGCTACAGTAGGTAACCAAAATTATTGAAGCTGGTGTTTATCTCATAAGTGAGGGTGTGGTAAGGAGAATAAGGTGTAGATTGTTGTTGATAAATTGAAGCACATGTAACCATGCCCTACCAAAATTGTGGGTGTGTGGGTGTGCAGATGTGTACAATAGGACAGGTTTGAACCTAAGTGTGGGAAAGACAGGAGAGTTATCTGCTTATAAAAATGTTCGAATGAGAAGGCCTGAGCAATCCAAATGTCATCCATTCCAACAGTTCCGTGGCTAAATGTCTGGATCCCAGGTACAATTGTAAGCTTCTGGGTTTGTTTAGTTGTTAGGCGTGTTCCAAGGATTCTGGCTTGCTTCTCATTATATCGTGGGATGTGGCATGGTGCACCCTTTTTGTATAGAATTCTTTCTGTGATTCAGCTGGTACAAAGACCTTTGGCAGTTGAATCTAAGATGGCTTTGGTTTTGCAGCTACATGCAGATCATTTCCAGAGATGCTCATGTACGTAATTGGAAGCAGTCTGCATCATTGATGGCCATCATGTTGGGCCTGGATGCAAGGCGTAGTTGAACTGTCTGAAAAGGAGATAGCAATGTTCAAGAGATGGGGCCACGGCAAAGTATACTGAGTTGTGACTGGCCTTTAATGAGTTGTATGAGTAACAAAACTGTCTGGATGTTTTGCAATATTCTATTGTGACTATATTGCATGATGGGGTCATCCTTCCGTTTCATCAGGATATGAACTGTCTCGTTTTGTACCTTATCAATTTGCACACAAAGATGTTTTAGGTCCTTATGATTCACGTGCTAGGGTTATTTTCCCCTATTTCAATAATGAAGTGTATTGATCTGATTTTTATCTTACCAATTTGTATATATTGATGTTTCTACTATTTCTATTTAATCAATTTTAATATTTTACAATTTTATGACCTATAGTTTTATTATTTCCAGCTGGTACCCTGAATGGCAACTCTAGTGAGGATACCCGATCGACAGCCTCACAGCAACCTTGAAGGGCAGAATCTAGTGTGGATACCCGATCAACAGTCACACAGCAACCCTGAGTTTCTTGAATGCAAGTAAAGGTTTAAATTTCTAATGTTGTCTCATTCATCCTTTTCTTGAGTTTAGTACAGTGAATTTTAAGGTATGCAGTAAATGGATGGTCTGCATTGGGGGCATTTCAGTTAACTGTGCTTTTGGGTTCTGCGTCTGTGTTGGGCTGGGTTCCCTATCGGTGGTTGCTAATGCCATGTGTTAGTCCGACTACATGTCTCCTGTTGCGGTGGTGAGGCAGTGGACTGACTTTCCTGCAGCTGAATATATGGTGCACTCTGGTTTTCCTGGGCTTGGTTTTCCGGGTGGAAATTTTGCGTGCCCTGGTCCCAGCTCATCAACTTCTGCTAAAGTTGTGCCCTTAGTCACCATTGGTCAGCCATGTGGCCCACTCTGAGATAATAGCATTGTATGGAGTTTGGCTGCTGCCAACCTCTCTTGTTTCTGTCATTATAGCTATATTGAAATCCTCTAGGGTTTTGTGGTGGAGCACCCTTCAGACCTGGTGCCATTTGCATGCTTGCGGTCAATGTGGCCCCCTCAAAGGTGGCTTTCCTTAGTTTGAAGTTGACCAACTTTGTGGTGTCTCTCTGTGCTTGCTCCTGTTTTTCCCTGTCCTTTTCCTGTTTCCTTTTACAAAAGTGTAATATGTGTGCTTCTATCTACTGCCAGGGTGTGGAGGCCAGCCCCACTACGCTGTCCAAACGGCTTTATACTTTGGTGGGCAGCCCCTTCTTGAGGATATTGTTAAAAAAAGATGACCTGAGGGCCTGTATCAGTCTATGGCTGCCCTGTCTCCTGTCCCACCATTCTCTCATCCTGTCTAGAAAATCTGTTATGGTCTCCCCAGGTTTCATGGTCTCTGTCATCAACTTTGCTACATCTGAGCAGTCAGGGAACATTTCCCTCAGGGCCATCCATATTTGTTGAATGTGGTCCGTCATGCTCTGTATTTGTCAGCGTGATTGCTGGGATGCAGGCGAACTGTGTGTTAGTTTGCTCACCAATAATTCTACTTAGCAGACTTTTAACATTGCCTATCACTAGGGTTATTACCACTGTGTTTTTCTCAAAGCATGGGATCTATTTCCCTGCCCCATCCAACAATGGTGGCAATTTGGCTCTCAGCCCTTCCTTATCCATCTGAGCCCATGGCACGTAGATGGTCCCTGACGTGCCCTTCTGTAGTAGCAAGGATATTCTATTTTTGTGCAGCTCCATTGGTTTTTCCTCAACACAGCGGTCCCATCTCCTCAGACAATCCTGCATGGAAGGGAAGTTCCATATGGTGTCTCCCCCATTGAGAAAGATGCAGTCTTCCACAACAGCTATGTCTTCTAGTTTGAAGGATCCCTCCTTCAGCCAGGATTTATCATACTGATCACTTCCTTCGGTCCAGCAGGTGACAAAAGGGGCCTCACAAAAATCTCACCTTCCTCCTCAGCTACTATATCTCTTGGAATTCGTTTATTTGTCCTGCATGTACAGGAGGAGCAGCAGGCACCTTCATTGCTGCTCTCCTTGTGCACACGTAAAGGTGCCATCCTTGTTCTCCTGAGCCTAAGCTGTGTTGCACCAGGCTACCTTTGTCCCTGATTTCCTGGTCTGCTGCTCTCCTTCCTTAGTGCTCTGGTTTTGACCCCTGTCAAAAGCCTCTCCCCTAATTCTACTTTGGATTCTTCCTCAACTGGGGATCTGCGCCTACCCTTGCTCTCCTCAGGTGGAGGACGCACTGCTCTACTCTCTCAATGGGGTTCCAGGGTGTGAGCTCTCTTTCTCTCTCTCCTAAGTTCATGTCTTTCTTCTAAATTCCTCCAAAATTGCCTCATTGGTTCTGAGCTATACACTGTTCTTAGTGGGGACCTGCTCTCAACCTTGCTCTCTATCATTTCTTAAGCTACCTGAGCAAACCCTGTGGCTCCCTCCTTGGCATTGGACCCCAGAGGACTGTGACTCCTTTCCTCAACCCAGCTAGTTGTCTCACTGCTCAGAACTGCTATGAACCTCCCTGTCACTCGGGTGCATTACCCGGAACCCGTCAGATTGTGTGTTCTCCGTGCCACTGGGATTTGGTGACCCGAAAGTGACGGATGGGGGGGGGGGCGGTTGAACTTTGGGGAGTTCTAGAGTTGGACTGGGGTGGTGCTTTCTAGTGCCTGGGATTGTTGGCCTGTTAGTATGTCATATCTAGACCTGACATGCTGTTGTTCAGTAGGGGCCCTTTGGGCTCCCTCAACTGGCGGACTGGTGTAGCTTAATGCAGGGATAGCAGGCATCAGGGAGAGCACCTCTATACCTACAGATGGCGGGGGAGGTGCGGTCGCCTTGTTTACTGGTTGTGGATTAGTGTCATCAGCCTGGGCTTCCTCAAAGATGGCCCATAACTCTAGCAATGTCTCTCTTTTGTCCTTCTTTTACTATGTGTATTATGTTTGTATGTATGTTCTTGTGCATTCAATTATGGTGGTGTCATAGGTTCCGTCTTTTGGCCAGGGGAACATGTGTGCCTTAGTTTGTGTGGATAATTTGCGGCAAAATTTGCTAAGCTTTTTTTTCTGTATAGGTAATCTGTTTTGGACATGATTTAGGGGAGAATCCATGATGAATTTGGGTAGTCTTTTAGGGGATATATACTCTATTTAGTTTTTGTGCTTTTAGGAGATCTTAGGTTCTCTGTTTCTAAAGGATTTTTAAATTTTACTCTGGTAACGGGGAAATGTGCACACAGGGATTACCAGTTCTAATCTCTTAGTGGGTAATATATACACGGAGATTCCTACCCTGGTTGTAGCAAAAATATACACATGGGTTACTAGATCTAATGCCTTAAACTGAATTCTGACAAGACTGATGTCCTCATCTTTGGCTCTACCCCCTTCACATGGGATGGCTCCTGGTGGCCTGCCACACTGGGAGCCACACTGACACCCACCGACCACACACACACAACCTGGGATTCATCCTGGACTCTTCACTATCTATGACCCAGCAAGTCAATGCCATCTCTTCCTCCTGCTTCAACACCCTCCTCATGCTTCGGAAGTTCTACAAATGGATCCCCACTGAAACCAGAAGAACAGTCACCCAAGCCCTCGTAAGCAGCAAACTGGACTACGGCAATGCCCTCTACGCAGGAACCATGGCCAAACTCCAAAAAAGACTGCAACGCATCCAGAATGCCTCTGCACGCCTCATCCTGGACATCCCCCTCCACTGCCACATCACAGCCCACCTGAGAGACCTGCATTGGCTCCCCATCAACAAGAGAATCACCTTCAAACTCCTCACCTACGCTCACAAGGGACTGCAGTACACTGGCCCAGAATACCTACACTGATGGCTCTCATTCTACACCCCGACCCGACATCTTCGCTCCGCCGACCTTGCCCTCGCCACCGTCTCACGCATCCGCAGAACAACCACCGGTGGCAGATCATTCTTGCACCTCGCTGCCAAGACGTGGAACACTCTTCCTACACACCTGCGTCAGACCAAGGACCTCCTTACCTTCAGGAGACATCTCAAGACTTGGATGTTCGAGCAGTAGCAGCCCCCCCTCAGCGCCATGAGACTCTCACCGGTAAGTAGTGTACTTTACAAATTCCCTGATTGATTGATTGAATGAGCTCAACCTTTTTCACAGTTGCATCAAAATAAACATTTAACAATACAAACATCAATGCATATGAAGGATCACAACCTAGGAACACCAGCAATTGTTAGTTCAAAACACCATGAAATTTGGTGTCAAAAAAGCAAACCATACTTTGCCATCAACTAACAATTTGTAAGCATCAGCAATGTCTTCATAGCACATTAAGACATCAACAAAACACGATACTTAAGGCAAAACACAATTACATAAATTTACTGGTGACGCACATTGAGTCATCATCATCAACAACAACACTCAAGATAAAACACAGGCACATTAATTTACCAGCACCACAATATCAGAACAACACCATTTCAACTGGCATGAAGAAAAGCTGGCCAGGCACAAAACAAAGGGAGCGCCATGTCAGAAATACCTTAGCCTGCTCCTGGTGCATGTTCTCCTGTGACCAGGGGAAACTCTTTGCAGTGCTCAGTTATTAATACAGCTCTGGGAAAAAGATAACAAAAATTTGTATCGAGAAACAATGGAATAACTTCAGCAACCATAGGCCTTTCTTGGCCAAACACAAGCTATGTGTAATTTCCTGGATTCCAATCGCTCTTGTTCCCGGAATTACACCCTATGTCACACCAAGGGGTCCTGCGTATCATTTGTGTTACGCCCAGTGGTCCAGGTGAACACATCTCTCACTTCTTCCAGATACTAGTAGTGTTAAGAAACCAGTAGCACTGAGAAAACCTCTTTAGCCTACTAAGATTTAAGAGTGGGCTCTCACACCCAGAGCCTATGCGTACCACCTGTGTCATGCTCAGTGATCCAAGCAAAAGGCACCTCTTACAACAGAGGTGCTGACCCTATATCACACCCAGGGGTTTATAAGTACCATCTGTGTTACGCCTAGTGGTCTAAGCAATCAGCAACCCAAAGCAACACACAATATTCTTCTTCCCTGATGCTGATGATCAACAAAGGTGCATTCCGCAAGCTATGTGGGTATGCTATTTCCTAGATTGCCACATGCCAAATGCTAGGACAAAGGCTCTGATGTAGTCTCTTACCCTTCTGATGGTGGCTTCAGGATGGACCTATGCCCCATGGATTCAGCAGAACTTTAAATTTATTTTGGGGTCTGCTTACTTTAATTGTTGTGCAAATATGAATCGGTCTGGGCAGTGTCCTTTCACTTCTATCACATTTGGGTCCAAGAAACCTATCAGCTCTTATCTGGGTCACCAAAATATTGCTGGAATGCAAATTTACCTTAAAAAACAAAAGACAAGAGACATAGGGCATATGGCTCGGACAGCAGGTACAGAACCGAGGTCTGAGGACCATCTCTTTCAATGTACATCCATTTGCAGTAGGTTTTTATTCATTTCTCCGACTATCATAAAGTAATACAAACAATACATTCTTGGTTAAAAAAGTGAACAGTTGTAATGGAGTCATAAATACAGTTCCAGAAAATGAATGCAGGGGGGCTCAAACTTGCATGGACATCATATGGGCCAATAAGTAAGTGTTCAGATGTGGGTTTGCTGCATGTGTTGTGTGTGTTGTGTTCTGACTGGCTAAGAGTTCCTAACTACATGTGGCATCTAACTTTAGGGTGTTTTTGGATATGCACTCACTCCTCTGGTCGCGTGTGTTTTATTAGGGCCAATCTCCGGGGACCATTGTGGTGACACTGCACCTATCTGTGAGATCTGATCTAAGTTGTGACCTGTCAGTCTGTAACCCCAGGCTTAGGTCTCAGAGCCTGCCTGCCCATGTACCTACATGCTGGTGTTGACAGAGAGTTCACAAAGGGGAAATGTAGTAATGGTGATGCAACTTCGTTTGTGTATAAATGTATCGCTGTGTGCATCAACGTTGATTACTCCAATATTAACATTCTGAGCAAGACAATGTGCTCCAGATCCGCCATCTGACTCCTTGATCTCTAACAGCCTCCTCCTGGACTGAAATTATGGCTGTAACTCATATCACAAGGTAGGGCCCGATGGGAATAATCTCAGACATTGTAGTGGGCCTGAACATGATAGTATCCCCATCCTTAGGGGCAATACTTGCAGAGGCAGGTCTAGCATAATGAGACAAATGAACCAATGTCACCAAAAGCAGGGCATGTACAGCTAAAGCAAGTTTCCAGGGCTAAATGTCTGGGTCATATTCCACAAAAAGCTTGAGTATGTTATTTTGTGCACTTTATGTTCATCCTATCCCTTACACATCACAGGCTAGGGATGTGTAGGCACATGTGCACCCATAGAAACATATTTAAGTAACGAGGTGTGAAATACAAGATCTACTGACCATTTTACAAGAATATGTAAGTCAAGCAGTCTCTGAATCGATGGTCTTTGCCACCAAGAAAGGAACAACATAATGAGTAAGGACTTTACTCTTTCCTTGAACCCAAAGATAATGTGTGGATCCATGTCTTGTGTGTTTAACTGATGAAGCATCAACATGATGATGATTTGCCTTGACCTTGTACACAGCAGGTGGGAACCGTGGGGCAACTGTGAGGTGGCCGTGTTTAGCAAGGCCACTTCCATGTGCTTCAAGAAAGCGGGCTGCAAAGGCTTCCGGGGCCACTCTGGGTCGCTGAAAGTGCCAGTGGCAAGATTTGGCAAAGCCACTCAGGGAGATTGAAGCAGTGACTGGCAAAGTTTGTCTGGACTGCTGGGTGATCAAAGATGCAAGTGGCAAAGTTTGCCAACTCCACTCGGTGTGATTGAAGTAACGAGCAGCAAAGTTTGGCAGGGCCACTGCAGTGATCGAAGTTGCATGCAGCAAAGTTTGGCAAAGCCGCTCAGTGTAATTGAAGCAGTGAGCAGCAAAATTTAGCTGGGCTGCTCCGGGTAATCGAAGATATATGCAGCACAACTTGGCAAAACCAATCGGGGTTATTGAAGTAGCGAGTGGAAAACTTTAGCAAGGCTGCTCCGGTGTTCAAAGATGCAAGCCAGCGGAAAGGAAAACAACAGCTGCTCGGAGTCACTCTGGGTTTGGTGAACGGGTCTTGGGCTACCGGACAGAGATCAGCAGACAGCATGGCGGCACAGCAAAGCAGGGCAGCAGTTCCTGGAAGCAGTCAATCCTGGCAGAGTGGCAATCCTGGCACACAACAGTCTTTACTGTGTTTCCTTGAGTCCAGAAGTGTACTGATATAGCTGGGCCATGGACCTAGTACTTATACTAGAAAGTACCTTTGATGTGGGGGATGACTACAAAGGGTTCATCTGAAGTAGACAAGTCCCCCTTTCAGGTCAGCCTCAGTGGGAGGTAATCAGCTCCTATGTGTGGATTTTGGTCACTACCCTTCCAGGTCAGCCTCCACTCCAAACTATCATTGAGCGGTAATCAGCCCCTTTGTGTAGACTCTGGTCACTATCCTTTGAGGTGTAAGTGACCCCTTTCCAACCTTCTCCCCTGGAAAACCCATCAATATGCAGATACATGCAGATGCAGATGAGTATCCTGTATTGTGGGTGTCTGAAGGGAATGCACAAGTGTAGCTGTCACCTAACCCAAGGCAGACATGTCTTGGAGATAATCTGTGGGCACACAGGGCAGTGAGTGCAGAGAAAGGCACACTTTATAAAATGGTACTAAATATAATGCAGCTACTCCTCTCAGAACAGGGTTTACAACTTAAATGTATTATAAAGAAGTCCCAAAGCTGGCCTATGAGAGCTGAAGGCCTCACAGTAATGAAAAATGTCTTTAGGAGTTTTTCATTACCAGAATATGAAAACTTAAAAGTATATGTCATTCCTTTTACTTGCATGGCACCCTGCCCTATGGGCTTCTTTGGGTCTACTTTAGGGGTGGCTTATATATAAGAAAAGAGGAGTTTGATGCTTGGCAAAGGGTTTTAAATGCCAAGTCCAGGTGGCAGTGAGGCTGCACACACAGGTTCTGTAGTGGCAGGCATGAGCCATGTTTACCGAGCAACTTAAGTGGGGGGCACAATCAGTGCTGCAGGCCAACTAGTAGCATTTAATTTACAGGCATTGAGTATATGGTATACCACTTTACAAAGGACTTACATGTAAATTAAATATGCCAATTGTAGTTACACCAGTGTTGCCATGTTCTAGGGGAGAAGCATATGCACTTTAGCACTGATCAGCAGTTCAGGGTTGTTAGGCCAACAAAAGGATGGCTAGAAAAAGGAGGAGAAAGGCAAAAGGTCTGGGGTAAGACCACCCTAAGGATGCTAGGTCTAACATTTGTTCCACCCCCCAGCTAAAAGTGGGGTCAGCTACCCAACCTCTAGGAAATTATCCTCACCAGGGTGGAAGAACCTGGATAGACAGTCAGCTTTGGCATGGTCTACCCCAGGTCAGTTTTCCACCCTGAAGTCTATGCCCTGTAGGGAAATAGACCACCACAACAATTCTGGAGTTTTGCCTCTCATTTGCGTTAGCCACCTCAGGGGCAGGTGGTCGGTCTGAATCAGGAAGTGAGTGACAAACACATATGGCCTCAACTTCTTCAAGTCACAAAACACAGCAAATGGTTCTCTCTCTATAGCACTCCATCTCTGTTCTTGGGGGAGTAACTTTCTAGAGATGAAGGCTACATGTTGATCCAGGCCTTCTTTATTGTGCTGTGACAATACACCATGCTCTAAGGCATCAATTTGTACAATTAACTCTTTGGAGAAGTATGGGGCCTTGAGCATAAGAACTGTGCACATGGTTTGCTTTGAGGAGTCAAATGCTTTTTGACCACTACATGGCTAGGATACTCCATGTGATCCAAAAGGTTCATCGGCCTTTACACGTCCCCTTGTAAGTTTACTTACTAAGGACCAGGCACACTAGCAGTTTTTGGTAGCAGCTTGATTGTTAGTTTCCTTGAAGAACTAGTTATGTGGTGATTAATGGTTATGGTGGTAGTTTAAGTTAGGGTTAGTTGTTCATTTTATGAGGTTTAAAAAAAAAAAATCGTAATGGCAATTGTAGCAAAGATGATGTCCCCTTAAGCCCAGACTTTCCCAGATCCTGGATCCCGCTAGTAAAGTTGGGTATGTTCCTAGTGTATTTGCAATAGTGTGAAAGTGGTAGGTTGCGCTTGCAAAGGCTTAAGCAGACTGCAGGTGATTTGTAATGTATGAGAGGTAAAGTAGGGAGTTTGTGTACTCCAGTTGAGGTTTAATAGGAGTGTGTGTACTCCTCAGTATGAGAATAGGGAAGTTGTTGAACTTCATATGTGTGTGGCGCTTTGTGCTAAAAAATTGTCCACTTGATTGTTGGTAATGTACGGACCGTGCGTGGTCTAAGACTCCGGAGTATATTGACATATGTAGGAGACACTTGGTTATATGTTGTAATCTGTCTGGTTTAGTAGGTTGAATGGGCGTGGTCAACAAGTCGATGTGTGAGTTAAGCGAGTGAGAGAAATTTTTCGACTGAAGGTGTGGCGAGTCCTATGTGCACCAGGACAGACCTTTTGATAAGTTGAGAGT
The DNA here is from genome assembly GCF_031143425.1 of Pleurodeles waltl. Lineage (NCBI taxonomy): Eukaryota > Metazoa > Chordata > Amphibia > Caudata > Salamandridae > Pleurodeles > Pleurodeles waltl. Next base: position 713,347,786 of record NC_090436.1, read on the forward strand.
GAAATTTGCGCGTCAAATTTTACTTGCGAATGTGGGAGACTGAGAAAGAGGAATAGTGGCATGAGCGAAAGGGCCATCATTGAAAATCTGTAAGGTCTCTGAAGCGATTGTGTACCTTTCTGTAGTAAACCAGCAGGTTTGTTTTGGTTATTGGGTTTTGGTCAGTGCTCGCAATAATTTGCATTAGTTTGTGTGAATTGGAGTTTAGAAGGGCAAGCCGCAAGACTTTGTCAGCCGCAGTGTGTGAGTGTGACATCAGAGTGAGCCACGCTGGGATAGGTTGGTTAATGAAAAGAGTTGCGAGCGGATTGGCAGCTGTCCGTAAGAGGCAATTGGATAAGTAAGCAGGTGAAAGGAATCTGGGGAGTAAAAGTCATTTCCTTACTTAATCGAATACACAAAAGATAGCAAGATGAAGTTTTTCAAAGCGTTTAGAAGTGCCATGAAGGGTGATTCTTACATTAAGGCAACAGTTAGGGAGCCTACCCGACTGGAAAATTCTCCAGCATTTATTGCTAGCATTGCCCTGCTTCGGAGGGCAATGCTAGTTCAGACCACACCGACTCCAATGTTGTTGCATCAGGCACAGCCACAGGGTTTACCGAAGTTTACGCCAAAGACAGGGACACAGTCAGATGGGACACCAGTGATGAACCAGAGTATGAGTGTAGCCCTTCCACAAAATGCGAGTGTCAGAGCAGCACCAGATGCAATATCACTGCTGATTGCTGTTGGTCCAGGGGTACCATTGTTTGCACAAAAGAAATCGAATGCAGAACAGGGTGAAATGTCACAGAGCCTCGTGACGAGGGGAGTGAGAGATCATGTACAGGTGATATCATCTGTGGGTCAGACCTTTGATGGATCTAGACCGTTAATGGATCTTAGTCCACTTGTTGCACTTCCAGATGCGGTAAATGGTCTGAGTGCAAGTCAGAGCCTGAAGCTTCTGACGCCGCAGACTCCAGGTGCAGTGGTACAGCAGGTGCCAATGCCGAACGCGAGTAATATCTTGCTACAGCAATTGACAGCACAACAGTTGAATGAGTGGTTGGATAGTTTAAATACTCCTCGAAATGCGTCCAAGGGTGAAGAGCAGATAGATCGTGTAAGGCTGGCTACCAAGAGCTGACAGGACAGGACCTGCACTAGAGGGGGGATCCCTGTGGGATGGCGGATAGCTGACATCAGGTCTGGCTCCGACTGGGCACACAGTTTATGGATTGTTGCACGATCAAGTCTGTAGGTGACTATTACGTGTCTCTCTTCCATTGTCGACAGGTAGCCAGCGGTCTGTACACCGGAGGATGCCACCATCTCATCACCTGCCCCAGCGGACGTGCCATATGGATGAGATCAGCGGGCAGAGAGTCAGCCAACACTGAGGTATTACAAAAAGTAATTAGCGCACATTTGTCAGTCAGCAATGTGCCTGTTACTGTGTGTATGTAAGGCCTAGATAGGTGTGACGCAGTTATTATTAATGCCATGTGGCCCCCTGAAATGGCGGCTGCCTGACCTGTAAGGTGGGACAAGGGGATATGATGTAACTGCGCTGGCGTTCTACACTGTCGCTGTAGGTGGTTGAAGACCGCAGCGCAAGCCTGCATTGGTTAACATTGGACCCTATGGGTCTGAGGAGCCAATGACGATGTACGCCGGCGGTGACGGTACGCACCGCCGCGGACGTGACCACCATTTTCTGTCTGTTCAGTCACTTGATACCTGACCTTCGACAGGAGAGGACCTACACTGCAAGTGCTGCTGTGACCTCAGTCTGGAAGCGACGATGGCTCATGTGTCTGGGAAAAGGGTCCCTGCCTTCACTTCGGAGGAGTTGGAGGAGTTATTGGATGGGGTCCTCCCCCAGTACACGCTACTCTGCGGTCCTCCAGACAAATAGGTGAGTACACTGTGAGCATGCTGAATGGGCAATGCCTGTTTGGAGTGTTGTGGATGGAAGATACATGGTGGGGAGGGACTGAGCCCTGCATGAGTGGACGGTGAGTGTATGTGCATCAGGGCAAGGGTGGGAACGTGGGCCAAGGACTGTGGCGGTCCGGATGGTTAAAGTTTTCCTTTCCCCCTGTACTATTCCTCTAGGTCAGCGCCCACCAGAAGAAGGATATTTGGCGTGCCATCGCCACGGATGTCCGGACCCTGGGGGTCCACCACAGACGGAGCACCCACTGCCGGAAAAGATGGGAGGACATTTGCCGCTGGAGCAAGAAGACGGCGGACGCCCAGCTGGGGATGGCCTCCCAACGTCGGAGGGGTGCCCATCGCATCATAACCCCCCTGATGTTCTGGATCCTGGCAGTGGCGTATCCGGAGTTGGATGGGCGCTTGAGGGCATCACAGCAGCCACAAGGGGGTGAGTAACATCACATCCATCTGACTCTGCGTGCATTACGAGGTGTCTGGGTGGGGGAGGTGGGCAGTGGGTTACCCTAGGCCCTAGGCCAGGGCGAGCTTTGTAGGCAAGGACCCTTTGTGAGGCAGGCTATGTGGCACCCCATCCCCACCAGTGGTAAGAGCCATCTACACCTAGTCAGGCTCCTGTGACTTCCATGTGTGCAGCAATCGGGCATAGGCCTTGTACCCCACAGGCACGTGATTAATAACTATGGGGGTCATTACGACCTTGGCAGGCGGCGGAACGATAACTGCTGTGCGGCCGCCAATGCGGCCGCCCACACGCGGCCCCCATTATGACATTCCTGCTGGGCCAGCGGGAATGAGGCCGCAACATAGGAGCCGGCTCCTAATGCTATGCAGACAGTGAAAAGCTGGCCGGGGCCCTGTTAGGTGGCCCCTGCACTGCCCATGCCAGTGGCATGGGCAGTGCAGGGGCCCCCAGGGGCCCCAGGACACCCCTTACCGCCAGCCTCTTCCTGGCGGTGCAAACCGCCAGAAACAGGCTGGCGGTAGAGGGGTCGTAATCCCGCTACCGCCGCGGTCAAAATACGCCGGGAGGCACCGCCAGCCTGTTGGCGGTGCTCCCGTCGTTTTGGCCCTGCGGTTATAATACCGCCAGGGTCATAATGACCACCTTTAAGTGCATGGCGTAGTGCAGAGGGCTGCTGTGTCTGTAGTGTCCGCCAACTGTAGTGGTATTGCATGCACTGAACATGTCTTTCTTCTGTCTCCCCCCCTTTTGTGGTCTCCCTGTTCTTGTGTGCAATAGCATCATCAGGCGGAGGAGCAGTGGCACCGGAGCAGGAGGGAGCTGCATCCCACTTGGCCCTGGAGGGCGAGACAACGGAGTCTGAAGCCACCAGTGGGATGGAGGGTGAGGGGAGCTCCACGGCAGGGACAGGAGATGACAGCAGTGACAGCGACTCCTCCTCTGATGGGAGCTCCCTTGCGGTGGCGGGCCCTTCTGTGCCCCCCCTGCATCAACAGTTACAGCCGCTACCCCCCCTACCAGCACTGCCCTCCCAGCAGCCCCTCAGTGTGTGTCCCGTGGCCACACACCCAGGAGGGTGGGCATCTCCTTCGCCCCTGGCCCCTCAGGCCCTGCCCCAGTCAGTCCTGCTGCCCTCAGTGAGGAGGCTATTGACCTCCTGAGATCCCTCACTGTTGGGCAGTCTACCATTGTGAATGCCATCAAGGGTGTTGAGAGGCATTCGCAACAAACAAATGCATACCAGGAGGGCATTCATTCTGGCCAGGCAGCCCAACAGAGAGCATTTCAGGCTCTGGCCTCAGCATTGATGGCAGCCATTGTCCCTGTGTCAGGCCTCCCCCCTCCAACTTCCTCCACCCAGACCCAATCCCCTGTACCTCAGCCTATCCCAAGCACACCATCAGACCAGCATGCACACACCTCAACACACAAGGGTAGCTCTGGCAAACATAAGCACCACACAACCCACAGGCACTCACACAAGCATCATACCCATGCACACATACCAACATCCACTGCCTCCACTGTGTCCCCCTCCTCCACGTCATCCTCCTCCTCCCTGTCTCATCTCCACTCACACCTGCATGCACTATATCTTCAACCACTACCTCCATCACCAGCACGCCCATCACCACACACAGCTCACGTGCACTCACCACCCCCACTACCATTCACACATCCCCTGTGTCCTCTCCCAGTGTGTCTGTGAGCCCTCCTCCCAAAGTACACAAACGCAGGCACACACCCACCCAATAGCCATCCACCTCACAACAGCCTCCAGTCCATGCACCTTCACCCAAATTCAGCAAACGTACACCTCCTACAACCACTACCTCTTCCTCCACTCCCAAACCCACTCCATCTACCCGTCCCAATGTGTCTAAAAAACTTTTCCTGGCTAATATTGATCTCTTCCCTACACCTCCCCACCCCCGTGCGTCCTCCAGGGCCAGGCTTTCCAGGTCCCAACCCAGCTCCTTAGCCACCACATCACCGGGCACAGTGGTGCCAGCATCTGCGGGCTATTGGAGTGCACCAAGCATCAGGGCTGCCAGTATGCCACAGAGAGAAGGCAAGGACATTCCGCCACCTGCTAAAGTAAAAAGGTTGCCCACATCACAGAGGGAGAAGTCGAAAACACCTGCCACCCAGGGCTCAGGGAAAACGAAAGGGGATAGTGGCAAGACAGCTGCAGTCACTGAGCCCGCCCCCACCACTGCCGCCACAGGGCCTGCCGCCAGCACCGCAGTCACTGAGAAAGCTGCCAGCACTGCCGCCACAGAGCCCGCTGCCAGCACCGCCGCCACAGACTCCGCCGCCAGCACCGCCGCCACAGAGTCCACAGCCAGCACCGCTGCCACAGAGTCCGCCGCCAGCACCGATGCCACAGAGCCCCCCGCTGCCAGCACCGCTGCCACAGAGTCCGCCACCAGCACCGATGCCACAGAGCCCGCCACAAGCACCGCTGCCACAGAGACTGCTGCAAGCACCGCCAGCGGCCCCGTGACATCCTGAGCCAGTAGCACCAGCTCAGACATGGCTGCCATCCCCAGTGGTCAGTCGTCCGAGTCTGGTGGTCAGTTCCAGGAGCCTGGGCAGCTTCCATGATGCACCACCTTCAGTGGAGAAAGGCATCCACTACCTCAGTCCTTGGCAGGGTGAAGCACTCTGGGCACAAAGCCCCCTCCAGAACCAGTGGAGTATCACATCCACTACCTCAGTCCTTGGCAGCATGAAGCACTCTGGGCACAAAGCCCCCTCCAGAATGGAGTATCACATCCACTACCTCAGTCCTTGGCAGAATGAAGCACTCTGGGCACAGCGCCCCCTCCAGAACCAGTGGAGTATCACATCCACTACCTAAGTCCTTGGCAGGATGAAGCACAAAGCCTCCTCCAGAACCAGTGGAGAAAGGCATCCACTACCTCAGTCCTTGGCAGGATGAAGCACTCTCGGCACAAAGCCCCCTCCAGAACCAGTGAAGAAAGGCATCCACTACCTCAGTCCTTGGCAGGATGAAGCACTCTGGACACAAATCCCCCTCCATAACCAGTGGAGTATCACATCCACTACCTCAGTCCTTGGCAGGATGAAGCACTGTGGGCACAATGCCCCCTCCAGAACCAGTGGAGAAAGGCATCCACCTGAGAGACTGTGGCTTTGCACTCCCCAGGAAGCAGCAGTGGGCAAACCACCCACTGGAGAGACTTGAGAGACTGTGGCTTTGCACTCCCCAGGATAATGCAGTGGGAAACCCACCCACTGGAGAGACTTGAGAGACTGTGGATTTGCACTCCCTAGGATAATGCAGTGGGCAACCCACCCACTGGAGATACTTGAGAGACTGTGGCTTTGCACTCCCCAGGATGCAGCAGTGGGCAACCCACCCACTGGAGAGACTTGAGAGACTGTGGCTTTGCACTCCCCAGGATATTGCAGTGGGCAAACCACCCACTGGAGAGACTTAAGAGACTGTGGCTTTGCACTCCACAGGATACTGCAGTGGGCATGGAGCCCCCTCGTGACGCAGTGGCATTGTGCACTCATCCGGCTGAGGTGCCCCCCTTCCCGCTGAGGTGCCTGTTTCATTTCGATCTGATGCTCCTGCAGTGTTCTCTCCGTTTGAAGTCTGGAATCTAGTGTGGGCCTTGCCCATGCATTTTGGGTCCAGTGGTCCACGGACAACAATTGGTACACTATCCGGACTTGTGTAGTTGGTGTGCTTATTTGTATATACTGTATTTCGAGTTTTGACTACTGTTTTTTTCATGATTACAATTGTTCAACTCATTTCATTTTGTCCTTGTGTTCTTCCCAGGGGGGTTTGGGGGTGTAAATGTAATGTTGCAGCATGTATTTCTGTGTATGTTGTTGTGGTTGGGGGTGGGGGTTTTGCGTGTTGTGTGTGTGTGTCACTCTCTTTTCCCTCCCCCTCCCCTGTGTTGTAGGTGCAGTACTTACCGTGGTCGTCACCGCCATCTTTGGTGCTCCTGATAGAGGAGCAGGAATACCATTGCAGGGAGTATCTGGAGTTCTGGCTCCATGGCATCCGGGTCCCTCGTGGGGTATGGAGAGGTGAGTGTTCTTTCTTCCAAGTCCTGTTTCCGCCGTGTTTTTGTTTGCATTGGTTTCGCCCCGGAAAAGGTAGTGGATTGGCCTCTCATAATAGTGTGGGCGGAATATTGTCTTCCGCCTGTCTTTTGGCGGTTACCGCCACGCTGTTTGTTTGTACCGCTGTGGTGGTCGGAGTGTTAAAGTGGCTGTCTATGTTGCGGGTTTCGCCACAGTCGTAATTCCAATTTTTTTTCCAACAGCCTGTTGGCGGTATTACCACTGCTTTAGCACCGACTGCCAGGGTTGTAATGAGGGCCTTACTCACTAATCTGACTAACTCAAGTAAGGACTTGAAAGAATTAAAGGAACCAGGTGTTTGGGAAAAGGTTGGAAAAGGATTTGCTTCAGTGGGAAATTGGCTTAGTCAAATTTGGAATGGGGTATTATTAAAAATTATACAAGGGATATTAATTGTGATTGCTTGCATATTAGGAATATGGGGTTCATGTAAATTATGTCAAAAGATAAAATTTAAAAGATCTAAAAATTCAGAGGAGGGAAGAATGAAACAGGGAAAGAATTTATAGGGAAGATTTGAGGTGGAGACAAAATACAGCAGAAACAGAATTGTGAAATGATGGTGAAAAGAAACGTATGATGACATATATAGTCATCAGAGGAGGGACTGTTGAAGCAGATATGCTAATTAGAAATTATTAATGAATGTTTATGTGTTTTGATTAACAAAAAGTTCATAGAGAAATAATTGTAGCGAAAATAATGTGCACGTTTCAAAATGTGCCCACGGAGAGTGACAGCCACTTATACAAACTTGTACTAAAATGAATAAAAAATGTGTGAAATAATGAAAATATGGAATAATAATGTAGTAATGTGCCATATTGAGATGTATACCTATGTTTTGCATTATATTGTAGAGTTAACTTAGCCGAAGTTGTGGCCTAGTTGCCAGGCCTCATGCAGAAGCCGAATTATTCGAGCATGCTGGAGGAAAGCGACTGTGTTAAACTAACCTTGATCACTTGTATTAATGAAATCTGCTTTGCTAGAGTTTTCTGCATTGTACTGATGGAAAGGACATGATGGAACTAAAATTGTTACAATTTGGTGTAAGGCTGACTCAATGTACTTTCCCAGGACCTAAACAATAGAGACACTGAATGGAGAAGAAGATGCAACATTTTCAATACCTGATGAGCTGGATTGTGAGGACATCGTACAGTGAACCAAGCAACGAACTGAGAACAGCGTAATATTAGAATTCAATGATTTGCAAAATTAATTTTATTGGGTAGAGTCATATCTGGAGACTAATTGACCAATTCGGAATTAGGGGGATGGACTGAAAAACTCTAATAAAAAGTAATGACAAGGGGCTAAAAACTTCAGATTGCGAGCGGAGAGTTGATGACGTCAGGAGACGTGATTCAAGATTCTGTCATTGGCCCCATGTGCTGAGAGCCTGATGCGTTGCTGATTGATTAATGACCTGAAGACGAAGACTGACTTTGTTGCTGATCCATTCCGTGGATAGGTAGCAGTGATAATGTGACTGATTAACTTTGTGCCTTTTCTTCTAGGTACCAACTGCGCTGTTGAAATCGTTTTTCTCTTAGCTAGATGTTTTCCAAATTCACGTTTCTAAATTGTTTTCGCATGAAGTCCCACATGCTAAATGCTAATCTGGGTTAGGTAGGATTCTTTGGTTGACGTTGACAGTGACAAATGATTGACAAACTGATTGCTGAACTCTGGTATTGATGTTGACATATTCATCTTTGTTGGCTTATGCTGCAGCATGAGAGCATTTGTTTTCTAAAGTTCTGATTAGATTGTGTTATTGGTGGTCGCTAATAAACTAATTCTGAGCTGATTGAATAATGTTTGAGTTAACCTTATGCACTAGAATTGTAACTAATAGGGAAATAAAAATTGTTAAGATGTTTATTGAGTTGGGGTTATTCATGAAATGTTGACATAATTGTCTAATAATTAATTATTCTCTTAGTGATTATTGATGGGTTATAATGAATATTGATAACATTGGTCACTACATGTCTAGGATTCTACATGCGATCCAAAATGTTCATCGGCCTATGCGCATCCCCTTGCAAGTTTACTTACTAAGGACCAGGTGTGCTAGCAGTGTACTCTGGGGTTGCCTCAGCGGGTGCCCCATCCATCTCACCAAGGGAATACTCAGGTGCTGGTTTACCATGCCCTCTGCTTTTCCCCTTTATGGCAGCTGGCTGGGCCATTGTTTCAGGCTCCAGTCCTTCTTTTCACCCCTCCAAGGAAGCCATGGATCTTGTGGTAGCACAGATCATGTCAGGTAACCACAACATCTCCACATGAGCCTTACGTTCTACCTCCTAAAGGGCAGAGGACTCTAAGTCATTACCTCACAAACAGTCCACAGGCACAGCAGGGCTTTCAGCAATGCTGAGATTACCTGAAACCCCTAACCACTGAAATGGAACCAGGGTCACTGTAGAGTGACCCTCTTTCCTTTGTCAGCCACCACAGCTTGGTGAAATGCATTGGGAATCACCTGCTCTGGGGACACCAATTGACTTCTTACCATAGTCATACTGGCACCTTTGTCCCTCAGAGCCTCAACACCTTGCCCATTGATGGTGACCCATTGCCCATACTTTCTAGTATTAGATAGAACATGGATGTTAGGAAGCATCTCACTGTTACCCAGGGATACTAGGATACCCCCACTAAACTCCCCCCCCATTAACTGGGACAAAATATTCTCCCACCACTATGCTAGCCACCCCTTGGTTCCTATCTCTAGTGGGAGTGTGTGATCTTTTTCAACACTTGGGGTTTCCATTGTAGTGTCCATTCTCACTGCACTCATAGCGCTTCATAATTTTGGGCTGCTGTCTTTTGTCAGGATAGTTTGGTTTCTGATGGCCAGATTGGGAATGTGGACCAAACCCGTTCCATTGTGGGTTGGTTGGGGGCCTTTTGAGAACTCCTACTTTTTCTTTCACTCTCTCTTCTGGTGGTAACCCTAAACACCCTTCTGGGAGGGTCCACCAGATACCTTTGTGGATACTCTGGTGCTGACCCAGATATCAGCCTCCTCAGCAAGCTTCCTGGGTACAGTCAGCTTGCTATCCGCCAGGTGCTGGCACAGCTCTGTAAAACAACTATCACAAATATGCTCCTTCAAAAACACGTTGTACAGCCTATCAAAATCATTAACATTGCTGCCTTACCCCCAGGCCTTCAGTGCCTTACAAGCATAGTCTAGAAAATCTACTCATGTTTGTGTGTTGAGTTTGTAACTGGCCCTGAATTTTTGCCTATACCCTTCAGGTGTCAGACCAACCTTCTTGACTAAGATGGCTTTCATAGGAGGGTAGTTGGTAAGGTCCCCTAACTCTAAAGTAAGAAGGGTGTCCCTCCCCACCGGAGCCATGTACCACCAAAGACTTCCTCCTCAGAACTCCTCTATGACCCTGTAAAGCCACTTCACAGGACGCTACCAGTTATCCACATTATCCCCCTCACTGAAACTGTGCACCACATCTTTACTCTGTGGGTATACTGCCATGATTGTCATTGCTGGACTCCACTTCCAGGGGTCCTATGTCCAGCTCTCTCAAACTGAACTCACATGCCAACATCTCCTAAATAGCCAGTTTTCTCTCTTTGCAGACCTGCTCCAATCTGGCAAGCTACAACCTGAGTTTCCTCTCCTCTCTTTGGTCTGCCAGCTCCTCTGGTGACAGGTTCCTGGAAGAGACACTTCTCCCTGGTCTGGAAACCACTCTTGCTCCTTGCAAGCTGTTCCTCCTCTGGGATGTCTTCCCCTGCTGCCTGGACCTCTGCCCAGGCCCTCAAAACCTTTTGTAGTTCCACTTTCCTGGTGAAACCCCAAGTAGAGATATGAAAGTCCCTGCAGAAATCCTTCAGCTGTTGCACAGGGCAATACTCTAACCTGGTCAGATCAAAGTCAATTCATGCAGATGCAGTTGGGACTTCTCCGAAGTGAGACATAATTTAGTAGAAACAAATCCAAAAAGGCCAATTAGGGAAAATTGAAAAGAATCAGAAGGAAAAAATGCCAATTGGTACAGGTCAGACAAAAATAGAAGGAATAGGTTTAAGTATAGAGTTGTTGTGTACACTGAGTCACTATATGGTATTGATCAAACACAATAATCAATGTTAGAAATAGGGTCTCTAGTTGGCAGAGGTATGCACCAAGTACGGGCCACAATCGTAGTCAGGGCAAGTCAATCGCACAACATAAATTAACCTGTGTTTACTCTGTGGTAGCTGGGCGCAGAGCAGGCAGGCCTAACTTAGAGGGCAATATATAAAGTATTTGTGCAATACACCCACAATAATCACAAGAGTTACCTCACAAAAAAACTCCACATGGATGTAAAAAAATGAAGGTTGTTTATCTGGTTTATTCAATATCAGAATGATACAGATCCAATAAGTAAAAGGTTAAGTATTTTGCTTTGCCGGATCAAATAAAACAAGATTGATAATCGATGATGAGATAGAAGAGGTGGTGCCAGGGACTCCTTGGCATGAGTGCGCGTTGATTCCATAGATTTCGATAATGTCCAGACTGCGCTCTCTCAGGGAGAGGTTGAGTGATTCCCAGGTGCACTCACCAGGGAACCAGGTAGGGACCGTGGTGGAACTGTGAGGCAGCCGGGTTAAACAAGGTCGCTTCCAGGTGCTTGGAAAAAGTGTGTGCCAAAGGCTACTAGGGCCGCTCCAGGTAACTGAAAATGCAAGCAGCAAGGTTTGGCAAAGTCGTTAAGGTGATTGAAGCAGGAAGTGGCAAAGTTTGGCAGGTGCGCTCTGGGTGATCGAGGATGCAAGAGGCAAAGTGTGGCAAAGCCGCTCGGGATGATTGAAGAATCGAGCAGCAAAGTTTAGCAGGGCCTCTCCGAGTGATTGAAAAGGCAAGTGGCAACGTTTGGTAAAGCTGCTCGGGTTGATTGAAGCAGCATGTTGCAAAGTTTAACAGGGCTGCTCCAGGTGATCGAAGAAGCAAGTGAGCAGCAAAGGAAAGCGAAAGCTGCTCTATGTCACTCTGGGTTTGGTAAATGGGTCTTGGACTACTGGGAGAGATCAGCAGGCAGCAGGGTGGCACAGCAAAGCAGGGCAGCAGGTCCTGGGAGCACTCAATCCTGGAAGAGTGACAATCCTGGCACACAGCAGTCTTTACTCCAGCAGCGATTCCATGAGTCCAAAAGTGTACTGATTGAGTGGGTCATGGACCCAGTGCCTATATTAGAATGTGCCTTTGATGTGGGGGATGACAAAGAGTTTTTGTGACATACACAAGGTCCTCCTTCCAGGCCAGCCTCTGCTCCAAACTATCAGTGAGAGGCAATCATTCCCTTTGTGTAGACTCTCGTCACTATCCTTTGAGGTGTAAGTGGCCCCTTCCCAACCTTCTCCCCAGGAAGACCAATCAGTATGCAGATGCAGCTGATTATCCTGTGTTGTGGGTGTCTGAAGGAAATGCACAAGTGTAGCTGTCACCTAGTCCAAACCAGACGTGTATTGGAGATAGGCTGTGAGCACACAGGGCATTGAGGCCCTCATTACAACCCTGACGGTCGGTGATAAAGTGGCAGTAATACCGCCAACAGGCTGGTGGGAAATACCGCCAAACTATGAGCATGGCGGAAAGAGCTGAGAGAGACAGCCACCTTACCACACCGACCGCCAAGGCGGAAACAACAGCCACCATGGCAGTAGCTGCCTACAGCCAGGCGGAAGAAAATGTTCTGCCCACCGTATTATGACAACCCAATCCGCCACTTTTTCCAGGGTGGTACCAATGACATCAAAAGCCTGGTGGAAACACTGCACAGAAGGGAAAGGACTCACCATTGGAGACACAGGGAACAACCACGCCACCACGGAGCCTGATCTGCAACTATTTCCAATGATATTTTACGTCCTGCTCCACCACGAACACCAAGGACAGCAAAGATGACCACGGTGAGTACAGCCACCTAACACACAAGGAAGGGGGGAAGAAAAAGAGAGTGACACACACACGCAACACACACCCCCCACCCCCAAAACCATACACACAATCAGATGCAAGGACAACATGAATAGATGAAATTGAGTGTTATAATATAAATACAGTCAAATGGCAAACATCCAATGTAAAAGTATATACATATGAACAATTCAAGGGACACTGCCCAGTCCTCAATGTGCATGGGCCACAGGACCACATGCAAAGCAGAGGCCCCAATTGTCTCCTGCACCAACACGGAGAGAACACTGCAGGGGCATCAGTTGGAAAATAGGCTGGCACCTCAGGGGGAAGGGGAACTGTGGGGCACCTCAGCCAGCAGATGGAACAAATCCACTGGTTCTGGAGGAGGCAACATGCCCTGTGCTTCTGATCCTGGGGAATGCAAGGCCACAATCTCTCAAGTGAGTGACTTGCCCACTGGCTCTGGAGTGGTCATCGTGCCCTGTGATCTTCATCCTGGGGAGGATGGGGTGGGTGGTTGTCTTCCCCACTGGTTCTGGAGGGGGCATCGTGCCCTGTGATATTCATCCTGGGGAGGATGGGGTGAGTGGGTATCTTCCCCACTGGTTCTGGAGGGGGCATCATGCCCGGTGATCTTCATCCTGGGAGGATGGGGTGAGTGGGTGTCTTCCCTACTGGTTCTGGAGGGGGTATTGTGCCCCCGTGAAGCAGATCTTGGGGAGTGCAAAGGCCACAGTCTCTCACCTGGGTGTCATACCCACAGGATTTGCAGTGGGCAGGCCACACAACAGACCATGGAGGCAGGTCTATAGAATGTCCGCCGGCGGTGACGGCTGCTCAGTGGTGGCAGTGGTGCTGCTGGTGGTGGTTGTGGGGGGAAGCTCCTCCCCATCCCCTGCATCCTCGGACGGCTGCCCACTGCTGGTGCTGCTGCTGGTGGTGGTTGTGGTGGAAGCTCCAGCCCATCCCCTGCAGCCTTGGATGGCTGCACAACTGTGGTTGGTGATGGGGGCTCCGACTGAGTCCCAGCACCAGGCCCCTTGTCCTTCCTGACATCTGGTGCTGGCCCCTTGTCCTTCCTGCCTGCTGGTGCAGCCCCCTTGCCCTTCCTGGCAGCAGCTGGGGATGGCTCCTTGCCCTTCCAGCCAGCACTTGGTGCAGACACCCTTTCCGTGAGGCTGCCTGGTGCCCTGGATCCTTTACCAACACAAGTTGCTGTGGACACTACTGGGCCCGTGGACTGTGTGGCTGAGGTGCTTGCCTGGGTTTTAGCCACCCTGGCCAGTAGTGAAAGACAGGGGGAGGGGTAGGGAAGAGGTCAATGGTGGAGAGGAAAAGCTTCTTAGGGACATTGGGCCAGAAAGAGGGAGAAGGCTTGGGATTGGAGGAAGAGGGAGTGGTTGTGGGAGGTGTCTGTCTGCTATGTTTGGGTGCAGGTGCATGGGCTGGATGCTGTTGTGAGGTGGATGGCTGTTGGGTGTCTGAGTGTTTGCCTTTGTGTACCTTGGGAGGGGGGACAGACACAGTGGGAGAGGACACAGAGGACATGTGCATGGCTGTTGGGGTGGTGTCCGCCAGTGAGGTGTGTGTTCTGATAGGTGTGCTGGTGATGGCGGTAGTGGATGAGTATGTAGTGCATGCAGGTGTGAGTGCAGATGCAACTCGGAGAGTGGTGGAGGAGGAGGAGGGGCCACAGTGGAGGCAGTAGATGTTGGTATGTCTGCATCTGGATGGTGTTTGTGTGAGTCCCTGTGGGATGAAGTGTGGTGTTTGTTTTCACCTGTGCCACACTTGTGCGTTGTCTTGTGTGCATGCTGGTCTGCCTGTGTGCTTGGGATAGGTTGGGGTTGAGGGGAATGAGATTTGGAAGAGGAAGGGGGGAGGGTGGAAACAGGGACAATGGCTGCCATCAGAGAGGAGGCCAGAGCCTGGATTGATCTCAGTTGGGCCGCCAAGCCAGTGTGAATGCCCTCCAGAAATGCATTGGTCTGTTGCATTTGGGCTGCCAGCATCTGGATGGCATTCACAATGGTTGACTGCCCAACAGAGATGGATCTCAGGAGGTCAATAGTCTCCTCACTCAGGGCAGCAGGGCTCACTGGGGCAGGTCCTGAGGTGCCTGGAGCGAAGGAGATGCCCACCCTCCTGGGTGAGCGGGCACGGGCAACTCACTGAGGGGCTGCTGGGAGTGCGGTGCTGGTACGGGGTGGCGGCTGTACCTGTAGCTGGGGTGATCACAGAGGTGTCCCCCACCACCAGGAAGCTTCTATCGGAGGAGGTATCAGAGTCTGAACTGTCCCAACTAGTCTCTGCCGTGGTGCTTTTCTCGCCCTCCATCCCACTGGTGCCCTCACCGTCGGTGGACTCTGCCTCCTGGGTACTGTGGGATGCAGCTCCCTCCGTCACCGGTGCCTCTGCTCCTCCGCCAGATGATGCTAATGTACATAAGGACAGGATGACAAAACAAAAAGGGGGGGAGAGACAAAGGATACACTGGGTCAATGGCTGCACCAACACCACCGTTGGCGTACACAGCACCCTCACACACAGGGAACAGGCCTACACACTATGCAATGCACTACCAGTAATAATGCTAGTCACCAGGGCATGGGGAGGGACACATACTGCCAACTGCAGCAGACCTGGGACCCACACACCCCTGCCCAGTGGTGGATGTCTACAAGCTAGGTAGGAGGAATATCACATCAGACCCCTGCCCAACATGGGATCTACTCTGCAATGTCAGGCCTGGCCTAGGGGCACCCACCGACACACATCCCCCCACCCAGATACCACCCCACCAGGCGTAAGTAGTACTGATGGGCACTGTACTCACCCCCTTGTGGCTGCCGTGATGTCATCAAGTGCCCATCCAGCTCCGGATAGGCCACCACTAGTATGCGGGCCATCAGGGGGGGTCAGGGTTCGATGGGCACCCCTTCCACGTTGGGAGGCTATCCCTAGGCTGGGCCTCCGCCGTTTTCTGTGCCCAGCGTCTCAGGTCCTCCCATCGTTTGCGACAGTGGGTGCTCTGCCTGCTGTAGACCCCCAGGGTCCTCACGTCCTTGGCTATGGCACACTAAGGCACACTATGTACCCTTCTTTTGATGGGCGCTGACCTGCATAGGAAATACACACAGGAAAATGTAATATTCAGACTGTCCTGTCTGTTACACTCATGGACCACCATACCCCTTCCCATCCCCATTTGCACAGACATGGCCCAGCACATCTACCAACCCCCCCTACATGAGGCCTTCACACACACCACTCCATGCATTCATGACCCATGCATCGTGCTCACAGTGTACTCATCTGTTGGTCTGGAGGCCCATACAGCAGTCCATACTGGGGTAGGACCCCATCCACCAGTCTCTCCAACTCTGCCGAGCTGAAGGCAGGGGCTCTTTCCCCAGTCACTCGCCATGGTAGGTTCCAGACACAGGTCACACCAGTACATGCAGTTTAGGTTCTCTTCTGTTGACGGTCGGGTAGCAAGTGAGTGAACAAATAGAAAATGGCAGTGACGTCTGTGGCGGTGCATACCATCACCACCGGCGTACCTCACCATTGGCCACTGTACCCTATACTGGCCAATATTATCCAATGAGGCATTGCACGGCGGTTCCTGACCGCCTCCCGCAAAGGCTCACAACGTCAGCGGAATTACATCACTTCCATCTGCTCCTGCACACATGACAGGCAGACGCCATTTCAGGGGGGCAGGCCATGGTTTATAACTGCGTCACATTTCACAATTGGACATACAGGACAAATGCCACTTCTACATTTCAAATTAACATCTTGCATCGTACTGTTGTGACTACAATATACAGTTTGTGACCGGATCCTCACTCTTTTCCCCCATAGATTGCTACCGCTGTGGATAAATAGGAGATGGAGACATACCCCCGTGTACAGACCCTCTGTAGACTTGGCAACAATGGAGGACAGGCACATTGTCCTCATCTGCAGACTTGACAGGGCCACAATCACAGAGCTGTGTGCTCAAATGGAGCCTGACCTGATATCTGCAATCCGTCACCCCCACTGTGGATCCCCCTCATGTGCAAGTCCTATCTGTGCTCCATTTGTTTGGCAACTGGTTCTTTCCAAGTGACAGTGTACTTGGCAGCAGGAATGTCACAGTCAATGTTCTCAATAGTGCTGACAAGAGTGTTGTCTGCCCTTATTAAACACATGTGCAGCTACATTGTGTTCCCACAGGTGGAGGATTTGGCCACAGTGAAGGCCGGATGTCTATGCAATGGGACATATCCCCAACATCATTGGGGCAATTGATGGCACACATATTGCATTTGCCCCCCCCCCCCGGCAAAATGAACAGGTGTTCAGAAATCAAAAAAGTTTTCACTCAATGAATGTGCAGATGGTGTGCTTGGCGAACCAGTACATCTCCCACGTCAATGCCAAGTATCCAGGGTCGGTGCATCATGCCTTTATCCTGAGGAATAGCAGCATCCCAAATGTGATGGCCCAACTACAGAGGCACAGGGTGTGGCTAATAGGTGAGCCCTGGTTCCCACCCAGTGGATGTTGGTTTATGGTTATGGTGTGGGCCATATGGCATAGTATGTGGCTAGCTGTTGTCCCTCAACATTTGCAGGTGATTCAGGTTACCCCAACCTATCATGGCTACTGACCCCTGTGAGGAATCCCAGGATAAGGGCAGAGGAACGTTACAATGAGGCACATGGGCGAACAAGAAGGATAATTGAACGTACCTTTGGCATCCTGAAGGCCAGGTTTTGGTGCCTCCATTTAACAGGTGGATCCCTGTGCTACTCTCCCAAGAAGGTCTGCCAGATAATCGTAGCATGCTGCATGTTGCAAAACCTTGCCTTGAGACTCCATATGCCTTTTCTGCAGAAGGAGGAGGCTAGACATGGCCGTGTGGCAGCAGTGGACCCTGTGGACAGTGACGATGAGGAGGCAGGGGATGAGGATGAGGACAACAGAACTCCAGTGATTCGTCAATACTTACAATGACACAGAGGTAAGACAGTGTAACTTCAAATTTCATTGTCATTTTTTGTTTCGCATTGTCACTGGCAGGCTGTGATTTCCCACTTCTATGCCCACTCACTTTACCCTTTGACAACTCCTATTGCAGATGTTGGTGCCCCACTATCGCTCCTGGTTTGTTCACTCCAGCCAACTACAGGTCTATCCTATGTGAACATTACTGTACAGTTGATTTGCCATGTTTGAACCTTGTTAAACGAATACAAACTTAAATCATTTGACATACTCCATACTTGTATTTTTTTCAAAGTGTGTTTATTTAAGTGCTAAGAAGAAGAGGGGGAACTGCAATGGGATGGGGTGATGATGGAGGAAAGTCCAGGGTATTGTTCCAGTCTATTTGTAGCACAGGTGCATTGTCCAAGGGGACATAGGAAGGGGAGCAGTGGTAGTTCAAGGTGGACAGGGTGACAGAGTGGGACACAAGGGTGACAATCAGGAGAGTCTCATTTCCTGGCGGGGGTCGTGGCAATAGTCTCTGGCTTCTGCCTGGATCATAGGGTACGTCTGCGGGGTGGTTCACCTTCTGCAGGGGGAGGGGTGCTGGTGGCCTGTAGGTCCTGTGGCGGGACCTCCTGTCCACTAGCGGCAGCGGAGGTGGAAGGCAGTTCAGATGTCTGGCTATTGGCAGGTGCCCGCTGTTGTAAGACTGCCTCCCTCATAATGTTGGCCATGTCTGCCAGCACCCCTGCAATGGAGACCAGGGTGGTGTTAATGGCCTGCAAGTCCTCCCTGATCCCATGGTACTGTCCCTCCTGCAGCCGACTGTTCTCCTGCACGTTGGCCAGAATCTGGCCAGGCGTATCCTGGGAATGTTGGTATGCTCCTAGGATCTCAGTGAGTGCCTCCTGGGGAGTTGGTTCCCTGGGCCTGTCCTACCCCTGGTGCACAGCACTCCTCCCAGTGTCCATGTTGTCCTGTGCCTCTGTCCCCTGAAATGTGTGCCCACTGCCACTGACCTCAGGTCCCTGATTTTCTTGGGTTCAAGGTGTGGACTGGGGTCCCTGTAGTGGTGGACACACTGCTGATTGACGTGTCCCGGGGACAGAGGCATGGGTACGCTGGGTGGTTGCCATGGTGGTGTTTCCTGAGGGGGGAGGCTCTATGGTGGTGTGTGACTGTCCCTGGGTAACAGACTGTCCTGAGGTCCCTGATGAGCCAGGTTGGTCATCCAGATCCAGGCAACCAGAGTTGCTGTCATCACTGTGGGCCTCTTTTGTGGGGGATTGGAAATTGCAGGCACCTCTACTCTGCCGACATTGGCTGGGATACCTGTGGGGATGTAAATGCAGTGTTATTGTTTCTGTGTGTGACATATTGTGCATGGGTGGGTTGCCCTCTTTGGATGTATTTGCCCTGGCAGCTTTCACTTGTGTGAGTTGGTATGTGGTGGGCTAGCTGATTCTCTCTAGTGTGCATGCTTTAGTGATAGGTGTCCATGCAGGTCTGTGAGTGGTGTCCATGCATTGGTATGGCATGCAGGGCTTGGTATTGGGTTGAGTGAGATGTAATGGTGGGGTGTGTGGGAGGTGGTGGAGTGATGGGAGTGAGGGTGAGGGTGGGGGTATGTGATGGCATGCAGGTAGGGGGGTAGTAGTAGTATAGAGTTGACTTACCAGAGTCCAGTCCTCCTCCTACCCCTGCCAGGCCCTCAGGATGCATTATTGCCAAGACTTGCTCCTCCCATGTTGTTAGTTGTGGGGGACGAGGTGTGGGTCCACCGCCAGTCCTCTGTACAGTGAGTTGGTGTCTTGCTGCTATGGAACATGCCTTCCCCCGTATGTCGTTCCACCACTTCCTAATGTCATCCCTTGTTCTGGGTGCTGTCCCATGGCGTAGACCCTGTCGACGATCCTCTGCCATAGCTCCATCTTCCTAGCAATAGATATCTGCTGCACCTGTGCTCCAAATAGCTGTGAAAAAACCCTGATGATTTTCTCCACCATGACCCTTAGTGCCTCCTCTGAGAATCGGGGGTGACTTTGTGGTGCCAGGGGTGTTGTGTGAGTAGTATGGGTGAGGGTATGTAGGGTGATGTGTTGGGGTGTGAGTTGTAAGGTGCGTGGGTGGTGTAAAGGTGATGGTGGTGTGTGGCTCTGGTCTTGTCTATGGTCGTGGTGCCTCTCTCATGGCGATGCTTTGTGGTCGTAAAGGGTTGTGGGTAGTGTGGGTGTGTGTTTTATAGTGGTGTGGGTGTGGTGTATGTATAGGTGTCAGGTGTGTTTAGTTTGAATTGTCCAATGTGGTGTTGTTTTGTTTGTGTGTGTGTATTTTGAGCGCGGTGGTATGTACTACCAATGGTTTACCACCAATGACTTTCCGCCGTGGTGATTTGTGGGTCATAATGTGATAGGCGTAGTTCTGTTGGGGTGACGGTGTGGGATTGGATACCACCAGTTTAACACTGACCTTTGGTGTGGCAGACTTGTGTGTGTGGCTGAATAGTGAAGGATTGATGTGTGTGTGTCATAATATGGTGTACGGATATCCGCGGCAGTATGTTGGCGGCAGTCAGAGTGGTGGTTAGTGGGATTTACCACCAATGTCATAATGAGGGCTTGAGTGCAGAGAAATGCCCACTTTCCAGAAGTGGAATTTCTAGAATAGTAATAATAAATTCGACCTTACCAGAAAAAAGGATTTATTTTTCCATTCCAATGGTACTAAACATGATGCAGATACTTCTTTCTGATCAGTAGTTACAGTTTAAAGGTATTATAAGGAATTCCCAGTGCTGGCCTATGAAAGGGACAGGCCTAATAGTAATGAAAAATGACTTTAGGAGGTTTTCATTACTGGCACTAATGAAAAACAACTTTAGGAGTTTTTCATTACCAGAACATGAAAGCTTAAAAGTATGTCCTGCCTTTTACTTACATGGACCCCTGCCCTACGGGTGTTCCTAGGGACTACTGTAGGGGTGGCTTCTATGTAGGAAAAGGGGAGTTTAAGGCTTGGCAAGAGGTTTTAAATGCCAAGTCAGGTTAGCAATGAGACTGCACAGACAGGCCCTGCAGTAGCAGGTCTGAGCCATGTTTACAGAGCTTCTTTCTTGGTGGGGGGGCATAGTCAATGCTACAGGCCCACTAATAGCATTTAATTTACAGGCCCTGAGTATATGGTATACCACTTTTAAAAGAGACTTACATGTAACTTAAATATGCCAGTTGTGTTTACACCAAGGTTACCATGTTTTATGAGAGAAGTACATGCACTTTAGCACTGATCAGCAGTGGTAAAGATTTCAGAGTCCTAAGGCCAACAAAAAGATGGCCAGAAAAATAGGAGGAGAAAGGCAGGAAGTCTGGGGTAAGACCACCCTAAGGATGCCAAGTCTAACAGAAATGCTTTTTGGATTCGTAAGCGTTGCACTAGCAGCACAACAAAGACTAGATATAATAAGGCTTTTCCTGATCTGTAATGGAAAAGATCGGGAAAATCACCATTTTGTGCATGTGCTAATTCCCAAAAACAATTGGTGCCTGTGCAAAATCTGTTTGTTAAATTTTTATGTTGATGCATCTGTGAATATCGCTGAGCTCATTAGATCTAGCAATCCAAGTGTAAATATTTGTCTACCATCTGAGTAGCACTAGTAATCCTTGTGTACATATTTCTCCACTACCAGAGTAAAACCCCTAAAAACTGCCCAACTTATCATGGATTCACCACTAAAGCACATAAAAATCAGGTTCCCCACACAGGCTAAGAAACTTAACTAGTTTTTCCATGAATGTCTCACATACACTAAGGCACGCGCATTCCCATGGCCAAAAGAGGGAACCTTTGACACAAACATAACTGAACACATGAGAATACACATACCGACTAAATGCGCAGGGCAAAAGAAGGACAGGAGAGAAGAATTATTAGAATTATGGGCCATCTTTGAGGAGGCTCAGACCAACAATACTACCCCACAGTCAGCAAGCAAGGTGTCCTCACCTCCCCCGCCATATGCACAGTTCGCTATTTGAGGGAGCCGAAGGGGCATCTACTAAACAGAGAACTGTTAGATCTAGGAAAGACAGACTAACAGGCCAGCAGGCCCAGGCAATCCCAGAGCCACCACAGTCTAGCACTAGAGCTCCCCAAAGTTCAACCCCCTATCCAGCGTGTTCAGCTCATCAAACTTCCGCGGCACGGAGACCACGTACTCCCACTAGTTTGGGTGAACATACTCGAGTGACAGGGAGATTCATAGCAGTTTTGGACAGTGGTACAACTAGTGGGGGTGGGGAAAGGGGTCCCAGTTCTCCAGGAATCAACGACGAGAGGGGGTACTGCCAGGACGAAGGCATAACAATTGTAGGCTGACGCTGAGAGAGACGGTGGCCTGAGACAAAGGAGAAATCTTTGCATGCTCGTTCTGCATTGTGCTAGTAGACTGGACTAAGGAGGGGAACCGGTTTGACTGGTCCTGGCCTAGGGGAGGGTCATTTGAGCCAGAGTACATGGCTTTGGTAGAGGATTGGATCTGATATGGGAGGGGAAATCACAACTGGAATTTCCCCTACATGCAGTAATGCCTAGTAAGGTGGGAAAGAAGGCAAGTCAAGGAAAGGAGGAAAGAGAGAGAGAACAAGAAGTGGTTGGGATGGAACTAGGACATTAGTGCAAAATCCCCAAGCTGGGAGCAAGTGGTCCTGGTCAGGACAGCTGTGGCTGCAATAGTGCAGAAGGCAACAGCATCAATGAGGGTACTGCTGCAGATGTTCAGAAAAGATAAAGCATGTAGTAGCAAGGTTTGAAGAAATAGTAGAAGGGACTCCCAAAGCCGGGAGTGGGTCACAATCCCCCCTCCCAGAACCAGATAGCCGTGGGCCAACATGGGTAAATCCTGAGTCTGGTGGCTGACACACGTGCACTCATTCTCATGTGTCCCGTGTTGTCAGTGACTCATCGATTCAAGGAGGAACCCACTGTCACAGTACTGGTAAATAATATTCCCTACAACTTCCTAGTTGGCACAGGGGTAACAAAATTGTGCTTAAAGGAAGGGATTGTGCCCCTATACCAGGACTCGGTCATGAGGGTTCGCTCCACAAAACCCCTGGAGATAGACATGGGAGGCAGCTGCATGAAGGGACAGTTGCTATATCACCCGTCTTTTCCGAATAATCTCCTGGGAAGTGACCTAATTGCCAAACTAAACATGACCATTAATTTCTCAGAAGATGGGACAAGGCTCTGCTCAACCTCTGGGGATACCCCATCAAGAGTCATGTCTTTAACCTGCCCACACTTCACAGATAGGCTGCTAAGATAGGTACCCACCGACTTGACCGCCTTCATTAACACTGTCTTTGCAACACACCGGGACTGCTAGGGCATAGGCTACAGATGCCTGGTGGATTCATGTTCTACCAGGAGAGTCACCACGATATGATACCCCAAGAGGAGGTGCTGCTTTGCTTGGAGGCCATTGAGGTGCAGGATGAATACGGGGTCCTACTGGCCACTGACCAACTGTATGCAATGTGGACAAATATCATCTTCGTTAAGCCCGGTTTCAGTATATGGGAGGTAACTGAAGGTCTGCTGTTCAGTAAGTGACCAGGGGCCTCTGAAATCATCTTCACTGATTCGAATAACATTAGAGTGGAACTGTAGAATGGGGCTCCATTGCCCATGACGGTAGTGACAACATGGCAGGAGGAAGACTTGTCAACCGTACTGCCACAGTTTAGGCAAAGGGCCCATATGACGTGTGGCTCATCAATACCGGTGAATCAGTGAGGATAACACTGCAAGAAGGGGCTACCCTACCCCAGGTGCATCAGTACCCTCTCTCCAAGGAAGCTGATTAGGGTACAGCACCCACAATTCAAGCATTAGTCAATCAGGAGGGCCCCCATGTGAGGGTCTCCCCCTGCAATATATCGATCTTCCCGGTCAAAAGGAGTAAGGGAGATACCTGGTGCCTGGTACAAGACCTGTGCCCTCTCAATTACATTGTGGTCCCGTAATTCCTTGCGGTGCAGACCCCTCCATCATCTAAACCAACATCCCAGCAGAAGCCCGCTATTTCCCCATCATAGACATGAAGAACGCGTTCTTTAACATTCTACTGCACCTGACACCTTCTGAGGGGTTCATCTGCTATACTGGAGACTACTGCAAGGGTTGCTGTGAATCTCCCAGTAGCTTCAATCAAATATTAATGAAGGACCTCGCTAACTTCCAATCAGATATCACCCTGATACAGCATGAAGACAACAAGGACCTCTGTTGTCAGGACACAATAGCCCTCTGACAGCACATGCCGGGAAAGGGTACAAAGTAAAGAAGTGGAAGATGCAACAGGAGGTTAGTTATCTGGGTCAGCTGATCTCAGTGGCCGGTCGGCAGATCATGTCAGAGCTCACAGATTCTATCAGGGCTATGCTACCATGAAAATGAAAAAGGGCATGCAAAAGTTTTTAGGGCTTTGCAACTACGTCTGGCAGTGGGTCTTTGACTGCAGGAAGCTCATTCCCCCCTTACTTGAGGATATAAAAAAGGCAAAAACTGGACACGAGGAACTAGCATTGATGTGTAAGATGCACAATACCTTCTGCAAGCTCAAAACAGAGATAATGCACTCCCACATGTTAGGAACACCCAGCTATAAGAAGGAATTTCTCTTATTTAGCCATAGCAACAGTCATCAGTAGTCCTGACACAAAAATATCCCCTGAGGCACAAACCTCTTGCGTTCTACAGTGGGCTCTTGGACTCAGACATGCCGGGTCATTTCCCATTCAAGCAGGCACTAGCAGCAGTGGCCTTTGCAGTCGACAAAAGCACCTCCATTGTGATAGGGGCACTGCTACGCAGAACATTCAGTGCTTACAGTTATACAAAAGAGCAAGCGCACGCTGACTATACAATGAGTTTTCGGCTACGAACTGATGCTCTCCAGGACATCACTAAAAATAGTACAGTGCCATCTAGTAAACCCAGCCACCTTCCTAGTCCACGAGGTTCAAGAGGGGGAGGAGGTCCATGACTGCACAACATACATTCTCGAAGGGATCAGCCAGGAAGAGAAGAATCCCATCCTAGATAGTGAGGCACTGTTCACCGACAGTTCCTCCATCATAGATCAAAAGACTAGGGTTAGACACACAAGGGCAGCAGTAGTAATGGCTCATAGCCACGTACCCTCAGAAAAACTGCAAGTCACTGCGCAGCTTACTCTTCTCCCCACCTCTCAGCACAGGTGGCAGAGCTGACAGTACTAATCGAAGCCCTCACCCAATGCTCGGGGAAGACGGTAACCATTTACTCAGATTCAACCTATGTCACCCCATGGTGCACTCAAGAATAGGGAGGTGGAAAAGGCGAGGGTTTCTCAAATCAGATGGCATGCCCAGTGCACAACTAGTCCTCTTAGAATTAATAATTGATGCGCTGAACCTGTCTAAACCCGTGGCTGTCTTAAAATGTGCCACTCATACCAGGGGCAATGGCTTCATCCCCCGGGGAAAGGCATTAACTGACCAATTTTCAAAAAAAGGAAGCTTATGGAACAATTAAGGAAGCTTGCGTACTTCCCTTACAACAGGTATCTGGGATGTAACTCCCACAGGACAAGGCTTACACAGAAACAGAAGGATTGTACTTGAGGGAGTTGCAGGAAACAGCATTACCTGACGAGAAGGAGCGATGGGTAGCCAGGGGATGCATGCAGCCCACACATGACCTCATAGACCAACACACACCCACAGGGAAACCAATCATGTTGCAGAGCTTAGTCAACATAGCTTTGCCCCAGTTACTCTTACCAACACACACGCCAAAGATAACATGATAGCAAAACTTCAGAGTTTTATCCCCAACCTTACTGTAACCGTGACAATGTATTTAAACCAATGCACCGCCTGCCAATTATACTCACCTAAACCTACTCTCAAGGTTGTGTCATTGGCTACACCAAGACCAACGGGGAAGTTCAGGCTGTTACACATCAACTTGATTGATTGGTGAGCTAACTATTGATACCTGATTGTAGTGGTCTGCCCATACTGTAGGTGGATCAAAGCCTTTCTTTGTGCACACTCCGACACCAAGGCAGCGGCAACGTTCCTTGCCAGAGAAGTAATACTCAGGTGGGGTGTACCAGATGTCATCTGGTCAGACAACAGAAAGCACTTTGTCGTCTCCATGTTCAATCATGTCTGCACCCTTTTAGAAATTACACATAAACTAGCCTTAGTGTACCAGCCCTAAAGCAACGACATTGTTAAGAGGATCAACGGCCCGTTAAAAAATAAAACAAGTAAAATCTGTGCCAGCCTTAACAAGAACTGGCTCCACTGACTGCCTCTAGCCTTGTTTGCACTTAGAAACACGCCCAGCAGTGATCACCACCTCACACCACACCAGATCACAACTGGTAGACCGATGAGGACACCCATCCCAAAATCACAGACCAAATTAAGTGCTGAGGCTAGCTCTCAAGCACTAGGGGATGAATTACATGTGCATCTCTCTAAACTAACCAAAACAGCTAATTTCCTATCCAAACAGGTCAGCCATCTGAAGCCCAAGTGCACCACTGCCAAGCTACCATATCAAACACGTCAACCTGGTCAAGATGTCTTGATCTGAAATTTTGTAAGGAAATGGAAGCAAGCCAAAATTAAAGGCCCGTACAGAGTGATCTGTGCAAAACCTTCAGCCCTCAAGGTGGAGGGTAGAGATGCGTGGGTCCACCTTTCTGACGTGCAACTGACCTTCCATAGCAAACCCCCCATGAACTACACCACTAAACTTTTTGAACTTTCAAAACTAAGACATTCCAACCGCGAGAGGGCTGCAGACATTTTCCCTGGAATTCATCCCAAGATGTTTAAAAAGTTATGCATTTTTGCATATCTGTATATTCTCTGTTTGTTACGGTTATTGCTGCATTCAGTCCATACCAAAGAATTGTCTAATCTAACCGAGTCCATTCGGAATATGTCACTGTGCTTGCGTAGGCACCTTTCTCATGTTACTCATAACACACTGACACAATACCAAGAGTCCACACACACTGCACAGCACCCTCTTACACAAGACATGGAATCAGCACATGTCCGCCATGTGTTCAAAGACATCAGCCAGGACATGTAACGTCTGTTCACTGATACCACATGCAGCAGGCACAGACAGGCTTTACTGGTTCCAAGAGGTAGCCCCTCAAAAAGCAAGCTATCTTCTCCATCTATACTTATGTATGATTAGGGCCAAGATACAACCCCACAGAGTAGAACCCCACAGTGTATTGGTAAATCTGACCCGCTATTAGACCAATCCCACAGCACTGTACCTTCTCACTGAGTCTAGCGATATCCAAACTGAGCTAGATAGGATATGTAGAAAGGGCGCTAAAGGGAGGGATACTGTTTGGCCCCGAGACGTTCCAGAAAAGAGATTCTTGTAGGCAGCAAAACCACCAAACCAATTCGTAAACACATCCACTCCCACTTCCATATGTGGTCCAAGGGTGGCCCTTAGCATATCTGGGGCTGTCTTAGTAAACAACTAGCGTACCACAGACATGGAGTTTCAGTGTCATCCACCTTAATGATTCGAAGGGAAATGAGTCTCGTAGGGGAGGGTTGAATAACAGCATAGATACTTCATGTCAAGAAATCTGGGTTACTGAGATAGATAGGTATACAGTGGCAGAAGGGAAGGGGCAACCCCTAATTGTTCAGAAACTCATGCTGTATTAATTATGTTTCAGAGGCGAAGGAACAATTCCCCTGGGTACAAATGAAAACTATGGCACAATCCTGCACATTCCAGAAATGTAATTGGGCACCTCCATGCTGATAGACACCTACTGGCAATGCAGTGAGTTTACCTACACTCATCTTGCCCGCAGATGGCGTGGCCTCTGCTCCCTTGTCACCATACACACCCAACCCTGGTTATTCCTGGAGAAGATCTGTCAGAACTGCATCAACACCCGCTAAGGAAGAAGACAACTCTGTTGCATCAGGCTTCAGAAAAAAGAATTGCTGATTATTTTGGTTGGGCTCAGTACAAGGACATTCCAGAGGAATTCAGACTGTTTTCCAAAGCACAAGTATCAGCAAGAGGGTCCATACCCTTCTTCACCTTGCAGGCAATAGCGAACACCCGCTGGTTGCAAATAAACAGGTGGGAAATGCTCAAAATGATGAACAGCACTGAGCTGGGTCTTAATGCAGTAAAGGAAGAACTGAGAGTGACCCGCCTCATGGTGATGCAACATTAGTATGCGTTGGACTTAATAACTTCAATAAAGGGGGGGTGGAGTTTGTGTGTGTAAAGATCGGTGCAGCCTGCTGCACGTTTATACCAGGCAATGACATAGACAATGGAACTCTGACTTTTGTCATCTAAGCATTGCACCGATTAAAAAAAGAAATGCATGAAGAGTAAGGTGCCCCTGAGCAGGAGTGGTTCACTAACTGGTTCTCCTGGCTCCCTCGGTGCCTGACAGGTCTGGGCACATAATTATTTCTCATTTTCATATTGTTACTGTTTTTGTGTGGTTTCATGCAATTGGAGGTTTCCTGCTGTAAAACCTCAGTCCTCAAATTGGGTAGAATGCAAGTAACTAGGGAAGTAGTAGTAAGCAAAACCGAAGCCCCAAATAATGTGACTATCATGAAGTATGGGTTAGATGGTGTAGTTGAAAATTCAACTAGAGGGGTGAATGTTAATATTGGGAAAGTTGATGTGCACCATGACACAATCATATATACCATTGAAATCACATCACTGTTAGCTAATCCACCCAACATGAACTCTACTTCAATCCGAACCCCAAGATACATGGTCGGGCAGTCTCTGAGACCTAGGCCAGAGATTACTGACTGACAGGTCAAAGGTGGGGCAGCACATAGCTGGCAGACAAATTTGAGAACAGGAAACTCAGATCACAGATAGGCAGCGTTACCACAAGTGTCCCAATAGATTGGCCCCCATAAAACAGACATGGCACAGAGGTGCATGCATTCCCAAACACCATAAAGTTAGAGCCACATGAAATTAGAAACACACAGCCAATCCTAACACAGCATCCACAGTAAAACATAGTGATCACCTGCCCCTCAGGCCGGACATCTGGACACGTTACCAGCTGGCCCACATTATGTCCACACAAGGTCGACACCCACCTGCATTTGTTATCAGGACTTTATTTATGACTCGATGACAACTGCTCACACTCTTCACCCCAAAAGGAATGATGTAGTTGTTTCATTGTCCCCAAAGAAATGTATAAAACACAGTGAAGAAAACATGTACTCAGACCCTGATTCCATAACTTTTCTCCCAGCCGTAATGTTTAATTAAACAGACCATTCCTGTTTTGCCAAACGCCTCTTGTCTTTTGTTTTTTGAAAGGTAAATTCACATGCCAGTAACACTCTCACATACATTTTATTTTTTTAAGCGCTGGGAATGGCTGCCTTTACTAATCCTCTCATCTATCTACATAAAATACAGATTTGTTCTTTGCAGCAGGCATATTAACCCTCTTCATTACTTTATGGGAAGTTAAAACTGCCACTAGACAAAACTCTAATCTCTCTCTTTGGCAGGAATATTCACACAAGAGTTATGGTGACATTTTTCTTGCTGCCTGAAAGCTGGATGCACAAGGAACTCTACAGCAGGTACTTTAAAATTGTGAGTTATTGCTAAACACAGCCTCCCTGAGGTCAGTGCCCTCACTCCAGGTCAGCGCTCAGTGTAGCTGCACTGGTTGCACTACCCTAAAGTCGGCCCTGGTGATAGGACACCTAGGGGCATATTTATACTCCGTTTGCGCCGAATTTGCGTCGTTTTTTTCGACGCAAATTCGACGCAAAACTAACTCCATATTTATACTTTGGCGTTAGACGCGTCTAGCGCCAAAGTTCATGGAGTTAGCGTCATTTTTTTGCGTGAACACCTTCCTTGCATTAATGAGATGCAAGGTAGGCGTTCCCGTCTTAAAAAATTACTCCCAGGCATGTGCGTGGTATTTATACTCCCGGGCAAAAATGACGCTAGGGAGTGGGCGGGGCAAAAAACCCCGCATTTGCGCCTCTTTTTAACGCCTGGGTCAGGGCAGGCGTTAAGGGACCTGTGGGCTCAGAATGAGCCCAGAGGTGCCCTCCCCTGCCCCCAGGGACACCCCCTGCCACCCTTGCCCACCCCAGGAGGACACCCAAGGATGGAGGGACCCATCCCAGGGAAGAAAAGGTAAGTTGTGGTAAGTATTTTTTTTAATTTTTTTTGTGGCATAGGGGGGCCTGATTTGTGCCCCCCTACATGCCACTATGCCCAATGACCATACCCAGGGGACAGAAGTCACCTGGGCATGGCCATTGGGCAAGGGGGCATGACTCCTGTCTTTGCTAAGACAGGAGTCATGTTAATGGCGTCTGGGCGCCCAAAAAAAATGGCGCAAATCGGGTTAAGACGATTTTTTTGCCTCAGCCTGACTTGCCCCATTTTGGGACGCCCAAACGCCATTTTTCCCTACGCCGGCGCTGCCTGGTGTACGTCGTTTTTTTTCACGCACACCTGGCATGCCATGAATGAATGAATGAAAATGTATTGTCTGCTTAATTTAAATCATCACAAAAATATATATTACAATACATTTCCAACCTTTTGTTCATATTATGTTTTCTATACAAACCATAAACCTTCTGCAATGTTAAATAAAAATATACACATAAAACTCATCAGGTTAAAAACAGAGCTACATTTGTCCTGGCCTGTGGATGCTAAACAGTTACTTCAAAAGTGCCAAGTGCTAGTATAAATTATCTGCATACAAAGCCTTCAGAATTTGAAATAACCATCAAAATGTCATGAAAGTGCCAAGCGCATTGTAAACATTATTATACACATAAAATGTGTCAGTGTTGAAAGATATATATGTGTCATATGTTTCAATACAATATATGTAATTACTTGTCAAAAACCTATGACTGCTTATGTTCGCCAAAGACACATTTTACAACTCATCCAAAGAAGGCGGCAGGTTATAGGCACCCCCCCCCTCCCCCAGCTGCTCCATGGGGGAGGGGCCGTACACCAGATTTACAAATAACTGATCTGGATATGCGTAAGAAGTGCAACATCACCTATACACGAACTTGTTTTTAAGGAACTGAATAAAGTCTACAGCTTGATTTTTCGCATTGCCTACCTAATGTGTACAAGCGGTTGCAGGTGGTGGGCAATGGCGCTCATTTTTAAAGAAAGGGTCATATTATTTATCAGACGGTTTTAGCGAGCAAAAAAGACAAGTGCACAAAGAGATGACTTAAGAAGACCGACAAAGTGAGAATATGTCAGGAAAGGTAAGATGGTGGAAAAGGTATAAAGTAGAATAAACCCAATCAAGCTTTCGTATTCAGCAACTCTGGCATGAAGCAGAGTCGACCCCGGGGTCTTGAGAAAAACTTTGGCCCCTATTTTTTGGGGGGTAATTAAACAATAATTTTATACAGTGTGATCAGATCTAAGTATAAAAGCACAGTGACACAGACACGCATGTGCACATCCTTTCTCCCTGCACAGGTGGCAGGCATGTATAGCATCGTGTAGTGTTCAAGGAGTAGACAAACAAGTGCTTGGAAGGCCCTGTTTTCATAGCATGATAAATATTCTCTCAATATACTTTACTCTTGTTAGTGGCAACATAATCCACCATTCGTTTTTAAAAAGGTATCAGGGCGCATGACCCAGGATTAACTACGACTCAGACGCGACAGCCATATGTATCTGTTTCTCGAATGAAGGCCTAATAATCCCACACAGATGTGTTTCACATTCTTACAAAACGAGGGCATAACTGACGCCCACTCCGTCAGCCGTTCAAGTAGGTTCAAACTAGAACCGGGCTTACTTCTCTGGGGTGAGCAATCTCAAACATGAAAAGGGCCTGTTTGCCTTGGTTCTCTTCTCTACACAGTTCACAACCAGCACACGTTATAAAATGCATCATTCTCAGATTACACTGCAGATGCGAGCATACCATTGCTTGTAATTCCCTTAAATGGACCATGACACCGTTTTTCATTGTAACTGCATTCGCGCTGAGAGTTCACTGGAATGTTTCTATCAACATCTGTTCATAAATGCCTTAAAACCTGGATAGTGTCTACGCCATGCTGTAACTCAGGATAGGCACTTAGAGGAATTTAAGCGGAAGGTCAAAAGCACAACCTACGATTATGCAAATGTTGACACAGCCATTGCTAAGAGTATCAGATACCTGCTGTGGCGTGCACTAAGAGGGGCTAGGTATTCTGCATGGCAATGTTTTATGGGTGACTCCCGCACGCAGGAAGCGGGGACAGTGTTCAGAGAAAGAAACTGTGATGGAACCAAAAGGTTTGGAATTTGTAAAGTGCCAGCACACACGCACAAAAATGCATAACATCCACACACACATTGATATTGACGACAAAAGCATGCAAGTATGTCGACAGAGCAACGTACCTCCAGATATTCAAATACACTCATAGCAACACACCTGCAGAACACCTAAGCCCTTAGAGCAGCAAACTGGTACCCATTGACACTGACCACCTCATGTACCCAATCATGCGCTCACAGCCTAAAATATGGGTTTTAATATGGTGGTTGCTTGTGAAGAGTTTTTGGCCTGCAGAGGGGTTATGTCATTCCTCTAGATGTGACAACAGAGTGAAAACGAGGAAACAAGAGGGAAGGAATGGGGAAGGAGCTTTGTGAATTACAATAGTCTTTACCATAACAGAGCGTCATGGTTAGCATTCAGTAGGGGGAAGAGTAAAAGAGGATGTAGGAGAGGGAAAGAGTGAGAAGAAGAAGGTAGAAGGTGTAAATAGATGGAGCCGGAGGTTAAATAGTGTGGGGAACCGTGGACTGTGTGATAGTCCATGTGCTCATGCCCACAACCCACAGAGAATTACTGACACAAACAGGCCATACAAGAACAGGCAGCCATAGAGGGACAGGGGGATTAGCATGCAAAAAGGAAAACACACAAATGTGTCATGTCCACTTAAAGTTTGATCTCTTTGATGACAAAATCTTATTAAGACAGTGGAAAAGTTGATGTCAATACCTAATCAATACCTGGGCTCTCCTTGAACAAATCCAATGCTATTAAATGATGGAATAAATCAGACTTAACGCTCATTCAATCATTGCCTTCTTTGGAAATATCACGGCTTCAACTATGCAGTGCTTTCTGCATGTCCAATCCATCATTTGTCTTTGCTATAGTCATAAATATGTATCACTTCAATTCTGTGCCTTCTTTTCTTTTATATAAATAAATGTTACATTTGCTTTGGCCTGTTTGTTCCATCAAGTATTGTGTATCCTGTCCTGGAATTTTTCTTTGCAGATCGTTCTTACAACAAGAAAGTGGATTATTGTTTGGGGTGGGCACACCACAAGAAGTATTGAGAGTAATTTGTGAGATGAACCCCAAAGTCCCTTAATTAACCTGAGCTCAACCACCTGGTATCTATGGCACAAAACATACAGGCCTAAATTAGGGCAATGTGTAAATTATTTATGCATTACCAACACAGTAATATCGTCAAAATACCGAACAATAAAAATCCCAAAACAAATTAGAAATCATTTGATTAAAGAAAATGACAGCTAAATAAAACATTGAATAAGGGGAGTCAGAGATATGAATTTATGAAGTTTTAAGTAAAAATAGCAGCAGAAAGCAGTAAGAGCCCCACTGATAGTCTATGGACTGGGACCTAGGCACGATTTCAGGCCAATTGTGATGGAGGTCAAGAAGGACAGACCAAACATGTTTGTCCTGGCCAAAGACTTTTCCTTCTGACTTTTTTTTGGAGCTCAGAATTCACCAGTGGGGCAAGCCTGAAGCTATATCTGAGGAAGATGCATCAGAATCAGACACTATTGCCACAAGGTTCTGCTGGCTGCTCAGAAGGTAATAGAAGTCCAAACATTTTCAAAGTACTTTTCAGGGTTTCCTTACCAGCTCCTCTGGGTCACTTCGAGGCTCACGGGACCTCAGGAACAGCGCATAGAGGCCAAGATCCAGTCCATCAGGAGCCACAAGCAAGGTCCAGTCTAGGACCAAATGGTACTTGTCAG
This sequence comes from Pleurodeles waltl, assembly GCF_031143425.1. Classification (NCBI taxonomy): domain Eukaryota; kingdom Metazoa; phylum Chordata; class Amphibia; order Caudata; family Salamandridae; genus Pleurodeles; species Pleurodeles waltl. The sequence goes on from NC_090436.1 coordinate 713,381,424, forward strand.
CATGCCCCTTAAAGAAAAAAGCCTTTAGCTGCTTGTTGTGTCCCTGTAGACACCACAATAAGCAGATAACTGACCCTTGAAGTCCACAACCTTTTCCAGAATACAAGAGGGAGCACATCCAGTTCATCAGAGCTAATCCCAGGTCATAGATAGCAAATCCAGTCCATTTCTTATCATCTGCAGGTCCCGCAAGTATTGTGAAGAGGTTGCATTGGGATGCCACATTTATGGTTGGCTCTAGCTAGTGGGTAAAGGTGACCCTTGGCTACTCCATAATCAACTGGGTGAAAGTTCCCAGTTGCACCCCTAACCACTTTTCAGGTATTTCCTTTTTGCAAACAATCCCACGGTGCACCTGAATCCTAAAATCCAACATGGCGGAACCCTTTTTCCCTTGTGCAGAGCTTTTGTATCCTTTGTATCTATATGACCAGGGAAATAAACAGTTTCTTCCCATTTGTCCACTCCAAGCAAGTTCTGGGGGTAGCTTTTTTCCCTTTGGGTTTGGAACCAGTCCAGGTAGTGTGGACTTTGGCAACAAATGCTTTCCTTTCTTCAGATCTTTCCTTACATTAAACTATGAATGAACAGGCCTCACCTCTGCCCCTTCCAAGGTAATGAGGTGGTTCAGTCTACCCCAACTGTCCTTCTTAGGCTAATAGGGATCAAGTGCCCAACACTAAACCCATCCTGTCACCAGGCCTAAACCATTGCTATGCTCTGGGAACAGTTTTCATACCTCATTAAGGTCAGACTGAGTGGTTGCTATCAGCCTAGTACAAATTAACCTTCAGAAGCTTTAGGGAAGGAAAATGAAACTTTCTAAAAGTTACTTTTCCTAAATATTAATGAAAACCTGGCTTTGTCGTAATATTGAAATTTTAATATCTGTTAAAACTACTCTTCGAAAGAAGTTTGTAACCGTTTCCTGACAAAAGTTACAGATTAGTGTTTATGATCCACATTTTGACAGTTTCTAGGATTCAGCTTCAGTCCTGCCACTAAAAAGCAGCTTTTGGTGTCTAGTCACTTGAGGAACATGCAATCATGAATTTCCCACATGTTCCTCTTTTAAATATCAGGCACCCATCCTTGTGGGCAACAAGGTGTAGTTAAGGGAGACTTATATTAAAAGCAGGGTTTCCTGCTTGTCAAAAAGTGTTATTTTGACATGTTTCACAGCAGGTTTTTATATTGTTGTGGCCAGGCAACACATGGTAAACTGGAAGTCAGACTTTACAGGCCAACCCTGTGAATGGCACCATAGATGGTGTAGTCTACAGCGGGCATTTAACATCCAGGCCCTGGGGGGAATTTCCTGCACAATATATTAGAGAAGTCTATGGAAGCTAAGTATGTAAAATGGGGGTAAGCCAATTTAACCATGTTGAAAAGGAGAACACAGGCACTTTACTTCTGAAAAGTGCAAGGAGCTAAAAAAAGCCATCGAAAATTGCGGGCGAAAAAATTGAAAATATCTAGGGTGGCTATGCAGAAAAGATTTACTTAACAACTGCACTGGTTAATTGAAAGAAGTGTAGACTACATCTGCCAGAACTCACTAATTTGTTACATGAAGTCTCGGGATGGAAATGCACAGCATGCATGGACAGAATAGCTAAATATGTATGTATTTTCATATTCTGTTTTCCAAAATTACTCACAATGAAAGATACAATAAAATTCTGCATGCATCCCTCAGAGTTTTTCCAGGTTGTTAAACATACATTTTGCATTAATGATTCCTTCTTTTCTGTTCCTTTCTTCAGATGAATTAGATATTTTTGCAATTTAGAAGCCAGAATCGCTACTTGTAAGCAAGTGCTTCTTAATTCATTTACCTTGCTTAGATATCTGCATTAGTTTATTTTTCTTGATGATAATTCCTTTCAATAAATCCCGTGATCCCAAAAGGGGTGTAAAATATAGAACCTTGATTTGAAGCGAGTACAACTGACAGAATGTTCCTTCAAACTATAACCGTGGAAATGGGAAACAAAAATAAAATAGATTTAGCACATTAGAAATGAGCACATGAGAAATGAAAATCAAACCTGAACAATAAAGCTTGATTCCCTCATAGACCAACAACAAGTGCATAATTGTAAATGAGGTGCAATGATTTGCCATGAACGGTGGAGGCACCATTAAGGCAGATCTAAAATGGCACTTTTGTTCAAGGTGTTTTTGAAAATAGAAATAATTAAAAATATTCCTAATTAGTGATATATGCTTGTAGGGAAGGGGTGTGCAGTCATGTCTCCTGGTCTGAATGCCCAACAGCAAGTATTGGATAACCTAGTTTTTAGATTTTTGGCCCAGCTTCATCTAATGTGTGTCCTTGAATGTCTAGGCTTTTCCCTTGATATGAGCCTGGTCCTAGACTAATCAAGAACCCGTCATGATCCTAGAGGAGTGCACCAATCATGCTCGCTGTCAGGGGTTCTGGCATATATAGTGCTCCATTCTTTTGGAGTGATCCTGGTGTCCCCAGACTTTTTAATCCGTGTCACATAAGTGGTGGCCTACTAATCCACTTGTATAAAGTTATTCTGCTATGGATGAACCCTGATTTCTGGGCTGATATCCAGAGCACATGCTTGTATATATGTGTGCATGATTTGGATGTTACACACAATGCATATGTTTAAGTGAAACAGGGTGAAGGAGGACTATAAGGTCCATTTCTGAAGTGCCCGCCCTGCTCTTGTGCACAAGGTGAAGGAGAGATTACTTTTCCAGACAGTGGAAGTGCACTTTTGACATTTCTGAGATTGAATGGAAGAGAACAAGATACTGAATTGGGAAAAGAGAAGACAAGCATTCCTTTCTCTTCAGAGAACTGTTGATTAGTCTGCCTGATTACCTGGTAAAGGTGATTTGTGGCAGCCTAGCGCATGGAACACTGAAGACCCCTCAGGGAAATCGGGGTGAACAAGTCTCAACACTCTAAATACAAGTCTCTGACACACACACAGGCAAAAAAAGGAGATGCAGGATATTTTTCAATACATTTATTGAAAAGACTGTAGTCAACTATAAAATGCATGAGCTGCAATAATTAGGATAATGAGGAATAACAAAATCTGGACTGGGAAGACCAGAGATGTAAAGATGAGTAACCCCAACATATTTCAATAAACATGAATATATTATTCCTAACTAAAGCCTATTCCCTAGCCTCTAGTGAGAACATGGCGATATAAGCCTAATCTGTCCAATCTGCCTGTGCAGTGTCCATGAGAAGCAAACTCCATCCCCATTATCTTAGTACAAGATCGGGACTCCAGTCTCCAGATCAGGCTCTGTTAAAACACAAAGGCCGATGTCGGCTGCAAACTGACATGCATTGTAGATGGAAAATCCTGGCTGGAACCCCCTTTAACGCACTGTGTCCTACAAGGTGTTTATATAAGGGACATGTTTTGTTCTTGCAAAATAAGCCTGATGCTGGTATGTACCTAAGTGTTAGACTATCTGCCCAGTCTTGTGGTGGTAATAATAACATATTATCCTGTGTTCTTTGCATTCTGTTCTTGTCAACCCAGGACAAAAAGAACACAATGAAAATATGTTGTGCATAACACTGATAGTGATGCTCTTGCAGAATTGCAACTGATTATAAAAATAAAACATCATCACTAAATCAAGCTGTGCTAAAATGAATAAAATCAAATAAATGAGAACAAAGCATATTGTCTGGGTGAAAGGGCACAGGCCGCATGCCTAAGCTAAGCCAAATACTGTGTCCAGGCAAGGAGCTAAAACGTACCCACAACAGACGGTGGAGGTGAAGGGTGATCGTAGTTAGTGTTGATAGAGAGTGAAGTGTCCTTTAGAGTGATGCCAGTCTCTTTTTCTTATCACAGCTAGAATGCTCACAATTCTCCGTGCCTCGGTATTGGTTGCTCCAGCCTGTTGATGACCCTGCTGTGAGGGGCATCACTCAAGTCTGAGTGTGGAAACCAGCCTGAGGACACTTGAAAGTAGAATAGATCCATGCCATTCCTTAAAGTGCAGATGCAGAATAGACATCCTGCTTGCTATACCTGTATAAAAGTGGGAGATGTTGACCCACTTGTGGTTCCAATTCCAAGTTGTCTTTGACCATGGAGTGGGTGCGCCACACAGTACAACGAAAACTACTGTGCAACCAGGGCTGGTGTCTGCCTGACAGCCACCTTCCCAGAGATGAGTGGACATCATCTGCACTCTAACCTGAAAAAGAGATGATCTTAGTCTCAGAATGCCTGGTGGGTCCTACCCGGAAGAAAAGGGAAGGAGCAAGCCAGCCCTGCAGAAGGAGAAGATTAGTGACATGTGCAAGAGAAGTGGACCTCAGTGCTGTGGGTCCATCCAATTGTCCTGAAGAAGGTGGTGGAAGAACCTTTGTATGACCACCGAAACGCGTTGATGCTAATTGGACTGCTGGACCCATAGGAACGGGCTAAAATTTGAATAGGGATTGTGTGCATAAATCAATTGGCCTGCATATTGCAAAATTGGGACAGCTCAAATATAACAGACTAGGACGGATATCTTGTGTTTTGTCTCCCTCATGTCTATTTTGTCTTTTTATGTATGGCTTTTATCTAAGATAATTGTTTTGTAACAGTGTTTTGTTGATTTGTTAAGGTGTAACATAATTCTTAATTTTTATGGGATTATTTAATTACATTTTTTTTTATTTATTTCTTTATTTGAGATTAATCACTGGAGTGATAGAGTGGTTGATGTAAGTGTGGTGTGTGTTGAAGGGTTTTAATCTCCCCTGGAGATATTCTCTCTCTTTTTTTACTGTGTTACGGTGCCCTGTCCCCTTGGGGTGTTAGATTTAGGAGGGCCCTCTCTCTGCTTTCTGGAAGCTCCAGAGGGTCACCAAACAAGCACATAGGTTAGTTCTAGACAAGAAGATGGCGAAAGGGGTTGTCTCCAAAATGGCGGAAAAGGAGTTGTGGCTCCAGACCCAAGCACTTCACGGCCTCAAGCTTGATAGCAAAAAACATCTAGCCTTTAGATGTAAATTGGGCCCTTTCAAATAGAGTTCACTTGGCGCAAACTCAGTACAAAGGTATTACAGCGCTTTATATGAGCACCGGTTACATTACGCAAGAACACATTTTAAAAATCTTTTCGCAGTTTTATGCAGTGCAAACTCAACACAAAGGTTTTGGAGTGCTTTATTAATATTTTTTGTAGTTTTATATTGCAGGATCTTGATACAAAGGTATTACAGCACTTTACATGAGTGCCGGTTACATTGCACAAGAACACATTCATTTTTTTGATAGCAAGGGGAGATTAAGGCCCTCATTGCAACCCTGGCAGTAAATCCCGCTTACCGCCGTGCTGAAGGCCGCCAAAATACCGTGGCCGCGGCGGAAATCCGCTACAGATATTACGACCCACATCTCGTAATCCGCCACAATACAGACACCCACACAAGTCTGCCACACCAAAGGTCAGTGATAAACTGGCGATAGGAAAACCCACACCGTCACGCCAACAAGACTACGCCCACACTATCACGAACCACGAATCAACGCGGCGGTCTTTCAACCGCGGTAATCAATTGGCGGTACACACCACTGCGCTCAAAATACACACACATTTACAAAGCACAACCACATTGGACAAATCGAAATACACACACCCGACACACATACACACACCACACCCACACACCCACAACACTATAAAACACACACCCACATTACCCACAAACCCTTACAGTGGCATTTTTTAGAAGAAGCAGAGAGAGAGAATAGCAAACACTACACCAGCATCCACAAGCACACCACACCATCACTCATACAACATCCACGCACCTCAAACAACACACCCCAACACAACATTTTACACAGCACAACAAACATCACCTCACACAACACCCACACCACAAAGTGGCACCTCAAAGACACCCCAGGTTTTCAGATGAGGAGCTCAGGGTCATGGTGGAGGAAATCATCCGGGTAGAGCCACAGCTATTTGGGTCAAAGGTGCAGCACACCTCTATTGCAAGGAAGATTGAGCTATGGCGGAGAATTGTCGACAGGGTCAACGCAGTGGGACAGCACCCCAGAACACGGGATGACATCAGGAAGAGGAGGAACGACCTACGGGGGAAGGTGCGTTCCCTGGTATCCAGATACCAGATTGCTGTACAGAGGACTGGCGGTGACCCCCACCTCCTCCCCCACAACTAAAAACATGGGAGGAGCAACTCTTGGCAATACTGCATCCTGAGGGCCTCACAGGAGTTGCACCCCAACAGGACCCATACCCAACTTCACCGGACCGGAAGTCAAACATATTCACCCCCCCCCCCCCCAGAAGAGGCCCACACTGACGACAGCAGCTCTGCACGCCTAGATCTGGATGACCAGCCCGGCCCATCAGGGACCTCTGGACAGTCGGTTCCCCTGCCATTGTCACAAGCCACCGCAGAGCCTCCCCCTCAGGAGACACAACCACAGCACCCACCCAACGGGCCCATTCCTCTGTCCCCAGGACACGTCAATCAGCAGTGTGTCCACCACTACAGGGACCCCAGGCAAACCCACCAACCCAAGACAATCAGGGACCTGGGGTCAGTGGCAGTGGGCACACAGTTCAGGGGACAGAGGCACAGGATAACAGGGAAGCTGGGAGGACTGCTGTGCGACAGGGGGAGGACAGGCCCAGGGAACCCACTCTCCACGAGGCACTCTCCAACATCATGGGAGCATACCATCATTCCCAGGAGACCATGGGCACGGTGCTAGCCAAGTTTCAGGACACCCAGCGGCTGCAGGAGGAACACTACCTGGGGATCAGGGAGGACTTGAAGTCCATCAACACCACCCTGGTCACCATTACAGGGGTGCTGGCAGACCTGGTCAACACCATGAGGGACACAGTGGCACACAAACGGGCCCCTGACACGAGCCTGAACGGTGAACAGCCCTCCACCCCCGCCGGTGCTAGTGGACAGGAGGCCCCGCCAGAGGACCAACAAGCCACCAGCACCCCACCCCCTGCAGAAGGAGAACCACCCCGCAAACGGTCCCTGAGATCCAGGAATAAGACAGAGAACATTGCCAAGACCCCCGCCAGGAGATAAGACTCTCCTGATTGTCACCCTTTTGTCCCACTTTGTCACCCTGACAACTTTGACCTGCCATCACTCCACTTCCTCTGCCCCCTTGGACAATGCACCTGTGAGACCAAGAGACTGAACTCTACCATGGACATTCCTCCACCATCACCCCAGCCCCTTGCACCGCCCCCTCCAATTATTAGCACAGAAATAAACACCCTTGAATCACAAATCAATCTGGAGTCAGTCTGTACTTTCACAAATGTGTTATTGCAACCTCTCAGAAATATAGCAATGTCAATGTTCATGTTCACATACCAATGTTACACAGTTGTTGGGCATCAGTAAACATAGCAGAGGGCACAAAGTGGAACCCATATCTGTGAAATGGAAATGCAAAGTGACATGTCATGGTCCATACACAAAGGTAAAAAGGCAGAATAATGCTATGTCCTACAGTAGTATGAGATGTGAGAAGCAGTGCCATCCTCTTACCTGTGTCTCACTGGAAGTATTGCATGATGATGTTGTTTCGGTTGTCTATGCCTTCTTCTTCTGCCTCCTCTCCTTCACTGTTCACAGGCTCCACAGCTGCCACAAGACCAGCATCAGGTCCATCCTCCTGCAGAAAAGGCACCTGGTGTCACAAAGCCAGTTTGTGCAACATACAGCATGCCACGATGATCTGGCACACCTTCTTCGGTGAGTAGTATAGGGAGCCACCTGTCAGATGGAGGCACCGGAATCTGGCCTTCAGGAGGCCGAAGGTGCACTCTATTATCCTCCTAGTCCACCCATGTGCCTCATTGTAGCGTTCCTCTGCCCTTGTCCTGGGATTCCTCACTGGGGTCAGTAGCCATGACAGGTTGGGGTAACCAGAGTCACCTGCAAATATCGAGGGACATCCTCCAACCCCTAGGGACTCTCCCATACCCAGACACCTATGTCAACTGTGTTGGGACCTTTGGCTCACATATTAGCCACACACGGTGCCTCTGGAGTTGGCCCATCATATAAGGGATGCTGCTATTCCTCAAAATGTAAGCGTCATGCACAAAGCCAGGATACTTGGCATTCGCATGTGAGATGTACTGGTCTGCCAAACACAACATCTGCACTTTCATAGAATGGTAGCTTTTGTGATTTCTCTACACCTGTTCATTCCTGCGGGGGGGACAAATGCCACATGTGTACCATCAATGGCACCAATAATGTTGGGGATATGTCCAAGGGCATAGAAGTCACCTTTCACTGTGGGCAAATCCTCCACATGAGGGAACACGCTGTAGCTGCGCATGTATTTCACCAGGGCAGATAACACTCGGGACAACACGTTAGAGAACATTGGCTGTAACATCCCTGATGCCATGGCCACAGTTGTTTGAAAGGAACCACCGGTCAGGAAATGGAGCACTGACAGGACCTGCACTAGAGGGGGGATTCCTGCGGGATGGCAGATAGCTGACATCAGGTCTGGCTCCAACTGGGCACACAGTTCCTGGATTGTGGGTGATTATGAGGTGTCTGTCTTCCATTGTCAACAGGTCCACCAGGGGTCTGTGCACCAGAGGATGCCGCCATCTCATCACCTGGCCCAGCGGATGTGCCCTTTGGAGTAGAAGGGTAAGCAGAGGGTTATACACCACATAGGTTTCACAAGGCTGTTTAGCACAATCGTGATGTAATTGTTGTGTGCCTTTGTCTGTCCGTATTCCTGGCAAAAAGTGCTGTGATGCAGTTAGTTGGCCTGCCATGTGGCCACCTGAAATGGAGGCTTCCTGACCTGTAAGGAGGGACAAGGGGAAATGAGGTAAATGAGGCGTTCTGCAGTGTCGCGGTAGGCGGTCAAAGACCGCGGCGCAATTCAGCATTGGTTGTCATTGGGCCCTATGGGTTCCAGGAGCCAATGACGATGTATGCTGGCGGTAACGGTATGCACCACCGCGGACGTGACCGCCATTTTCTATCTCTGCACTCACTTGATACCTGACCTTCAACAGGAGAGGACCTATACTGCAAGTGCTGCTGTGACCTGTGTCTGGAAGCAACAATGGCTGCAGTGTCGGGGGAAAGGTCCCCTGCCTTCACTCCAGAGGAGTTGGATAAACTGGTGGGTGGGGTCCTCCCCCAGTACACGCTACTCTACGGTCCTCCAGACAAACAGCTAAGTAAAGTGTGTGCATGGTGGATGGCACATGATTGTATGGAGTGTCATGGATGGAAGAGATGGGGGGGTCACAGGCCAGCATTTGAGGATGGTGAGTGTATGTTTTTCTGGGCCAGGGTGGGAGGTTTGTGGGCAATGAGTGAGAAGAACCGAACTGGGGAGTAACATCCATTTTTACTTCACTATTCCTCTAGGTCAGCGCCTATCAGAAGAAGGGTATTTGGAGTGCCATCGCCAAGGAAGTGTGAACCCTGGTGGTCTACCATAGACGGAGCACCCACTGCCGGAAAAGATGGGAGGACCTGCGCCGCTAGACCGATAAGATGGCGGAGGCCGAGCTGGGGATGGCTTCCCAACGTGGAAGGGGTGCCTGTCGCACCATGACCCCCCTGATGTACCGGATCCTGGTGGTGGCATATCCTGAGTTGGATCGGCGCTTGAGGGCATCACAGCAGCCACAAGGGAGTGAGTACAGTCTCATTTAGCTGACTCTGCTCACTTTATGAGGTGTCTGGGTGGGGGAAGTGGCTTTTGGTTCCCCTAGGCCAGGGCACACGCGCCAAGGTACATCCATTGTGTTGCTGTCAACACCAGAGCAGTACGCGCTCTATTGCCGACAAAAATGCAAAAACCCAGCACTCTCAAAACAATGTAATTTATGCATTGTGCTGATATGTTGTGGTTTAACCTTTTGCATTGCAGAGTTCTATCCTGAAAACTTATTTTTAATGTGCTTACAAATACTGTTCCTTTGCAATGTATTGCTGCAGGTTTTCAGAGTGTGTTAGGGTGTGGCCCCTTTCCAGGACCTTCCAGAGACTTTCCCTGCAACTTGCCTGGGCGTGGTTCTGGGCTGGGCCAAGACTCTATAAAAGAGAGCCAGCCCAACTCCCAGTGCTCACTATTCAGAGGTCCCGGTGCAGAGCAGCAGCTTCTTCCTGAGCTCCTGTCCCGGCGGCCTAGTTGGATCTTCCAGTCTTCTGCCCTTCATCCTTCATGGTGATCATTGTTCCAGGCGGTAAGACGGTGGTTGGACTGTCCCGACACCGATATTGAGAATTTTCATATTCTTGATTTAATTCTTAAATTATTAACAGATTACTTGCGTGCTCCCATTTCTTGACATTGGCATGGTAGCTTAAGAATCGGCAAGACGCGCGATTCGTTTTATGGTGTTTAAACATTGTTGTCCATTGCGCGCTACTATTTCTTGACATTTATATGATGTTTTATGAATTGGTAAGACGCACAACTCGTTTCATGAGGATTTAACTTTGTTTTTCATTGCGCGCTACCATTTCTTGACATTTACATGGTGGCTTAAGAATCGGCAAAAGAAGCCCGATTCGTTTCATTGTACTTTGATCTTGTTATTTATTGTGAGCTGTTATTTCTTGACATTTACATTGTGTTTTACGAATCGGCAAGACGTGCGATTCGATTAATGATGATTTTACTTTGATACTCATTGCGTGCTACCATTTCTTGGTATTTTACATTGTAACACTCGAATCGGCAAGACTCACGATTCTCTCCTCAAGTTTATTTCATGTTGTTTATTGTATGCCACTATTCTAAGATATTTATTAGGTAATTTTCGAGTTGACAAGTTATGTGATTTGTTTCCTGAATCCATATTGTGTTCTTCATGGTGCACAATCCTTTTATGGTGTTTACTATATATATATATATACATATATATCTGCAATATGCGCAATTTGTGTTGAAACATTTTAAGAGTACACAGAAGGCCAGAGTTTCTAGATGCAATATTGTATTGGTCCTAGTATACATTCTCAAAACAGGATTTATATGACTGGTTTAAAATGTAGTCAGAATGTTTTTCTGATTCTCATGTAAAGGAAAGTACTTGAATAAGAAAGTTTTCATTTAATTAATCTTAATTCCCCTACAGGTATCCGGCCATCTTACAATTTAGTAATTTTAAACTTAATTCTTAGATTGTTCATGTTTTCAGAGTGACTAGGCTTAGAATCATAGTCTAGTATTGATTTCAGGAGATATAATTTTCATATTGTGTGTTCTAACCTTTTTCTTACTACAGGTCTCCTTCCCAGCTGTTCCCTTCCTAATCCTGATTCCCCTAAATGTTCCTTCTGCAATTCCTTTAGCTCCCCCAGAATGTTTCTCAGGTGACCCTTTGAAAGCGAAATCCTTCCTGGTTCAAGTGGAACTACACTTCACCTGCAGACCAAATACTTTCCCCGATGCCCAGTCCAAAGTAGCTTTCTTGTTATCATATCTGTCTGGGGATGCAGCTACTTGGGCAATTCCTCTTGTGCGTAAAAATAGTCCCTTGTTGTACAACTGGAGAAATTTTGTTCGTGATCGTGAATTATTAGATTTACAACAAGGGAATCAAGACCTAGTGTTGTATTTATCCAACTTTAACCAGCTGGTTGCCAAGACATCCTGGCCTGAAGAAAAACAAGCGGTCTTGTTTTACAAGGGACTCAAAGAGTAACTAAAAGATATCTTAGCACAAATCGACCCACAACCTACAGACTTTCAAGAATTAATAAATCTTGTCTTTAGACTTGATCATCATTTAGCAGAACGTAAAGGAACGTGCAAAAAGATTGAAAAATATTCATGGTGCGTTCATGATAACAGAGACTCAAGAACTCCGAAAGAAAGAACGCCGGAACCAATGGAAATTGGAACCATCAGAAGACCTTTGACCAAAGATGAAAAGGACCTGCGCAGAAAAAATGGACAATGTCTTTATTGTGGGCGAAAAGGTAATTTTGCCAAAGATTGTCCAATCAAACCAAAGAACAAGCAAGGTCCAGTTCAGAAGGTCGCAGCCAAAGCACCAGTCGAGTTGGAAAACGAAAACACCCAAGATGCAGAGAAGGGTTGCTCTTGGGTGTCACCGTGGACTCTTCACAATCTAGACATCTTAAACTGGAAATAAGAGTTCAGGTCAAGAAAAAGATCTATTTCAAGAAGGCTCTAGTCAATTCTGGGGCTACTGGGAACTTTGTTGATGTCCAATTGGTTCGTGCATGGGGGAACCCATGTATTGAAAAGAAGACCCCAGAAATCATCCAGGCAGTTGATGGAAAACTCTTGACTGGAGGTCCGGTAACTCTTCTGACTATCCCCTTGCCAATGATTTGTGAAGATAAGAATCAAAGAAAGAAACATAAAGAGGAAATCATCCTTGACATGATCCATGCTCCCCAATATGGGATTATCCTTGGCTTGCCATGGTTAACTCATCACAATCCGGAGATCAATTGGGCAGAACAAAAAATTGTGTTCTCATCTGCGCTGTGTAAAGAACAATGTCTCCAAAAGATTCAAGTACCAAAAGTTTGCAACTCTTACATAGCTACTGCCGTGGAGAAAGAAATTCAACTCCCCAAACAGTATTCATCTTAGAAAGATGTATTTGATGAGAAAGGAGCAGAGACACTACCTCCTCATAGATCTTATGACTGTCAAATTGATCTAGCCCCAGGTGCTATACTTCCCAACTGTCATGTATATGCCCTGTCAGAACATGAAAATCAACATTTACGAAAATACCTAGATCAATTTTTGGAGAATGGCTTAATTCGCCCCTCTAAGTCTTCTGCAGCTTCGCCTTTCTTTTTTGTTCCAAAAGCTAATTGAGAACTTCGAACTTGCATCGACTATAGGGGTTTGAACAAAGTCACCATCAAGAATAAAAATCCTTTACCCCTAATTCCGGTCTTATTGGAACAAGTAAAGAGAGCAACAATCTACACGAAGCTTGACCTTCGAGGTGCTTATCATTTGGTCAGAATGAGAGAGGGTGACGAATGGAAAACAGCGTTCAAGACAAGATATGGCCTTTTTGAATACACCGTCATGCCTTTTGGTTTGTGTAATGCTCCAGCAGCATTTCAATTTTTCTTGAATGACGTTCTTAGAGAGTACCTCAACATATTTGCCATAGTCTACATCGATGACATTTTTGATCTACTCAGACAATGAAAACGAACATGTCCAACATGTCAAGAACATTCTTGCAGCCCTTCGAAAACACCATTTATATTGTAAAGTAACCAAGTGTGAGTTTCATGTTACCACAGTTGAGTTTTTAGGGGTTATTCTTACCCCTCAAGGTATAGTGATGGCAGAAAAGAAAGTAAAAGCTGTATCTGATTGGCCCACCCCAAAGACTGTTCGTGATGTACAATGTTTCCTGGGGTTTGCAAATTTTTACCGGACAGTCGCTCCAATCACTAAGCTACTAAGAAAGAAAGAAAAGTTTGTATGGTCCCCAGAGGCTGATCAAGCCTTCTCGACTTTGAAGGAAGCTTTCTCTACTGCCCCAGTCTTGTCTCATCCTGATGCGAATCAACCTTTCATAATGGAAGCTGATGCTTCAGATGTAGCAATAGGAGCCGTATTATCACAACGAAATAAAGACACTGGTCAACTTCATCCTGTAGCTTATATGTCTCGGAAGTTAAACGAAGCTGAACAGAACTATGTCATTGCTGAAAAAGAGCTTCTGGCGATTTGTGACGCCTTTAAAGAATGGAGACATCATTTGTTGGGTGCCAAATACACTGTCACAGTATATACTGATGATCGTAATCTTCAATTCATGAGTTCCGCGAGACTTTTGACCCCTCTGCAATTATGCAGGATGCTTTTTTTTGTCGAATTTGATTTTGTAGTAACCTTCCGGCCTGGTAAAGATAATTGCAAGGCTGACGCCTTGTCCCGTCAAGAGTCTACCACGTTGCCTGCATTTCAAGCCTCCAGAGCTATCATTGCTCCTGACAAGGTTCTATGTATCATAAAAACTGAAGATTTCTTTGAAGAAATTCGCAACTCTTTCACTGTTGAAAAATGGCAAACATGGGCCCAAGCAGATCCCAAATTGTCAATCAAGCAAGGTTTACCCTTTCATGACGCTCGTTTGTTCGTACCCACTACCAAACTTCGCAAGATAGTGTTTCATTGGTTGCATGTTATACCTATGGCAGGTCACCCAGGTACTCCTAAAACTCTTGAACTGATCCAACGCTATTTTTGGTGGCCTACCCTAACAAAAGATGTAAAAGCAATGGTAAACAACTGTGAAGTTTGTGCTCGCATTAAAACAAGTCATTCAAAACCAAAAGGGTTGTTACATCCACTTCCTACCCCAAGTCGTCCATGGGAGCACATTTCTTTAGACTTTATTACCGGTATGCCAGTGGTTCAACAGCATTCAGTAATTCTGGTGGTAGTAGATAGTCTTACAAAATATGGACATTTCATTGCCTGTAAAAAATTGCCCACTTCTAGTGAATTGGCAACAATTTTACTGAACAGAGTGGTTCGTTATCATGAACTGCTAAAGGGTATCCTCTCCGATCGGGGGTCACAATTTTCTTCCAATTTCTGGAAGACATGGTGTAAAACACTCCAAGTGACATCTACGCTATCTACTAGTCACCATCCTCAAACAGATGGCCAAACGGAGAGACTAAATCAGACTTTGAAAAAATACCTACGAGCCTACGCTGAAAAGGCACTTCATTCTTGGACATTTATGCTCTGGTTAGCTGAGTTAGCTTACAATAACTCATTCCACACTTCTATTGGCGTTACACCCTTTTTTGGTTTATTTGGCTATCATCCTGACACCTTGCCCATCACAATTCCTCAAGAAAGTTCTCTTACTCCAGCTGTGTCGGAAACCATTCAGCATTTACATCAAACCCAGAAACTGATTCAACAGCATTTAGAAAAAGCCAAACAAAAATATAAAAGGCATTATGACAAGAAACATTGTGAGGGACCGCAATATCAACCAGGTGACAAAGTATAGCTTTCCACAAAACATATAGGGGGTCATTCTGACCTCGGCGGTAAAAGGCGCTTACTGCCGGTCAGAAGACTGCCATAACACCGCCGCGGCCGCGGTAAACTGCCACGGTCATTCTGACCCGCAACTTGCAAACCGCCAAAAACCCGACATCCACAAAAGTCCGCCACACCAAAGGTCAGCGAAAAAATGGCGATGACCAAGCCTCCACCGTCACGCCAACAGAAATACGCCCACACTATCACGACACACGAATCCATGCGGCGGTCTTTCAAACACGGTATTCCATTGGCGGTACACACCGCCGCGGTCAAAATGCACACACACATAGAAAACTCAGCCACATTGGTCATTTTGAAACACACACACCTGATACACATACTAACACCACTCCCACACACCCAACACAATATAAAACACACACCCACATCACCCACAAACCCCTACGACCCGAAATTATTGACGAAGGCTAGAGAGAGAGCACAGAATAGACAATCCCACAACACAGAGGCACACAACACCATCACCCACACAGAATCCACGCACCAAACACCACACACCACCACACGCACCACACTCATCACCACAAACGCCACCCCACACCTCATCCACACCACCCCATGGCACCCCAAAGAGACCCCAGGTTCACTGACGCAGAACTCAGGGTCATGGTGGAGGAAATGGTCCGTGTAGAGCCCCAGCTCTTCGGGGCACAGGTGCAGCACACCACAATTGCCAGGAAGATGGAGCTATGGCAAAGGATAGTGGACAGGGTCAACGCGGTGGGACAGCATCCACGCAATCGGGATGACATAAGGAAGCGCTGGAACGACCTACGGGGGAAGGTGCGTTCCATGGTATCAAGGCACAACATTGCAGTGCAGAAGACTGGCGGCGGACCCCCACCTACTCCCCCAGAATTTACAGCATGGGAAGAGGAAGTCTTGCACATCCTGCATCCTGAGGGCCTCGCAGGAGTAGGCGGAGGAATGGACTCTGGTAAGTCAAATCTTCACTACTGCTTCCCACCCCCACCCCACCTGCATGCCAGCACATACCCCCACCCTCAACCCCACCCCCATCACACCAACTCCTTGCAAATGGCTCACCATCACAACCCACCCATCCCAACACCAAGCCCTGCATGCGACCACAAAGCATGGACACCCATCACCAAAGCATGCCCACTGCACACACACATCACCCCCACAAGCCACCCTCACAAAAGCCCCCACAAGGGAATGCCTGCACTTGAGTACACGGACACCCACCCATCACATGAAATGCCACACACAGAAGCAATAACTATACCTTTATACCCCTGCAGGACCCGAACGCCACCACACCGCCACGGAGGATACAGAGATGTCCATCCCACCCCCAGAAGAGGCCCCCAGCGATGACAGCAGCTCTGTCTCCCTGAACCCAGATGACCAGCCCGGCCCATCGGGGACCTCTGGACAGTCGGTTCCCCACGGACAGCCACAGGCTACACCAGACCCAACCCCCTCTGGGAACACCAGCACAGCTCCCACCCAGCGGGCCCATGACTCTGTCTCCAGGACAAGTCAATCAGCGGTGTGTCCACCACTACAGGGCACCCAGGTTGACCCACCACCCCAACAACAACAGGGACCTGGGGGCAGTGGTAGTGGGCACACCGTCCAGGGGACAGAGGCCCAGGAACACACTGGAACTGGGAGGGCTGCTGTGCGACAGGGGGGGGACAGGCCCAGGGAACCCACTCTCCAAGAGGCCCTCTCCTCCATCATGGGAGCTTACCACCACTCCCAGGAGACGATGGCAACGGTACTGGCCAGGTTCCAGGAGATCCAGGCACTGCAGGAGGAACGGTACATGGGGTTCAGAGAGGAACTGAGGAGCATTGGTTCCGCAATGGGGACCATCGTCGTGGCCCTTAACCAGATAGTCACCACATTGCGGGACCATGTGGCACCCCAAAGGGCCCCTGTCACTAGCCCAGGCCAGGAACAGCCTACCACCTCCGCCGGCGCTAGTGGACAGGAGGCCCCCACACAACAACAGGCCACCAGAACCTCACCTCCTGCAGAAGAAGAACCACCCCGGAAGCGGAACCTGAGATCTCACAAGAAGACAGAGTAGGATTGCAAGACCCCCGCCAGCATAAGATACCCCCTGATGTCATCCCACTGTCCCACATTGTCACCATGTCCAACCTTTTACTGCCCCTGCTCCATCCTTCCACAGGCATATGGACAATGCACCTGTGAGACTGAGAACTGGACTCTGCCATGGACATTACTCCACCCCCACCCATCACCGTTTTACAAACATGTACCTATATGTAGCACTTAAAATAAATCACTTATTGCACTTAAAATAACAGGAGTCTGCTTGTATTCTTAACAAATGTATTACACATAACGGTGCAATAATGTCCAGTTACTTTGTGATGACAACATACCAATTTCAATAAGCTTTAGTCCATGGGCAAACAAAGCAGAAGTCACGCAGTGGGTCATACAGCTCTGAAAAGGGAAGGGAAAGTCACAAATCAGTTAAGAGGAACTGGGGGGAAACACAGACAGTAGAGACGCATGAGGCCTTAAGTAAATGTAAAATGGCGTGGGTGATTCTTACCTGTGTGCTACTGATAATATTGTTGTATGACTGTATCCCTGTTGTCCGTGTCGTCCCCGTCGTCTTCCTCCTCTTCACTCTCCACAGGCTCCACAGCTGCTACAACACCACCATCTGGACAATCCTCCTGCAGAAAAGGCACCTGGCGTCGCAAAGCAAGATTGTGAAGCATACAGCAGGCCACGATGATATGGCACACCTTCTTTGGTGAGTACATTAGGGATCCCCCTGTCATATGCAGGCACCTAAACCTGGCCTTCAGGACCCCGAAGGTCCTTTCTATGATCCTCCTAGTTCGCCCATGGGCCTCATTGTACCGTTCCTCTGCCCTGGTCCGGGGATTCCTCACTGGGGTCAGTAGCCACGACAGGTTGGGGTAACCAGAGTCACCAATTAGCCACACACGGTGTCTCTGTAGCTGTTCCATCACATAAGGGATGCTGCTATTTCGCATGACATACGCGTCATGCACTGACCCAGGGAACTTGGCATTTACATGGGAGATGTACTGGTCAGCCAAACAGACCACCTGGACATTCATCGAATGATAACTTTTTCTGTTTCTGTACACCTGCTCACTTTCTTTGGGGGGAACCAAAGCCACATGGGTGCCATCAATGGCACCAATGATGTTGGGGATATGTCCAAGGGCATAGAAATCACCCTTCACTGTAGCCAAATCGCCCACCTCAGGGAAAATAATGTAGCTCCGCATGTATTTCATCAGGGCAGACAACACTTTGGACAAAACCTTTGAAAACATAGGCTGAGACATCCCAGATGACATGGCCACTGTTGTCTGAAAAGACCCACTTGCCAAAAAATGGAGTACTGACAGAACCTGCACCATTGGGGGAATCCCTGTGGGTTGGCGGATGGGGGACATCAGGTCTGGCTCCAGCTGGGCACATAGTTCATGTATAGTTGCTCTGTCAAGCCTGTATGTAAGTATAATATGTTGTTCTTCCATTGTCGACAGGTCCACCAGCGGTCAGTACACGGGAGGATTCATCCTTCTCCTCACAAGTCCCAGCGGACGGTGCCTAGGAAGGACAACATGGAGCACAGAGTCAAGCAACCCACAGGTTCGTTCACACAGCTTGCACAGTACACGAATCGCTATGCATTGAAAGGCTTGTATGAGTGGCAATGCAAGGCCTAGGCCTGTGTGACGCAGTGGAAATTATGCCATGTGGGCCCTTAAAATGGCGGCTGCCTGACCTGTGAAGTGTGACAGTGGGATGTGAGGTCAATGCACTGGCGTGGCACACCGTGGCGGTAGGCGGTCGAAGACCGCGGTGCTAAGCCCCATTGGTTAACATTGCACCCTATGGGTTTCAGTAGCCAATGAGGATGGGTGCCTGCGGTCACGGTACGCACCGCGGCGGTACGCACCGCCGCGGGAGTGACCGCCATTTTCTATCTGATTAATCACTCGAGACCTGATCATCCACAGGAGAGGACCGATACTGCAAGTGCTGCTGTGACCTCGGTCTGGGAAATACAATGGCTGCTGCGACTGGGGAAAGGGCCCCTGCCTTCACTTCTGAAGAATTGGAGAAACTTGTTGATGGGGTCCTCCCCCAGTATGCGCTACTCTATGGTCCTCCAGACCAACAGGTTAGTACACAGGGTGCACGTTGAATGGGCTATGCCTGTGTTGAGTGGGGTGTATGTAAGATGGTGGGGAGGGGAGCGAATGAGGAGTGCAACGCACGAAAGATGAGAGCATGTGCCACATGGCAAGGTTGGGGAGGGGAGGGCCACTCACATTGACCAGGCAGAAAAGTGATGAGATTTCCTTTACCACCCTGTACATGTCACATAGGTCAGCGCCCATCAGAAGATCGACATTTGGCGTGCCATCGCCAAGGACGTCCGGGTCCTGGGGGTCCACAACAGACTGGGCACCCACTGCCGAAAGAGGTGGGAGGACATCTGCCGCGGGACCAGAAAGACCGCTGAGTCTCTGCTGGGGATGGCCTCCCAACGTAGGAGGGGTGCCAGCCGCCAATTGACCCCCCTGATGTCCCGGATCCTGGCGGTGGCCTACCCCGATTTGGATGGGCGCGTGAGGACATCACAGCAGACACAAGGGGGTGAGTATCAGCACATTCTGCTATCTTTGCGCGCAGTGAAGGTGTCTGGGTGGGGGAGGAGGGCTGTGGCTATCTCTAGGCCAGGGCGCATTCTGTAGGTTAGGCCCCTCCGTTAGGCATGGCCCTGTGCCCCCGCCCCCCACCTCTGTAGGGTGCCAAGTACAGCTATCCATGGTCCGGCCTCACTCATGTGTGCATTTGTCGTCCATAGACCTGTAGGCCTAGTCACAATAACTGAGTAGTGTACCCCGATTGCGCTGCCTAGTGCAGGGGGCTTCTGTGTCTGTCCTCTCCAACAACGGTGTTGCCAATGCATGCACTCAACCTGTCTTCATTTCTCCCCCCCCCATTTTCTTTGTCTTCCTGTTCATGTGTGCATTAGCATCATCAGGCGGAGGAGAAGTGGCATCGGCGCACGAGGGAGCTGCATCTCACATCGCCCCGGAGGGCCATGCAACAGACTCCGAGTACACCAGTGAGACGGAGAGCGAGTGGAGCTCCACAACGGGGACCCGTGGACACGTCAGCGACACCGACACGTCCTCGGAAGGGAGCTCCATTGCGGTGGCGGCAACATCCGTGCCCACCGCCACAACGGGTACAGCCGCCACCCAGCGCACCAGCCCCGCCCTCCCAGCAGCCCCTCAGCCTTCGCTCCGTGCCCGCTCGCCCAGGAAGGCGGGCATCTCCTTCGCCCCAGGCACCTCATGCCCTGCCCCAGTTACCCCTGCTGCCCTCAGTGAGGAGGTCATTGACCTCCTCAGGACCATCATTGTTGGGCAGTCTACCCTTTTGAATGCCATCCAGGGTGTAGAAAGGGAGGTGCATCGGAGCAATGCATACCTGGAGGGCATTCATTCGGGTCAGGCTTCCCATCAGCGATCGTTCAACGCTCTAGCCTCAGCACTGACGGCAGCCATTGTCCCTGTGTCCAGCCTCCCTCTTCTGACTCCCTCCACCCAGTCCCAGTCTCCTGTTCCTCTGCCTATCACATCCACACCATCAGACCAGCCTGCACACACCTCTACACCCAAGGGCAGCTCATCCAGACATAAGCACCACAGATCCCACAAGCATTCACCCAAGCAACATCCAGATGCAGACATGCCAACAGTCACTACCACCTCTGTGTCCCCCACCTCCTCATCTCCCTCCTCCCTCCCTGTGACGTCTCCACTCACACCTGCATGCACACCACCATCAGCCAGTACTTCCATCACCAGCACACCCTCCATTACAGTCCGCACACGTGCAGTCACCACCCCCACTGCCATTTACACGTCCCCTGTGTCCTCTCCCAGTGTGTCTGTCACCCCCTCTTCCAAACCACACACACGCAGGCAGCCACCCACCCAACAGCCATCCACCTCACGACAGCCTCCGTCACAAGCACCTGCACCCAAAGACAGCACACTTGACTCTCCTACAACCACATCCTCTTCCTCCACTCCCATACCCACTACACCTACCCGTCCCTGTCCTTCCAAAGTGCTTTTCCTTTCCAACCTTGACCTCGTTCCAACCACTGACCCACCCCCTCCATCTGGTAGGAGTCAAAAAAGCACCACCAGCCCTGCATCTACTATGACCATAGTGAAGGGCTATTGGAGTACACTAGCTCCTAGGGCAGGAACATCGGCCAGCCGCAAGGGGACAGCCAGCCCACCCCCTGGGAAGAAGACAAAAAAAACTAAGGGCCGGCGCGACAAGCCTGAGACAGCTGCCACCAAGGACAGTAGCCTTGCCCCGACACCTGCCACATCATCAAAGGGAGGCAAGGGCCACAGAGCTTCAGCGAAGGAGGGCAAGGGCAGCAGGGCGGAGAAGTCAGGCAGCAGGCGAGCTGCCCAGGAGGGCCCCACCAGCCCCATTCCGGTTGTGACGGACGACACCCACGGGCCCAGGACTCCATCACAGGAGGGCCCCGCGACCGCAAGGTCGGATGGCGACTGAGCGGGAAGTCTTGGCCAGGTCTGGCTCCTTAGAAACACAGGACAAGCACCGCTGAACAGGGCCCCGCCGTGACAAGAACCGCTGAACAGGGCCCCGCCGTGAGAAGCACCGCTGAACAGGGCCCCGCCGTGACAAGAACCACTGAACAGGGCCCCGCCGTGAGAAGCACCGCTGAACAGGGCCCGCCGTGAGAAGCACCGCTGAACAGGGCCCCGCCGTGAGAAGCACCGCTGAACAGCCGTGAGAAGCACCGCTGAACAGGGCCCCGCCGTGAGAAGCACCGCTGAACAGGGGCCCGCCGTGAGAAGCACCACTGAACAGGGCCCGCCGTGACAAGAACCGCTGAACAGGGCCCTGCCATGACAAGAACCGCTGAACAGGGCCCGCCGTGAGAAGCACCGCTGAACAGGGCCCCGTCGTGACAAGAACCGCTGAACAGGGCCCCGCCGTGATAAGCACCGCTGAACAGGGGCCCGCCGTGACAAGAACCGCTCCGCTGTGCCCTTCCTGTCAAGCACCGCTCCGCTGGGCCCTTCATCTCAAGCACCGCTCCGCTGGGCCCTTCCTGTCAAGCACCACTCCGCTGGGCCCTTCATCTCAAGCACCGCTCTGCTGGGCCCTTCATCTCAAGCACCGCTCCGCTGGGCCCTTCCTGTCAAGCACCGCTCCCCTGGGCCCTTCCTGTCAAGCACCGCTCCGCTGGGCCCTTCCTGTCAAGCACCGCTCCGCTGGGCCCTTCATCTCAAGCACCGCTCCGCTGGGCCCTTCCTGTCAAGCACCGCTCCGCTGGGCCCTTCCTGTCAAGCACCGCTCCACTGGGCCCTTCCTGTCAAGCACCGCTCCGCTGGGCCCTTCATCTCAAGCATCGCTCCGCTGGCCACCGCCGTCTCAAGCACTGCTCTGCTGGGCCCTTCCTGTCAAGCACCGCTCCGCTGGGCCCTTCCTGTCAAGCACCGCTCCGCTGGGCCCTTCATCTCAAGCACCGCTCCGCTGGCCACCGCTGTCTCAAGCACCACTCCGCTGGGCCCTTCCTGTCAAGCACCGCTCCGCTGGGCCCTTCCTGTCAAGCACCGCTCCGCTGGGCCCTTCCTGTCAAGCACCGCTCCGCTGGGCCCTTCATCTCAAGCACCGCTCTGCTGGGCCCTTCATCTCAAGCACCGCTCCGCTGGGCCCTTCCTGTCAAGCACCGCTCCACTGGGCCCTTCATCTCAAGCACCGCTCCGCTGGCCACCGCCGTCTCAAGCACCGCTCCGCTGGGTCCTTCCTGTCAAGCACTGCTCCGCTGGGCCCTTCATCTCAAGCACCGCTCCACTGGGCCCTTCCTGTCAAGCACCGCTCCGCTGGGCCCTTCCTGTCAAGCACCGCTCCGCTGGGCCCTTCCTGTCAAGCACTGCTCCGCTGGGCCCTTCCTGTCAAGCACCGCTCCGCTGGGCCCTTCCTGTCAAGCACCACTCCGCTGGGCCCTTCATCTCAAGCACCGCTCCGCTGGCCACCGCCGTCTCAAGCACCGCTCCGCTGGGCCCTTCATCTCAAGCACCGCTCCGCTGGGCCCTTCCTGTCAAGCACCGCTCCGCTGGGCCCTTCATCTCAAGCACCGCTCTGCTGGGCCCTTCCTGTCAAGCACCGCTCCGCTGGGCCCTTCCTGTCAAGCACCGCTCCGCTGGGCCCTTCATCTCAAGCACCGCTCCGCTGGCCACCGCCCTCTCAAGCACTGCTCCGCTGGGCCCTTACTGTCAAGCACCGCTCCGCTGGGCAACGCCGTCTCAAGCACCGCTGGCCCATTGACAGTGCCGGTTCTGTGTCGAGCAGGGCTTCACGAAGCACTCTGGGCACCATGCCTCCTAAATTAACAGTGGAGTCGGTAATCCATCTGATGGACTGTGGCTTGGCACTTCCCAGGATGGAACAGTGGGCAAGCCACACACTGTAGAGACTTGAGAGACTGTGGCTTTGCACTCCCCAGGATGGCACAGTGGGCAAGCCACCCACTGTAGAGACTTGTGAGACTGTGGCTTTGCACTCCCCAGGATGGCACAGTGGGCATGGAGGCCCCTCGTGGATCTGGCATCGTGGACTCATGTGGCTGAGGTGCCCCCCCTTCCCTTCCCCCTGAGGTGCCTGTAGTTTTATCATCTGATGCCCCAGCAGTGTTCTCTCCAATGGTATCTGGTCTCCTATGTGGGCTTTGCCCATGTGTTTGTGCACATTGGCCCACGGACTATGGAACTTTGACAGAATGGGCAGGACTTATTGCCTATGTATATATTTTTAACTATGTTCATTCCTTATTTTGTATCTTTCATATTGCATATTTCCCATAACTTCAATGGAGCTATATTATACATATATTTTAAAGATCATTTTAATTGTGTCTTTGCATTATCCCAGTGGGTTTGGGGGGGTGTCACTCTGACTTGTTGCTCTGCATTGGGGTGTAGGTATTTGGGGTGGGGGGGTGGGTGTATGGCGTATGTGTGTGCCCGTAAGCTTTCCTCCTCCCCCCTCCCCTGTGTTGTAGGTGCAGTACTCGCCGTTGTCGTCTGCGCCGGCGTTCGTACTCCTGGTAGATGAGCAGGTAGACAATAGCTGGTAGCATGTTTAATTCGGGTTCCATGCTGTCCTCCTTCCTCGTGGAGTGTGTAGAGGTGAGCGTTTTCCCGTTCATAGTCTGTTTCCGCCGTGTTTTTATCGGCTGGGCTCCCGCCCCGGAAAAGGAGGCGGATTGGTGAGTTGTGATAGGGTGGGCGGTACATTGTCTGCCGCCTGCCTGTTGGCGGTGACCGCCGCGCTGTTTGTCTGTCCCGCCGTGGCGGTCGGAGTGTTAAAGTGGCGGCCTGTGCTGGCGGTTCCCGCCAGGGTCAGAATTCCATTTTTTTGACCGCCTGCCTGTTGGCGGGTTGGCCGCCGCTTTATCAACGACCGCCAGGGTTGGAATGACCCCCATAGACTTCAAGAAGAAGCACATGTTTAACCCCAAATTCATAGGTCCTTATATTGTCCTTTAGCAAATCAATCCGGTGACCTATAAACTACAATTGCCCAGATCCTTACGGATTCATCCAGTGTTCCACACTTCCCTCTTGAAAAAGGCAGTCCAAAAGGTCCACCCTCATCCAGCTCCTGTTCTAGTACAAGGGGAAGAAGAATACAAAGTCAAGAAAGTGTTGGATTCTAAACTGAGAGGGCGTAATCTATGGTACTTAATCTCATGGAAAGGTTATGGTCCTGAAAGTAACTCATGGGTTTCCGCATCTGATGTTCATGCTTGTGAGACGCTTTCATCGTCTTAATCCAAGCAAATCAGGCCCTAGAGCGCGTCTGGGAGAGGAGAGTACTGTCAACACCAGAGCAGTACGCGCTCTATTGGCGACAAAAATGCAAAAACCTAGCACTCTCAAAACAACGTAATTTATGCATTGTGCTGACATGTTGTGGTTTAACCTTTTGCATTGTAGAGTTCAATCCTGAAAACTTATTTTTAATATGCTTACAAATACTGTTCCTTTGCAATGTATTGCTGCAGGTTTTCAGAGTGTGTCAGGGTGTGGCCCCTTTCCAGGGCCTTCCAGAGACTTTCCCTGCAACATGCCTGGGCGTGGTTCTGGGCTGGGCCAAGACTCTATAAAAGAGAGCCAGCCCAACTCCCAGTGCTCACTAGTCAGAGGTCCCAGTGCAAAGCAGCAGCTTCTTACTGAGCTCCTGTCTCGGTGGCCTATTTGGATCTTCCAGTCTTCCGCCCTTCATCCTTCATGGTGATCATTGTTCCAGGCGGTAAGACGGTGGTTGGACTGTCCCGACACCGTTATTGAGAATTTTCATATTCTTGATTTAATTCTTAAATGAGTAACAGATTACTTGCCCGCTACCATTTCTTGACATTTATATGGTAGTTTACAAATAGGCAAGACGCGCGATTTGTTTCATAAATGTTTGACTTTGTTATTCATTGCGTGCTACCATTTCTTGACATTGGCATGGTGGCTTAAGAATCGGCAAGACGCACAATTCGTTTTATGGTGTTTAAACATTGTTGTTCATTGCACGCTACTATTTCTTGACATTTATATGATGTTTTACGAATTGGTAAGACGCGCAACTCGTTTCATGAGGATTTAACTTTGTTGTTCATTGCGCGCTACCATTTCTTGACATTTACATGGTGGCTTAAGAATCGGCAAAAGAAGCGCAATTCGTTTCATTGTACTTTGATCTTGTTATTTATTGTGAGCTGTTATTTCTTGACATTTACATCGTGTTTTACGATTCGGCAAGACGCGCGATTCGATTAATGATGATTTGACTTTGTTATTCATTGCATGCTACCATTTCTTTGTATTTTACATGGTAACACTCGAATCGGCAAGACGCACGATTCTCTCCTCAAGTTTATTTCATGTTGTTTATTGTATGCCACTATTCTAAGACATTTATTATGTAATATTCGAGTTGACAAGTTATGTGATTTGTTTCCTGAATCCATATTGTGTTATTCATGGTGCACAATCCTTTTATGGTGTTTACTATATATATATATATATATATATATATATATATATATATATATATATATATATATCTGCAATATGCGCAATTTGTGTTGAAACATTTTAAGAGTACACAGAAGGCCAGAGTTTCTAGATGCAATATTGTATGGTCCTAGTATACATTCTCAAAACAGGATTTATATGACTGGTTTAAAATGTAGTCAGAATGTTTTTCTGATTCTCATGTAAAGGAAAGTACTTGAATACGAAGGTTTTCATTTAATTGATCTTAATTCCCCTACAGGTATCCGGCCATCTTAAAACTTAGTAATTTTAAACTTAATTCTTAGATTGTTCATGTTTTCAGAGTGATTAGGCTTAGAATCATAGTCTAGTATTGATTTCAGGAGATATAATTTTCATATTGTGTGTTCTAACCTTTTTCTTACTACAGGTCTCCTTCCCAGCTGTTCCCTTCCTAATCCCCTCTTCCTCTCTTGAACTCTCTCAGTCTCTGTGATTTATCTATCAGAGTCTTGGAGCTGTTCAGTGGTGGACGTGTTGGGAACGTGCACAGACCCCGAGGATCTGGTGACTCTGACAGTTGCAGGCTCAGTGCCACTCCAACCCCATATGTGGTAGTTGCCCTCTACACCTAGTCAGGCTCCTGTGGGTTGCAGCTGTGCATCAAAAGGGTCTAGGTAGAGTCCCCCAAGGGCATGTGCTTTTCCCCTGAACTGTTAGTGCATGCGCTAGTGCATAGGGCTGCTCCCTGTGTGTTGTGTCCGCCAACAGTAGTGGTGATGCAGGCATTGACCATGTGTCTCTTCTGTCTTCCCCCCCTTTTTGTTTTGTCACCCTGTCCCTGTGTGCATTAGCATCATCTGGCGGAGGAGCATTGGCACCCGAGCAGGAGGAAGCTGCAACCCACATGGCCCTGGAGGGTGAATTTACAGAGTCTGAAGGCACCAGTGGGACAGAGGGCAAGGGGATCTCCACGACGGGGACAGGAGCAGACACCAGTGACAACGACTACTTTTCTGATGGGAGCTCCCTTGCGGTGGCAGACACCTCTGTGCCCACCGCAAAAACAGGTACAGCCGCCACCCGCCCCACCAGCACCGCCCTCCCAGCAGCCCCTCATTGAGTTTCCCGTGCCCACTCACCCAGGAGGGTGGGCATTTCCTTCGCCCCAGGCACCTCAGGCCCTGCCCCAGTCAGTCCTGCTGCCCTCAGTGAGGAGGCTATTGACCTCCTGAGATCTCTCACTGGTGGGCAATCAACCATTTTGAATGCCATCCAGGGTGTCGAGAGGCATTTGCAGCAAGCAAATGCATACCTGGAGGGCATTCATTTCGGCGTGGCAGCCCAACAGAGGTTCTCCTTCTGCAGGGGGTGGGGTGCTGGTGGCCAGTTGGTCCTGTAGCGGGGTCTCCTGTCCACTAGCGCCGGCGGAGGAGGAAGGCTGTTCCTCGGTTTGGCTAGTGTCATGCACCCGTTGTTGTGCCACTGCCTCCCTCATGGTCTTTCCCATGTCAGCCAGCACCCCTGCAATGGTGACCAGGATGGTGTATATTTTTATTAAGTCCTCCCTGATCCCCAGGTACTGTCCCTCCTGCAGCTTCCTGGGTCTCCTGTAACTTGATATAAACAAAAGGTACACTGTTCCAAACTATGCTAACATTCTAGGAGACCTAGGGGGTCATTACAACCCTGGCGGACGGTGTTAAAGCAGCGGAAATACCGCAAACAGGCCGGCGGACCAAAAAAGGGAATTATGACCCTGGCGGAAACCGCCAACAAAGACAACCACTTTAACACTTCGCCCGCCACGGCGGTACAGACAAGCAGCGCTGCGGTCACCGCCAACAGACAGGCGGAAGACAATGTACCGCCCACAGTATTACAACCCGCCAATCCGCCACCTTTTCCGGGGCGGATTCACTGTGGATAAAAACACAGCAGAAACAGCTTTTGCTATGGGAAAATGCTTACCTGAACATATCCCACGAGGAACGAGGAATCCATGGAGCCGGAACTCCAAATACTCCCTGCCCTTGTGTTTCTGCTCTTCTACGACCAACAGCTACGTAGGCGCCGCAGACAACGGTGAGTACTGCACCTACGACATGGGGGAGGGGGAGGCAAAAGTTAGTTGGACACACACCAAACACCCCCACCCCCAACCGTGCATATTACAACATACACACCAATGCATTCACAAAAATCACAGTTCCAACCCACAATCCCCCCGGAAGAATGAATACACAAAGCGAAAATCGGTCAAACAATGTAATGTGGCAATATACATGTCATACAAAAATACACAGATATATATTTGAAAATCAGTCATAATTATATACAATACGAGAAGTAGTGCAGATATGTACATAACAATGTCCGTGCACCATCAGTCCAAAAATACATGGGCGAGGCCCACAAACTATACCTGACCACAATCGGAGAGAACACTGCCGGGGCATCAGATAGAAATACTACAGGCACCTCAGGGGGAAGGGAAAGGGGGGCACCTCAGCCGGATGACTGCAAAGCCAGATCCACGACGGGGCTCCATGCCCATTTATGCCCTCCTGGGGAGTGCAAAGCCAAGGTCTCTCAAGTCTCTACAGTGGGTGGGTTGCCCACTGTCCATCCTGGGGAGTGCAAAGCCACAGTCTCTCAAGTCTCTACAGTGGGTGGGTTGGCCACTGTGCCATCCTGGGGAGTGCAAAGCCACAGTCTCTCAAGTCTCTACAGTGGGCGGGTTGCCCACTGTGCCATCCTGGGGAGTGCAAAGCCACAGTCTCTCAAGTCTCTACAGTGGGTGGCTTGCCCACTGTGCCATCCTGGGGAGTGCAAAGCCACAGTCTCTCAAGTCTCTACAGTGGGTGGCTTGCCCATTGTGCCATCCTGGGGAGTGCAAAGCCACAGTCTCTCAAGTTGATGCAGGTCTCTACTGGTACTGGGGGGGACTGGTGCCCAGACTGGAAGAATCTCCCCGCAAAAGGTCGTGTCCTGTCACTGTCCCAGCTGCACATGGGATAAGGATGCCTGATGTGGCGGCCCATTCATTCCTACCCGGTGCATTGCCCTGTTCAGCGGTGCTTAGCATGGCGGTCTTTGCCCTATTCAGCGGTGCTTTGCCATGGCGGTTCAGGACTGTTCAGCGGTGCTTTGCCATGGCAGTCTTTGCCCTGTTCAGCGATGGTTTGCCATGGCGGTCTTTGCCCTGTTCAGCGATAGTTTGACATGGCAGTTCAGGACTGTTCAGCAGTGCTTTGCCCTGGCGGTCTTTGCCCTGTTCAGCGATGGTTTGCCATGGCGGTCTTTGCCCTGTTCAGCGATGGTTTGCCATGGCGGTTCAGGACAGTTCAGCGGTGCTTAGCCATGGTGGTCTTTGCCCTGTTCAGCGGTGCTTTGACATGGTGGTTCTGATAAGGACATTGGTGTGTGGCATGACGTTCTATACACTGGACATTGGTGTGTGGCATGACGTTTCATCATAGCCCAGCGGGGCTGTGGCAGCTGGGGCCCTCCTGGGCACTGACTCCGACGGTGGCGGTGGTCTCCTGACCAGTGATGATACTTGGGCCCTCCTGGGCTGTGACTCTGACGGTGGTCTCTGGACCAGTGACGATACTTGGGCCCTCCTGGGCTGTGACTCTGGCGGTGGTCTCCTGACCAGTGACGATACTTGGGCCCTCCTGGGCTGTGACTCTGGCGGTGGCGGTGGTCTCCTGACCAGTGACGATACTTGGGCCCTCCTGGGCTGTGACTCTGGCGGTGGTCTCTGGACCAGTGACGATACTTGGGCCCTCCTGGGCTGTGACTCTGGCGGTGGTCTCTGGACCAGTGACGATACTTGGGCCCTCCTGGGCTGTGACTCTGGCGGTGGTCTCCTGACCAGTGACGATACTTGGGCCCTCCTGGGCTGTGACTCTGGCGGTGGTCTCTGGACCAGTGACGATACTTGGGCCCTCCTGGGCTGTGACTCTGGTGGTGGTCTCCTGACCAGTGACGATACTTGGGCCCTCCTGGGCTGTGACTCTGGCGGTGGTCTCTGGACCAGTAACGACGGTGCTGGCGGTTGTGTCTCGACTGCCCGAAATGATGGCGCACTTCTCCGTCGTGACACTCACAACAGTCTGGGCAGGCTTCCTCTGGCCCTTCCCCACCTTTGGTGGAGTCACAGCTGACTCTCCAATCCCCTTGGAACCCATGTCAGTTGTTTTCCCACCTGGAGTCTTCACACGGTCCCGTCGTCCACTCTCCAATTTTATTGCCTTTACAGGGGGTGGGCTGCCAGTGCCTTGGCTCCGGGTCCTACTGCCTGCCCAGGTGGCCGGTGCACTCCAAAAACCTTGAACAGGCCCCACTGGTATTGGAGCCTTTTTGGCTGAGGCGCTACGACGGGACTGATGAATTGGTGGGGGCAAAAAGGTCAACTTGACAGAGGGACAGGTTCTGACGAACACTGGGATGGGTAGCTGGAGGGGGTCTGGGAGTGGAGGAACAGGAGGTCGTTGTCGGAGGTGTCACTTTAGGTGTTTTGGGTGCAGGTGCAGGTACTGGAGGCTATCGTGAGGTGGATGGATGTTGGGTGAGTGATTGCCGGCGTTTGGGTACTTTGGGAGGGGGCGTCACAGATACACTGGGAGAGGACACAGGGGACATGTAAATGGCAGTGGAGGTGGTGAGTGCAGGTGAGCGGGGTGTGGTGCTGGGTGTTCTGGTGCGAATCCTAGTGCCTGTAGATGTAGTGCATGCAGGTGAGAGTGTAGACAACACTGGGAGGGAGGAGGGGGAAGAGGAGGAGGGGGACACAGTAGAGGCAGTGGATGTTGTTGTGTCTGTATGTGGGTGAGGCTTGCGTGAGTGCTTGTGGTGTGTGTGGTGCCTATGTTTGCTTGAGCTACTTGTGTATGTTGACTTGTGTGCATGCTGGTCTGTAGGTGTGCTTGGGATGGGCTGGGGTACAGGAGATTGGGTCTGGGCGGAGGAAGTTGGAGGGGGGAGGCTAGACACAGGGACAATTGCTGCCATCAGTGCTGAGGCCAAAGATTGCAGGGTTCGCTGAAGGACAGCCTGACCAGAATGAATGCCCTCCAGGAATGCATTACCGTGTTGTAACTCTCGTTCTACACCCTGGATGGCATTCACAATGGTAGACTGCCCAACAGTGAGTGACCTGAGGAGGTCAATGGCCTCCTCACTGAGGGCAGCATGGGTGACTGGGGCAGGGCCTGAGGTGACTGGGGCGAAGGTGATGCCCACCCTCCTGGGTGAGCGGGCACGGGGCGAACGCTGAGGGGCTGCTGGGAGGGCGGTGCTGGTAGGGGAGGTGGCGGCTGTACCTGTAGAGGTGGGGGGCACAGATGGTGCCGCCACCACAAGGGAGCTCCCATCGTCGAACGAGTCCGTGTGGCTGCTTGGTGATCCGGTGGCTGACGTGAAGCTCCCCTCGCCCTCTGTCCCACTGGTGCATTCAGAGTCTGTGGTGTGGCCCTCCATGGCCATGTGGGATGCAACTCCCTCGTGCTCCGGTGCCACTGTACCTCCGCCTGTTGATGCTGATGTACAAAAGGACAGGGAGAGCAGACAAAGGGGGGGGAGACAGAAGAAAGAGGGTTTTAGTGCATGGCATACAGCTACCATTGGCGGAAAAGACAAACGCAGATGCCCCCTGCATTACGCCGTGCTCCACTGACCCTCGGGTAGGTCGCTCCCCTGCTCACGCAGCGCCTCCAGTCCCTGACTGCCTTCCTCTCCTGTGAGTGTGCTCCCCCCTTCTTGCCCGTGTACCCCGAGTGCTGAGCTTGTGCTTGTGCTGACTGAAATCCCTTTCTCTCCTTGTATCCCATGCGTGTGCCCCCGAGTGACTGAAATTCCCCTTTTCTCTCCTTGTATCCCGTGCGTGTGCCCCCGAGTGCCGTGCGCCGTCCCCCCCTCTCAGCCCCTCCTTTTTAGTAGATTGTAGTAGGCTCTTGTTCCCTTTTCGCCGTCTTGCCGCATTCCCCGCCGCTCCTACCGCGCTTTTCCCGCCGTTTTTTGCCGCTCTTTTTTGCCGCTCTTTTTTGCCGCTTCCAGCTCCCCTGCCCGCCCTCCTCCCGCCTCCCAGCTGACCCCGCCTCCCCACCTACCCCTTAAATGGCGGCCGCTGCGAGGCCGCGCAGCGGACGCGCGCAGCGGGCGCGCCGCTGGCGTGCCGAAGGCGTGCCTAAGGCAAGCCCGTCTGCGCCCGTCCGCGCCTGGACCGCGCCCAGCGCCCGAACCCCTGGCCCCCGCGCCCCCCGCTTGACCTATGACTCCGCCACCCTCGCCAACCTCAACCCCAGCCGCGCGCCGGGCTGCTACCGCGCTACCCCCAAACGAACCCACGGACCCTTCACCTGCAGCAACTGCCGCTTCACCTGCCTACGGACCCACACCGCCACCACCAAGAACGACGCCCCCGGAAGCAACCTCGAATGCATCCTGGTCAACACCCGCTCCATCCACAGGCACGCCATCGAACTGTGGAACCTCATCAACTCAACGAACCCAGACATCGCCTTCCTCACCGAGACCTGGATGAGCCCCTCCTCTGCACCCGACATCGCCATAGCCATCCCCGACGGCTACAAAATCATCCGGAGAGACCGCTTCAACCGCACCGGAGGCGGCATCGCCATCGCACACAAAAGCTCCATCAGCATCTCGACCCACACCGACAACTCACTTCCCGACGCCGAACACCTCCACTTTGCGATCCACATCGACCCCAAGACAACCCTAAGAGGCACCCTCATGTACAGACCACCAGGACCCCGCACCAAGTTCAGCGAAGACATCGCAGACTTCGTCAACCCCCACGCACTCTCATCCACCGACTACATCCTCCTAGGAGACCTCAACTTTCACCTGGAGAACCACACCGACAACAACACCACCGCCGTTCTAGACAACCTTGCCAACCTGGGACTGAAACAACTGGTCAACAGCCCCACCCACTACGCCGGACACACGCTCGACCCCATCTTCTCCTCAAGCAAACACATCACCTTCAGCCACACCACCGAACTCACATGGTCGGACCACAGCTGCGTCCACTTCAGCTTCAAGAAAACCACCGTGCATCACCACACCCGGCAACCACCAAAAAGATACTGGAACCGAATCACCACAGAACAACTCGCAGCAACTCTCTCCCTGAACCAACCCACCAGCACCAGCAACCCCAACGAGGCCGCCAACAACCTCACCAACTGGATCTCCGACTGCGCCAACCTCCTGGCCCCTCTGAAGACCCAAACCAACACCAACAACCACAAGAAAAACTCCTGGTTCACCACCGAACTCAAAAACTCCAAGAAAGAATGCCGCCTCCGCGAGAAGACATGGCGCCTCAACCCGACAGAGGAAAACCTGACAGCTCTCAAGGACACCACCCGCCAACACCACCAACGCCTCCGCACCGCACGAAAAACAGCCTACCAGAACAGACTTGACAACAACACCCACAACAGCAAGGAACTATTTGGCATCGTCAAAGAGCTCTCCAACCCGGACGCAGAAACCAACCCCATCCCTCCCTCACAGGACCTCTGCGACTCCCTCGCGACCTTCTTCCACCGTAAGATTGCCGACATCTACAACAGCTTCACGACCACCAACATGAACCCGCCCCCGGAAGCCGCAAACGACATCTCCACCATCCTCGCCTGGAACCCTACCACCACCGAGGAAACCACCCGCGTCATGAACTCGATCCACTCGGGATCACCCTCCGACCCCTGTCCTCACCACATTTACAACAAGGCCGACAACATCATCGCACCCCACCTCCGAGACGTCATCAACGCCTCCCTCACCACTGCTACCTTCCCTGAAAGCTGGAAACACGCAGAACTCAACGCCCTCTTAAAGAAACCTACAGCAGACCCCACCGAACTCAAAAACTTCTGGCCTATCTCCCTCCTACCGTTCCCCGCCAAAGTGATTGAGAAAATCGTCAACGCTCAACTCACCGCCGCCCTGGAAACCTCCGACTCCCTCGACTCCACTCAGTTCGGATTCAGGGCCAACCACAGCACCGAAACCGCCCTCATCGCAGCCACGGACGACATCCGAGCCCTGACCGACAAGGGTGAAACCGTGGCCCTCATTCTCCTGGATCTCTCTGCAGCCTTCGACACGGTCTGCCACCGCACCCTGATAGACCGCCTTTGCAGCGCCGGCATCAGAGGCAAGGCCCTGGAATGGGTCATCTCCTTCCTCTCCGGAAGGACCCAGAGAGTCCGCCTCCCCCCCTTCAGATCCGCAGCCACGGAGATCATCTGCGGCGTACCCCAAGGATCCTCCCTCAGCACCACCCTATTCAACGTCTACATGACCCCCCTGGCAAACATCGCACGCAAACACGGACTCGACATCATATCCTACGCCGACGACACCCAGCTCATCTTATCCCTCACCAACAACCCCACATCAGCAAGGACCAGACTGCACGACGGCATGAAGGAAGTAGCGACCTGGATGACAGACAGCCGACTGAAACTGAACACAGATAAAACGGAGGTCCTCATCCTCGGCCCTACCCCCTCCGCATGGGACGACTCCTGGTGGCCCCCCGCCCTAGGCAGCACTCCCCAACCGACCAACCACGCACGCAACCTCGGCTTCATCCTGGACTCCTCCCTCTCGATGACCAGACAGGTCAACTCGGTGACCTCAGCGTGCTTCAACACCCTCCGCATGCTCCGCAAGATCTTCCGCTGGATCCCCATCGACACCAGGAAGACCGTCACCCACGCCCTCGTCACCAGCCGCCTGGACTACGGGAACACTCTGTACGTCGGCATCACCACCAAGCTGCAGAGGAAACTTCAACGGATCCAGAACGCCGCAGCACGACTCATCCTGGACATACCTCGCCACCACCACATCTCCGGACACCTGAGAAAACTCCATTGGCTCCCGGTCAACAAGAGGATCACCTTCAGACTCCTCACCCACGCACACAAAGCCCTCTACAACCTCGGACCCAAACTCATCAACTCCCGCGTCTCCTTCTACACCCCTCCGCGCACTCTGCGCTCCACCGGTCAGGCCTTGGCAGCCGTTCCCCGCATCCGCAAAACCACCGTCGGAGGAAAATCCTTCTCTTTTCTGGCAGCGAAGACCTGGAACTCCCTGCCCAGTCACCTTCGCGCCATACCCGAACACCTCCCCTTCAGAAGGCAGCTCAAGACCTGGCTCTTCGAGCACTGACCCCCTCCCCCCCAGCGCCTTGAGACCCTTATGGGTGAGTAGCGCGCTTTATAAATGTGATTGATTGATTGATTGCTCCTGCCCTCTGCACATGCAATTTCTGGGATATGGCTATATGGCAATGGTGGACATCGGCGCACATGGATGCCACAGGGGCAACTATACCTCGACTTGGCACTCTGCTGAGGTGGGGTAGAGTGCCACATGGGCTACATTACGGAGGGGCCTTGCCTACCGAACTCTCCCTGGCCTAGGGACACCCACAGCCCACCTCCACCACCCAGACACCTCCACTGCACGCAAAGTCAGCAGAATGAAGTTGTACTCACCCCCTTGTGTCTGCTGTGATGCCCTTAAGCGCCCTTCCAACTCCGGGTAGGCCACCGCCAGGATCCGGAACATCAGGGGGGTCATGGTGCGACTTGCACCCCTCCCACGTTGGGAGGCCATCCCCAGCTGAGCCTCCGCCGTCTTCTTGCTGCAGCGGCGAATGTCCTCCCATCTCTTACTGCAGTGGGTGCCCCGTCTCTGGTGGGCCCCCAGGGTCCGGACCTCCTTGGCGATGGCATGCCAAATGTCCCTCTTCTGGTGGGTGCTGACCTACATGACATGCACAAGGACCAGTCATTACCAACTGCACCGTCGTTGTGAGTGGCCCCCTCCCTACTCTGGCCATGTGGCCCATTCAGTCCCATGCATTAATGTTCTATGGACTCTGCCCCCTTCCCTCTTCCAACCAGCCCTCTCCACCCAGGCCTAGCCCATACAACGTGCTCCCTGTGTACTAACCTGTTGGTCTGGAGGACCGTAGAGTGGCGTGTACTGGGGGGGACCCCGTCTACCAGTTTTTCCAACTCCTGTGCAGAGAAGGCAGGGGCCCTTTCCCCAGACGCAGCAGCCATCGTCGCTTCCAGACCGAGGTCACAGCAGCACTTGCAGTGTAGGTCCTCTCCTGTCAAAGGTCAGGTATCTAGTGATTGAACAGATAGAAAATGGCGGTGACGTCCGTGGCGGTGACGTCCGTGGCGGTGACGTCCGCGGCGGTGCGCATCATCAACGCCAGCGCACCTGTTCATTGGCTCCTGGGACCCATAGGGTCCAATGTTAACCAATGCAGCATTGCGTCGCGGTCTACGACCGCCTACCGCGACGGTGTGTAACGCCAGCGCTGTTACCCCACAATCCCATTGTCCCAGTTTGGAGGTCAGGCAGCCGCCATTTCAGGGGCCCACATGGCTTCATTTCATACTGCGTCACACATAGCTAGGCCTACACTCAACACACATACAGGAAGGGTTATGTGAGTGGTGTAGTCTTGTGCATGACTGTGGGTACATACTTGGAGGAATAATGACTGGTTCTTCGCTGTTGTCCTTCGTAGGCACGGTCTGCTGGGACATATGAGAAGATGGCGGAATCCCCCGGTGTACCGACTGCTGGTGGACCTGTTGACAATGGAAGAGCGACATGTCATCGTAACCTACCGGTTTGACCGTGCCACAATCCAGGAACTATGTTCCCAGTTGGAGCAGACCTGATGTCACCAATCCGCCATCCGACTGGAATCCCCCCTGACGTGCAGGTGCTGTCAGTGCTCCATTTCCTTTCAAGTGGGTCTTTTCAGACAACAGTGGCCATGGCATCAGGGATGTCCCAGCCTATGTTTTCCAACGTGTTGTCCAGAGTGTTGGCTGCCCTGCTGAAACACGTAAGGAGATACATCTTTTTCCCTGAGGTAGAGGATTTGCCTACAGTGAAAGGTGACTTCTATGCCCTTGGACATATCCCCAACATCATAGGTGCTATTGATGGTACCCATGTAGCTCTGGTCCCCCCCCACAGGAGTGAACAGGTGTACAGGAACAGGAAGAGTTATCATTCCGTGAATGTACAGATGGTATGTTTGGCAGACCAGTACATCTCGCAGGTAAATGCTATGTTCCCTGGCTCAGTGCATGACGCCTACATCCTGTGGAATAGCAGCATCCCTGATATGATGGGTCAACTCCAGAGGCACCGTGTATGGCTTTTGGGGGACTCTGGTTACCCCAACCTTTCGTGGCTATTGACCCCAGTGAGGAATCCCAGGACCAGGGCAGAGGAACGCTACAATGAGGCCCATGGGAGGACTAGGAGGGTGATCGAATGCACCTTCGGCCTCCTGAAGGCCAGGTTCAGGTGCCTCCATATGATAGGTGGATCCCTATTCTACTCACTGAAGAAGGTGTGCAACATCATCATCGCCTGCTCCATGCTCCATAATTTGGCATTGCGACGCCAGGTACCTTTTCTGCAGGAGGATGATCCAGATGACGGTGTTGTAGCAGCTGTGGAGCTTGTGGGGCCTGTGGACAGTGATGAGGATGAAGCTGATGAAGAAGACAACGACAACAGGGAGTCAGTCATACAGCAATATTTCCAGTGAGACACAGGTGAGAACAATTTCTTTTTTAGCATTACATTAACTTTCACACGTCTACCTCTATCCTGTTTTTCGATTTAAGTCAACATTTGGTAACTGAGTTGCACCCTTCCATTACGGTTTCACAGGTGTGGTTACCTACGTGTCAACTGCTTGCATCTTTCAAGGGCTTGTGATGTGTGACATAGGTATGTTAGCTTTAGAATGGGACACCCATTATGACACTGTCATTGATAATACATTTTTACTAAATCACAGACTGACTCCAGCATGTTCTGTGTTTCAAGGGTGTTTATTGAAGTGCTCAGAAATGGGAGGGGGTTGTAAAATGAGGATGGGTGATGGTGGAGGAATGTCTATGGCAGAGTCCAGTCTATTAGTCTCACAGGTGCACTGCCCATCTGGGCATAGGAAGAGGAGCTGGGGCAGTTAAAGTATGGACAGGGTTACAAAGTGGGACAGTGGGAGGACAATCAGGGTGGTGTCATTTCCTGGCGGGGGTCTTGCCATCTTGCTCTGTCCTGTTCCTGGATCTCAGGGACCGCTTGCGTGGTGGTTGTCCATCTGCAGGGGGTGGGGTGCTGGTGTGGTGGTCCTGTGGCGGGGCGTCCTGTCCACTAGCGCTGGCGGAGGTGGTGGACATTTCATCGTCCTGGCTAGTGTCAGGGGCCCCTTGGAGTGCCACGGTGTCCCTCAAGGTCTGCTGTATGTCCTTCAGCACCCCTACGATGGTGCCCAGGGCGGAGCTGATGGTCCTGAGCTCTTCCCTGAACCCCAAATACAGTTCATCCTGCAGGCGCAGGGTCTCCTGCAACTTGTCCAGAACCGTCGCCATCGTCTCCTGGGAGTGGTGGTATGCTCCCATGATGGAGGAGAGGGCCTTGTGGAGAGTGGGTTCCCTTGGCCTGTCCGCCCCCTGTCGCACAGCAGCCCTCCCAGTTCCCCT